>NC_138760.1:127167947-128367947 GCF_965113315.1 Podarcis vaucheri | reverse complement strand
TAACCAGATAAGTCATGGCTTTGCTCTTCATGATCAAATCCAGTTCCCCTTTGTCTACCGGATGGTCCCAAAGGAAGTAACCCAGTACGTGGGGATTATCAATCTGCTCCTGCATTTTGGATGGACGTGGATCGGAATATTTGCTCCAGACAACGACGCTGGAGAAAGCTTCATGAATGCCTTCACACCTCCGATGATCCGCAATGGGATTTGTGTTGCCTTTGTGGAAAGAATACTACAAAAGACTCTAGTGGAAAAGTACTTATGGCATGAGCTACCTGCCATGTGGCAACAAGTCAGTGTGTTTGTTTATTGTGGGGGCTCTGATTATGAATTAGGCCCGATCATTGTGTTGCAACGGAAGCTAGCTAGGAGGAAAGTTTGGATCACTACAGTTTTTAGGAACACGAACATCATTTTCTCTTACGATACCGATTCCTTCATGCAAATCCATGGTTCTTTGTCCTTAGTAAGGAAGGCCAGAAAGGGGGCAAAGCATGACTTCTATGAGGTATGGTCCAGTGAAACAAACGAGTTTTGGGATAATTCTTTCCGTTGTTCATGTTCAGAGGATGTGCTGTCAACTGAAGTATGGACAAGATGCACAGAGAAGGAGAAACTGGAGGTTCTCTCCCAAGAGGAGATCGAAAGAGTTGTGTCTCAAGACAATTACATTACTTACAACAGTGTCCAGGCTGTGGCACTTGCCTTAAACTTGGCATATTCCTCCAGATCCAAACAGACGCTGATGGCGGGTAGGACAAACAGTTTGGGACTTCAAAAGCTGCAGCCATGGCAGGTATTCCCCTTTCCTTTTGCAACAGCACTGCAAATTGCAATCTGTTGTCCCATATGCAAAATGTAGGGTTGCCATGTTCCCAGAAGTGAAAATCTGGACAGATATAGTTGGGCTTTTTGAAGGAACATCTCCCCCTCCCCCCTAAAAAAAATCATTTTGGGGGTTTCCTTTGATTTTTTCAGAATTTTTTTATATACAGTGGTGCCCTGCAAGACGAATGCCTCGCAAGACGGAAAACTCGCTAGACGAAAGAGTTTTCCGTTTTGGAGGTGCTTCGCAAAACGAATCTCCTATGGGCTTGCTGCACAAGACGACAATGTCTTGCGAGTTCCTGCTGGTTTTTTTTCCTTCCCCCCCCTTTTTCTAAGCCGCTAAGCCCCTTATCAGCTGATCCGATCAGCAGATAAGCCGCTAAAAGCAGCTAAAAGCCTCTAATAACGCTAATAGCGCTAATCTGCTAGTCCTTCAATGGGCTTGCTTCGCAAGACAAAAAAACCTCTAGACGAAGAGAATCACAGAACGGATTCTTTTCGTCTTGCGAGGCACCACTGTATGTAAACTTGCCATATGTCCAGGTTTTCCCAGACATTTTGCTGATTCAGCAAAAATCCGCCTGAATGCCATTTTTCTGAGTCATTCCCGGATGTGTCAGGGAAAACCTGGAGATATGGCAGCCCTAGCAAAATGTTTGCTCGTTGCTGAGGCAAATTCAGTTTGTAAGTCTCCTGTTGCAGGTCAAGCATTTAGCTTGCACTGGTGACACCAGAAGACGCTCACCTCTCTGTTCAGTTGTCTTCCCTGGTGTCCTAAGAGATCCAAATTTCTTAAGTGAAATTAATGTTTACCCTCTGACTCTCCTGGGTCCCACGCCATAGGCTTTCCGCATTGACGGAAAGGTGCCTCTACACATAATTCTCACATTTCTTCTCTCTAACAAGATACTTATTAATTTACAAAATTTATATACTGCTTACTAACTAGAACAAAAAAGGAATACAGCAAACACACCCACCAAATATCAACAAGCAGGGAGTTCCAAAGGACAGGGGTTCCCACACGAAACCACAATGTGATAGTTCTGCAGATCTAAGCTCCTTTGAGTCCAGAAGTGCAGTGGCCCAATTCATAGGCGATTAGACAGCAAAATGAGCAGGGCTGAGATATTCAATAGGCTTCCAGTGTGGTGAGAGCCAGTGAGGTGTAGAGCCAGTGTGGTGTAGTGGTTAAGAGCGGTAGACACGTAATCTGGTGAACCGGGTTCGCTTCCCCGCTCCTCCACATGCAGCTGCTGGGTGACCTTGGGCCAGTCACACTTCTGTGAAGTCTCTCAGCCCCACTCACCTCACAGAGTGTTTGTTGTGGGAGAGGGAGGGAAAGGAGAATGTTAGCCACTTTGAGACTCCTTCGGGTAGTGATAAAGCAGGATATCAAATCCAAACTCTTCCTCCTCCTCCTCCTCTTCTTCTTCCTCCATATTTTTTTTTTCATTCCAGCTTCATCCCTACTTAAGAAAAGCCCAGTCGTTTAACACCACCAAGGGTGGACTGCATCTGGATGAGAATGGGGAGCTGGCAGCCGACTATGACATTGTGAACTGGGTGCTGTTTCCCAATGGGTCTCGCAGCAGAGTGAAAGTCGGGAGTGTAGAGACACAGGCATCCTCACATTTAAAGTTCACCATTAACCCGGAAGCCATTGTGTGGCCCTTGTGGTTTAATGAGGTAGAGCATATTATCATCTGTGTCATTATTATTATTATTATTATTATTATTATTATTATTATTATTATTATTAATTCCATTTGCTTTGGAAGGAGGGTCAAGTTCACACCAAACACCTGAAAGCTGAAGCTCAAACAGCATACAGGTGTGGGGTGGGGGACAATTATCTTCCTGGGGACCCAGTTCACTCCCAGACCCCTAACACTTTTTCTTGATGCACCTTCTCCGGATGGCTAGACCGTGCCTCGTTCCAGATGTTCCAACAGCTGTAGCCCTGGATACGTCAAGGTGGCTCAAGAAGGACGGCCGGTTTGCTGTTATTCTTGTGTTCGTTGTGCAGAAGGGACATTCTCCATTTTGGAAGGTGGGTGATCTCAGGAGAAAAGGAAATTCATTGGGAGAACATAAACAGGGCAAGCTTCACTCAGGCACATACTATGAAGACCCTAAAGACATTTTTCAGAATATGGACCCTTGCTTGGCTTCTGTAATGTTTTTTTTTAAAAAAAATTATACTTTGCAGGTATACAATTCACTAATTTAACAGTCATTTTGACATTTCATAACCTGACTTCCTTCCCCCTCTTTCTGCGGTTCCTTAAATTTATTTTTAATATCTTCTGCATATCCAAATTAACTTAATTTGCTCATTTATCCATCTTCTTTAAGTATATACTCTTATGAAACTGCAGACTGTTACAATAATCATACCAATGTTCTTATCTGTAAATATTCAGTAAACCATTTCCATTCTTTTATATAAAAAAAGTTTGTTATCTTGAATTCTTATTCTTCCAGTAAGTTTCTCCATTTCTGCATATTCCATACGTTTTTGTATTCCATTCTTCCTTTGCTGGGACTTCTGCTTCTTCCCATTTGGGGGCAAGTAGCATTCTCAGCTGCTGTTGTAGCATACATAAATAAGTTTCTTTACAGTTTCTCGCTTGGACTACTGCAATGCACTCTACGTGGGGCTACCTTTGAAGGTGATCCGGAAACTACAACTAATCCAGAATGCGGCAGCCAGACTGGTGACTGGGAGCGGCTGCCGAGACCACATAACACCGGTCTTGAAAGACCTACATTGGCTCCCAGTACATTTCTGAGCACAATTCAAAGTGCTGGTGCTGATCTTTAAAGCCCTAAAAGGCCTCGGTCCTGTATACCTGAAGGAGCGTCTCCACCCCCATTGTTCTGCCCGGACACTGAGGTCCAGCGCCGAGGGCCTTCTGGCGGTTCCCTCGCTGCGAGAAGCCAAGTTACAGGGAACCAGGCAGAGGGCCTTCTTGGTGGTGGCACCCGCCTTGTGGAACACCCTCCCACAGATGTCAAAGAGAAAAACAACCACCAAACCTTTAGAAGATATTGAAGGCAGCCCTGTTTAGGGAAGCTTTTAATGTTTAATAGGTTATTGTATTTTAGTGTTCTGTTGGAAGCCGCCCAGAGTGGCTGGGGAAACCCAGCCAGATGGGCAGGGTATAAATAAATTACTACTACTACTACTACTACTACTACTACTACTACTACAGTTAAGCGAGATGAGCACCGCAACCCCAGTCGCCTTTGACTAGACTTAACTGTCTAGGGGTCCTTTACCTTTTACCTTTACAGTTTAGGTAGTTCTGGCCCTATAATTCCCAAAAGAAAACCTTCTGGGTTTTTTTTTAACAAAGGTTGTTTTAAACATCCTTTTCATTTCATTATATATCATTTCCCGGTAGGCGTTAACCTTACTACAAGACCACCATTGGCTTCTGTAATGTTAAGCCCCATAACTCATCATCTCTCAAACGGTGGGCTTCACACTGCAGCCTTTCCTCTGGCTATGTTCCGTTTGCCTATCAGATGAACGAACACCAGGCACTAGAAGCTCCCTGTACTCACTCCCAAGGTATCCCAAGGTATCCTTGGGAAAGGAAGCTGGTTGTTGTGGTTAGAGTATTGGACTAGGAGCTGGGAGAGACTGGGGTTCAAATCCCCACTCTACAATGAAACTCATTGGGTGACCCTGGGATAACACTGCCTCTTAGCCTAACCCTCAAAGGGTTGTTGTGGAGTGACATGGAGATAAATGTGGGGTGTAAATTAAATAAATGGGAAAAAATAAATTAAGGAACGACACAGTGCAAACTCCCAAGGAATTCCAGGTATCTGCTATCAGCTCACTTATCCCAATGGCTTATGGTTGGTTCATAGAACACCAATGTTCTAAGTTAAGAATATAAGTTCTTAAATCATAAACTTGTCTTATAAATGACCTTCATTGGCTATCTGAAGTCTGATTCCTGCTTACAGGGGCTAATGACCAGATCTTCCTAGCAAATACAAGGATAAGAGTTTCTATAGCTGTTAGGTTCAGGATGTTACCTATTTCATCAGATCACATATGGGATGGGAGATGCACTGAGGTTAAACATAGCTCATGAGGGATGCAAAATTAAACTTTTGTCAGCTGTGCTGATCCATGAAGATAAAGCATATAAAAAATCCAGACTAGCACCCATAATTACAAGCTTCATGATAGCTAGAGATCTGCATTGGCTCCCAGTACGTTTCCGAGCACAATTCAAAGTGTTGGTGCTGACCTTTAAAGCCCTAAACGGCCTCGGTCCTGTATACCTGAAGGAGCGTCTCCACCCCCATCGTTCAGCCCGGACACTGAGATCCAGCGCCGAGGGCCTTCTGGCGGTTCCCTCATTGCAAGAAGTAAGGTTACAGGGAACCAAACAGAGGGCCTTCTTGGTAGTGGCGCCTGCCCTGTGGAACGCCCTCCCAGCAGATGTCAAGGCAATAAACAACTATTTTACTTTTAAAAGACAACTGAAGGCAGCCCTCTTTAGGGAAGTTTTTAATGTCTGATGTTATACTGTTTTTAATATTCAGTTGGAAGCCGCCCAGAGTGGCTGGGGAAACCCAGCCAGATGGGCGGGGTATAAATAAATTATTATTATTATTATTATTATTATTATTATTATTATTATTGCTACCAAAGCATCTCCTCTTCCCTTCAGATGCAGACCACTGCTCAAAATGCCCAGGAGATCATCATCCAAACAAGGACCAAGAAAAATGTATCCCCAAGGCTACCAGTTTCCTATCCTATGAAGACCATTTGGGGATCGTCTTGGCTTCTATTTCCCTCTTCTTGTCCTTCTCAACAGGCATCATCTTAGGAACCTTCATTAAATACAAAGAAACTCCTATTGTCAAAGCCAACAACCGGGACCTCTCCTTCATCCTCCTCATCTCCCTCCTGCTTTCCTTTTTATCCTCCTTCCTCTTCATTGGGCGGCCAAGAAGAGCAACCTGCCTTCTCCGACAAACAGCCTTCAGCATCATCTTCTCAGCTGCTGTCTCTTCTGTTTTGGCAAAAACCATCACTGTGGTGCTGGCCTTCCTGGCCACAAAGCCAGGGAACAAGGTGAGGAGATGGCTGGGGAAAAGTCTGGCCAACTCCATTGTCATTTCCTGTTCCAGTGTCCAAGTTCTCATCTGTACCATCTGGCTGGGCATGTCTCCCCCTTTCCCAGAGTCTGACATGCACTCCCAGCCCCGAGAGATCATCCTGCAGTGCAATGAAGGGTCTGTTGCCATGTTTTACAGTGCCCTGGGCTACATGGGCTTCCTGGCAGCCATCTGCTTCGTGGTGGCTTTTTTAGCCAGGAAGCTGCCTGGGGCCTTCAATGAGGCCAAGCTGATCACCTTCAGCATGCTGGTCTTCTGCAGTATTTGGGTGTCCTTTGTGCCCACCTACCTGAGCACCAAGGGGAAATACATGGTAGCCGTTCAGGTCTTCTCCATCTTGGCCTCCAGTGCTGGGCTTCTGGGCTGCATCTTCATCCCCAAGTGCTACATTATTGTACTGAGGCCTGATCTGAATAGAAAGGCACACCTCACAACAAAAACAAAAAATGGTACCTGAACGTCGAACTATTATTTTCAGTTTTGGCAAGAGATGCCCAGCACACCAGTAATGAAACCCATATATTTGCTTTCACAATGTAGCTTCTTAGATTTAAATCTCCTCCTTTCACATAAATCACGAATGACTTTGCTTTGATGTTTTTTACATATTGCTTTATCATAGCCTGATTCCCACAGTTCCACATTTCCTCTAATGTGTAGCTGCCTTCGAAAGCACAATTAAAAATACTAGTTTTTGCAGGCTTGGTGTACTGAACCATGCACAAAAAATGGAAATCAGAAGAAATACCAACATTGAAAGATTGGCAACATAATTTTTTTGAAATGATTGAATTAGCAAAAACGACGGCAACAATTAGAATGCAATCTAATCAAAATCTCAAACAGGAATGGAAATGTGTAGAAGAATATATGACCAAAAGATACTCCAACAATAATTTACTGAGATGCATACAGTGGTACCTCTAGATGTGAACGGGATCCATTCAGGAGCCCCATTTTCATCTAGAAGCAAACCTAACCAGCGATGGCATGTCTGCGCACACGCACGTCATTTTTTGCCGCTTCTGCACATGCGCGAGATGTCATTTTGAGCGCATGCACAAGCGGCGAAACCTGGAAGTAGTGCACTCCGTTATTTCCGGGTTGCCGCAGAGCGCAACTCGAACACGCTCATCCCGAAGCACATTCAACCTAAGGTATGACTGTAGACTGATTTCACAAAGTTAATCTAAGCAGATATATAAGACTGAATGTTTAATTATTAAGATACAAAAATACAATCTCAATAATAAAGTTATAAAATAATAACAAGGAAATCACGCACGGGTGGAGGGAAGACACAGGACAAGAAATAAGAAATGGATAAATGTTGGTACATAATGAAATGTGAAAATGTGAATTTACGAATATAATGTATATGTATCATTATGTAAAGATTTCATATATGTATTGCAACATTAATAATAATTTTTTTAAAAGCTTTGTATTAAAAAATAATAAGAATAAAAATAAAAATACTAGTTTTTGCATGCTTGGCGTACTGAACCATGTTATTGGATCAAGTCTCACTCGCTGGATCATCACCTTCAATAGGCTTGCACGTTCCAATGACCCTTGTGAGCAAAGGCGTCCGATATCTTGTACTCCCAGCAGAGTCACCCAAGTTAGTAAGGTCAAAGGGGAGGAGCTACACAAAGAATGATCCAAGAAGTCCTCAACGGCAGAACAGGTGGAAGACAACAAGTGGCATGTTACAAAGGCTGTGAAGGCGGATGAAGACTGCAGCAGATAAGAATCTACTGGCCGATCAGAACAGAGCCTTACTGCAAAGACTGTGCGTTGGTCAGCATGCACTGATCTACACACATAAAGTTAATTCACGCACAGGCGTCTTCCAAAAACCCATCCCAAACCCCAGAAGTTATTTGCATTTATTTGTTACATTTGTATCACAGTATCGCAGCATTGTAGAGTTCCAACTAGTGTAACCCCGTGCAATGCAGGAATATAGGAGAAGGCACTTCTATCTATTTTGTATTGTAATAAAAAAATTAAGGTCTTATATACAGTGGTACCTCGGGTTACATGCGCTTCAGGTTACATACGCTTCAGGTTACAGACTCCGCTAACCCAGAAATAGTACCTCAGGTTAAGAACTTTGCTTCAGGATGAGAACAGAAATTGTGCTCTGGCGGTGCGTCAGCAGCAGGAGGCCCCATTAGCTAAAGTGGTGCTTCAGGTTAAGAACAGTTTCAGGTTAAGTACGGACCTCCGGAACAAATTAAGTACTTAACCCGAGGTACCACTATAAAAGAAATGTTCATAAATGTACCAACCAAACACGTACATGTGGACCACATGTCTGGAGCAGCACAGGAAGACCGCCTTGAAACCATTTTGACTCCCAAACTGACCAAATGTTTTCTCTGCAGGGAGGGAGGGGGTCAGGGAACCTTCCCATTGTCTCAGGAATTGGGAAATCACCATCTCAAAGAAATGGCCAGACTACCAGGAAAGGCAATCAGATTTTATCATTATCAGATAACCTGGCAGACAGGAAAAACAACGTTCAAATTTCTGTTGTAGACCACCTTTTCTGTGATGTAGGTACGGTGTTTGTGGGGGGTGGTCTTGGGTTACACCCCTTCTGTGATGTATGTATGATGTTTCTGGGGGTGGTCTTGAGCTTCAGGGCAGGGAATTTAAAAATGTTTATATAAGGGCAGGCACACCTTGGTTCTGGGTCCTCCT
This sequence comes from Podarcis vaucheri, assembly GCF_965113315.1. Taxonomy (NCBI): domain Eukaryota; kingdom Metazoa; phylum Chordata; class Lepidosauria; order Squamata; family Lacertidae; genus Podarcis; species Podarcis vaucheri. The sequence goes on along the minus strand of NC_138760.1, from coordinate 128,359,250 downwards.
CCGCTCTCCTGCGTGTGAGGGGAGCACCCTGTTGCAACAGTTCAATAAAGATCAAGCTTACTAGCTGCTTTGCTTCTCAATATTCTCTGGTTGGCCTCTGTTATTTTCTCCTACCAATAGGGAACCCACGTAAGGACTCTATACCGGTTCTTGGACACCCCATTAGGGGAAAAGGGCAGTTTTGTTTACAACAGTATCCCCTTTCCCACTTTTTTTTTTAAAAAAATGTGTGCCTCTCCCTTAAGAACCAGATCTCAGATCATTTGAACTCCACCCATGGTTCTATGGAAACCTTGCATCTGGTTATTGGGTGTGTGTGTGTGCAATTTGCAAAATATCTGACATGGAATCGGTGTGTGTGTGTGTGTGTGTGTGTGCCTGCCTCTTGGGGGACACCTGGCTTGAGAGCAGTACATGTGAAAAGGATCTAGGAGTCTTGGTTGACCACAAACTTGACATGAGCCAACAGTGTGACGCGGCAGCTAAAAAAGCCAATGCAATTCTGGGCCTCATCAATAGGAGTATAGCATCTAGATCAAGGGAAGTAATAGTGCCACTGTATTCTGCTCTGGTCAGACCTCACCTGGAGTACTGTGTCCAGTTCTGGGCACCACAATTCAAGGAGGACACTGACAAACTGGAACGTGTCCAGAGGAGGGCAACCAAAATGGTCAAAGGCCTGGAAACGATGCCTTATGAGGAACGGCTAAGGGAGCTGGGCATGTTTAGCCTGGAGAAGAGGAGGTTAAGGGGTGATATGATAGCCATGTTCAAATATATAAAAGGATGTCATATAGAGGAGGGAGAAAGGTTGTTTTCTGCTGCTCCAGAGAAGCGGACACGGAGCAATGGAGCCAAACTACAAGAAAGAAGATTCCACCTAAACATTAGGAAGCACTTCCTGACAGTAAGAGCTGTTTGACAGTGGAATTTGCTGCCAAGGAGTGTGGTGGAGTCTCCTACTTTGGAGGTCTTTAAGCAGAGGCTTGACAACCATATGTCAGGAGTGCTCTGATGAGGTTTCCTGCTTGGCAGGGGGTTGGACTCGATGGCCCTTGTGGTCTCTTCCAACTCTAGGATTCTATGATTCTTTACTCTTTTTTTACACCAAAACATAGCTGTCAGCTTTTCCCTTTTCTTGCAAGGAATCCTATTCGGAATAAGGGAATTTCCCTTTTTTAAAAAAGGGAAAAGTTGACAGCTATGCCCCAAAAGCAAACCCCTATCTCCTCCTTGCAATATTGCTCCTCCCCAATATTGCACCAGCCTCAACCGCCCACCCTTTTTGGCCAGGCGACCCCACGAGACCGAGAACTATGGTGCTGATAATGTCAAGGTTGCAGGTTCGATCCCCGTATGGGACAGCCGCATAGTCCTGCTTTGATCCTCAGGACACCCCAAAAATACTACAATTCTATGTTCTATTCTGTGATTTCCCCCTCAGCCCCCTTCCACAGCTTTTTGAATATCCTTCCTCTCTAGGAAACTGAGCTCAAGTCCACTGGAGGACCACCGAGTGCCCCCCTTTCCCTTGCAAAATTGCCTTCAATTAAGCCGCGCTCCTTATTTGCATTGCTGCAAAATGCAAACCACCTCCAACGACACTTCAGGTTCCCTTTCGACCGCGGCCATAGAGCTACGGCTGCAAATACAGCCGATCTCCCCCTACCCACCCACCCCCACACACACACTTGGGGGGGGGATGGCAGTGGAGGTCGGGCGTTTGAATGGGAACCGGAAGTGAACTCGGCACCTCGCTGCCCTTTCCTATCTCTACGACCCCGTAACGAATGCACGTGGGAATGCACGGCCTTCTCGTAAGTCCCCCGCCCAGGTGAGGAGCTGGAGAGAATTCGGGTTTGCAAAAATGGAATAGGGAACGGGGGTGGGGTGGGGGGGGGCGAGAATACTACGCCCGGGGTTGCATTCTTTGCATTGCACCACCCTTTGCAATTGCAAGCCAGGCCGGGTCTGAAGGGGGGAGGCATCTCAGTTTTTGCAAAAATTAGAAGCTGCGGGGATTCGGGTGGGTGCAAGGGGGAGACAGCGGTGCACCAGAATCCGGGGGGAGAGAGAGCGAATTTTGCTTTTAGGTACGTCAAGAGATGCCAGGGAGGGGCTCCTTTGGTTGCTAAAGACCCCGGATTCCTTCCCCCCCCCCCGGCTATCCTGCTGGGTTGAACTGCCTGCCTCCCAGCCACGTAAGACGAGGTTGCTGGATCGGGCCAATGGCCCACCTAAGTCCCGCATCCTGTTATCACAGCGGCTGGTCATTATGATGGGAAACCCGCAAGCAGGATGCAAGCACCAGAGAGCAGCCCGACTCCTGCAGTTTCCAGCAACTCAGAAGCATTTCTGCTTCCAGCTGTGCAGGCAGAGCATAGTCGTCATGGCTAGTACATACTGTTGGGTGCAGAATAATTTTGCCCAGCTTGAATCTTAAGCTAAACAGGCCAGTGGTTTGCTTTGAAAAATATGTTCCTATGTAATCTGAGAAGCCAGAGCATCTTGTTTTGCATGCACAAGGTCCCTGGTTCAATCCCCGACTTCTCCAGTTGTTGTTGTTTAGTCATTTAGTCGTGTCTGACTCTTCGTGACCCCCTGGACCAGAGCACGCCAGGCACTCCTGTCTTCCACTGCCTCCCGCAGTTTGGTCACACTCATGCTGGTAGCTTCAAGAACACTGTGCAACCATCTCGTCCTCTGCCGTCCCCTTCTCCTTGTGCCCTCCATCTTTCCCAACATCAGGGTCTTTTCCAGGGAGTCTTCTCTTCTCATGAGGTGGCCAAAGTATTGGAGTCTCAGCTTCAGGATCTGTCCTTCCAGTGAGCACTCAGGGCTGATTTCCTTAAGAATGGAGAGGTTTGATCTTCTTGCAGTCCATGGGACTCTCAAGAGTCTCCTCCAGCACCATAATTCAAAAGCATCAATTCTTCGGCGATCAGCCTTCTTATGGTCCAGCTCTCACTTCCATACATCACTACTGGGAGAACCCTAGCTTTAACTATACAGACCTTTGTTGGCAAGGTGATGTCTCTGCTTTTTAAGATGCTGTCTAGGTTTGTCATCACTTTTCTCCCAAGAAGCAGGTGTCTTTTAATTTCGGTAGGTCTGCAAATGCCCCCTACCTGTCTGGAACTCTGCAGAGCCACTGCAAGTCAGAGTAAGTCATATGGTGGACCAATGATCTGTCTTGGCATAAGGTCACTTCTGGTGTTCCAAGGTTTGCCGTCTTTATATTTCTGCCAAGGAGGAACCTGCGCCATAGAATCAGAGTTTGAAGGGACCCTGAGGATCGTATAGTTAAACACCCTGCGGTGCAGGAATAATAATAATAAGAATTTATTATTTATACCCCACTCACCTCGCTGGGTTTCCCCAGCCACTCTGGGAGGCTCCCAACAAAAGATTAAAAACACAATAAAAGATCAAACATTAAAAACTTCCCTAAACAGGGCTGCCTTCAGATGTCTTCTAAAAGTCAGATAGTTGTTTATCTCCTTGATATCTGATGGGACGGCGTTCCACAGGGCAGGCGCCACTACGAAGAAGACCCTCATCCTGGTTCTCTGTAACATCACTTCTCACAGAGAGGGAACCAGCAGAAGGCCCTCGGAGCTGGACCACAGTATCGGGGCTGAACGATGGGGTTGAGGGCCGAGGCCGTTTAGGGCTTTAAGGTAAGGTTACCAGATTCTTTTCAAAGAATCCGGGGACACTTTTCAACTTCAGTGGATTATGTATGGGGACTGATTTGTAAATCTGGTGACGTCTGGTAACCTTACTTTAAAGGTCAGCACCAAAACTTCGAATTGTGCTGCAAACGTACTGGGAGCCAATGTAGGTCTTTCAGGACTGATGTGATATGGTCTCGGCAACCATTCCCAATCACCAGTCTAGCTGCCGCATTCTGTATTAGTTGTAGCTATCCTATAGGGATCGTACCTGCAGCCTGGGCATTTCCACCACCGCGCTTTAACAAATTGAGCCCTCCAGGCTTAGGGCTTGGGATGGGCATCAGCCGGGGTTTATAGCTTTCCAATATCGGGAGAGGCCATTTCTTCTTTGCCCCAGAACCCCAGGTGTGCGACCCGATGCCTCTAGCACTTTGCGGAGGCTTCTTCAGCCTGTGCAACCTTCATCTGCATCTACACAGGGAACTGTAGTTTGTGCTGTGAATTGTAGTGCTGTGAGGAAGAAACTACAGTTGGCTCCCTCTTTAACATAGTTGTTTAATTAAGTTTAACTACTTATTGCATTTGGCCTTTGGGTAGGGTTCCAAGCTGCAGCGTACAGGCTTTGATGTTTATATAAATATCTGGATTTTACAAAGCAGTAACGATCTATCCTTGACCGAAGTGAACAGACATTTTAAGGGGGTCCTGCGGAAGTGTGCAGCAGCTGTGAAAATGGTGAATTAGGAAAGAAATTAAAAATAAAACTGCCAATATCATAATGCCCATTATACAAATCTATGGTGTGGCCATATTTGGAATACAGCGGTACCTCGGGTTACAGACGCTTCAGGTTACAGACTCTGCTAATGCAGAAATAGTACCTCGGGTTAAGAACTTTGCTTCAGGATGAGAACAGAAATCGTGTGGTGGCGGCGCGGCGGCAGCGGGAGGCCCCATTAGCTAAAGTGGTACCTCAGGTTAAGAACAGTTTCAGGTGGAAGAACAGACCTCCGGAACAAATTAAGTTCTTAACCCAAGGTACCACTGTACTGTGTATGTTCCTCACCGCAAAAAAAAAGGGTATTGAAGGGGTTCAGAAAAGGTCAACCAGAAGTATAGCATTTTCTACAGTAGAAGAAGAGTTTGGATTTGATATCCCACTTTATCACTACCCGAAGGAGTCTCAAAGCGGCTAACATTCTCCTTTCCCTTCCTCCCCCACAACAAACACTCTGTGAAGTGAGTAGGGCTGAGAGACTTCAAAGAAGTGTGACTGGCCCAAGGTCACCCAGCAGCTGCATGTGGAGGAGCGGAGACGCGAACCCGGTTCACCAGGTTACGAGACTACCGCTCTTAACCACTACACCACGCTGGCTCTCAAGTCCAGAGACATCTACAAAGACAAAAGTAGATTTTCCAGGGTTTTCCACTGTTCGGCTAGTCAAATCCTAGCTGCAGCTACCATCCATGTCAGAAAGTGTTTTAGAACGACAAGCTTTCATAGTAGGCCTGTTGAAGTCAATGGACACGACAGACTTTTGTTTACTGATTTCAGTAGGACTGATTTGAGTAGGACTTGGTTGAAACAACTCAGAATGGCCATCTTTTCTTGGCTGTCTCTGATTCTTAAGGTCTCATCTCATTTCACTTTTCCCCACAGGTGAAGCTCTGGTAGATTGCAGGGAACACCCAGTTTTTTGCTCCGAAAGCCTCTTCTTGAAACAAGAAAGACGTATTAGCCTTTGGGTGGCTAAGCCGGGCGGCCGCCACTCAATTCAATAGCACCTGCGGACCAAAGTGGCCTTAGACCAGGGGTCTGCAACCCGCGGCTCCGGAGCCGCATGTGGCTCTTTTACACCTTTGCCACGGCTCCGGGACGGATACTAGCCAGGGGAGGAGGCGCATTGTGCGCCCCGACACTCCCCACTGTGGTGGGCGCTGTACTGGCTGTGACGTCGCATGGGGGGCGGTGCATGCGTTAGTCACGCACCGTCCCGACGTCACCTTCCCGCCCGCCCGCTACATTGTAAGGGGCATGTACACTGGTCACTGCATTGAAAGGGGGCATGTACGCTGGTAACTGTTTTGAAGGGGAGTGAAGAACACACACACACACACAAAAGGTAACTTGTTAATTTAACGTTTATTTCTATGAGGAGGAGTAATTCTGAGGGGTCAAACAAATAAATAATAAAAAAGTGACAAAAAAGTTATTTTTATAATGACGAGTTTTGCGGCTCCCAGTTTTTTTTCCCCTTCGGAAACGGGTCCAAGTGGCTCTTTTTGTCTTAAAGGTTGCAGACCCCTGCCTTAGACCAACTCGGAGCAAAGAGACCCTTCCTTTGAGTACAAATTGGAGATGGAAGAGGATGATTCAGCTGGGACCAAAGTCCAAAGAGACCGCCTGGCCGGAGGCAGTGGAGCCTTCTGGGGGAAAACAGTGTGCAAGCTCCTGAGCGAGGCCTACAGCAGCTCAGATGAACAGCAATGGCACTTTCGCCAGTTCTGCTACCAGGAAGCCGAGGGGCCCCGGGAGGTTTGCAGCCGACTCCACCATCTCTGCCGTCAGTGGCTGAAGCCAGAGAGACGCACCAAGGCTCAGATCCTGGACCTGGTGGTCCTGGAGCAGTTCCTGGCTGTCCTCCCCCCGGAGATGGAGAACTGGGTGAGGGAGTGCGGAGCGGAGACCTGTTCCCAGGCGGTGGCCCTGGCCGAAGGTTTCCTCATGAGCCAGGAGGCGGAGCAACGGGTGAGCCACAGCAACAGTTTTATTATGCGCTGCCCATCGACTGGGTTGCCGCAGTCACTCTGGGCGGCTTCCGGCAAAATATAAAAACACAATAAAACACCAAACACAAAAAACAGGTCTGCCTTCAGTCTTCTAAAAGTCATATAGTTGTTTTATCTCCTTGACTTCTGATGGGAAGGGGCCACCACCTTATCTGGAATTGGTTTTCACTCTTAACATTGTTGGGGAATATGGTTAGGTAAAGGTAAAGGGACCCCTGACCATTAGGTCAAGTCGCGGACGACTTTGGGGTTGCGACGCTCATCTTGCTTTACTGGCCGAGGGAGCCAACGTACAGCTTCCGGGTCATGTGGCCAGCATGACTAAGCCGCTTCTGGCGAACCAGAGCAGCGCACGGAAACACCGTTTACCTTCCTGCTAGAGCGGTACCTATTTATCTACTTGCACTTGGACGTGCTTTCGAACTGCTAGGTTGGCAGGAGCAGGGACCGAGCAACGGGAGCTCACCCTGGCGCAGGGATTCAAACCGCCGACCTTCTGATCGGCAAGCCCTAGGCTCAGCGGTTTAGACCACCAGCACCACCCACCTCCCATAACATTGTTAGGTTCCTCTTAAACTAGTTCCTGCAAGCCTTGCAGTCAAGCTGTACCCTTACATACGTGAGACTCGCCTTACCGATAATGGGTCCAGCAGAATTTCTACCTCAGAAGGCACTACACAGGGGAATTTAGGTCTGGGGACATAAAGCACCCCTGACCAGATACTTCATTCAGCCTTCTCTGGAAGGACATCTCGGAAGACCAGTCCCAAGTAGAGAGAGTGCTGTTGCTCTTGGGTCATCTGTGCATTGTGAGACCAGGAGGCTGGACTAGACGGGCCATTGGCCTGACCCAGCAGCCGCTTGTATTTTTAGGAATCCACCCCTTTCCCCTCCTCCATTGTCCTCTACTTCCTTTGCTACTTCTTGTTGTTTCACCTGAAGGCAGCTGTTTAGGGAAGCTTTTAATGTTTGACGGACTATTGTATTTTAATATTTTGTTGGAAGCAGCCCAGAGTGGCTGCGGAATCCCAGCCAGATGGGTGGGGTATAAATAAATTATTATTATTATTATTATTATTTTGGATTCAGGAGCTGTTAGCGGGAGGAGCCACGGAGGGAGAGGGAGCTGCAACGGGCAGCAGACCTGGGCTGTTACCATTTAACTGCGCACCGCCAGTTGCTGAAACCTTATTGGGTAAGAACAAATGCAAAATATTATTTCCACTTGGTCGCTCTTTAGTCTCTCTGAAATTGTGAGTGGATTGATGTAATTCGTTTACCCAAAAAATTAAATATTGCATATAAAGCCTCATGCCACATAATTAAAAACAAAACCTTATTTGCTGATGAATAGCTTTTGTGCTATAATGTATCTGAAACAGAAAACTATCTTTGGAAGGATTTTTCCTCCAAAAGCATTCAAATTTTTTTAAAATCCTATTTACAGGATGTTATAGCCAATGTTCATCTCTTATTATTAATTCTTCTTTGCTTTGTTATTTTTATTTTCTTTATCTTTTCTCTTTTATATTTTTGTGCTTAATTTTGCTGTAACTGTTTGTAATGTATATGTAAGATGATATTTTAAATCAAATCAATTTTTAAAAAATCATTGATTTTTATCCACCCTGCCTCCCTGCTTCTTTTGTCTCCCTCGCAGGTGGCAGAACCACCATGGAGATGTCAATTAGGCCTTCTTATTGTGATGGAGTGGAAACAGTTCCTTCACAGTCACTTGATCAGGTAGGAGATGGAATCACCAGAGAACTGAGCCAGGCACAACTCAGGCGACTCCTCTGCAGCTCTCCGTGGTCCTGAAAGAACCTGCCTTCCCCCATCACTTGTGTTTAAGATGCCCCCCCCCCCCCATCTTGAAGGCTCTGAACACCACAAGGAAAGCTCTGGGTTTTGCAGCAGAGCCTCCAGTTTCTGCAGTCTTTTTTCTTCTCTTTTTTCGGATTGCTGCCTTAGCTGTGCATAGTAACTGTTTTTAAGGACCATGAATAATCACAGTTTAGAGGTCCCAGGCCCTAAGGAAGTCAGATTATTTTCCACCAGGGCCAGGGCCTTCTCAGTGATGGCTCCGACCTGGTGGAATGCTCTGTCCCATGAGACCAGGGCCCTGCAGGATTTAACTTCCTTCCACAGGGCCTGTAAGACGGAGGTTTTCTGTCTCGCTTTCAAATTGAACTTAGCCTAGTCTTTTATTCCCCTTCCTTCCCTCCCCCTTCCTTTTTTATAAAGATTACCCGCTCTAGGATCCCACAGCTAATTCTCTCCGGTCTCCTCGCTGGCCCAAATAGGACTAATTTAGCCAGCTAGCCCTGGTGATCATCTAATGTTTATTGGATGGATTTCTCCCTTAAATTGAATTCTGAATTCTGAATTTATTGTGATTCACATTTTATACTGTATTTTGTTGCATCAATTAAGTGTTTTAGATTTGTTGTTAGCCGCCCTGAGCCCAGTTTTCTGAACCAGGAAGGGCGGGGTATAAACAAAAATTTATTATTATTATTATTATTTATTTATTTTTCCAGGACCCAGTTCCCTTTGAGGCGGTGGCTGTGCATTTTACAGAGGAGGAGTGGGCTCTGTTGGATCCAGGCCAGAGAGCTCTGCACAGAGAAGTCATGGAGGAGAACTACTGGAACCTGGCTTCTCTGGGTAAGGTTCCCTCTTTGGCCTTGCATGATAGGTCCGGGATGCAGGAATTGCTGCAGCTCTTCATCTATATTTATGCCCATCTGTCCAGGAAAGCTCATAACTCAACAGTAGCCATTGCCAGTCAGTTTAGAGAGCACTGAGCGGGACTGACCAATGGTCAGGGAAAAAACAATGCTGTCCCGGCTTGTAAAGACTGCGGAGAAAATAGTTGGGTGCACTCTTCCCACCTTGGATCAAATCTATGCTGCCAGGTGCCATAAGAAAGCTGCAGAGATAGTGCAGGATAGTGCGCACCCCGGAAATGATCTCTTTCAGCTTCTGCCTTCTGGAAGAAGGTACAGGGTTATAAAGACTAGGACTAGCCGTCTGGGAAAGTTTCTATCCAAATGCGATTTTGGTTTTAAATGCAGTGTAAGGTGGTCTCTAGGGGAGTATATAGGGACGCGGGTGGCGCTGTAGGTTAAACCACAGAGCCTAGGACTTGCCGATCAGAAGGTTGGCGGTTCGAATCCCCGCAACGGGGTGAGCTCCCGTTGCTCGGTCCCTGCTCCTGCCAACCTAGCAGTTCGAAAGCACGTCAAAGTGCAAGTAGATAAATACTTCCGGCGGGAAGGTAAACGGCATTTCCGTGCACTGCTCTGGTTCGCCATAAGCAGCTTAGTCATGCTGACCACATGACCCGGAAGCTGTACGCCAGGTCCCTCGGCCAGTAAAGCGAGATGAGCGCCGCAACCCCAGAGTCGGCCACGACTGGACCTAATGGTCCCTTTACTTATGGGAGTATATTGTATTTAATTATGGGGTATCAGAGTTTTTAGGGGGCTAACCAGGCTGAGATAGCAGGCTTGTTGGTTTTTGAATGTCTGATGTAGATTTTTTCAATTTCGTTCTGTATGGGACAATGACAATAAAGATTATTGTATTGTATTGTATCGTCTGACCAGGTGTGCATAAATAAGGTAGCTTTCCTAGCTCAGTGGAAAAGTATCTGCTCTCAGGATCCCTGTTTAGATCCCCAGCATCAAGCCTGGATAGCTCAGTTGGTTAGAGCGTGGTGCTGATAACACCAAGGTTGGAGGTTTGATTCCCATATAGGGCAGCTGCATATTCCTGCGTTGGAGGGGGGGTTGGACTTCCAACTCTGATTCTATGACTATCTCAAAGTAGGTGTGAGAATACCCAGCAGTGTTCCTCATACTTTCTCTATGCACTTCAATTTCCGGTTAATGCTAGTCAACAGGGACTACTTAATAGTTCATTTCATATCACTTTTAATTTGTGCCCTGCTTTTCTGTACAGTGGTACCTTGGGTTACAGATGCTTCAGGTTACAGACTCCGCTAACCCAGAAATAATTACCTGGGGTTAAGAACTTTGCTTCAGGATGAGAACAGAAATTGTGGTCCAGAAATCGGGCTCTGGCGGCGTGGCGGCAGCAGGAGGCCCCATTAGCTAAAGTGGTGCTTCAGGTTAAGAACAGTTTCAGGTTAAGAATGGACCTCCGGAACAAATTAAGTTCTTAACCCGAGGTACCACCATATTACTATATCCAAGGTGGCTTACAAGCAGACAACAAAACAGACAGAGAACATCACACATGTAATAACAATCTGCTCTGATACCAAAAAAAGCCACAATAACTTTGAAATGAACAACTTATATCGAATAAAGCGATATTCAATCACCCATTAGACTGTAACAGTAAACAGCGAAGTTAAATATCAGCAAATAATAATTAAACAGTTTACACTTATCAATTACTATAAGATAAAAATTCCTTCCAGTAGGTGCTACTGGAAGGAATTTTTTTTAAAAAATTCCGACTACGGCAGACCAACATGGCTACCTACGTGTAACAACAATTACAATAAAGAATTGCTAAACTATAATCAATGAAAATAATGGCAAGTCAGTGCATAAAATACCTCAAAATATACAACACCGTGTAAAAGGATCAAATTGAGAAACAAGGACACACAACTTATGAAATTATTTTTTAATATCCCTGAACTCCTCTCTTGTCAGCTGCTTCTGCTGTGCTCAAAGTCATGGCCTAGGGCTAGAGGGTGGGGACAAGGCAGTGGGGGGGGGGGAACCATTGCCTGATGGACAGCAGAAAGCTTAATACACTCATACCTTGGTACTTGAACAGCTTAGCTCCCAAACAAATCGGCTACCGAACACCCCAAACCCGAAAGTAAGTGTTCTGGTTTGCAAACGTTTTTTGGAAGCTGAACTTCTGATGCAGTTTCCATTTGAGTGCAGGAAGCTCCTGCAGCCAATCGGAAGCCGTGCCTTGGTTTTAGAATGGTTTTGGGAGTCGACCGGACTCCCGGAACGGATTAAGTTCAAGAACCAAGGTACCACTCTATATGGTTCTTGTATTCACTTAATATATTGCTTCTTGTATTCTCTGATCTGAGAATCTGTTCCACCCTGATCAGGCCCCCTTCTTTGTTATTTCAGGTTATGGAAGTTGGAGCGAGAAGGAGCCTGAACAGCAGAGGAGGAAACCTGAGACAAGACAGAAGTTGAGGGAAAAATCTTTCATCTCTGAAGACGCAGACGTGTGTGAAATCCCAAAGCTAAAAGATGAATGCGACACAGCGAAAAACACAAGGAACACCTCCCCTCAACACGCAACGATTGCAAGCGAGATACTGAGTCTTAGCGCATCTCAAAGAGTGCAAATAGCGGAGCAGCCATACAAATGCTCAGTGTGCGGGAAGAGCTTCAGTCAGAGCAGCCGCCTTACTGATCATCAGAGAATCCACACAGGGGAGAAACCATTTAAATGTTTCTCCCCTGAAAAGGGTTTCTGCGACAGCGAGGACCTTCTTTATCATCAAACATTCCAAACCGACGAGAAGCCGTATAGATGTTTGGAGTGTGGAAAGAGCTTCAAACGGAAGACGCACGTCACAGACCATCAGAGGACCCACACGGGAGAAAAACCGTTTTCGTGCTCAGAGTGCGGGAAGAGCTTCAGTCATAGCACCGGCCTTACTTATCACCGAAGAACCCACACGGGCGAGAAACCATACAAATGCTCGGAGTGCGGGAAGAACTTCAATTGTAGCCAAACCCTTGCTTTGCACCACAGAATCCACACTGGGGAGAAACCGTACAAATGTCCCGAGTGCGGGAAGAGCTTCAGCCAGAAGATACACGTGATAAATCATCAAAGAACCCACACGGGCGAAAAACCATTTACATGCTCTGAGTGTGGAAAGAGCTTCACCTACAGCACCGGTCTTACCCACCATCAAAGAACCCACACAGGCGAGAGACCCTATAAATGCTCTGAGTGTGGGAAAAGCTTCAGTTGCAGCCAAACCCTCGCTATACATCTCAGAATCCACACCGGAGAGAAACCGTACAAATGCCCAGAGTGCGGGAAAAGCTTCAGCCAGAAGATTCACGTTACGAGCCACCAAAGAACCCACACGGGAGAGAAGCCATATGAATGTTCCAAGTGTGGCAAGAGTTTCAGTCAGTGGACAACCCTTACTAGACATGAAAGAATACACACAGGGGAGAAACCATACAAATGTTCAGAGTGTGAGAGGACCTTCAGTCACAGCAATAGCCTTACTTATCATCAGAGAACCCACAACGAAGTGAAACCGTCCGTTGCTCTGGTTGCTTTTGCCTCTGGCCCCATGACACCCCTGCCGGAAGGCTGCCCTGGAGGGGATATGACCCTCTGGCTGGAAAACATGTCCCACCCCTGACGCAAATGCTCAAAACATGTGGAAGGATCTCCACTCAAGAGCACCGGTTTCTTGTACCATAGAATCCACTGAAGTGTAGAAGCCATTTGAAAACCGGATGGGAATGGTTATTTCCCAAAGTAAAGAATTCGCTACAGAAGGATGCTTTGGATGCTAGAAGTGTTTGCAGTTGAGAAAGGACTTGAGAGGGGTGCCCAAATTTCATTTCAGATGATTCACATCCGAACAACATCCTATACATATATATATATATATAAATATGCCATCATCCTCTAGCATCTTCTTCCCTCTAGAAGAGTCCCAGGAGAGAGGGAGGGAGGAGAAGACCTCAGGACCAGCTTCTTCTGCGTTTGATGGACCCCAGGGAAGGATCCTGGTGACTTACAGTGGTACCTCGGGTTAAGAACTTAATTCGTTCTGGAGGTCCGTTCTTAACCTGAATCTGTTCTTAGCCTGAAGCACCACTTTAGCTAATGGGGCCTCCCACTGCCGCCTCGCTGCCGCCACACAATTTCTGCTCTCATCCTGAAGCTCTTAACCCAAGGTACTATTTCTGGGTTAGCGGAGTCTGTAACCTGAGGTACCACTGTATATTGTTTGCTGTGGGTTTTCTTTTTTTAAATGTAATTTGATGTTATTTGTAAACTGCCTTGCATACAGAGAGATATGGCGTATAAATAACTGTAGTAATAAGTGAATTAGACTAGAGCCTTTTCCTAACTAAACAGGCCCTGCTAAACGACAAAGAATCTACACATGCAAATTCCCTAAAATGTCGGAATATTTCGTCATAGCATCAAAGTTTATTGGTGGACGGAATGCATCTGGGTGGTAAGCGAAGGGCAGTTTACGCAGAGAAGAAGAGCAGGATTGAAACTGAATAAATAATTTGTGGACAGGCTCTCTCGAGGTTACCTCTGTTGAATAAACTTAATCACCTGTTGTGAATGGAGCCCTTCCACCACAAGGATAATCCGTCCTGGGCAAAGAAAAGAAACTTTGTCAATCTACGGACTGTCATTGAGTTGACTCCCACCCAACAGTGTTTGAACTTCTAACACATTGTTTTGCTCGGGGCACTCCTGGCATTTTTTGTATACCTGTTTGCAGATAAATACAGAGCATGGAGAAAGATCAGATGAGCATCTGGTCCAATGGACAATTGCGACAACACCAGACCCAGCAAAGCTGCTCCTCTTGTGAGAAACTGTGTTTTGTGTTCTAGTCTCCAGCTATGTTTTGGTTTGGCGAAGATTCTTTCAGCTGTCGAAAGCTTACTGACTGCAGGGACTGCAGCTGTTGTTGGTGAGCCCTCCAGTTGTATAGGGAGAAACAGGCCTCTTCAATATACACCCTTTGGAGAACATAATAGTAGGTTGTGGTTTGACTCATGTATGTATGCATTCTTGGAGATGGGGCCAAATGCTTAAAATTGGTATATGCTCATTCTGTGTATATAGGAAAGTTGAAGATTTTACTTAGAAGGTAACAGTGAGGCCAATACTTAAAATCCAGGGCCACGTAGCAAATTTTGGTGCTGCCTTCCATCATATATATATATATATATGTATTTATAAATCGAGGGCTCATCTCGTTCGCTGGAGAAATCCTTTGTATCCATCTGTATACCTAAAGATCCTCACTGTGGAAACAGAATAATGAAATAAGTTACTGAAACCTCTCATGTCAGTAAGCAGTGCTCTTCAGCCTTTGATGACAACTCCCATCATCTCTGACCATTGGCCAAGATAGCTGGGGATGGTGGGAGTCGTAGCATCTCGGGACCCAAGCTTGAAAAGGGATTGGGGCAATAGGGCTTGCAACATGGAAGGCAAACTCTAGAACCACTTCTGGGGATGAGGGAAGGTTTTGGTCTGAGCCCCAGGTCTCATCAACACCATATATTGGCACATGATATACGCTGGTGGTATATACACATGATATATACGTGGGTGGCGCTGTGGGTTAAACCACAGAGCCTAGGACTTGCCGATCAGAAGGTTGGCGGTTCGAATCCCCACGACGGGGTGAGCTCCCGTTGCTCGGTCCCTGCTCCTGCCAACCTAGCAGTTTGAAAGCACTTCAAAGTGCAAGTAGATTAATAGGTATCTCTCCAGAAGGAAGGTAAACGGCATTTCCGTGCGCTGCTCTGGTTCGCCAGAAGTGGCTTAGTCATGCTGGCCACATGACCCAGAAGCTGTACGCCGGCTCCCTTAGCCAGTAAAGCGAGATGAGCGCCGCAACCCCAGAGTCAGCCACGACTGGACCTTATGGTCAGGGGTCCCTTTACCTTTACCTGTACAGTGGTGGTTCCCAATTAGAGAAGTGCGGTGGACCCCCTGTTTTTCAAAAGCCAAGCCACAGACCTCCTGCTTTTAAAAATGTTGGTATTTTTGTGGTAGTTTTCGTTATGTGAATGGTGCCACCATACCCTCCAACATTTCCCCATGCAAAACTGGGGTGTACATCTTCCAACCAGGCACTTGATCTTGGATTGGGGACGGACAGACACGATTTTGGGTTGGTTACGCAGACCAGCAATTGGGAGCCACACATATACACTATACATGATCTCAATTATTCTTGAACGGTTTGAACTGTTGTTTTTAACTTGTTTTAAAATGGTATTATCGTGGTTTTATTATTTTTGTAAACCACATTGAGGGGTTCTTTTTAAATGTTAATGAAATAAAGACACATTTAAAGCACATTTATTCCACTTCAACAGCCATGTTCTCCCCCCAAGAATCTTGGCTACTGTCGTTGTCCCCTCCCAGAGCTACAATTCCCGGTACCCATAACAAACTAAACTTCCCAGGATTCTTTGGGGAAAGTTCTGTGCTTTAAATCTTCACTATGGATGTGACTGCAGTTTACCTTTGGGCTTCTAATAAATGAGGTTAGCCTGATTTGGGCAGCTATACTTTGCAACAGACTGTAGAAACTGGCCCAGGAGGGGGTGAAGGTTGTTGAGAAAAGAAGCCCAGAGGAACAAATAGAGCTGTCCCTGCCCCTACTCACAGGGCAAGTTCATGTCTTTTTGCTCTGTATGTGGATCTATGGGTTCCACTGCCTGATGTGTGCAGGTGTGGCTGTATGAAAATAAAGAAATAGTAGTTACCACTACTTGTGTGTATGACTCCCTGGTGCGCTTGCCAAGGAGGGCACTGGACTTCATTTCTTATTAACCGTAACAATAGGGAGGGCCTTGCTGTTGGCATACAACCAAGGAAGCGGGGGCAATTGGCAGGTCCCCAGCTGGCTGCATCCCACCGGCCAGTGTACTGGATGAACTCCAGTCCTTGGTGCCGCATGAATCAGCAACCCGAACTTCAAAAGCTAGGGCACGCTCTAATCAGCAGAGATAACGCTACGCAACAGAAGTGCCGGGAGAGTATGTGTGAGCATTTTACAAGCAGTTTATTCAGCATCAGGACAAAAGGAAAACATGTCTGACCCCTTTCATGTCCAAAGCAAGCCGGCATAAGCAATAGCTATACACAAACGGAAGTTCCCAGCAAGCTGTGCTGGAGTGTAAACAGACATGTGACACACAACAGTCTCATGCCTGCCCCTTAAGGTGGAACGGAATATCCCAACACCTGCCGCTTCCTTTTTGCTGCTTCCCTGACTCTGGAATTAATATCTTAGTCAAGCTTGGGGTGTCAGTGGTGCCCCTGTTGAAGAGCAAATATGGAAGGCCAAAGCTAAGATGTGTTGGGAAGGGGGGGGGATGAACAATTGATGGGGGGGGTTTATTATCCACTCAATGTACTGATCACCTGACACATTAAAAATATACAGTGGTGCCTCGCAAGACGAAAAGAATCCATTCTGTGATTCTCTTCGTGTAGCGGTTTTTTCGTCTTGCGAAGCAAGCCCATTGAAGGATTAGTGGCTTTTAGCAGCTTATCTGCTGATTGGGTCAGCTGATAAGCAGCTTAGCGGCTTAGAAAAAGGGGGGAAGGGAAAAAAACCAACAGGAACTCGCAAGACATTGTCGTCTTGCGAAGCAAGCCCATAGGAAATTCGTTTTGCGAAGCACCTCCAAAACGGAAAACTCTTTCGTCTAGTGAGTTTTCCGTCTTGCGAGGCATTCATCTTGCGGGGCACCACTGTATATCCAAGTGACTTACAGAATTTGAAAGCATAAGATCTGAAAAGCATTACAATAAAAAAGTAACGTGAAGCCCAGAAAGAGCAACAAAAATACCATAAGTAGACAAATCATCCTAATCCACCAAATACAGAAAAGTCTTGCCAGGCACTAAAATGGTGCCAGGTGGACTTTACTGGGAGCATTCTGCAAGTGGGGAGCCACAACCGAAAAGGCCCTGTGGCTTGTCGCAAACCTCCCTCAGCAGAAGCAACTGAAGGACAAACTCATGCAACTACTGAAAGGTCCTGGTAGGTGCAAGTAATCCAGACCATGAAGAGAGGATCGCGGCATCCGATGAGACTCACCCATGAAGGCCTCACAAATATTTGGGTGGAATGATTATTCACAATTCATTTAGGTAATTTGACTGATGGTCAACAGAATGCTGCAGTTTTCTGGGTTCTAGCCAGCCAGCCAGCCAGAAAACTGGATGGTTAAATAGTGCTGTAGGTTTATAGCATAGATAGGTCCTCAGTATGGTTTAATTTTCTTCAGTAGGCGTTTCACTGGCCACAACCTTGGACAACTTCTGTTTTGTAATTTTTATATATGTTTGCAAGCAGAGTTGTTCATGTCCCAATAATCACTTTCATTTGGTTGTCATGAGGGGTGTTGGGCTTTTTGTCTCCTGCATTTGGCCAACTCCAGCAGCATCCTGCACCTTACAAGGTTTCTGTGTTCTCTTGTGATCTGGGCATCAGCGCAACCTGATGCCTGCATCTGCCCCAGCTGCAACAAAACACGTCTCTCCTGTATTGGTCTCCACAGCCACAGCAGGCGCTGTAACTCTCCAATGGTTTGGCTTCACTCCCGTTGCCCATTGCCTTTACTCACAAGGCAAGTGGGTTGGGGGGGTTTTGCTACTGGGCTGGATATTAATCATCAAAATTTAAGAGGATAGCTACTTCTGGTTAAATTATTGCTGAAGATAAAAAGAAACAGGATACGGTTAATTTGGTATATCTGAAATTTCAGGTGTTTTAAGCTAATGTGCAACTCATTGAAATTAATGAGTGTGACTAAGTTACATCTGTTAATTTCAATGAGTAAACTCTGAGTAAAGCTTAATTTAATATCACCAGATTATCTCTCTTCTTTTTGCTATACAATAGATAGATAGATAGATAGATAGATAGATAGATAGATAGACAGACAGACAGACAGACAGACAGACAGACAGACAGTATGGCTTCAGAAGGAAATTAAGCAAATAGTCACTGCTAGTCATGATAACTATGTTCTACAGAAGCAGTATGTCTGACTATCCATGCTGGTTCTCAATGTGAATATCATTTTGGCATCTTTATCTGTTTATCTTTCTTGAAACAAAGATTCAATGACAGTTCATTTAAAGAAAAAAAATACAAAATCAGATGCCTTATTTCATTTTTGTGGTCAGATGCTCCTTCGTGTTCAGATCAGGTCTCAGTATAATAATATAGCACTTGGGAATGAAGATGCAGCCCAGAAGCCCAGCACTGGAGGCCAAGATAGAGAAGACCTGAACGGCTACCATGTATTTCCCCTTGGAGCTCAGGTAGGTGGGCACAAAGGACACCCAAATACTGCAGAAGACCAGCATGCTGAAGGTGATCAGCTTGGCCTCATTGAAGGCCCCTGGCAGCTTCCTGGCTAGGAAAGCCACCGTGAAGCAGATGGCAGCCAGGAAACCCATGTAGCCAAGGACAGTGTAGAACATGGCAACAGATCCTTCATTACACTGCAGGGTGATCTCTCGGGGCTGGGAGTGCATGTCAGACTCCGGGAAAGGGGGAGACATGCCCAGCCAGATGGTGCAGATGAGAACTTGGACACCGGAACAGGAAATGACAACAGCGTTGGCCAGACTCTTCCCCAGCCATCTCCTCACCTTGTTCCCTGGCTTTGTGGCCAGAAAGGCCAGCACCACAGTGATGGTTTTAGCCAACACAGAAGAGACGGCAACCGAGAAGATGATGCTGAAGGCTGTTTGTCGGAGAAGACAGGTTGCTCTTCTTGGCCGGCCGATGAAGAGGAAGGAGGACAAAAAGGAAAGCAGGAGGGAGATGAGGAGAATGTAGGAGAGGTCCCGGTTGTTGGCTTTGACAATAGGAGTTTCTTTGTACTTAATGAAGATTCCTAAAATAAATCCTGTGGTAAAGGTCAAGTGTATTGCAACAGAAGCCAAGAAAATCCCCAAATATTTGTTAAAGGATAGGAAGGTGATAATCTTGGGCACACATTGATCTTGATCCTTGTTTGGATACTGATCTTCTGAACATTCAGTGCAGTGGTTTGCATCTGAAAAGAGCAAGAGTGACTTCATTATCCCCAACACATACTTTATGTACACATCAGTTATCAATCTCTCTCTCTTTCAGAGCATGTCTAATAAAGATGTCTGTTGCTAAGGAAACTGTTGCTGGGGAAGACCTTTTCCTGGGACAAAGCTTGTTGCTAGGTGAAAAATTATACAAGGATCATTTCAAGTCTATTTTTAGACAACACTAACAGCACGTGCTGGTTCTTCTATTTGGGGAGGGAGCACTGGCTACCAATTATTTCCCAGGCTTAATTCAAAGTGCATGTTTTGACCTATAAAGCCTTAAACGGCTCAGGACCACAATACCTCAAGGACTGCCTCTTTCCATATGAACCTACCCTATCATCATCTGAGGCCCTCCTTCGTGTGCCTCCTCCTTGAGAGGTCCGTAGGTAGCAACACGAGAACAGGGCCTTCTCTGCAGTGGCTCCCCATCTGTGGAATGCTCTCCTCAGGGAGATTCGCCTGGTGCCTTCATGATACACCTTTAGGGGCCAGGCAAAAACATTCCTCTTTAACCAGGCCTTTGCCTGACCCGATCTACATGCCCACGTACCTACGGGACCGCCTCTCCTGGTATGCCCCACGGAGGACCTGAAGGTCCACAAATGACAACATTTTGGAGGTCCCAAGTCGCAAGGTGGTTAGATTGGTCTCAACTAGAGCCAGGGCCTTTTCAGTATTGGCCCTGACTTGGTGGAACGCTCTGTCACAAGAGACCAGGGCCCTGCGGGACTTGACATCTTTCCGCAGGACCTGCAAGACAGAGCTGTTCCGCCTGGCCTTTGGTTTGGACTCAGTCTGACCCTTATGTTTCCCCCCCCCCTTTTATGGTTTTGATGAGGCTGCATTTTAAATTGCATTTTAACCTGTATTTTAAATTGTTTTTTCCCCCTATTATGTTTTTACTGTAATTTTACTGTTGTTAGCCGCCCTGAGCCTGGCTCTGGCCGGGGAGGGCGGGGTATTTATTATTATTATTATTATTATTATTATTATTATTATTATTATTATCATCATCATTATCATTATTATCATTATTATCATTATCATACCCTTTTTTGAATGCTGCCTCTTTTGGGGCTGGGGGGGTTTGTTGGTTTGTTGTTTTGATTTGATGTGTGTGGTCTTTTGTGTGAACTGCCCTGAGACCTTCGGGTATAGGGCAGCATAGAAATTAAATAATAAAATAATAAAAACTACACAAGGATCATTTCAAGTCTGTTTTTAGACAACACTGGCAGTTAGCACATGCTGGTTCTGCTTATTTGGGGAGTGAGGGCCATAGTTCAGTGGCCTGGTATCCACTCTGCATGAAGAAAGGCCCCAATTCAGTCCTCAGCGTCTCCACACGTGGCTTGGAGAGCAGTTGTCAGTCAGTACGCAGCAAGATGGGCCAATGATCTGATATACTGGAAGGCAGCTTTTTACATACGTTTTCCTCTGCAATCCCCCCTTACCTTCCATATATATATATATATATATACACACACACACACACACACACACACAATTTCAACATAACAAATTATCAAAACATTATTTCCCCCCTTTCCCCCCCTCCCCAACAAACCCTTCCTCCTCCCCCCAAGACTTCCCTCAGCTCCTCTCTGATTTCTCAACTCATGTTGTTCTCTGCATATTGTAAAATTGTATGCATCCTTGTATTATCTATCTAATTTGTTGACCCTCACTAAATTTGTGAATGTTTATTCAAAACGTGCCAAGGAGTCCAGTTCATTTTGTTGTCTTTTTAAGTAATTTGTAAAAAGTTCTTGTCCTACAATCCCGAACAAAAATGCTTCTGGTTGTTGTTTTTTTACAAATGCCATTTAAAACATTTTCTTCAACTCATTATATATCATTTCCCAATTTTTTTAAAATTTTTTTTATTTCTATGCATTCCCACCACATATGGTAAAAGGTCCCTTCCTTTTCTTCACATTTCCAACATATATTTGATCCTGTTTCATACATTTTTGCTATCTGTACTGGTGTTACATACCATCTATACATCATTTTCATGTAGTTTTCTTTCAAAAGAGAACAATCTGTAAATAATCCCCTCTTACCTTCTTGAGCGGAGATGGTCCCTTCAGGACACAGAGCACACGCATAGCAGCAAAGTGGCTTCCCTTCTTGAATCACTTTGACGTACCCAGGAGGGCAGCTTCTGCTGCACCTTGAAGGGGGCAGCGGCTGACCATAAAGAGAAGGAACATCGAGGGGGAAATGTTTGGGGTGTGTTGGAAAGCTACAAAACTGAGTCGGAGACTTGGAAACCAAACAGTCACCCCTCTGCTTCCAGGCCTGCTTTCATGAGCAAATGGCGGTGACTCGTCCTTTCTTTAACCATGTCTATTTAGCACCATCCCCAGAATCGTTGATAGGTAACATTTAGCCCTATGGGTCCCCCTTCCTTAATCCTGTATTATTTTATTCACATAATATGCATTCTTTACAACAAACAACTCCAAAATAAACAGACAACTCCAAAATAAAAGCCTATGCAAAACAATACCGTAAGTCTCGTGTTTTCATTTACACTGATCTCCTCTCTGATACCTTTACTTGATATTTCTTCCTGCTTTCCTTATAGAATCTTTATAAAAAATTAAATCTCTTAAATCCTATACCTGTCTTTAACAATTTCAATTAATCCCTTCACCTCCCTCCCCCACAGCCCAGTACTTCCCTCCACCCCTGTGTGATCTTCTTTGCCTACTATTATTTTTGTTATTGTTGCGTTATTCACTTTATTTGTTATTCCATCCTTAATATATTATTATTCTATGTCCTTGCACCTTTTAGCTAAAACTAAGTTGTTTTTTTAATTGTTTAACCACATCAGTTAACAAACATGGATACATATGCTATAATGTTATTGTTTTAGTTAAATAAATTGTTTCAAGGAAATGATTATTTTTCCTCCTTCCAATAAATTACAGCAGAATGTTGTCCAAATACAAACAGTTAACTTATTAAACTTCACAATAATTTCATAACTGTCTATGTATTTCTAATAGTATAACCAAATCAGTAATTTTTTATATAACTGTATAAACTACTCTGAAAATTTATTATTCCAAAAATGAAACCTTCATCTGGTTGTAAATATTAAGATTATACCAACAAGAATGAGTTTTTCTGTAAAAAAAAAAAAAAAGATTTAAATCAAGTGTTACTGACTAGTGATTTAAATCATGATTTAGATCAATTTGATTTAAATCAAATCCACCCTGCAACAGGGCATAAAACCCAGTATTTTGTAGAACATTGGTGGAGGGTGTCAGTAGCATAATGTTGCCATCAATGTACCTATAATGTGTCTAAGGATGAGACAAGCCCTGATCTTTACTTCTGTAGAGTGAGAGTGTCACAAGGTGTCCTTGCAAATAAGAGACAGTGTTCTGATGGCATTTAGTACATGTGGTTAAGGGGCAAAGAAACCTTCCCAAACATATTTTATACAGTACAGTGGTACCTCAGGTTACATACGCTTCAGGTTACATAAGCTTCAGGTTACACGCTCCGCTAACCCAGAAATAGTGCTTCAGGTTAAGAACTTTGCTTCAGGATAAGAACAGAAATCGGGCTCCAGGATCGCGGCGGCAACAGGAGGCGCCATTAGCTAAAGTGGTGCTTCAGGTTAAGAACAGTTTCAGGTTAAGAACGGACCTCCAGAACAAATTAAGTAACCCGAGGTACCACTGTAATCTATATTTCTAAATTCTATGGCTTTCCTCACCCGGTTAAGCCCCCTCAACCACATGGCCGCATCTTCATCAACGCTGAAACTTTTGTCTGGGAATGCCTGTCGCTCTAGACTCCCAATTCTCTGTGAAGCTACTGAAGTATTGGGCCACACAACCCAGTTCAAAATATCGAAATTGACTGACAGTTCCCCTTCTCCATCCAAATACACTCCATCCACGGAAGTATTGTAAGATCCAAAGCTTCTCAAAAAATGGTGAAACTAGAATGACAGAGAGGAGTGAGTGTCCTATCCTTCTGGAATTGTACTCCATCTTTAGTTTTGCTTATAGGCATCTATTAAAACAACAACCCACGGTCCATTTTTGAATCCCTACATTCTGCATTGGCATTTTGGGAAAGGCTGACATTCAAATCAATGGCACCTATGGGTGTTTACTAATACTTCCTATGATGCCCATTAAATATCTCTGTAAATATCCCCACAAAAGTTTACACAAGACTCTTCCTGTTTGTACAGGCCAGGCCTCTCTTGTGCAGAACATTAATGCTTAAACTTGCCAACACTTCATTGGGTGCCAAGAGTGGACACTGTCAGGGACCGTGCTGAGGGCTGCACTGAAGAGGAATGGTGGGAGCCTCCCCCCCCCCCCGCTCCTGATCAGGATTCCAAATGTTCCCAGGAGCAGGAGGACAGTATAGATTTGAAACAGTGGTTTGCAGAGGGACATAGTTCAGAAGGCACAAGCTGGGAAGTACTGGATGGGGAATAGCTAGAAGGAGAAGCTGGTTGGACAGTGTTCTCGAAGCTACAAACATGAGCCTGACCAAACTGCGGAAGACAGGAGTGCCTGGCGTGCTCTGGTCCATGGGGTCACGAAGAGTCGGACACGACTAAACGACTAAACAACAACAAGGAGGAGAAGCACTGGGAGAGAGAGAGTTAACAGGATCACTTTCTCTAGAAAGCGTTCATTCACTCAGCCCAAGGTCAAGAAGAGCTGATAAGGTGGCAGCACAGTGGTTGAGGGATCAGGTTACAAGAAGTGGTAGTGACATGGGTGACTAGGGAGGAAGTGGGTGGAACCCTTAATTGGGAGCACCTTCATTCCTAGGAAAGGGATTCTTTGTTCTCTTGCTGTGATCATTACAGCTTCTAACTGGTAAGAAGACTCCTCTCCCTTTGTTCTGCTTATCTACTGCCAAAGTGGGGAGGAAGTCAATTCCCTGAAGCCTGACAGACACGCAGCTTCCCTTATATTATGAACAGAGGAAAGGTGTAAAGAGCCTTTGCCTATGAGTGAGCATGGTGGTGATGTGACATAGGTATCATTCTCCACAATGATGAGGTAATTGATAGGGCATACCCAAAGGGCAGGACTATAGTTACGCAGAGGGAGGTTTGGTTGAACATTAGGAGGTGAACATTAGGAGGAGCTTAAGAGAGAGGTCTGAAAGATTATTACTCTCTCATAGCAGAGTTAGCACATGGTGATAGCTGCAAGCATATTAAAACATGGTTAGATTTACATCTGCCCCCATCCACCTTTAAACAAATCCCCACACAAAAACCTAGAATAGAATAAATCACAGAGACTTGGCTTTGCAATTAGGTGGATATTTTACTCCTAGGGTTTCTTGAAGCTACAAGAAATGACTACTGGCAGTAAAATGAAGATGAGAAATGTTCCAAACAACTAAAAGGAAAGCACTTTGTTTCCTGCCAGATGGGTGGGGTATAAATAATAAATTTATTATTCATTATTATTCCTTACAAACGGATCATGCAATACTTGGGTTAGCAAAGATGCGGGCTATAAAATCTCATTTTAGAGAGATTCCATCCATTTACAGGTAGCCATGTCCACATGGCTCCTTCTTGACCCAGGAAGCACAAAGACAAAAGAGACTGAGAAAGGGGGAAGCAGAGTCTGCTGAGAGCCTGAAAAGCCACACTCACTCTGCTAACGGGCTGAGAGCCCAGGTTAGCTCTGTCATGCACACAAGTGTGAGCCAGTAAAGACTCTCCTCCCTGAAAGAGAGGGGAGTGGTTGTGGGCGGGAGCCCGAACACCGCTCCTAGCAGGGGGCGTTGCCCCCTGCCTCCAGCTCACCTGGCTGGCGCTCACGCCCCCCCGGTGGCCGCCCAACCAGGTGCCATGGGGGGGCGTGTCCAGCAGCCTTTATGCTGCAGTGCCAGCCTCTCCCCGGCCTCATTTCTCTTTGTCGTCCTGTGCGAGTCACCCACCCTCCACTCCCTTTGAGTTAGGGCTTAGGTCATTGGCCTTGCTATGGACCTTAGGTTGGTCGCCCCGGTTGCCCGGGGGGCCTGGTAGGAGTTTTTCCATTTGGCATTAGGCTTTTTGGTTTTTTCGCCTACCTCGTAGCAATCGTCACAACTTTCTGGTGGTATTGGTGGGTAGGTTAGGCATTGGAATAATGTGTTGTGGTGTGTCGAAGTGCTAGGTGTGGCCATCGCCTATGCCTTCAATTTCTAGGGGTATTCCGGTAAAGGAATCTGGCGGTCGTGTATTCCGTCCAAAGCCTGCTTGGCGGGAGGCCATGGCACGACCCGCGGTGACATCAGGGGTGAGCCTATAGTTGGATTAGCATCAACAGGTGATGAACCCCTGGTGAATAAACCCACTTGTTTCACGATCCAATGCCTAAGCCAATACCTTTTCATTGCTGTAATCAATAAAGCTGTGGCCTTTTCTAGCCCATTAACCTTATATCACGTGTCCCTGTGTCTTCATTTTACTTCGCGGGGGTCGGGTCCTCGAACCACAACTGTATATTACAACTGCTGGCTCTCCCTGTTACGATATGGATACAACGCAGCTGCAGACTGGCAGCTTGGTGAAAACATCACATGATGTAACTAGCTGTGGGAAAGAATCTTCCCGGAAGTTCACAGGCTACTCAAAGCTGTGTTCTGTGTGTAATATGAGACCTTCCTGTTGCGTATGTAAAGGAAGTCTTTGCCACTTGCTTGAAGGAGACTGAACTAAATGGATGTGTTTATTGTAGAGCTGTAATGTCAGAAATAAACAAGATGTAAAGGACTTTCTGACTATTCTTCTTTCCCCTGCGAAGGGGGAGAAGGGGGTGTGTATTTTCCACACTGGGAAATGTCGCTTATCAAGGTCTGCCTGGACTGTCTGGGATTGCAGCCAGAGTAGATCAACTGGTAAACAGTCCGGGAGTCTGGGAGAGTTGCCAGATTCTCCTGAGGTCTTCAAGGTGAGACTCAACTGTGGGGAATGCTCTCAATCTGAGTTTCCTCCAAAGTGCAAGAGGCATACAACCTCCTCCCAACACTATGATCCCAAACTCCATAGTTCCATATTGGAGCTATTTTATTGTTTTCAGTGGAGATAAAAGGGCATACCTGCCATGCTTGCAGCTTCTGAAGTCCCACCTTGCTTCCTTCAACCAACATCACCCACTTGAATCTGGATGAGTATGCAGCATTTAAGGCATGCGCCAGGGCATGGATACTCCTGTAAGCATTGTAGTTGTCTTGGGAGAGAGCTGGTGCGAGCATATCCAGGGGCAATTTCTGTTCACATCTTTCCCGTTCTTTCACAGACAACACATGCTTCTTAAAGAAACAATGGAACGCCTTCTTCAAGTAAGGAGTGACGTGACTCAGCTTGAAATTGTCATGTTTTGGAATATACTTTGTCTGGATTAAGAAGGAAAAAAACCAATGGCTGTGCTGGAAGAGAAACTTGCTGTCAGACAATGTGGAGGTGAGGTCCCACAAAGCTGTTGTGATCCAAACCTTCCCGTCAATAGGCTGTATAAACAGTTTGAGTATTATATTTATGAGGTATATCCCATTGTAGAAAGAGCGGATTTCTGCATAATAAACAAATACGTTGACTTCTTTCCATGGGAGAGCTGAATCAAGGGTCATTGACAAGTCAGGCATAATCAGTTCTGGGAATCTCTGTGAGACGGCAACACAAATATCATTTGAGGCAAGTATAGGTGTCAAGGCACTCAGGAACTTTTCTCCGTTGTCATTTTCTGGGGCAAAGAGACTGACCCACGTCCATCTGAAATGCAGCAGCAACTTGACAATCCCTGTGTATTGGTATTCATCTTTTGGGAGCATCCGGTAGAAAAAAGGGAACTGAGTTTTATCATTGCGGTCATGGGAGACAAAACTGTAACTAACCTGGTAAGGAACGTAAGAGATGAATGTTTCGCTTTGTTTTCAGGGCCAAGCTCAGAAACCTGTTGAGCTAAACTTACTAATAAACTGAAGAGTGCATGTGATCAGGGTGAATGAATACTTAATATTCATATACCTGAAGTATACCTGAAGGAGCGTCTCCACCTCCATCGTTCTGCCTGGACACTGAGGTCCAGCGCCGAGGGCCTTCTGGCGGTTTCCTCGCTACGAGAAGCCAAGTTACAGGGAACCAGGAAGGGGGCCTTCTCAGTAGTGGCGCCCACCCTGTGGAATGCCCTCCCACCAGATGTCAAAGAGAAAAATAACTACCAAACTTTTAGAAGACATCTGAAGGCAGCCCTGTTTAGGGAAGCTTTTAATATTTAATAGGTTATTGTATTTTAGTGTTCTGTTGGAAGCCGCCCAGAGTGGCTGGGGAAACCTAGCCAGATGGGCAGGGTATAAATATTATTATTATTATTGTTATTGTTATTGTTATTACACTGCAAGGATAAGAAGGCAAGATCATCACATCAGACAAAGTGTGGCTGTTTTCTCCCTTGTCCACATATTATCATTTTGGATTTACTCTCATTAGTCCACACTGGTGCATATTTGAGTTGATAAAGAAGAGTTAGCAACTCCTGTACCTCAATATTGTGAGGGGAGGGAAATTCAACACAACCTATAAACTGCTAAAATACTATAACACACACACACAGAGAGAGAGAGAGAGAGAGAGAGAGAGAGAGAGAGAGAGAGAAAGCGCTAGAGAGGTGAGCAGAAGTTTTATCTCCTTTACAGCCAAGGGCCTTTTAAAGCAAAATGTAACACAATTCACACCTGTGGAATTTTGTAGATGCCCAGCATGTTTGAAATATGGACAGATAGCTCAGAGTCAGCCCCTTCAAGGACAGCCAGCAGGTCATTCTGCCTTCCACACCTGTAGTTTGGAATATTTGCATTCCCAGTAGATAATAGGTCTGCCATGGCATCGTATGTGATTCTTGCATTGTAATAGTTCTCAAAGATGTTGTAACCCAGGGTGATGTTGGGCAAGATCCTGGGATCCTGGTTGATCTCATGAATGGCAAAAAGGAATGCCAGATTGTCGAGTAAATTTGTTTCCCGTCTTCTGCAAGGAAGAATACACGGCATCATAGTATCACCCTCTATTTAACGAAACTATTCCTTATTCTGCAACTTGAAGGGTATTTCCAGGTGATTGGAAACCTCTTTAGATTAATCTTAGAATGATGCTCACACTCCATCAGAGTCAGAAGCCCTATAGCTTTATATTGGTACGTAACGCCCTTCAATACTGCTTGTGACTGGTAACGTTTTGGGGGTACACATACTGTTTCCATTCCAGTCGCTGCGTGTCCTGTCACTTCCTGCTGAAACCCTGTAACGTCCTTGCCGCAAATCGTGCGTGTGTGTGTTGTGTTATTATTTAATCTCACATTTGATGTGCTATATAGTGCAAGGGTGCCCATCGAGATAATAATAATAAATATTAAAGATATGCAATCACTTGAAAGAATCAGTTAGGCCTAGGATTAAATTGGGATTAAATAAATAAATAAGAAAATGTACGATAAGAAAAGTTGGGAAATAGGACTATGACTGTGATATGCTTTTATGAAATAATGATATTGGAAACTGCTACATATAATTGATAAGAAACACAGATGGAAGAGATTTGAGTAAGTCAAGTAATATGTTTATGAAGATGGATTTTGATTAATTAATTAAGTTTTTGTTTATGTGGTGATTTGATGTATTTTATGTTATATGTTCTTTTTTCTTTTTCCGTTTCATTCTTTTTCCTTTATTATTGTTGGTTCTTTCTTCTGTTTGTGTATGGAAAATAATAAATATTATTGTAAAAAAGAGATAATAATAATATTGATGATGATGATGATTTATTTATTTATACCCCGCCCATCTGGCTGGGTTTCCCCAGCTGCTCTGGGCGGCTCCCAATAGAATATTAAAAACACGATAAATACATCAAACATTAAAAATTTCCCTAAACAGGGATGCCTTCAGATGTCTTCTAAAAGTCAGATAGTTGTTTACTTCCTTGATATCTGATGGGAGGGCGTTCCACAGGGCGGGCGCCACCACCGAGAAGGCCCTCTGCCTGGTTCCCTGTAACATCACCTCTTGCAATGAGGGAACTGCCAGAAGGCCCTCAGAGCTGGACCTCAGTGTCCAGGCAGAACGGTGAGGGTGGAGACGCTCCTTCAGGTATGATGACAATAACGCAACATCATTAAAGGTAAAGGGACCCCTGACCATTAGGTCCAGTCGTGACCAACTCTGGAGTCGTGGCGCTCATCTCGCTTTACTGGCCGAGGGAGCCGGCATACGGCTTCCGGGTCATGTGGTCAGCATGACTAAGCCACTTCTGGCGAACCAGAGCAGCGCACAGAAACACTGTTTACCTTCTCGCCGGACCAGTACTAATTTATCTACTTGCACTCTGATGTGCTTTCGAACTGCTAGGTTGGCAGGAGCAGGGACCGAGCAACGGGAGCTCACCACGTCACGGAGATTCGAACTGCTGACCTTCTGATCAACAAGCCCTTAGGCTCTGTGGTTTAATCCCACACAACATCATTAGAGAAGCACTAATACTGTATCAGTGACATGTTGCAGAATGCACCCATTTGGAGGGACCCTCAGTGGCAAGGCAAAAGTTTTTCCATGCAGGTGCCAGGCTGCGTCCACAGCACTTCCACTTAAAAAGAACTGGGTGGAAGGCGATGTAAAAGATTACAACTGTAGGAGACCCCAAACAGTTTCTGCCAGTGAGAGTAGACTGTCACAGGTGATATAGACCAAGGACTCTTACCTGGTAGAAGGCAGTCCCTACAGCTGCAATCAAGACAGACTCAGGAATATTTTACTGGGCAGTTACATGCAGTTTAACTAAAGACAAACCACTTTAGTCTGTCTTGGATTACATTGTTTGAAAGCCAGAAGCGTTGTTGTTGTTTTTTACTCCTTTATATTAAAATTATCCTGGGGGCGGGGAATAGTCTAATTCTTTTTTTAATCTGTTATCATAGTATACTGTTCAAATAAACCTTGCCAGCTGAAAAAAGCATGGTTGGAACTAGATGATGATGTCTGTGAGTGTTTAGAATCATACCTGGTTGGCAAATCAGGGGGAACATCGGGAGAAGCTTGGATTTATCAGGGACACCTGTCAGGAAATAGCCATGCTCCCTTCCATCACTGCATTGTTACTTACATTTTAATGTGGATCACAGGAGTCTGGGAGAAATTGCTTGGCTGGACAATAGGATTGACCGTAGATGTGATCCCGCCGATGAGGTGGTCACCTGCTCTGTGATAATTCAAAGGATCGTATTGATCTGTCACTAAATTCAATGGGCATTTTACCTGCAGCATCCCACAGGCTACACAGGGGAGCAGGAGCAGGAGCAATATTGGGGTGGGCATGTTTGCTACAATCACCCACCTCTCTTTGTCCTGTTCTCTACGAAGAAGTCAAAAGAGATTCAATTCAGATGGAGCCTAGCCGGTGCTTCTGATATTAAATCTGATATTAAACTGCAGTGGCAGCATCCCTGCCTGCCTCAAACCCCAGCCTAAGTTCTTGGAGGTACAGGATATATTTATGCACCATCCTCTGCCATTTTGGTGCAAGAAAATTGCTTCCAATTCTGATGCTTCTGTTACCAGCATCAAATGTGGCTTTGGCAGGAAGAGGAATAAATGACCATGATTTCCGTAATTACCAACTGGAAGAATTACCTGTGCCAAATCTCTGTGGCTCCATACACAGGTGCCTGACTGGAGGAAAACATGTTTGTGAAAACTCAGCAATGAGCTCTAAACTTTTCCACTGTACAATTATTGGGTGGGGGAGAGCATAGGGAAGTTTAGCAAGAGTTTACTGGAACTGAATGGGGGGGGGGATACGAAAAACTAGCCCACCTGTGAAAGATTTTTAAAGAATAAAAATAATAATATAATAAAAATGCTGGTTGACTGCAAAAGGCAGGGGGAGCTAGTCTCAGACAGACACAGAGAGGCAATGAGATGCAGGTTTCCAATATTAGAAGCGCTGGGAAAGGCCGCCGTATATATATTTTTTCATTGATAACTTGTGCATCCCTAATTTCAACAGTCTTGATGTGTTCTCATTGAGCGGGTATCCTTGTGGCAAGTCCAAAGTTCTGAAAACTTGTGGGGAGGGGCATTTCTGGCACCCTTTTCCCTAGGAAAAAGCGCTGATCGGACCCATAATAAAGCAAAGCTTAAAAGAGTCAGGTTTAGGGCTGCCACCCATCTTGTATAAAACAGGACAAGAAAGAAGATTCCACCTAAACATTAGGAAGAACTTCCTGACAGTAAGAGCTGTCCGACAGTGGAATTTGCTGCCAAGGAGTGTGGTGGAGTCTCCTTCTTTGGAGGTCTTTAAGCAGAGGCTTGACAACCATATGTCAGGAGTGCTCTGATGGTGTTTCCTGCTTGGCAGGGGGTTGGACTCGATGGCCCTTGTGGTCTCTTCCAACTCTATGATTCTAGGATTGTCCCTTAAAGGTAAAGGAGACCCTGACCATTAGGTCCAGTCGTGGCCAACTCTGGGGCTGCGGCACTCGCTTTATTGGCTGAGGGAGCCGGCGTACAGCTTCCGGGTCATGTGGCCAGCATGACTAAGCCGCTTCTGGCGAACCAGAGTAGCGCACAGAAACACTCTGTGAGGTGAGTGAGGCTGAGAGACTTCAGAGAAGTGTGACTGGCCCAAGGTCACCCAGCAGCTGCATGTGGAGGAGCAGAGACACGAACCTGGTTCCCCAGATTACGAGTCTCTCGCTCTTAACCACTACACCACACTGGCTCTCTAGATCCCTCTAGATCGCTCTAGTCTAGCACTAGACTAGATCCCAGGACTGCTGTGCTGGAGAAATTTAAAAGGGGTTCCTAGACTGAAGGTCTCCCGCCCAGAAACCAAGAAGAAAATAATGGAGGCTCCAAGTGAAGAGACAGGCCTTTATGGAAATACAAAGGCAGACAGGGACAGCCTCACAAATGAGGATGTGAAGAAGCACATCTAAAGCTATGTTCAATATACACTTCTAGATTACATTCGTGATTTCATTTCACCATCAAAGGATTCCAAGAATCGGTTTCAACCCATGGTCATCATCCTGAACCAAGCATCACATAGCTCTTCCGATCAGCCCTCATCATAATATCATGTCTTTGTGTGTTGAGACACTGATTTCCCATTATGAATGTTTTACAACACGTTTTGCTGAAACTTTTTTGATGTGTCTAGATGCAGCGTAGATCTCAAGATTGCTGGGCTGTATTAATTTAAAAGGGGTTCCTCAAATGAAGGTCTCCCACCCAGAAAATAAAGAGTGCAGGCTCCAAGTGAAAAGACAGGCCTTTATTGAAGTACAAATGCACAAAGGGACAGCCTCAAAAATGTTCAATGTGCACTTCTAGATTACATATGTGATTTCACCATCAAAGGATTGCAGCAATCTGAGTAGTCACCAACCCACTGTCACCATCCTGAACCAATCAAATATCACATAGCTCTTCTGATCAGCCGTCATCATAATATCATGTCTTTGTTTGTTGAGACACTGATTTTCCTATTCATTAAATGGCTCCCAATACCTTCTTTCAGCTACCTAAATAACAATTCAAGATGAATCACAACCATCATGCCTAGCAATGGGCCTTTTCAATGTGGCAGGGCAATGACTCAAAAGAAAATGGAATCATCAAAATGATAGTTTTATAAAATTATTATTTTCATCATTTGTACAGCTCTCGGGGGGAAAGCTCCATTAAACTCCATGGGATCTACATCTGAGTAACATACAAAGTGGGAATAGCAGTAACTTCTTTCAAGGTACCCCCACCCTGCAATGTGTGTTTGTAATGCATTAAAAAGAAAAGTTTGTGTGTCCCATGCTCATCAAGAAATAAAACTTGAGCCTCAAAAGAGTCTCTTGAGCTCTCTTACTGTATGCAAAGTTGCTTTATTATTAAAACTTTCCAGCAGTTTTCCATGGACAGACATTCTGGGAACCCACCTGTAATTTCCTGGATCCACCCTGTATCCCTTTGTTAAAAATGGTGTTATCAGTGAGAAAATTAACCCCCACCTTAATCCCTGGTACTTTCTAAAATTTACTGTTATGGGTGGTGGGGGAGAACACTGGACCTTATGCCAGATAGTATATGCCCCATTCTCAAGAGACGGTGTTCTCACATTTCTTTCCAGTGTGAATTATCTGGTGCTTTCTATAACTCGCACTGTAAGTAAAACATTTCCCACACACGGTGCATTTATATGGCTTCTTCTCCGTGTGTGCTCTCTGGTGGACGACCAAGGTAGACTTGTCAGGATAACATTTCCCACACTCAGGGCACTTATGATTTCTCTCCTCTGTATGGATTAGCCGATGTTTCATGAGGTGTGAGTCGTGTTGAAAACATTTTCCACACTCGGTGCATTTATAGGGTTTCTCCCCAGTGTGGGATCTCTGGTGGATCACCAATGTAGAGTTGGCAACAAAACACTTCCCACAGTCCATGCACTCGTAAGGTTTCTCTCCAGTGTGGAATTTCTGGTGTTGCCTGAGGGAAGATTGGTTGGCAAAGCATTTCCCACACGCTGTGCATTTATAGGGTTTCTCTCCAGTGTGGATTTTACTGTGTAACAAAGCGGCTGAGTGGAAAGCATAACTTTTCCCACATTCCATGCATTTGTATGGTTTCTCTCTTGTGTGGACTCTCTGGTGGTTCATCAAATCACCTTTTTCAGCAAAGCCCTTCCCACAGTCCATACATTTGTAAGGTTTCTCTCCCATGTGGACTCTCCGGTGGTGAGA
This sequence comes from Podarcis vaucheri, assembly GCF_965113315.1. Lineage (NCBI taxonomy): Eukaryota > Metazoa > Chordata > Lepidosauria > Squamata > Lacertidae > Podarcis > Podarcis vaucheri. Next base: position 128,325,133 of record NC_138760.1, on the reverse strand, counting down.
CACGAGGTTAGTGTTTTGAGAAAAACATTTGCCACACTCTATGCACTCGTAATGTTTCTCCCCAGTGTGGACTTTCTGGTGGCGCCTGAGAGGATATTGTTCGGCAAACCGTTTTCCACACACGGTGCACTCATAAGGTTTCTCTCCAGTGTGGGATCTTTGATGCCGCACAAGGTGAACTTTACGAGAAAAACATTTGCCACACTCTATGCACTCATAAGGTTTCTCTCCAGTGTGGTCTTTCTGGTGGCGCCTGAAAGTAGATAGTTCAGCAAACCATTTCCCACACTCGATGCACTCGTAAGGTTTCTCTCCAGTGTGGGATCTCTGATGGATCACAAGGAGAGCTTTTTGAGAAAAACATTTGCCACACTCCCCACATCCGTAAGGTTTCTCCCCAGTGTGGGATCTCTGGTGGATCACAAGGTAAGCTTTTTGAGAAAAACATTTGCCACACTCCCCACACCCATAAGGTTTCTCTCCATTGTGGGATCTCTGGTGGATCACAAGGTTATATTTTTGGGGAAAGTATTTGCCACACTCCCTGCATTCATAAGGTTTCTCCTCAGTGTGGACTCTCTGGTGGATCATAAGGTTTTCTGAGCAGGTAAACGTCTTCTTGCACTCAGGGCATTCGTATTCCTTCTCTTCCTTGTGGATCCTCTTGTGTCTCACTAGTTGACACCGTAGAGCAAACTGTTTCTCACATTGCAGGCATTTGTGCGGCTTGCGTCTCCGGTGTTTGACAAGATCAAGTTTCCCAGTAAAACACTTCCCAGAAGAACTACAAATGTTCTTCTCCCCAATGCCATTTCCTGGGACAAATGGTAAACAGGAAAATGAGAACGTGAACTTTGGAAACAATGAATATTTGTGTCGTTCATCTATGGAACTCAACGCTGCACAAAGATAAGAAAGGGTGTGTGTATGCAAGGGGCTGGAATCACCTGACTTGCCCAACCCCCAGTTCTCTGAACCTTTAAGAGGGGGCCTTTAAGAGCTACGGCCAAAAGAACTGAGAAGTATAATACATCTTATTTTAAGGAGGGGCGGAGCTCCCATGCACTAATGTATTGGCCTTTTTCCAGCCAGAATTCAGTTCCAGCACCTCACAGGTGGGTGCCATTGCCATTCTAAGAGAACAAGGGAGGTGTTCATGGTAAGCTCTAGAAAAACTGCACTTACCCGACCTTTTGGCCAGTTTCTTGCCGACTTAAAATCTGATATGTATGTTAAATGAACTGTTAATCATTAGATATTTAGCATTACACAGATACTGTATTTTTCAGTGCATAAGACGCCCCCGTGTATAAGAGAACCCCTATTTTTAGGGACCACAAATAAAGGAAGTGGGGGGGAGAGACTGCCCAGAGTTGTTAAGCTATTTTGGGGGAGGGGGATTCCCGACAATCACTCATCCGCCTGACCGCCAATCACACGCCTCTCCGAAGCCACCAATCCCAAGCACGCTCGCAGCCAGCAGCCACTAATTGCCCACCAAATTGTCGCACCAGCCAATTGCCAGCAGGCCTTGCTGCAGCCACCAATCACATGCCTAACTGCTGCTGACAATCTCCTGCTTGCGACTGCCACCAATCGTGTGTCCCCCCCTCTTCAATATCTGTGTATAAGAAAACCCCCTTTAAAAGCACCGTCTTTTTCACAGAAAAATATGGCAACTAAATTTTAATTGTATCACGACCACGTCAGTGCAGTACTTAATAATTTTTTTAAAAAAAAAATGTATGCTGCCTTAAGGACAAAATGAATTTGAGGAAAATACGATATATATCTTTGACTAGATCCAGGTGCTCTTGGACGAAACTGGTTTTCCTGCTTTTGACACCCTGTATGATGACCTGTGTCAGGGAAGAACAGGCACAGTGTGTCCTTGTTAATTTACTCCATTATGATGACCCTTGTGGTTGCCCCCATGTTAGATAGATACGGGAAGCAACGACTCATTCCATCCATTCTACTGAAAGACCCAAAATGTGTTATTGCTGTGGGCTGTTTTTATACCAGCTCGTGTAAGAACTGAGTATGCTTTTCCCTTTTCCCTGTTGTGCCATTTTTATTATATATGTGTGTGTGTGTGTGTGTGTATTACCTAGGCAGCTCATGTTCTCGTCGTTTTCCTCCATGACGCTCCCATGCAAGGCTCAGTTTTGCAGCAGCAATCCCTCCTCATCTCTGAAAAAGCCAATCAACATCTTGCAAGGTCATTGGACGCTACGAAAGAAGGAAACAGAGACAACTTGCTGAATCCCCATATTCCCCCGAATAAACAGCTCAAAGCCAGTAATCAGGAAGAAGGTGGAGTTTGGAGTACATTATCTTCAGATTTAAGGCCTGGAGGGGGGGTGCAGATTACCAGCGTGGGGTAGAATGGTGTCAGGGTAGTTGTAAGAGTGCTGTTAACGGGAAAATCCGAGGGCTCCCTTGGACAAAAACAAAGACACCAACCAGGATAACTTGGAGCAAAACAGCAGCCTGTAGGCTTGGCCTTTATTGATCTGTTGCAACAGGGTGCTCCCCTCACTTGCAGGAGAGAGGAAGGACCCAGAAAAATGGTGTGCAAGGCCTTATAAAGACTTTTGAAATTGCCACCCTGTAGATCAAGACCACCCCCAGAAACATACATCACAGAAAGGAGGGGTTGAGGGAGGGGTTGTGGTGGTAACCTGAGTGTCCTGTCACCTGGCTGGTTCCCCCTTCCCCCCCCATGAGTACTTTCCAGGAGACAAAGGGGAGTTTGCAGTTTCTTGCCCCCAGAGGGAAGAGCTGATTATTGTCCTTTGTTCCAGTCCCTGCTGAATCTACTCCAGTATGCAAGTTCTTTGTGATCTTGATGGTCTTCTGTCTAGGACCATCAGGGTTGGCATAGCAACTGGGCAGGGCTCCTGTGTATGTGCTGGGATGGTGAAGGGATTATGGCTGCCCTGTATCAAACCTTCCCCATTTTGTAGTCCTTCCTTCCTGGAGTAAAATAAAAGTGGAACAGTGCAAATCCGATGTATGGTTCATTTTCTATGAATTTATAACAGAAGCGTAGCGTATGTCGTGTGTGAGTGTGTGTGAAGGTTGTACAAACTGAATGAGGGGGGGGGGGGTTCCTGTGACAGTGCTAGACTAAATCCACTCTCTCTCAGCCTAAGGGTACCTCACAGGAACATTGTGAGGAAGAAATGGGGAGAGGGAGAATCATGTATCACACCTTGAGGTCCTTGGAGGGAAAAATAGGATCATAAATGCAATAAAGTACATAAATAATAATAATTTGTTGTTGTTATTATTCTTATTATTATACCCCACCCATCTGGCTGGATTTCCCCAGCCACTCTGGATACCTTACAATATATAAACAATGTTATAAACAATATAACAAAAACAGCAAACATTACAAACCTCCCGATACAGGGCTGCCTTCAGATGTCTTCTAAAAGCTACGCGCCGCGCTTTGCTTTCCGAATGTTTTGGAAGTCAAATGGACTTCCGGAATGGATTCCATTCGACTTCCAAGGTACAACCGTAGTTGCATTGAGTTATTTCAATTGCTTTTGTTTGATTTGCTCATTGCAAACAGCTGAAAGTCTGTAAACCTTGATAATAAACCTGATTTGCAATGGGGATTGAATAATTTCGATTGCAAGTGTATATAAAATTATTTGGAGAGACCCAAAGGATCTTTCTTAAACATATGGGAAACGCACAGTTCTGCAAAATCACACAATCAATAAAAAGAAAAGTGGGGCCCTTTTTTCTGTATAGTATTATTACTGTAATTCATGTCATTGTCATACTGATTTATATATTTTTAAAAGAAAAAAATCTCAGAGCGGTTTGCAACGCATTAAGTTCAGAATAAAACATTACTGGGTAAAGTAATACTGTATATAACATACACATTCAAAGCAACGTATATTATCTTTAAAATTTTCAAAAGAAAACATTACAAAGGAGGTCAAATACAGACTGCACTTAAACAAAACCATTACCTTAAACATTTCAAAAAGTTTGCTAGATCAGAAAAAGCAAAACGCCTTGCAGCTCGCCACCGTTCACTTCCTGTCTCTTCCACCTTAGCAAGAGGCGAATCTCCCTCTGTCGAGCCCCACCTCCCTACCCCACACCTTGATAATTTGTAAAGACCCTATCGCACACCCCCCCACAGAAATAAAGGGGTCCCTTCTGATCCCATCCTTACCAACTTATGCAAAGTGGACACCACAGGCTTTTGCGCGCCGACCACGCTGCAAATCTTCCAAATCCTTCCTGCCCATCCAACAGAGGCAGCCGACCACCCGCATTGCAGCTGCAAGGGAGCCTGGGAGATAAAGAGCTGCTGGGAATTGTAGTCTCTTGTTGCCTTATAAAAAAAAAAAAGAGGTTTCTGGGAAGTGTAGGCTGTTCCCTTCTTGCCAGATCTGCTGCGTCGTCTGCGCGCAAAAGCCTCCCGAAGCGCACTCTCTGCAAAAGCTAGTAAGTGGCGAGATCAGAAGGGGCGGCCACGTAAGGGTTAAGGAGAGCGAGAGAGCCCGGTTGCCTAGAGCGGCCTGCGAAAGGCCCCCTCTCTCCGTCCTTCCGCCTCGCCTCCTCTTTCCGCTTGTCTTCGGAGGCCTCTGGGGCGGTGAGTCCTTTGGGCGAAGGGGAGGCTGTGGGGCGACGCGGGGTGCAGAGGGGGCTGCTGGGGGGCTGAGAGATGAATGGGAGGATCCCCTGGGTGGGGGGGGGGTTAAGGGAAGCCATGGGACGCAAGGCCTCTGAGGTCCCAGCACACCCCACCCACCCATGACTGGGGGGGGGGAGTGGGTTGTTTGGGGGGCTAGGAAGCGGGCGCCCCTTGAGAAGGAGGGGCTCCAAGTGGGGAAAGAGGGTGGGCATCCACCTTTGGCAGACGCTTTCCTTGCGACCCCTGCATTGCGCGGGGGTGGTCTAGATGACCCTAGGGGTCCCTTCCAGCTCCACAGTTGGGGGGGGTGGAGCATAGGAGCCAAATCCATGAGGGCTTTGGCCACCACAATAAAACACTTGAGGGGGCTTGTGTCACGTGATCAGTTATGTGGGGCGGGGCTTGAGAGAAGGGGCTTCATCTTGGAGGAGGAAATCTCCGGAGGGGCTGCCTTGGCTTCTCCCTCCTGCCCAGAAGTCTCCTTAAAGTCACATCCATAAACGGGGCAAGGGGGGGGGGGTCATAGAATCATAGAATCATAGAGTTGGAAGAGACCACGGGTCCCAATTCCCTTTCTCCCCGTTCCTACGTGGAAACTGCATCTCCCTCTAGGACTGGGGCTCCCAAGGTCGGATGCTTCATGGCACCAAATTAGACCATTGGTCCACCTGGATCAGTGTTGCTGACTCTTGACTGGTATCCATGTTTCTTTGGGGTTTCACAGGCAGGGAGTTCCTCTCAGCCCTAGCTGCCTGGGGATTGATCCTGGGAGTTTTAGGCATGCAAAGAAGCTTCCCACCTAAATCTGGTTGGTCACCCTGAGGTCAGGAGGCTGGACTAGGTGGGCCATTTGGCCGGATCCAGGAGGACTTTGGTGATGTTCTTCAGAGTTGCATCCCCTTCCCCTAAACGGGTAGGGGGAGAAGGAGGGAGGGAGACTGCAGTGCCAGAGTTCCAAGATGGCAGAGAGAAAAGGTAGTCCGGAAATGAGTGTTTTTTTAATGGTGGAGTAAAGAAGATCCTCTTCCAGGCATGACTCTGCTGGGGTTCAGGAGGAAGCCACCCTTCTTTTCCTGTAGGAGGAGTTGCTGGGGTGCCACCTAGGGAAAGAAATCTCTGCAGGGGTTTGGGGCTGCCTTGGCTTTTCTCCCCCACTCCCAGAACATCACAACTTGTTTAAACTTTGGGCTCTGCGTGATGGTTTAAAAGAGGCTGCATCTGCAATCCAGAAATCATCATCACTATCGGAGGCTGGGAGAGGTGTGCTGATTTCCAAGGGACTGTGGGTGAAGAAGGAGAAATGGATGGGTGGGGGCTGGAAGGGAAAGCAGCCCCTCAAATAAGCGGAAAAGTCAGGAAAGCCCTGGCTGGAGGAAGGGAGTGGAGCAGTCTTCTCCAAAGTCTCTCACCTGGTGCATGTTTTGGGTGTCCGAAGAGGAGGAATATGCAGAGCAGCCCTGTGCAGATTTACTCACAAGCAAGCCCTGACAGGGAGAGCACAGATTGAATTGGTATCACCAAAGAAACTTTAAAAATGGGGCTCTTGTTGGGACAGTTCCCCATTTGGAGAGTCTGTGTGGTGCAGTGGTTAAGAGCGGTAGTCTCGTAATCTGGTGAACCGGGTTCACGTCCCCGCTCCTCCACATGCAGCTGCTAGGTGACCTTGGGCCAGTCACACTTCTCTGAAGTCTCTCAGCCCCACTCACCTCACAGAGTGTTTGTTGTGGGGGAGGAAGGGAAAGGAGTTTGTTAGCTGCTTTGAGACTCCTTAGGGTAGTGATAAAGCAGGATATCAAGTCCAAACTCTTCCTCCTCCTCTTCTTCTCTTTCTCCCCCTTCTCCTTCTCCTTCTCCAGAGGCTGCAGAATGTTTAGGGCAGGAGAATCCCTGCAGGGCCTCTGAGGCTCCCTTTGCTTCTTCCTTCCTCCCAGGAACCTGCAGTTTCTGAGCTCCTCAGGATGGATGAAAGCAGCTGAACCTGCCAACCTAGCAAGGATGGAAGGAGGAAGGTGGACAGATGACCTTGTCAGACTGCCTCCTGCATCCCTCCCTAAAACCTCTGGGCATTTTCTCCCAGGGCCCTCAGAGACATCTGGTGAGTTCCAGGGGAGTGGAGATGGGAACATAGATGGATCAATAAATGGTGAAGAGGAAAACCTTTTCCCAGGTATTTGAATTTTAGGTGCTATTTCCACTGCAGGGGATTGCACAAGAGGGTCTCTTCCAAGTTTACATAGAATTGCTCATATACTTCATCTAAGCATCACTGCACAGCTTGCAATATAAAAACAGAAAACCTGGCTTTGCCAGTAGTACATGTCTCAGGGCCTTAGTAGACTACAAGCTTAACATGGCCAAGGGTCAGGAAACCAAGCCTTATGAGGAATGGCTGAGGAAGCTGGGTATGCTTAGTCTGGATAAAAGGAGACTGAGAAGAGATATGCCATCTTCAGATATCTATCTTCACATATCTAAAGTGCTGTCATGTGAAGATGGAGCAAGCTTGTTGTCTTCATCTCTGGAGAGTAGGACCTGAAGCAATGGATTCAGATTACAAGAAACGTGAATCCAATTAAACGTCGGGAAGAATTTTCTGATGGTAAAAGTTGTTTGACAGTAGACACCCTCTGAAGGTGGTGGACTCTCCTTCCTTGGAGCCTGTTAAGCAGAGGTTGGATGCAGAGTTGAGATTGCTGCACTGCAGAAGATATTGGACAAGATGACCCTTGTGGTCTCTTCCAAGTGTACATATACCACCTTTCATCTAAGCATCACAGAAAATAGAAAAATACAAAACATTGTAACAACCGAAACGGAACCCCTCCCCCAATTTAAAGAGACAATTTAATTAGGCAAAGGCCTGGGAAAAGAGGAAAGTTTTTATTTGCTGCCTAAAAAGGAACACCTGGCATTATAATAATTTTACATTATTATAGCTGCATTCCTAAAAAAAATGGAAAAGGAAAAGGGAGAACGTAAGATATATTGAAATAAGAGGTGCTATTTTCACTAGATGTGTGCAGGCCTGTCTCTACCTGGTGGTGCAACTGGCGCGGCTCACCAGGGCACCATGGTCTCAAGGGCGCCAGCCTGAGTGTCCGGGGAGGAGAGTTGGAGTCCAGCTGGGAGAGTCCACAGTGTTTGGACGGGCTCTTCTGCTGTGGGCTTTGCCGAGCGAGGAAGAATGAGATAGAACGGGGAAGGAGGCGCTCGTGGAAAGAAGTTTTCATTTGCTTCCCATATTGGCCCACCTGGCATTACTATATTTTGGCATTATGTTAGGTGTATTCTTAAAAAATTGGAACATGAAAAGGGAGAAATAAGAGGTGCTATTTTTGCCAGATGTGTGTTATGCTACTTATTCCTCTTTGTTGGAAGCCTAACAGGATTTTCTTTCCTTCCCAAGCAGCTGATGTAAACAATAGTCAGAATTCCAAGAATTCACCTGGAATTTCATTGAAGAAACCATTTAAATGTATGGAGTGTGGAAAAACATTTGCTAATTCTGGAAGCCATAGAACACATCAACGGATTCACACAGGAGAAAAACCATTTAAATGTTTGGAGTGCGGAAAGTGCTTCATTAAGCATGCATCCCTTAGTTCGCATCAAAGAATTCACACAGGGGAGAAGCCATTCAAATGTATGGAGTGCGGAAAATGTTTCAGGTGGAAGCATTACCTTACTACACACCAGCGAACTCACACAGGGGAGAAACCATATGAATGTATGGAGTGTGGAAAGTGTTTCAGCAGGAAGCATTCCCATACTACACACCAGCAAACTCACACAGTGGAGAAACCATATGAATGTATGGAGTGTGGAAAGAGTTTCAGGTGGAAGTATTACCTTACTACACACCAGCAAATTCACACAGGGGAGAAACCATATGAATGTATGGAGTGTGGAAAGTGTTTCAGCAGGAAGCATTCCCTTACTACACACCAGCGAATTCACACAGGGGAGAAGCCATTTAAATGCATGGAGTGTGGGAAGACTTTCGCAGATAGTGGATCTTATGCCAAACATCTACGATTTCACACAGGGGAGAAGCCATTTAAATGTATGGAGTGTGGAAAGACTTCCTCAGATAGTGTATCCCATACACAACATCTACGAATTCACACAGGAGAAAAACCATTTAAATGTAATGAGTGTGGAAGGTGCTTCAGTCAGGGTGGAAACCTTAAAAAACACCTACAAATTCACACAAGGGATAAACCATTTAAATGTGTGGAGTGCGGGAAGACTTCCACAGATAAAGGATCCCACATAAAACATCTACGAATTCACACAGGAGAAAAACCATTTACATGTATGGAGTGCGGAAACTGCTTCAGTCACAGTGGAAACCTTAAAAACCATCTACGAATTCACACAGGGGAGAAATCATTTAAATGTATGGAGTGTGGGAAGATCTTCAGTCAAAGAGGAAGACTTAGAAAACATCAACAAACTCACACAGGATGAAAAAGCATTTAAACGTGTGCAGTGTGGAAAGTGGTTCAGCTGGTAATCACACCACTGCCATTGCTTTTTCCGCTGCCACCACCCCGTATCTTACGGGGACACACGGAGTCCAGTCAGTTGTTAACATAAACAAATATTCAAGTTGATTTTTAAATGCAGGAACAAGCTTATGGTTTCAGTTATTTTTTTCTCTTGTCAGTTTCTTATTCTTCATTCCTAACAACTCCAAACTGATTATTCCAACTATCTATCCGACTCCACCTAACAATTCCTCTCACTCTCTCACAATACAACTCTACCAACCCACACCTAAACCTCCCTCTTCCTTCTTCAACTCCCAAACCTCAACCCAACTGAACTCAACTCTCAACTCCCAAACCTCAACTGACTTTCAAAACCTCCCACTCTTTTACTCCCCCCTTGCATTCTCACTGGCCAATCACATCATACCCATTTTAACCCTTTCCTTATGACCTACCTAGGAGGCAAACGCCACAGGGGGGTGTCCATTAGAGAACCTATCCTCAAGCAAGGCTGTATTTTAACCGAGCCCCCAAATCTGGCACTTCTGTGCAGGATCGGGATCCTCTCGACACTTGTTCTGGTTTTTCCTTGGTAGGAATGCCAATCGGGATTCAGGCCTCGTCATGGGACAGAAACTGCCTTGGTCGCGCTGGTCGATGATCTCCAGTGTGCTAGGGACAAAGGTGAGAGCTGTTTCCTAGTTCTGCTGGATCTCTCGAGGACCTATCATAGAATCCTAGAGTTGGAAGAGACCACAAGGGCCATCGAGTCCAACCCCCTGCCAAGCAGGAAACACCATCGGAGCACTCCTGACATATGGTTGTCAAGCCTTTTATACCTCAGACTCCCATAACCTTTATCTGGCTTTTTTCCAGAAGAGGAAAAATTCTTTGCATGCATCCCAACCCCAAAGAAATGAAACCATTGAAAATTCAGTTTCTCACAGTTTATTATTAAGGAGTGATTTCTTTCCTTATTTATGTAGAAAAACAAGAAATGCATTACAATGCTAGTTTTAAGGAACAACATTCACGTCACAGATCTTTTTTCTTTTTCCTTTCTCCTGTGATGAGGCTGCATTTTAATGTTTCAATATTTTAATGTTGTATTTTAATTCTTGTTTTTAAGTTGTATTCATTCAACTTGTTTTTATTATTGCTTGTTAGCCGCCCTGAGCCCAGCCTTGGCTGGGGAGGGTGGGGTATAAATATTATTATTATTATTATTATTATTATTATTATCTGTTGAATTTATTGCTAGTACAAATGGTCAGCGGGATGGGGTGGTGGTGGTGCTAATCTAACCTCCAATCACAGGTAAAGAGGACAGGAACTCAGGCAAATGTACTCAGATCGGAGGCCAAGATAGAAAAGACTTGCACAGTTACCATGTACTTCCCCTTGGTGCTCAGGTAGGTGGGAACAAAGGACACCCAAACACTGCAGAAGACCAGCATGCTGAAGGTGATCATCTTGGCCTCATTGATGGGCACAGACTAGGAAAGGGCGCTGGCTAGGAAAACCACTGTTTAATCAGTTGGCTTCCAGGAAGCCCATGTAACCAAGAGCACAATAAAACATGGCAACAGACCCTTCATTGCACTGCAGGGTGATTAGTCCAGGCAAGGATTTTTGTCATTGAAATACACTGCAGACATCTGATCTCCCTGGAGACCAAGAGATGTGACGATAAACTGCTCTGACTCCTTTCTTTTAGCAAATGTGCCACTGGGGAAGTGGTAATTCTGTATTGATTTGTTTTGGATGTTGTATGTGATGCCAATAAAAGGGATGATGATGATGATGATGATGATATCAGACTCTGGGAATGAGGAAGAAATTGCCTGCCAGATGGTGCAGATCATAGAATCATAGAGTTGGAATAGACCACAAGGGCCATCGAGTCCAACCCCCTGCCAAGCAGGATACACCATCAGAGCACTCCTGACATATGATTGTCAAGCCTCTGCTTAAAGACCTCCAAAGAAGGAGACTCCACCACACTCCTTGGCAGCAAATTCCACGGTCGAACAGCTCTTACTGTCAGGAAGTTCTTCCTAATGTTTAGGTGGAATCTTCTTTCTTGTAGTTTGGATCCATTGCTCCGTGTCCGCTTCTCTGGAGCAGCAGAAAACAACCTTTCTCCCTCCTCTATATGACATCCTTTTATATATTTGAACATGATGACAACTTGGACACTGGAACAGGAAATGACAATGGAGTTGGCCAGACTCACAGCTCTCTGGAATATAAACTACAGTATCCAGGTTTATTTGAAGCCGTGACTCTTAGAGAGATTTAGATGTGCTTGCAATGTGTTCAGTGGATGGTATATTTTTCTCCTGCTATAGCCTTCTCAAGCAATGGAGGAGAATTAGGTAAGCATCACAGGACAAACTAATGCAGAATGCACCTTCCCCCTAATACTGTGTCAAGAACATGTTGCAGAATAGACCCTCAATAAAACAGCAGTCTGAAGGTGTTCATTAAATGAAGGTAGAGGTGGGCACGCTTGTTGTTTTTGCTCATCTAGAGCTGTGTTATCCAAGGCAGCTATGTAGGTCTAAGAGTGCAGTGCAAGGCAGACAGCAACATGTGGGAGAAGAGCTGCCTCTATACCAAACAAGAATTAAAATATAAATGAGAACTACCCCCCACCCGCAAACAAGGAACCAGTTCAACATTTCGTAGAACTGAAGAGCCATACTATAGTCAATGAAAGTTGGCTCTATAATATAATTGTTCAGACTTTAAGATGCCAAAAGACCTTTGGTTACTTTAAGACAGTGGTTCTCAACTTGTGGGTCCCCAGATGTTGTTGGACTACAACTCCCATCATTCCTGAGCTCTGGCCTTGCTAGCTAGGGGTGAAGGGAGTTGTAGTTCAACAACATCTGGGGGCCCACGGGTTGAGAAAGGCTGATTTAAGAGTTCTGTGTTCTTTCTCACTGAATGAAGAAGGCAGTTCATGACACACTCTTCTGTGGCCTTTATATCTTAAATTAAAAAGAAACATAATCATCTAACCAAGGCGAGATAGTTTTGGGCAGCCTTGGTGACGGTTGCCAAGGATTTGAATGCTGGGGAAGGGGCAATTGGGGCAGGGGGCAGTTTTTCAGGGCAGATGAAAATGGAATGGAGGGCTAGTGAAGAAGGGTGGGAGATGCCTTCTTAGGTTTGCCAACTAGTTGAAGCTGCGAGGCCACGTCAGAAGAAAAAGAGCATGAAAAAAGCTATGACTACTATGACCAAAATCCTGGGAATAGGAAGTTCGTTCATTGTCATTGTACATGGAAAAAAACAGACAAAAAGTGACATGAACTTTAGTGGCTTAGACCTCAGGTGCTCAAACAATATGGAAGTTATTGCACTGGGGAATGTAAAACATAGGCCCAGCGCAAGGAGAAGTTACATCACCTTGCGCTTTGAAATGCTGTTTAGTTGATTTTTTTCCACAGTCTATCTTTGGTTAAATCCCTGAGTAGAAGAAAAATTATAAGGGGGAGTAGCAGTGGCTAGGCAGTGGAGTCCTGGAGTCTCTGTGTGGTTTGAGGAGCAGGTGCAGTGCTGGAGGAAAACATGTTTACGAGAACTTGCAGAAGTATCTCTCTGATCTTGACATGGGTCAATGTGAGGGGAAAGGTGAACTTTGACTGGCCTTTACTGACAAAACAGCTTCATAATAGTCAAGAGGACCAATATACAGTGGTACCTTGGGTTACAAACACTTTGGGTTACAAACGCTTCAGGTTACAGACTCAGCTAACCCGGAAGTAGTACCTTGGGTTAAGAACTTTACTTAAGGATGAGACCAGAAATCGCACGGTGGCAGCGGGAGTCCCCATTAGCTAAAGTGGTACCTCAGGTTAAGAACAGTTTCAGGTTAAGAACGGACCTCCAGAATGAATTACGTTCTTAACCCAAGGTACCACTGTATTATTTTAGAGCATATATGAATATACATGCACAATATGGAGTGTTAGGGTTGTAACCAACCTTATTCCTACTCAGAGTAGACCCATTGATATTAATAGATATGAGTAACTTGGGTTCATTGGGTGGGATTCTACTAACTTGAGAACACGAGAACATAGCTTGTTGCATGCGTGAAGCAAAGTATACTCATGTGACAGGACCTTCTGCTTCTCCCCCATGAACACACATCCTAAATCTGTGAAAACTTGCTTTTACAAAATCTGGGCTGTATCTGAATATAAACACAACATGGGGTTGTTACTTCTGAACATCATGAGCACATGAAACTTCCTTTCATTTATTCACTTCCTTTCATTTGTGAACTCTTCCTATGAAACAATAATAAATACAGTGGTGCCTCGCAAGATGAAAAGAATCCGTTCTGTGATTCTCTTCGTCTAGCGGTTTTTTTGTCTTGCGAAGCAAGCCCATTGACGGATTAGCACTATTAGTGGCTTTTAGTGGCTTTTAGCGGCTTATCGGATCAGCTGATAAGCGGCTTAGCGGCTTAGAAAAAGGGGGGGGAGAAAAAAAACCCGCAGGAACTCGCAAGACATTATCATCTTGCGAAGCAAGCCCATAGGAGATTCGTTTTGCGAAGCACCTCCAAAACGGAAAACTCTTTCATCTAGCGAGTTTTCCGTCTTGCGAGGCATTCGTCTTGCGGGGCACCACTGTATATAGTAGGACCATTTCCTATATTAAAACAATTCCATATAGAAAAGCAATTTCACATTCAATACATAGGCAGACTGTTTGAAAGATCTCCACTCAAGGTCACCACAAAAATGAGGCAGCTGCCTAAGGTGGCAGATGCCATGGGGCAGAGACAGGACAGAGCTGTGAGAGCCAGCTGTCCTGCCCTGTACCCCCTACACTACCTGGCTGCCTGCAAGTGCAGTGGAAGATACACTATGTTCACCAGTATTGGGAATAAGATTCAATTGCCATTCTGATTGGCTTCTGCATGTGCCTTGTGAGAGGGCATCAACTTGTCCTTCAGCTCAGTCATCAAAATGTCTTGACCCAGCGCTGTCTCTACTTACAACCCATGTTCAGAAAGTAAGGTTTTAAATAGGCACCAAAGTGATAGCAGATATGGTTGCGTACATCAGCACCTTCTGTGTCAGAACATGGAGCCACCAAGACCAAGGTCTACAGATGCATCTAAAGCGGTGCAATTTGGACCCTTCGCATAAAAATGGGTGAAGGCATTCCAAATTGGTCCTCTTCAGATGGCGAACATTGCACAAAATGCCCAGAAGATCAGCATCCAAATAAGGACCAAGATCAATGTGTTCTCAAGATTATCAGCTTCCTGGCTTATGAAGAACACCTGGGGATCAGCTTAGCTTTCATTGCCCTATTCCTGTCTGTAATGCCAGACATGGTGTTAGGAATCTTCATTAAATACAAGGAAACTCCAATAGTCAAAGCCAACAACTGGGACCTCTCCTACATCCTCTTAGTCTTCCTCCTGCTTTCCTTTTTATCCTCTTGTCTCTTCATACGCTGGCCAAGGAAAGTGGCCTGCCTTCTCAGACAAACAGTCTTCAGCCTTATCTTCTCAGCTGCTGTTTCTTCTTTATTAGCAAAAAATATCACTGTGGTGCTGGCCTTCCTGGCTGCCAAGCCCAGAAGCAGGGTGAGGAGATGGTTGGGGTCTGGCCAACTCCATTGTCATTTCCTGATCCGGTGTCCAAGTTGTCATCTGCACCATCTGGCTGGGCATGCCTCCCCCTTTCCCGGAGTCTGACATGCACTCCCAGCCCCGAGAGATCATCCTGCAGTGTAATGAAGGATCTGTTGCCATGTTTTATGGTTCCCTCGGCTACATGGGCTTCCTGGTTGCCATATGCTTCACAGTGGCTTTCCTAGCCAGGAAGCTACCTGGGGCCTTCAATGAAGCCAAGCTGATCACCTTCAGCATGCTGGTCTTCTGCAGTGTTTGGGTGTCCTTTGTTCCCACCTACCTGAGCACCAAGGGGAAATACATGGTAGCTGTTCAGGTTTTCTCTATGTTGGCCTCCAGTGCTGGGCTTCTGGGCTGCATCTTCATTCCCAAATGCTGCATTATTTTTCTGAGGCCTGATCTCAATACAAAGGAGCACCTGACAACAAAAGATTAAGATGCCATTTATATTTTAAAATATTCAAAATTGATTATATCCAGTACTACAGAACTCAAACACACATAGTTGTGTCTAAAACATATTGCTTTATCACAGCTCAGGGCTCCTTTATGAGCATAGAGCAAAGCAAAATTATCCCCCAACCAGACACAGGACTTAGAAATTGGCCTTCCCAACCTTTTATCATATGTGGTGGAATTGTAAAATAATGAAAGAACTCTGGGAAATGATTTATAATGAATTGGAAAAAAAAATGTTTAAGATAATGTTTGTTAAAAAACCAGAAGCTTTCTTATTAGGAATTATAGGTGCAGAAATACTGAAGCAGCAGAAAAAGGCTGTTTATGTACCCAATGGCAGCTGCTAGAATGCTTGTGGCCCAGAGATGGAAAGACAACAAGGTCCCTACCATTAGAGGAATGGCAAATTAAATTGATGGACTAGGCTAAAATGTCAAAAAATGACTGGGGAAATCAGAAACCAGGAAGATCAAGACTTTAATAAAGAGTGGGGGAAATTTATAGTATATTTGGAAGACCACTCTAAACAACTGAACCCTTTAACAGGAATTATCTAGCACTTGAAGGTAACAAAGACTTGGCATATAATGAACAAATGGAATATCTGATTGATATAAATTACGCAGTAGAAAGGACAAATATGGAACTCAGGGAAAGGTGGAGGGAAGTCATCTAGTCAGAATAGTTTTAGGCATTCTTGACAATGGTTGCCAAGGAAATTGGAACTCTGGGAAGGTGACAGTTGGAGGCAGTTAGAAGGAGGAATGGAGGGCTGATGTGGAGGAATAATGGGAGATGCCTTCTTGGGTGCACGAACCAACTGAGGCTGTGAGGGCATGTCAGAAGAAAGGTAGCACTTAAATAGCTATGACTACTATAACTGAAATCCTAGGACTAGGAAAGACCTCAGGTGCTCAGACAATATCATGGAAGTTATGGCACTTGGGAATCTGGAAGACAGGCTCTCAAGAGCACATATGTTTAGGCAGGAAACCATTCAGGCCCAGTGCAAGAAGTTACCTCATATTGCTCTTGAGTCTGATGTTTAGTTGATTGTTTTCAAAGGCGATCTCTAGTTAAATCCCCGGAGCTTTGGCAGGAAGAAGAATAATTATAAGGGGGAGAAGCATCACCTTGGCAACATCCTGGAGTCTCTGTGTGGCTTAAGGTCCAAGAGCAAAGTTGGAGGAAAACATGTTTATGAGAACTTGCAGAAGGTGGCTCTCTGGTCTCAACATGGTCAGTTTGGGAGGGTGGGGAGGACATGTAAGCTTGGCCCGGCCTTTCCTGACAAAACACTTTCATTAGAGTGAGGTATTATTTTAGGGTGTTACCAATGTTTGTCCTACTCAGAGTAGACCCATTGAAATGAATATGCATGATTAACTTTGGTTCATTGGGTGGGATTCAAGGAACTTGTTGCATACATGGATGCAACAATCCCTCATGTGATGGGACTTCCCACCTCCTCATTTAATGTGCTCCCTAAATCTGTGAGAACTCACTGTCCAAAGGGTCATGATAACCAGCATGTACTTCAATTACACACTCAGCATGGTGTGGTCATTTCTGAAGAGTACGCACACATGAAACTTCCTCTTATTGGTTCATTTCACTTACGAATTTCTTCCTACAAAACAACAATAAGAAATAAATAAAAGTCTTTCATATCTGAAAACAAACAAAAACAATCCTATATATAAAAACAATTTCAAATCCAATACAGATACAGACTGTGAAAAAGTTCTCTGCTTAAGTGGCTGGTTCAGGAAGAAAGGTATTCAAAAGCACCAAAAGGTATGATATATAACTGATTGTTGTTGTTGTTTAGTCGTTTACTCGTGTCCGACTCTTCGTGACCCCATGGACCAGAGCACGTCAGGCACTCCTGTCTTCCACTGCCTCCCGCAGTTTGGTCAAACTCATGCTGGTAGCTTCGAGAACACTGTCCAACCATCTTGTCCTCTGTCGTCTCCTTCTTCTGCCCTCCATCTTTCCCAGCATCTGGGTCTTTTCCAGGGAGTCTCCAATTCTCATGAGGTGGCCAAAGTATTGGAGCAGCTTCACGATCTGGTCTTCCAGTGAGCACTCAGGGCTGATTTCCTTCAGAATGGATAGGTTTGATCTTCTTGCAGTCCATGGGACTCTCAAGAGTCTCCTCCAGCACCATAATTCAAAAGCATCAAGTTCCATATTGAAGGTGCCACCATGCTAAAGGCCCTGGGTTCATAAGGAACCCTCCCTGCAGAGTGCATTGGCTGGTTGGATGTATAATGGACACCAAAATGTACACATGACAAAATAATAATAATGATAGTAAATTATTATTTATACCCCAGCCACTCTGGGCAGCTTCAATACAATAACCTATTAAACATTCATACAAAGAATTATTGGAAGAAGAGAACAACCAACTTAAATTGAAAAAATATGACATACTTAAACAAATGGGCATAAGTTGGTTACCATAGCATCAGCTAAATGAAATTTTTAAGGAAGGGGAAAAAATAATAAATGGATTTGATACTAAATTATTAGATTTTGAAAGTGAATTGCTATTAAATAATACAAATATCTCAAAAATGTATGTTATTATAAGATTGGAATCTAAAAGATGAAGAAGTTAAAGAGGTGATGGATAAATGGGCCCAAGATTTTGGTTATCCACTAGAATTGGAGAAATGGGAAAACCTTTGGGGAAAAGATATGAAATTCACAGCATGCTAACTGATTAAAGAAAATATTATAAAGATGGCTTACAGGTGGTATTCGAGCCCATCAAAATTGGCAAAAAAAAAAAAATAGTATTAAGTGTTGGCGGTGTTATCATGAAAATGGAAACCTTTTCCACATGTGGTGAATGTGTCCCCAAAAAAATCTTTTTGCGTCACAATTTATGAAGAATTAAAGAAAATGATAAAATACACATTTCCTAAAAAACCAGAATTATTTTTATTAGGTATCTTTATAACAAATATCCCAGAAATTAATAAAAGAGTATTTCTTTATGCAATTACGGCTGCCAGGATTCTGATAGCAAAGTACTGGAAAAGTAATGTAATACTGAAGAATGGCACCTAAAGTTATGTGAGTATCTTGAGTTGGCAAAATCAACAGGAGTAATAAGAAATCAATCTGGAGACAATATCAGAAAAGAATGGGATGTTTTTAAAAATTATGGTTCCAACGATCACAAATAGTTGAGCACAGACTAAATTCCACAGAGATAACAGAACGGTTCTCCACCATGTTAAAAAGGATGCAGAAATTTTAAGATATGAAAAATTAAGAACCGCATGGAGGCAGAAGGAAGTCATCAAATAAATCACGGGAATGAAACCAGAGATTAGACATAGATAGGAAAGTGAGAGTCGCAAGGAGAAAAATATAAGGTGATGTGAAAAGAATCTCATATTGAAATATGTGTTCATAATTAATGACAATGACAGTTTGCATTCCTTAAATTATTGTATGTACTTGACAAGATGATTTGTTGAATGCTCTTTTTTATTCTTTTTTCTTTCTATTTTTCCTTCCTTTTTCGTTTTTTATTGTATAATCAATGTGTTTCAATGTGTTTTATTATGTGTAACTTTTAAAGTATAAAGCTTAAAAAAAGAAAAAAGGAAAAGAAAGAAATGAAATCTCTCCGTTACAAGAATGCACTTCAAAGCTTTACTGCAGAACAGTCTTCAATTCTAGTTACAATAAGTAATCCACACGTTTATGTCTTGCTAGTAGTTTAGTCATAATATCTGCAAGCATATCTACAGTTGGAGTATACTGAATTTTTTTACTACTCCTTGATCACGTCCGTCCTTTACATGATGAAATTTGATGTCTATATGTGTTGTCCTTTTGCTAATCTTTTCAGATTCTGCCATACTTATACGAGCTGGATAATCCTCAGATATTGTGACAGCTTTCTGCATGTCCAAATTCATTTCAAATAATATTTGCTTAAACCAGATTCTCTCATCACTGTGCCATTGAGAGCGTGCTCACTTATGGCTTATGTGTGTGGTACGGAAGCTGTACTGCCCAGGACAGGATGGGGTTGTGCAGGGTTGTTAAGGCAGCAGAGAGCATTGTTGGCTGCCCACTCTCCACCTTAGAGCAGATTTATGCCACAAGGTGCCATAGGAAGGCACTGGACATAGTAAAAGATCCATCGCATCCTGGTCACTGTCTCTTCGAGCTCTTGCCGTCAGGACGGAGATACAGGTCGATGAAGACAAGAACGAGTCGTCTTAAGAACAGCTTCTTCTCCAGAGCGATCTCGGCCCTGAATGGGAAGCCCGGACTTTGAAAGTCATCTAATCTCCCTTGCTGTATTATATTGTATTGTTTAATTAGTGTTTTTATGGAGCAGTCAAGTAATTTCGTTGTCCCCAAAGGGGGCAATGACAATAAAGATATTCTTATTCTTATTCTAAAAGCTGTAGGTAAACTAATATATTCAGCTTCAAAAGTTGAACAGACACAATATTCTGCTTACTGCAATATTGTTCAACTGTAGCTTTATAGTAAAGAAATAAAATAAAAAAATCCTTCCAGTAACACCTTAGAGACCAACTAAGTTTGTTATTGGTATGAGCTTTCGACTATGGCTACCTACCTGTAACTAGTAAAGAAATAGTGTGTCATAAGTGGATTTACAATCACTAAGATCTGGTGCCTAGTCTGCATTAGCATATACCTCCAGTTCACCTGAACCTTGTGCTGACAATTTCAGCTTGTAAGCAATAGTACCTTTAAGATACCTGATAATTCTCTTTATTGAATACCAGTCTTGTTCTGTGGGACTCTGTGCCAGAGGAACTGCTGGAGCTGATCCTGAGCTGGGTGTCTGCCCAGACCCTGGAGACTGTTCTCAGGCAATCCCTCTCGTGGAGAAGAGGAGTTGAAACCACTATCTTAAATATGGGATTGTGGATATGACTGGGGCGGGGGGGAGGGAGGAGTCAAACGGACTTGGGAATTTGGGATTCTGCCAACCTGAGACCCAAACTCTCTTGTGCTACACTCTGTACCCTGGACTTACAAATACCCAGTTTTGGGAACTAATGATCAGAACATCTAGGTCAGGAAGTCAAGGCACTGTGTCATGAGATTCTGCTGTGTATGGGACATTGGAGAAGCTGTACTTTGGGGTGGCAGGAGTTATCTGGACAGCTGGTTTCATTCAGCTGGAGGCAGTAAAGAAGTTGACTGGGACTCTGTGGGTCCTTCAAGGTGTGGGGAAATTTCAGCTGACCCCTCTCTCCTCAAGAGACAAGACCCCCTTCACCCCATAGGGATTGCATCCTGGAAAGTTGGTTTAGATGTATACCATCTTGACAGCTCATTAAAGAGCACCTCCTTATTTTCTTGGCATTCCAACACCTTCATGATGATTTGTTTATAAAAGAAAATTTGTGAATTGCTGCAGAAATTTGGAGAACCGGATTTAAGACTGAAAAAATGAGAACCTGAGAGAAACGAAATTGACAGATCCTTCTTACCCCCCCCCCCACTTTGCAGCCATTCAGCATCATTCTAAGACATGAGTTTACTGCTAAACATGTAGCTCAAAGCCCTAATTTTGTATTGGATTTGGGCCAGAAGAAAATATGAGGCCAGACAGGTTTAAAAAGAAATGAATGGATTCCTTTTATTTTCTTTTTCATCCAGTAGAGGGAAGTAGTAGCAGATGTAGAAAAGGATCTCAAAATGAGAAAAGGTGGATACAGGACTTATTCAAATGGTGGAATAAGCAAGCAAAGCAGAGAAGATTTTTGTTGGCTGTGTCGGGATAAATGCTTCCCTCTCTGTGTTGCTGTCCTGGTTGCTCTATCCACTTGTGTCTGATGGTGGAAGGAAGATGCCAACAGAGTCTACTGGGGGTGATGGGCTTCATTCCTCACGCATTCCCCTGTTTAATGTCATCTGCAGTAGAGGAAAAAACACAGGAATCTCCTTTGGCCAAGCATTCAACCAGAAATGGCCCAAGATGTTTTAGGGGTCAGAGACAGAACATCCATATGGTGACCAGCCACCCCATAAGCCAGAGAATTTACAGTTTGTCCCCCTTTCATGTCCTTCTCCCAATTCTATCAGCCCAGGTTGGGGACCCCTCATCCTGCAGAGTGGGAGTCCAGTCCTCCATTCCACCAGCTGTTTCATTTGATGTAGCTGCCAGTGTTAGAGACTTTGGTGCAGGACCCTAAATCATGTCCTGATTATGGGTTGGACACAGAAGAAATATGGGTGCTGGCCTAGAGAGGCCTTTTGTGGTTTCGATCTGCTTCACATGTAGGGTTGGTGAGAGGCAATCTCTGTTCATACTTTACCTGTACTGCAGGGGGTGCTGTACTTTGCAATGGCACTGTCACCTGGAAATACAATGAAAGATGGTCAGGAAAGACTCTGGCTCCTCCAACTTCCTGCCACCAGATTTCTGGTCTGGTGGATTTTTTGGGTGGGTTGGCTTTAGAACATTTAGAACTATTACTTTTGTATGGCCATGGGGTCATGAAGAGTTGGACACGACTAAATGACTAAACAACAACAACAACATGGCGGATTTACAGGTTTTTTTGGGGAAGGCAGTTTGAGAGCTAACTAAGAAGCATGAGATGAACCTTAATGACAATACTGTTGTGGGTTCGGAAGGTCAGCCTGAGTCCTGTACCCAGTGGGAGTTAGACTCTAATAGAGGATTCTATTGCTGAACTAGTCAGACAAGTCTGTAAAACAATGACTTAGCTGGCCACTTAAGTGTCCTCCTCAGAATCCCAAAAGAATGAGGCAGGCTGTGAGAGATACAACTAACTGATCATGCCCTCCAGGGTAGTGGGTGGACTTCACCTAGGTAAGAGGACAATAGCCAGTGTGGTGTTTGTGAACTGGCCTGGAAGCTGGCTGGAAGATGGAGACACAAGAGACATGCTTGCTCTGTGATGGATCCCAAGCTATGAGTGATGGAGAAGTAATATTTTTGGGGGGTGGGGGGATTAATGTTGTGAGCCCCTCCAGCTTAGGCTTAGGTTGTATATATGTGTGTAGGGAAAACAACATATCCTAAAGAAACCACAGCCTGTGTTGGCCTTCATTGCAAGGTAACTGAACCCTGGAGAAGGGGTTGGAACCGCTGTAATCTCTCAATGCTCAGAGTTTGGGTGGCTTGTAATGCTACTATATACTGAGCAGTTCTGTAGTACCAAGAGAGAGAGAAGAGTTTTGGATTTGATATCCCGCTTTATCACTACCCGAAGGAGTCTCAAAGCGGCTAACATTCTCCTTTCCCTTCCTCCCCCACAAGAAACACTCTGTGAGGTGAGTGGGGCTGAGAGACTTCAGAGAAGTGTGACTGGCCCAAGATCACCCAGCAGCTGCATGTGGAGGAGCGGAGACGCGAACCCGGTTCCCCAGATTATGAGACTACCGCTCTTAACCACTACACCACACTGGCTCTCGAGTGTGGTACCAGAGCCCATGCTTACCTGTTTCATAGTAATCGTAGACTTTCACCAGGGCAGGTTTCAGGTGCTGGACAGGGACATCCTGCTCCACCGTGAAGGATAGGCTCTGGGTCACATTGTCCACCTGTGGGCAAGCCAGTTGGGTAAGCTGTTATAAGCCATCACACACCCAGCAAAGCAAGACCTCGCAAGGGTGTGCCATCAGGCAGGCAGAGGGTTCTAGCTGTTGGCATTCCCCAAAGGATGCATTTCTTGCTCTCCCATCCCCTCACTCACCTTCTCCAAATACAAAAGGACGTGGCTGGTGCTCACTTCCGTCCGCTTGACCTGTGCTTTACCGATTAGCTGGAGGTGAGGATTGGGGGGTGGGTGGGAGAAGAGAGAGATTTATTATTCCTGAGCAATTGTGACAAGCCAAAATCCCTGCTGCTGCCTGAAGCCCCAAGGAGTGTAAATATTGTATTCAACATAGTGCTAAATCAAGCTCCAGCTCCTTGAAAGATTCCATCAACAGTGTCTCCAGACAATTTTACACATCACCTGGGAAGACAGGTCAACTAATGCCAACATCACCAACAAAATGCAGCACTCAAATCCAAAAAATACAAAGAAATACATAAGTAAAAACAGAGAGGCCATCAATAAAACATTTGATAAATATCAATAAATAACGAAACAGAGCAATGTGATGAATCTTGTGAGCATGTGAATGCCTGCCTAAATACAGTGGTACCTCGCAAGACGGAAAACTCGCAAGACAAAAGGGTTTTTGGTTTTTTGAGTTGCTTTGCAAGGCGATTTTCCCTATGGGCTTGCTTCGCAAGACGGAAACGTCTTGCAAGTTTGTTTCCTTTTTCTTAAAACCGTGAATACAGTTGCGACTTGACTTCGAGGAGCAACTCATAGCACGCGGTGTGGCAGCTTTTTTTGAGGTTTTTGAAGACTTTGGTGATTTTTTAAGCTTTTCCAAAACTTTTCCGACGCCGTGCTTCGCAAGACGAAAAAACCGCAAGACGAAAAAACTCGCGGAACGAATTAATTTCGTCTTGCGAGGCACCACTGTAGATAGGTCTTTAAGGAGGTGTTTACATCACTTGGGAAGACAGGTGAACTAATGCCAGTGTACTGGAAGAAGCAAAGATCACCAGTCTTGAAGCAATGATTCTTCAACATCAACTTCGTTGGACTGGTCATGTTGTGCAGATGCCTGATTATCGTCTTCCAAAGCAAATACTCTGAACTTTAAAATGGAAAGTGTAATGCTGGTGGTCAACAAAAGAGGTTCAAAGACTCAAGGCAAATCTTTAAAAAAGTCATATAAACACCGACAACTGGGAAAGACTGGCTTGCAAGCGCTCCAGTTGGAGAACAGCCTTTACCAAAGGTGTCATAGGTTTTGAAGACACTCAAAGTCAGGATGAAGGAGAGAAATGTGCTAAGAGGAAAGCATGTTTAGCAAAGCCTCACTGTGATCAATTCCTGTCCGGAAACCTATGTCCCCACTATGGAAGGACGTGCGGATCCAGAATTGGCCTCCACAGTCACTTATGGACTCACTTTTAAAACCATGTTTATGGAAGACAATCTTACTCGGCTACGAGTGATCACCAAAGAAGAAAGAAATCAGGTTCCTGTCAGTGCAAGGATTACTGTTAGTGCTTCCGGCCAGGACGGCTATGCTTTGTGTCCATGGCTTTGGGAAATAATGCTTCTGAATACCAGTTGCTGGAAGCTACATCAGAGGAGGGCGCTCTTGTGCATGGATCCTGCTTGCAGGTTTCACACAGACATCTGGCTGGCCACTGCGAGGACGGACAGTGAACAGTACACCTCCTTCAGGCAACTCAAGTCAAGTACCCTTTACTGACATCACATAAGAACATTCAAATACATTCAGAATAGATAGGCCAGTGCAATCTCTTCACCACCCCAACGGCACAGTCACCCACCAAAGGGCAGAAGGGCCGAGCAATCTGCCTCATCTCTGAGGGTTTCCAGCAAGGGCAGGATCCTGTAGCATACTTTGGCGACAAAAAAATCAAATAGAGGAACTTATCTACTGTCTTGGTGAGCTCCTGGTCTCTTCCCTGTAATAAGAAGCGCATAACCTCCATCTCTGGTTTCCATGTTGGAATACATAGATGGTCTAGAAATTGTTTGCAGAGATCATCAGACATTTTACATTTAAGAGCCACGTGAGCTAGAGTTTCCACCAGGTGGGCAACGCATGGGCAGATCCTATCTCCTTCTGCCAAACCCACAAACCAACCCCAAAGGAGGTTAGAAGGATTAGAATTGAACCTAGCTAGCGAAAAGGCCCTTCTTTCTTGTGGATTAAACAAAAATTGTAAATAATTAAGATTAAATTCCCTTCAGGCAACTCCAAGCTGGTGCCAAATGTATTGCTCTGCTTTCCATTGAACAACATCAGCGAGGCCAAGAGGGGCTTTTGTCTTCTGGGCAGCCCAGGATCTCTATACACACTGACCAGGCTTGCGCCTCAGGAAGATCACTTTGGTGCTGCTAATGCAGGGATCAGCAAACTTACCGCGCCTCGAGCTGGGGTCTCCAGCCGCTGATAGCGCGGTGGGCCAGAGGGCGGGGGAGCGCGTGCCCATACGCGTGCACACACACTATTTCCGGCGCACTTCTGGGTCGGAGGAGCACCAGAAATAGCATGTGTGCATGTGCATGGGCCTCCTCCGACCCGGATGTGCACCAGAAATAATGTTTGTGCATACACAAATAACGCTTGTGCATGTGCACAAGCTATTTCCGGTGCTCCTCCAACCCGGAAATGAGCAGCAGCGCAGCACCGGTAAGAGCGGGTGGTGGCAGCGGGCAGCGGGGGTCACCGCGGGCTGGATAAACGAGTCCCTCGGGCCTTATCCGGCCCGTGGGTCTTAGTTTGGGGACCCCTGTGCTAATGCAACTGTTTGACTTCATCCCCAGAGGAGCACTGCATTATCTCTCAAGTCAGACGGGTGCCAACAACAACATAGCCAAGGGAGTTTTGGGGGTGGGGGCACTGCCACTCAAACAGCCATTACCTGTCTTACAGACGATTTTACTGGGATGAATCCTGAGAGCATCTTCACATCAAGGATCACCATGTTAGAGGTCGGCCGCTTGCCAATGTAACTGAGAGATCAAAGAGGGAAAGAAAAAAATTCTCACACCAGAACTCCAATGCTTGTCATCCCTGACCACCAGACCTCCCACAGCCACCCAATCTGGCTTCTAATACCTTCATACCTCATGTTACGTTTGCTTCAGGTTGCGTGTTTTCAGGTTGCGTCCCATGGTTTCGCCGCTTGCGCATGTGCAAACACGCAAAATGACATCACGTGCATGCACAGAAGCGACGAATCCCGACCCGCGCATGTGCAGACTCACAGATGCAGGTTGCATTCTTTTCCTCTAATTGATAATTTTATCATTTTTGTAAATGGCTTTAAGGTTTCATATTGTGGGTTTTTTTTCTACGATCGAACAGTATATATACTGTACAGATCTAGATATATAAATATATAGATTTCCACCATGGTTTGCCCCACAGTGTTTGTAGGGGCTTAGATGGGGCCTATTCCAAATGCCTGGTTTATTATTAAGGATATTTTTTTACGCTTCATCCTTATGAATAACTGGCCTTGTGTAATGGCTAGGACTCCACTAGCTATCCCAGAACATAGTACAACAACACAACTCGATTATCAAACAATTTGTAAGACAGTTCAAGAAACAGAGCAAAATATCAACCGAACCAAGGACCAGAGATGCTGTGCTCCTGCAGCTAGCTAGCCAGCCTGTGAAGGGATTACCTGACATTTACAGCAACGTCAAATGTTTTGTGAGCTTTGGGTCCAACACAAGACTCAGGGACTGTGTACACATCCAGCTTGAAAGGCGAGTCCTCTGGGCGCGGATGCACGTTGTACTTCAAGGTGGTCTGGAAGGGAAACAGCACTCAGGTATGTGAGATGTTTCTGGCAGCAGGACACCCTGGAGGTTTTTAAACAGTTGGGTGGTCATCTGTCATGGATCATAGAATTGTAGAGTGGGAAGGGACCGCAAGGGTCATCTATTTCAACCCCCTGCAACGCAGGGAACTCGGCTAAATGCTGAAGATGCTTTAGTTGAGATTCCTGAATTGCAGAGGGTTGGACCAGAGAACCCTCGGGATCTCTTGCAACTCTACAATTCTATGATCTGGTGGCAGAAAGTTCTTAAAAGTAGAAGGGTGAGCAAATGATTGGGAGTTGCTGCGCCATTAAACTTCAGCTAACAGATTTGGACAACATCACGGATTGGAATGGAGCCAGAGGAAGCTGCGCTGATAAAAAGACAGTTGGAAAAATATATACTAATAAAGCTGTATTCGAGGGATGAAAGTATATGATGTTTGACATGATCGAGAATCCTGGACTCAGGGACAGAGAATTATAAAGCGTCAAAATTGAGATGTGGAAAATATGGAAACAACGAGGAGAGGTAGGACGGAGATTTGGAGATATGCTTCAGAGATCCAGACCATGGGGCGCTCCAAAAAATTAATAATTATAATCTGGACTATAATTTGGTCTTTTTAAAATTTTAATTGGAGTATTATGATTGGATATATTAATTGGATGTTTTTTATCGGAAAATCAATAAAAATGATTTTGTTGAAGAAGAAAAAAAGTAGAAGGGTGAATTAAGCAGAGAGGTACGCTCTGCTTTAGCCAGGAGCTCTCTTCCCTCATATGACTTGGGACTACAAGTCATAGGAGTGCCAAGGAGTGTGGTGCAGTCTCCTTCTTTGGAGGTCTTTAAGCAGAGGCTTGACAACCATATGTCAGGAGTGCTCTGATGGTGTTTCCTGCTTGGCAGGGGGTTGGACTTGATGGCCCTTGTGGTCTCTTCCAACTCTATGATTCTATGATTCTATACATGGTGGCTTGGAAACCATCTGTCAGTGACCATGCTGTGGTGGGCTGCATTGAGGAGGAATGGTGGGAGCCACCCCCTCCCCCTGATCCTGAATCTTCCCAGGAATAGGAGGACAACGTAGATTTGGAACATTGGTTTGCAGAGGGGCACAATTCAGAAGGCAGAAGCTGAGAAATACTGAATGGGGAACAGCTAGAAGAAGAAGAAACACCGGGGGGGGGAGAGGGTCAACAGATTCACAGTTGTTGGACAGCATTCCTCCACCGCGCTCCCCAAGGTCGAGAACAGCTCAGTCTCAGAACAGAAAGCACAGAGGGTATAAGCTCAGATTACAAGACGTAGGAGTGACATAGATTAACTGGGACGGAGGGGGGAGTGAGCTTTAATTGGGAGCACCACCATTCTATCGAGACACAATCTTTGTCTCTCACTGTGATTATTAAAGAATCTAACTGGTAAGACGATCCTTTCGTTTGATCTTCTTATTTACTGCCACAGGGAAGGAAGCTGATTCCTCGAAGCCTGACACCATCACACGTTCTTTCTCTCCCAGGTACCCTGCCTGGGCACTTACCCACCTGGATATAGACACAGCGATCTCCTGTCGCTTCAACATTGTAGTCTCCTGGCACTTGGGGCAGAGATCGGCACTGGAGAAGCAGGCGGTTTGTGTTGTCCACATGGAAAGTTCCCAGGGCATTCGCTCCAGAGTGCACAGACAAGTCTGTCCCTGTGCTACTTCTGGAATAGGTTAAAGCCCCATACAGAGAGAGCGCCTGGAGCGCCACCACAGTGTCCTGCAACAGAGACCATGGGGAGGGGCGTGTGAGCCATATGTCTTTCAATGGAAGAGGACAACCCTCCCTTTGAAGGGCTTCCTGGTCCAAGATATTGGCCCAGATCCAACAGTCTCCAGCTGTACTTATATAAACAGTACAGCATGGTTAAACTCCCTTTCCTTAAAAAAAACATCCAAGGACTTGCTCACCAATTTATTGACAGCTACACGCATTATGATAGCTAGGAAGTGGAAGGGGCAAGCAGAATATAAAATGGAAGAATGGTATAAAGAGGTGTGGGAAATAGCTAAAGGTAAAGGGTAAAGGGACCCCTCACCATTAGGTCCAGTTGTGGCTGACTCTGGGGTTGCGGCGCTCATCTCGCTTTATTGGCTGAGGGAGCCGGCGTACAGCTTCCGGTTCATGTGGCCAGCATGACTAAGCCACTCCTGGTGAACCAGAGCAGCACATGGAAACGCCGTTTACCTTCCCACCAGAGTGGTACCTATTTATCTACTTGCACTCTGACGTGCTTTCGAACTGCTAGGTTGGCAGGAGCAGGGACCGAGCAACGGAAGCTCACCCCGTCGCAGGGATTCAAACCGCTGACCTTCTGATCGGCAAGTCCTAGGCTCTGTGGTTTAACCCACAGCGCCACCCACATCCCTCATGGGATATAGCTATTAATGATAAATTAACATATGACTAAGATAAATTAACATGTGACTAAGGGAATTATGGTGAGAATATGGAGTCTGAGTAGCTTGTATCTAGAGCCAAGGAACCTAAACTTCAGCAACTTTCTCTGACCTTTATTTTTCTCTCGGCCTATGTCTTTCCGAGGAGTTTTTGCCCTGATGGGACTCCTTGTATCTAATGAACCAAAACAGCCTGATTGTGTCCCTCCCAACATCCTCTACTCCTGGGTCCCCGGAAAGGAGGAAGGAACTTTACCTGAGTAGAAGAGAATCCGCCAGTGGGGTTCTGTTGCTTGACGAGCCACTTGACAATGCGGGCACATTTCGCCTGCTCTTCCTGCGATGGCGCCGGCTGCTTGGTCAGGTACGCCAGGAGGACGTAGGCTGTCATCTCCACCTCTGCAGAAGGCGCACGGGGCAAGCGATGGAATGGAAGGTCAGCGTCCGCCTCTTGCTTTCCAGGCCGCTGCCAGTGAAGAGAGCCATCAGCTTCAAAAAGGGAGAGGTGAATTAGCATGCGAGTCAAACGATCCTAGCGCCACTACAGGCATTTTAATAAACGAGGCTTACCAGTGGCTCCAAAAGCATTTTCTAAAACAGGTATCAAACTTATATAAGGCTGCACTCCTTCAGATAACCAGGCAGAGGGTCTTCTCAGTGGTGGCGCCCTCCCTGTGGAATGCCCTCCCACCAGATATCAAAGAGAAGAACAACTACCAGACTTTTAGAAGACATCTGAAGGCAGTCCTGTTTAGGGAAGCTTTTAATGTTTGATGTATTACAGTATTTTAATATTTTTTTGGAAGCCACCCAGAGTGGCTGGAGAAGCCCAGCCAGATGGGTGGGGTATAAATAAGTTGTTGTTGTTGTTGTTAGGCAAATATGTTGCCTCTCACCTTCTGCCACAGCTTCCCCATCAAGCAAACGCAGCATTTCCTGCTTCTTGTCCTCTTTCCCCGCCAAGGCAAAGGCGAAAGCCAGCAGGGCTTTGGTGTAAGTGTTGATCTCCTTCGCCTGCGTCGCCGTCTCCAAACAGAACAGGGCGTTGCGCACCACGGAGTGCTGGGGAGAGAAGAAAGGAGAAGCTTGTCTCAAGCCACTGCAGCCATTTCCAGAGACCTGACAGGAGGCTACCGGAGGTGGCTTGAGTGGCAGGATCAGGCCTTCTGGCCACATATTGCTGGGAAAAGCAAAGTCTCAGCACAACCACTGGAAGTTTGGGTGCAACTCAGTTCATTGAGATGGGTTTGTGTGGGGTAAAAGCGGAGAAAGAGACCTCCAGATTCCCAGACTATCCCTATAACTTCAGCCTCTCTGCTGACTTCCCTGACGCTTTGATGTTTATACTGAAATGTCTTAAGTTGCATCCTGTTTACAGCTTCCTCCTGCTCATCTCACCTCTCTTTGGGCCTAAAGGTGAGAGGGATCTATCTTCCCAGTTAGAAAGCATGGCGGTCTTTGTCTTCTCTGCATTAGTTAGGTTAGAACTGGAAACCTCATCATCATCATCAAACCATCATCATCATTTATTATTTATACCCCACCCATCTGGCCGGCTCTCCCCAGCCACCCTGTGCAGCTCCCAGCAGAATATTAAAAACACGATAAAACATCAAGCATTAAAAACTTCCCTAAACAGTGCTGTCTTCTGATGCCTTCTAAAAGTCAGAGAGTTGTTTATCTCCTTGACATCTGATGGGAGGGCGTTCCACAGGGCGGGTGCCACTACCAAGAAGGCCCTCTGCCTGGTTGCCTGTAGCTTTGCTTCTCACAGGGAGGGAACCACCAGAAGGCCCTCGGAGCTGGACCTCAGTGGCCGGGCAGAACGATGGGGGTGGAGATGCTCCTCTAGAAGCATCTCTCTGTGTGTGACTGGAACAGGGGAAAATCTGCTTTTCTGGCCAAATTCACAAGCCATATATACTGTACTCTCAGCACACCAAGGAGCTTGAATAGGGAATTGGGCTCAGCTTCAGTAACATCCCTCTCAAAAGGGCTCGTAAGAGCATGCTGGACCAGCCCATCTTCCCCAGCACCCTGTTTGTTTTTAAATTTACCTATAGTTGTACCTTGGTTGTCAAACGGAATCCATTCTGGAACTCCATTTGACTTCTGAAAATGTTGGACAACCAAGGTGCAGATTCTGATTGGCTGCAGGAGCTTCCTGCACACAACCAGAAGCCTTGGAACCACATCGGACACAAACCGGAAAACTAACAAAACGCTCAAGTCACACGGCATTCAGGATCCAAGGTATTACAATATATTGTTTTTAAAGAACCCAAATAGGTTAATAGCAACATCTACATCTATCTATTAGGACGCGGGTGGCGCTGTGGGTTAAACCAAAGAGCCTAGGACTTGCCGATCAGAAGGTCGGCAGTTCGAATCCCCACGATGGGGTGAGCTCCCGTTGTTCGGTCCCTGCTCCTGCCAACCTAGCAGTTCGAAAGCACGTCCAAGTGCAAGTAGATAAATAGGTACCACTCTGGCAGGAAGGTAAACGGTGTTTCCGTGCGCTGCTCTGGTTCGCCAGAAGCAGCTTAGTCCTGCTGGCCACATGTACGCCAGCTCCCTTGGCCAATAAAGCGAGATGAGCGCCGCAACCCCAGAGTTGGTCACAACTGGATCTTTACCTTTTCCTTTATCTATATTTTTTTAAAAAACAGGTAACATTTAAAAGCAGAGTCCATCAACTAATTATTTTGGAAAAATCTTTTCTGAATTAGGCTAAATAGATTCAAGACTTTGGCCCAAAAAGAGCTTGATTGGTTATTGGTTCTTTGCTGGAGTGTTTAGCTTCATGTGAAGTTATCTCAGGCTATAATTGTCGGAAATCAAGCCTTTATCAGGAGAAACTGGCAACTCTCCCAGGCTCCCGGCTTGGTCTCCTGTTGACCTCCCTGTCTGCTTTCCTGGCATGATCCAGGCAGAGGTCGTGATAGGCGATCCTTCTCAGCGTGAGAAGAACACACCCCTCTTTCCTGCCCCCCCCCCTGGGCAGGGCTAAGAGATAGACAGAAACGTATTTACATGCCTTTATTTCTGTCTTTGCAGCGTTACAGAAAACATGACTGCTCTCTTCAAACTCCAGTAGTCGAGAGAGAACAAACACTTCCTGTTCAGCTCATATTACGCTCCGAGCTAGTTCCGGTGCCCTCTGCACTGTGAATTGATTGTCCCTCTGTTTCCCACGGAACAGTCCCAACATTCCCATTATGTTTTGCTTTCAAGCTACCAGCAGCTCGCGGCTGCATTGCTTCATTATCGTAAAAATAATACCCTCTACCCATCCTGAATGGTTATCCCTGATGAATTGCAGAAGGGAAAAGATGGCTACTTACAGTGACAGGCAGAGGAATCTCCAGGAAGGCGATGGTGATATAAGCAGACAGAGTGATCTCATCATCAACCCCGCCCTGTGAGAAAGAAGATGGGAATTGCTCAGCCCCCATGTGGTACAGGAAAGCCCTTTGCCATCTCCAGGGAACTCCCCCCACCCCAAGATCAATCTACCACTCTCCAAATATTATTCATGATTGATTACTGAATTTTTTATCCCACCCTTCCTCCTAAAGGAGCCCAGTATGGCGAAAACATCCACAGGAAGGAAGGAAGGAAGGAAGGAAGGAAGGAAGGAAGGAAGGAAGGGAGGGAGGGAGGGAGGGAGGGAGGGAGGGAGTTGCCAGGAACAGTGTCATTCAGCCATCAAACGCAAGAATAAACAGGGACATTTTCCAACCGCTCATGAAACTCAGTAAAGAGGAAGGAAGGCACAAACCATTCTTTTTGTAAACCACTTTGAAGTGTTTTTCTTTCTTTCTTACAATCCAGCAGTTTGACAACACCCCAAAGTCGCATTCTTCCATTGTCTCCCAAGACAAGATGGTTCCCAGCAACAGCAAGCAGTATATACATTTTATGAAACAAATAAATTCCACAAACAGGGTACCACCCCTGAACAGGCCCTGCCATGGGTCAACACCCTCTAAACACCTCCTGGTGGTGGAATCACCACCAAGAAGGCCTCACCTGCAAATCTCAGGGCTACAGGTGGTTGATACTGAGAAAGGCTTTTTTAAAAGATACACTTGAGAGAGGAAGCGGGGAAAGGAGAAAGAACCCACTTTCCTCAGAAGGCACAGTGTCTTGCACTGAGCACTGATTTATTTTTTTTATTATTATTTGCTGTGGCAGCAGCTAAGCTGCACCAGAACTGTTGGAATGCTAAGTTGCAAGATTGTCGCTCCAGCAATATCTGGAGCAATCCCCACCCTGAAGGCTCAGGACCAAAAATGGGAGTAAAACTCAGCAAAACAGAACAAGTTTCTCCAACTTAACCCCAAGTCCCATAGGCTAACCCAAACAAGCTGAGAAGTTTTGCCCTATGATTGTGCTGATGTTTCACCATAGAGTCTCCCTCCAACCCTCTGTACCTTCAGGGCGTTGTTGAGGAGGGTCCCGGTGCTATGGAAGCAGCCGTTCTCTTTCTGCCTGGAAGCCAGAAAGGCCTGAGCGTCCCTGATGTGCTTCTCTTCCACAAAGATGATGGACTTAGTCCGGGCAAAGGATACAAGTGTAAACGCTGTCAGCCTGAAAGTGAGCCCAGAGCAGAGTCGATCAAAGCAAGCAAACAAAACCTGTTGCACAAACTGCAGTATGCTTTTTTGTTCTTAATAACAATAATAATAATAATTTATTTATATCCCGCCCATCTGGCTAGGTTTCCCCAGCCACTCTGGGCAGCTTCCAACCAAGTATTAAAATACAGTCATACGTCGGATTACAAATGCTTCAGGTTGTGGTTTTTCAGGTTATGGACCGCCGAAACCAGGAAGTACCAGAACAGGTTACTTCTGGGTTTCAGCAGTCATGCATGCACACAAGCGCTGAATCACAACCCACGTGTGCGCAGACGTGCAGTGTTACGAACGCTGCGGGTTGCGAACGTGCATCCCGTACAGATCACGTTTGCAACCCGAGCATCCACTGTACAGTGGTCTGTTAAACATTAAAAGCTTCCCTAAACAGGGCTGCCTTCAGATGTCTTCTAAAAGTCTGGTAGTTGTTCTTCTCTTTGATATCTGGTGGGAGGGAGTTCCACAGGGCGTGCGCCACCACCGAGAAGGCCCTCTGCCTGGTTCCCTGTAACCTCACTTCTCACAGGGAGGAAACCGCCAGAAGGCCCTCGGAGCTAGACCTCAGAGTCCGGGCTGAACGATGGGGTGGAGACGCTCCTTCAGGTATACTGGGCTGAGGCCGTTTAGGGCTTTAAAGGTCAGCACCAACACTTTGAATCATGCTCAGAAACATACTGGGAGCCAGTGTAGATGCATACCGCTTTCAAGAAGCATAGAGTTGGAAGGGACCCCTGAGGTCCTCTATTCCAACCCCTTGCAATGCAGCAATCTCAATTAAAGCATCCCTGGCAGGTAGCCATCTAACCTCTGCTTTAAAACCGCCTATGAAAGAGCGCCCACCACATTTAGAGGGAGTCTATTCCACTGCCCAACAGCTCTTACCGAAGTTTCACCTAGTGTTTAGTCAGTGTTTCCTGGGACTTGAAGCCCTTGGTTTGAGTCCTACCCTCCAGAGCACAATAAAACGAGCTTGCTCCATCTTCCATGTGACAGCCCTTGAGATATTTGAAGATGGCTATCCTATCTTCTCTCAGTCTCTTTTTTCCAGGCTAAACATACGAAACTCCCTCAAGCGTTCCTCATAAGGGTTGGTTTCTGGATTGCTTTATCCTCTTGGTCACCCTTCTCGGGAGCTCTGCCTGACCAAACTAAGCCTCCTGATATACTGTATTTTTCACTCCATAAGACATACTTTCTTCTTCCTAAAAAGTGTTGGAAAAATGCCCAGGAAGGCCCCCACCTTCCCAAGACACTGGGGCATCTCTCTGGTGGTTACCCTCTGGCTGTAAATCTTCCTCAGACCAGAGAGACCGGTGATAAGTGACCCTTCCCTCCTGAGAGGAGCACACTCGTCTTCTGGCATCTCATTTCAGAAGAAAGAGACAATCAGTAGTCAAAAAAAAAAAAAAAAAATCCAATTCAGCAGCTTCTCTTTCCAGTCTATTTCTGAAATTCCTTTGTAGTAAAACAGCTACTTTGAGATCTTGTATAGAATGTCCTGGGAGATTGAAGCGTTCTCCTACTGGAGAAGCTGCAACTCATTACCAAACTTAAAACCATGGAGAGACCTGGTCTGAACAAAGACATTGGATTCTTATCTCTTTATACATGACTAAGCCATCTTTCACCTTCTCACCCCTTGCCTTTTCCTGTAGACCTATTGCAGTCGTTAAGAGTCGTCAACAGGCTCATCTCAGCTATCTGCTAATCTCCCATTCCCACCACCCTTCTGAGTAATACCCCTCCCCACCTTCTCACTATATAGAAGGATCTGGCAACTTCCGTTTCAGTGTATCTGAAGAAGTGTGCATGCACACGAAAGCTCATACCAAGAACTAACTTAGTTGGTCTTTAAGGTGCTACTGGAAGGAATTTTTTTTAAAAAAATTTGACTATGGCAGACCAACACGGCTACCTATCTGTAACTACAATCAGTAGTGTCAGGGAACTGCCATCGGCTCAGGGACGAGAGGGGAAAGGGTAGATGGATTACAGAGAGCCCCCAAAGATCGCGGGAAGCAGCACTTCATCAGCGGAGGAAGAAAGCCACGCCTCTAGTGAGGAGGAGATGCAGGGCTCGGAGGATGCAAGGCGGTGCCAGGACACCTTGCCTGAGCAAAGCGGGGAGGAGGGAGGTTCCCCGTTACCCAAGCCTTCCTTGCACAGTAGGCTTGTGCGCAGAGGGGAGACGTAGACTGGGGGTCAAGAGACTGCTCTGCTGGGGAAGATTTAAGGACCGCCCACTCTCAGATTCTGCCAGTGAATGAGCAAGACATGGAATAGAGGCGCTCTGCATTGTAAAGGTTTTTAGCACCAATAATAAAGCTTTAGAACAAACCAGTGAGGCATCTTGCCTGATTGCTCTCGAGCAACCACCCGATACCCTTAACAAGTAGCTATAAACTACTTTATTTCCAGTCCATATATACAGAGAATCCACCAGCATGTCTGCTCTCTCTCAGCAGCAGTACAGAACAGACATCACAATCAGAAGTGAAACTAACTTCCAACAATCCTCCAACAGCACTGAGACTTCCTGTCTCACATGATATAAACAACCATAGTGCTACTTGCTGAGCAGCTGGTGAGATAAAAATCCCAACAAAAAGTAAGGGGAAATGTCTATGCGTCTTATGGAGTGAATGTGTGGTCCCTGGAGCTGAATTGCCCAGGGACGAAAAGCAGATAATGTTGTTTTTTGTGGGGGGTTTTTTGAAAGAGGAAAGTGGGTGTTGAAACAAAGCCGCTGATCAGCAAGCAATCAGGGAGAGAGATAAGAGTCGCTAGCAATAAAGGAGGCTGCCTGGGAGGGGGGAGGTAAAGACAGCGAACTGGCAAGGAGAGGAGACAGGAAGACTAAAGCAATGAGGAGAGAAATTAGAAGAAAAGGAGGAGCAAAAAACTGCTCCAGCTAAGGAAAAGATCCTAAGGCAAACAAGAGGGAAGGGGGTGTTGAAAGGAAGGAGCTGATCGGTAAGGGATTGAGAGAGAGATAAGGGAGGATAGCGATAAAGGCTGCTGCCTAGGAGGGGTGAGGTAAAAGCCCATGGATCCACAGGATTTTTGCATTGGGTGACCCCAAATTCACCATCAGATTGCACAGCATGTCCATGGCTACAGCCTGCACCAAAAAAATCACTCACCCACTGTTGCGTGGGGCCTCAATGGCGCAAAAATGTGGTTACAAAGCACAGATCCACATGGATGCTCAGGATTTTTGCATTGGGTCATCCCAAATTCACCATCAAATCACATGTCTGTGGCCACAGCATTGAACCACAAAAATCATATACCCACTGTTTCGTTCAGAATATTTTTTTCTTGTTTTCCTCCTCTAAAAACTAGGTGCGTCTTATGGACAGGTGTGTCTTATGGAGCGAAAAATATGGTATATTGCGCTCTTTGATCAGAATTGAATGCACACTTCCAGAGTTAACTCAAAATACATTACAGTGGTACCTCTAGTTGCAAACTCGATCTGTTCTGGGGTGCTGTTTACAACTAGAGCGCCGCTTCTGCGCGTGAGCACACAGCAAACCCGGAAGTAAACAGTTCTGGGTTTGACACATTCGTAACCCGAAAAGATGCAACATGAAGCGGATGCAACACAAGTTATGACTGTACCTCTGGTAAATGAACCACTAGAGGGCCATGAATATTTGTGTCCAGGGCTTTTTACACTTGTCTACCCATGTACTATCTGAAACCCAAGGTTGCCGGATGAGATTCCCCCTTCCACAGCTTTCCTACCTCACTACTGCAACTTTTCAGACATCCTGCCAAATCTCACCATACACACACACACACACACACCGCTGAAATTATGACTCTGGCACTGTCAATCTCACCAGGTGTTTCCTGGCTCCCAGTTATTTTGTCCAAAGGTGCTGAAGGAGCCATCAGAGTGCTTGTAGTTCAGCTGCTGCTGGTAGCCTAAAATGGAAGGCGAAATTTTAATTTCATCTGTCGGAATACCTTTGCATCTCACCCTAACTTCAACGGAGGTGTCTCGTTGGGAAGGAAGTGGCAAGGCAACATATTGCTTAATAAAGGTCTTGCGCACTGTTTGAAAGGTCAGGTTTCATGGTTTTCTTTTTCACTCCCCTTTACGCTTATTTGACTTCAAATGATGCCCTGAATTCACAGCCCCCGTGATGAATCTAGCCCCTAGAAATGAAACAACTAATGCTGTAGTTGAAAATGGATGGGTGCTGTTAGTTTTGGGTTTTTTCTTTTTTCTTCTTCCAGTCTTATTATCTTCAGTACTCTACATTTTCACAACGGATTGCATTTTCTTTAAGTCACATGCCTCGCAAGGTTATTGTGAGGGTGAAGAAGGAAAGAGGAAGTACACCACCTTGAGCTCCTTTGAGGAAAGGTGGGATATAAAAATAAATGAGTAACTGTCAGGGACCGTGCTGAGGAGGGCTGTATAGATTTGGAACAGTGGTTTGCAGAGGGACATACTTCAGAAGGCAGAAGCTGGGAAGTACTGGATGGGGAACAGCTAGGAGGAGAAGAATCGGGAGGGAGAGAATTAACAGACTCACTGTCACTGGAAAGCATTCATCTGCTCAGCCCAAGGTCAAGAAGAGCAGATAAGGTGGCAGCACAGAAAGCACAGTGGTTACAAGGCACGGTAGTGACATGGGTGACTAGGGAGGAAGTGGGTGGAACCCTTAATTGGGAGCACCTTCATTCCTAGGAAATGGATTCTTTGTTCTCTTGTTGTGATCATGAAAGTTCTAACTGGTAAGAAGACTCCTTTCCCTTTGTTCTGCTTATCTGCTGCCAAAGCTGGGAGGAAGCCTGTTCCCTGAACCTGACAATAACCCTTCAAATAAATGAATGCATAACCCTTCAAAGTTAGCACGTATCTGAATTTTGGAATGCAGTTCACCAATCAATGTTTGCAGAAATGCATTATATTTTAAGTATAGAATTACTATATAATTGTTAATTATATAATTAATCATAAAAATGCTGCCTTGAGTCCTGCCAGGGAAAGACAGACAGAGAGAGAGAGAGAGAGAGAGAGAGAGAGCGAGAGAGCATAAAAATAAGCTATTAGTGAAAGCATCATACAAAAAATGCATTGTATTCAGGGAAATTGATTGCAAAAAAACTGCATATAGGTATATTATTTAGAGCAGCGGTTCTCAACCTGTGGGTCCCCAGATGTTGTTGGACTACAACTCCCATCATCCCTGAGCTCTGGCCTTGCTAGCTAGGGGTGATGGGAGTTGTAGTTCAACAACATCTGGGGAGCCACAGGTTGAGAAAGGCTGATTTAGAGACATTCACATGAAAACGCTGACACATTTTTAAGGATGAGCGAGAGCGAGAGAGTGCAAATTGTTGCAAAACATACAGAACTGAATTTTAGATTGGGAAAATGAGGAAGTGACAGAAGCTGCCAGATACTTCATTCCCTGCCCACCCCAAAGCTTCAAGGAAAACAAGAGTAGAATTTCCCCCGCAGAACTACGAGTCTTCCTCACCAGCCACTAAATATCCGATGGCCTTGGACTTGACCTCTTCCGTCAGCTGCCCAGTGTTATTCAGGTACTGCAGGATGTAGATGTTGGGGACAAAGCGAGCCATGTTCTGTTCCCCACAGCCGTAGGGCAGCTGGAGAAGCTGGTGGAGGTTCTCTATGGCTGTTCCCATGATGTCTCCTGGGATGTGGTACGAGAAGGGGAGGTGAGGGAGAGAAATAGAAGGGGGAGAGGTGAAAAAAAGATCAGGCCACATTTTGGAGCTTTGGTGAGCATTTGCTTGAGTGGGGGTTTAGGCATTGCGTAGGCATTGTCTTGGTCAGATTGGAGGTTGTAGCTTCTGCCTGCCCCTCTGAAAAAGCGGTTATCCCATTAAAGGGATCTAGGAGAGATGCTTCTTTATTGACGCCCAGAAGGGGACTAGGGCCACAGCACTCCCCAGGTGCAACCCAGGGGGGTGGGGTTATTCCTCGATGTAGGTCAGGAACTCCCTCACTTATGGTTGATCCCAAATTTAAGTCCTTCCGGCAGGCTGGTCAGAAGCGGGTGGCTATACCAAACCTCTTACACCTGTAGTTGATAAAATCGTGCCCTGATCTAACTGTCGTGTCTCGTTATTCATTGTACTCAGGCAGTCCATAGGGCAGGGGGGTGCTTGGGTATGCAAGGAGAGGAGACGGAAGAGCCAGGCACTGTTTGGAATTGGGAAGAAAGCTACGTTTCCGAGGACAATTCAAAGTGTTGGTGTTGACCTTTAAAGCCCTAAACGGCCTCGGCCCAGTCTACCTGAAGGAGTGTCTCCACCCCCATCGTTCTGCCCGGACGCTGATGTCCAGCGCCGAGGGCCTTCTGGCAGTTCCCTCGCTGCGAGAAGCCAAGTTACAGGGAACCAGGCAAAGGGCCTTCTCAGTAGTGGCACCCGCCCTGTGGAACGCCCTCCCACCAGATGTCAAAGAGATAAACAACTACCTGACATTTAGAAGACACCTGAAGGCAACCCTGTTCAGGGAAGCTTTTAAAGTGTGACATTTTAATGTATTTTTAATCTTTGTTGGAAGCCGCCCAGAGTGGCTGGGGAAATCCAGCCAGATGGGCGGGGTACAAATAATAAATTGTTGTTTGTTGTTGTTGTTGTTGTTGTTGTTGTTGACTAGCAAGTGGAATTGTGCAGAGAGCTCCCATCCAGGCTTCCAGCAAGCCCCTTTTCAAGACACTCCACTCCATTTGCCATCCACCACTCCCCCCCCCACCCTAACAGACACTCAGGGTGCCTCCAGTCTGTCTCTTCATTGAACATGTTGATGTTGATTTGATTTCAGGGAGGTTAGGTGATCTTGGCCATTTAACGAGCATTTGTTCTGATTTGTTTTCGGGGAGGTTAGATTATGCTGCATCAAAGCAGTTGTCATCCCGTGCTTTCCAGTGATTCACTTTTATTTATCACAAATAAGTCTGATCTTTTGGGGAACTAGGTTTGCTGCACAAGAGAAACTACCAATCACCTATAATTGCACAGCAACCTGAATTTGAAGGTAAGTGTTTGAATCCCATCAGAAACTAGTATAGAGGCGCCCTCAGTGTAACACAACCTTTGAGCATCCTCAGTCCTCCTTGGGCCTTTTTTTTTTGGGGGGGGGTTTACAAGAGTAACCGGAGCCCTAGCATGGGCCCCTCCAAGGTTGCCCCACTTACCCAGTGCACAGACTGAAGCCCTGGCTGAGCCCTCCACCACATTGGCTGGCAGCGCTAAAGCTATAGGTGCTGATGATTGTGACTTTTCTGCAAGCAGGAGAGAAAGAGAGAGTTTTGATCATGCCTTTGCCCATCAATCTCATGGGCAGCTTCTGAAAGACCAGGAAATGCCCCTTACAGATGCTCCAACTCCTTCCTCTTCAATGAAGTATCCAGCTGATCGGGATAGGAGGCCGTGTGAAGTATAACTGGTTTAATTGACACAGAAATGAAAAATGGCTACATGTATATTGCTGAAGGTTTAACATGGAGATTTTCCATAGGGCTCTATTAAAGCCAAGGAGAGCACTCTGAGCTCTTGCGGAGTAGATAATTAGCTAACTGATTGTTGTTCTCTAGTAGGTAACTTGTGTGTGTTGTAACCTTAGATCATGTGAAGAAGGTATTGGATTGCAAACCTCCATTTTGAAGGGAGTTGCCTTTGTGTCTTTTCTCTCAAGGCTTTGTGAAGTAAGGATGTGTAAAAATCCCTCTCTGACTGAGAGAAAAACAGCTCCAGGCAAAAAATGGATGCTGTGGGAAGAGAAAGACTTCTGCTTCTAGGTCTGTTTGAATTATTGTATATTTTGTAAGATGCAGAACCTGTGCTGGACAGCACAAGACATTGTATGGATATTTGGGTTGTATTTTTGATGCTTATGTTCTGTTTCTGAAGATTTCGGAAAGTAAAAAAATTTAAAATGTTCTTATGGGCCTGGACAATGATTTCTTCCAAAAGGAGTCACAGTATTAATATCTGCAACAGGCTGTAGATCAGCTTTGGTATTGTCATCTCACCAAGAGTGTGAGCTTTCTGCAGAAGGCCCTACCACCAGGCACTTACCAGCTGGACACAAGAGGCTGCTGAAGACCACATCTTTCTCAATCCCTTCAGGCTTTGTGGAGACAGAATGGGAAAGGGGAAAGTTTAGAACGAGAGACTCTGATGAGATAACGGAAATAGTTAATGCCTACCTTGAGAAGGAAATAAGATCTAAATTTGAAGAATAAATGAATGCACTGTGTGAGGGGGGGGGTAGGGGACAGGCCCCATCTACACCACACATTTGAAATAGGATCACACACACCTTTAAAGAGTCATGGCTTCACCCAAAGGATACCAGAAATTGTAGGTTGTTAGGGACTCTGCTGAGAGTTGCGAGGAGTTCTACTCCCCTTACAAAGCTACAATTCCCAGAAGAGGAATTAATTATTAAACCACAATGGGAATTGTAGCTCTGCAAGGGGAATAGGGGTCACCTAGCAACTCTCAGCATCCTCTCAGCCTAACCAACTACAGCTCTTCAAATTATTTGGAGCTGTTTAAAGTGGCATCGTAGCACTTTAAATGTATGGCATGAATGTGGCCAGGGCCCATTGAAGTTAATGGACATGACCAAACCTGTGTTCATTAACTGTAATAGGTCTTCTCTAATTAGGAGTTAGTTGGGTATAATCCGTTCAACTTAAGGGTTATTTTCAATGACCCATCTGCACAAGGATTTCTCTTTGTGCGATATAATATTCTTCCCCTCTCCTCTCCCAGTGTGCTGCTAAATCCCCCCGAGCAGATTTGGGGATGGAGGAGAAGAGGGGGGAGGGAGAATCTCATTCCCATTGCACCTGTGCAACTCTTTAGTTGAACACTGTACTGCCTTAAGCATCAAAAGGAGGTTGCAACCATCATTGCTCAAGAAGAAGAAGAAGAAGAGGAGGAGGAGGAGGAGTTTGGATTTGATATCCCGCTTTATCAGTACCCGAAGGAGTCTCAAAGCGGCTAACATTCTCCTTTCCCTTCCTCCCCCACAACAAACACTCTGTGAGGTGAGTGGGGCTGAGAGACTTCAGAGAGAAGTGTGACTGGCCCAAGGTCACCCAGCAGCTGCATGTGGAGGAGCGGAGACGCGAACCCGGTTCACCAGATTACGAGTCCACCACTCTTAACCACTACACCACGCTGGCTGTATGATCATACAATCACAGAGCTCTAGCGTTGGAAGGGACTCTGAGGCCCATCTAGTCCAAACCACCAGCAAGCCAGAATCTCAGCTAAAGCATCCATGGCAGATGGCCATCATCCAGCCTCTGCTTAAAAACCTCCAGGGAAAGAAAGTCCACCATCTCCCGAGGCAGCCCACATGTGCTCTTGGAAGACATGGAGGGTAACCTCCTGAGGCAGGACTTTGCCATCTTTAAGGTGTCGTTTCCCCTGCATAAATATGTGTAATTACATGCATGCAAGCCCCCACCATCACCGAGATCAAAGCAACTCTCCTACCTCCACTAAAACAGATTTGATCACAGTGTCCTGCTGTTCTTGGATATTCGCCACCTCTATTGCATTCCCACAGGGCTGGGCCTTGGCGCTGACTGTGAAGTTCACTTCCCCTAGAACAAAAATGTCCATCTTGTCATCTTGCCCATTTCTCTCTCTCTCTTTCTGTAGCCTTTTCTTCTCCTCAAGCCATTTATGGAGCCATTTAGCATCAGCTGTCTTAAAATATTCCTAGGCAACTATTGAAGACTTCCTGATACCAACACTGTTTTAAACGAAAGGGCTGCAGTTTTTTTATTGTTATTATCCATATGTTTTATGAATGTTTTATATATGTAATGAGGGACGCGGGTGGCGCTGTGAGTTAAACCACAGAGCCTAGGACTTGCCGATCGGGAGGTTGGCGGTTCAAATCTCCGCGACGGGATGAGCTCCCATTGCTCGGTCCCAGCTCCTGCCCACCTAGCAGTTCGAAAGCACATCAAAGTGCAAGTAGATAAATAGGTACCACTCCGGTGGGAAGGTAAACGGCCTTTCCGTGAGCTGCTCTGGTTCGCCAGAAGCTGCTTAGTCAT
Organism: Podarcis vaucheri; assembly: GCF_965113315.1. NCBI lineage: Eukaryota > Metazoa > Chordata > Lepidosauria > Squamata > Lacertidae > Podarcis > Podarcis vaucheri. Next base: position 128,281,253 of record NC_138760.1, on the reverse strand, counting down.
GCTGGCCACATGACCCAGAAGCTGTATGCTGGCTCCCTCGGCCAGTAAAGCGAGATGAGCGCCGCAACCCCAGAGTCGGTCACGACTGGGCCTAATGGTCAGGGGTACCTTTACCTTTTATATATGTAATATTGTTTTAATTCCATTAATGTTTAATTGTTTTATAATTATTGTGTTTTTTTCTCCTATATTTTTAGCTGTTTCTGTTTTATCTGTATGTCTCATTGAGTCCCTGTCAGGGAAAAAGGCAGAATTATTATTATTATTATTATTATTATTATTATTATTATTATTATTACAATCCTAAAAACAGCTTACAACAGTATTCTTCAGCCATCAAATGCTTGGGTAAACATGAATGTTTTCAAATGTCTCCTGAAAGTTAATAATGATGGCGACAGGAGACCAGTTGTGGAGGGCATTCCAGAACTGGGGAGCAACCCCTGAAAAGACCCTGTTATGGGTCACCACCAACCAGGCAGCCAGCCTCCAGGATGTCCCTAAGCCCTGCCCTCTTGCATAAGAGTGGCCTGAGAACACTGTGTGGCTTGTGGATTATACCTCAAGGATGGATGGCAGCTAACAGATTGAGGTTGAATCCTGACAAGACAGAAGTACTGTTTTGGGGGGACAGGAGGCGGGCAGGTGCGGAGGATTCCCTGGTCCTGAATGGGGCAACTGTGTCCCTGAAGGACCAGGTGCGCAGCCTGGGAGTCATTTTGGACTCGCAGCTGTCCATGGAAGCACAGGTGAATTCTGCGTCCAGGGCAGCTGTCTACCAGCTCCATCTGGTACGCAGGCTGAGACCCTACCTTCCGTCGCCACAGTGGTGCATGCTCTGTTTATCTCCTGCTTGGACTACTGCAATGCACTCTATGTGGGGCTACCTTTGAAGGTGGCTCGGAAACTATAACTAATCCAGAATGCGGCAGCAAGACTGGTGACTAGGAATGCCACCGAGACCGTATAACACCCGTCCTGAAAGACCTACATTGGCTCCCAGTACGTTTCCAAGCACAATTCCAAGTGATGGTGCCGGAAGGCCCTCGGAGCTGGACCTCAGTGTCTGGGCTGAACGATGGGGGTGGAGACGCTCCTTCAGGTATACTGGGCTGAGGCCATTGAGGGCTTTAAAGGGCTTTCCACAGGGAAGGTGCCACCACCGAGAAGGCCCTCTTCCTGGTTCCCTGTAACCTCACTTCTCGCAGCAAGGGAACCACCAGAAGGCCCTCAGCACTGGACCTCAGTGTTAAGAACCGTTAAGAATGGACCTCTGGAACGAATTAAGTTCTTAACCCGAGGTAACACTGTATTCTGCTTTAGGCATAATGTCCCCTCCATCCAGTGGCGTAGCGTGGGTTGTCAGCACCCGGGGCAAGGCAAGTAATTTGCGCCCCCTAACCCGTGGATTTGCGCCCCCTAACCCGTGGATTTGCGCCCCCTAACCCTAACCCCCAGATGTTGCGCCCGGTGCGGCCGGCCCCCCTGCACCCCCCACGCTACGCCACTGCCTCCATCCACCTATATCCCTGATCCAAGGTGAAGGAAGATAGTCTTCCTACCACATGAGGATGGGACAGGCTTGCTCCTCTTCCTCTCACCCTCACCACCACCACCCCATCACCCCGTCCACCAAATCCAAGATGTGAAGCGTTGCTGCTTACCCAGAGACTTGGGCGTCACCAACCAGGAGACGGTTTTCCTCCCATTTTCAGGCAGACAAGAAGGTGCCTCTTCCTCCACAGGGATGGCCTCAAAGTCAGGGGACGGAGCCAGAGACATGGTGACCTGTCCATGGACGGAAAGAAGTTACGGTGGGAAGGAAGCAGAACACCACAAACAGAATTCAAAGGAGGAGCAGGAAGAGATCAAGGTGACGCTCAGAAAGCCATGAGAGGTGTCAGATGACCCATAAGGTCGAATTATAGCATTAAAAATGATATTAGAAAACAATCTGAAACCACTTAGAGCCATAAAAACAAGGTGGGTCCGAAAAGCTGCCTAGAAGCCTGGGCAAAGGGCTGCATCTTCACTGTATTTCAAAAGCTGTACAATGAAGGAGGCAGACACAACTCTGTGTTTTAGATCTTGAAGGTCATTGTAGTGATCACAAAGGGTCCCTGGACGTTTAATGGTCTATTGATCCCTGTGCCACCACTGTGCTCGCTTCCCCGCTGCCACCAACCAGTTACTCTCTGGTAAAACACTGAGTCTAGTCAGTTGTTAAAAGTGAACCAAAAAACAAGTTTATTTTACAAATATTAACAAGTTTATGGTTTCTCAGATAATATTCCTGTCAGTATCTTAACTTTTGTTTCTTTACTGGCCTATACCTTCCTAATACCTTCTGACTGATGATCTCAACTGTTTGACTGACTCCTCTTAACAAATTCTCTCACTCTCTCACACCAGACTAGACCAAGATAACAGTTTTGGCTGGCATGCGTATCTGTGGTACGAGAAGGTTAAAGTACATAGAGCTTTTCCTAAACCATGTAGTAAGGAAAGTGGTTTATGAAGTATTGGGGGGGGGGATATTAGAACAAAAAACACCACGGTGCCTTTCCCCACTGGAGGCGATATCTCTGGGTGGAAAATAAACATGAGAAATGACTGGGCATCTTTTAATGAACTATTAATGGAAGCAGATCATGAGTTGAAACTAAAGAGGTTTGAAGATATAAGAGGATTGCTACCTGATTGGTTACAATACCTTGAGATTAATGATATATTTAAGATGGACAAAAAGAAAGGTTTCTTTAGTGAAACCTCTAAATTTAAAAAGGAGCTGATAAAAAATAAGACTAAATTACTTTCAAAAATGTATAAATTATTATTAGAATGGCATACAAAAGGTCAAATCAGTAATGATACACTGGGTGAAGGATTTCGAATATAATATACAATTAGGGACGCGGTTGGCGCTGTGGTCTAAACCACAGAGCCTGGGGCTTGCCGATCAGAAGGTCGGCTGTTCAAATCCCAGTGACGGGGTGAGCTCCCGTTGCTTGGTCCCAGCTCCTGCCAACCTAACAGTTCGAAAGCACGTCAAAGTGCAAGTAGATAAATAGGTACTGCTCTGGCGGGAAGGTAAAGGCGTTTCTGTGCGCTGCTCTGGTTCGCCAGAAGCGGCTTAGTCATGCTGGCCACATGACCTGGAAGCTGTCTGCGGACAAACACCTCAGCCTATAGAGTAAGATAAGTGCGCAACCCCAGAGTCGTCCGCAACTGGACCTAACGGTCAGGGGTACCTTTACCTGTACCTTTACCTATTCAATTAGCCACATGGAAGAGGTTATGGAATTGGGATTTAAAATTTACAGCATGCTATTCTTTGAAAGAAAGTTATATGAAAATGATGTACTGATGGTATTTAATTCCTATGTGTTGGAAATGTAAGGAAAAAGAAAGCACCTTCTATCATATGTGGTGGATTTGTAAAGTAGTAAAAGAATTTTGGGAGATGATATACAATGGATTTTTTTTAAAAAAATATGTTTAAAATAACATTTTCTAAAAAAAACAGAAGCTTTTCTTTTAGGAATCATAGGTGCTGATATTCCAAGTGACTGGAAGAGACTTTTCATGCATAGGACTACTGCTGCCTGGACACTTTTAGCACAGAGATGGAAAGAAGGCACAGTCCCTAATAGAGAAGAATGGCAGATTAAACTGATGGACTATGCAGAAATGGCAAAACTGACTGGAAGAATTAGGAATCAGGAAGACGAAAATTTCAAAAAGGAATGGGGAAAATACGTAATTTACCTAAAAAATAATTATAAACAATCAAAATTATTAGCGGGACTGGAATAACGCTTGCACTCAAATGTTGAACTGTGGTTTTATCAGAGATTTAATAGAACTGGATTAACAGGGAATATGCAAGAGAAAAAGTTAACATAAGGACCCACAAAGGGGAGAGGGGAGTCCAAGGGAACTTATGGAAATTGTTTTATTAGTTTGTTTGTTGATTGTTTGTAAAGGAGCGTCTCCACCCCCATCATTCTGCCTGGACACTGAGGTCCAGCGCCAAGGGCCTTCTGGTGGTTCCCTCACTGTGAGAAGCCAAGTTACAGGGAACCAGGCAGAGGGCCTTCTCAGTGGTGGCACCCACCCTGTGGAACGCCCTCCCACCAGATGTCAAAGAGAACAACAACTACCAGACTTTTAGAAGACATCTGAAGGCAGCCCTGTTTAGGGAAGCTTTTAATGTTTAACAGACTACTGTATTTTAATATTTTGTTGGAAGCCGCCCAGAGTGGCTGGGGAAGCCCAGCTAGATGGGTGGGGTATACATAAATTGTTGTTGTTGTTGTTGTTTATACAAATTAAATAAATGTATATTTTTTACAAATAACCCTCCAGGTTACAACAACCACAATTATTATTATATATTCTATGCCCACAAAATCCCAATCCTATGCCAAGGAAAGAGGAAAGATGGTCCCCCCCCCGAAATCGGGAGACAAGTTTGGGGATTCCTCACCTTCATCATGTTTTTCTGGTAGGAGAAGGCAGTGGCCTTCATCACGAATGCTTCACCCCTCACCACAGAGTAGGGCAGAGTGACCTCAGTGAAGAACAACTGGAAGGCGTTGACGGTGGCGACCGGGGCAATGCCAATGCCGTGGTCCGACGACAAGCAGAAAGCCCCCACTTGCCATTCCGTGATGGTGTCCGGTATGGTCACGGGCATAATCACTTCTCCTGGAACGATGGCACCCTCTTTCTCTGAGTGGCCAAAGAGGTCCCCTGTACCTGAGTAATCGCCGCTGAAGGACGCAGGTGAACAAAAGAGAGGGGGGAGTTAGTGTGGATCACCACAGCACCTTTCAGCAAGCGGTTGGGGTGGGTGGGAGGCCTCAGTAGCCTCCCTGGAGGGGTTTACCCCCGAAAGAGACCCAGGGTGCTGTTGGGGGTACCGTGTCAGACTAATGTAGTGGGAATTATAGTACAGTCATACCTCGGGTTAAAGTAGCTTCAGGTTGAGCATTTTCAGGTTGCGTTCCGTGGCGACCCGGAAGTAATGGAACGGGTTACTTCCGGGTTTCGCCGCTCGCGCATGCGCAGACGCTCAAAATGACGTCACGCGCATGCGCAGAAGTGGCAAATCACGACCCATAGACGCGGATTGCGTTCTGCTCAGGATGCGAACGGGGCTCCGGAATGGATCCCGTCCGCATCCAGAGGTACCACTGTATATGCTTTGATGGAGAACCTGTATGAAGTGGGGGGTTTTCTGGTGGAATGCGCCGGAACACAGTTCCTCCACCTTTTCTTTGGGAAGGAGGTGGGAGGGCTCTCAGACCCCTTCAGAGCATCACTCCTCCTTCCCTAAGCTGGGCAAACGCTTCCCGGGCTTGGGGAAGGAAGCGCGAGCCTGAGTATGTTGGGCAGAATGACCCTGCAGTGAAAATAGGTGTGCCCTAGGGTGGCAACATGGGAATGGGCCTGTTCTGCAGTGGCCCCCTGTCTGCAGAATGCTCTCCCCAGGGAGGTTCGGCTGGCACCTTCATTATACACCTTCAAGAGCCAGGCAAAAGCATTCCTCTTTGGCTGATTGACATCTGATGGTGTCTTAGTAGCTAAAGAGCTACCGTATTTTTCGCCCTATAGGACGCACTTTTCCCCCTCCAAAAATGAAGGGGAAATGTGTGTGCGTCCTATGGGGCGAATGCAGGCTTTCGCTGAAGCCTGGAGAGCGAGAGGGGTCGGTGCGCACCGACCCCTCTCACTCTCCAGGCTTCAGTAAGCTCTGCGCAACCCTCGGGAGACCGGCTCCGAGGGTTGCGCAGAGCTGCCTGCAGTCCCCGGCTCAGCGCAGCTCTGCGCGGCCACCGGGAGCCGGGTGCGAAGTCCCGCCCCGCTCTGGATGGCGGCGCAGAGCTGCCTGCTGTCCCGGGATCAGCGCACTTCTCCCCATCACCAACCCCACAAGCTCGGGGCACAGCGGGGAGGCGGAGCGTGCCTTCCCGCTGTTCCCCAACCTGGTTCTTCCAGCCCCACACCTGGGGGGGAAAGAAAAATGTTTTTCTTTATTTCCCCCCCAAAAAACTAGGTGCGTCCTATGGGCCGGAGCGTCCTATGGGGCGCAAAATACGGTAGTCTAATAGATGATTGAAATCCAATGCCCTTTTAAAAGGTGTTGGGGAGGGGGTTTCTGTATTTTGATTTTTATGCTGTGAACCTCCCTGAGACCTACGGGTACAGGGCCTGAAAACCTCTTTCCTACGCCCTCTGCCACATCATTTGTCCCCATCTCTCCCCAAGGCTCAAAGAGGGGTTGCTAATGGAGGGCGAGGCTCCACCTACATCTTCCTCACAAACTTCCTCACATGGAGCCGAGCTGAGCCATTTCTGTGGGTCTGCCTGGCTCTCCAGAGACTCGGACCACCGCCGTGCCTGACTGTCCGCTGAGTCCGCTTGCGGCGGTTCCTTCGACAGTAGCGGAGCCAGTGAACTCGGGCTCAACGCCACATTTGGTCACACCACAGTCGCAGCCAGAATGGGGCGGCCACCCGGACTCTGGTACTGGCCCTCGGCGGTCCGGCAGGGTTTCCAAGCACCCAGCTTATTTAAAAGACTATGTTCACTGGACAAACTGCACATGTAAAGCTGTATGGTGAATAGGGTCAATTAATATGTTTATGTGCCTTACTGAAACCAATAAGGGTATTGCTGTATATAACGGAACCACTATGATTGTAACTAATGCCTTATCTCGGTGGGGAGGGGTGTTATGTATTGAAGCGCTCACCCTGGCCACCAGGGGTGTTGTGTATATAGTTTTCACTCAGGTCCACGTCAGTTAATTTAAGCGGGAAACCCTGGGCTGTTGTTGTTACAATGTTGACAGCCGGCTGCCTATAAAAGCAGGCCGGCTGAGCTGTTTGCTGTTCAGTTCAGTTCCAGCTTACTAATAAAGAACTACTTGGAGGAATCTCTGTGTCGTCTGCTTTGTCAACCCACTACTTAATACCACTTACTCCAATACGACCAGTTGCCACAGCCACGTCTCAGGGAAGAAACTCCTGACAGGCTTCGTAGCTTCAGGGGAATCGTGGAAGACACCACCACCAACACCACTAAGATATGCCATCGGCTGGGCATATCTTGACTCATAGCCAGCTTGAGGTTCATAGGAACCTAAGAGGAGAGGATATTATTTACATTATTAATTGGTGTCAAAACACATTGCCAGCCTTTCAGGGGGAAATTGCCCACAGCTATCCACTCAAGCTCTGTCCCGACTTCTGAACTGCGCAGTGACTTGCGCACGCTTATCGTCGCTAAAAAGCACGGGAGGCATTCTCCCTACTCAGTCATGTTGGCCATCCCTTCATTTTTCTGTCAGATGGAACATGAATGTGTGATTCAGCTCTGTGCCACTACTTAGCGCCTACCCCCCAGTGTTAAAATAAAAATTAAGAAATAATAATAACTAACAAAACAATCAGTACAATGGTACCTTGATTTTCGAGCATCTCGGAAGCTGAACGTTTCGGTTTTCGAATGCTGAGAACCAAGAAGTAAACGCGTCCATTTTTGAACGTGCCTTGGAAGTCGAATGGATTCCGCTGAGTGCTTTTCCCTCAATTTCCTCAATTGAAATTGCAGACCACCCTTTGCGTCTCAGTTTTCGAACAGTCTTCCAGAATGGATTACATTGGAAAACTGAGGTACCACTGTACCACTACTGATAATGATCAGTTATTTAATTTATAATTCATACTGCTTAATGATTGCGATGAATGTTGTTATTTTGATTTAATTTATTGCCTACCCTTCACCCTAAGGTCCCAGGAAGGTTATGAAAACATGTTAAGTTTATGCGTAAAGCACTTTAAACAGCCATGGTGCCTCCACCCCCACCCCACAGCCTCCTGGGAAGTGTAGTTTGTTAAGCATTCTGAGACTTGTTAGGACATCCTTATTCCCCTCGCAGAGCTTCCTAGTGTTCCCTGCGAAGAGGGGTTTACTGTTACATCCCCCTCCCTGTGAACTGTACGTCCGCGTGGGGAATAGGGGCCACCTCTCAGCACCCTTAACAAGCTACAGTTAAAATATACACAACGGAAACTTTAAATCTGGAAAACAGTGATAGAAACGGCAAGGTGATCGTTCAGAGATCCTGGTCTCAAGCTGTGCAGGGCTTTACATAGCAAGACCAGTGTGTTTTCATCATCACTGCAGTTCGGCCCCCACATCCCAGTGCCAGTTCTTACTCTGTCTTTGGGCTTGACATATCTGAGGCTTGTGTATCTTGGTGCTCGTGAAAACTTTCAAGCCAAAGTCCTGTAAAAAAATAGCCAAGGAGCCATTATGAAACATTTTATAGCGCATAGACATCAAAAGGTGTGATATATGTAAAGTCAAGGTGAAAAGGTAAAGGGACCCCTAATCATTAGGTCCAGTCGTGGCCGACTCTGGGGTTGCAGCGCTCATCTCACTTTATTGGCCGAGGGAGCAGGCATACAGCTTCCAGGTCATGTGGCCAGCATGACTAACCCGATTCTGGCGAACCAGAGCTGCGCACGGAAACACTGCTTACCTTTCCGCCAGAGCGGTACCTATTTATCTACTTGCACGTGCTTTCGAACTGCTAGGTAGGCAGGAGCAGGGACCGAGCAATGGGAGCTCACCCCATTGCGGGGATTCGAACCACTGACCTTCTGATCGGCAAGCCCTAGGCTCTGTGGTTCAACCCACAGCGCCACCCACGTCCATCAGAGGCATGGTAGTGAGGTGGAATTCTGACTCGCTCTTTCTCTCTTTCTAGCTAGCTAGAAAGTCCAGTGCTTTGCCACAGTCATTGAAATGTTTTGAGTAGAAAAAAACCCAACCCCAGAAGTGGCAATACATTGTGTTGTTGTTTAGTCGTGTCCGACTCTTCGTGACCCCATGGACCAGAGCACACCAGGCACTCCTGTCTTCCACTGCCTCCCGCAGTTTGGTCAAACTCATGCTGGTAGCTTCGAGAACACTGTCCAACCATCTCGTCCTCTGTCGTCCACTTCTCCTTGTGCCCTCCATCTTTCCCAACATCAGGGTCTTTTCCAGGGAGTCTTCTGTTCTCATGAGGTGGCCAGAGTATTCGAGCCTCAGCTTCAGGCTCTGTCCTTCCAGTGAGCACTCAGGGCTGATTTCCTTAAGAATGGAGAGGTTTGATCTTCTTGCAGTCCATGGGACTCTCAAGAGTCTCCTCCACCACCATAATTCAAAAGTATCCATTCTTTGGCGATCAGCCTTCTTTATGGTCCAGCTCTCACTTCCATACATCACTACTGGGAAAACCATTGTTTTAACTATACGGACCTTTGTTGGCAAGGTGATGTTTCGGCGTTCAAATTCCGAAACGTTTGTCAACGGAGACTATCAGAAACCGAGGTACCACTGTATTTCAGTGACCTTTAGTGCTCACCTTGAGAATTTCATAGGCGTCCCCTTCACCGTAAGTATAAGAATCAGGGTTGTAGCGGATGCCACCCACAATAATTGTTTTCCTTGTCACACAGGGACGAGTGGTCATTTCGTTCAAATGAGGGTTATCATGTGGATAGCCTTTGAGGTTCTTCACAGGAAGCAAGTCATAAATCTGAAAATGAAGTAGTCACAATTCAGCACGACCCAAAATGCTTCGATACTTCCGATACTGGTGGTCATCCCCCAGTCCTTTATACCCAGCACTTGTCCTATCTAGGGAGGGGAGGGGAAAATTCTACACTAATTGCCAAATTGTGTAGATACATAATTCTACACTATTGCCAAATTGATTCCAGGTGCCACCATCTATTGCTGACTTTTGGCACAGGGAAATAGGTCTGCTCCATGTTTTCCCACACATTTTCAAAAGTGGAAATGCTCTTCGGTTCTACTCATCCCTCATCCTCAGCTCATCTTATAATCAGAATAATGCTTTGCCTTTTTATATGGAACCTACAGTGCAATCTTGGACACGTCTATTCAGATTTTAGTCACATTGGGACTTACTCCCAGGTAAGGTATGTACAAGAGCACCTTAGGGTGTTCAAACTGCCTGACTTATATTGGCCTGGTTTGAGCTGAAGCCATGGTGTGTTTAACAAACTACAAGTTAACTACAGGCTGTTCCACATTTGACCAAACCAACCATTGCTTGTTTCTCCAAAGTTTGTTTGGCTTTCCAGATGTTTCTGCCTCTGCTACCTTATTTTCTTTTGTAATTTTAAGTTGTTTTAAACTTTTAAAAATATTGTGCAATACGGTGGCGCCTTGGTTTTTGAACGTAATCTGTTCGAGAAGACCGTTCGACTTCCGAAATGTTTGAAATATGGAAGCCTCAAAACGTATGGAAAACTCAAACAGGAAGCCACCTCAGAGGTTCGACTTCTGAGGTGCGTTCGAAAACGGAAGCATTTACTTCTGGGTTTACAGCTTTTGAGTTCCAAAACGTTTGTCAGCGGAGACGTTCGAAAAACCGAGGCACCACTGTATATTGTTTTAATATCAAATATGTGTTTTAATTGTTGTAGCCCTCCCTGGGACCTTAAGAAGAAGGATGAGTAATGAATTGAAATAATTATTATTATTATAAGAAGAAGAAGAGTTTGGATTTGATATCCCGCTTTATCACTACCCTAAGGAGTCTCAAAGCGGCTAACATTCTCCTTTCCCTTCCTCCCCCACAACAAACACTCTGTGAGGTGAGTGGGGCTGAGAGACTTCAGAGAAGTGTGACTGGCCCAAGGTCACCCAGCAGCTGCAGGTGGAGGAGCGGAGACGCGAACCCGGTTCACCAGATTATGAGTCTACCGCTCTTAACCACTACACCAACTGGCTCTCAATAGTAATGATAGTAGTAAGAATGGCACCAAAGAGGCAGTATGGGTGATGGTGGAGCAGGGGAGAAAACAGCTCTGGAAATGTTCTACCTGAAGACAGTTTTAAAGGCAGCTCGAGACTCACAGTCCGAGGGGAGAGCTCAGCTTCGGGTTTCAAGAGATAGACACTCTTATCAACAGCATGGATGCCACAGAGGGAGTCTTTGGCGGATGCAAGAACGAGTCGAGTTGGGCTGCCAGGGAGCCCTTTGGGCTCAGTGAACCACAATTCCACCTGGACACATAAAAAAAGCCTTTGTTGAATTTGTTCCTGTACATAACAGCATGAAATAATCCCTCTTTGTTTTTGTTTTGCTTCATTGGGTTGCCCTCTGCCATTGCCAACGAGCTGATATTTACTGTAAAGGCGATGCTCTATTCGGTGAACAAAATGACATCTTCGGTGATGTCCTGGAGAATGAACTAGCTATTGGCCTCCGAGCTGATACGGCTCATCTTGGCTTGAACCCAGCAGAGTATAAACACCCAGAGTCCGCAACGAAAGGATGAGGCAGGTATGGCTACATTGCTAAGCTTTATTACTACTCTATGCAGAGAGCATACAAATATACATCTTGTCTCTGTGAGAAGCAGAGAGCAACTCCAACAAAGAAACGACAGTACGAAGGAAACAGGAAACCAGTAAATGTCACATCCCGTCTCCCTTTCCTGTGGGAATCCAACAGTATCTGGACTGTGGAAGGATAAACATAGTCCTGTGACTTGCAGCAGCTGCTCAGTGAGGGAAACAGAAACCAACAGGCCTCAGAGAGTCCCCACAGCCTTACCTTGTTTCTGAAGCAGTTCTCAACAGGGAAGTCTGCCGAGTGAGCTACAAGTTCTCCGCTGGGCAAGACTGTGTACAGAAGCAAGCGGGCCAAGGGAGCAATGTCTGCGTCCACAGGGAGGTCCAGAGAGAATATTCCTTTGGCTGGTAAGCAGAGAATCACAAAAGCAGGCAGAGGAGAGAGAGGTTACGAGAATTAATTCCAATGTGGTCTCTTTGCCCGAGCTTCAGCTCTCAAGACAACCAACGAGGATAAAACTGAGGAAACATTGAAGGAGTCGGCATGAGAACCAGAAGTCAAAAGCCCTCAGTTCCATGTGGCACTCATAACTCTAGCAACACTCCCTGCTCCTGCCAACCTAGCAATTCGAAAGCACGTCAAAGTGCAAGTAGATAAACAGGTACCGCTCCAGCAGGAAGGTAAATGGCATTTCCGTGTGCTGCTCTGGTTCGCCAGAAGCGGCTTTGTCATGCTGGCCAAATGACCCAGAAGCTGTACGCCGGCTCCCTCGGCCAATAAAGCGAGATAAGCGCCGCAACCTCAGAGTCGGCCATGACTGGACCTAATGGCAGCGGCGTTGCGTGGGTTGTCAGCACCCGGGGCAAGGCAAGTAATTTGCGCCCCCTAACCCCTAACCTGCCGCCACTGCCAGCTGCCTGGTCTGGTCTGGTGTGGTTCTCTCCCGCGCTCAGCGCTGCGCTGGGCGGCCGCTGCACTGTCCCTCCCCCAGATAGTCCCTCGCTCTCTCTCCGCACCGCATGCCTGGCACCCACCCCCTTCACAGTGGGCGGTGACCCAGCGGCTCGGATTCGCACAGCCAGCACTACAGTGAGAGAGAGTGAGTGAGCCAGGTAGGGACAGAGAGCTGCGAGTGCGAGCGCCCCCCCCCCCGATGTTGCGCCCGGTGCGGCCGGCCCCCCCTGCACCCCCCACGCTACGCCACTGCCTAATGGTCAGGGGTCCCTTTACCTTTACCTTTACTGTCTTGCATGCCAGATTAAACAGCAATAACCAGTATTAGTACAATAATGCATATATAGCAAAACAAACAAATGGCAGTAATATTTGAATGTAATATTGATGCTAAGTTGGTTCCATGGAATAAATTAAAACCTTTAAACTTCTGGTGATGGGGGTAAGAAACCACGCCCTCCCCGGCCAAGACCGGGCTCAGGGCGGCTAACATCAGGTATAAAAACAACAATTGATTAAAATACAACTTAAAAACAGGATTAAAGTACAACTTAAAATGCAGCCTCATTTCAGCGGAAGCCCAGATCAAAAACTGTTTGCGGGGGAGAGAAAACGTCAAATCTTCACCATTTATTGATTTGTAAGATTTCTTAACTGGCCTTCCTCATGAGGCCCGAGAGGGGTTACAACAACACAATGCACATTTTTAAAAATGGACAGATGAAGAAGAAGCAAAACCATTCCAGGTGGGACAGCAATTGGAACGGAAATGGCATGTGGCTGACTCCCACCAGGTTGGCATTCAAGTAGAGAAATGGAAAGGAAGTGGCATTTACCTTCCCTATGTTCCACAGGCTGAACATGGATCCCCGAATGTACGACGCCCCCTTTAGCCATCACCTGCAAGGAAGGAGGAAGACCCCTGATGAGGGCGGAAGAGGCGAATGTCTAGTGGCACTGATACGTTAGCGACTCCTGCACCAGCGGCAATGGTGGCTGGTGGCCCTTGCAACTGGCAGGGTGGAACGTGGGGAGCCCAACAGTAGGGGGCGACAGAGGCAATGGCAGATGGAACCTGCTGGTTATAAATCTGCCCTGTACTTTGCCATGCTGTGACTAAGGGCAACACTTAAACTAAGTAGAAGGAAGGCGACAAGCAGTGACAAGCCCTGGACTGGTTCTAAGGAAGAAAGTAGGTAGTGTCAGGATTCTAGATGGGGTCTGGCTGAGGTTGGTGGGGTGGTGCCCTTTTTGCTCTAATGGATCAGCCTCCCTTGATTAACAGGATTAACTGCAATTAAGAAGAAGAAGAAGAAGAAGAAGAAGAAGAAGAAGAAGAAGAAGAAGAAGAAGCAGCAGCAGCAGCAGCAGCAGCCACTTCCGCCCTACAAAGGAGGTGGGGTCGCGGGCTTCACAGCCCCGCACGATTGGGGGGATTCCTGGCTGCGTCATACTCTGGCCAGCCAATCGGCTGGCTCTGGGGACGCGGCCGGGAATCTCCCTCTTTCCCCGCCTGCCAGCTGTTCCTGCTGTAACCAATAAAGTTGTGGCCTTATTTAGCACATTAACCTTAATAATTGTGCTATGTGTCTTTATATCCACTGGGGGGGGGGTCAGGAACTCGCCACGCAAATAATAATTTATGATGACTTATACCCTGCCCATCTGGCCGGGTCTCCCCAGCCGCTCTGGGCGGCTCCCAACAGAATATTAAAAACACGACAAAACATCAAACATTAAAAACTTCCCTAAACAGGGCTGCCTTCAGATGTCTTCTAAAAGTCAGATACTTGTTTTATTTCCTTGACATCTGATGGAAGGGCATTCCACAGGGCGGGCGCCACTACCGAGAAGGCCCTCTGTCTAGTGGAAGGCCCTTGGAGGTGGACCTCAGTGTCCGGGCTGGACGATGGAGGTGGACACGCTCCTTCAGGTATACTGGGCCAAGGCCATTTAGGGCTTTCAAGGTCAACACCAACACTTTGAATTGTGCTTGGAAATGTACTGGGAGCCAATGTAGGTCTTTCAGGACCGGTGTTAAATGGTCTCGGCAGCCACTCCCAGTCACCAGTCTAGCTGCTGCATTCTGGATTCGTTGTAATTCTGGGTCACCTTCAAAGGTAGCCCCACATAGAGCACATTGCAGTAGTCCAAGCGGGAGATAACTAGAGCATGCCCCACTAGGAGCCTGCCCTCCTCCAGGATCTCTCTGCTGTGTTTTACAAGAGACCCCATCTGCACTTTACCTTTAAAGCAGTTTTCATACCACTTTAAACAGCCGTGGCTTCCCCTGAAGAATTCTGGAAACTGGTTTGTTAAGGGTGCTGAAATCCATGAGCGTAGCATAGCCAATGGCGGGGCAGGGAGGGGCAACTGCCCCCCCAAATCAATAAAAGTCAATATAAAATAACTAGCTGAGGTTCTGCTGCCCCCCAACGAAAGGCCTGCCCCCTAACTAAACTCGTGGTTCTACACATGCTGCAAGCTATTAAGATAAAGCCCCATTCTCATCACAGAGATACAATCCTCGGAGTTCTCTGGGAAGAGGGCTTGATTGCTAAAAACACTGTGGGAATATGTATTTTCCATAGGGAATATAGTAAGGTGAGGTACAACACAAGGAACACAGTAGTAGTACGATAAGAACAGTAAAAGCTTTGACAGAAGCTAACTGGTAGAAGGAGAAAAACCTCATGTTCTAAGGGCTTGCTTGAACAATGCAGTTTTTTAAAGGATGTCTGAAAGAAAGCAGAACCTCTGTGGGCAAGGACTTTGCCAGGACATAGTTCAAAAAGTGAAAATCCAGGCATGTCGCCAAGCTTTTCTGGCCAAAAAAATAGTTTTGAGCTATTTTGAAGGAAATTCGCCACAATCTACACTTCCGACATGAGTTGTCATGTGTCTGGATTTTCCTGGACATTTCAGCAATTTCCCACCCAGCCACTGTTTACGGGGCCTAAATCCCAGCTGGGTCTGGGAAATTTTGGAAGTATGGCAGCCCTAGTCTCTGCCGCCCTAAGGTTCAGCCCCTGGCAGAGGCGAACCAAATCTCAGAAGTTGCCCATAGTGCCCACCTGACAATGTCAGGGACTTCATATGTATAAGGCAAATATGGCTGCTATAATATCGATCGTTTCAGCTCCAAGCCACCTAACCCCGTCTTATCAACAGTTATCAGACCAATGCCCAGCTTCCTCTCTGACCTATTTGCACGTGCAGCAACCCACACACAGCGATGGCACTGGTCAATGGCAGAGGTCCTTCCCTGCTGTACGACCTAAGAGTCAGCCCCCCTGGGTGGTCCCTCACTGTTCCAGCCCAAGGCACTGAAACAAAGATCTCTCCATTTGGGCTTACCAGGTAATGAAAGTGAATCTTCTTATCTTCCACCAGCTCAGGCTTCAGGCTGTAATGCACTCGGACTGGCTGAGTATGACCGCAGCTTAAAGTCCCAGGAACAGGCTCAATGTGGAGGTAGCTTTCGCTTGGTGAATAAAAGCGTGAGGCTGAATGAGAGGCGCCCTGGTGATGGGGATTGAGCCAGCCCCATTCGTGGCACACCAAGCCCGAATTATAAATTGCCTGGTTTAAAAACAAAAACAAAAAGAGGGGAGTGGAAAGGCACGGATGCCTCAATGACGTTAGCGTACAACAAAATGCAATGCAGTCGTAGTTGGATCCCAAACGTCTTGTGAGTCGAACGTTTTGGCTCCCGAACACCGCAAACCCGGAAGCGAGTGTTCCGGGTTGTGAATGTTCTTTGGAAGCCAAATGTCCAATGTGGCTTCCGATTGGCTGCAGGAAGCTCCTGCAGCCAATCAGAAGCCGCGTCTTGGTTGTCAAATGTTTTCGGAAGTCGGATGGATTCCGTTCGACAACCGAGGTACGACAGTAATCATTTTCTTTATTTCATAAAATTCACATACCGCTTGACTGTAAAAAACAAAAAACAAAACCCACACTCAAAACAGTTTAGCAAAAGAATGAAATAATGAAATCAACAGTAAAAATAAAATAAAATCAAAACCACCTATTTAAAAACATTGGAAGAAAACAATTAAAATCAACAAAGAAGCAGATTAAAAGATAAATCATGCCCGAAGATTCTAAAGAGATCAGCAGAGGTGACCATCCGATCTCTGCTTAAAAACCTCCAAGGAAGGGAAGTCCACCACATTCCAGGGTCCTCTCTTCCACTGCCAAACAGCTCTTATCCTTCTTCCTAATAAAAAAATTCCTTCCAGTAGCACCTTAAAGACCAACTAAGTTAGTTCTTGGTATGAGCTTTCGTGTGCATGCAGTGTATCTGAAGAAGTGTGCATGCACACAAAAGCTCATACCAAGAACTAACTTAGTTGGTCTTTAAGGTGCTACTGGAAGGAATTTTTTTATTTTGACTATGGCAGACCAACACGGCTACCTATCTGTAACTGGAACCTTCTTCCTAATGTTTAGCCAGAATCTCCTTTCTAACTACCCTCTGGAGGAGCAGCAGCAAACAAACTGGCTCCATCTTCCATGTGCCGATGGTCCTTCAGATATTTGAAGATGGCTATTTCATCTCCTCTTGGTCTCCTCTTCTCCAGGCTAAACATGCCAGACTCCCTCAGTTGTTCCTCATCAGGCTTGGCTTAATGTGAAAGCTCTCCCTTGTTTCCCCTCCAGTCCCCAGGAACACTCACCTGGATCCTGATAGAACTATCCGTGAGGCTGGTCGTGTTAACGGAAAACTGGAAAATCCCCTGGTGGTCAGTTGTGTAGTTGATTCTGTGTCCTGATTGATCAACACGGATCTCAACGGTTTTGTTGGCCATCGGAACACTGGCACCGTCCACGAGCTTCGCCTGGATGGGCAGAAGCCAATACACAGCAAAGACTTTTATTTCAGACAGGGAACTACATTGGCAAATAAATTGGGAGCACTGCGGTGTCTTATTTCAGAATAGCTTAAGTTGCATTTTCCATTAAATTCCATTGTACAGGGGGATTATTGGGTTGTCTTTAGTTTTATTATGTATTTTGTGGTTTTTATATTGCTATTTTATCTTGTGAGTCACCCTGAGATCTATGGGTATAGGGTAGTATACCAATTTATTGATAGTAATGATGATGATGATGATGATGATGATGATGATGATGATAATAATAATAATAATAATAATAATAATAATAATAATAATACCTGCCCAAAAAGTGGGATACCAGGCTTGTAGTAAGTGTCCACCTTTTCAAAGGTAACTGTGCTGAGAGTTGCAGTAATTGTGGAGAAAGCGTTTCCGATCAGTTCCACCCCTGCAAAAAATGAAACAACAAATTTAGTGGGAGAGGTGGGGAGGGGCCTTACAATAAGTCAGATTCATTTACAAAAAAGCCAGAAGCTTTTCTTTCAGGTGCTGAGATTCCAAGGGAACAGAAAAGACTGTTTATGTATGTGATGACAGCTGTGTGGATGCTATTTGCCCAGAGATAGAAAGAAGACAAAATCCTTACCAGAAAGCCACTTCTGCCCTTCGAAGGAGGTGGAGTTGCGGGCCCAGCCTTGTGCAATTGGGGGATTCCCGGCAGTGTCATCCCCTGGCCAGCCAATCAGCAGGCTCTGAGGGCATAGCCTGCCCTATTTAAGGCAGGACGCGGCTGAAGATCTCCCTCTTTGCTGCCTGCCAGCTGTTCTAGGTTTTCCCACCCTCCCGCCCTATAAGGTTTTCGTTCCTTGACCTTGCTATGGGCTTCAGTTAGTCACCGTTGTGGGGCCTGGTAGGAATTTTTCCACTTGGAAATTTGGCACTAGCCACTTGGTTTTCGCCTACCTCGTAGCAAACCACAACTTTCTTGGTATTGGCGGTTAGGCATTGGGATTGTTCTGTAGTTGGAAGAGGGGAGGAAGTGCCATCACCTGCCCCGCATATTGAAGGGTAGCCCGATAAAGGATTCCGGGGGGCGTGGCCCTGTCCGAAGCCTATGGAGGCGAGGGCCTAAGGCACGCCCCCGAGCGGTGACCCCGGGGGAGTTCCTAGTTGATGTGCATCAGCAAGACTCCCCCTACTGGTGGTTAACCCTTCCTGGACTTCAAGCGGACGGGCTGAAGTCGGATACAGTTGGTTAGGACCAATGCCTAAGCCAATACCACTCATCACCTGTAACCAATAAAGTTGTGGCCTTATTTAGACCATTAACCTTAATATTTGTGTCATATGTCTTTATTTCCACTGGGGGGGGGCAGGAACTCGCCACGCAAGAGAATGGCAGATCAAGTTGATGAACTAGGCTGAAATGGAAAAATCAGAAATCAGGAAGACCAAAAATTTAATAAGGAATGGGGGGAATTTATAATTTATCTTAAAAACCATTGCAAACAGTTAAAACCATTAACAGGATTGCAATAACACTTGTAATGTAACGACAACAATGGATATAATGGAGATATAAAAATCTGGACTGTTATAAAAGATGCAGTAGGAAAAGTTTAACAATGAGATCCACAAAGGGGAGGAGGGAAGTCCGGGAGATTCTTGGGAATCTTGCTTTTTATATAATCGGTTGTGGTGTGAATGTAAATTTTAATATGGAAAATCAAATAAATAAATTTCTGTTCCGAAAAATAAAAAAATACAAGAAGTCAGATTCATGGTCCATCAAGCCCAGTTTTGTCAACACTGGCTGGCAGCAGTGCTTCTGGACAGGGACATTTCCCAGCTCTGCCTGGAGATGTTGAGCTGGCGATCTTTTCGCATGCGAGGCGAATGCTCTAACCCTGAGCTATGGCCCTCTATTTAAACAGGAATGTAGGAAAGCCACTTCCGAGCTGGAGAGGAGCCCACGCCCTCCCCACGCATGCAGGGGCTGACTCACAGGCCCCGCGAGAATGAGGGAATCCTCGGGCGCGTCATCTCCCTGTCCAGCCAATCGGCTGGCTAGGGAGGCGTGGCCCGGGCCATTTAGGGCTGGCGCGGCCGAGGATTTCCCTCTCTTCTTCGTTCCAGCTGCTCCGGTTTCCCACCCCGCCCGCCCTTAGGTTTGGCTCTCTGACATTGCTATGGACTTCGGTTGGTCGCCGTCAAGGGGCCTGATAGGAATTTTTTCCACTTGGCAAATTGGCACCAGCCATTTGGTTTTTCATCTACCTCGTAGCAAATCGTCACAACTTTCTTGGCATTGGTGGTTAGGCACTGGTAGGGGTATTGTTATGCAAAGGAGAGGGGGGGAGGAAGCGCAATCACCTTCCCTCAAAGCGAAGGGTAGTCCGGTAAAGGATTCCGGGGGGTTTTGCCCTGTCCGAAGCCTATGGAGGTGTGGGCCTAAAGCATGCCCCCGAGCAGTGACCCCGGGGGAGCTCCTAGTTGATGTACATCAGCAGGACTCCCCCTAATGGTGGTTAACCCTTGCCGGCCTTCATGCAATCAGGATGAAGCCGGTTAGTCGATAGGACCAATGCCTAAGCCAATACTGCTCAATTCCTGCAATCAATAAAGTTGTGGCCTTTTCTGTGTCCTGTGTCTTTATTTTCCAAGGGGGGAGGCGGGACTCGCCACGCAAGCTGCCGTGCGCTGAGTCAGACTCTACACTGACTGGAAGAGGCTCTCCAGAGTTCCAGAAAGGATTCTCTAACCAGCCCTCAGGATTGGAAAAAAGCTGTCCGAGGCTGGCTGCTGAACCCGGGTCCTTCTGAATGGAAAGTGAATGTTCAGCCACTGGTCAGCACAACCTGCTGTTGTGTTGAATGGGCGCTCTGCACATGCCCCAACATGGACTTTCTGTGGCCACGCTGCCCCCAACCTGGTTCTGATCAGCACACCCAGCCCTTCTGTTCCACAAAACCCACCGGTGCCTTCCTCAACGATCTTGCCCTCCACTTCAAGTTTCATCTCAGACGAATCCCTCTTCATCTGAAAAACTTTCGTTTTCACCACCTGAGAGAAGCAGCCGTTTGCATCTGCCTATTTGGGAAGCCAGAGATTTGCAAGGTTGTTAACAATGACAACGACAATTTCTTTCTTTTTTTCCTGTCCTAGTGTTATTATCGCTATACTACTATTAAACAAAATTATAAACCATAGCTAGAAGCCGCTGAAGCTGTTTACGAGATAAAAGTAGGATAAAACACAAGAACGTAAGCTCTGCAAACCATGGCCGTGTTTCAAACTCTGGAAACAACTGAACAATAAAACTATCTTTACAAATTCTAAAAACAACAAAGCTGACTCTGAATTCCAGCCCTGCCCATGACAGAAACACATTCTGAGTCTACTTCTGCAACCCAGACCTACCCAAGTCAACTGGTTCTCTCCACAACACCACAGTGTGGAAGTGCTGCTGCAAGCCTTTAAAGCCTTTAATGACCCAGAACCAGATTTTTTAAAGGACCACCTTGAGCAAGCCACTTCTGAGGTTTTTGTGGGGCGAAAGCAAGCTGTAAAAATCATTTAAATAAATAAACAACATCATCCAAAATTAAAAAACAACAACAACAACAAAGCCATTTATAGAATTCAAAGAACATGGAATCATAGAAGTGAAGAGCTGGAATGGACCCCAAAGGTCATCTATATGGTATATGTAGAATGGCGGACTCTCACTCCAGGAGAAGACTTGTTGTTGCTGTTGTTTGGGGAGGGGGGGTGAAATAGCTGCCCGAATGGCATGATGATGGGTAGCTGTCTAATTTCAACTGATAACTTAGTCCAGATGGCTGGAGCTGCAGGACTAAAAGTCCAGCACATTGTCACCACTGAGAAGGCTTTGGCTGTCCAAGTCTTCCTTTAGCTTCCTTTAACTCCCAGCCCTAACTGGGGATGCTGAGAATCAGACCTGAGACCTCCTGCATACAAAGGAGATGTTCTTCTACTGAGCTGCAACCCTTCCCAGCTAAGACTGTAAATCTGTATTGAGCCTAAGTTTTATTTTGGAGACTCACCTCTCCACTGAACTCTTCACATACACCCCCCAGCTCTGCCCAGGAACATGAGCTTGTGTAACCGCTGTACCGTCGGTTTGCGGCATCGTTGTATTTCCGGCAAACGCGTATCTTCACCTGTCCAGGAACGGGCATCCCATAGGTGTACCTGGAGACAGAAACAATCATAGATAGCATTGATCAAGGGCTCATTTACACTTACTTTTCCTCTGTGCTTTGCAGGCAGGATCTATGCTTTAAATCTCTGAGTGCTCATTTTGGGGGTTATTTTTTCTCCAGAGCTTTCCCCATGAAAACCCACTCTCTACCACTGAATCAGAGCAAATGGCAAACCACAGAAAATCCAGATTTGTTGCATTTCAGCTTTAAAGAGCAGGTTTTTCTGGGGGAAACTCTGGGGTGTAAGAAAAACTGCTCCGACACAGAGTTGTGTGCCAGGTCAGCTTACCCATAGGCACTAGGGGTGTGGGGCAGCCGGGTGCTGGGCATTTTTTTGCACCCCGGTGCCACATATGCTAAAGACGGCCCTGGTTGTGTGAAAGTTAGTGTGGTGAAGCCCTCAGAAGGGATACAGAGATATAGGGAACATTGACAAGACTGCCTTTAAAAAAAATAAAAATCTTTATACGTATATTTTTCGTGGGTGCTTATTGTCCGGAGTTTGGTGAAGAAGTTTTCACAGGAACACAGGAGAATATGTACTAGATAGGACTTTCCATCCCTCTAGACCAATATTATCTACTCTGACTTGTAGCAGCTTCTCTCCAGGGTCTGTGGTAGAGAAAGGGTCTTAGATACTGTTAGAATTCCTGCTCCATGATTGCAGTCATGGGATTGTTGTCTTTCACATGACGGTATATGTTGGGAAGTGACGGAGACAGGATGTTTGTGTTACTGTCTTCCGTGAAGTGGGACTATTGTCCTTTGTCCTTTTTCTCTTTGCTGTCTGATGCTAGAGAGAGAGGGAGCCATGTTGCAGTGCTCCGTGTGTGTTTATATGTAAATAAAGTAGATTAGCCAAAATGCTGAGTTGCTGAGGTCTGTCACGCAAGGTGTGCAAACTCTGCGGATCCCTAAGTGTGCCGGTGTCGGTTGGCATTGGTCGCTGTGATGTTCGGGCAGAAGAAAGCTTTTGAAGCTCCTGAACGATCAACCAGGAGGGAGGGAACATGCCTGTCGGGCATGTGTCTCTGCCAGGGTCCTCCTCGAGTGCAGACTGAACTCCTGACAGATACCACATTTAGTAACCACAATGAAGTAAATTCTGAATGTGATGGATGGACTTGAAGTGATGCCAGTTTCCCAACTTCTGGTTTAAAGTCACTTAGCAGGAGTCCTGACCCACCAACACCATCACCACCCCGTTGCCTCCAAGGATCTCCGTAATCCCACCACCCTCCAGGGGGCTGTACTGCTCACTTTGGGAACCACCACCCTCATCACTGCAGATGGTGACAGCAGTCACGAAATTAAAAGACGCCTGCTCCTTGGGAGAAAGGCGATGGCAAACCTAGACACCATCTTAAAAAGCAGAGATATAACCTTGCCAGCAAAGGTCCGTATAGTTAAAGCCATGGTTTTCCCAGTAGTGATGTATGGAAGTGAGAGTTGGACCATAAAGAAGGCTGATCGCCGAAGAATTGATGCTTTTGAATTATGGTGCTGGAGGAGACTATTGAGAGTCCCATGGACTGCAAGAAGATCAAACCTATCCATTCTGAAGGAAATCAGCCCTGAGCGCTCACTGGAAGGACAGATCCTGAAGCTGAGGCTCCAATACTTTGGCCACCTCATGAGAAGAGAAGACTCCCTGGAAAAGACCCTGATGTTGGGAAAGATTGAGGGCACAAGGAGAAGGGGGCGACAGAGGACAAGATGGTTGGACAGTGTTCTCGAAGCTACAAACATGAGTCTGACCAAACTGCGGGAGGCAGTGGAAGACAGGAGTGCCTGGCGTGTTCGGGTCCATGGGGTCAGGAAGAATCGGACACGACTAAACGACTAAACAACAACAACAACAACACCCTCGTCCCACCGAGAAGTCCCACTTACACTCCACAAACAGTCACTTCCAGTTCCTCGGCCAGAATCGTGATGACCTCAGGTGCCTTCACCACAACTTTGTATTTGGGCAATACTACAGAAGAGGAAAGAAGAGGGGAGGTGAAGGAAAGCTTTGGCAGGACTTGCAAACCTCACCTCTCTAAGATTCCAAAACAGTCTGTCGCCTGTTCCTCCACTGAATTATTATTATTATTATTATTATTATTATTATTACTACTACTACTACTACCCTGCCCATCTGGCTGAGTTTCCCCAGCCACTCTGGGCGGCTCCCAACAGAATATTAAAAACACGACAAAACATCAAACATAAAAAACTTCCCTAAACAGGGATGGCTTCAGATGTCTTCAAAAAGTCAGATAGTTGCTTATTTCCTTGACATCTGATGGAAGGGTGTTCCACAGGGCGGGCGCCACTACCGAGAAGGCCCTCTGCCTGGTTCCCTGTGACCTCACTTCTCATTATTATTTGACCCTGTTGGGTGCGAACTCCACAAGGCAGCAGGAAAAATAAATGAAGGGATAGATAGATCACGAACCCCAACCCCCTTCTGCTCAGCGTCCTGGGTGCCCAGTTCCCTGCAGCCCAATTGGGACCTTTCCATCCTCCTCACCATATTCCGACACTTCAAAGGCTCTCTCCTCCCATGCGTTGCTGACTTTCTGCACCTTCAGTCTGTAGGTGCCTTGGGGGGGCTCAGAGCCGAGAGGGAAGGAGAGCTGAACCAAGCCCCCTTTCAGCTCCACTTCGGTCCACTGCATCAAGCGGTTGTTCTTGGGATCCTGGAAGTCACAAGAAAGTTAAGGGTGGAGGGAATCACACAGGTTAAAAGGAGGGACTGCTGTTTCTGGCTCCAGAAGAGGACAAGGCTGGGGCATATCCAGTGGTGTAATGGTCTGGGGTAGGTGAGTTGGAAAGCAATTGCTATTTCTGCAGCGGGGACCACGCAAGCTCCCTGTCTCCAGAGCCCTAGAACCACGCAATAGGCATGAAAGGGGAGTATTGGGGTCAACAGTTCAGTACATAAACTATGAGATGCCACCAGCATTCAGGATCGCAGGTGGTCAAACACCTGCTACATACCCTCCAACATTTCTCCGGTGAAAATAGGGATGTCCCATTCCATAATGATAATTTTTACTATTTATACCCCACAAATCTTACTGGGTTGCCCCAGCCACTCTGGGCAACTTCCAACATATATAAAAAATAATAAAAAAAACATTAAACATTTAAGAAACTACCCTTTCTTAAGAAATACAGGATTGCCTTTATATAGCTCGGGGGTAGGATAACTCCATACCCTCCAATATTTCTCCAATGAAAACAGGGACATCCTAAGGAAAAGCAGGACATTCCAGGATGAAATCAGAAACCGGGATGGCTTCTCTAAATTAGGGCTGGAAAACAGGGACATTTGGAGGGTCTGCTGCTACTGTATTTGCAGTAGGGATTCTGCAGCAGCTCAGAAAGGGGTGCCAATACATAAATATTGGGGAGGCCCAGGTAAGCTCTGCCCCACATAACTGAGCAGAAGACATGCCACACGCACACCATTTGAATGCCTATCAACTTTGGGGAGCCCAGCCCCCTCAAATATTTTATTGGGCGTGGAGTTGGCTCCTAGGATCCCGGAGCTGCTCTGTCAGCCCAGCAGGGGAGTTTTCTAGCCACAGGGAGCATTGGCCTGATCCAGGGGCTGCAAATTGGGGGAAGATCAACAGGCTTGCACACAGCCCTACTTCAAACCCTCCAAAGAGGGGCTTCGTTGACAATTAACCAGCAATTTCAACAGACAGAGGGTTTGTTTGAGGAACCATGCAAACAAATTCACTCCTGAGGGGCTGGGAGAAGGGGAGGCAGGCAGGCAAAGAGAACCTCACAGCCTGCTGAAGCTAGACTCCTCCTCATCACCCCATCATTTCTTACCTGCCCTTTGCCAGGACAAGTTACAACAAGACCACCTACCAAGCCTGGAAGCTGGATGTGTTATAGGATATACCAGGCATGGGCAAACTCGGCCCTCCAGATGTTTTGGGACTACAACTCCCATCATCCCTGACCACTTGTTCTGTTGGCTAGGGATGATGGGAATTGTAGTTCCAAAACATCTGGAGGGCCGAGCTCGCCTACGACTAGGATATACTGATTTAAAGAAATTGCAGATAATGTGTGCAGTTCTCTCCTCTCCTCTCCTTCCAGCGGATCTCGAACCCAAAGCAATGGGGCTAAGCTAGTTTTCAGCTGAGTTGATTCTATCCAGGACCTGACTTTTCTTTATTTTAAAACGAGCTGATTAATAGATTTTTATTTTTGCAAGGGGGCCAGGGAGAAGATAAACCCTTCCTCATGTCCTTTTTCATTCGGCACAACCTCCTAAGCATCTGTACTCTAAACCAGTGTTTCCCAACCTTGGGCCTCCAGCTGTTTTTGAACTACAATTCCCATCATCCCTGACCACTGGTCTTGCTAGCTAGGGATGATGGGAGTTGTAGTCCAAAAACAGCTGGAGGCCCAAGGTTGGGAAACACTGCTCTAAACAACAACAGCAACAGTTCTTGAACCCCACCCATCTGACGGGTTTACCCTAGCCACTCTGGGCAGCTTCTGACAAAATACAGAGGGGGGGGCTGGGGGGAATGCCTCAAACATTAAAAGCTGCCTTCAGGTGTTGACAGGGGTGGCGCTGTGCGTTAAACCACAGAGCCTAGGACTTGCTGATCAGGTTGGCGGTTCAAATCCCCGTGACAGGGTGAGCTCCCGTTGCTCAGTCCCTGCTCCTGCCAACTTAGCAGTTCGAAAGCACGTCAAAGCGCAAGCAGATAAATAGGTACCACTCTGGCAGGAAGGTAAATGGTGTTTCCGTGCGCTGCTCTGGTTCGCCAGAAGCAGCTTAGTCATGCTGGCCACATGGCTCGGAAGCTGTACGCCGGCTCCCTTGGCCAATAAAGCAAGATGAGCGCCGCAACCCCAGAGTCGGTCACGACTGGACCTAATGGTCAGGGGTGCCTTTACCTTTACTCAGGTGTTGACAAAAAGACACATAGATGTTTAACTCTAAAGCAAGCCCTGTTGAGTTAAACAGAACTTGCTGACAGGTAGTTGGATGATTGTAGCCACAGTTAATAGCTAAACCCCCTTTTTTCTGTTTGTAGCAAATATTTGCCTGAGATTATCCAAGGTAACATCGGCTGGAGAACTGCATCGCAAAATTCAGATAAATGCAAACGTCAAAGGATAGCTGCATTCTGCTTTGCACGTTGTTTCCCTGCCCCCAAACTAGCTATAGGTTATTATGATGAGAGGTGAAAATGAACTGGCCACTTACCTGGAGGTAAATCAATGGGACCTGTGGAAGCAAAAGATAGAAGGGAGCAGGGAGAGAAATCGAAGATGACAATGAATGAGAAACTACCTCAAAGGCAAATCCCACCCCACAGTAATTTATGCTTATTTATTCCTTTTAAAGCTTTTCTAAACAGCTTAATACAGGGGGGAGGACCCTAGTGGTGTATACTATGGACAACATGGAAGCAATATCCATTAAAGAAAAAGAAGAAAACGCCGTCAACTATTAATTTGATATCTGCTGGTCCCCACTCACCTAATGCTCTCTCAAGGGTAGAAGCACTCATCTTTTTCACTCGTGGAATTTATGGCTTGAAAAAATTGAGTTTATTCCCATCTCTGAAAAATTGACCCATAGAATAAGGTGCTGGCAGCGACTTTGCACCTGTTTTGAGGCTGTTTGCGATTCATATGACCAAACAATCTTGTGTTTGGCATGTTCCTACTCAATACAATTTTATCTAGCAACACTTATGAATGAATACCTGATATATTTTGTATAAATATGAATGTTGTATCCCAACATTCATTCATCACACTATTCATTCTTTTTGAAGCTTGATGATGATGATAATGACGCCTTTTTACTCCTCTTGCTGTTATGGTTGCTTTTATGATGTATTTTAGTTCAATGTTTTGTTTTTTTGCGTTTGCAAATCTTATTTTGAAACTTTTTTTTTTAAATGAAACCGAAATCCAGTAAAACAACTATATAAAAGCAAATGAAGCAGCAATTCTAACAAGTAAAAGAGGGCCCATTCTTGTCCACCTCCTCAGGCCTCTTTGACTGAAACCAATTCTGCAGGATTGGCAAGGTAGCATGTCAAATACTTCACCTGCTGCTGCAATAATGACAGCATTCCACTCAATGTGAAGTTGAGGGAGCTTTTCCTCAAATTGCCTGACAAACGTGTCACGGCAGGTGCCTGATCGTTCCAACAGCCTGTTTTCAGGGACAGGTGTCAGCAGTCCCCTCAGCACAGAGAAAAGCTCTGCTGGCCAGCTATTCAGTGATATTAAGGAGGCAGCAAAGTTGGTTTTCGACTTTAATTGTTTTCCCACTTATATTCTCACTTTGCTAAGCTGGATCAGTTTTTTAAGCTGTTTTTCAACTGAACTGAAAGTTGAAACTTTCAGCTGAGTCATTTTTCACCATAAAAAACCACCACCTAACCTTTTTAACCTAGGAAGACTGAAATTCCAAATGAACTTTTTGAAAAAAGAGGAAGCCTATCTTTTTTAAAAAATAAAAAATAAAATCTAAGCTGACTTTTCCATTAACCAGATCTGTACTGTGTGGAACTAAAATATAGTGGGCTTTTCTTTTTACTCCTTCCACAGAGCTGAAAACTGGTTTGGTTTGGTTTTTAAAAAACAGAGTTTCTACCTTTAGAATTTAGCTTCCAGAGTTATGTTAGTACAGGATTTAGCTCCTAGCATCAAGTGTCCTAGTGGTGCTCTTTTTGGTCTGAACTGATGCTTTAATTAACATTAAATAATTAAATAAATGGGTATTACCCTCTAATCACCCATCTGCATATCATACTTTGGCACTGAGAAAAACTCACTTTTTCAGTAACAGGTCGGAAACTTTCATCCAGGGTGGCAACACGAAATTGAACTGGAAAGGAAATAAGATTTTTTTTTTTAAAAAAAAAAAGCATGTTCGATTGCAGTTCTGTCCTGATGGCTTGTGGCTGATTTGTAGCATGGGTGCTCTACGTGCAGATAAATATGTATATAAAAGGAATCCCCAAATAGCAGGCATCACTCAACACAAATACAAAAGGGGCCCATTCTTCATGGGTTCCCATACAACCTGCTTAATGTGCATTCGTTCTGATTGGTTTGTAGGGAGAACAGATGACATCAAAGTGAGACCTTTTGAGGAAGCAGGTTTCTTATGCAAGACTTCCCAATCAACTATCATTACATAACTTGAACTTGCTGGTGTGCAATTCAAACCCCAATGTAGTGATAATCTGGAACGTGCCCTTTGAAGCCCCATTCTGTTGCCCCTAGCAAGCACAGAGTATTCAATGGAAGAGGACATGCTCAATCTCTGGTGTGTCCACGTAGAGCTGCTACAAGAACTGAAAATCATGCTGATTTATTTCGCATCTGGCAACCAATGCACCCCTTGGGTTTCAGATAGAAGAAGAAGAGTTTGGATTTGATATCCTGCTTTATCACTACCTGAAGGAGTCTCAAAGCGGCTAACATTCTCCTTTCCCTTCCTCCCCCACAACAAACACTCTGTGAGGTGAGTGGGGCTGAGAGACTTCAGAGAAGTGTGACTGGCCCAAGGTCACCCAGCAGCTGCATGTGGAGGAGCGGAGACGCGAACCCGGTTCACCAGATTACAAGTCTACCGCTCTTAACCACTACACCACACTAGCTCTGTGCATGGGCAGACAAATCTAAAGAGTCCAGGGCTAGTTAAGTCCAGTCAAAGGTGACTATGGGGTTGTGATGTTCATCTCGCTTTCAGGCCAAGGGAGCCAGCGTTTGTCTACAGACAGCTTTCCAGGTCATGTGTCCAGCATGACTAAACTGCTTCTGGCACAACGGAATACCGTGGTGGAAACCAGAGTGCATGGAAACGCCATTTACCTCCTCGCCAGAGTGGTACTTATTTATCTACTTGCACTGGCATGCTTTTGAACTGCTAGGTTGGCAGGAGCTGGGATAGAGCAACGGGAGCTCACACCACCATGAGCATTCGAACCGCCGACCTTCTGATTGGCAAGCCCAAGAGGCTCTGTGGTTTAGACCACAGCGCCACCCGCTCCCTATATGGTAATGGCTCATTTCAGCAGCGGAGCATATGTCCGTGCTGTCCGGGGTGGGCATGCAGGGCACACACCCCAAGGGGCATGGAGGGCACCCCTCCCTTGCGCTACAGTCCAGGGGAGAAGAGGAGCAGGGAAACTGCTGCCCACATTCCTCCTGTTCTCCACTACCAGGTCAGGCCTGACCCTGCGACTGAGCTGCTGCAGTCGGGCACAAGGCAGCTGAGGAAGGTGAGCGGCAGCGTTGTCACCCACCCTCTTGCTCTCTGCCGCCGGATCTGGCCTGACCCCAGAGGCAGAGCTGCAGCCCGGCATAAGCGCCACAACCTAGGAGCAGCTCCTTCTTGCACGGATCCAGGCCCCAAAGGAGAAGCCTGTTGTGGGGGCGCCTGCTTGCACCACCCTCACAAAATTGCACCCGGAGCCACAGCCCCCACGCTACACCACTGGGCTCATTTCCCAGATGTAATGTATACTCAGTTCTGTCCAAACTATGAAAGGCTTCTTGTCCTCCACCTTCTGAGAGAGTCCATTCCACTGTCAAGCGTTTCTTGCCGACAGAAAGTTGTCCCTCACTTTTCCCCAGAATCTCCTTCCTTGCATTTTGAACCCGTTGGTTCACATCCTACCCCTCTGAAATAGCAGCAGAAAGCAAGATTGCTCCCTCTTCCATGTGACGACAGCCCTTCAGGTATTTGAAGATGGCTATCATGTCACCTCTCTCCATCTTCTTGTTCGAAGGCTGAATATTGTCTGTAGAGAGCCTTGTTTACAAAGGGGATGTGGTATTTATCTAGTGGTTCTCCCTTCCCGTAACCCCAGCCTCTCCCTTACCAGTCTCCCCTGGCTTGTAGATGGGCTTGTCTGTCTGGATGAAGAGCAGGGTGTCCAGGTCTTTGACCAGCACAGCTTTCCAGCTCTTGAAGCGCAGCGTATCCCCTTTTACCTCCACTGTGAGGAACGCCTCTGTGGAGCTAGACGAACCGCTCAGTTTGGGAACCTGGAGGAGGAAGGAAAAGGAATAGAGGAGCAGGCTTGGTCTGTGTATAGACTCTCATTTACCTGGAATCTAGGGGGCTCCCACTGCTGGTTTGGAAAGCCGTGTGTACACGTGACATTCTTAATCCACACCTATCCTTTTCTTAATATAGGAAATACTGCATTTTGATGTGTTTTGTGCATCTTTTTCGAAGAGAGGAGAGGAGGTGCTAGAGGGGCCATGGCTTCAGGTGTGAATTTTTGAGGGGGTTTGAAGCAGGCACCCCTATTATGTATTCAGTGGTCTGTAAAAAAAAAAATTCCTTCCAGTAGCACCTTAAAGACCAACTAAGTTAGTTCTTGGTATGAGCTTTCGTGTGCATGCACACTTCTTCAGATACACTGGAACAGAAGTTGCCAGATCCTTCTATATAGTGAGAAGGTGGGGAGGGGTATTACTCAGAAGGGTGGTGGGAATGGGAGATTGGCAGATAGCTGAGATGAGCCTGTTGACGACTCTTAACGACTGTAATAGGTCTTACAGGAAAAGGCAAGGGGTGAGAAGGTGAGAAATGGCTTAGTCATGTATAATGGGATAAGAATCCAATGTCTTTGTTCAAACCAGGTCTCTCCGTGGTTTTAAGTTTGGTAATGAGTTGCAATTCAGCAGCTTCTCTTTCCAGTCTATTTCTGAAATTCCTTTGTAGTAAAACAGCTAGGATCTGGCAACTTCTGTTTCAGTGTATCTGAAGAAGTGTGCATGCACACGAAAGCTCATACCAAGAACTAACTTAGTTGGTCTTTAAGGTGCTACTGGAAGGAATTTTTTTTATTTTGACTATGGCAGACCAACACGGCTACCTATCTGTCAGTGGTCTGTGTTTGCCTGAGCTTGAGTCTGGATGAAGGATTATGAGCCCCTGCGTTCTGATTCGATACATGATATTCAGTCACAGAACATTTCAGGATTTGGGCCTCCGCCATTGGCCCTTAAACTCTGAGTCACGATTCACAGCTTGGAGCTTTAGACAGTCAATCACGTTGAGAGTAGGAGTGACCCAGGCCTTCGGAAATGTATATAGGCAGTTGCTTTGCCCCTGTTGTCCAGTTCTGTTAGTTCTTGCTGTTATCACTGTGTCTTGCCTCGTGGGAACCCACCTACACTTCAACCCCCAGCGCAGCATGGCCCAGTGCTCCTCTCGTGGCAGCAGAGGAACCAGCAGTCGTGAATATGAGCACCATAGGGGCTGGCATGAGGGTGCCTGCTGCAATGTGAAGAGCATGGCAGCCTCAATTTAGGAGCATAGAGCAAAATGGCAAGCAATAAATTCTCACCTGGAATGGGAAGCACCCGAACATATCCTTCTTGGTCACCAAGTCAGTGAGCAGGGTCCTGTTCTGCCCTCCGTGCTCCAGAGTGATGCTCAACGTCACCGACTCATTCAGGTGGTTCAGCTGGATGCAGATCTTCTCGGGCGTCTCTGTGTGGATCAAGTAGGGCACCAGAACCAAGTATTGCCTGGGAGGAGGTGGGCAGGAAAGGTCAGGGGGACCGGGAAGTGAGGACAACACCGGGGCTCGTTGTTTTTGGTTCCTCATTATAGCCAGGGCTATTTTTTCTAGAAAAATAGGTGCTGGAAGTCACCATAAACGCCGCCCTTGTTCTCTTAGAATGGCAATGGCGCCAACTTGAGAGGTTGCCGGAACTGAGTTCCAGCAAGTTCTGGCTGAAAAAAAGCCCCAACTATAGTTATGGCCCATCAAAGGCCTTGGTGGAATTCTCCCAACTGTTGTTTCCCCCCGTGACTATCTAGCTATCGGCAAGTCCTAGGCTCTGTGGTTTAACCCACAGCGCCACCCGCGTCACACTATGACTATCTAGCTGTTGGTGCTATTGGTGAAACCACAGAGCCTAGGACTTGCCGATCAGAAGGTCGGTGGTTCTAATCCCTGCGACGGAGTGAGCTCCCGTTGCTCTGTCCCTGCTCCTGCCAACCTAGCAGTTTGAAAGCATGTCAAAGTGCAAGTAGATAAATAGGTACCACTCTGGTGGGAAGGTAAACGGCGTTTCCATGCACTGCTCTGGTTCACCAGAAGCGGCTTAGTCATGCTGGCCACATGACCCGGAAGCTGTACGCCGGCTCCCTCGGCCAGTAAAGCAAGATGAGCGCTGCAACCCCAGGGTCGGCCACGACTGGACCTAATGTTCAGGGGTCCCTTTACCTTTCTATCTAGCTATAGGAAGAGCCAGTGCTATTTTTATAGGTGCCTGTATTACTGCCACTTACGCAGAGGGACGCGTGATGCAGTGGGGAGGTTGGCAGAGAGCATACACACCCATGGAGCTTCTGCAGGTGTGTCCACACTGCGCTGACCTCCTTGATGCTACTCCACTGCTCCTGCCGGGGCGCCCACACTGTGCTGACCTCCCCATTGCCTTGCCCCTTCCCCTCTCTGTAAGTTGCAGCAAAACCAGCATTCGGCCATCTGGTAAGTGCTGGCTCTAGCACCCCCTGCTGTTGGCCTCCCTACTTTCTGCCTTCACAAAGCTGTGCATGGGGATTTAAGAGAGTTGCTCTCTGGGGGATAGAGGCAGAGGTGGACTTTGCAGAAAGCAAGGAAGTGTGTGTGTGTGTGTGTGTGTGTGTGTGTGTGTGTGGTGGGATAACCCCTCCAGCAAGCAGCTTACGGTTCTGTGGCGGATGCCGAGGTGTCCCCAGGAAGGAGGAACAGCAGCAGGAGAAAGAAGCTGGGTCCCACAAGGGTCCGGCCCTTCCCCATGGTGGTCAGGATACAGGCGATGGGCAGGCGAGGTGGAGGTGGAGGCTGTTCCTTTGCACCCTGTGCTGCTCCTGCCTTCGCCAGTCCAGCCCGTCTCTTTATAACTGACTCTCGTCCTCTACAAACAGGCCCCAGGGAGGAGGTGCTGGAAGTGTGGGCAGCTCTTGAGTCACAAAGAGCACACAGAATGTCCCCTGGCAAGCAAACAGGGGAGAGAGACAGAGAGAGAGAAAAGAGGTCACTGGCAGTGTTTGTTATGCAAGGCACTGTCCTGTGTTTCACCCAGAGGGAAGGGAAGGAGGAAGCTACCCTGGGTGCTGGGAAGAAGATTTATTTCAGGCCCAGGCATTCCATAATGCTATTGCTGTCCACTTGGCACAAACTGGCTGGCAGAGCATCACACATTTTATTCAGTCGTTGGCCGTTGCTCCAAACATCTGGCCCGCTTCAATGAGAAAAACCTGCCTCCCTTCCATCACAGTCCTGCCTTGAAATTCCCTGCAGGACACTCAGGTACGGAATCCAATCCCCCCTCTTTCCCAGCTTGTCTCAAGGCTATCCGGAGGGACAGGACTTGCCCCCCACAGCAGACATCTTTAACTTATTGTGCACTCATGACGATTTGTGCTTGTGGTGGTGTCAGAGCAGTTAGACGTGATCCGGTTTCTGTTGTCATCATTGCTAACTATTTATAAACTATTATTATTTATTAAATTTATTAGTGGCTTTTTCTTGCTCAACTCACGGTGACGTACAAGCAAGGAAGCAAGCAAACCAACAAACGAACAAAAACCCCACATAGATAGAGTAAAACAATCAGATCAAATCACACCTACTCTACAAGGCCACAGTTAAAGAGAAAAGTTTTTGCCTGGTGCCTAAAGATATATGATGATGGCACTGTGGGTGTTTTCATGGTAATTTGGTTTAAAATAGTAAAATAAGGATTCCCTGGATGCCTAGATCCAGGTCTGGGGCTCTCTCACCGAGAGAGTATTATTTTCTAAACAAATGAAACTCATAGTGGCATTTTTTTATGGGCCGATCTTGGAAGAGATCTATACGAAACAGCCCTAAGGTTTCATCAAACCAAAGGAAGTATGCAAGCTTTGTTGTTTAGTCGTTTAGTCGTGTCTGACTCTTCGTGACCCCATGGACCAGAGCACGCCAGGCACTTCTGTCTTCCACTGCCTCCCGCAGTTTGGTCAAACTTTGGTCAAACTATGCAAGCTAGGATGCCCCTAATTTCATCAGAGAAATGTTGGAGGTTATGACTTCAAGAAGGGGCTTTCTGGATTAATACAAGCAATTAGAGCATGGAGTGGGAAGCTACACAACTTGCTCACACAGCTGAGGTACACACAAAATCATGCAGACAAGTCCTTGCACACCAAGTGCAAAACCGAACAAGTTTCTTATGTTTTGGCATTTGCAGATGATTTGATTATTGCACCCCAGTCCTTCTCAGCAAGAAAGCTAACTTTCCTGCTTAGTCGAAATAAATAAAACAAATTAAAAATTGTCCAGTAGCACCTTAGAGGCCAACTAAGTTTGTTCTGGGTATAAGCTTTCGTGTGCATGCATCTGAAGAAGTATCTGAAGAAGTTTGCATGCACACGAAAGCTTATACCCAGAACAAACTTACCGTATTTTTCGCTCTATAAGACGCACCAGACCATAAGACGTACCTAGTTTTTGGAGGAGGAAAATAAGAAAAAAAAATATTCTGAATCCCAGAAGCCAGAACAGCAAGAGGGATCACTATACAGCGAAAGCAGTGATCCCTCTTGCTGTTCCTGCTTCTGGGATAGCTGTGCAGCCTGCATTCGCTCCATAAGACGCACACACATTTCCCCTTACTTTTTAGAAGAGAAAAAGTGAGTCTTATAGAGCAAAAAATACGGTAGTTGGTCTCTAAGGCGCTACTGGACAATTTCCTGCTTAGGATTCACATGGTGGAAGAGAGGGAATAAAAAGCTTTGACAGCCCTTCCTCTCAAGGTGAGGGGCTATGACCAAGTTAAACCTGCAAAACTGTGGTCTTAACTCCTTCATGCATTAACTAGAGCTAAGCATTCTGGATACAGGAGGTCAATATTTATCCTGTAGGCACCAGGTGAGCCTTCCTGAAGAGAGCATTTCACAACAAGGGAGCCCCTACTGAAAAGGCTTGT
Source organism: Podarcis vaucheri (assembly GCF_965113315.1). Lineage (NCBI taxonomy): Eukaryota > Metazoa > Chordata > Lepidosauria > Squamata > Lacertidae > Podarcis > Podarcis vaucheri. The sequence continues at coordinate 128,245,863 of NC_138760.1, read as the reverse complement.
TCCCATGCTGCCCCCCCTCTGGACCCCCCGTGCATATTATGCACCTCTCAGTATGTAGAACCCCAAAGCAGTTTGCCTAAATTGCAGCAACCTACTTGGGGAAACAAAAACAAAATGCCACACTCAAATCCAAAAAATTGCAAAGGAATACATTAGTAAAAACAGAGAGGCCATCAATAAAACATTTGATCAATACATAACAGAACAATGTAATGAATCTTGTGAGCCTGGGAACACCTGCCTAAATAGATAGGTCTTTAAGGAGATGTTTATATCACTTGGGGAGACACGTGAACTAATGCCAGTGTACTGGAAGAAGAAAAGATCACCAGTGTTGAAGTGATGATTCTTCAACACCAACTTCATTGGACTGGTCATGTTGTGCAGATGGCTGATGATCGTCTTCCGAAGCAACTACTCTATTCCAAACTTAAAAATGGAAAGCGTAATGCTGGCGGTCAACAAAAGAGGTTTAAAGACTTTCTCAAGGCAAATCTAAAAAAATGTAGTTACAGATAGGTAGCTGTGTTGGTCTGCCATAGTCAAAATAAAAAATTCCTTCCAGTAGCACCTTAAAGACCGACTAAGTTAGTTCTTGGTATGAGCTTTCGTGTGCATGCAACAGGCTCATCTCAGCTATCTGCCAATCACCCATTCCCACCACCCTTCTGAGTAATACCCCTCCCCACCTTCTCACTATATAGAAGGATCTGGCAACTTCTGTTTCAGTTTATCTGAAGAAGTGTGCATGCACACGAAAGCTCATACCAAGAACTAACTTAGTTGGTCTTTAAGGTGCTACTGGAAGGAATTTTTTATTTTAAAAAAATGTAGTATAAACACTGACAACTGGGAAACACTGGCCTTTGAGTGCTCCAGTTGGAGAACAGTCTTTACCAAAGGTGTCCTGGGCTTTGAAGACGCTCGAACTCAGGACGAAAGGGAGAAACGTGCTAAGAAGAAAGCACACTTGGCAAACCCTCACTGTGATCAACTCCTGCTCGGAAACCTATGTCCCCACTGTGGAAGACATGTGGATCCAGAATTGGCCTCCACAGTCACTTACAGGCCCACTGTTAAAACCGTGTTTATGGAAGACAATCTTACTCAGCTACAAGTGATCACCAAAGAAGAAGAAGATAGCTTGTCACTGTTTCTGCCTCATGAGCAGCTCACAGAAGGCAGTTGGACCATTGGCCATGTTGCCTGGGGCATGGGAGAGTCCAATAATAGCTGGAATGCCATAGCGACCAGTTTTGGGATGGAAGGGGACTCTCAAATAAGGCATCCTCTGCACACACCCTCAGCCTAGATGAGGTGGGCATGTGATTCTCTCCCACTGTCTGAGTTCTCTATCCAAAGTGATAAGTTTTCCTAAGGTTAGACATTTTTATGGAGGGATCATTGAACCTGCTAACAGTTTCAGGGCTGAGCTAACAGTTTCATTTCCAATTAGTGAGCATCCCATAACTTTCTGCTGAAATCCTGCAGCTTTTTATACAACAAACGTTCTGGGATGATGATGATTCATAGAATCAAAGAAGAAACAATGAAAGTAGAGGAAGAGGGGGAAAGTGAAGGAGAAAAAAGAACATCAACAGCTCACATGAAGGATAAAGTAATAATCAACACACCCATATAACTCAATATAAACCATCCAGATGTCTCAACAGGTGTATCTACGGTGGGCAGCCAAATTTGGCCAAATGGAGGTTTAAGATGTTTTTGAATGAGTTGTTAAATGAATGAAACATGATATCAAAGAAATCTGCCATCTGTCTTTCCTGGTGCAGCTGAGAGAAGAATGCAAACAGCTGAACATGTCCATCAAAAGAGAACATTTCCTCATTCCCACAAAGGATGGACTGGGGGAAATGGCAAGTGCCAGGTATTTCTCCAATTTGGATGCCTCTGCGGGGTTTGGTCAGGTGCTGTTTGCCAAACAAAGCATGAGGCTGTGTGGCTTTAACATGCCCTTTGGAGCACGCAGCTTAAGGGACTTTCATTTGCATTGTGCTCCATTTGTGAAGTACCGTATTTTTTGCACCATAACACTCACTTTTTTCCTCCTAGAAAGTAAGGGGAAATGTCTGTGCGTGTTAAGGAGCGAATGCCTACGGATGGCGGGGTATCTGCTGTAGTCGTGAGCAGAGGATCCATGGTTCCCCTTCCTTCCCTCCTCTGTGGCTCGCTTTGAAACAGCAAAGCGGGAGAAGAGCCCCTGCAGAGGTGCAAAAACATGCTTACAATGCATGGATCCACATGGATCCTCAGGATTTTTGCATTGGGCTACCCCAAGCTCACCGTCAGATCACATGTCTGTGCCCACAGCATGAACCACAAAAATCATACATCCATTGTTTTGTTCAGAATATTTTTTTTCTTGTTTTCCTCCTCTAAAAACTATGTGCGTGTTATGGTCGGGTGCGTGTTATAGAGCGAAAAATACGGTACATCTCGTGAAGGTTTGGCAAACATCTCAGCACCCGAAGGGACATTGGTGTGTGCACAGTGAGGTGGCCAGGTTTGCGGATGAGGGTCATTAAAAGAAAACGAGATTGTGAAGGACCTCTCCAAGCTGCAGTAAAATGGCCAATGCAATTGGGTATAAGCAAGTGTAAAGAGATGCATGCCAGTGCAAAAATAATAATTTAATTTCACATATACATTCATGGGGCTTGAACTGGCTGCGACTGACCAGGAACAAGAGCTTGGAGTCATAGCGGATAGATCAATGAAGATGTCGACCCAGTGTGTGGCCACTGTGAAAAAGGCAAATTCCATGCTAGGGATAGGGATGCGGGTGGCGCTGTGGGTTAAACCACAAAGCCTAGGACTTGCTGATCAGAAGGTCGGCGGTTCGAATCTCCGCGACGGGGTGAGCTCCCATTGCTCGGTCCCTGCTCCTGCCTATCTAGCAGTTTGAAAGCACATCAAAGTGCAAGTAGATAAATAGGTACCACTCTGGCGGGAAGGTAAATGGCATTTCCATGTGCTGCTCTGCTTCGCCAGAAGCGGCTTAGTCATGCTGGCCACATGACCCGGAAGCTGCATGCCAGCTCCCTCAGCCAATAAAGCGAGATGAGTGCAACAACCCCAGAGTCGGTCACGACTGGACCTAATGGTCAGGGGTCCCTTTACCTTTACCTTTATGCTAGGGATCTTTAATGAATTAAAACTGCTATCATAATGCTGCTATGCAAATCTATGGCACATTCTGACAGCCACCAGCATCCATGTCAAGAGAATGGCCAAAATCTGGGCTGTGCGTCTTCCATGATGCGGTCCCAGGCGAGTCAAGTGACCCACATGAGAGTGCAGAGCCCTAAAACGGGATATCCTGATTTAATTGGGACAGTAGAGAAGAAGAAGAAGAAGAGTTTGGATTTGATATCCCGCCTCCTTCAGGAGTCTCAAAGCGGCTAACATTCTCCTTTCCCTTCCTCCCCCACAACAAACACTCTGTGAGGTGAGTGGGGCTGAGAGACTTCAAAGAAGTGTGAATGGCCCAAGGTCACCCAGCAGCTGCATGTGGAGGAGCGGAGACGCAACCCAGTTCCCCAGATTACGAGACTACCGCTCTTAACCACTACACCACACTGGCTCCTATGGGGATATGTAACAGGATATTTTCGGTTTTGGGTCACTTCTTGCCAAACTGCTGTCCAGAATTTAAACACCTATGGGCAGTCCCACCATATGTGGGGAAAGGAGCAATTTTCATCTGACAAATCCTGGGAGGGGGGTGGAATGAATGAGGCAATAAAAAATCGCTGAACGTGCTGCAAAGCCCTCCCTTGCAACAGAGCCAAATCCAAAATGACTGGACTTTGTGACCATCTTGTGCTTCCAAAACTGTGTAAGTTGCGAAATTGTCTTAGCAAACTTGTGTGGGCTGTATTTACTGTACATCCATTGGACTTTCTGCAGCCTTGAGCCCTGGCAGTCCTTGAGAGTGATAAAGGGACTTGGAGCGCTTGTCTGTCCCTCTGAATTTCTTTCTCTTTCTCTCCCCCCCCACCCTCGTAACCTCTCACTCACACACCTGTGTTTTTTCTGGGCCTGCATCAAACTTTATCATGGCCTCTCAACCCGTATCAGCCAGATAGTTCCCAAGCCAACCCTCCGTTCAAGGTGAAGAGCTTGGTGGCAGGACAAGGTCCCAGGTTCATTCCTGAGAGGGACCTGGGAATAGAGCACAGCCACGTCTTACATGGGGATTTGGTTCCATGGGTTTTGTGTATCATGTACTGTATACATGGAAATTCCATATGCCCAAACTTTTGGAATTGCCCCATGGCTAAGCGGGAAGGGGTTGGGAGCATAACATCCCCAGAGTCTGCACAAGGCAGAGAATAATAATAGAATAATAATAATTAATAAATAAACAATAAGTTTTATTTGTGCCTCGTCCTTCCCAGTTCAGAAAACTGGGCTCATGGTGGCTAACAACAAATTTAAAACATTTAATTGATGCAACAAAAAACAGCATAAAATACAGTATAAAACATGCACAACAATAAATTCAGAATTCAAAAATCAGTTTAGGGGGGGAATCCATCCAATAAACATTGGATGATCACCAGGGCTAGCTGGCTAAATCAGTCCTATTTGGGCCAGCGAGGAGACTAGGGGAGAATTAGCTGTGGGATCCCAGAGCGGGTAATCTTCATAAAAAGGGGAAGGGGAGGGAAGGAAGGAAGGGGAATAAAAGATCAGGCTAAGTTCAAATTGAAAGCCAGGTGGAATAGCTCTGTCTTACAGGCCCTGCGGAAGAAAGTTTAGTTCTGCAGTGCCCTGGTCTCATGGGACAGAACATTCCACCAGGTCGGAGCCATCACTGAGAAGGCCCTGGCCCTGGTGGAGGATAATCTGACTTCCTTAGGGCCCGGGACCTCTAAACTATGGTTATTCATGGACCTTAAGGTCCTCTGCGGAGCATACCAGGAGAGGCGGTCCCATAAATACGATGGCCCTAAGCCAAAAAGGGAGGAGGAGGAGGAGGAGGAGGAGGAGGAGGAGGAGGAGGAGGAGAAGAAGAAGAAGAAGAAGAAGAAGAAGAAGAAGAAGAAGAAGAAGAAGAAGAAGAAGAAATTGTCGCTGGTTCGATTCCGGCTTGAAGGAGATGTGTTTTTGTTTCCTGCTTGGCAGGGGGTTGGACTCGATGGCCCTTGTGGTCTCTTCCAACTCTATGATTCTATGATTCTAAGAAGAAGAAGAAGAAATTGTTATTTATATGCCACAACAAATTAAAACATCAAACACAGTAAAACATTAAACAGTAATAATTTCCCTGTACTGGGCTGCCTTCAGATGTCTTCTAAAAGTCAGATAGCTGTTTGTTTCCTTGACATCTGACAGGAGGGTGTTCCACTGGGCAGGTGCCTGGTTCCCTGTAACCTGGCTTCGAGGGAACCAGCAGAAGACACTCGGAGCTGGATCTCAGTGTCTGGGCTGAACAATGAGAGTAAAGATGCTTCTTCAGGTAAACAGGGCCAGGGCCATTCGGGGCTTTAAAGGTCAGTACCAACACTTCAAATTGTGCTTGGAAATGTACAAGGAACCACAGTAGCTCTTTTGGGACCTGTGTAAATAGTCGTGCCTATTTCCATCCAAGAAATGTTGAAGGGTATGAGATTGTGCCACGATGTCTCATGAGAGCACCCCAGAGTTAGTGTGCTGTGTGGGCCTTGCCCACCTAGGAAAGTGGAGAGCTTAAAAGCTCTTTACGTACCTGGTGGATCTGGTCAGAAAGTGCTTTTTAGCTCTCCGTCTTGCTTGCATTTAACTCATGCAATTTCACCTAGCCCGTCTACAGTTGCACATAGCTGAAATCAGGCAAGTTAAATGTGCATGTTCATCTCCACGTTATTTGCCAATGGGTTTTTTCTGCCATGGAAACAAAGAACATGCCTTTGAGCGCTGAACTTGTGCTATATTCCCCTATATTTCCAGAAGTGGTTTTTTATGTCGTGAGGAAGTTCAAATATAGTATGGAAATTAACTGTGAGCCAAACGTTGAGAAAACAGAATTACCGTATTCTTCGCTCTGTAAGACGCACCAGACCACAAGACGCACCTAGTTTTTGGAGGAGGAAAACAAGAAACAAAATATTCTGAATCGCAGAAGCCAGAACAGCAAGAAGGATCGCGGCGCAGCGAAAGCAGCAATCCCTCTTGCTGTTCTGGCTTCTGGGATAGCTGCGCAGCCTGCATTCGCTCCATAAGACGCACACACATTTCCCCTTACTTTTTAGGAGGGACAAAGTGAGTCTTATAGAGCAAAAAATATGGTAGCTGCTGTGTGAATGCAAGCCTAAGTGCTGAAACCAACGAGCTTGAGATTGTGGGACTTGACTTTGCCAGAGAAATGTCCCATCCTTTGACCACAAGGTTTTGCAAATGCTCTGAATGGACTTCCCTATCAGTATTTCCTGGCAATGGCCACCTCTGGTTGAGGATGCTTGTGTGACCAATAGACTAAATTTGACGAGGCTAAATAATTTCCGCAGCATTAATTCAATAGAAGTAGCCATTGTGTATGCCCCTGCTTTCTTCAATTAATTACCTAACTAATTAATTAAATCTATATCCTGCCCTTCCTCCCAAAGGAGCCCAAAGCAGTAAACAAATATATTCATCATCATCATATGTAACACATTTTACATTTTATAAAAACAGTCAAGCAACAAAAATGAAATTTAAGAGCAGGTGTTGTTGGAGAAATTAAAAGGGGGTTCCTAGACTGGGGGTATCCTTCCCAAAAACCCAAAAGGTGTATAGAGACAGCCTCAAAAATAAGGAGGAGGCTGTAAAGAATCCCATTCAAAGCAATGTTTTTATACACACGTGATTACTATTCACCAATCAAAGGATTCTTAACAGATGCAACACAGCATTCTTAACAGATGCAACCCACTGTCATCACCTTGAACCAACCAAATCACCTGGCTCTTTAGATCAGCCCTTACCATAATATCATGCGATGACATATAACCATTTATTCTTTCTTTCTTTAAACTTTGACTAATTTTCCTATTCATTAAATGCCTCCCAATATCGTCTTTCATGTGTCTACAAAACAATTCAAGATGAATCACAATTGCCATGCCTAGCCGATTCTCCTTCCATGCAAACAGCGGTCACCATAGATCCCAACAGATTGTTCTTTTCAGTGTTCTGGAACGGACATTCGCTATGTGCAGTACCTAAAAGCAGCTAGTTCTGAAAGCAGGCAGGAATGCGCCAGGCTTTTCGGTTTAGCTAGGCCATAGGCTCAAAAGAAAATGGAATAATCAAAATGGTTGTTGTTGTTCAGTCATTTAGTCATGTCCGACTCTTTGTGACCTCATGAACCAGAGCACGCCGAAGAATTGATGCTTTTGAATTCTGGTGCTGGAGGAGACTCTTGAGAGTCCCATGGACTGCAAGAAGATCAAACCTCTCCATTCTGAAGGAAATCAGCCCTGAGTGCTCACTGGAAGGACAGATCCTGAAGCTGAGGCTCCAATACTTTGGCCACCTCATGAGAAGAGAAGACTCCCTAGAAAAGACCCTGATGTTGGGAAAGATGGAGGGCACAAGGAGAAGGGGACGAAAGAGGACGAGATGGTTGGATAGTGTTCTCGAAGCTACCAACATGAGTTTGATCAAAATGGTACAGTTTGTGAAATTCTTATTTTCTCCATCAGGGTAACCAAATCATGTGTCTGGACAGACCTGCCAAAGGAGAAACGCTTTCAGGAGCGTTTCTTTCACCCTTGATTTCTGTTTGAACTCTGAAGCACAACCCAAATCCTGCAAGGAAATAGCTGTAGTTCGATGATACAACGTGTGTCTTGCTTTGAGGTTTTTCTATAATCAAGTGCTAAGTATTTTTGTGTGTGAAATAAGAAGGATAAATTATTAGCATTAGTAAATCTATTACGCACCCTCTGCCAAGCAGGTCCTGGGGTGGTTCACAACAATCTAAAATTTGTAATTTTAAAAAGTACAGTCTGCCTCTGGTGCCCACCAGTTGAATTAAGGAGGGCACGGGAGTCTGGCCACACAGAAATAAAAATGTCTGCCAGGTGTCTGCATAGCTTGCTAGGCCAAAAATGCAGGGAGTCCCATGTCAATTAAGCACCTACGCTTTCAGGAGGTGTCTAAAACAGTACAATGATTCTAGTCCAACCCCCTTCAATCACAGAATGGAGACAAGGCAGGCAATTATAGAGGTGCAAGTTCTGCAGAATGAAGTGATCAAGTTGGTACAAAAGGGGTAAGGCGATCTCTTAAGTAAATAAACTCCAGCCTGATTCTAGCCTGATGAAGAAATTTGGTGCAACCAAAAGCTTGCATACTCTTTAATAACATTTTGGTTGTTCTGAAAAAGTGTGTGTGTGTGTGTGTGTGTGTGTGTGTGTGTGGCCGAAAGCACCAGCCTGAAGATGACGAGTGAGACCTCGTCGAAACGTCGCACAGACACCCCGACTCTTACACGGGAAGACACCCGAAGACACCAAAACCTGCATATATATATATATATATATATATATATATATATATATATATATAAAAGTATTCATTTAAACAACCTTAAATCAATGACTTCCCTTCTTCTCTTTCCATGGTTCATTTTGCATACCATACATCCCTGCATATTTTACATGAACTAAACCATTCCGTAATCCATTGTTACATCCATCAAAACTTATTTACACTGTTGAATTTATCTTAATGCTACCAGCATTTTTAAATAAAAACAATTTTCATCCATATATTCAGTAAATATTTTCCAGTCTTTTTTTTTTTTTTTTTTTTTGTTACGAGTCCTTTTTGTTAGGGATAATTCAGAGGGAAATTCCCATGTGTCAAAAAAGACTACTACTGTGGCCCATGTTTTGTTAGCCCCAAAATGGAAAACGAGCAAGGTCCCAGCTAAAGAAGAATGGCAACTTAAACTGATGGAATACGGGCAGCTCACAGATTTAACTTACAGAATAAGAGAACAAGAAGAATATACGTTTAAAGAAGACTGGTCGTTTTGAAAAAGTTGATGCCCTGATAATTATGGATTTTGGAAACTTACGTTTTCTGTAATGCGTGGATGCTGATGCTTTTCCGCTAAACAAACTCTGGAATTCTTCAAGTGCAATCCTATGCAGAATACTTGATTAGGTTGTGTTGAATTTGAAGGGTACGTAGGTCTTGCAAAACAATTTTAAAATGTATATATTAGACTTATTACAAAAGCTCCTTACCATCCTCAGGGGGAAGGGAAGGGCAAGAAATGCTTTAAACATAAACTGCTTAATGCCTTAGTGACAGATGCAAGGGAGTTAACTGGCTCTGACTTTAGCCTTCCTGGCATTTGTGGGGAAAGGTCACTGAGTCAGCCAGGTATGTGCCTTTTCTTGGGCATCACCTGAGGATGAAGATGCAGCTTTCGCTAAGAGGTGGGTTGTGAAAGAGAGAGGGGCAAGGAAGGAGAAAGGAAAAAGGGTAGCAGAACTGAAAGCAAATGAAAGATGGGGATACAAGAATTAAAAACTAAAACCCTGCCAAACAGCAACAGCTGCATGTCTGAAATGGGCCCAGCACTGGAGATATAATTCATTGCACTCTAAAGGGATGGTGGAATAAGGAATGGCAAGTGTAAAGGTAAAGGTAAAGGACCCCTGACTGTTAGGTCCAGTCGCGGACGACTCTGGGGTTGTGTGCTCATCTCGCTCTTAGAATCATAGAATCATAGAATCATAGAGTTGGAAGAGACCACAAGGGCCATCGAGTCCAACCCCCTGCCAAGCAGGAAACACCATCAGAGCACTCCTGACATATGGTTGTCAAGCCTCTGCTTAAAGACCTCCAAAGTAGGAGACTCCACCACACTCCTTGGCAGCAAATTCCACTGTCGAACAGCTCTTACTGTCAGGAAGTTCTTCCTAATGTTTAGGTGGAATCTTCTTTCTTGTAGTTTGGATCCATTGCTCCGTGTCCGCTTCTCTGGAGCAGCAGAAAACAACCTTTCTCCCTCCTCTATGTGACATCCTTTTATATATTTGAACATGCCTATCATATCACCCCTTAACCTCCTCTTCTCCAGGCTAAACATGCCCAGCTCCCTTAGCCGTTCCTCATAAGGCATCGTTTCCAGGCCTTTGAACATTTTGGTTGCCCTCCTCTGGACACGTTCCAGTTTGTCAGTGTCCTTCTTGAATTGTGGTGCCCAGAACTGGACACAGTACTCCAGGTGTGGTCTGACCAGAGCAGAATACAGTGGCACTATTACTTCCCTTGATCTAGATGCTATACTCCTATTGATGCAGCCCAGAATTGCATTGGCTTTTTTAGCTGCCGCGTCACACTGTTGGCTCATGTCAAGTTTGTGGTCAACCAAGAATCCTAGATCCTTTTCACATGTACTGCTCTCAAGCCAGGTGTCACCCATCTTGTATTTGTGTCTCTCATTTTTTTTGCCCAAGTGCAATACTTTACATTTCTCCCTGTTAAAATTCATCTTGTTTGTTTTTGCCCAGTTCTCTAATCTGTCAAGGTCGTTTTGAAGTGTGATCCTGTCCTCAGGGGTGTTAGCCACCCCTCCCAGTTTGGTGTCATCTGCAAATTTGATCAGGATGCCCTTGAGTCCATCATCCAAGTCGTTGATAAAGATGTTGAATAAGATCGGGCCCAGGACAGAACCCTGTGGCACCCCACTAGTCACGCTTCTCCAGGATGAAGAGGAACCATTGATGAGCACCCTTTGGGTTCGGTCAGTCAGCCGAGGGAGTTTAGGCCGAGGGAGCCGGCGTTTGTTCACAGACAGCTTCCGGGTCCTGTGGCTAGCATGATAATAATAATAATAATAATAATAATAATAATAATAATAATAATAATAATAATAAAATCTTTATTGTCATTGCCCCCTTCGGGGACAACGAAATTACTTGACTGCTCCATAAAAACACTAATTAAACAATACAGTATAATACAGCAAGGGAGATTAGATGACTTTCAAAGTCCGGGCTTCCCATTCAGGGCCGAGATCGCTCTGGAGAAGAAGCTGTTCTTAAGACGGCTTGTTCTTGTCTTCATCGTCCTATATCTCCGTCCCGACGGCAAGAGCTCGAAGAGACAGTGACCAGGATGCGATGGATCTTTTACTATGTCCAGTGCCTTCCTATGGCACCTTGTGGCATAAATCTGCTCTAAGGTGGAGAGTGGGCAGCCAACAATGCTCTCTGCTGCCTTAACAACCCTGCACAACCCCACCCTGTCCTGGGCAGTACAGCTTCCGTACCACACACATAAGCCATAAGTGAGCACGCTCTCAATGGCACAGTGATAGAAGGCAAGCAGCAGTTTCTGCGGAAGATGGTTTTTCCTTAGTATTCTCAAAAAGTACAGTCTCTGCTGCGCCTTCTTTACAAGCCCCCTTGTGTTGACACTCCAGGACAGATCCTCTTGTAATTCAATGCCCAAAAATCTGAACGTTGTTACCCTCTCCACACAGGGAGAAGTCTCTTCTGGCGAACCAGAGCAGCGCATGGAAATGCCGTTTACCTTCCTGCTGGAGTGGTACCTATTTATCTACTTGCACTTTGACGTGCTTTCGAACTGCTAGGTGGGCAGGAGCTGGGACAGAACAATGGGAGTTCGCTTCGTTGCAGGGATTCGAACCACCAACCTTCTGACTGGCAAGCCCTAGGCTCAGTGGTTTAGACCAGTCGCAGTAAAAGTCATGGAGTATAACAGACAATTTAGATCTAAAGTGTCATTTTCAGTTATTTGGTTTTCATTTGTTGCATTTGTTTTGTGACAACAGGGAGCTGTCCTGTCTTGTCCCACCCTGAATCTCCACCCTCCATTATGAACTGATATCATGCCTAATCATTTTTGGCATTTAGCGTGAAAAGGTATAAATTATCTGGAGACAAATGGTTATAAGAAATTGTAACCATAGTCACAGGTCTGTAAATCTACCCACATGTGTATTGTAATGGTTAACTAAACACATCTATTAGGTTTGTTATTGCATAAGAATTTTAAAAATCTCTTGGTTTAGCCTTGGTTTTCCTGCATATTGTGATTTACTGGTTCTAAAAGTATACATTGCTGTCAGGGGTTCAGGAGCAGAGGCGAGGGCAAGGGAGGAAACAGAGAGTGAAGGGGAGGAGTCCGAAGGAAAGATGAGCGATGACGACGACCCGAGATCTCCGAGTCTTTCCAGTGAATCGGAAGATTCACAGAAAGGAGCGCCAGTGGTCAGAGCAAGGGGGGAGCTTAGGGGGACACCCCAGGAAGAAGGGACAAAGGGGGGTTCAGAGAGCAGCAGTTGGAAATCGGGGCCAACATTCCCAACAGAGCGCAGTGGGGAGGAAGGGCGCCAGGCATCGGGACCAGGCAGCTCGCCGCAGGGGGGAGGACATGAGTCAGGAGTGGCCACACCTCCATCGGAGAGAGAAGAAACGGTCAAACGGAAAGTGGGAGGTTGGGCGCGCGCGCCAAGTTCAAATGCACAGGAAGGCGGCACAGTAAGCAGCCCAGAAAGGGAGCCAGGTCCTAAAGCCCGCCGCAAGGAGACAGAAGGGTCCGGGGGGTCAGCGTCAGAAGAGTCCCGGAAGGAAGAGACCACGGGGGGCAGAGGGACCCAGAGGAGAACAGTCAGGCGGAAAAGGTGGAGCAGGGCTAGGGTATTAAGTTGGTGTACAGGAGGCGGGGACTCAGACGGAGCTTCGCCGGTCTAGCTTATAAGACGTAGAGTTGCACGCTGCAGCTTGGAAATGGAAACTGTAAATCAATAAAGACTTTTATACAGTGAACGCTGGCTAGCGTGATCCTCTGTGAGCTCGGATCTGGAAGCACCTCTGACAATTGCTGTCCTCTTTATTCCTAGGCTTTGTTCTTAAGATTTAACTCTCAGCATTTAAAGTTATTGCTAAATTAGTTCTGTCTGACAAAGTTTGAAAACTTTTAGCAGACGTAAAATGATTTAGTGGGTATTTTTAGCTATTGCATGTAAAAACTATGGTGAAGGTTGCACAAAGAGTCCTTGCAATTTAATTTTCTGCAAGGTATCTCGGATGCAAAAAGAAGTATTTGTATTATTATTTACATCTTAAACTGGTTTATGCATTCTTAAAAAGAAATATATATATAAATTATATTTATTGGCCTTTCCTATTGGTGTTTCTACATCTTCTCCATTATTATTTGTGCCCCCACCCTTCTTTCTGTGTGTTTACAGTTGGCACTGGGATTACGTTCATGGTCAGGTTTCGTTATCTGTGTCTCGTCTGTTTTTATGTATGCTTTCGTTTATCCGAAAATTTCAATTAAATTAAAAAAATAAATAAAGTGGAAACACTAGACCACTATTCCTCAATGCTGAGGTTTTAGGACTTTGGATAGATACTGTATTTTTTGCTCTATAAGACGCACCAGACCACAAGACGCACCTAGTTTTAGGAGGAGGAAAACAAGAAAAAAAATATTCTGAATCTCAGAAGCCAGAACAGCAAGAGGGGTCACTGCGCAGTGAAAGCAGCGATCCCTCTTGCTGTTCCGTCCCTTCTGTGATAGCTGCGCAGCCTGCATTTGCTCCATAAAACGCACACACATTTCCCCTTACTTTTTAGGAGGTAAAAAGTGAGTCTCATAGAGCAAAAAATACGGTAATTCCAGTCTGCTGTGGCGGGACTGGACCCAGCAGTCAGTCACATCAGGCACCCCACCCTGTTATGCTGTTTCTCTGCAACTTCCCAGAGTTCAGGTAGGCAGGACTACATGGAGAAAGGGGTAGGAAAACGACAAAAGTGCAGTTGTGTGAGCAAAATTAGCCTACAGACAGCAGCTTGGGTGATTTCTGCCCTTCAGCTGCCATTGGGGTTATCTTTATACCATTCTACCTGGAGGCATTCCAAATTTCAGAGAGCTAACATAACATTGCTGGGAACAACCAAAGTCCTCTTACCATCGCCAGTGTTGTGATGCTCAAAATGTCCATGCCTGTGTGCACTTTGCTACAACTCTGCTCTATGAGCCAGAGAAGCAAATTGGCTAAAGGCACCGGATGTGTACAGGACATACGAACTCTACTTCTCTCTATGATCCATGGTGAGAAAATGCAAATTACTTCTGGAGCCTCTCCAGCTTCCTGAAGTCTCCACTGACGGCTTACACTGCATTTACTCCTGGCAACCGCCCAAGACAGATCAGGAGTGGCTGAAAGGAGAAATAATTCAGCCAATAGGAAAATGTGCTCTGGTCCATACTGCCTGTTGTTGTTGGGTAGGTCCAGAGCTTTTTTCCCGGGGGAAACCCACCAGAACTAAGTTCCGGCGCCTCTCAGGTAGGTTCTGGAACCTCTCAGGTGAGTTCCAGCACCTCTTATGTGGGTGCCATTGCCATTCTAAGACAAAAAGGGAGGCTTCATTGTGAGTTCCGGCACCAGTGTGGTGTAGTGGTTAAGAGCAGTAGACCCATAATCTGGTGAACCGGGTTTGCGTCTCCGCTCCTCCACCTGCAGCTGCTGGGTGACCTTGGGCCAGTCACACTTCTCTGAAGTCTCTCAGCCCCACTCACCTCACAGAGTGTTTGTTGTGGGGGAGGAAGGGAAAGGAGAACGTCAGCCGCTTTGAGACTCCTTCGGGTAGTGATAAAGCGGGATATCAAATCCAAACTCTTCTTCTTCTTCTACCTCTTTTTCTGGAAAAATAGCACTGGGTAGGTCTCTGATCCGATCTGGGAAGTCAAATCTTTGCTCAGTCTTCTGAGCAGTTTTGACTGGGAGTGGCCACCCTCCCTGTGGAATGCCCTCCCATCAGATGTCAATGAAGTAAACAACTATCTGTCTTTTAGAAGACATCTGAAAGCAGGTGTGTTTAGGGAAGTTTTTAATGTTTGATGTTTTATTGTGCTTTTAATATTCTGTTAGGAGCCAGCCAGAGTGGCTAGGGAAACCCAGCTAGATGGGCGGGGTATAAATAAATTATTATTATTATTATTATTATTATTATTATTATTATTATTATTATTATTATTATTAATTTTAGCAGCAGTTTCAGCTGATGGGTGGTGGGAGAAATCCAACCATCAGGGACTCAATGTAAGCTCTTGGTTGTTTCTTTGAAGCCCTGCCCTGCCCACATCAGATGTTTTGTGACTTGCCCAAAATGGACTTGTGGCCCACAGGCCACCAAGTCTGGCTCACCAGCCAGAGGCTTCCAACCCCTGGTCTATGCAGAAGTGGGGACCAAGCCAAACCAGATGTCCAGGCACTGAGCTTTGGCCCTCTGCTTTAATAGGAACATAGCAAAGTGCCTTATACTATCCATCTGTCCAGCTCAGTATTTTCTGGACTGACTGGCAGTGGCTGTCTAGAGCTGGAACTACACTCACCTTTTAAAAGTTATTAGAACGACATTAGAAATATCATTGTAAAACGTCAAGGCAGCAAAAGTCCCCTTTGCTTTCGTTTCCCTCCCTGGTTTCTGGTTGCTCTGCAGCGCCCTCTGGTGTCACATTTTAATAACACATTATGAATAAAAAATTCCTTTCAGTAGCACCTTAAAGACCAACTAAGTTAGTTCTTGGTATGAGCTTTCGTGTGCATGCACACTTCTTCAGATACATTGTGAATGTTTTATTTAAAAAAGTTGCATATTGTTATCAGAATAATTCCTTAACTCCTTTTTAGCATTAAAAACCATAAGTGTAGATCTACACCAGGATTTCAGGCCAGGAACACCCATGGCCCTACCTATTTCCTATGATTGTAAGTTGATTCGAACTTTTCTTAACATTATCTTTATCTTGTATCGTTACCAGAAAAGAAATAGAGATCGGATTTGCTTTTGAGAAACCTATTCTGGGTCTTAGTAATCACAGTGTCCTATTCCAAGTGCTCGCAGACTAACTGTTGAAAAACAGTATGCTATTGAGGTGCTTCATTCCAGAGCTTTTACCCAAACAGGTGAAGTGGCACAAATATTTTGGGCGTTTCTGTGTTTGAAAGCACTGGACGCAATGTTTCATTCTGGGAGTAGGTGAGATGGAATTATTACAAAGGCAGCAGTTGATTTTCCTACTGTTTGAGATCAGAATCTCCGGGCCTTGAGTTCTAGCCAAAAAGACGATCTTCCTTGTCTTGTCTCTGCACAGTTGGGTGCCTTTGGGCTGCTGGCCCTGCTAACTTTGAGCCAAGCTGCCAGCAACCCATTTACAAACCTGTTGCAATTGCAAACACACCCTCTGTTTGGCTAATATCCCTGAGCATAAGGGCACTCCCATACAGAGTGCATCGCAGTAGCCCAGTCTTGCAAAACCTGACAATTGTCACATACATTTCCAGTGCCTTTCTACTGCTAGCTGTGTTTGCAAACATACACTCACCAGCAGAAGTGTATTTAGGAGTGGAGCAATGGGGTCATGGTCCAAGGTGGCAAATTAGAGGGGGAGCAGTATTTGCAGCACTAGCAGGGGAAAGAGACTCTTAGCTTTCATTTTTAAACTACCATCTTAAGTACCTTCACAGAAGCTTATGAAAAGCTTGGCCTATCGCTCAACATCCAAAAAACCAAAGTGCTGCACCAACAAGCACAAAACAACTCAATAGTGTTACATTGGAAAGTGTCAATCACTTCTCCTCCCTGGGCAGTTATCTTTCCACAAGGGCCAACATTGATGCCAAAATCCAGCACTGCTTGAGCTCTGCGAGTGCGGCTTTCTCCTGATTGAAGTGCAGTGTTTGAGGACTGGGACATTCGCAGGGAAACCAAAATGCTTGTTTACAAAGCTATTGTACCATCAACATTACTGTATGCCTGTGAAACATGGATCACTTATAAACGCTATCTCCAACTCCTTGAAAGGTTCCACCAATGGTGACCCCAATAATTTTTACACATGACTTGGGAAGACAGGCGAATTAATGCCAGTGTACTGGAAGAAGCAAAGGTCACCATTGTCAAAGCAATGATTCTTCAAAATCAACTTCGTTGGACTGGTCATGTTGTGCCTATCATCTTCCAAAACAACTACTCTATTCTGAACTTTAAAAATGGAAAGCGTAATGCCGGTGGTCAACAAAAGAGATGTAAAGACTCTCTCAAGGCAAATCTTTAAAAAAATGTAGCATAAACACCAACAATTGTGAAATACTGGCCTTCGAGCACACCAATTGGAGAACAGCCTTTACCAAAGGTACCTGGACTTTGAAGATGCTCGAACTCAGGACGAAAGGGAGAAACGTGCTAAGAGGAAGGCACGCTTGGCAAACATTCACCATGATCAACTCCCGCCCGGAAACCTATGTCCCCACTGTGGAAGGACGTGTGGATCCAGAACTGGCCTCCACAGTCACTTACAGACCCACTGTTAGAACCGTGTTTATGGAAGACAATCTTACTCGACTATGAGTGATCACCAAAGCAGCAGCAGCAGCAGCTTTCACTTTTAAAGAAGTACAGTGGTACCTCAGGTTACACACGCTTCAGGTTACATACGCTTCAGGTTGCAGACTCCGCTAACCCAGAAATATTACCTCGGGTTAAGAACTTTGCCCCAGGATGAGGCAAAGAAATGGTAGAAATGGTAGCGCAGCGGCAGCAGGAGGCCCCATTAGCGAAAGTGGTGCTTCAAGTTAAGAACAGTTTCAGGTTAAGAATGGACCTCCGGAACGAATTAAGTACTGAACCTGAGGTACCACTGTAGTAAGGTCCTATGTCCTCCAGGAGAAACCATATAAGCCTACATCGATTCCTGCACATTTGTTTAAAGCAATGTGAAGTAAAGGAGTCTGAACTAAAGAGTTCTGTCATGGATGCTTTAGCTGAGATTCCCTGGGTTCCCTTCCAACTTTGTAATAGTGCTTTAAAGGTATGGTGTGAATGGGAGCTATCCCTTTAATGGGAAGCCCATTGCAGGACCTGAATGCAAGAACAACCCTCCCCAACCGTGAATCCAAGAAACTGTGATTCAGAACTACAGCTGCCTCAAGCTGCTGTGCTTTTCAAAGGCTTTAAGTTGTGGAGTTTCAATCACTAGCTAAAAGAAAAAGGCAAGCCTCTGGTCACACAATTTCCCCCCCAAAATTTTGTTTCATTAAAAAAAAAAACCTTTATTTGCAAATTCAACAGATAAAAAATAACCTTATATAACAAATACAAATAGTAACAAAATAAGAATACACACAACACATTATATACATAGTGCTCATCACATTAAGGACTCGGCTAGGCTGGTGAAGAAAGTGTTGTGTATGCAATATAACACTGTGCCACCAGATGGCGCTGTGGAGTCCCATCTTTCCCTGTTTAAATTTACAAGACATTTAACTGAAACTCTGGTGTGTTCAAATCCAGTCTAGATATCCAAAAGGCATCCGTACAAAACTGGCATCTCCAAGACCTATTTTCAAATGTACCGAGGCAATAAAAAAGGTCGTTATTTATCAAAACGTGTGTGCTGTGTACAAAACTAAGCAGAAATAGCTCGCCTTTCTGCACTGCTACACATCGAGGCAGCCCGGGAGCCGCAGAAACGATGAAAAACCTCACATCCTACTGCAATGCAATGCCAGTAAGTCATAATGAGGGGGAAACGTGACTCTAGAAATAAACAAGTCAATCAAAGTGCTGTCCAATAGTTCCTTTCAAACGCAACGGGACAGTGACAAATGAATATTCAAAAGTATCGTAGCTCCAGGCTGGTGCAAATCCTATGTTTTTGTTCTGTATTTTGGTGGGAAGGTGGATTTTTGCAACAAAATACAAAACACCACCCATGTTCTTTGGGGGAACCCAGTGGCTGTGATGCACGCGGCCGATGAGAATTGTAGTCCAAAACATTTGGAGGGCACCAGATTGTGAAGGTTGCTGTAATTGTTCATGTGCTTTGTCCTGAAGGGATACCAGAACATCCACGCTCCACTATCCACTATCCAGGCATAGGCAAACTGGGCCCCCCAGGTATTTTGGAACTACAACTCCCATCATCCCTAGTTAATAGGACCAGTGGTCAGGGATGATGGGAAGTGTAGTCCCAAAACAGCTGGAGGGCCGAGTTTGCCTATGCCTGCTCTTAGCCGTGGAGTTTCTCCCAAGTGCAAGTTTTGCAATGCGAATTAACGTATGTATTCCACCAAAACCTCGATGTTTATAAAGTGCGTTCACCTCCGTGAATTCTCTGGTGAAGTTTAAGGCTTGATCCGTGACGGAAACTCTTCTGACACTGGGAACATTGATACGGCTTCTCCCCTGTGTGGATTCTGTGGTGCCTGTTCAGGTTTCCACTCCAGCCGAAGCTCTTTCCGCACTCGAAGCATTTGTACGGCTTCTCCCCTGTGTGAATTCTTTTGTGCACTCTCAGGTACGTGCTCTGAACAAAGCTCTTTCCACACTCTGAGCATTTATAGGGCTTTGCGCCAACATGGAATCTCTGGTCTGAGCTGCGAGAGAATGGCTTCCTGTTCTCTGAATATTCATGTGGTTCTTCTCCCATGTGGATTCTCTGATGTTTAGTAAGGTTCATCCAGCCAATGAAACCCTTTCCACACTCTGAGCACATCAACAGTCTCTTCTCTCCATTCTCAGTATTCCTTCTGTTTCCTGCATGACGTTCTGCCAGTATTGGAACTTCACGGAAGCCAGCCCCTGCAGAAGTCAAGCGCGTCTTCTGCTTTTGTTCAGTTTTCTTTCTTTGAGGACTGTTTTCTTCATCACTCTCACTCCCATCACCTGAAAGAATCGAGAGAGAAATCAGGAAGGAAACTCAATGAAATTAAAGGAAAGCAGAAAATACGGTAAGTGGGGAGACAGATCCCTTTCAATTCCATCAAACAGCCTCTGATGGTGAAAAGGAAATAATAACTGATACATGCCACATGTGTTCCGCATTTGTAGGAAATTGGTATTTTAGTATGGCAGTCTCTATACTTTTGAACTCCCTGAATATTGACATGAGACAAGTGCCTTCACTCTACTCTTTTTGGTGCCTGCTAAAAACATTTTTGCTCAGGCAAGTCTACCCAGATATCTAGAATACTGATGTGTTTGCAGTTTATTACCATTTTTAATTATCTGAATTTACCCTTGATTTCTGTTTTAACTCTGAAGCACAACCCAAATCCTGCAAGGAAATAGCTGTAGTTCGATGATACAACATGTGCCTTGCTTTGAGGTTTTTCTATAATCAAGTGCTAAGTATTTTTGTGTGTGAAATAAGAAGCATAAATTATTAGCATTAGTAAATCTATTACGCACCCTCTGCCAAGCAGGTCATGGGGTGGTTTAAAATTTGTAATTTTAAAAGAATTTTAAAATTTAAAATAAAAAGAATTTTAAAAATTACAGTCCTGGGAAAGGGGCAGGCTCTTAAAACATGTCTCAGGTCTCAAGGCCAGGGTAGAGAGCTACCTCTTCAGCATTCATTTACAGGTAAGAGAAAACAGGTAAGCTATTATAAAGTCTTTCTTAAACTGAGGGGAGCCCCCGTTGTATATCTTTCAGAAGTGAATTCCAGAGCGCAGGAGACACTACCAAAAAGGTCCTGCCTGCCTCTGGTGCCCACCAGTTGAATTAAGGAGGGCACGGGAGTCTGGTCACACAGAAATCAAAATGTCTGCCAGGTGTCTGCATAGCTTGCTAGGTCAAAAATGCAGGGAGTCCCATGTCAATTCAGCACCTACCAGCTAATTTCTCCTCTTCTTCAGAGCCCTCAGTGAATGCATTTTCCCATTCTTTCTGCAAAGCGATGTCAGATCTGGAAATTGGCACTCCTTTTTTGAGAGAAAGAAGATATTATTATTTATTAAATTCATATACTGCCCTTTATCAGGGCGACGTACAACGTTAAAACACATTACACAGCATCAGTGACAAAAACATAGTAAAGAGCATACTGACGGACAACCTAATTATAATAATAGTCCCCACACTTTTACAGGTCATAGATTAATTAATAGCCATAGGCCTGGGTAATGTTATAATGCTGCCTTAAATGTATAGCTTGGATGGGGCCAGAGCTTATTTAACTATTTATTTATTTGATTTTTTTTTTTTTTTTGCACTTTCATAGCATATATCAAGGCAGCTCGTGGCATAAATTCCATTAAATCAGTCAATAAATATCTGTAAAATGGTAAGCCAGTAAGCTTACTGGGAAATGATAAATAATGAATTGAAAAGGATGTTCAAAATAATCTTAGTTTTTTTAAAAAAACAGAAACTTTTCTTTGGGGAATTTAGGGACAGAACTACCTAAATTGCATAGAAATTTATTTATGTATGCGACTACAACAGCAAGCATGTTACTCGTCCCAAAATGGAAAGAAGCAGAAGTCCCAGCAAAGGGAGAATGGATGCAAAAACTTATGGAATATGCAGAAATGGCGAAATTTACCGGAAGAATAAGAAATCAAGATAAACTTTTTATAAAAGAATGGATATGGCTTAGTGAATATTTACAGATAAATTGCAAACAGATAAAAACATTGGCAGGATTACTGCAATAACCTGTAGTTTCATACGAGTTTATATTTAACATAGATAATTAAATGAGCAAATTAAATGAATTTGGATATGCAGAAGATACTAAAAAATAAATTTAAGGAACGGCAGAAAGGGGGGGGCATAGAGGAAGCCAAACTTTGAAATGTTAAAATGATTGTGAAACTAATGAAATGTATGAATTTGAAAAGTATAAATAAACTTTAAAATAATGAAAATAAATATCTGTATAACTGATGTTTACAAACATCAGTAAAACAGCAACAGATACTAGCTGGCTGAAGGGTGGGGGGAATCCATATTGTAAAAATGTAACTAAAGTTTTTAAGAGAGACATAGCTGTCATCGTTTCCCTTTTTTAAAGGGAAATTCCCTTATTCCGAATAGGATTCCTCGCAATAAAAAGGAAATGTTGACAGCTATGTAGACGTCTGAAAGAAGGCAGGGAGTTCCGCAGGGTGGAGCTTGCCACACTAAACGGCCTCGGTCCAGTATATCTGAAGGAGCGTCTCCACCCCCATCGTTCTGCCCGGACACTGAGGTCCAGCTCCGAGGGCATTCTGGCGGTTCCCTCACTGCGAGAAGCCAAGTTACAGGGAACCAGGCAGAGGGCCTTCTCGGTAGTGGCGCCCTCCCTGTGGAACACCCTCCCACCAGATGTCAAAGAGAACAACAACTACCAGGCTTTTAGAAGACATCTGAAGGCAGCCCTGTTTCAGGAAGCTTTTATTGTTTGATGTATTATAGTATTTTAATATTCTTTTGGAAGCCGCCCAGAGTGGCCGGGGAAGCCCAGCCAGATGGGCGGGGTATAAATAATAAATTATTATTATTATTATTATTATTATTATTAAAGGCCCTGTCAGCTACTGTCACACGCCGTGACGTTTCCCACAATGCACTGCCGCATACAAAGAGCAGCAACTCTTCCTGCTTTCAGGATCTATCGGCCAAAACCAAGGAGGAGCCTTACCTAGAAATACCAGACTCGCATAATTCTCCTCCATGACTTCTTTGTGCAGCGCTCTCTGGTCCGGATCCAGCAGGAACCATTCCTCCTCTTTGAAACGCACTGCCACCTCCTCAAGGGACACGGCAGCCTGAAAGAAAGATGGTCCGTCAAATCCCACACCTCTCGCTGGGTCTGAAAAAGGAACCTGGGGGGTTCCCTGCCCGTCTCCCCAACAATTCCGCCCACCCCGTACCTGTTCCAACTGGGCAGGAGCCATTCCCAGTCCACCACAAAGAGGAGGAGGCCTAGAAGGAAGCTCTGGGGCCATCTCGCTGTCTCCAAACGTTGTTCGACATCCTATGGGGAAGACAAAGAAAATGGGGAGGCATTTTAGGCTCCGTAATTTAACCGCAGGATCCAGGCATATTCAAGAGAAGGAGAGACTATGTTGAAGCCTGCTCCGTTATGGTCCTTACCCAGAGAAGTGGTACCCATGTCAGCCTCCTGCTTGATCTCCCTGAACAGTGGCCTCTCGGTGGCATCTGGCAGGCTGTTCTCTGCCTCTATGAAATGTGAGGTTGCTTCGGATGACATCTCCTGCGCCTGAGATAGGAACCCATGCAAGAAAGTGGAAGGGGGGGGGGGAGACAGGAAACAGGTCAGGCAAAGGCCAGGGGTGCCATTAAATAACGCAAGATGAATAAATGTATTAAGTTATTATTACCGTATTGGCCCGTATATAAGCCGCACTTTCGCCCCAAATTCCGACCGTGAAAAGTTAAAGTGCAGCTTATATTCGCGACCTTACAAAAATTATCCAGTATGCAGCCAGGAGCAAGGCAAAGTGGTGCCTGTCCCAGGCGTAGTCCCCCGTCTTCTCCCCCAAGGCCGGGAAGGGAGAAAGCGGGGAGGGGAGCAGCTTATATTCGGACCAATACGGTATCATCATCATTATTAATAATTGTTATTTACCCTCCCTTTCACTCTAAGGTCCCAGGGCAGGTTGCAGCATTAAAACACAATACTAAAAACAATTCAAAAATTGGATTCATAGAAGTAAGGAGAGTCCTAAAACCATGCACCTCAAAAGCCAGGGTAAAAATGAGCGTCATCAGCATTCGCTGGAAGCCGTATAATGTAGGTACCAGATGTACCTCTGTGGGGAAGGAGTGCCACAGCTTAGGGGCCACCACAGAGAAGGCCTTCTGCCACCCACCAAACCTCTGAGGGTGCAGTTACTACCAAGAGGGCCCCCCCATCTGCTGATCTCAGCACCTGAGAGGGTCTAATTTATCAGCTAGAAGATTGATCAGCACTTCCTGAGGCAGTGAATCCAAATACAACCAAGGATCGGGGCCTTGGAATTACCAAAGCAAAACAGTCTCTCACCTCAGCCTCCTTCTGGTCTTCCGCTTGGCTCATGAGAAAACCTTCAGCCAGGGCCACTGCCTCGGCGCAGGTCTCTGGCCCACAATCTCTGACCCAGCTCTGCATCTCCGGGGGGAGGGCAGCCAGGAACTGCTCCAGGACCACTAAATCCAGGATCTGAGCCTTGGTGTGTCTCTCTGGCTCCAGCCACAGACGGCAAAGGTGGTGGAGGCGGCTGCAAACCTCTCGGGGCCCCTCGGCTTCCTGGTAGCGGAAATGCCTGAAACGTTGGCGCCGAGCGTCAGAGCCAAGGACATCCTCCTCACCCAGGATCTCCTGCGCGGTTCTCTTTGAGGCTGTCACACTGCCCCTCGCCTGGACGAAGTCTACGGAGTCTACCCCTGCTCTTTTCCCTGCGTCAGTTGCCACAGAGTCTAGCTCTTCCATCTTTCCTCCACGGAGCCGGTCATTTGCCTTTTCTTTCTGCCTAGGAGGGACGGAGCGTGTTGTATTGCTGCTTCTTTCGGCCTTGTCAGCCACATCTCTGTGCCGTTTCATGAGGTGACTGTGCATTGTGTTGGTTCCCACCTGCTGGCAGCCGCTGGGCTTCCCAAGACTAACAGTTTGACTGCAACGGGCCGCAAATTTGCTATTGGCATCCTTGGCGAAGAGTTTCCACCCAAAAGGCGTTTTCCCACGATGGGCTGATGGTTCCATGTTGGTGGCAACCTTTTGAAGTGGGTTCTTTTGGGGCCTTTTGATGCCAGAGGCACCTCCTTCCTTGAGTCTTGGTAGTGCCCTTTCCTTTGCACAGTCCTCCTGTACCAGCAGAGCGTTGCCATCCCTGGACTCAGAATCTTGGCTGCTGTTGCTCTCTAGCAAAGTGAATTCCATTGGCTGGCATGCCACACAGGTCAGCGGAGTGGACGGCAATCTAGAACTGCCTGACATGGACCGAGTGTGAGGCCTGGAGGGTGTCATCCTGCTACTTCCTGCTACCTCGTTAAGAGCGGAGTGAGACCCCAAGGTGCCTGAGACAGACCGGGTTCGAGGCCTGGAAGATGCAGTCTTGCCCCTTTCTGATGCCTTGTCAAGAACATCTCTGTGCTTTCTCATCATGTGACTGTGCATTGCAGTGGTTCCCACCAGTTGGCAACCATCAGGCCTCCCAAGGCGAACGGCCCTATGGCAGACACGGCACTGGACCACAAATTTGCTTGTTGCCGTGAAGTATCTCCACACGAAAGAGATCCTCTGCCTTTTTGCTGGTGGCTCCATAGTGGTGGTGTCCTCTGGCTCACGGGACGTGGAGGAGGACTGTCTTAGGAGGCGCCTGCTTCTACGCAGCTTTGGGACCTCGCCTGGGGTGCTCTTCAGGGGAACTTGGACACAATGTGCTTCTGCTTGCGCTGGAAGTGGCAAGTTCAGCACATCAGAACTGGACGGTTCCTTCTCTTCCTCCATGCTGCTCTCCAATGCCAGAACGAAATTCTTATCATCCAACTGAAAAAGATCCTCTTGGGAAGGCTCCAGTGGAGATTCTTCCATAGGGTTTTGGGAACCACTCCGTGCCTCTTTTATGCCGAACTGTGGTCCCAACCAGTTCCTTTCGTTTGTCCTCTCCATCTTATTCTGCAAGTTGCCCATTGTGCAAGAGGAAGTCACGGTGGTGAAGCAATCCAGCAGAGTCTAGTTTTTTTTCTGGTGGGAGAGAAAGAGAGAGAAAATCAGTCAATCACTGCTTTTCAATAGAAGCACCCACTGAAATTTAATGGAAGGCAATTTGTATGAGCTTAAATGTGCACTGTAGTTTTTGGATTCATCCAAGTTGCTGGAAGCTCCTTATTTCCCAAGACAGAACCTGCAGAACTCACAAGGTCCAGATGATTTGCAGAAGTTGATTTTATTCTCTGCAAGTTTGTCACTTACTCTTCTCCAAACCATGTGTGTCCCCCCCACAAATTTTTCCCTTAGCCTGCACTGTTGCTGCACTTTCTTCCACAAGCAAAAGCCTCACATCAGAAATAGGAAACATGTGTGGTCATGGCACTGTTTCAGAAACTATTGGAAATATAGCATTAATTTATTTCATGGAATTTCTATACTGCTTGGGTTTTTTGTGTGTGCTTTATAAAAGCCTCAAATCAATTAAAAAAAGACAATACTGTAACATCAAGGGAGGGAACCCCATTGTATTTTGAAACATTTTTTTTGAAAAAACTTTTATTAAAATTCCCTCAACTTCTAAGCCGTAAAAGCGCTTGATCAGAAGGGAAGTAGAATAGGTGCTGCAACACTAAACAAGGCAGGATCTACATTTCTAACCTTCCTTTCACATTACAGAACAGGCAACTGTGGTGTGATGGAAATTTAGAATGGCGTAACATTATTAAATGTCTGGATGTGAAAAAAGAACATTTTTTAAAAAACACAGAACTTATAACTCCCATGATCCCTAGTTAGCAGGACCAGTGGGTCAGGGATGATGGCTATAATCTGTAAATCTAACCAAATAAACCCGATGTCCAAAAACATCTGGAGGGCAGTGTTTGCCTATGCCTGTTCTAGGGATCCCAGTTTGATGTATTACTATGAACCAGGGGCAAGTCAATTAAACGGTTCAGGGGCAGTGCGAAAGGATTGCAAAACTTTGGCACCAGTTTGGAGGGGCCCCCAAATTTCAGGGTTTGCAGTTAATGAAGCTCCAGAGCATGTTTTGCAGTGAGTCTGCGTATAAGCACCTATTTAGCTACTAAGAGGGCAAATAGCACCAGCACTTTGCAGTGGTGAGGCAGAAGTCGCTTTTGGGGCGCTGGGGTTCCTAGGATGCTGTCTTGGGGACCCTGCTCCCCAAAACGTAATGGGTCTACCACCCACTCGCCCCCTGCAACCCCAGACAACTGCACCCCAGATGAGACTGACCAATGGCCCCTCCCAAAAATATACATAGAACAATTTAAATACAGGTGAGCAAAAAGAGGTGCTAAATTGATGCAGTAACACCTAAACTTTGGAACTGCCTCTCTATTGACATCAAACAGGCATCCTTGTTGTATTATTTTCAGCACCCACTTAAAACATTTTTGTTTAGGCAAGCCTATCCAGACATTTATTTTTTTTAATAAAGAAAGATAAAAATGACTGTTTTTTTGCAGTACATTTCTAGAGCTAATTTAACTTTACCTCAGAGGAAAACCATTCGTTGAACATCTTTTTTTTCACCCTTAACTTTATGTGTAATGCATTCAGCGGGGGGGGGGGAACCAACAATTTTTAGAAATTTTCCATTAATTTCTGTAACACACCATGTAATACTGACACGTAGAAGTGTTTCCTTTCTTACTAACTGCCCTGGATTTTAATCTTCTGGATGTTTCAATATTTGCTTTTAACTACAGTGGTACCTGAGTTTGCAAACAGTCTGGTTTGCATACGTTTTGGATTACAAACACATCAAACCCAGAAGTGTGTGTCCCAGTTTGCAACCTTTTTTTGGATTACAACCCTTTTTTTATTATTACAAGAGAAAAAAATTGGAGGCCCCATTGGCGAAAGCATACCTTGGGTTACAACCTGTTTTGGTTTACAAACAGACCTCCGGAACAGATTATGGTTGTAAACCAAGGTACCACTACAAGTTCGTTTGTTTTACACACTCGAGCTGTGTATATATATTTTGTGTTTACACTTACACACACAGGCACACATAACCTCCCATTACACAATAAATAATAATAGTGCCAAAGCAATTTGCAACTAACGTAAAAATATGGCGTTGTGCCGAATGCTAGTCCTACTCAGAGTCAGTGGCGTAGCGTGGGTTGTCAGCACCCGGGGCAAGGCAAGTAATTTGCGCCCCCTAACCCGTGGATTTGCGCCCCCTAACCCGTGGATTTGCGCCCCCTAACCCTAACCCCCAGATGTTCCGCCCGGTGCAGCCGGCCCCCCCTGCACCCCCACGCTACGCCACTGCTCAGAGTAGGCCCCACAGAAGTTCATAGGTTTCTTAATTTCAGCAGGTTTACTCAGAGGAGACCTGCTGAAATTAAGAAACCTATGAACTACTTGTTCTTAGTTGGATAGAAACTGGAGTAATAAAAATGGACGCTAGCATGTTTAAAAGTCAGGATGGGAATATAATATCATGAGAAGGGTTCACGCCTTTGATCGAGGGGGAGTTGACTATGAAATAGCTCTAAAGGGGGGGGGGGAGAGCAAAGATCTTCCCTGCTTCTAATTGAAAGTTGCCCATTCAGTTTTCTCCCAACGGGATGCAAAAGGGGTTTCTCAGTGTTCAAGGGCAGAACATCTTAAGAGAGGGGTCAGCAAACCTGTCCCTCCACTGTCCCTCAGACCCTGGGGTGGGGGGGAGACTATATTTGGGGGGGAGGGAATGAACGAATTCCTATGCCCCACAAATAACCCAGAGATGCATTTTAAATAAAACTGCACATTCTACTCATGTAAAAATACGCCGATTCCGGGACCGTCCGCGGGCTGCATTTAGAAGGCAATTGGGCCTTAAGTTTGCCTACCCATGGCTTAAGATTTCAAAGAGCGAGAAACAGAGCCTAGATAGTGCATGAGCGAGGGGGGCCGAAGGGCTGTCGTTATGGAAAAGTTTCCCTGAAGCATTTCCTTTTCAACCTCAAAATCTGTTGCATTTGCATGCATGGGCGCAGCCGGCGTGGGGGGCAGCTGCCCGAACCCAAGCAATAAAAATGCATAGCAAACAAAAATCCTGAATAAGCCCGTGATTGCAGACACATTTTCCCCAGGGCTTTCGCATTTGTGCGCACGCACACACAAAACCTCCCCGCTTTCCAAACACAGCTTCTTGCTGCTGTGCCGCTTTGCCCGTCTCCTTCCCGTGTTCTCCCCTGCTTGCTTGCTTGCCTGCCTTCTCCAGCCGGGAGCGCGCAGCAGCAGCTCTCGCCTTCCCCGCGGGAGTCACGGGCAGGCGGTGCGCAATTGCCCCCGCGCTCAGGGCTGGAGGAGGCAGGCAAGCAGGCAAGCAAGCAAGCAAGCAAGCAGGGAAGGAAGCCGGATCGGTGCGCGCGCGCGCGCGGCTATCCCGCGCCTGGGAGCGCACTCTCCGCGCCCCTCGGAGCGCGCGCCCCTTGGGAACGCGCCTGCCCTGCGCAGCAGGCAAGCAAGCAAGCAAGCAAGGAAAGAAGCCGGATCGGTGGGTGCGCGCGCGCGCGGCTATCCCGCGCCTGGGAGCGCACTCTCCGCGCCCCTTGGGAACGCGCCTGCCCTGCGCAGCGACGGCAGATGCTGCGCCACTGACCCTTCTTGCAGTGCAGTCCGCCCCTGATTCCCCAACGCGCAAAACATCCCTTTTTGGCGACGGCGGTGTCGGGAGAGAGAGAAAAGAGTTTCTGGTTGCCGGCAAAAGTTTTCAGAAAACTCCCCTCTCTGTCCAGGCCCGCTCTGGACCCCCAATCCCGCTACTCCCATCTCTATTTGATTTTTAAAGATCGGATCTATCAATTTGGGACAGAGCCACACACACTCCGCTTTCCCCGGGAGCAAATCCCTGCTTCAACGGGAGCGCACACCAAGTTGCTAGACCTCTGGAGGTTTCGCATCACGAAAGGTAGTCGCAATCATCGAAAGGGCAAAGCCGATGCTGTTATTTGCAGAACATAATTTCAAATAACTGCATCGGCTTGCCCTCTGGATGTTTTGGACTACCTTTCGTAATGCGAAAACTATATAACATTTTACTAGGTTTTATACAAATATCACAAGAATAAAAACACACAGTAACAAAAATGAAAAATACAAAAATATACTAAAGCAATATTAAACCGCCCGCCCCCCGGGATTCCCTCAATCCCGTGACTTTCCTCCACCCCCTCTCCTGGTTCCTTTACCATATTTTTTTCTACTGCATATCTTATTTTTCCTTCAGTTTTTCTATACTGTCCCTAAAATTACAAGTTACAGGTAGGTAGCCGTGTTGGTCTGCCGTAGTCGAAGCAAAATAATAATAATAAAAATCCTTCCAGTAGTAGCACCTTAGAGACCAACTAAATTTGTTATTACTAAAATTGCAAGTGTTCTTAAAATCCTGCCAATGCGTTAACGTGTTTACAGTGCGCAATTGTGTTTCTCAAATCGCCGCTGCAGCCAGGTGTCGCTTAAACCCAGCACAACCGAGCGGTTTAAGCTAAATCTGGCTGCGTGGGCAATTTGGAAAAAAAAAAAGACTTCATAGCAATTGTAAAAAGGAACTAACCTCAGGGTTTTAGGCAGACGATCCTACTCTCTGTAGCCAAAGGAGCGCTGCTGGAAGCTGGACGAAAGATGATTTCCAGTACAGTAATCCACACGTTCGCCAGAGAAGAAAAGACAGCGATCTCTCCACGACCCTGCAAACGCGTGTGAGAAAGCTTTGCAAACTAAGGGTATAAATAGTCACGGCTGCTGAAAAGAAGGGTGGGGTCGTGCAGGCGTGGCGACTTCCCAAGTCGTCCTCCCCTCTCCTACCCCCACCCAACCACAGGATGGAGAGCTTTGACCTTGTTCGGATCAAAGCGGGAGAATTGAGAGAGTTTAACGCCTCCGGCTAGTTTTCAGATCCTGAGCACGCTTTTTGAAAAATATGGGTACTGTTTGTTTATTGCATTTATCTAATTCACTTCTCTCTTTTTTTGTCCATCCAAGGAGCTTCTTGTAGGGGGGTGAATTAGATGAGCAATCCGATGATTCTGTGAATATCAGTTGCCAGGAATTGCAGATGGGGGAGAGGGGTGTTGGGCTCAGGTACCTTTTGCAGACCGCACTGGGGGGGGTTGTCTTTATTTATTTATTTATTTATTTATTTATTTACTTGTATTTATTTCCTGCCTTTTCCTCCAAGAAGCAAAAAAAGTTGGCATGCAGGGCTTTTCTCATTTAATCTCCAACAACCACCCTGTGAAGTAGGTAGGGCTGAGAGTGAGGATTTGAACCCAGGTCCTGCACTACCCCCTGGCTCTTTCAATCATAGAATCATAGAGTTCTAAGGGGTCACCAAGGGTCATCTAGTCCAACCCACTGCAATGTAGGAATCTCAGCTGTGGTCTAAAAACCACTGAGGCCAAGGCTTGCCGATCAGAAGGTTGGCAGTTTGAATCCCCGCGACGGGGTGAGCTCCTGTTGCTCGGTCCCTGCTCCTGCCAACCTAGCAGTTGGAAAGCACGTCAAAGTGCAAGTAGATAAATAGGTACCACTCTGGCGGGAAGGTAAATGGCGTTTCCGTGCGCTGCTCTGGTTCGCCAGAAGCGGCTTAGTCGTGCTGGCCACATGACCCAGAAGCTATACGCTGGCTTCCTCAGCCAGTAAAGCGAGATGAGCGCCGCAACCCCAGAGTTGGTCACGACTGGACCTAATGGTCAGGGGTCCCTTTACCCTTTACCTTTACAGCTGAAGCATCCATGACTGAGAGGGCCATCCAGCCTCTGCTTGTAAACCTCCATGGAAGCAATCCACAACCTTCCCAGGTAGTCCACTGCTGAACTGCTCTTACTAAGAATTGCAGAGTTGGAAGGGACCATGAGGGTCATCTAGACCAACCCGCTGCAATGCAAGAATCTTTTGCCCAAGATGGAACTTGAACCCAAAACCCTGAGATTAAGAGTCCAGAGCATGGGTAGGCAAACTAAGGCCCGGGGGCTGGATCTGGCCCCATCGCCTTCTAAATCCGGCCTGGGAATCAGCCTGTTTTTACATGAGTAGAATGTGTGCTTTTATTTAAAATGCATCTCTGGGTTATTTGTGGGGGATAGGAATTTGTTCATATTTCCCCCCCAAAATATAGTCTGGCCCCCCAACAAGGTCTGAGGGACAGTGGACCAGCCCCCTGCTGAAAAAGTTTGCTGACCCTTGGAGCTCTACCAACTAAACTGAAGTTTAAGTCAGAAGCTTCAGGCACAGTGACTCTGTCACTAAGCATAAAATAGCTCACACGGTGGACAAACCTTAGAATCATAGAATCATATTGTTATTATAGTCATACCTCGGGTTACAGCCGCTTCAGGTTGCGTTTTTTCGGGTTGCGTACCACCGAAACCTGGACGTACCGGAACGGGTTACTTCCGGGTTTCGGCGGTCGTGCGTGCACAGAAACGCTAAATCCTACTTTGCGCATGCGCAGAAGCGCAAAATCATATGTGCACAGATGCACATATGCGGGTTGCGAATGCGCATGGATCATGTTCGCAACCCGAGCGTCCGCTATATTCTGCTGCTTTGGGAGGTCACTTCAGTACTGCTATTGCAGCAGTTTGACTTCAGCCCTGCAAGCACACTCCATTGTCTTTCGAGTTAGACGGATGCCAATGACAAACAAACTTAGTTCCTGGTTGTGGGCTTCCACCATGAAAACTAGATGGGCCACTGGCCTGATCCAGCAGGCATTCCAGCCTTTCACTGGCCTGATCCAGCAGGCATTCCAGCATTGCAGGGGGTTGGACTAGATGACCCCCTGGGGTCTCTTCCAACTCTACAATTCTATGATTCTTCCTACCTTCTTATGTGTGTTGGTGCTTCTGGTGTTTGTTTGTATATTTATTGCCTCTGTTCATACAATTTCTCAGGAAGGTGATTTATTTGCATGAAAAATAAATAATTTCAAATTCCACAAAGAAATAATAATGCTACATGAATAATGGAATGTCACCATCAGTTCACATTATGGATACAGTAAGCATAAATACAAGCCCTCCAATCTGCCCATATATGCACCTACATGAAATTGACCTCGATATTAAATATTTCCAAATGCAGCCAGATCAGTGAAAAATGCCATTGTTTATTTAATGTGAGTGTTGAATAAATATTCTCTGTTAACATTCCTTTACAAAACTAAAAGGAAATATTTCATTTCATTTTTAATTTGTATAACTGATGTATAAAAGGCAGTCTGTAAGCCCCAGAAATGGCAAAATGATTCATTTCTCAAATTCTCAATTTCTCAATTTATATACTGCTTGTTCGACACAAAAACCTCACAGAGTGGTTTACAAGAAGAATAAAATAATGTTCTTATGACCTGTAACACCTGGAGTGTTGAAACTTCAAACATGCCCTGCCTTGCAGAGGGTAGAAAGAATCTTCAGTTATCTCCAGACACACTCCTGATTAAACTTAAAAGGACATCCCAGGTTGGCAAAAGCTATGAGGGTGTAGCTGTGAAACTGAACTAATCCAATTAATCACTAACTTGACCCCTGGGGGTCTGGATGGCAACAAGTCTTGAGGGCAGAAAAGTAGGTCACCAGCCTCACCTTAATCTGCTTAACAATGGGGAATGTCCTGGGCAATTGCCTGGCTTGATGGGCTTCATTTGCAAATGTAAAAGGTGTGGGGTGGGGAAAGGAAAGAAGCCAAGGCTGGCAAAACCTATGCAATCTATATGCATGTATCTACAGTAGCAATTGAAATTATTCAACCACCCACTGAAAATCAAGTTGATTATCAACATTTACAGACTTTCAGCTGTTTGCAATGAGCAAATGAACAAAAGCAATGGAAATGGCTCAACACAAGGGATGCTTCAAGTGGTTCCCTCAAATTCAGCTGAAATTGCAATTTATATATGCAATGTCTCACATATATATATATATATATATATATATCACACAGAATTACAGAACTGCAGAGTTGAAAGGGCTGCAAAGGATTGCTTCTGATTCCTGCATTGCAGGAAACTTTATTTCAGAAATCTTATATACCCCTGGATTGTAAACAGCAGAGAAGTCTCTGTCTCATCTTTATCAAATTATATACAAGGGAAAACACCAGATGTCCTTTCCTAATGTGGAAGCAATCTTGCAGCTATTTCTTAGCCCTGCTCAGGAGAGAGGATTTTTTCAAGACTCAAAAGAATTAAAAATGAATTAAGGGCCACAATATCTCAAGAAAGGTTGTCCACACTGAGCATTCTGTACACTGGAAGTGACAAACTTAGACAAACAAATTTTGATGAAGTTTTGGATAATTTTCCTATGAGGAAGGCTAGGAGGGGAAAACATTTTAGCCTTACTGTATTTGATGGTTGTAGTTTACTTCTTAATATGTATTTTAAAACTGACTTTTTAATGACAACGTAAAGTAAATTCTAGAAGTGCCACACTGTCAGGTAATCATGATCATATTATTTACACTTCCCGGGCAATATAATTTGTAAACTCAAGGTGTGTGTGTTTTTTTAAAAAAAGAATAACATTACAACTTCATTTTCCTAAAAAATAATGCTTATTCCACAAAAGGTGCACGAAGTTCAGTTACTGCAAAAGTTTTTCAGTGTTAATTTTATGCATTATTTTAAAATCACCATGGTGTTTAACAATAACATCTTATGTCCTTTGGAGGAGAAATTGAGAATTGCAGAATTTTAAATACCCTTCAGCATCCTTGTCTTCACTCAGTTCTGTTTATAACACTCTTTCATTTTCTTCTAGCTGTGAGGGTAGGGAGGGGCCTCACAAGTGGAGTAGCCCAGGGCCTCTCTTCTTCTAAATCCGGCCCTGATTAACTGATAGCTTTATCTCTAGTAGCTAACCTTTCATCATGTGATGAAAGTATTTTAGGCACCAAAGGACTTTCCCCCCCAAGCCAGTGCCTTCTATGGTACTGCTCATCTTTTAATCAGGGGGGGTAGGATTTTTTGTAACCAATTTTTATTTTTATTTTTCAATTAGATTTATATGCCATCTCTCATCAAAAGATCTTAGGGCAGTTCTGGGATAAAATAAAAATAAAAGCAAACTATAAATACAAGATCCATAAAGAAGGCTGATCGCCGAAGAATTGATGCTTTTGAATTATGGTGCTGGAGGAGGCTCTTGAGAGTCCCATGGTCTGCAAGAAGATCAAACCTATCCATTCTTAAGGAAATCAGCCCTGAGTGCTCACTGGGAGGACAGATCCTGAAGCTGAGGCTCCAAGACTTTGGCCACCTCATGAGAAGAGAAGACTCCCTGGAAAAGACCCTGATGCTGGGAGAGATTGAGGGCACAAGAAGGAGGACAGAGGACAAGATGGTTGGACAGTGTCCTCAAAGCTACAAACATGAGCCTGACCAAACTGCGTGAGGCAGTGGAAGACAGGAGTGCCTGGCGTGCTCTGGTCCATGGGGTCACGAAGAGTCGCACACGACTAAATGACTTGGATTACTGCAATGCGCTCTACGTGGGGCTACCTTTGAAGGTGACCCAGAAACTACAACTAATCCAGAATGTGGCAGCTAGACTGGTGACTGGGAGTGGCTGCCAAAACCATATAACACCAGTCCTGAAAGACCTACATTGGCTCCCAGTACGTTTCCAAGCACAACTCAAAGTGTTGGTGCTGACCTTTAAAGCCCTAAATGGCCTCGGTCCTGTATACCTGAAGAAGCATCTCCACCGCCATTGTTCTGCCTGGACACTGAGGTCCAGCTCCGAGGGCCTTTTGGTAGTTCCCTCCCTGCAAGAAGTGAGGTCACAGGGAACCAGGCAGAGGGCCTTCTCGGTAGTGGCGCCCACCCTGTGGAACGCCTTTCCATCAGATGTCAAGGAAGTAAAAAACTATCTGACTTTTAGAAGATATCTGAAAGCAGCCCTGCTTAGGGAAGTTTTTAATGTTTGATGGTTTATTGTGCTTTTAATTCTGTTGGGAGCCAGCCAGAGTGGGTCCAGTCAGTTGGGTGAGGTAGTAGTAGTAGTAGTAGTAGTAATAATAATAATAATAATAATAATAATAATAATAATAATAATAATAATATTCCTTCCAGTAGCACCTTTCAGTGTATCTGAAGAAGTGTGCATGCACACGAAAGCTCATACCAAGAACTAACTTAGTTGGTCTTTAAGGTGCTACTGGAAGGAACTTTTTTATTTTGACTATGGCAGACCAACACGGCTACCTATCTGTAACTGGAAAATTCAATGTATTTTTAAGAACGCTTTTTAAAAGGCATTTTCAGATTGGTTTTTATATGTGTGTAGATTCCACCTAGGTCAAAACTTTTTTACAATTTTGGTTGTTTATATTTATCTGTATTTGTTTAAAGCAAAATACAAATCATTTATTTTGCTTTAAACAAATACAGATAAATATAAACAACCAAAATTACAAAAAAAATTCCTTAATAATAATAATGGAAAAGGCTAAACTACTAAAAATATCAAAATATGTGGCATAGAATATAAGCCATTATGGGAAAGAGAAAGGGAAGAAGAAGGAGAAAGAAGAAAGAAGAAGAAAAAAGTGGGGGAGAGGTGGGGAAAGGGAGAAATGAGGCAAACAGCTCATTATTCTTATCAATTCTCTCTATCTGCATTCCATAGAATCCCTCATCTTGGTATCAGGGAACATTTCCCATGCAGTATCATTCTAAACATAACCAGGTGAACCCTTATCCCCTAGATAATTGTTTAAACATTCCCATTCTTCTTTCACCATCTTTTTAGGTTTATCTCTTATTGCATCTATCAGCTTCCTGAGCTCCAAGTACTTGCACAATTTGACTACCCATTCATCTTTAGTGGGTGCATTTTTATCTTTCCAGTGTTTTGCCTCTATAACCCTTGCTGCTGATGTTGCATAAGTAAATAACCTGGTTTTGTTTTGGGGAATATTATCTGAAACAATTCCTAGTAAAAATTCTTCCGGTTTCTTGCTAAATGTAATTTTTATCAATTTCTTTATCTCTTCATAAATCATACTCCAAAATCTTTATCTCTAGACAGGACCACCACATATGGTAGTATTCGTATCTGTTCCTTACATTTCCAGCACTTTCTATTATATGGTTTATTTATTTTTGCTAGTTTTACAGGGGTCAAGTACCATCTATAGTACATTTTCATAAGATTTTTCCTTATAAGGAAGCAAGCCATGAATTTTATATTTTTAGTCCATAATTCATTTCAAATATTGGGTTTGATTGTATGTCCCAGGTCCCTCTCCCATTTTACTGTAATTTCTTTGATATCCTCCTCCTCTCTTTGCCAATTCAAAAATAGTTTGTAAATTTTTGAAAGTGTCTTTTGATTATTATATAATATATCCTTCTCCAGGTTAAAACTTAATGTTCTTTAAACTTTAAACAGAGAGTGTCCTGCGTAGTTCTTATAGTTTTTATAGGAGGGAAAAAGAGAATTAATTTAGGTGTAAAATTTTCCAGAATAATTGAGGACATGACTTGTGCACCTATTGTCCATCAATTGCTATATAAATGTTTTTCACCTTGTACCATGTAAAGAGTACCCGTGGCATCAATATGCAAATTGATTCTCTTGATAAACATATCAGGAAATAACCAATATACCAATGGGATTTTTTTTCTTTCTTGAAAAAAACAAAGGGTAAGTAATTTGCAATACTAAGAAATTTTTATTTTCTTAATTAAATAGCATTCATTATTATTGAATTGTGATAAGGATTTCCTATTAGTCCTCACAAAAGGATTCATAAATAAGGTTTAGCAGGTGAAAAATGAACAGTGGTAAGGATGGCAGATATTTTAAATTATAACTTGGTGTTCTAATTTCCAAAACAATAGCTTTTAAAGAACTACTTTCCAGAGTCATGTATCCTGGCTTTATTGCTACCATGCTAGCTATCAATTGCAAAAACCAAAAAGATAGTTAAGGAATGAGGTGTCATGTTAAGCCTTTGTAGTCAGGTGCTCCTTTGTATTCAGACTAGGCCTTAGTACAATAATGTAGCACTTCGGAAGGAAGATGCAGCCCAGAAGCCCAGCACTGGAGGCCAACATAGAGAAGATCTGCACAGCCACCATGTATTTCCCCTTGGTGCTCTGGTAGGTGGGCACAAAGGACACCCAAACACTGCAGAAGATCAGCATGCTGAAGGTGATCAGCTTGGCTTCATTGAAGGCTCCAGGCAGCTTCCTGGCTAGGAAAGCCACAGTGAAGCAGATGGCAGCCAGGAAGCCCATGTAGCTGAGGGCACTGTAAAACATGGCAACAGATCCCTCATTGCATAGAAGGATGATCTCTCCAGCCCGAGAGTGCATGTCAGAGTCTGAGAATGGAGGTGAGGTACCCAGCCAGATGACGCAGATGAGAATTTGGATACTGGAACAGGAAATGACAATGGAGTTGGCCAGACTCTTACCCAGCCATCTCCTCACCCTGTTTCCTGGCTTAGTGGCCAGGAAGGCCAGAACAACGGTTATAGTTTTTGCCAACAAAGAAGAGACAGCAACTGAGAAGATGACGCCAAAGGCTGTCTGCCTGAGAAGGCAGGTCACTTTCCTTGGCCGGCCTATAAACAGAAAGGAGGACAAAAAGGAAAGGAGGAGGGAGACAAGGAGGATGTAGGAAAGGTCCCTGTTGTTGGCTTTGACTATGGGAGTGTCAAGATATTTAATGAATATTCCTAAAACAAGGCCTGTGATTAAGGCCAAAAACAGGGCAGTGGAAGCCAAGAGGGTCCCCAGATATTCATCATAGGACAGGAAGATGATAATTTTGGGGATGCATTGATCTCTGTCCTTGTTAGGGTGTTGATCTTCTGGACACTTGATGCAGTGGTCTGCATCTGGAAAAAGAAGAGTGTCTGCTTGAACATTTTCCTGCAGACTAGCAAAAAAAGCAGGTCAGTTTTGAATCCAGCCAACCCCCTTCAAACAGAAACAGTGATAGGGCTTGATGTTTCTGCTAATCAACACAGAGAGTTGGCCCTTTCCATGTAGGTCCCTAGTGCAGATACCCCCTTATTCATCTCCCAAGGAGGAGCTTGGAGTGTTCTAGAAGCTCCAAGTTGTTAATTGCAGCTACATCTGATCTCACCCCAACACCAGGTGTTGCGAGATGGGTGTAATTTACAGAAAAAAAATCCTCGGAGGAGAATGGACAGGAATTCTGGTCTTCCCCGTACAAACCAAACACCCCAGCTACTTTGCCACACTGACTGGTTCAAGGGAGCCTACCAGATGCAGCAACACTGCCTAATTTTTACATACTCAAGGCTGTCTCAGTGGTACTCGGAAAGCTTTATTAATATTATGTAAATCACTGTTTAAACTTTATTAAGTTCAGCCATAAGATTATACTTGAATATTCATCAACCAAGGACATATATTATTGTTCTTTTTGCTGCACATTCCTCCTCCACCTTCCTGAGTGGAGATCATCCCTTCCGCGCATGGAGCACAAGCATGGCAGCAAATGGGTTCCCCTTCCTGAACCTTTTTGGCATATCCAGGGCGACAGCTTTTGGTACACCTGGACTGAGGAAGGGTCTGACCAAAAACAGAAAAAAGCATCAATGAAAGACTGTTAGCAAATAACTTCTGGGCCAGTGTACAGTCTCGGTCTATGTGGAATAAACACGGCTTTGTTGTGGATGCTTTTTTTTTATCTATGGGACAAAACAGAGAGTCATAGTCCTTGGGACACAGTTGGGGCAGAAAGAGATAATCAAGAAGAAAGAATTACATGGAGACTGTATTGTCCTTGGATTTAGGAGTCAGAGCTGTCTGCCATTATTACAAAGGTCTAGTAGAATCATAGAATCATAGAGTTGGAAGAGACCACAAGGGCCATCAAGTCCAACCCCCTGCCAAGCAGGAAACACCATCAGAGCACTCCTGACAAATGGTTGTCAAGCCTCTGCTTAAAGACCTCCAAAGAAGGAGACTCCACCACACTCCTTGGCAGCAAATTCCACTGTCGAACAGCTTTTACTGTCAGGAAGTTCTTCCTAATGTTTAGGTGGAATCTTCTTTCTTGTAGTTTGGATCCATTGCTCCATGTCCGCTTCTCTGGAGCAGCAGAAAACAACCTTTGTCCCTCCTCTATGTGACATCCTTTTATATATTTGAACATGGCTATCATATCACCCCTTAACCTCCTCATAAGGCATCATTTCCAGGCCTTTGACCATTTTGGTTGCCCTCCTCTGCCCAGAACTGGACACAGTACTCCAAGTGAGGTCTGACCAGAGCAGAATACAGTGGCACTATTACTTCCCTTGATCTAGATGCTATACTCCAATTGATAGTAAACAGTACAAATCTGCAATCATGGAAACCATTTTAAAATATCAAAATCTAGAGAAAGAAACAAGCTGAAACAGAAAGGTATTTGGAGCAGCCATGTTGTGCTCAATTCTGAAGTCTGGCATGCTTCCTGACTACTGCAAAAGCCATGCCCCAGTCATATTCTAACCTGCTTCTCCATTTTCATGTTTCTTATTTTGGCTTTCCTCCATTCATCTTCTCTGCTGTATAGTTTTAGCCCATTACTTAGATAGGTATAAGGTATATTATTGTTTCTCCCAACAGAGTATCAGAGCTCAACATATCTCTAAAAAGGAATGCAACTCAATGATTGGGTTTTCCAAACCTGGTTGAATAGTCTGGACCATGCAAGAGCCTCTTCGTCAATGGTGAATTTTGGGCCTGAGGATCCCTGTCTGCTTGTGCTCCCAAATTTCACGGCACGAAAGGATTTATTGGGAAATGGCACCCAGTTCACAACGTCAGATTCAACTGTCAACTGCCCCTTCTCATCCAAATACACTCCTTCCATGGAAGTATTGTAAAACTGGGAGCTTCCCAGGAAAGGGTGAAGCTAGAACAGGAAAGAAAGCATGCACATTTAGAAAAGAATAGGTAAAATAAAACAATAGAAAATAAATAATAGAATAAAATAATAATAGAATAGAATAGAATAGAATAGAATAATAGAATAAAATAATAGAAAAGAATCTAGATAACATAGCCTGATTGCTGGAGATCTTTGTACAGACTGACATTGGGATCTTTAGCTCATTGTTTCTGCCTCAGCCTTTTGGGACAGAATAAAGCCATGAGATACATAAGCTTTATTCCAGACACTTGGAAGAATTCTGCAAGGATTAGTTTCATTGGCTAGTAATAGCATGAAGCCTTGCTAAGGAATCAGATGGTAGAGTGGAGGCAGATTGTCTTCTCAGCAGCAAAATTAAGATGTGGGTAACAGTACAGTACAGTGGGACCTCGGGTTACAGACGCTTCAGGTTACAGACTCCGCTAACCCAGAAATATTACCTCGGGTTAAGAACTTTTCTTCAGGATGAGAACAGAAATCGCCCGGTGGTAGCGCGGCAGCAGCGGGAGGCCCCATTAGCTAAAGTGGTACGTCAGGTTAAGAGCAGGTTCAGGTTAAGAACGGACCTCTAGAACGAATTAAGTTATTAACCAGAGGTACCACTGCAAATGGGGGCAAAGTAAAGTCAAGTCTGAATGGAATACACAGCACCCATGCCTGTTCAGCCTGTGAGGAGAACAGCAATACCTGCCAAGACTGTATCCTTTGATATTTCAGCCTCTTTTTACCCTTCACCACCATTTGATTGGATTTGGAGGAAAGCGCAGCCCTTATGGCCCGTGCCAGAGCAAGGACAAGATTGTAAATACTGTAACTATCCAGAGACAGGATTTTCTCGATCACTTCATCACTCAGGGACTCCAGAGTGTCAACTTCCCTGCACCTTTTCCTTCCCTTCACAGACAATATGTGCTTTGAA
This sequence comes from Podarcis vaucheri, assembly GCF_965113315.1. NCBI lineage: Eukaryota > Metazoa > Chordata > Lepidosauria > Squamata > Lacertidae > Podarcis > Podarcis vaucheri. Next base: position 128,204,541 of record NC_138760.1, on the reverse strand, counting down.
TATGAACATTGAAATGTTTTATGCCCAAACAGAATCATAGAATCGAGCAATGTGTCAAAATTGTAATCATTTGCCCTTTTTTTAATACGAGTTAAGAAAGAAAAAAACCCATGAATGTGCAGGGGAGAAAGAATATTGTAAGACAAGTTCCCGGTGATGTCCCACAAAGCTGTTGTGATCCAGACTTTCCCCACAATGGGTCTTATATAGTTTTCAACAAATTTTTGCAAAACACGTATTATACTAAAGAAGTAGCGCATCATCTCCAGCCTCTTTTTACCCTTCACCACCATTTGATTGGATTTGGAGGAAAGCGCAGCCCTTATGGCCCGTGCCAGAGCAAGGACAAGATTGTAAATACTGTAACTATCCAGAGACAGGGTTTTCTCAATCACTTTGTCAGGTGGGGACTCCAGAGTGTCAACTTCCCTGCACCTTTTCCTTCCTTTTATAGACAACCTGTGCTTTGAATATGAACATTTAAATGATTTCTCCCCAAAGCGTAATGTAGGATTTATAAATGTTTCAAAATCATCATAGTTTGGCCTTTTAATATGAGATAAGAAAGAAAAAAACCCATGAATGTGCAGGGAAGAAAGAATATCATAAGACAAGGTCAAGGTGAGATCCCACAAAGCTGTTGTGATCCAGACTTTCCCCACAATGGGTCTTATATGCTTTTCAACCAATTTTTGCAAAACACGTATTGTACTAAAGAAGTAGCGCATCTCTCCATAGTAGATTAATACACTGACTTTCTTCCACATGAAAGATATTTTAGAATGCCACGGTATTTCCTGATTATGTATTGTGATTGTAACTGAGAAGGCAGCACAAATTGTGTTCCTGGTTAGCAGGGGTTTCAAGGTCCTCATGAACCTCTCTCCATTGTTGGTGTCTGGAGCAACGAGGCCAATCCAAGTCCAATTGAAGTGCAGGAGCAGTTGGACTATCCCCAGATACTGATGCTCTTCTTTGGGGACCATTCGGTAAACAAAAGGGAACTGAGTTTTATCATTAAGAGCATCAGAAACAAAACCATAACTGACCTAGTAAAGAACAGAAGAGATTAGTGTTGTAACCCCCAACAAAATCCCAAATCTAGTACTTTTTACTTGCCTGAATGATAACTTTTCTCTGACATGGGAAACAGAGAAAAGACACAGTTTCACGGGGGCTAAAGAGCTTTACTCCAGGGAGCTTAACAGTATCCCATATTTAGTTGTTTGCTTTCCAAAAACGGTGACAGAGTCTTTGGAATGGGTTGTGTTTGCTTTAGGTTATGCCCTGATTGCATTTTTTTAACCGCTTTTATTCTATCATTCTGTTTTTCTAAGAGTTGCCATGTCTTCTATGTTTGATTAAAGAGGACCATAGAGAAGCCATTAAAGCTAAGTGATCCAGTTATTTTCCATGAAACTAATTATCTTTCATGAGTCAAGGTAGCATATGAATATGTAAATAATAAGCAGGACCACATTAGGAATAAACTAAGTTAGTTCTTGGTATGAGCTTTCGTGTGCATGCACACTTCTTCAGATACAGTGTGTATCTGAAGAAGTGTGCATGCACACGAAAGCTCATACCAAGAACTAACTTAGTTGGTCTTTAAGGTGCTACTGGAAGGAATTTTTTTTATTTTGACTATGGCAGACCAACACGGCTACCTATCTACTACTGGACACATTAGGAATGTAAGTCTCGAGCTTTTCCTTTCCTGTAAATTGCTCTTACTTTTACAGGTTTGTCTAAGGTTTGCTTAGCCTGAGCTCACAGAATTTGTTTTAAAGGATGACATTCCATTGCCTTGTCATGCACTTTTTTTTGTATTTTGCCTCTTATTCCTTTTGCATATTTGTTCATTTGCATCTCATATGGCACTAGCTTTCAATACCTATTCCATTCTTCTGCCTTAATTTTGACAATTTCCTCAAATATCCTTCTCCATAAAGCACAGCATTTGCACCTGTGGGATCTTGTAGATTTAACTAAGGGCTTATTGACACATCCCTTATCCTGTTGCTTGTCCAATTTAGAGTGGGTTTTCTGTGGGAAAGGAGTAGAGGGAGGGAGAAATGGCCTGGGTCCATGCCCACAAAGCACAAGGTAAATGGAAAGCTGCTCAGACCCATGTTTCTAGCCATGGGATGGGAGGAAGTGTGAACAAACCCAGAATCCTCTTAGTCATCTTGGCTAAGAGGTGGTTGAGGCCAAATTCTCCTTCTGCCTTAGAATCATGAATGACATTTTCACATCTTTCCAAAGAAATTGCAATAGCTTTCTGGGATTTTTTCCTTCCCTCCTGATTTTCATACCTGTGGGGTTTTGTAGATGCTTGACATGATTGAAATATCTTTGGATTTGTCAGAATCAGCCCCTTCGATAACAGCCAATGCTTTATTCCATGGTCCACAATAATAGTTTGGGATGTTTGGCTGCCCAGGGCAGAGCAGGTCCACCATGGCACCAGAAGTCATTCTGGCATCATAATAGTTGTCATAGATGTCATAGCCCAGGGTGAGGTTGGGGGAAAGCCTGTGGTTCTGATTGACCTCCCGAACAGCAAACAAGAAGGAAAGGATATACCAGAGTGGCAGGAATCCCATCCTGGAAAAAAGTGTGTGTTACCTTGACATTCTTTTCACACAGAGACCAGATGGTGTCATCCTTAGCTGTGATGGGGGAGCAGAAATCATGAGATGCGTCTGCAGCATCTGTACACCTGAGATCCATCAACCCCTTCCTGCCCAAATCTTACAAGAATGGGCTATTCTAATGCAAATGTCTCACTAGAGTGGGGGAAAGCACACAGTTTGCAGTAGATCAATTTCTGACATTCAGAATAAATCCGACCATTTGCATCCAAAGGGACGAAAATAGAAGACATGATTGACCAAGCAAAAGTACCAGAAATGAGGAGACATGCCCGGGAGACAACAACATTTGGTCTCCATGAGGTCACATTCAGTTTGCATAAAGCTTTTACAACAGTAGGCACATAAGGACTTACCCATGAATTCTGGTAAAGGGAGGCTCATTGAAGACGGTTGGTTTGAAAACAGGAGATGCTGCGGATATGACCCCACTAATATGGTAGTCTCCTCGCCTGTACCAATTCAAGGGTTGATTGGGATCCCTTATCAAAGTCAATGGGCATTTTGAGCTCAGCATCTCTGGAGTTGCTTCAGGTAGTAGCAATAGCAACAGCAGAAGGTGAGTTATGATGCACCTGCCTTTTACTCCAATCTCCTTCTTGAGTGCTATCAGCAACAGAGCTAGCAAATTACCAGCAGTCAAAATCTGCTTGGAAGACCCAGGCTGCAGTGACTTAATCACAGGGAACATGCCTGGTATACACGGCTTGAGAGCCAAAGAGGATTCACTTCAGCCCCATGTGGGCAGCATAACCCCACCCCACCCTCAGTGGCACAGTGGAGAAGTATTTATGTACCAGTCTCTTCTGGCTGAGTCTGAAGAAGTTACATCATGTTATTGTTCAATGTTGAACGCAAATATGATTTTATTCCTCTTGAGCTTTGGCAAGAGGATGACAAAGAAATCACCATTATTTTTAATAATTACATTTGCCTTTACACCATGTTGAACTCCGTTTATAGCGCCATTCCTGAAGGAATACATGTTCCATCGAATCATAGAGCTATAGAATTTCAGAATGAGAAGGGACCCTGAAGGAGATTTACATTGTTGAGCAGCTGTCAGAAAGTTCTTCCTAAAGTTTAGTCTGAATCTCTTTTCTTGTCACTTGATCCAATGTTTCAGGTCCAACCCTCCAGAGCAGAAGAAAACAACCTTGCTTCATCTTCCATGTGACGACCCTTTAGATATCTGAAGAACTTCCCACTGCACTGTGGTTCTACTTGTGACATGGGTCAGAGAGGGGCACGGGAGGCTAGCATGAACTTTCTTAGCACTTCTGAAAGACTGGGCCATGGTCCAGCAGTGGGCCTCAGTGCCACAGCCCACCCAGTGCCTCCTAATTCACCCGTCCTGCCCCTGGGCCACACATAGCTCTTTGGTTGGACCAAGGGCATCACTGGCAGTTTAAAGGGGCATAAAGGTGTCCAGGAGACAGAGAGGCTGAAAGAGGGCAAGGGTTTAAAGAAGGAAAGGAGATCTCTATGGTCTGAGGGAAAAGGCAAGAGGATGTGTTGTGGGAAATTAGGATGAGTGATAAAGGGTTAATATCTAGAATTACAACAACTTGGGAAAAGAAAGAAAAGGAATAAGAGAGGGGGAAAGGAAGAAAAAGTGAATATAAAATGAGCAGGGAAGAAAGATGACAGTTTTTGGAGGAATATGATACAAGCTGTGAAAAGAAGACGGAAGACAAAACAAGAGTAGACAAAATAAAAAAATTCCTTCCAGTAGCACCTTAAAGACCAACTAAGTTAGTTCTTGGTATGAGCTTTCATGTGCATGCACACTTCTTCAGATACACGTGTATCTGAAGAAGTGTATCTGAAGAAGTGTATCTGAAGAAGTGTGCATGCACACGAAAGCTCATACCAAGAACTAACTTAGTTGGTCTTTAAGGTGCTACTGGAAGGAATTTTTTTATTTTGACTATGGCAGACCAACATGGCTACCTATCTGTAAGAGTAGACAAGTAAAATGTGAGGAATGCCGGGTGTTATGAAATAAAAAGCCTTTTCCGCTTAGTGCTTTTTGCAAAGATTCTGCTTAACTTAGAATCATAGAATCATAGAATCATAGAATCATAGAGTTGGAAGAGACCCACAAGGGCCATCGAGTCCAACCCCCTGCCAAGCAGGAAACACCATCAGAGCACTCCTGACATATGGTTGTCAAGCGTCTGCTTAAAGACCTCCAAAGAAGGAGACTCCACCACACTCCTTGGCAGCAAATTCCACTGTCGAACAGCTCTTACTGTCAGGAAGTTCTTCCTAATGTTTAGGTGGAGACTGAGTCACAATACTAGTCCCTGAGTCATTAATTGCTGTTTGATTATGCCAAACTCTGCCTTCATCTGCCACAGTTTTGTCACTGGCTCATCCGGCGGACCTGCCATTTTGTCACTAGTAGACCTCATTAAGTGTCAGCCCTTTGATTTGGCTCCTACATTAAAGTCCGGAAGGGTGACTGTTTCTGGAGCTAAGCATTGGAATGCTCCCCTCCCCAAATGTTCTTGCTGCCATCATTCTCCATTTTAGGTAGCAGGTTAAGACAATTCCATCTATACATGCCTTTGGTAAATAAGCTGGCCTTGACCGTGGTGCTTAACTTTTAGTGGGATGGGGTAGGATTTCTTATTATTATAACTGTGCTCTTGGGTTGAGCATTTTAGGAATTCTTTTTTGTCACTGGCAACGGGAGCTCACCCATCGTGTGGATTTGAACCACCAATGTTGTGATCGACAAGCCCAAGAGGCTCAGTGGTTTAGACCACAGCTTCATCCGCTGTTTCAGAATCCATTGGCCAGACTGATGACCAGGGCAGGGCGATCTGAGCATGTAACACCAATTCTGTCGTGACTGCAATGGCTACCGACTAGTTGACGGGCTCTATTCAAAGTGCTACTTTTAACTTTAAAAGCATTATGAGGGTTGGGAGTCCACTACCTCAAGAACTACCTCTCCTCACATGAATAGACCCAGGCCCTGGATCATCACCAGAGGGTCTTCTTCAAGTTTCCCCTTTGCTGCTATGGAATGCTCTCCTCAGCGAGTCTCACCTGGTGCCATCTTTATTTATCTTTAGCCACCAGAATGCTCCAACTACCGCACAATTTCACTCATTTCACATGCTAGCAAGGTTATGCTTAAAATTCTACAAGGAAGGCTCAAGCAGTATGTGGACCGAGAACTCCCAGAAGTGCAAGCTGGATTTAGAAGAGGCAGAGGAACCAGAGACCAAATTGCAAACATGCGCTGGATTATGGAGAAAGCCAGAGAGTTCCAGAAAGACATCTACTTCTGCTTCATTGACTATGCAAAAGCCTTTGACTGTGTTGACCACAGCAAACTATGGCAAGTTCTTAAAGAAATGGGAGTGCCTGATCACCTCATCTGTCTCCTGCGAAATCTCTATGTGGGACAAGAAGCTACAGTTAGAACTGGATATGGAACAACTGATTGGTTCCAAATTGGGAAAGGAGTACGGCAAGGCTGTATATTGTCTCCCTGCTTATTTAACTTATATGCAGAATTCATCATGCGAAAGGCTGGGCGGGATGAATCCCAAGCCGGAATTAAGATTGCCGGAAGAAATATCAACAACCTCAGATATGCAGATGACACAACCTTGATGGCAGAAAGTGAAGAGGAATTAAAGAACCTTTTAATGAGGGTGAAAGAGGAGAGCGCAAAATATGGTCTGAAGCTCAACATCAAAAAAACGAAGATCATGGCCACTGGGCCCATCACCTCCTGGCAAATAGATGGGGAAGAAATGGAGGCAGTGAGAGATTTTACTTTCTTGGGCTCCATGATCAGTGCAGATGGTGACAGCAGTCACGAAATTAAAAGACGCCTGCTCCTTGGGAGAAAGGCGATGGCAAACCTAGACAACATCTTAAAAAGCAGAGACATCACCTTGCCAACAAAGGTCCGTATAGTAAAAGCCATGGTTTTCCCAGTAGTGATGTATGGAAGTGAGAGCTGGACCATAAAGAAGGCTGATCGCCGAAGAATTGATGCTTTTGAATTATGGTGCTGGAGGAGACTCTTGAGAGTCCCATGGACTGCAAGAAGATCAAACCTCTCCATTCTGAAGGAAATCAGCCCTGAGTGCTCACTGGAAGGACAGATCGTGAAGCTGAGGCTCCAATACTTTGGCCACCTCATGAGAAGAGAGGACTCCCTGGAAAAGACCCTGATGTTGGGAAAGATGGAGGGCACAAGGAGAAGGGGACGACAGAGAATGAGATGGTTGGATGGTGTTCTTGAAGCTACTAGCATGAGTTTGATCAAACTGCGGGAGGCAGTGGAGGACAGAAGTGCCTGGCGTGCTCTGGTCCATGGGGTCACGAAGAGTCGGACACGACTAAACGACTAAACAAAAAAAGCCACCAGGAAAAGACTATTCTTTTACCTGGGCTTTTGGCCTTTGATTTGAAAGGCAGCGCTGAAGCACCTTTTAGTGGGACAGGATTTCTCAGTCCCACCTTCTAATTGGATAGCTGTGTTTTTAGGCTGTAAATTGCTTTGGTTAACTCTGTGGAAAACTCTGAGAAAAGTGAATAATAATAATAATAATAATAATAATAATAATAATAATAATAATAATTACAGATCTCTTCTTCTTTGGCGATCACTCATAGCCGAGTAAGATTGTCTTCCATGAACACGGTTTTAACAATGAGTCCGTAAGTGACTGTGGAGGCCAATAGCAGCCCTATAGTCAACAGAACCATTGCAACACAGTGCCTTCTTCTCCCAACCCACACAGCCTTCATATGATTAACTACCAATAGGTCCTGGAGAATGAACAGGGCAGAATCCTCTCCAGAAAATGGTGATCAAAGTGACCAGGTTTTTCCCAGTCTGCTATCCAGGCCTAAAGCCAGACTGCAATGGGTCCAGACTGGGAATGGGGAACCTTTGAACTCCCAGTCTAACTGAATGTTGGGAGTTACAGATAGGTAGCCGTGTTGGTCTGCCATAGTCAAAATAAAAAAATTCCTTCCAGTAGCACCTTAAAGACCAACTAAGTTAGTTCTTGGTATGAGCTTTCGTGTGCATGCACACTTCTTCAGATACACTGAAACAGAAGTTGCCAGATCCATCTATATAGTGAGAAGGTGGGGAGGGGTATTACTCAGAAGGGTGGTGGGAATGGGAGATTGGCAGATAGCTGAGATGAGCCTGTTGACGACTCTTAACAACTGTAATAGGTCTTACAGGAAAAGGCAAGGGGTGAGAAGGTTAGAAATGGCTTAGTCATGTATAATGAGATAAGAATCCAATGTCTCTGTTCAGACCAGGTCTCTCCCTGGTTTTAAGTTTGGTAATGAGTTGCAATTCAGCAGCTTCTCTTTCCAGTCTATTTCTGCTGAATTGCAACTCATTACACATGCAACTCATATTTCAGTGTATCTGAAGAAGTGTGCATGTACACGAAAGCTCATACCAAGAACTAACTTAGTTGGTCTTTAAGGTGCTACTGGAAGGAATTTTTTTATTTTGAATGTTGGGAGATTCAGAATAGATAAGAGAAAATATTTATCCAGGCATTGCTTAGCTAAACTATAGAACCCGCTCCCACAGGAGGCAGTGATGGCCATCAGAACAAGATGGCTTCAAAAGAAGATTAGACAATTCATGGAGCAGGAAGAAGCTGTTGGTGGCTCCTGGGTGGGTCTTCTCTGTCTCCACAGTTGAGGCAGCAATGCCTATGAATACCAGTTGCTGGAAACCACAGGAGGTTGAGAGGCCTCTTGTGCTTGAGCCCTGCTTGTGCGTTTCCCGTAGGCTTCTGGTTGGCCACTGTGGGAACAGGATGCCGTTGGCCTGATCCAGCACGCTCTTCTTATGTTCAGGTGTTGCTGAACTACAACTCCCATCAGCCCCAGCAAGCATGAGCAATGGCCTGGGGATGATGGGAACTGTAGTGCAGCAACAGGTGGAGGACCACAGGTTCCCCATGCCTGGTCTAGATAAATTTGCTTCATCCATTTGGCCACTGTGGAAAAGGGGATGCTGGACCACATTGGCCTTTGGCCTTGAAGCAGAGCACCTCTGATGAGTTCTTGAGAAGTTACTTTTTCATTTAGGCCTTGGTTCTGACTTTACATTATCGGTTGCAAAGGCAATCTTTGCAGAGAAATCTCTGGAGATTTGGCGAGAAGACTATAATTACATAATTAGGTACATAATTAAACATCTCCTCCTGTAATCTCCTGGACTGATCAAGGAGCAGGTGCAGAACTGGGAGGGAAACATGTTTGGGAGAAATCACAGCTGTGCCCCATAGCCTGACATTTGACAAAACTTGCTAAAGAAACAGTTTTTAGAGGATCAATAGATATATCATTTATTAATGAATATATTTGAATATATCTGCACACCATGGATGACCAGATGGGGGCTGTCCATCCTCCTCTCTTTTGTTTGTAGGTGACCCCACCTTCTCTGCCCTACCAGTGAACCTAAGAACTTTGATATTAGGGAGGGACAGACTAGGATTAACAGTCACAAAATATGGATTTGTTACACCTGTACACTTGAACATTTACACATCTAGGAAAGGTCAGTGGTAGAACATTGTTTTTGCATGAATAAGGTCCCAGGTTCAATCATACATGGGTCTTCTCTTCCCCAGTGTATTTTCATGGCAACCCTGTTACACTCAGTGGCGTAGCGTGGGGGGTGCCAGGGGTGCCAGCCGCACCGGGCGCAACATTTTGGGGGGCGCGTTTGGCCGGCCCCCCTCAAGGAAGCGGGAACCTCTCCAAGGCACAGCGCGCCGTTGGTAGAGGAAAAAAGCCGAGCAGCAGCAGCAGCAAAGTCGGGAGGAGGAGGAGGTGGAGCGAGCCTGCTAAGAATTCCTCGCAGCTGGCCATCCAACCTCCAGCGAAGGAGGGCCCCGCTCCACCTTCCAAGGGAGCCTGCTAGGACCCCCGGCTCCCTGCAGGTGGCTCACAACCCCCGCTAGCCCGGCCGGGGCTCGGGGAGGATGGGAGCCGCCTGCTGGGCTGGCACAGCTGCGTGTGAAGGCGCGGAGGGAGGTGCTCCCAGGGCTGCCGGCGGCTTTTCCCCGCACGCGAAGGAGCAAGGGTGGCGGCGGCGGCGAGGCTGCGCAACAGCCGCTGCGTGAGAACGAGCCCTTGCCCAGCCCGGGGGACGATCCGGAGGCCCTCGCCGAGCGCGTCGCGTGTAGCCAGCCTGCCAGCCTGCCTGCCAGGGTGGAGCAAAGCGGCGGAGTGGGGAGAGGTTGCCCTTCTTCGCACGCAACCCCCCCCCACGTCACGCCTTAAATCCACCCTGCCACAAACTAGGAGCGAGCAGCTGAGAGGGAACAGCTGAGAGCCACCAGCAGCTTTTTCTGAAAATGCCCTTAAAAAAAAAAAATCCTAACATTTATAAACCGCTTGACAGCTACAAAAGCGGTTTGCCAAGAGAATAAAACTGCCAGGAAGCAGTGGTGTAGCGTGGGGGGGTGCAGGGGGGCCGGCCGCACCGGGCGCAACATCTGGGGGTTAGGGTTAGGGGGCGCAAATCCACGGGTTAGGGGGCGCAAATTACTTGCCTTGCCCCGGGTGCTGACAAGCCACGCTACGCCACTGGTTACACTGAGAGGCAGTGACCACCCAAGGTCACCCAGTGAGCTTCACGGCCAAGCGGGGATTTGAACCCTGGTCTACCAGGTCCTAGTCTAACAGTCTAACCACTACACCATAGTGGCTCATACATCAACAAACAGCCAGATGGATGGGGTATAAATAATATTATCATTGTTATTATTTATTGCCCTTTCACGACACTAAAAATCAGTTGTTTGAGGTGCCCAATGCTCTCTGTCTAATGACAGGGCTGGGTTTTTCCCTCCATGAATCACTTCCAGGACTTTGAGTCAGGAGCTGGGCTTGTCTTGCTCCCTTCCTAACCCCCAAGGGAGCCTTCAGCAGAAATCCTATGCTTCCTGCCTGGGAATACAATTATGTCTCATGCTGCTGTTTGACAGTGGAGTGTACTTCCTGGTGTGGTTGTGGAACTCTCCTTTCTCCTTCCTTGGAGGTTTTTAAGCAGAGGTTGGGTGGCCATCTGTCATGGGTGCTATAGCTGAGATCCCTGCATTGCAGGGGTTGGACTAGATGACTCTTGAGGTCCCTTCCAACTCTACAGTTCTAAGATGCTTGAGCCATTCTCTAAGGAAATGCTCTGGGTGCAACATGTTACATGCCATGGAAGCAGAAAGGTGGATTTTAAAGACAGGAGTGGATGATAGTACCAAGTGACTGGGGCTTTTCCTAGCAAGGAAGGCAGAATAATGTTAGGAATTGGGGAGAAACTGGAGATTGGCAGTGTTTGGGGAAGGGGAGGGCAGTAGCAGGTGGCTGGGGCAGCTGTGTTCAGAGACCAAAGTCTTCCCCTGGTTGATCTCCACCCTATGCAGTCCTTCTGCCTGCCATTGCTCTGCCCCCAAAAACCTCCCCATACATTTAAAGCACATGGTTTTCCTTTCCCAAAGAATCCTGGGAACTGCAGTTTACCTCTCTGCACCCTCAGCAATCTAGTTCCCAGGATTCTCTGGGGACAGGTCATGCAGCTTAAATGAAGGGTTGTCATATTTCAAAAAGTAAAAAACCAGGACACCCCAAAAAGTATTGGGCTTCTTTTAGGAAGATATCAAAAATTCTGAGGTTGTTTGTTTATTTGTTTTCACAAATACACCAGAAAGCCCTGTGGTTTTTCAACTGACTTGCCTAAGATCCTGGACAAAGCGCCACCTTTCAGAAATTTCCCTTGGATGTCAATTCTGCCTTTGAAATCCTGGTAATGTCCAGCAAGATCTGGCAGGCGTATGGCAGCCCTGTTAAATGCACTGTAAATCTTCATTGCATGTATGCAGCCATAGCACAATGACTCTGCAACAGCAGTTGCCCCCAAGAGGCCCTCTCCACACTCCTCTCCTCTCCTTCCCTGCTCCTGCATCGCAGCAACGTACAACCGGAAAGGGGCTCCCTGCATCCCAACTCAAAGGGAGGGGTGTGCAGTGCTGGATCAAGGCTCTCCCAGGACAGCAAAGAGAAGGGAAGATGCACCGCAGTGTGGGTGTCACTGGAGAACCTGGTGTACTTCTTGACGTAGTGTGTAGTTCAATGGTGCCAACAGGAGGCAATGAAGACCACCAACTTGGATGACTTTAAGAGAAGAAAGTGTTACGATATTGAAACAATGCAGCCACGAGCTACTGCTAGCTTGAAAGCAAAACATAATGGGAATTTTGGGACTGTTCCGTGGGAAACAGAGGGACAGTCAATTCACAGTGCAGAGGGCACCGGAATTAGCTCAGAGTGTAATATGAGCTGTACAGGAAGTACAGGAGGAGTTTGTCTCTCGGCTGTTGGGGTTTGAAGAGAGCAATCGTGTTTTCTGTAACGCTGCAAAGACAGAAATAAAGGCATGTAAATACGTTTCTGTCTATCTCTTTCCCCTGCCTGGAGGGGCAGGAAAGAGTGGTGTGTTCTTCTCACGCTGAGAAGGATCGCCTATCGCGACCTCTGCCTGGATCTTGCCGGGAAAGCAGACAGGGAGGTCAACAGGAGACCAAGCCGGGAGCCTGGGAGAGTTGCCAGTTTCTCCTGATAAAGGCTTGATTTCCAACAGAAAGCCACTTCCGAGCTGGAGAGGAGGTGGGGTTGCGGCCCCCCTCCCACACACGCGAGGGCTGGCTCCTAGCCCCTGCGAGAGCAGGGGAATCCTCGGGCGCGTCACCGACCCGGCCAGCCAATCGGCGGGGCCGGAGAGGCGGGGCCTGGCACATTTAAGGCCGGCGCGCCTGGGGACCGCCCTCTTTGCCCCGTTCCAGCTGCTCAGGTTTCCCATCCCACCCACCCTTAAGTTTAGCTAGCCTTGACCTTGCTATGGACTACGGTTGGTCGCCGCAAGGGGCCTGATATGAATTTTTCCACTTGGCAATTTTCTAGCCACTTGGTTTTTTCGCCTACCTCGTAGCAAACGTCACAACTTTCCCGGTATTGGCGGTTAGGCATTGGCAGGGGTAATTGTTATGCAAATGAAGGGGGGAAGGAAGCACCATCACCTTCCCCCAAGGAAAACGGTAGTCCGGTAGAGGACTCCGGGGGGCGTTACCCTGTCCGAAACCTAGGGACGTGAGGGCCTATGGCACGCCCCCGAGCGGTAACACCCAGGGGATCCTAGTTGGCGTACTTCAACAGGACTCCCCCGGCTGGTGATTAACCCTCCATCCCGGGTAGTCGATAGGTGCCAATGCCTAAGGCCAATACCTTTCAATTCCTGTAATCAATAAAGTTATGGCCTTTTACGCCCATTAACCTTATATAATGTGTCCTGTGTCTTCATTTCACATGGGGGAGGGGACTTGCCACGCAATAGACAAATTCATGGAGGAGAGGGTAGCCGTATGCCTCTGAATCCCAGTCGATGGGACTTTCAGGGTTCTCTTGGGCTCATGTCCAGCTTGCTAGTTTCCCACAGGGATCTAACTGCATATCCTCCAAGTCTCCCAATTTTACAGGGACAGGCCTGGAATTACAAAAAGTCACCCAGCTTCTCATTTGATCCCAGAATGTCCTTGTTGCTCCCACCAGTGCTGCCGCTGCCGAGCTTCTGGAGGAGAGCAGTACATGTGAAAAGGATCTAGGAGTCTTGGTTGACCACAAACTTGACATGAGCCAACAGTGTGACGCGGCAGCTAAAAAAGCCAATGCAATTCTGGGCTGCATCAATAGGAGTATAGCATCTAGATCAAGGGAAGTAATAGTGCCACTGTATTCTGCTCTGGTCAGACCTCACCTGGAGTACTGTGTCCAGTTCTGGGCACCACAATTCAAGAAGGACACTGGCAAACTGGAACGTGTCCAGAGGAGGGCAACCAAAATGGTCCAAGGCCTGGAAACGATGCCTTATGAGGAACGGCTAAGGGAGCTGGGCATGTTTAGCCTGGAGAAGAGGAGGTTAAGGGGTGATATGATAGCCATGTTCAAATATAGAAAAGGATGTCACATAGAGGAGGGAGAAAGGTTGTTTTCTGCTGCTCAAGAGAAGCGGACACGGAGCAATGGATCCAAACTACAAGAAAGAAGATTCCACCTAAACATTAGGAAGAACTTCCTGACCGTAAGAGCTGTTCGACAGTGGAATTTGCTGCCAAGGAGTGTGGTGGAGTCTCCTACTTTGGAGGTCTTTAAGCAGAGGCTTGACAACCATATGTCAGGAGTGCTCTGGTGGTGTTTCCTGCTTGGCAGGGGGTTGGACTCGATGGCCCTTGTGGTCTCTTCCAACTCTAGGATTCTATGATTCTAGGATGAGCCAGGAATGTTGGAGGCTATGTAAGTGGCCACTGTGAGAACAGGATGCTGGACTAGATGGGACACTGGACTGATCCAACAGGCTTCTCTTATGATAGAAGTCTCAGCAGCACAGCCCGTCTCATTCTGGGCAACCAGCAGCTGCCTCCTTTTCTGCCTTAGCTGGGCTTTATCTCCTCAGTGGTGAAGCTGCATGCCTGGGGGCGGAGAGCAGCAGGGGCATGGCTGGCGCGCATTCCAGGGGCGTGGTGCGTGTTAGGAATCAAGCCTTTATAAGGAGAAACTGGCCACTCTACAGACACCCGGCTTGATCTCCGGTTGACCTCCCTGTCTGCATTTCCCGGCAGGATACAGGCTAGGTCGCGATAGGCGATGATTCTCAGCGTGAGAAGAACACACCACTCTTCCCTGCTCCCCCCCCCCCAGGGAGGGGAAAGAGATAGACAGAAACATATTTACATGCCTTTATTTCTGTCTTTGCAGCGTTACAGAAAACACGTCTGCTCTCTTCAAACTCCAGCAGCCGAGAGACAAACTCCACCCCCTGTACTTCCTGTACAGCTCATATTACACTCTGAGCTAATTCCGGTGCTTTGCACTGTGAATAGACTGTCCCTCTGTTTCCCACCAAACAGTCCCAACATTCCCATAATGTTTTGCTTTCAAGCTACCAGCTCGCGGCCGCATTGCTTCTATATCATACCAGTGCGGTGCCCGTGGGGGCATGGCACTCGTCGCGGTGGGGGGTGCGTGGTGCATATCCGGGGGCGGGCGTGATGGTACCCCCCTCCCCGATGGTGCTGGGGGTGGTGCTCTCCCCCTGCCCTCCCGTTCCCCCACCAGTGTATCTCCTTCTCCTTCCCCTCAGGGCAATTCCAAAACTCCCCATCCTGCTTTCCCTCACTTCCTCTCCCTCCCTGACGATATAAGAATTAGAGACCCCATTAAAGCCTTATTTTAATCATGTTTCAATGCTTCACTTTAATTGTATCTAACCTTTCAGAATGTATTTTGGAACATTTTAGAATGTATTAGGCTTGATTTTTGTGTTTTTTGCATTTGTGAGTCTCCCCCCTCCTCTTCTGCTCTCTCCTCTCTCCTGATCTACCTCTGAAATTGGTACAAATGGAAGGATGTTTTAGCACCAGAGTGTAACTCAGCTATCCCTGAAGCTACCTGAGACCCAGGAAGAGGATTTTATCATGCTCTTCCCTCACTGAAGGCTAGGTTGCCAGGATAATGCCAGACACCCAAGACATAAAATGGTCCAATGGCCTGGTCACACGAGGACCACCCCAAGGTGATGTGGGGGGTGAAGATACCAGGATGGAGCCATGTGTGCTTTACTTCTCATGACCTGTAACCTTTCCTGATCTATGTGAAGATTTTTTAATGATTATTTCCTATGTTTGAACTACTATATGAGCTTTTCTTCTGAAGTGCCTGGAGGCAGACCTTCTCAACTGGCATGTTGAGTTGAGTGAGCTCTGTCCTATTACAATAGCTATAATAAACGCTGGGTTCCCAAATCTGGATGCTGGACTTGGAAATAGTTTCCTTGGTTCTGTGGTTTATTCAAAAGGTTCCTCACCTGGGTAACAAACAAGGTGGTGTAGAGGTGAATTTTTACAAAACTGAGATTCCCTTTCAACCAGAAAAATGTGCACCCACAAGGGTATGTGTGTTAAAAGCAGACTAGAAGGGCCGTGTGTGTGTGTGTGTGTGTGTGTGTGTGTGTGTAAACAAGGAGGGTGGGTGTTAGAGAACCTGCACTTAGGTTCTGAAATGTTCTGCACTTAAGCAGGAAGGGCCAGATGCACAAATATAGGATGGGGTGGGGGACACCTGGCTTACTCGCAGTTCATGTGAAAAGGATTTAGGGGTCTTAGTGGGCCACAAGCTTAACATGAGTCAACAGTGTGGTGCAACAGCAAGAAAAAGCTAATGCTATTTTAGGTTGCATCAACAGGTTTATAGTGCCCTGATTAAGGGAAGTAAAAGTACCACTCTATGCTGCATTGGTCAGACCACACCTGGAATACTGTGTCCAGTTCTGAGCATCACAATTTAAGAAGCATGTTGACAAGTTGGAACCTGTGTAATGGAGGGGAACCAAGGTGATCATGGGTCTGGAAACCAAGCCTTATGAAGAATGGTGGAGAGAGTTGAGTATCTTTAGCCAAGAAAAGAGGAGACTGAGAGGAGATATGATAGCCATCTTCAAATACCTCAAGGGCTGTCACATGGAGGAGGGAACAAATTAGTTTTCTCCTGCTCTGGAGCATGGAACTTGAACCAATGGCTTCAAGTTACAAGAAAGGAGATTCTGACTAAGCATCGCAGGGAAACTTTGGCAGGAAGAGGTGTTCGACAATGGAACCACTTCCCTCAGGAGACTGTGGACTGTCCTTTCTTGGAGGGTTTTAAGCAGAGCTTGGGTGGCCATCTGTCATGGATACTTTAGTTGAGACGCCTGCATTGCAGGGAGTTTGACTAGATGACCCTGGAGGTTTCCAACAACTCTACAATTCTATGATTCTATATGGCCAAGATGAAGTTGCATGTAGGTGCTCTGAAACCCAGAAGGTGTCTGCTTCAGGTCAGCATCTACAAGGACATTCAGTGACCTTAGATTGTAATAGCTGGAAAAGTTGGGAGCAATGTTGGTAAGGTCAAGGCAACCTCCCCTTCCTCTCTCTGACCCATGCCACAATGTAGAAGCACATTGCAGTGGCAAGTTCCTCAAATGCCCAAAGGGCTGTTGAATAAAAGATGGAGGAAGCTTTGTTTCTCCTGCTCTAGAGGGTAGGACCTGAAACAATGGATTCAAGATACAAGAAAGATGATTCAGACTAAACACTGGGAAGAACTTTCTGATGGTAAGAACTGTTCAACAGTGGAATGAATTCCCTCAGGATGTTGTGGACTCTCCGTTCTAGGAGGTATTTAAGCAGAGGTTGGATGGCTTCCTGTCATGGATGCTTAACGGAGATTCCTGAATTGCTGGGGGTTGGACTAGATGACCCTTGAGGTGCCTTCCAGTTCTACAATTCTACGATTCTATGGCTCTATTATGCTTTTCTTCAGCTCTACACCTGGAGCCATGAAGGCAGCAAGGTGTGAGGGAAATGTAATTATTAAAAACAGTGGTGATTTCTTTGTCATCATCTTGCCAAGGCTCAAGAGGAATAAAATCATATTTGAGTTCAACAGTGAACAACAACATGATGCAATCTCATCAGACTCAGCCAGAAGAGACTGGTACATAAATACTCCACTGTGCCACTGAGGGTGGGGTAGGGTTATGTTGCCTATGTGGGGCTGAATTGAATCCTCTTTGGCTCTCAAGCCATGTATGCCAGGCATGTTCCCTGTGATTAAGTCAATACAGCCTGGGTCTTCCAAGCAGATTTTAGCTGCTGGTAATCTGCTGGCTGTGCTGCTGATAGCACTCAAGAAGGAGGTGGGGGTTAAAGGCAAGCATATAATAAGTACGCTTCTGCTGTTCCTGTTGCTACTACCTGAAGCAACACCAGAGATGCTGATCTCAAAATGTCCATTGACTTTGATAAGGGATCCCAATGCACCCTTGAATTGGTACAGGCGAGGAGACTACCATATTAGTGGGGTCATATCCGCAGCATCTCCTGTATTGAAACTAAACATCTTCAATGAGTCTCCCTTTACCAGAATTTATGGGTAAGTCCTTATGCGCCTACTGTTGTAAAAGCTTTATGCAAACTGAATAAGACCTCATGGACACCTAAGTCCTTGTCTACCAGGCATGAACATAGCCAGGATTTTTGTTTGAGCGGGCAGAGACTCAGATAGTTAACTATTTTTATTGATGGGGGGGGGAGCAGCTACCCTTCCTGTCTCCCCTTGGCTAGGGCATGCTACCAGACACGTCTCCTCATTTCGGGTACTTTTGTTTGGTAAATTATGTCTTCTATTTACTTCCCTTTGGAGGAAAATGTTCAGATTCATTCTGAATGTTAGATATTCATCTACTGCAAACTGTGTTCTTTCACCCACACTATTATGACATTTGAATTAGAATACCCCATTCTTCTAATATTTGGACAGGGAGGGGTCTATGGATCTCAGGTGCGCAGACCCATTTCATGATTTCTGCCCCCCCCCCCCCGCAATCACAGGTAAGGATGACACAATATTGTCTCTGTGTGGAAAGAAACAGCATGTCAATTTGACATACAGTTTTTCCCCAGGATGGGACCCCTGACATACTGGTATACCCTTTCCTTCTTGTTTGCTGTTCGGGAGGTCAACCGGAACCACAGGCTTTCCCCCAACCTCACCCTGGGCTATGACATCTATGACAACTTTTACAATGCCAGAATGACTTCTGGTGCCATGGTGGACCTGCTCTGTCCTGGGCAGGCAAACATCCCAAACTATTACTGTGGACCATGGAATAAAGTATTGGCCGTTATTGAGGGGGCTGACTCTGACACATCCAAAGATATTTCCACCATGTCAAGCATCTACAAAACCCCACAGGTATGAAAGTCAGGAAGGAAGGAAAAAATCCCAGAAAGTTATTGCAATTTCTTTGGAAAGATGTGAAAATGCCGTTCATTATTCTAAGGCAGAAGGAGAGTTTGGCCTCAATCCCCTCTTAACAAAGATGACTAAGGGGATTCTGGGTTTGTCCACACTTCCTCCCATCCCATGGCTAGAAACATGGGTCTGAGTGGCTTTCCATTTACCCTGTGCTTTGTGGGCATGGACCCAGGCCATTTCTCCCTCACTCTACTCCTTTCCCACAGAAAACCCACTCTAAATTGAAAAAGCAACGGGATAAGGGATGTGTCAATAAGCCCTTAGCTAAATCTCCAAGATCCCACAGGTGCAAATGCTGTGTTTTATGGAGAAGGATATTTAAGAAAATTGTCAAAATTAAGGCAGAAGAATGGAATAGATAATGAAAGCTAGTGCCATGTGAGATGCAAATGAACAAATATGCAAAAGGAAAGATTAAAGAAACAAGAGGCAAAATACAAACTCATTACCAAACTTAAAACAATGGAGAGACCTGGTCTGAACAGAGGCATTGGATTCTTATCTCATTATACATGACTAAGCCATTTCTCACCTTCTCACCCCTTGCCTTTTCCTGTAAGACCTATTACAGTCGTTAAGAGTCGTCAACAGGCTCATCCCAGCTATCTGCCAATCTCCGATTCCCACCACCCTTCTGAGTAATACCCCTCCCCACCTTCTCAATATATAGAAGGATCTGGCTACTTCTGTTTCAGTGTATCTGAAGAAGTGTGCATGCACACGAAAGCTCATACCAAGAACTAACTTAGTTGGTCTTTAAGGTGCTACAGGAAGGAATTTTTTTATTTTGACTATGGCAGACCAACACGGCTACCCATCTGTAACTAGAATGATAGAAGATTAGAGTTGGAAGAAACCCAGGGGTCATCTAGTCCAACCCCCTGCAACATGTTGCCTCTTCTATGTGACAGCCCTTAAGATATTTGAGTACAGCTATCATATCTCCTCTCAGTCTCCTCTTTTCCAGGCTAGACACACCCAGCTCCTTCAGCCATTCTTCATAAAGCTTGACTCCTAGACCCTTGATCATCCTAGTTGACCTCTTCTGCCCACGTTCCACCTTGTCAACATGCTTCTTCAATTGTGGTGCCCAGATCTGAACAAAGTATTCCAGGTGTGGTCTGACCAAGGCAGAATAGAATGGTACTATTATTTCCCTTGACCTGGACACTATACAACATATGAACAGATAGCTTATAGATGTTGACTGTTTATGGACATATGTTATGATGTTTGGAAAGCATTCATTAAAAATAGTAATCTATCAACAATTGTATATATATTAGAATCATCATTTATATACCACTGTATGTAAATGTATGTATAAAATGATAGTTTTCCCTTTTTTATGAACCTTTTAATCATTTCTGAAGGTGAGATTCTGAAGAGTACAGGGCGGGGAACAATTCTTAAACGTCTTCACAAATTTTGGCACCCAGGAGGGGGAGCTTTAGGTTTTTCTGTCTGACCACACACCCCTTGAAATGATCTATTCTTGTAATATGCTTTCAGTCTTAATCAGAACTCTAGCCACATAAGATTCCTGCATTTCAGGGGTTCGACAAGATGGCCCTGTGGTACCTCTCTATTTTACAATTCTGTGATTCACTAGTATTGTATCTCGGGAGGTAAAGGTAAAGGATCCCTGGATTGTTGTTGTTTAGTCGTTTAGTCGTGTCCGACTCTTCGTGACCCCATGGACCAGAGCACGCCAGGCACTTCTGTCCTCCACTGCCTCCCGCAGTTTGATCAGATTCATGCTGGTAGCTTCAAGAACACCATCCAACCATCTCATTCTCTGTCGTCCCCTTCTCCTTGTGCCCTCCATCTTTCCCAACATCAGGGTCTTTTCCAGGGAGTCTTCTCTTCTCATGAGGTGGCCAAAGTATTGCAGCCTCAGCTTCACGATCTGTCCTTCCAGTGAGCGCTCAGGGCTGATTTCCTTCAGAATGGAGAGGTTTGATCTTCTTGCAGTCCATGGGACTCTCAAGAGTCTCCTCCAGCACCATAATTCAAAAGCATCAATTCTTCGGCGATCAGCCTTCTTTATGGTCCAGCTCTCACTTCCATACATCACTACTGGGAAAACCATGGCTTTTACTATACGGACCTTTGTTGGCAAGCTGATGTCTCTGCTTTTTAAGATGTTGTCTAGGTTTGTCATCGCCTTTCTCCCAAGGAGCAGGCGTCTTTTAATTTCATGACTGCTGTCACCATCTGCACTGATCATGGAGCCCAAGAAAGTAAAATCTCTCACTGCCTCCATTTCTTCCCCTTCTATTTGCCAGGAGGTGATGGGCCCAGTGGCCATGATCTTCGTTTTTTTGATGTTGAGCTTCAGACCATATTTTGCGCTCTCCTCTTTCACCCTCATTAAAAGGTTCTTTAATTCCTCTTCACTTTCTGCCATCAAGGTTGTGTCATCTGCATATCTGAGGTTGTTGATGTTTCTTCCGGCAATCTTAATTCCGGCTTGGGATTCATCCAGCCCAGCCTTTCGCATGATGAATTCTGCATATAAGTTAAATAAGCAGGGAGACAATATACAGCCTTGCCGTACTCCTTTCCCAATTTGGAACCAATCAGTTGTTCCATATCCAGTTCTAACTGTAGCTTCTTGTCCCACATAGAGATTTCTCAGGAGACAGATGAGGTGATCAGGCACTCCCATTTCTTTAAGAACTTGCCATAGTTTGCTGTGGTCAACACAGTCAAAGGCTTTTGCATAGTCAATGAAGCAGAAGTAGATGTCTTTCTGGAACTCTCTGGCTTTCTCCATAATCCAGCGCATGTTTGCAATTTGGTCTCTGGTTCCTCTGCCTCTTCTAAATCCAGCTTGCACTTCTGGGAGTTCTCGGTCCATATACTGCTTGAGCCTTCCTTGTAGAATTTTAAGCATAACCTTGCTAGCATGTGAAATGAGTGAAATTGTGCGGTAGTTGGAGCATTCTTTGGCACTGCCCTTCTATGGGACTGGGATGTAGACTGATCTTCTCCAATCCTCTGGCCACTGCTGAGTTTTCCAAACTTGCTGGCATATTGAGTGTAGCACCTTAACAGCATCATCTTTTAAAATTTTAAACAGTTCAGCTGGAATACCATCACTTCCACTGGCCTTGTTATTTGCAGTGCTTTCTAAGGCCCATTTGACTTCACTCTCCAGGATGTCTGGCTCAAGGTCAGCAACCACACTACCTGTGGTGTACGAGACATCCATATCTTTCTGGTATAATTCCTCTGTGTATTCTTGCCACCTCTTCTTGATGTCTTCTGCTTCAGTTAGGTCTTTACCACTTTTGTCCTTTATTATGGTAATCTTTGTACGAAATGTTCCTTTCATATTTCCGATTTTCTTGAACAGATCTCTGGTTCTTCCCATTCTGTTGCTTTCCTCTATTTCTTTGCATTGCTCGTTTAAGAAGGCCTTCTTGTCCCTCCTTGCTATTCTTTGGAAATCTGCATTCAATTTCTTGTATCTTTCATTATCTCCCTCGCATTTTGCTTGCCTTCTCTCCCCCGCTATTTGTAAGGCCTCGTTGGATAGCCACTTTGCTTTCTTGCATTTCTTTTTCATTGGGATGGTTTTAGTTGCTGCCTCCTGTATAATGTTGCGAGCCTCCACTCATAGTTCTTCAGGCACTCTGTCCAGCAAATCTAAATCCTTAAACCTGTTCCTCACTTCCACTGTGTATTCATAAGGGATTTGGTTTAGATTGTATCTTACCTGTCCAGTGGTTTTTCCTACTTTCTTCAGTTTAAGCTTGAATTTTGCTATAAGAAGCTGATGATCTGAGCCACAGTCAGCTCCAGGTCTTGTTTTTGCTGACTGTATAGAGCTTCTCCATCTTTGGCTGCAGAGAATATAATCAATCTGATTTCGATGTTGCCCATCTGGGGATGTCCATGTGTAGAGTCGTCTCTTGTGTTGTTGGAAAAGCGTGTTTGTGATGACCAGCTTGTTCTCTTGGCAGAACTCTATTAGCCTTTGCCCTGCTTCGTTTTGATCTCCAAGGCCAAACTTGCCAGTTGTTCCTTTTATCTCTTGATTCCCTACTTTAGCATTCCAATCCCCTATAATGAGCAGAACATCCTTCTTTGGTGTCACTTCTATAAGGTCTTGTAAGTCTTCATAGAATTGGTCAATTTCAGTTTCTTCAGCACCAGTAGTTGGTGCATAGACTTGGATTACTGTGATGTTAAAAGGTCTGCCTTGGATTCGTATCGAGATCATTCTATCATTTTTGAGACTGCATCCCAGTACAGCTTTCGCCACTCTTTTGTTGACTATGAGGGCCACTCCATTTCTTTTACGGGTTTCTTGCCCACAGTAGTAGATATGATAGTCATCCGAACTGAATTCGCCCATTCCCGTCCATTTTAGCTCACTGATGCCCAGGATGTCAATATTTATTCTCGCCATCTCATTTTTGACCACATCCAACTTACCCAGGTTCATGGTTCTTACATTCCAGGTTCCTATGCAATATTTTTCTTTACAGCATTGGACTTTCCTTTCGCTTCCATGCATATCCGCAGCTGAGCGTCCTTTCGGCTTTGGCCCAGCCGCTTCATCAGCTCTGGATCTACTTGTACTTGTCCTCCGCTCTTCCCCAGTAGCATGTTGGACACCTTCCGACCTGAGGGGCTCATCTTCCAGCGTCATAACTTTTATATGCCTGTTGTCTTTGTCCATGGAGTTTTCTTGGCAGGGATACTGGAGTGGCTTGCCGGTTCCTACTCCAGGTGGATCACGTTTGGTCAAAACTCTCCACTATGACCTGTTCATCTTGGGTGCCCAGCTCGGCATAGTTCATAGCTTCTCTGAGTTCTTCAAGCCCCTTCGCCACGGCAAGGCAGTGATCCATGAAGGGGATTCTGAAGAGTACAGGGCGGGGAACAATTCTTAAACGTCTTCACAAATTTTGGCACCCAGGAGGGGGAGCTTTAAGTTTTTCTGTCTGACCACACACCCCTTGAAATGATCTATTCTTGTAATATGCTTTCAGTCTTAATCAGAACTCTAGCCACATAAGATTCCTGCATTTCAGGGGTTCGACAAGATGGCCCTGTGGTACCTCTCTATTTTACAATTCTGTGATTCACTAGTATTGTATCTCGGGAGGTAAAGGTAAAGGATCCCTGGATTGTTAAGTCCAGTCAAAGGTGACTATGGGGTGCAGCACTCATCTCACTTTCAGGCCGAGGGAGCCGGTGTTTGTCCACAGACAGCTTTCTGGGTTATGTGGCCAGCAGGACTAAACCACTTTTGGCACAACGAAACACTATTTCGATGCACCTTCCCACTGCAGCAGTACCTATTTTTCTACTTGCACTGCTATGCTTTCGAACTGTTAGGTTGGCAGAAGCTGGGACAGAGCAATGGGAGCTCACTCCATAATGGAGGTTCACAACGTCGACCTTCAGATCAGAAATCCCAAGAGGGTTAGTGGTTTAGACCATGATGTAATACAGGGAATGTAGTATAAAAATGCAGAACCAACTAGAGGAGAAACTGTTGGAAATCAAGCCTTTATCAGGAGAAACTGGCAACACTCCCAGGCACCTGGCTTGGTCTCCTGTTGACCTCCCTGTCTTCATTCCCCAGCAAGATCCAGGCAGAGGTCGCAATAGGCGATCCTTCTCAGCATGAGAAGAACACACACCCTCTTTGTTGCCCCCCCGGCAGGGGAAAGAGATAGACAGAAACGTATTTACATGCCTTTATTTCTGTCTCTGCAGCGTTACAAAAAACATGACTGCTCTCTTCAAGCTCCAGCAGTCGAGAGACAAACACTTCCTGTACAGCTCATATTACACTCTGAGCTAATTCCGGTGCTTCGCACTGTGAATAGACTGTCCCTCTGTTTCCCACAGAACAATCCCAACATTCCCATTATGTTTTGTTTTCAAGCTAGCAGTTTGCAGCTGCATTGCTTCTATATCGTAACAGAAACAACTGGGAGGAGAACCCAATTGAATTCAAATATTCTAATATAATAATAATAATAATAATAATAATAATAATAATAATAATAATAATAATTTAAAATGGAACATATAAATAAATCACTACAGTGGTACCTCAGGTTACATATGCTTCAGGTTACAGACTTCGCTAACCCAGAAATAGTGCTTCAGCTTAAAAACTTTGCTTCAGGATGAGAACAGAAATCGTGCTCCGGCAGCACAGTGGCAGCAGGAGGCCCCATTAGCTAAAGTGGTGCTTCAGGTTAAGAACAGTTTCAGGTTAAGAACGGACCTCCGGAACAAATCAAGTACTTAACCCGAGGTACCACTGTAAATAGTTATGATTTTGCATTGTGCCATCATAAACACAAAATGAAATGTGTTGTTGTTGTTGTCAAACTATATTTATTCTCCAAAGATTGTACATTTATTTGGGATAAATCTGCACACATTTCTCACTTAAGAAACTGACCGGATGATATTAGGAGGGGGATCACAGTTTATTACACAAGGCAGGTTTCTTCTACTACAAATACCTCAGCAATCTATTTAGACATCTGTAGGGTTTATAGCAACTAATTTTGGAGCTTAATTTTATATAAGAAGAACTGATGGCTATAGTAGGTCTAATGTGAGCTAAAAATATTGATTGTAATTGTGTATGAGTTTTTTCCTTTTTAAGAAAATCTGTTCTTTTTTCTTAAATGTGACATTTTAATGAATAAATAAGGATGAGATCATATACAATTAAATAAAACTGCTACAAGATACATATTCTAAAAGTGGTTAAAAAAATGCAATCAGGGCATAACCTAAAGCAAACACAACCCATTCCAAAGACTCTGTCACCATTTTTTGAAAGCAAACAACTGAATATGGGATACTGTTAAGCTCCCTGGAGTAAAGCTCTTTAGCCCCCATGAAACTGTGTCTTTTCTCTGTTTCCCATGTCAGAGAAAAGTTACAATTCAGGCAAGTACAAAGTACTAGATTTGGGATTTTGTTGGGAGTGACAATACTAATCTCTTCTGTTCTTTACTAGGTCAGTCATGGTTTTGTTTCTGACACTCTTAATGACAAAACTCAATTCCCTTTTGTCTACCGAATGGTCCCCAAAGAGGAACATCAGTATCTGGGGATAGTCCAACTGCTCCTGCACTTCAACTGGACTTGGATTGGCCTCGTTGCTCCAGACACCAACAATGGAGAGAGGTTTATGAGGACCTTGAAGCCGCTGCTAACCAAGAACACAATTTGTGCTGCCTTCTCACTTAGCACCTCAGTACAGAAGATAATAACAGTGCCTCTCGAAACATTTTTCAGGTGGAACGAAGTCAATGTATTAGTCTACTATGGAGAGATGCGCTACTTCTTTAGTATAATACGTGTTTTGCAAAAATTTGTTGAAAACTATATAAGACCCATTGTGGGGAAAGTCTGGATCACAACAGCTTTGTGGGACATCACCGGGAACTTGTCTTACAATATTCTTTCTCCCCTGCACATTCATGGGTTTTTTTCTTTCTTAACTCGTATTAAAAAAAGGGCAAATGATTACAATTTTGACACATTGCTCGATTCTATGATTCTGTTTGGGCATAAAACATTTCAATGTTCATATTCAAAGCACATATTGTCTGTGAAGGGAAGGAAAAGGTGCAGGGAAGTTGACACTCTGGAGTCCCTGAGTGATGAAGTGATCGAGAAAATCCTGTCTCTGGATAGTTACAGTATTTACAATCTTGTCCTTGCTCTGGCACGGGCCATAAGGGCTGCGCTTTCCTCCAAATCCAATCAAATGGTGGCGAAGGGTAAAAAGAGGCTGAAATATCAAAGGATACAGTCTTGGCAGGTATTGCTGTTTTCCTCACAGACTGAACAGGCATCGGTGCTGTGAATTCCATTCAGGCTCGACTTTACTTTGCCTCCATTTACTGTACTGTTACCCACATCTTAATTTTGCTGATGAGATGAGAAGACAATCTGCCTCCACTTTACCACCTGATTCCTTAGCAAGGCTTCATGCTATTACTAGCAAAGGAAACTAATCCTTGCAGAATTCTTCCAAGGGTGCAGAATAAAGCTTATGTATTTCACGGCTTTAGTCTGTCCCAAAAGGCTGAAGCAGAAACAATGGGCTAAAGGTCCCATTGTCAGTCTGTACAAAGATCTTCAGCAATTAGGCTATGTTATCTAGATAATTTTCTTCTTTTCTAAATGTGCATGCTTTCTTTCCTGTTCTAGCTTCACCCTTTACTGGGAAGCTCCCAGTTTTACAATACTTCCATGGAAGGAGTGTATTTGGATGAGAAGGGGCAGTTGACAGTTGAATCTGATGTTGTGAACTGGGTGCCATTTCCCAACAAGTCCTTTGGTGCCGTGAAATTTGGGAGCACAAGCAGACAGGGATCCTCAGGCCCAAAATTCACCATTGACCAAGAGGCTCTTGCGTGGTCCAGGCTTTTCAACCAGGTTTGGAAAACCCATTCATTGTGTTGTATTCCCTTTTAGACATATGTTAAGCTCTGATACTCTGTTGGGAGAAACAATATAAATTATGCCTATCCAAGTAATGGGCTAAAACTATACGGGGGAGGAGATGAATGGAGGAAAGTCAAAATAAGAAACATGAAAATGGAAAAGCAGGTTAGAATATGACTGGGGCATGGCTTTTGCAGCAGTCAGGAAGCATGCCAGACTTAAGAATTGAGCACAACACAGCTGCTCCAAATACCTTTCTGTTTCAGCTTGTTTCCTTCCCTGGATTTTGATATTTGTAAATGGTTTCCATGATTGCAGATTTGGAGTGTGTTTACTAGACCTTTGTAATGATGGCAGACAGCTCTGACTCCTAAATCCAAGGGCAATACAGTCTCCATGTAATTCTTTCTTCTTGATTATCTCTTTCTGCCCCAAATGTGACCCAAGGTCTATTACCCTTTGTTCTGTCCCATGGATCATCCACAACAAAGCCGTGCCTATTCCACATAGACTGAGACTGAGACTGCACTGACCCAGAAGTTACTTGCTAACAGTCTTTCATTGATGCTTTCTCTCTTTTTGGTCAGACCCTTCCTCATGCCAGGTGTACCGAAAGGTGTCGCCCTGGATATGCCAAGAAGGTTCAGGAAGGGAAACCCATTTGCTGCCATGCTTGTGCTCCATGCGCGGAAGGGATGATCTCCACTCAGGAAGGTAGGAGACTTCAGAGGAATGTGTAGCAAAAAGAACAATAATATATGTCCTTGGTTGTGGAATATTCAAGTATAATCTTATGGTTGAATTTAATAAAGGTTCAATAGTAATGTACATAATCTTAATAAAGCTTTCCAGGTACCATTGAGACAGCCTTGAGTATGTAAGAATTAGGCAGTGTTGCTGCATCTGGTAGGCTCCCTTGAACCAGTCAGTGTGGCAAAGTAGCTGGGGTGTTTGGTTTGTACTGGGAAGACCAGAATTCCAGTCCATTCTCCTTCAAGGAACTTTTTTCTGTAAATTACACCCATCTGACAACACCTGGTGTTGAGGTGAGATCAGATGTAGCTGCAATTAACAACCTGGAGCTTCGAGATCACTCCAAGCTCTTCCTTGGGAGGTAAATAAGGGGGTATCTGCACTAGAGACCTACATGGAAAGGGCCAACTCGCTGTGTTGATTAGCAGAAACATCAAGCCCTATCACTGTTTCTGTTTGAAGGGGGTTGGCTGGATTCAAAACTGACCTGCTTTTTTTGCTAGTCTGCAGGAAAATGTTCAAGCAGACACTCTTCTTTTTCCAGATGCAGACCACTGCACCAAATGTCCAGAAGATCAATACTCCAACAAGGACAGAGATCAATGCATCCCCAAGATTATCACCTTCCTGTCCTATGATGAATATCTGGGGACCCTCTTGGCTTCTACTGCCCTGTTTTTGTCCCTAATCACAGGCCTTGTTTTAGGAATATTCATTAAATATCTTGACACTCCCATAGTCAAAGCCAACAACAGGGACCTTTCCTACATCCTCCTTGTCTCCCTCCTCCTTTCCTTTTTGTCTTCCTTTCTGTTTATAGGCCGGCCAAGGAAAGTGACCTGCCTTCTAAGGCAGACAGCCTTTGGCATCATCTTCTCAGTTGCTGTCTCTTCTTTGTTGGCAAAAACTATTACCGTTGTGCTGGCCTTCCTGGCCACTAAGCCAGGAAACAGGGTGAGGAGATGGCTGGGAAAGAGTCTGGCTAATTCCATTGTCATTTCCTGTTCCAGTATCCAAATTCTCATCTGTGTCATCTGGCTGGGTACCTCTCCCCCATTCTCAGACTCTGACATGCACTCCCAGGCTGGAGAGGTCATCCTGCAATGCAGTGAAGGATCTGTTGCCATGTTTTACACAGTCCTTGGCTACATGGGCTTCCTGGCTGCCATCTGCTTCACTGTGGCTTTCCTAGCCAGGAAGCTACCTGGGGCCTTCAATGAAGCCAAGCTGATCACCTTCAGCATGCTGGTCTTCTGCAGTGTTTGGGTGTCCTTTGTACCCACCTACCTGAGCACCAAGGGGAAGTACATGGTAGCCGTGCAGATCTTCTCTATGCTGGCCTCCAGTGCTGGGCTTCTGGGCTGCATCTTCCTTCCCAAGTGCTACATTATTGTACTCAGGCCTAGTCTGAATACAAAGGAGCACCTGACTACAAAGGCTTAATATGCCACCTGATTCCTAAAATATGTTTTTGGTTTTTGCAATTGATAGCCAGCATGGCAGCAATAAAGGCAGGACACGTGAGTTGGGAATGTATTTCCTTAGAAGCTATTGTTTTGGAAATCAGAACACAAAATTATCATTTGAATCATATTCCATCCTTACCACTGTTCATTTTTCTCCTGCTAAGCCTTATTGATGAATTCTTTTCTGAAGACTGTTTGTATATTTTGCCTAATAAGAAATCCTTACCGCGATTTAGTAATAATGAATGATGTTCATTAAGAAAGTTAAAATTTATTAGATAGTATTACAAATAAATTGCTTGTGCATTGTTTTTCAAAATAAAAAGAAAGACACTCCATTGGTATCTCTTTATTTCCTGCTGTGCATATCAGGAGAGTCACCTCGAATATTGATGCCATGAGTGTTCTTTACGTGGCACAAGGTGCAAAACATTTTTAAAGCAGTTGACACACAATAGTTTATACCAAGAACAAACTTAGTTGGTCTCTAAGGTGCTACTAGACTTATTATTATTATTATTATTATTATTATTATTATTATTATTATTATTTATTTTGACTGTATCAGACCAACACGGCTACCTACCTACTTCCCTGTCAGCCCAAATTTATTACATCATAATTTTTCATAGACTACATGGATTAGAATTTTGTTGTCTTTGCTGCAACAGAATTTGAAAAGTACATATAGGATATGAGTAACAAATTTGTCTCAACACATTATTTGCTACAAAATAAAACTGCAAATTCAATCAGGGTAGCTGTAGGTGCTCCATAAGGCTGGTATTATTGTTGTGTATTGAGTCAAAGGATTTTATATCTGTATTATGATTGTCTGTATTTGCATTAGGGTAAAGTAACTGCCTTTTGGTTCCAGAGGGTACAGCTACTATTGGTTCATTTAAGCTGCTGTATTTGGATCCTCTGTCTTATTGGTTCCCTCCAAAAGGCAGGACTGTGATTGCCTGATATTGTTCCCTCCAAAATGTATCCTTTCTAGCTAGTCCCCTGTCCCTATAAATGTAGCTTTCCCCTCCTCAGTCTTCAGTCTTGTTTGCTGTAATAAAGAAGTGTTACTAGAGAATTGTCTCCAGCATATTATGTCAAGAGAGCTGAAATCACAAACCCCACGTCACAACAACTGGCGACGAGGATGGGATCCGGAATGCTGAGCAGCGGTT
This sequence comes from Podarcis vaucheri, assembly GCF_965113315.1. Taxonomy (NCBI): domain Eukaryota; kingdom Metazoa; phylum Chordata; class Lepidosauria; order Squamata; family Lacertidae; genus Podarcis; species Podarcis vaucheri. Next base: position 128,174,115 of record NC_138760.1, on the reverse strand, counting down.
GACCGCAGCCCTGCCTCAGAGTCCGGATTGCAGCTAAGAACAAGACTCACTGGCCAGCTGAGAAGACGACCCTGCCCACAGGACAATGGAGAGTCCAAGGGTATTGGAGCCCTTCCAGCCATCAGAGCCCCACACGTGGGAAGACTACGTCGAACGCTTCGAGTTCTTCGCAGAGGCTCAAGGGATCACCGATGCCAGCAAAAGGAGGGCCACCTTCCTGAGCTACTGTGGGCCTGAGACCTTCAAGCTGGCCAAGGCATTGCTTGCTCCAGCGAAGCTAAGTGAGACATCTCTCAAAGATATTCTTGCCTGCCTAACAAGCCACTTGGCGCCTACTGAGACCAAGATGGCCCGGCGGATGGAGTTTCATAAGAGGCAGCAGCATGCTGGGGAGTCTGCATCTGCATTTCTAGCTGAACTGCGGAAGCTCGCTCAGCACTGCGACTTCCAAAATCTGGAAGAGACTCTCCTGGATAGGTTTGTCGGTGGTCTGAGCAGCAAGAAAGGCAGAAGACGCATCGTGGCTAAAGAAGAGGTTACCCTTGCTTCAGCCTTGAAGGAGGCCACCGCCATGGAGAATTATGAAAGAGAGGAGCTTGATGTCAGTCGCAAGGCCCCTAAGCCACAGATAGAAGTTGCGCATGCCATGGACGAGCTAGAGGCTACTCCGAGCCAGAGCCCAGTCCGTGGGGTCGAGTCAGTGCGTCAGGCCTGCACAGTGCACAAAGATCACCGAGGCAGGTGCCCAGGTTGTGGCGGAAACCATGAGCGGAAGAGTTGTCGTTTCCGGGATGCTATGTGCCGGACGTGCGGGAAGACAGGTCACATCGCCAGGGTCTGTAGATCGGCGGCATTGGAAGCGACAGGAGCACCTAGACCAGAGCATCGCAGACAGCCCACAGCAACCCATTTTCTAAAGGACTGCCACTACGTAACGGAGATCAACGGGAGGGTCGTGCAGTTCCCAGTGCAAGGCAAGGCACACGTCAAGGTGAAGATTGAGGGTCAGCAGTGCGACATGGAGGTGGACTCCGGATCTGGATTCACTATTGTGTCGGACCAGACCGCGAGGACATTCTTCCCCAGGGGTAAGTTGCCCCCTCTGGAGCCCTTCCCGGCAACCTTGCAGTCATACTCAGCGGGCTGCATCCATGTTATGGGAATGTGTGCCGTGAGAGTACAGTTCCGGGACAAACAGGCTGTACTCAAACTGGTGATTGCGAAGGGCAGTCGCCCCAGTCTCCTGGGCACTGACTGGTTCCCCGCCCTGGGACTGAGTATATCAGGGCTTAATTCAATCCAAACCTGCCCTGAGATGAGCGAGGCATTATGCAAAGAATTTGCTGGTCTCTTTAATGGAAAACTGGGTTGTTATAAAGGGCCCCCAGTTGACTTCGAGTTGGACCCTGGGGTGGCCCCAATCCGACTCAAACCAAGGCGAGTGCCATTTGCACTGCAACCCAAGATCGAAGCAGAGCTGGATAAATTGGTCAAGCAGGGAGTTCTCTCACCCGTGGACTCTGCTAAGTGGGAGACTCCAATCGTCACGCCCCTTAAAGCAAATGGGGAAGTCAGGATCTGTGCAGATTACAAATGTACTATCAATAAGGCACTCAGGGGAAACTCATACCCCATTCCAGTAGTATCACATCTGTTGGCTAAACTGGCTGGGGGCAAGGTGTTCGCCAAAATTGACCTGGCACAAGCTTACCAACAGCTGCCAGTAACCCCACAATCAGCAGAAGCACAGACTATTGTCACACATAAAGGGGCGTTCAGAGTTAACAGATTACAATTTGGAGTTTGTGTGGCCCCAGGGATTTTTCAAGGGCTCATGGAACGCCTGTTAAGAGGTCTGCCGGGGGTCTTGCCATTTTTTGATGATGTTTTGATTGCTGGAAAAGACCCACAGGAACTGGTTGCGCGTGTCCGTGCAGTGTTGCTCAAGTTAAAGGAGGTGGGGTTGCAACTGAAAAAGGAAAAATGCAGTTTTGGAGTGCCAGCTGTGGATTTCTTGGGGTTTAAAATTGATGCATCAGGCATCCACCCCACAGATGCTAAGATTAAGGCCATCATCGAGGCACCACGACCACAGAACAAGACGGAGTTGCAGTCATTCCTGGGACTTATTAACTTTTATCATTCGTTCTTACCTCAGAAAGCTTCGGTAGCTGAACCATTACATAGACTGTTGCAGAAAAAGAATGTGTGGCGATGGGGGCAGGGGCAGCAGAAGGCTTTTGACTCCTTGCGAGGAATGCTGAGTAGCAGGAGCGTCCTTGCTCATTATGATGAGTCAAAGCCGCTGGTCCTGGCATGTGATGCCTCTCAATACGGCCTGGGGGCTGTGCTGAGTCATAGGGAACCGGATGGGTCGGAAAAGCCCATCTCTTTCTATTCCCGTACGTTGTCGCCCACGGAGCGCAACTATGCTCAAATTGACAAAGAGGCGCTTGCAATTGTGGCAGGAATCAAAAAGTTCCATGATTATGTGTACGGTCGCCATTTCTCCATTGAAACGGACCACAAACCACTGTTAGGGTTGTTCAACCCGAACAAACAAACGCCACAAATTCTCTCCCCCAGAATGTTGCGTTGGTCTATATTCCTGAACGGGTTCCAGTACACCTTGACCCATGTGCCGGGGAAACGGTTGTGCCACGCTGATGCGCTGAGTCGATTGCCCCTCCCTGGCGGGAGCAATGAGGATCCTGCTCCAGCGGAGCACATAATGATGCTGGAAACACTTCCGGGGGCTCCTGTAACGGCTACTGATATAGCTGAGAAAACGAGGAAAGATGCTGTTCTCTCCCGTGTGCTCACTTGGGTGGGGAGGGGGTGGCCAGGTGGTCCGCATAAAGACAAATTCAGGCCTTATGCGACAAGGCAGCACGAGTTGTCCATGCATAAGGGGTGCCTCCTGTGGGGAGATAGGGTGATCATCCCAGCACCACTGAGAAACAGGGTTCTTGAGACGCTTCACATGGGACACCTGGGAATGGTCAGGATGAAGTCGCTAGCCCGATGTTATGTGTGGTGGCCTGGAATGGACCAGAACATAGAACAATGGGTACGAACATGCAAGGTATGCCAAGAGGTGCGGCCAGAAGTGGCCAGAGCACCAGTCCACTGGTGGGAGCAGTCCAGATCTCCCTAGAGCCGGCTGCACTTAGATTTTGCTGGGCCATTCCAGGGGAAGGTCTTTTTGGTTATCGTCGATGCATATTCCAAATGGTTAGAAGTGGCGATGGTCCCTAGCATGGCATCAGCTGCCGTAATCAAGGTGTTGAGGCAGCTGTTTGCAACCCACGGGTTACCTGAGACCATTGTATCAGATAATGGGGCAGCTTTTGTATCCCAAGAATTCAGGGCATTCTTGGCTGATAACTTCATAAGAGGGGTCACATCCGCGCCCTTTCACCCATCCTCCTATGGGCAGGCTGAGCGCATGGTAAGAACAGCCAAAGAATCCTTGCGCGCTTAATGGAGGGTAACTGGTCAGCTCTCATCGTGCGAATTTTATTTTTGCAGCATGCGACGCCGTGTACTGCGATGGGCAAGTCGCCAGCTGAGCTGCTCTTGGGTAGAAGACTGGTAACGGTGCTGGATTATGTCCACCCGAATAAAATGCCGAACCGTAATTCAGGAGCAACCCCCCAGGCTGAGACTGACACAACAAGGTATCTCGCCCCTGAAGATCTGGTCTGGGTGAGGAACTATTCACGAGGTTCGCGGTGGGTGGCTGGTGTGGTCACCCGGGCTAGTGGACCTGTGTCCTATTATGTGACCTTGGAAAATGGGCAAGTGTGGAAGAGACATATAGATCAGCTGAGGCGCCGGGCGCTCAGCAGGGAGGAATCAGATAATTCATCCCTGGCTAACGACGCAGAGCTGCAAGACCAGAGTGAAAATGGCCCAGAGGTGCAGTCACCAGGGGCTTTAACAAATGAACCAGGGTCTGCTAGTCCTCACGATGACGAGGTACAGATAGGGGACCCTGAGATGTCTGGGACTCCATCTGTTCCTGACGAAACCCCTAGAGCAGCCCTTCTACCACAGGTAACACCCAATCCAGAACCTGCAACACCTGTTGTCAGGAGATCAAGTAGAAGTTGTAGGACCCCACAGTACCTGAGAGATTACGTCTGCTGTGCTCACTAGGGGGGGAGGGGTGTTGTGTATTGAGTCAAAGGATTTTATATCTGTATTATGATTGTCTGTGTTTGCATTAGGGTAAAGTAACTGCCTTTTGGTTTCAGAGGGTACAGCTACTATTGGTTCATTTAAGCTGCTGTATTTGGATCCTCTGTCTTATTGGTTTCCTCCAAAAGGCAGGACTGTGATTGCCTGATATTGTTCCCTCCAAAATGTATCCTTTCTAGCTAGTCCCCTGTCCCTATAAATGTAGCTTTCCCCTCCTCAGTCTTCAGTCTTGTTGCTTTAATAAAGAAGTGTTACTATAGAATTGTCTCCAGCATATTATGTCAAGAGAGCTGAAATCACAAACCCCACGTCACAACAATTATCATGTATGCATTTTTGCTCTGAGGCCCCAAGACCGCTCCCCCCCCCCTAAATAACTTCACACAGACACACATTTTAGTTTAAGTTATTGGGCAAATTTTAGGCCACAACTTTATTGATTACAGAAAACGTGAGTAGTACTGGCTTAGGCATTGGCAACAGACTATAACTGACTCCCCGCCTCTCTGGCTGGTAGTCTGAAAACACCAAACTAGGGAGCAACATCGATGAAGACCGACCGAAGCTCACCCCGGGGTTCCTGTAGCCCTGGCATGGCCCTAGCCCCTCAAGCGGACTTCGGACGAGATCCAGGACCCCCAGATTCCTTTACTGGAATACCCTATTCCTGGAGGGGCAGGTGATGGCCGCACCTCACCTCCCCCACATTCCAATAAGCCAATGCCTAACCACCAAACCTTACAAGTTGTGACGATTGCTGAGGGGGTAGGTGAAAACTAAGTGGCTAAAGCCAATCTGCCAAATGGGAAAAAAATCCTACCCAGCCCCTGTTCCAAAACAGGGGACCCAATCCAAAGCAAGACCAAAGCAACACTGCCTAACATCAGGGAGGGTGGGTGCCCGGCAACACGAGGCAAGTGCCCAAATTACGTCAAGCTGCCTCATTTACAGAGCGCAGGAATCACTCCACCTCACGCGATTGGCCCAAACAGCCTGGCGTCATCCCTGGGTATGGAGCTAAGGCTAGCTACGCCCCTGACAATATTTAACCCTTCGGGGTTGTCCCTGAGACCCGCACACAACCAGCACCCTCAATAAGGAGGATCCCATTTAAACAGACCTATAGGTAGAATCAGAAATGGGTGAGATATTTCCAAATCATCAAATCAACGCAACAGGGGCCATTTCAGTGTACTTATGCATGCTTTCCAGCCATCCATTATTACTTACTAATAATATTTAGGAGACAGGAAGAGAGATTTGTTATGACAGCAGCATCCAGGCACCAGGTGAAAACCTACCATTTGTCTCCAGGCTTTTAGTGGGTTTGGGTTAAGTCATTCTCTTAATATTTTAAGTGGCTCTCTTTATATAATACAGGATAATTATTTAATGTTTTTGTTCATAAGGTATTGTTATGCATTTGGGTGGGTGGGTGTCCAGCTTGACAATGCCTTGAATTACTTCCAGTTCTTGGGGTCCTGTATATGAGCAGATAGACATGAGCACGTTTGCCAAACCAGTCCCTTTATCTAGGCAATGGCTCTGGCTGACACCACAAGCATAGTGAAAGAAGCTGCTCTGCCACAGGAAAAAAAAAAAGTGGACCTTCCCCACTCCCTTCACTTGTGTAGTTGCTAGGAAGGAGAACAGTAGACAGAGCAGTATGTGTGAGTTGCACCGGAAGCCAAATACGTATTTTTCGCTGCATAAGATGCACCTGACCATAAGACGCACCTAGTTTTTAGAGGAGGAAAACAAGGGAAAAAATATTCTGAACGAAACAGTGGATGTATGATTTTTGTGGTTCATGCTGTGGCCACAAACATGTGATCTGATGGTGAATTTGGGGTGACCCAATGCAAAAATCCTGAGGATCCATGTGGATCCGTGCTTTGTAACCACATTTTTGCACCATTGCAGCCCCAGGAAAGAGTGGATGCGTTATTTTTTTGGTGCAGGCTGTAGCCATAGACATGCTATGTGATCTGATGGTGAATTTGGGAGAATTTGGGGTGACCCAATGAAAAAATCCTGAGGATCCATGGGCTTTTACCTCCCCTGCCCAGGCAGCCTCCGCTAACATCCCTTATCTCTCTTCCGATCCCACCGATCAGCTGTTTCCTTTCAACACTCCCTTCCCTCTTGTTTGCCTTAGTGTCTTTTCCTTAGCTGGAGCAGCTTTTTGCTCCTCCTTTTCTTCTAATTTCTCTCCTTATTGCTTTAGTCTTCCTGTTTCCCCCCCTTTGCAAGTTTGCTGTCTTTATCTCCCCACTCCCAGGCAGCCTCCTTTATCTCTAGCGTCCCTTATCTCTCTCCCCGGTCGGCAAATGATCAGTGGCTTTGTTTCAACACCCACTTCCCTCTTTCAAAAAAAAAAATGATCTGCTTTTTGCCCCTGGGCAATTCAGCTCCAGGGACCACGCATTCGCTCCATAAGATGCACAGACATTTCCCCTTACATTTTAGGAAGAAAAAAGTGTGTCTTATGGAGTGAAAAATACGGTACAAACAGTAGTTACATGCTTGCTCTGTACAGTGGTACCTTGGTCAAAAATAAAAAATTCCTCCCAGTGGCACCTTAAAGACCAACTAAGTTAATTCTTGGTATGAGCTTTCGTGTGCATGCACACTTGTGTATCTGAAGAAGTGTGCATGCACACGAAAGCTCATACCAAGAATTAACTTAGTTGGTCTTTAAGGTGCCACTGGGAGGAATTTTTTATTTTTGACTATGGCAGACCAACACGGCTACCTATCTGTAAGTGGTACCTTGGGTTACATACGCTACATACGCTTCAGGTTACAGACTCCGCTAACCCAGAAATAGTACCTCTGCTTCAGGATGAGAACAGAAATCGTGCGGTGGCAGCGGGAGCCCCATGAGCTAAAGTGGTGCTTCAGGTTAAGAACAGTTTCAGGTTAAGAACGGACCTCCAGAACAAATTAAGTACGTAGCCAGAGGTACCACTGTACTGGATTCATAGCTGTGACCAGTACAATTTTTCTAGGAAAAGAGGTGACAGAGCTCACCACAATCACCTCCCATGTTCTCTTATAATGGCAATGACACCCACATAAGAGGTGTCAGAATACCAGCTGATTCATTCCAAACCAGGGCCAACAATTTGATTCAACAGGACCTGAACAAATTGCAGAGGTTTGCCAACACACCCAAGAAGCAAGAGAAGATATGGTCAGCTGTTCTCTAGATACTGCCTTTGTAAATTAAACTGAAGCCAAAAAAAGGAAAGGGTTCAGAATTAAACTCCCAGTTTGCAGGATACCAAGAGGTCACTCAGTGGGCACTGAGATGATGACTCCCAATCCCCAAAACGTCTTCCAAAGTCAAAAGATGGGCAAAGGAGGGAGAAAGGATTTTTAGGGATGGCCAGAAATTAGGTGCTTTCTTTAGCTAATAACAGCAATTGTGAATGTAGGGTGGGTAACATACAGTCACTTACCACATACCATTGTTTACGGGGCGCTGGGAAAAGTCAGGTTTGTAAATTACAACACCTCCTTGATATATGACCCCACTAATGAGGTGGTCTCCTGGCGTGTAATAATTCAGTGGATCATGATCCATTTTCATATTTAATGGACATTTTGCTTTTAGGATCCCACTGACTCCATGGGGCAATAGCAACAGAAATGGCAGCAGAAGTACTGTATTTTTCCGTGTATAACACACACACACCCATTTTTTTGACTCCAAATTGAGGAAATGGGGGGAGATTGCCAGGAGTTGTTAAGCTTATGGGGGGGGGGGGGGAATTGCCCAGAGTTGTCCAATTAAATATAGCAGACCCACCTCACAGTATACCAGTTAAATGAATAACTACTGTTTCCCACAGGCTATCCTATAGTGGAGTTTTGTTCATGAAAATTTAGTGATTTAGAGTCTAAGGAAGGAGTTCATGAAACAAGAAAAATTTTATTTACAGAAAGAGTTTGTGAAACCATGTTAGGTCTGGAGATGTGTTCTTTTAGGTAGAAGTTGGCTTATTATTTAAACAAAATATAAGAATGTCATAGGCTTAGAGACAGTAGTATATGCACAGCTTTTCTTGAACTTCAGTAGCTAAAAATCAGTGGTACACCTCAGGCAGATGTTCAAGTTTCTAGAACAGGTGGTAAAATGCTTAACTTAGTATCTCTTACTTCACTTTCATTGCTTTACTTAATTATGACAGGTGTTACAATTAAAATACTATTGACAAAGCACAGCTTCCTTCACAGCTTAATTATTGATCCAAAGAAGAGGGTAGTTAGTAGTACAGTGGTACCTCGGGTTACATACACTTCAGGTTACATACGCTTCAGGTTACAGACTCCTCTAACCCAAAAATCGTGCTTCAGGTTAAGAACTTTGCTTCAGGATGAGAACAGAAATCGTGCTCTGGCGGCGCAGCAGCAGGAGGAGGCCCCATTAGCTAAAGTGGTGCTTCAGGTTAAGAACAGTTTCAGGTTAAGAAGGGACCTCCAGAACGAATGAAGTACTTAACCCGAGGTACCACTGTAGTTGTCTTGAAAGATGTGATTTGACCACTTCTGAAAATTTCCAACCTGAACTTATTATTTTAGCATTGCTACTATCTTGTTGCTAAAACCGGTTGTTTGGGAAGTGCAGATGATGGGGAAGTGTGTGGCAAGACAATTTGAAATACTCGGGTCATCTATGATTCTATGACTTAATAGTGTTTCCAATTGTCCTGACACAAACCAGTGTAGTGTCCACCTTAACAACGTTATATTTTGTATGAATCTAAGAATCTTTAAAGGAGCTAAGAATCAAACACCACCTTCACCTTTTGTAGTTAGATGTGCTTTTGTGTTCAGATCGGGCCTGAGTACAATAATGTAGCACTTGGGAATGAAGATGCAGCCCAGAAGCCCAGCACTGGAGGCCAACATAGAGAAGACCTGCACGGCTACCATGTACTTCCCCTTGGTGCTCAGGTAGGTGGGCACAAAGGACACCCAAACACTGCAGAAGACCAGCATGCTGAAGGTGATCAGCTTGGCCTCATTGAAGGCCCCAGGCAGCTTCCTGGCTAGAAAAGCCACCATGAAGCAGATGGCAGCCAGGAAGCCCATGTAGCCAAGGACAGTGTAGAACATGGCAACATATCCTTCATTGCATAGAATGATGATCTCTGCAGCTTGGGAGTGCATGTCGGAGTCTGGGAAGGGTGGGGACATTCCCAGCCAGATGGTGCAGATGACAACTTGCACAGCACAACAGGAAAGGACAGTGAAGTTGGTCAGGCTCTTCCCTAGCCATCTCCTCACCTTGTTCCCCGGCTTTGTGGCCAAGAAGGCCAGCACCACAGTGATGGTTTTTGCCAACACAGAAGAGACCGCAACTGAGAAGATGATGCTGAATGCTGTTTGTCGGAGAAGGCAGGTCACTTTCCTTGGCCGGCCAATAAACAAGAAGGAGGACCAAAAGGAAAGCAGGAGAGAGATGAGGAGGATATAGGATAAGTCCCGATTGTTAGCTTTGACTATGGGAGTTTCCTTGTACTTAACAAAGATTCCTAGGACAACACCAGTGGTTAAGCACAAGAAGAGGGCAAAGGAAACCAGCACAATCCCCAAGGGTTCTTCATAAGTGAGAAACGTTATGATCTTTGGGACGCATTTGTCTCGTGCTTGATTTGCATGCTGATCTTCTGGGCATTTGGTGCAATGCTTTGCATCTGAGGAGGAAAAGAACTTCAGTACCACTGACAACATTCATACATCCAAAACTCACTGTGTCCCCATATGTTAGGATAATTTGGGGATGTTGGAGATGTCAGGAATGGTAATAAGGATGGAGAGAGGCACCAGTTCACAAGCGTTAGGTGATTTTTAAAAATATATTTATATGTATATATTTTTTAAAATTTTATTTATTCATTTTCCATTTTACACATTACATCCATACAAGACTTGTCTTAGTCTTACATAGATTTCCCAACTTATCTTCCATTGCCATCCTATTTCAAATTCTTAGTTTGACACAACTCCTTACATTTTCTCTCCCCCCCCCTTTATTATTTTCTTTTTCTTTTCCTTTGACTTGTCTACTGTTGCTCATAGGCTTATCCTACTTGCCAGTAAACCTTGATATCACTTTTTTAAAAAGTATTATTCAAAAACCTCCCACTTGCCTTTTCTTTGCACCATAATTTCTCATTTTGGCCATCAAGCTCGCTAACTCAACAAACACTATTAACTTTTGCAAGTTCTCTTTGTCGGAACAATCCTTTCTTTCAATTTTTCTCTGTACGTTATCCTTGCAGCTACAGTTGCGTATAAAAATAGGTTCCTTGTGTTCTTAGGTATATCTTCTCCTATTATTGCCACCAATAAGGCTTCTGGTCAATTAGGGAATGTGAATTTAAACATCTTTTTGAGTTCCTCAGATATCACCCCCCCTTTTTTTGCATACTTTCCTTGCCACCACACATGATATAAAGAGCCTTTCTTCCTAAACATTTCCAACCTACATTGGAAATTCTATTGCACATTTTGGCGAGTTTACTTGATGTCAGATACCATCTATATACCATCTTGACGACATCCTCTTGACTTTAGTGTCACTAACCAAACTCTTACATCCATAACGGTCTGTGTTGCAATACATTTGAGAATAAGTGACAATCCAAAAAGGAAGTACAGAACCACAGCATCCACATTCAGGAGAACATGTAGCTCCACAATGAAAACTAAAACCACCAATAGCAGGTGTCAGGATGACGTCACTGCTGGCTACAGGAGAGTATCCATGGGGAAGGGCATTCCATTGGCAGGATGCCACAGCCAAAGAGGTTCACGTTCCAGTCACTATCCCTCTAATTATAGAAAGTGTGGATATCTGGAAGAAAGCCTTCAGTTACGAACGTTGGTTTAAATGTCTGCTCCCTTCCCTTGACGGCTGTTGTGCTCAGGCCCTGTTTGTGGGCTTTTCATAGGCATATGGTTCAACACTGTGAGAACAGGATGTTGGACTAGATGGGCCTTTGGCCTGATCCAGCAAGCCTCTTCCTTTCCTATGGGGTCACCCACCTTCCTGAATGGAGATGGTCCCTTCAGCACAAGGAGCACAATTGTAGCAGCAAACGGGCTCCCCTTCCTTAGCCACTCTGGCATATCCTGGGCGACAGCTTTCAGTGCATCTTGAACGAGGCACGGACTACAAAAAAAAGGAGAAGGAACATCAAAGGAGACCAGCAAAGGGGGCCGCTAGGGGCGCCTTGGAAGATGGTGGATATTAATATCTATCCAGCTCACACAAGGTAATTATGGGGAGGCTGATTATGGGGAGTAAATCAGTCTCCCTTCATCTCTCTAGGGGGGGGGAGATGCTTTTTTCACCCGCTGTTGCCATAAATCACCCCCGAGTTCGGAAGAAGGAGGGGGTGAGGCACTGGGTGAAGAACCCTCGGCGGGCCTCAGAAATCCTCCGAAGCTGCTTCCAGGTGCGAAACTAGTTGCGTTACTTAAAAGGAAAAAAAATGGTGAAAGATAACACACATGCTTCAAGAGAGGCAGGAGGTTTTTATCTGCTAACAATTTTACCACTGAAAGGAAGAAGACTGAGATGGACTGAGACGGAAGATTACATCAAAGTACTACAGATATGGTATGTGGATTGGAATGCAACAGAACTGAAAGGGGGGGATGACTTTTTATTTCTTTTGCTCTATGTAATTAACTAATAACCCTCCCTCTGAAGATCCGTCACAGCAATTAATTGCAAATGGGACTAAAAATGAATTGTGTGGGAATAATATGAATTTAAAGGTTTTACTCTGTGAAGGATTTGGAAAGAAGAAGGGCTCTCTCTTGTGACGCAGTAAGAATGGAGATTTGATATGAGACCTGTGTTGCTGAGTTTGGTCTTGGGGAGGGCGAGCTGAAGATATATTATTTATGACAAGATTGTGAACTGGAAGGCGCAGCCCTCCTGGAAAAAGACTAAGTTGCGATGCAACAGGTCGGGAAAGCTAAAGAGTGAGCTTTTAGACTGTATTTCATCGGATGACAAAATGGTGATTGCTCGCTCGAGCGGAAAGGACTGTTGGATGAGAGTGATTTACGAGAGAGCAGTACAAAGCCCACAGAGAAACACAAATAAGACTGTTTTTTTCAACCCACTTGCGGAGCAACTCGGAGGTGAATGAAAAGGAAAATGAGTAATGACAAGGATTGAGAAGAAGAGACTGGAAACATCATTCTTAATATGAAAGCAGAACAAATATTCGAGGATTGGACTCCTGCCAATCAAGAAGCATGGGTACCCCCCACAAAAATTTATAATTTGGAAAATAATTGGATTATATGATATGTATTGTTATAATTTGGACTAATTGGTTTGATATGTTTAATTTGGTAATATGAAACTTAATAAAAATTATTTAAAAAAAAAACAACACAAAGGAGACCAGCATAAATTACTGACATCATTTGAAGGCCCCAACTAAAAAAAGGCTCAATTAAAGATTCCTTTAAAAAATATGTGGCCAGATTTAAAAGCTTAAAAATGAGAATGTGACACTTCCAAATTTTGTGAGATTGTGGAAAAACCATCTTTTTTCCAACGGAAAAGATTCATTTTTAAAACATATAATGTGATTTATACATTGTGGAAGGTAAAGGGTTATCTAATTAAATGATGTGTGGCCTTTTAAACTGTAGGTTTAAGATGTAAGAGGGAGGTGGGAACTTTTTACCCTACATGGTGGGGATGTAAAATTGTAAAAGGATTCTGGAACGAGGTATATGAGGAGCTGAAAAAAATATTTAAGAGTTCTTTTACCAAAAAGCATGAGGCATTTTTGTTAGGTCTAATATCTAATGACATTCCCTGAGTTAATCAAAATGTATTCCTTTACGCAACTGCAGCGGCCAGAATACAGATCGCAAAGAACTCGAAGGGGGGGGGGAAATCCCATCATTATTTGACTGGCAAAACAAACTCTGTGAGTTTGTAGAAATGGTAAAATTGACAGCAATTATTAGAGGCCACTCAAATCAGAGAATAATCAAAGAGTGGGATGGAGTGAAGGAATACATGATAAAATATGGTTCCGGAATTGAAATATTAATAGGCAATGCATAAAATGTGCAGGGGTAAGCAAGAAAATAAAAATAGAATCAACTGAATAATTATTAAAGGTAAAGGTAAAGGTACCCCTGCCCGAACGGGCCAGTCTTGACAGACTCTGGGGTTTGTGCGCCCATCTCACATCTATTGGCCGGGGGCCAGCGCTGTCCGAAGACACTTCCGGGTCACGTGGCCAGCGTGACAACGCTGCTCTGGCGAGCCAGAGCCGCACACGGAACGCCGTTTACCTTCCCGCTGGTAAGCGGTACCTATTTATCTACTTGCCCCCGGGGGTGCTTTCGAACTGCTAGGTGGGCAGGCGCTGGGACCGAGCAGCGGGAGCGCACCCCGCCGCGGGGATTCGAACCGCCGACCTTTCGATCGGCAAGCCCTAGGCGCTGAGGCTTTAGCCCACAGCGCCACCCGCGTCCCTGAATAATTATTAAATTATGTATATTTTAATTTAGGTAATTTATGTAATAGGCTTATGTGAGAAAATGAATATGGATTTTGAATTTAAAGCTTGTAACTTTGTCTTTATTTTTTGGTTTTGGAAAAAATAAAAAATAAACTGTCGGTTTCCTGTTTTCATCACGAGTCAATGGTGGTCGCTTCTCACGGCCCTCCGTAGGCTGCAAGGAGATTCAGGCAGGGGAAAGCCAGGATTTAAGAGGCTAGAATCCTGGCAATGTTCCCCAGTGGGGTCTGGGGAGCTCACCATGTCCCGCTGTGCCACTTAAGCCCGTGTCTGCCAACTTGAAAGACAGAATAGGTGTGACCTGGGAGTGTGTCCCTGCCATGGATGGGCCTCCGTCTCTGGAATGATTTGTCTTTGTTTTCTGTATAATTTGGTATATTGGCATTAATCAAGAGGTGCTCCTTGACGGACATATGGCAATGGGCTGCAATTAATCAGTGGTTGAAAGGACGGGGCTTGGTTCTTTGAAGGTATCTGAAGGGTTTTTTTAGTGTGTGTTTTAAGCTTGAGAACCTTGACAACAGCCGAGAAAGGAAAGGGGATGATAAGGTGCTTTGTGCTTTCATATGGGTTTCAAATGGTCTTCTTCCTATTAGGGATAACCAGAAAGGAAATAAATAGGAGGGATTTTAAACTCTTCCAGTATGCAACAACTGCCGCGAGAACGCTGATAGCTCAAAGGTGGAAACAAGAATAAGTACCGACTCTGGACGAATGGAGAAGTAAATTAATCGATTATGCGGAATTGGACAAACTAACGGGGAAAATTAGGCTTCAAAGAGATCATAAGTTTTTGGAGGACTGGGGAAAATTTAGAGAGTATTTGGAAACTATATGTGAGAGGAATACAACGCTAGTGTGTTTTAAAGAAGCTTTGTGAAAATTAAGGAATATCGCAAGAATGTAAATAAGGATACAAAATTTTTATTTAAAGGTGATATTACTATTAAGAAATGTGTAAATAGGAGAATCATTTTGGATGACTGTCAGAGGAGTTGAGGGAGGTTCAACAAACTAAAATATGTGATGTGGAAAATGGAATGATGGAAGTTTTCATAGAAAATGTAATAAAAAATATTTTTAAAAAAATCAAATGGTCTTCTTTCTTCTTGTCCTACCCTGCAAAATGAAAGAGACGCGTGTAGCCACTGCTATGTCAGGAACGTGGCCCCCCTGAGTGCAGGGGAAGAGTTAGACTCAGAAAGGGAACTAAGTGAATGAGGGATCTGCAGATGGGAGCTGGCTGACAGTCAAGAAAGGGCAGTTCGACACCCTTCCCAGAGAAGACTCTATTAGCTCTCAAAGAGAGGAAGAGTATTTTTATTTATATTCATCCAAATTTTTATAGGTGCTTTAATATTATCCTATTATCCTGGAGACTATTAAAGCACCTATAAAAATTTGGATGAATATAAATAAAAATAATAAGGATGACCCCTAGCAGCATGAGAAATTAACAATATGGGCCAACCCAAAATTTAAAATTGGAAATCAAATAATAATTTGGCGAAACTGGATGAAAAAAGGTATTTTGACATTGAATCAATTAATTGATGAAAATTACAAATTTGTGGAACATAAGACTTTGCAAGTAAAGTATGGATTAACCAGTGAAACACAATGGCAAGACATCCAATTGAAACATATGTTGGAAAGGCAGTTTGGCCCTCATGCTATAGCATGGGAAACACCCATGCTGCTACAAGATTTAATCTCTGCAAGAAAAACAAAAAACTCTACACTTGCACTATATAAAACCCTACTCAACAGGAAGAAATATGATTTAGAATATGATAGACAAAAATGGAATGAAAAGTTAGGGGTACAGATAACAAATGATATAGATGAGTCTAGTATAAAATCAACAGAAATAGCCTCTATGGATCTAAGACTAAAACTTATTCAGCAGAAAATAATATTCAGAGTCCACTGGACTCCAGCAAAACTTTACCAGAAGAAAATAACAAATGCAGACAACTGCTGGAGATGTGGAAGTAAAAATGCGAACTTAGTACATATGATGATTAACTGCCCAATGATAAGATCATTTTGGTGTGAGGTGAGGATATATATAGCAAGAGTAATAAAAAAAATTGTTATTTGGGGGAATTGAATTTATTTCTAAGTTATATACCAGAAACATGGGAGATTACAAGGGGTAAAAAAAAATAATGGATGTACCGTGCCATATTAGAAGCAAAAAAACTTGTTCTGATGAATTGGAAGAGCCGCAAAAAGATCCCATTGAGCACATGGACTGACAATATGGACAGACTAGTTACAGACAAACGAATTGCATGTCGGCGCAAATTAAGAATGGATAAATATGAAGAAATCTGGAAGGATAAGGATAAGTAGGGGGAAGTAGGGGGAGGAGAGGTGGGGAAATATTGTTAAAAAGGTGTAGTTATAGGTATATCAGCACTCAAATCTGAATTGTTAAATTCTGTTATTGTGGTTTTTGTTGTATGTGTTTTTTTTGTGGTTGCTGTTTGTATTGATAAAATTATTATTATTATTATTATTATTATTATTATTATTATTATTATTATTATTAAAAGGAGAGGAAGAGTTGGAAGGGAGCCAAAGCAAGTGAAGTTGGTGTTTGATTCTTAGCTCCTTTAAAGATTCCTGTTGGGGGAGGTGACCACCAACTTGGCCCATCTAGTCCACCATCCTGTTCTCACTGTGGTCTCCCCGATGCTTCATTGAGAATCCCTTATCACTCTCTCTACTAGCAATTCCTAGCAACTGACGATGGAGCTAGAACATGGCCCTTGCGGGTAGCAGCCACTAATAACCCCTCGATGCAAAGGAAATATTGTATAGAAAGGGGAGGATGAACAGGATTGTGAGCAATGGATGAGTGATATACAGTGGTGCCTCGCAAGACGAAATTAATTCGTTCCGCAAGTTTTTTCTTCTTGCGAGTTTTTCGTCTTGCGAAGCACGGTTTTCCATAGGAATGCATTGAAAATCAATTAATGCGTTCCTATGGAAACCGCTTGCCAGGCTGGCGGTGCGGAGAAGGACTTTTCTCCCCACCGCAAGCCTTCAGGACAGGTACGGGAACAGAGGGGAAGGGGCGCAGCGCTTCTCCTCTGCTCCCGGGGCTTGCGGTGGGAGGAGGGTTTTTCCTCCCCACCGCCAACATTCAGAACAGCATTCTGAATATTGGCGGTGGGAAGGAAAACCCTCCTCCCACCGCAAGTCTTCAGGACAGCCTTCCGAAGGCTGGCGCGGGGAGAAGGGCTTTTCTCCCCACCGCCAGCCTTCGGAGGAGCCTTCCGAAGGCTGGCGCAGGGAGAAGGTCTTTCCGCCCCACCGCCAGCCTTCGGAGGAGGTCCGAGGACAGTGGGGAAGACGCGCTGCGCTTCCCCGCTGTCTTGGAGATTTCCCTATGGGCTTTCGTCTTGCGAAGGAAGCCCATAGGGAAATTCGTTTTGCGAAGCGCCTCCAAAACGGAAAACCCTTTCGTCTAGCGGGTTTTCCGTCTTGCGAGGCATTCGGCTTGCGGGGTACCACTGTAACACAATTATACCTGTCCCACATGTCTTGTTCTACAGCAGCAGTTTCACCCAGCAGTTGGCATTATGGGCAGATGCTAAAGTCCCCATGCCAGCTAGGGCCACACTACCATGCTCTGGGTACCTTCTCACTGCTGCTGCAGCTGCTTCTCCTGCCTGCTGATGCATTTGCATCTATGAGTAGGTGAGTAATAATAATAATAATAATAATAATAATAATAATAATAATAATAATAATAATATTATTATTATTTATGCCCCGCCCATCTGGCTGGGCTTCCCCAGCCACTCTGGGCGGCTTCCCCAAAAAATATTAAAATACTATAATACATCAAACATTAAAAGCTTCCCTAAAGAGGGCCGCCTTCAGATGTCTTCTAAAAGTCTGGTAGTTGTTGTTCTCTTTGACATCTGGTGGGAGGGCGTTCCACAGGTCGGGTGCCACTACCCACAGGGCAAGTGTAAAGGCAGCCTCTCCTCTCTTTGCCCCTCTCCATCTGAGTATCTGTGTGTATCAGTTCGAAACAGAGAGGGCAAGGAAAATAGCAGCGGTGTACACAGTCACCCTGGGAGGGGTCAGCTGAGGGTTAACCTGAAATGGGCCCACTCAGCAAATTATCAGAATTTAACAGATGTCTCAGCAAGGGAACCAGAGCCGGTGTGGTGTAGTGGTTAGAGGGTTGGATGAGAACCTGGGAGGCCCACTCAGCCATGAAGCTTCCTGGGTGACCTTGGGCCAATCACTTCCTCTTGTTCTATCCTACTTCACAGAGTTGCTTCAGGGAATAAAGGAAGAGGCAGAAAACCATATATAGTATTTTGAGCTCAAAAGAGAAAAAGTGAGATATAAATGCAATAAACAGATAAATGAATGAATGCAATGACCTTGCTGAAGTTCCCCGGCCACACAATGGCTGCTGGATTAATGGAGAATTTTATGCCGGAGGATGCCTGTCCCTCGATGCTCCCAACTTTCCTTCTGCTGTGAGATCTATTGGGAAATACGACCCAGTTCACGATATCAAAGTTGGCAGTCAGCTCCCCATTCTGATCAGAATACATCCCTCCTATGGATGAATTGGAAAGCCAAATTTCTTTCAAGAAAGTGTGAAGCTAGAATGGCAGAGAAAACACCAGCATTTAGGAAACATGATATAAGGGTTGCCTATGAGAACTGAAGGTTTATATGCAAACTCCATAATGGATCAAAGTAATCAGATATGTGCTTACTCAAAATGCTTATTTTGAGCATATGATTGAGCAAATCTTTTCATGAAGTTGGGTATTTTGTGTGATGCAATATTGTTTTCCTTTGATAATTGAGGAAGGTACCAGACCACTTAAGGGACGCAGGTGGCGCTGTGGGTAAAACCTCAGCGCCTAGGACTTGCCACTCGCATGGTCGGCAGTTGGAATCCCCGCGGCGGGGTGCGCTCCCGTCGTTCGGTCCCAGCGCCTGCCAACCTAGCAGTTCGAAAGCCCCCCCAGGTGCAAGTAGATAAATAGGGACCGCTTACCAGCGGGAAGGTAAACAGTGTTCCGTGTGCTGCGCTGGCTCGCCAGATGCAGCTTGTCACGCTGGCCATGTGACCCGGAAGTGTCTGTGGACAGCGCTGGCTCCCGGCCTCTTGAGTGAGATGGGCGCACAAACCACAGAGTCTGTCAAGACTGGCCCGTTCGGGCAGGGGTACCTTTACCTTTACCTTTTACCAGACCTCTTACCATTTTTGAGCGAACTATTCTAAATCAGGGACATAGAGGTAGAGGCCTCACATCAGCTAAATATTATGGCCTTTTGGTTATTACAACAGCTCCTTTATTTCAAATTAGGGTTTAAAAAATGTTAATGATCATTTTTTTGTAAACAGATTTGAGTTGTTTCAACAATATAGCAATATATAAATTTCATAAAATAAATATATTAATTAAT
This sequence comes from Podarcis vaucheri, assembly GCF_965113315.1. Classification (NCBI taxonomy): domain Eukaryota; kingdom Metazoa; phylum Chordata; class Lepidosauria; order Squamata; family Lacertidae; genus Podarcis; species Podarcis vaucheri. Next base: position 128,154,877 of record NC_138760.1, on the reverse strand, counting down.
TAATTAATTAATTAAGCTGCATGTGAGAGAATGCTCCTTAAAGACAAGGCATACAAAACCTAAACCTATTATTAACAATTACAATGTGATAAACTACAAAAGATATAGACTCTAAAACAATTCTACAGATGGACAACGTATTTGCAAAAAGGGGAGAAGACAGACCTGCCATGGCTGCAGCCTTTCAGGTTCCAATCTGCCTCCTCTCCCTACCATTAACATCCATTTGGATCTGGATGAATATGCAGCATTTAAGACTTGAGCCACAAGTTGGACAATGTAGTAAATGCTATAGCGGTCTTGGGCCCAGATTGCCTCCATCACCTCCTGGGGCAAAGTCTCCTGGTGTTCCTTTTCTGTGCATCTTGTCCAACCTTCCATGGACATAACATCATTTGTGCATGAACAATTAAATGCTCTCCACCAAAACTGTTCAGATGTAGCTGCAGATGAAAGTAGAGTATGGTAGGCATGTTCTGTTCTTTTTTGGGCATTCATTACAAAGGACAAAGAGCCTTGAGCAGGCTGGTAGGAAGCCACATCACCAAACAACATCTCATCAGCGCTCGGAAGATCTGTTGTGATCCAGACTAACCCGTGAGAATTCCTCAGTTCATGAATTCTTTGTACATGTTTGATTATATAAATTCCATGATCAGAGTCCCCATAGTAAATGAATACCTTGACTTGTATTAGGACAGATGGCTTGCAATGTAAGGATGACATTTTGTGTGCCTGCAAAAATGGAATTTTTTTCAAGAAAGCAACACAAACCCCACTACGGATCATCAGAGGTGTAAATGCAGCCAGGAACTTTTCTCCATTGTCATTGTCTGGTACGAAGAGACCGACCCATGTCCATCCAAAATGGAGCAGCAACTTGACAATCCCCATGTACTGAGTTGCTTCCCTTGGGACTATCCGGTAGATAAAAGGAAACTGAGTTCTGTCCTTAAGATTATGAGCGCTGGAGTCATAACTGATCTAGTAAAAAAGGATTGGTATCTTGTTTTCAGTGATGCACAAGAGGGGACCTGTCACATTATCAAGTCAAAGCCCATCTTGTCCAGTGGCTAACCAAATGCCCCTGGGAAGCATGCCCTGTCTTGGTTAGGGGGATGCTGTTCAGAATAGGAAGTGGCTCCAATGGGAATTGAGTTGGAGCAAGGCATCTGGGGCCTTCAGGAGTCATGGCACCCCATCCTCTTGCTTGATGCAGAATGGGCTATTGCACAGAATGAGAGGCAGAAGCTAAGCAGCTACACAGGCACGTAAACCTCCATGCTCAGTTAGCTGCCAGGCTGCCACAGGTCTGCCTGTGAAACAAGAAGTGCATAGGAGCAAGGGGCTACTTTTAAATAAGACACTGCTTAATAGCATAGTGGTTAGATTGTTGGACTAGGACCTTGGAGAACAGGGTTTGCATCCCCACCTTGCCATGAAGCTCAATGGGTAACCCTGGGACAGTCACAATCTCTTAGACTAACCTACCTAAAATACTTCTTATTGCCAGTCCGAGAAAGGGGAAAGGAAGAGGCTGAGGTCTTTCTAAATCAGTTTCAGCTTTCTTAAAATGTGACGTTTGTTCTATGGTCTCACTCAGGCTCAGGATATCGCTGAACTACAACTCCCGTCAGTAATAATAATAATAATAATAATAATAATAATAATAATAATAACAACAACAACAATAACAATAACAATAATAATAATAAATTATTTGTACCCCGCCCATCTGTCTGGGTTTCCCCAGCCACTCTGGGCGGCTTCCAACAAAGATTAAAAATACATTAAAAAATGACTGATGGTCAGGAATGGTTGGCTTTGTAACTGAGAAACATCTGGAGAGACAGCAAAGAGGAATGAAATATAGCTGGTCTCCTCTCCCCATGAAAGTCCTACCTGGGGCATTTTGTAGATGCCCAACATGCTTGAAATCTGGCTGGAGATTTCAGAAGAAGTTGCTTCAAAAACAACCAACACGTCCTTCTGTCTTCCACAACTGTATATTTGAATACTGTCTAGCAGGGCATCGGCAGTTGTTCTGGCATCAAAAGCAGCCTCATAGATGCTATAGCCCAGGGTGACATTGGGTAAAAGCTTAGGACGCTGGTTGATCTCCTGGGTGGCAAACAAGGTGGACAGGATTGGTGAGGTGTTAATTGGTGATGGACTGCAAATAAATGAATAAACAAACAATTGTTTCAGCCTCCCACTATCTATTAAATGAAAACAAAATAACGCACTCCTTGTTCTATAAGAACATAAGAAGATCCTGTTAGTTTTACATCTAAGGGGTCAAAGTCTGCATCTAGGAAGGAGCATAATCTTGTCCAAGTGCTCCAACAAGGAAAGAAGTAGCATTTAGGTGAATAAGGTGAATGTAGCTTAGATGAATTAGATTGGAATAACTATCTACAGGATGAGAAGATATGAAAGAGAGAGATAGCAGTCAATTTGTTTGAAGAGAACTGGCAACAAAATTACAGAGGTTTTAAGGACAGAGTCAACTAAGACCCATAGAATGCAAACAACTGTTGGCTAGGTAGTTAGATAAGCAGTGTCCTTGTGTGACACCTGTGCATTAACCAGAAGCTCAGAATAATGGAATGCATACCCCCCAACATTTCTCAGATGAAAATAAGGATGCTTCTTATTTTCCTTTCAACTGAACCTCAGTAACCCCCCCCCCTATTTTCCTCCTTCTACCCCAAAGCATTTTCCATCTGAAGTAGGGCAAGTTCCACCACCACAGTAGGACCATTCAAGAGAGTTTGGGGGGGAAAGAGGTGGTCCCCTTACTTGCATCCTGATTTTTAAACTCCCATTAAACCCCAAAAAATTAATTGCACAGTGGATTTAGTACATGCAAAACCTTTAGGATACTTAAGTTAGGCAGTTCTGTTGGGAATAGGTATGTGGGGGATGACGTTGTGCAATGGCATTTAATTTAAAAATGCCCTTTCTTCATAAAAATATTTTTAGAAACCAAATTGCCCCATAATATGTTATCATTAAATGGAGCTATTCAGAATGGGTGTGAGACGATCAACTGTGCTCTGGGTGCTGCCTTTGCATTAATTAAACTGAAGGTCAAAACAGGGAAAGGGTTCAGAATTAACCTCCCTGTTTGCAGGACACCAGGGGGTCACTAGGTACTTGGATGCTGATTCTCAATTCCCAAATCTTTTCCCAAAGGCAATAAAGGGGCAAAGGAGGCAGAAGATTTTATATGAGATGGCCAGAAATTAGGTGCTGTCTCTTGCAAATAACAACTATTGTGAATGCAGGATAGGTAATTTAAAAGCCAATTACCACACAAAATTGTTTCTGGGGCGCCGGGAAAAGTCAGAATAGGAAATTCCAACACCTAGACTGATTATGACCCCACTAATGAGGTGGTCTCCTGGCCTGTAATAATTCAGTGGATCATGATCCTTTTTCAGATTTAATGGACATTTTGCTTTTAGCATCCCACTGGCTCCATGGGGCATTAACAGCAGAAATAGCAGCATCAGTAATAGCATCCTGGCTATGTGTGCAGAAGTCAAACACTCTTGTGACAGCAGTGACATTAGTAGTGCAGCTGGTCTCCTACAGTAGCTTCAGAAGCAAAGGTGGAAAAAGGAAACCTGCCACAGATAGGAGCCCTGCCTGCTCCAAATCTCTTAAGTCAGGTTTCTGATATTTATGACCTAGTCCTTCTTACAGGCTTGTGACAAGAAGCTACCTCATTCTGCCTGTGATTCTGATGTTTATGTTATTTGTGGAGTCAAAGGCCATCGTTGGGGAAATCCCTTGGCTAGATAAATAAATCACCATGATTTTGATAATTATAATGTTAAGAAGTTTCAGCTCCTGTGCTACTTCCTGAAATCAGTGAGTGACTCAATGGGCAGCTGCAGAGCCAGAGCAAAGCATGTTTGTGAGAACTAACAGATGGGGCTGCCATTTTGGGCCCTACTAAACTTGAGCGATCACCAACTTCAATCAAGTCCAAGAAAGTATAGAACAGCTATGATGAATCAAGACTAGCAAGGCAGGACATGATAGGTAAAGGGACCCCTGACCGTTAGGTCCAGTCGTGGCCGACTCTGGGGTTGTGCCGCTCATCTCGCTTTATTGGCCAAGGGAGCCGGCGTACAGCTTCCGGGTCATGCGGCCAGCATGACTAAGCCGCTTCTGGCGAACCAGAGCAGCACATGGAAACGCCGTTTACCTTACCTTACCTACTTGCACTTTGAAGTGCTTTCAAACTGCTAGGTTGGCAGGAGCAGGGGCCGAGCCATGGGAGCTTACCCTGTTGCGGGGTTTCGAACCACCGACCTTCTGATCAGCAAGTCCTAGGCTCTGTGGTTTAACCCACAGCGCCACCCGCGTCCCAACTCATGTCCCAAAGGGCATGATACAGGTTTATAAATTCATGAATGGTGTGGATAATATGGATAAGAAAAAGTTTTTCTCCCTCCCGGTAATAATACTAGAAGTTTGGACTTCAAGTGGGAACTTAAACCCTGGTCTCCTTGGCCCTCATACAAACACCCTGATCCCTACACCACACTGCCTCATAACTATGGAACTCATGGAAGTCCCATGCAGATGAATGTAGGAAGAGTCAGGACAGAGAAAAGGAAGTACTTTTCCACACAGTGCATAGTTAACCTGTGGAATTAATTCCTGCAGGATCCAGTTATTGAGAACAAGGTTATCAGGGGCTTATAGCTTGAGGGCTATGTTCTTGCCTCCCCTGTCACAGGCAGGATGCCTCTGTGAAACTCAATGGGAGAGCCTCTTGTTGTGCTTGGGTCTTGCTTGTTGCTTCTCATTGGGGTATCTGGCTGGGTTTTGTGAGAGCAGGTAGCTTAAGTAGATGAGTCTTTGATCTGATCCACTGGGGCTCCTTCTATGTCTTTATGGAGGCCTTTGAAAAAAAAACTTATAGAAATTGGTTGTTTCGGTTCTTTCAAGGGTTTTCAACAGACATAAGGGGGTATTTCCGTGCAGTGGGAAGTATTCGTGAGCAAGGAAAGCAAGTTGTGTTGGGTGTTCCTTAATACCCACAGCTGAAGTAAAACACTCAGACTCTTTAGGAATGTTCGTTGACCAAAGATGAGAGGAAGAAGGAGGATGGATGGATAGCAGCAATGTTCAGTATATGTGGCTGGAGATAGTCCTAATCCCTAGGAAGGAGAGGAAGTGATTGTGTCTCTTTCTCACACTTGGATATAAGGCAGAGCACATGATCATGCAATAGCATGTGAATGAGTCACCACCTGACCAGTGAAATATGGCCATCACCACAACTCCCTCCTGCTGCTGGGGATGCTCCTGTCAATATTTTCATCCCTCCCATTGCAAGGATCACCAGATCATGTTTGTTTTGCTTTCTGTCTGTGAGAAAGGAGGGGGGGAGGAACTACTCTTACAGACTTCTGTCCCTAGTACTGTGTTGGGTTTTCTTTGATCTGTCTAGAGACAAGATGGCGGCATGAGAGAGCTGTATCTCTCGTACATGTTTGTTATGTTCTTTTATTCGTTTAATCCAGTAGAAATAAATTAGGCATGCAACAAAACCTCCACAGCTTTGCTTCCGTTACTCTGCTGCTTTTGAGGTGCTCACAATAGCAAATGTGAGTCCACTGCACCAGGACCTATTCCTTGGGAATGCTGTGCTGCTGTTCCTGCGTTCCTGTAATCGGAAGGTCGGAAAAGGTGCTCCCAACACCCAGCTCATACAGGCGCTGAAGACGTGGGCTGTACATGGGTGTATGGAAAGCTCCTTCCCTGAGTTGGGTTCATAGGCGCCGACTCCATGGGGCCTGAGGGGGCCCCTCAAAAATTCGTTTGGGGGGCTCCACCCCCCCAATAATCTCGGGCGCCCCTCCAGCAGAGCGCCACTGCCGTCCCCCGCCTCCTCCCCACCTGCTCCCTCGCCAGCCAGCCGCGCGCCCTAGCCGGAGAGCCCCGGCCGTCCCCGTCGCACAATCGGCTGGATCTCCTTTCAGCAGGCCGTGCTCACAACTCGGCCCAGGGACCCCCCAGCAGTGGATCTCTGGCCCAGCTGAAGAATCCGGCAACAAGCCCCCTCCTCCCCAATCGCTCCAGCTCTGCCGAAATACTTTAAAACTCACTAATTTTCATCTAAAATTTAGAAAACTTCCCGGGGCAGGACCCCGCTATGGCCCCCCCCCCAATATTTTTTATAAGTCGGCGCCCCTGGTTGGGTTAGTTGTGAGGTTATAGACACCTGTATTTCCACATAATTTTCCTTGACCATTTGGCTACATGACATGAGTGCATACAGTGAGGATGGGGGTGGGGCAAGATTTGACCAAAGAAAGCAAGCTGCTTGCTCTCCAGGGAAGGACAGTGTTGTTTTACATGCTCCATCATACACAAAGCTGACGTTAAACATTCTGAATCTTGGAGAGTGTTTCTTGACCTAAGATCAGAGGCAAAAGGAGGATGCTGAGCAGCAACGTTCAAGTTTAGATGGCTAGAGATACTCCTGGTCCCTTGGAAGGAGAGGAAGGGATTGCACATCTTTCTGACACCAGGAGGTATAGCATAGAACATAACCATGCACTGGCATGTGATTCAGTCACCACCTGACCAGAGCAATATGGCCATCACCACACCTTCCTCCTGCTGCTGTGGATGGTGGGGTGGGGTAGGCAAGTTGGGAGGCTTTAGACACCCAACTTGTCACTTCTTTCTAAGAAGGAGGATGTTGCAGGGACCTATGCTTGGCTGGAGAACCACATTGCAAATCTCAGATAAGGTTGAATTTTGAAAGATGGTGCATTTTGGTTCATGTATTGCTTCTGAAAGACCATGTGTTGATTGTTAGGATATTTCCGTTCCACCTTAAAAGGGAGCAGGCTGTGAGTCACAGAGTCTGCGTATTTCCTGTTCACAGGATTTTTATGTTTTCTGTTGCTTTTGTTTCTCTCTGTGTGTCGTACACACTGAAGCAGGCAGTCATGGTTTTCTTTGTTCTGATCAACGCTGAATAAAACTTGTAAATAATGCTCTTCTGAGTGCAACTTTGGCTGTGCATTATCTGCTGATAGAGAGTGTGCATCGGCTCTAGATGTTGGGCTATATCTGGAGCTCATGTCACTAATTGCTGATACTGCGTGACTACGGGAGATCGATGGATCGTCCGGCAGCCAGCTTGGGGGTCATGATGGACTTTGTCTCTCTGGCAGTATCCCAACAATGATGATGATGATGACTAAGCTAAGTCTAGGTATTATTGCTACTGCATAAAGCCAATGGACCAGTCAGCTGGTTGGGTTGTCTCATAAACCTGAACTTCTATTAGCACATGTGAGTATCCTATGGCTTATCTCTGTGTTAGAGACTTTGAACAGAGGGGGCTCCTAAACAAGCAACAATCTATATATCCCAGGACTCTTTGGAGGGAGTTATGAATATTAAAGAGGTATACATTTATGGAGTGGAGATGACCCCAGAAGATTGCTCCTTCCCTGGAAGAATTTCCATCATACAGAATTGGGCAGAGGAAGACAATTATTATATATGTTATTCATAGGGTCCAGTATATCATGATTCATCAAACATTTAAGAAGAGTGTGTTCAACTGCAGCTGTTTGTGGACTTTGAAGCAAATTCTTAAAAATGCAGGACCTTCTGAAGTGACTCTCATTTCTTGCAAATGAGGTTTCAGCTGCTGAGGTTCTATTAGGCCTGGATAGCTCAGTTGGTTAGACCATGGTGCTGAGAACACCAAGGTTGCAGGTTCAATCCCTGTATGGACCAGCTGCATATTCCTGTGTTGCAGGGAGTTGGACTAGATGATCCTTGGGGGTCCCTTCCAACTCTACAGTTCTATGATTCTATGATTCTATGGTTCTATTGCTCTTTGAACCACATTAAGCCTTGAAAGACAAGGTTGATTTACACCAGCCCATGTCAGTGAAATGGAGATCTTCATTAACAAGTCCATCAAATTATAAGAGAGATATGGCTGTGTAGGGCTTCTCCGAAAGGCTACTCCAGCACCTTTATGCATTCACTTTCATCATTTATCATTACTTCCCTTTACAATTTTATCTTTTATTTATACTTATTTGATTCCATGCATTGTTATGGAATGCACAAGGTCTGAGCCCAAATTGAGATGGAACGTACGACGCGACGGTGCACCTGCGCGTGCGTGGGTCACGTTTTGCCACTTCTGCGCATGTGCGTGACATCCTTTTGAGCGTCTGCGCATGCGCGAGCGGCAACACCCGGAAGTAATACGCTCCGTTACTTCCAGGTTGCCATGGTCCAGCACCGAGGTCCAGCACCGAGGGCCTTCTGGCGGTTCCCTCACTGCGAGAAGCCATGTTACAGGGAACCAGGCAGAGGGCCTTCTCGGTAGTGGCACCCTCCCTGTGGAACGCCCTCCCACCAGATGTCAAAGAGAACAACAACTACCAGACTTTTAGAAGACATCTGAAGGCAGCCCTGTTTAGGGAAGCTTTTAATGTTTGATGTATCATAGTATTTTAATATTGTTTGGAAGCCGTCCAGAGTGGCTGGGGAAACCCAGCCAGATGGGCGGGGTATTATTATTATTATTATTAACCTGAAATCACTCAACCTGAAGCACATCCAACTCAAGGACTGTATTAGGATGCTAAGTGAGAAGGCAGCACAAACTGTGTTTCTGCTTAGCAGAAGCCTAAAGGTCCTCATGAACCTCTCTCCATTGTTGATATCTGGAGCAACGAGGCCAATCCACGTCCAACTGAAATGCAGGAGCAGTTGGACTATCCCCAGATACTGATGTTCTTCTTTGGGGACCATTAGGTAGACAAAAGGGAACTGAGTTTTATCCTTAAAAGCATCAGAAACAAAACCATAACTGACCTACTAAAGAACAGAAGAGATTAGTGCCATTTCCCCCAACAAAATCCCAAATGCAAAACTTTGTGCTTTCTTGAAAGACAACTTTTCTGTTATATGGGAGAGAATAAATGGCCGTTTGATGAAGCTAGGCATCCTTACTCTACTGAGCTTAGCTGAATCTCAGTTAGCTGTTTGGTCGCAGAAACCTGTTTGTCGTGGGTTGTTTTTGTTTTGGGCTATGTACTGTTGGCAATTTTGATTTTTCTGTTATATTGTGTTCATTGAAGTAGTTGTACTACTAGGTACTTTACTTGTATTATTATTTCCCCAGCACCCAGCCCCATGGAACATTTCATTTCATTCATTCATTCATTTATTGTTTTTTTTTAAAAAAAAGTTTTACTCCAGTTACAAAAGTACACTCATCGTCTTTCTTCATATCATACATTCCTTTCTATAGATCAGTTATAGTTGATGAAGGTTTTAATGCTATATATTGTATAAGGTTGGGGGAGAAGAGAGGTAGGGAGAGAGAGAAGGGAGGAGAGAAGTGGGGTAGTAAACTTTCATTCTTCTACATAGTGTATGTGTGAGGTTTTGTATCAGCATCACATGGGTACTACACAACACAGACCTTAACACCACCGTATACTTACAACTGAGCTTTGCAAGGACATCTGCAATATTCAGGCAACTGGGCCTTACGTGTAGACACATCTGTAGCTGAGAGACCCTACTGTCCACTTCAAGCTAAATTATCCAGTTATTTTTCACAAAACTAATGATCTTTTGAATATTTATATAGCAAACAAGGATACATTAGGCATGTGAACCTCAAGTCTTGCCTTTACTGTAAATTTCACATACTCTTTTCTCTTGTGCTTCTTTATCCTGAGCTCCCAGAGTTTGTCTCAAAGCTTATGACACTTCACTGCTCTATCATGTACCCTTTTAATTTCACCACTTTAGTCTTTCATATTTACATTATATCTCATTTGGCACTAGCTTTTATCACTTCATTATTTGTAATTTCTGTTTGCAATCTCCTACATGAATGTTGACAAGTTCCTCAAAGACCCTTCTCCATGATCCACACCATTTATACCTGTGGGATCTTGTAGAATTAGCTAAAGCTCATCCACACTTCTCCTTGTCTCACTGCTTTCCACTGGGGAACAGCACAAATTGCTGTTTTGACGATATAGAAGAACAGAACAGGTTTTCTGTGGGAAAGGAGTAGGGGATGGGGGAAATGGTTCAGATCTGTGCCTAAAAAGGGTGGATCAAGTGAGAAACAGCTCCAACTCATGGACAAGCCCAGAATCTCCTGAATCAACTTTGTTAATCGAAGGTTGAGGGCTCTTTCTATCTTAGAAGCAGGAATGACATTTTCACATCTCTCCAAAGAAACTGCAAGAATATTCAGGATTTTTCCTTCCCTCCTGATATTCATACCTCTGGGGATTTTGTAGATGCTTGACATGGTTGAAATATCCTTGGATTATTTCCAAATAATCTGGCAAAGCAAAATAAAGACTAGACAAATTGATATGAAAGTTCAAATCTATTTTAATAACTTGCTAATATCTCCTTGCATATTTTGAAATTATCCAGTATATCTTGGGCATGACTCATGCCTATTGTGTGTCAACTACTTTTAAAATGTTTTGCACCTTGCACCACATGAAGAACACCCCTGGCACCAACAATCAATGTGACTCTCTTGATATGCACAACAGGAAATAAAGAAATACCAATGGAATGTGTTTCTTTCATGTTGAAAAAAATGCATAAGTAATTTATTTGTAATATCATCTAAGAATTTTTTATTTTCTTAATCAACAGATTCATTATTATTGAATTGCAATAAGGATTTCTTATTAGGAAAAAATATAAAGCAGTCTTCAGAAAAGAATTCATCAATAAGGTTTAGCAGGAGAAAAATGAACAGTGGTAAGGATGGAATATGATTCAAATGATAATTTTGTTTTCTGATTCCCAAAACAATAGCTTTTAAGGAGCTACATTCCCAACTCATGTGTCCTGGTTTTATTGCTACCATGCTGGCTATCAATCACAAAGACCAAAAACATATTTTAGGAATCAGGTGCCATATTAAGCCTTTGTAGTCAGGTGCTCCTTTGTATTCAGAGTAGTCCTAAGTACAATAATGAAGCACTTGGGAAGGAAGATGCAGCCCAGAAGCCCAGCACTGGAGGCCAACATAGAGAAGATCTGCACGGCTACCATGTACTTCCCCTTGGTGCTCAGGTAGGTGGGCACAAAGGACACCCAAACACTGCAGATGACCAGCATGCTGAAGGTGATCAGCTTGGCTTCATTGAAGGACCCAGGCAATTTCCTTGCCAGGAAAGCCACCGTGAAGCAAATGGCAGCCAGGAAGCCCATGTATCCAAGGACAGTGTAAAACATGGCAGCAGATCCTTCATTGCATTGCAGGATGATCTCTCCAGCCTGGGAGTGCATGTCAGAGTCTGAGAATGGAGGAGAGGTACCCAGCCAGATGACACAGATGAGAATTTGGATACTGGAACAGGAAATGACAATGGAATTAGCCAGACTCTTTCCCAGCCATCTCCTCACCCTGTTTCCTGGCTTAGTGGCCAAGAAGGCCAGCACAACGGTTATAGTTTTTGCCAACAAAGAAGAGACAGCAACTGAGAAGATGACGCCAAAGGCCGTCTGCCTTAGAAGGCAGGTCACTTTCCTTGGCTGGCCTATAAACAGAAAGGAGGACAAAAAGGAAAGGAGGAGGGAGACAAGGAGGATGTAGGAAAGGTCCCTGTTGTTGGCTTTGACTATGGGAGTGTCAAGATATTTAATGAATATTCCTAAAACAAGGCCTGTGATTAAGGCCAAAAACAGGGCAGTGGAAGCCAAGAGGGTCCCCAGATATTCATCATAGGACAGGAAGATGATAATTTTGGGGATGCATTGATCTCTGTCCTTGTTAGGGTGTTGATCTTCTGGACATTTGGTGCAGTGGTCTGCATCTGGAAAAAGAAGAGCATCTGCATGAATATTTTCCTGCAGACTAGCAAAAAAAAGCTGGTCTGTTTTGAATCCAGCCAACCCCCTTCAAACAGAAACAGTGATAGGGCTTGATGTTTCTGCTAATCAACACAGAGTTGGCCCTTTCCATGTAGGTCCCTAGTGGAGATACCCCCTTATTCATCTCCCAAGGAGGAGCTTGGAGTGTTCTAGAAGCTCCAAGTTGTTAATTGCAGCTACATCTGATCTCACCCCAACACCAGGTATTGTCAGATGGGTGTAATTTACAGGAAAAAAGTACCTTGGAGGAGAATGGACTGGAATTCTGGTCTTCCCAGTAAAAGCCAAACATCCTAGTTACTTTGCCACACTGACTGGGTCAAGGGAGCCTACCAGATGCAGCAACACTGCCTAATTCTTAAATACTCAAGGCTGTCTCAGTGGTACCTGGAAAGCTTTATTAAGATTATGTACATTACTATTGAACCTTTATTAAATTCAACCATAAGATTATACTTGAATATTCCACAACCAAGGACATATATTATTGTTCTTTTTGCTACACATTCCTTTGAAGTCTCCTACCTTCCTGAGTGGAGATCATCCCTTCCGCGCATGGAGCACAAGCATGGCAGCAAATGGGCTTCCCTTTCTGAACATTCTTGGCATATCCAGGGCGACAGATTTTGGTACACCTGGACTGAGGAAGGGTCTGACCAAAAAGAGAAAAAAGCATCAATGATAGACTGATGCCAAGTAACTTCTGGGCCAGTGTACAGTCTCAGTCTGTGCGGAATAGACACAGATTTGTTGTGGATGCTTTTTTTGATCCATGGGACAAAACAGAGGGTGATAGTCCTTGGGACACAGTTGAAGCAGAAATAGACAATAACAGAGAATTACATGGAGACTGTATTGGCCTTGGGTTTAGGAGTCAGAGCTGTCTGTCATTATTACAAAGTTTTTGGGAACACAGTACAAATCTGCTGTCATGGAAACCATTTACAATAACAAAATCCAGAGAAACAAACATGCTGAAACAGAAAGGTATTTGGAGCACCTGTGTTTTGCTTAATTCTGAAGTCTGGCATGCTTTCTGACAACTGCAAACGCCATGCCCCAGTCATAAGCCAATTAATGTTTCTTATTTTGACTTTCCTCCATTTATCTCCTCCCCTGTTTTGTGTTAGCCCATTAATTGGATTGGCATAAGTTATACTGTTGTTTCCCCCAACAGAGAATCAGAGCTCAACATATCTCTAAAAGGGAATAGAATGCAACCAAACCTTGTTGAACAGTCTGGACCACACAAGAGCCTCTTGGTCAATGGTGAATTTTGGGCCTGAGGATCCCTGTCTGTTTATGCTCCCAAATTTCACGGCACAAAAGGACTTGTTGAGAAATGGCACCCAATTCACAACGTCAGATTCGACTGTCAACTGCCCATTCTCATCCAAATACACTCCTTCCACGGAAGTATTGTAAAACTGAGAGCTGCCCAGGAAATGGTGAAACTAGAGTAGCAAAGAAAACATGCACATTTTTTAAAAAAGAAAACCATCTGGATAACCTGGCCTAAGTAATGAAGGAGTTAGTAAAGACTGACACAGGGTGTGTGTTTGGGCAATGGATCTGTGGCCCATTGATTCTGCTTCAGCCTTTTGGGACAGATTAAAGCCATGAGATGCGTAAGTTTCATTCCACACTCGTGGAAGAACTCTGCATGCATAAGCTTCCTATTTGTCAAAGTAAGGTTGTTGGGAGTGGTGCGTAGACATTAGCTTCCTTGCTACTAATTGCAGGAAGCCTTGCTAAGGGATCATGTGTCAAAGTGGAGGCAGATTGTCTTCTCAAGAGCAAAATTAGGATGTGGGTAACAGTACAGTGAATGGAGGAAGCTGAACCAGTGTTGAGGAGAACCCGATTTAAACCAATAATAATAATAATAATAATAATAATAATAATAATAATAATTTATTATTTATACCCTGCCCATCTGGCTGGGCCTCCCCAGCCACTCTGGGCAGCTTCCATAAAAACCAAAAATACAATAAAATATCACACGTTAAAAACTTCCCTGAACAGGGCTGCCTTAAGATGTCTCCTGAATGTCAGGTAGTTGTTTATCGCTTTGACATCTGCTGGAAGGGCGTTCCACAGGGCGGGCGCCACTACCGAGAAGGCCCTCAGCCTGGTTCCCTGTAGCTTTGCTTCTCGCAATGAGGGAACCGCCAGAAGGCCCTCGGCGCTGGACCTCAGCGTCCGGGCAGAATGATGGGGGTGGAGACGCTCCTTCAGGTATACTGGACCGAGGCCGTTTAGGGCTTTGAAGGTCAGCACCAACACTTTGAATTGTGCTCGGAAACGTCCTGGGAGCCAATGCAGGTCTTTCAAGACCGGTGTTATATGGTCTCGGCGGCCGCTCCCAGTCACCAGTCTAGCTGCCGCATTCTGGATTAGTTGTCGTTTCCGAGTCACCTTCAAAGGTAGCCCCACGTAGAGTGCATTGCAGTAGTCCAAGCGGGAGATAACCAGAGCATGCACCACTCTGGCGAGACAGTCTGCAGGAATTCAGGGTACTGATCCCTGTTATCAGCAGATCGGTTGAGACCACTGCAGTAATCAACAACAAAAACAAAAACAACTGGCTTTGAACAGGTGATTGCCCTGGTCAGCAGAGATATTGGTGAGGTAAAAAGGAATACCTGCCCAGACTGTATCCTTTGATATTCCAGCCTGTATTTAACCTTCGCCACCATTTGATTTGATGTGGAGGACAGCGCAGCCCTTATGGCCCGTGCCAGAGCAAGGACAAGGTAGTATATACTGTAGTTATCCAGAGACAGGATGTTCTCAATCACTTTGTCAGGCAAGGACTCCAGAATGTCAACTTCCCTGCACCTTTTCCTTCCTTTGACAGACAGTATGTGCTTTGAATATGAACACTTGAATGATTTCTCCCCAAACTGCAATATAGGATATAAAAACGTGCCATTATTATCATAGTTTGGCCTTCTTTTAATACGAGTTAAGAAAGAGAAAAACCCATGAACGTGCAGGGGAGAAAGAATATCGTAAGACAAGTTCCCAGTGATGTTCCACAAAGCTGTTGTGATCCAGATTTTCCCCACAATGGGTCTTACATGCTTTTCAACTATGAATTGCAAAATAGATAGTGAACTATAGAAGTAACGATTCTCCCCATAGTAGACTAATACATTGACTTTGTTCCACATGAAAAATGTTTTGGAAGGTGACGGTATTTCCATATCCTGTACTGGGATGCTAAGAGAGAAGGCAGCACAAATTGTGTTCCTGGTTAGCAGGGGCCTCAAGGTCCTCATGAACCTCTCTCCATTGTTGGTGTCTGGAGCAACGAGGCCAATCCAAGTCCAGTTGAAGTGCAGGAGCAGTTGGATTATCCCCAGATACTGATGTTCTTCTTTGGGGACCATTCGGTAGACAAAAGGGAACTGAGTTTTGTCATTAAGAGCCTCAGAAACAAAACCGTAACTGACCTAGTAAAGAACAGAAGAGATTATTGCCTACAGAATCCCAAACATAGTACTTTATATTGGCCTGAATGATAACTTTTCTCTGACATTGAAAACAATATCCCAGGGGAGCTTAACAATATACCATATTTCATTGTTTGCTTTCAAAAAAAGGTGACAGAGTCTTTGCAATGGGTTGCGTTTGCCCTGATGGCATTTTTGTTATTGCTTTTACAACATGTTTCTTGTAGCAAATTTATCTAATTGTATTATATGATTTGTATTATATAAACAAGACCTGGAGCTGACTGTGGCTCAGATCATCAGCTCCTTATAGCAAAATTCAAGCTTAAACTGAAGAAAGTAGGAAAAACCACTGGACAGGTAAGATACAATCTAAACCAAATCCCTTATGAATACACAGTGGAAGTGAGGAACAGGTTTAAGGATTTAGATTTGCTGGACAGAGTGCCTGAAGAACTATGGGTGGAGGCTCGCAACATTATACAGGAGGCAGCAACTAAAACCATCCCAATGAAAAAGAAATGCAAGAAAGCAAAGTGGCTGTCCAACGAGGCCTTACAAATAGCGGGGGAGAGAAGGCAAGCAAAATGTGAGGGAGATAGTGAAAGATACAGGAAATTGAATGCAGATTTCCAAAGAATAGCAAGGAGAGACAAGAAGGCCATCTTAAACGAGCAATGCAAAGAAATAGAGGAAAGCAACAGAATGGGAAGAACCAGAGATCTGTTCAAGAAAATCGGAAATATGAAAGGAACATTTCGTACAAAGATTACCATAATAAAGGACAAAAGTGGTAAAGATCTAACTGAAGCAGAAGACATCAAGAAGA
The DNA here is from genome assembly GCF_965113315.1 of Podarcis vaucheri. Taxonomy (NCBI): domain Eukaryota; kingdom Metazoa; phylum Chordata; class Lepidosauria; order Squamata; family Lacertidae; genus Podarcis; species Podarcis vaucheri. Next base: position 128,138,656 of record NC_138760.1, on the reverse strand, counting down.
GGTGGCAAGAATACACAGAGGAATTATACCAGAAAGATATGGATGTCTCGTACACCCCAGGTAGTGTGGTTGCTGACCTTGAGCCAGACATCCTGGAGAGTGAAGTCAAATGGGCCTTAGAAAGCACTGCAAATAACAAGGCCAGTGGAAGTGATGGTATTCCAGCTGAACTGTTTTAAATTTTAAAAGATGATGCTGTTAAGGTGCTACACTCAATATGCCAGCAAGTTTGGAAAACTCAGCAGTGGCCAGAGGATTGGAGAAGATCAGTCTACATCCCAATCCCAAAGAAAGGCAGTGCCAAAGAATGCTCCAACTACCGCACAATTGCACTCATTTCACACGCTAGCAAGGTTATGCTTAAAATTCTACAAGGTAGGGTCATGCAGTATGTGGACCGAGAACTCCCAGAAGTGCAAGCTGGATTTAGAAGAGGCAGAGGAACCAGAGACCAAATTGCAAACATGCGCTGGATTATGGAGAAAGCTAGAGAGTTCCAGAAAGACATCTACTTCTGCTTCATTGACTATGCAAAAGCCTTTGACTGTGTTGACCACAGCAAACTATGGCAAGTTCTTAAAGAAATGGGAGTGCCTGATCACCTCATCTGCCTCCTGCGAAATCTCTATGTGGGACAAGAAGCTACAGTTAGAACTGGATATGGAACAACTGATTGGTTCCAAATTGGGAAAGGAGTATGGCAAGGCTGTATATTGTCTCCCTGCTTATTTAACTTATATGCAGAATTCATCATGCGAAAGGCTGGGCTGGATGAATCCCAAGCCGGAATTAAGATTGCCGGAAGAAACATCAACAACCTCAGATATGCAGATGACACAACCTTGATGGCAGAAAGTGAAGAGGAATTAAAGAACCTTTTAATGAGGGTGAAAGAGGAGAGCGCAAAATATGGTCTGAAGCTCAACATCAAAAAAACGAAGATCATGGCCACTGGGCCCATCACCTCCTGGCAAATAGATGGGGAAGAAATGGAGGCAGTGAGAGATTTTACTTTCTTGGGCTCCATGATCAGTGCAGATGGTGACAGCAGTCACGAAATTAAAAGACGCCTGCTCCTTGGGAGAAAGGCGATGGCAAACCTAGACAGCATCTTAAAAAGCAGAGACATCACCTTGCCAACAAAGGTCCGTATAGTAAAAGCCATGGTTTTCCCAGTAGTGATGTATGGAAGTGAGAGCTGGACCATAAAGAAGGCTGATCGCCGAAGAATTGATGCTTTTGAATTATGGTGCTGGAGGAGACTCTTGAGAATCCCATGGACTGCAAGAAGATCAAACCTCTCCATTCTGAAGGAAATCAGCCCTGAGCGCTCACTGGAAGGACAGATCGTGAAGCTGAGGCTCCAATACTTTGGCCACCTCATGAGAAGAGAAGACTCCCTGGAAAAGACCCTGATGTTGGGAAAGATGGAGGGCACAAGGAGAAGGGGACGACAGAGAATGAGATGGTTGGATGGTGTTCTTGAAGCTACTAGCATGAGTTTGATCAAACTGCGGGAGGCAGTGGAGGACAGAAGTGCCTGGCGTGCTCTGGTCCATGGGGTCACGAAGAGTCGGACACGACTAAACGACTAAACAACAACAACAACAATTATATGATTTAATCATTCTTTATTCATTAAATTATCAAAATTTATGAAAAATAGATACTGTTAAAAGGGAAAAAGCTCACACACAATCACAACGAACATTTGTAGCTCACATTAGACCTATAATAGCTAAAGTATCGATTCTCCACACGAGTCAGTTTCGTGTTTGGAAATTGGTCAAATTTATTTTTACTAGACATTATATTTCAGATCTTTCTAGGCATTCCTTGAAGTATTGCAAAACTCAACAGTTATCCCATGTGTTGGAAAGGATGTTCCACTACAGGGACATATCAACACATGTGTTTGGAGTGTCCCAAAATGAAAAGTTGTGGGAAAATGTGTTTACAGAATTATCCCTTCTTCTAAGGCAGACAGTACTCATGACCCCAGGACTGGCTCTGTTTAACTTGTATAGACACGATATGTAGCAAATTAGAAACCAAGTATTTTGCCTCGTGTTTATTGAATGTTTCCTTTTGCATAATTGTTCATGTATATCACACATGACACTAGCTTTTATTATTTATTTATTGTTATTTCAGTTTCGATGGCTAGGAATCCACATAACTGAAAAATTCCATTCTCCTGCATGAATTTTGACAATTTTCTCCAAGACCCTTCTCCATGATTCACACCATTTATACCTGTGGGATCTTGAAGACTCAACTAAGGGCTTATCCACACTTCCCCATGTCCCATTGCTTTCCTTGGGCAAAATCACAGATTGGTGCTTTTTTCTGGTTTAGAGGGAAAGAACAGGTTTTCTGTGGGAAAGGAGTAGGGTAAGGGGGAAATTCTCAGATCCATGCCAAAAAACCACAGGGCAAATGGAAAGCCACTCAGACCTTTGCTTTCTAAGTATAGATGGGTCCAGAGTCTCCTGAGTCATCTTTGCTAACAGGTGGTTGAGGGCAAATTCTCCTTCTGCCTTAGAATCATGAACTACATTTTCACATCTTTCTAAAGAAATTGCAATAACATTCTGGGACTTTTCCTTCCCTCCTGACATTCATACCTGTGGGGTTTTGTAGATGCTTGACATGGTGGAAATATATTTGGATGTGTCAGTGTCAGCCCCCTCAATAACGGCCAATACCTTATTCCATGGTCCACAGTAATAGTTTGGGATGTTTGCCTGCCCAGGGCAGAGCAGGTCCACCATGGCACCAGAAGTCATTCTGGTGTCGTAAAAGTTGTCATAGATGTCATAGCCCAGGGTGAGGTTGGCGGAAAGCCAGTGGTTCTGATTAACCTCCTGAACGGCAAACAAGAAGGACAGGATATGCCAGTAGGCCCGGACTCCTCTCCTGGAAAAAAGTGTGTGTCATCTTGACATTCTTTCCACACAAAGACCAGATTGTGTCATCCTTACCTGTGACGGGGGGCAAAAATCATGAGATGCTTCTGCAGCACCTGTACACCTGAGATCCATAAATCGCTTCCTGTTCAAATATTAGAAGAATGGGCTATTCTAAAGCAAAGGTCTCACTAGTGTGGGTGAAAGCACACAGTTTGCAGTAGATGACTTTCTGACATTCAAAACAAATCTGACCATTTCCCTCCAAAAGGATGAAAATGGAAGACATGATTTACCAAGCAAAAGTACCAGAAATGAGGATAGCAGACCACAACATTTGGTCTTGATGAGGTCACATTCAGTTTGCATAAAGCTTTTACAACAGTAGGCACAAAAGGACTTACCCATAAACTCTGGTAAAGGGAGGCTCATTGAAGACGCTTGGCTTGAACACAACAGGTACTGCAGATACAACCCCGCTGATGTGGTAGTCTCCTGGCCTGAACCAATTCAAGGGTTCATTTGGATCCCTTATCAAAGTCAATGGGCATTTTGCTTTTGGCACCCCAGATTTGACTTCAGGTAGTTGCAACTGCAACCACAGCAGAAGCAGAAGAAGTCGACACATTCTGGGTCTGCTTGCTACCCCTCCCTTCCTATAGGCTGCTATCAGCAACAGATCTATCAAAGTACTAGCAACCAAAAGCCCAGCTGCCATGATGTAATCAAAGAGAGTATACGTAGCTTGAGAGACAGCAAGGGTTCATTTGAGCCTCACAAAGGCAGCATAGGTTGCCCAGCCTTGGGGGCCCAGGAGAGAGGTATTTATGTCCACTTTCTTTCAGGCAAAGTTTGTAGAACTTACATTACGTTCCTTGTGATTGGACTCTAATATGACCTGATTTCAAGGGTGCTGGTGGGGAGTCTCTTGAGCTTTGGTAAGAAAAGGAGTAAATCACCATTATTTTAAATAATTGTGAAGGAGAGGATTGCCTCTGCAGGCTCCTGGACTCTCCTGGTGGATCCAGGTGCAGAGCGGGAGAAAAACATGTTTCTGTGAACTTGTCATTGTAGTTCTACATTGTGACATGGGTCAGAAATCGGGCAGTGGAGCTTGGCACGACCTATCCCAATGTCTCTGAAAGAGTCAGCCAAGGACCATCAGTGGACATCAGTTCCACAGCCCAACCAGTACCTCCTGACTCCCCCATCTGTGACCATGCATAGTCCCTTTGCCTAGACCAATGGCAGTACTGCCAGTTTAAAGTATGCTGAATACAGGTTTCTAGGAGATAAGGAAGTTCAAGGGGGAGGGATAGAGAAGGAAGGGATGTTCCACTCTTCTGAAGGCCTAGGGCAAGAGAATGTGTTGCGTGAAATTAGGTTGAGTGATGTAAGGTTAATATCTTAAATCGTCATCCTAATAACCTGGCAATAGAGAGGAAAGGGATAAGAGAGGAGAACTGTTATAGGAGGAGGAAGTGAATGTAAAACGAGTGGGGAGGAAGTATGGAAGTTTTTGGAGTAATATGATAGAAGCATTGAAGGGAGGAGGGAAGATGAAATGAGAGAAGACAAGTAAAATGAGAAGTTTGGAGGTATATAGAATAAAAAGTGGGATAACAATCTCAGCATTCAAGGTATTTGAAAGGAGAAGTGAAGAGAAATGAAATACTGAATGAACATTTGGGGAGGGACCATGGCTCTGGGCTTAGACTCTTAGAGTGCATGATTTGCATGCAGAACACTCCGTGTTTCATCCCCATCATTTCCAGGTACGGCTGGAAAACGGCTCCTGCCTGGAAGTCTGGAGAGCCACACGCAATCATTGTGGACAAGGGATCTCCAATGCTCCCGAAGTTTTTGGACTTGGGTGCAGAGACCCAACATTTCCCACACTTTGATCCTCTGTGTGTTAATGGTCCAAAGAAATGGCCTCATGTTTAATCAGTTCATTGTAAAATTGAATATCATTATATATATAATTGCTCCCTTCTGTTGTTGTTGCTTTGTTGTTGTTGTTTTATTATTATCATATATATATTATTCAAAAGTTACAATACAGTTCTCTTCACTGCCATAATATCACAGAATGATCACTCCAATCCTCAATCCCATGTCACTTGTTGCCTCGCCAGTTAACCTCACGAGGAACCCAAACACAAATCTGGTTGGCTCCCTTCTCAGCATGATTGGTTCAGAAGGGGCCAGTGCAAGTGGAAGCTGCTGTGGGCACTGCTGGGCTGCAAGGGCTGGATGTCTCTGTTGTCGGACATTTTAATTGTGTTACTGTATAACATGCTGACAATAGATGGTGCTGTGGAGTTCCAGCTTTTGCCAACGTGATTTCCCATTTTGATGTTTACAACATGTTTTCCTGAAACACCTTTTTGATGTGTCTAGAACCAGTCTAGAGGGGATATAATGCTTAGTTATGTTCAAACAGCAAGGATAATGTTGTGTAACAATGTTCTAACAGGGGTATCCACAGACAGCCGGCAAAGCAAAAAAAGTACTAGACAAACTGATTTGAAAGGTACAAACCAATTTTAATAACTTCCTAATATCTCTTTGCATATTTTGAAATTATCCAGCATATCTTGGGCATCACTCATGCCTATTCTGTGTCAACTGCTTTAAATATGTTTTGCACCTTGCACCACATGAAGAACACCCCCGGCACCAATATTCAAGGTGACTCTCTTGATATGCACAGCAGGAAATAAAGAGATACGAATGGAATGTGTTTCTTTCATGTTGAAAAAAAATGCATAAGTAATTTATTTGTAATATTATCTAAGAATTTTTTATTTTCTTAATCAACAGATTCATTATTATTGAATTGTGATAAGGATTTCTTATTAGGAAAAATATAAAACAGTCTTCAGAAAAGAATTCATCAATAAGGTTTAGCAGGACTAAAATGAACAGTGGTAAGGATGGAATATGATTCAAATGATAATTTTGTGTTTTGATTCCCAAAACAATAGCTTTTAAGGAGCTACATTCCCAACTCGTGTGTCCTGCCTTTATGCTGGCTATCAATTGCAAAAACCAAAAACATATTTTAGGAATCAGCTGCCATATTAAGCCTTTGTAGTCAGGTGCTCCTTTGTATTCAGACTAGGCCTGAGTACAATAATGAAGCACTTGGGAAGGAAGATGCAGCCCACAAGCCCAGCACTGGAGGCCAACATAGAGAAGACCTGCACAGCTACCATGTATTTCCCCTTTGTGCTCAGGTAGGTGGGCACAAAGGACACCCAAACACTGCAGAAGACCAGCATGCTGAAGGTGATCAGCTTGGCTTCATTGAAGGACCCAGGCAGCTTCCTGGCTAGGAAAGCCACTGTGAAGCAGATGGCAGCCAGGAAGCCCATGTAGCCAAGGACAGTGTAGAACATGGCAACAGATCCCTCATTGCATAGAAGGATGATCTCTGCAGCTTGGGAGTGCATGTCCAAGTCTGGGAAGGGTGGGGAGATTCCCAGCCAGATGGTGCAGATGAGAATTTGGATACTGGAACAGGAAATGACAATGGAATTAGCCAGACTCTTACCCAGCCATCTCCTCACCCTGTTTCCTGGCTTAGTGGCCAGAAAGGCCAGCACAACGGTTATAGTTTTTGCCAACAAAGAAGAGACAGCAACTGAGAAGATGATGCCAAAGGCTGTCTGCCTTAGAAGGCAGGTCACTTTCCTTGGCTGGCCTATAAACAGAAAGGAGGACAAAAAGGAAAGGAGGAGGGAGACAAGGAGGATGTAGGAAAGGTCCCTGTTGTTGGCTTTGACTATGGGAGTGTCAAGATATTTAATGAATATTCCTAAAACAAGGCCTGTGATTAAGGCCAAAAACAGGGCAGTGGAAGCCAAGAGGGTCCCCAGATATTCATCATAGGACAGGAAGATGATAATTTTGAGGATGCATTGATCTCTGTCCTTGTTAGGGTGTTGATCTTCTGGGCATTTGGTGCAGTGGTCTGCATCTGGAAAAAGAAGAGTGTCTGCTTGAACATTTTCCTGTAGACTAGCAAAAAAGCAAGTCAATTTTGAATCCAGCCAACTCCCACAAATGGAAACAGTGATGGGACTTGCTATTTCTGCTAATCAACACAAAGTTGGTCCATTCCATGCAGTTCCCTATTGCAGATAACACCTCATTCACCTCCCAAGGAAGAGCTTGGAGTGTTCTAGAAGCTCCAAGTTGTTAATTGCAGCTACATCTGATCTTACCCCAACACCAGGTGTTGTCAGATGGGTGTAATTTACAGGAAAAAAGTACCTTGGAGGAGAATGGACTGGAATTCTGGTCTTCCCAGTACAAACCAAACATCCTAGTTACTTTGCCACACTGACTGGGTCAAGGGAGCCTACCAGATGCAGCAACACTGCCTAATTCTTACATACTCAAGGCTGTCTCAGTGGTACCTGGAAAGCTTTATTAAGATTATGTACATTACTATTGAACCTTTATTAAATTCAACCATAAGATTATACTTGAATATTCCACAACCAAGGACATATATTATTGTTCTTTTTGCTACACATTCCTCTGAAGTCTCCTACCTTCCTGAGTGGAGATTGTCCCTTCTGCACATGGAACACAACCATGGCAGCAAATGGGTTCCCCTTCCTGAACCTTTTTGGCATATCCAGGGCGACAGCTTTTGGTACACCTGGATTGAGGAAGGGTCTGACCAAAAAGACAGAAAACATCAATGAAAGTAACCTCTGGGCCATTGTAAAGTCTCAGTCTATGTGGAATGGACACGGCTTTGGTTTTTGATGCTTTCCCCCTTTTTTGATAACATTTTCCCCCAAAAAATAAAAAAACCAATAATAATATTCACATTTAACAATTTAAACCATAAATCTTAACTGACTTCCTTCCACTCCCCCTCCTGGTTCCATTATTTTACTCTTATTCATGTACGTCCTTAAAATCTTATATTCTTGAGAATCAAATTTTTAAACCTTGTTCATCTTATTACAAGTGACTTTTAAAAGTTCAACTAATGTAAAAACCTATACACAAAGCTAACAAGGTTATACTTTAAACATTTCCCTTATTTAAAAAGAAGAAGAAAGAAAAGAAAAAAATCAATGTCCTTTTGGGTTTCAAATTGTCTATTATGTCCTGCATAGTTCACTAAGTTATTTTACAAATCTTCCTTGGCGGTGGCTTCTTCCTTCTATAGGGATGGGCTGGTCTTGCCCTGGTGTCCACCCTCAGGTGGCGGGACAGAGTCTTTCTCCCGTACATCCATCAAGTCCTATACCTTTCAGAATGATAACTTCTATTTTTTTTTGACAAAAGTCATTTTCAGCATTCTCTTCAAGTCTTTATATTTTACCTCTCAGGTCTTCCTAATAACTTTACATTGCCACCACATATAGTAGCCTCTCATGCCTTTTACCCTCCCTTCCTCTTTTGTCTCCATCAAAGTCAAAGCCTCCTAAATCAATTCACACAAAGTGCCATTTTTTACCATGAACCATCTGTACTTTCCCTTGCATTTTCCTCAAACCTCCCACCTCAACCTTTCCCACCTCGGTGCTTTGTATGTTCACCTCTTTAAATTGTCCCACAGCCTCTGAAAGTAAGTTAGTATTTTCCCGAATTTGAGAAGCTGCCTTATCAACATTTTCCTTTATCTCGGACAGTTCTCTTTTCAATTCTGAAAGCAAATTGTATAATTCATATGTTATGTTCTTTTGATTCATGGCCTTGTTGGTTTGTTTCAACATTGCGCTTTTTTCTTCTACCATTTCTAATTTAAGATGGAAGGGGAGAGGTCAAATCTCTCCCTGTTTCCCAGCTTCCTCTCTGAGATTAAATTCCAAAACAAGAAGTCTTTTTCCACCAGCGAAGATATTGTTTTGGCTTTGTCAGTACTTTGTCAAGGCTATTTCACTAAACCCAGTAAAGAAACCAGTACTCCCAGCCTCTTCCTCCCCCTTTTCCACTTTACTCACAAAAACAAATTCTAACAGTTATATATTCCCATCTTAACATCCATTCACAACAAAATAATTTTTAATTACCAATATGAATAAAGCTATAATACTAATATTTTTTTAAGTCTCATTTTGTCCTCTTCTTTCCCCTCTTTTTTAATCTTGATTTTTAACCAGCTGGTATCTTTTGATGAAATAAGTCCACAACTGCAATTCCTTTTAATTAGATATCTTCAATACTCTGAAAAGTCAAAGATTTCTTTCCCAAAAATAACACAAGATCAGAGAATCAGTCCCTACTTTCTTCTAGAGAGGCATTTTTTAATATTCTCCCATTAAATAACATTGCATTCCTTCTCCAGTTTAGCCTCCATTTTAAGTCAAGTTCAATCACAACATAGTATAACTTCAGGTTCAAATTGATCAGGTCAAGTTCAATGCAAATGAAACATCTAAATTTATCGGACTATATAAAAATAATATGAAATAATATAAATTATGATTCTATGATTCTATGATTCTATGATTCTAAATATGTGCGAGAAAACATGGACAATATAAGCAGTATAACGAGAATGATTGGAAGTTTTACATTTTAACTTTTTATTTAATCACAATATACTGTATTTTCCTTTCCTTTTTTCTTTTCTTCCTTTCTTATTTTGCTTTTGCTTTGTATGACATGTTATCTATGTGTATATGTTTATGTGGGAAACTAATAAAGATTATTTTAAAAAGAAAAGAAAAGCTGTGTGTAATCTTTTAATCCTTATTGTTCATGTGTTAACTTACCTCCCAAAGTAAACTTCAGCAGAACTTCACTTGTATGTACTGTATTTCATGCTCATCGCACCAGGAACGGGAGCGGATTTCCTTTTAACGCTCCCATTTTTGCCGACTCAATCAAATTAGACCTTTACAATCGGCTTCAGTATTTTGGAATGGTACCCGCTTGTGGCTGGATCTGAGGCTTTGCTTCACGGAGCTGCGTTGGTGCCTAGTTTGCCAAAGCTTTCACTTGGCTTCCCCCTCACTCTCCACACCTCTCAGGATGGAGAGCGGAGACTGGCAATGCCAAGCTGCCATCCATGAAACAGCAGGACCCCAAGACACCCCAATGCTCCTCTTGGGGATTTTGGGGGAGGTGCATAGCTCTTGCGCCTTCCCCGGAAGCTCTGTGAAGCCAGATCTGACAGAGCTGTCAGATCTGTGGTCCATCTGCCATGCTGACGGAGCCCGTGAGTGGTGTTTGATGCTTTTTTTGACCCATGGGACAAAACAGACGGCCAAATTCCTTGGGACACAGTTGGGGCCGAAAGAGATAATCAAGAAGAGAGAATTACATGGAGACTGTATTGGCCTTGGGTTTAGGAGACGGAGCTGTCTGCCATGAGTACATAAGCACAGTACAAATCTGCAATCATTGAAATTGTTTAAAAATATCCAAATCTAGAGAAACCAACAAGCTGAATCAGAAAGGTATTTGGAGCAGCTGTGTTGTGCTCAATTCTGAAGTCTGGCATGCTTTCTGACCACTGCAAACGCCATGCCCCAGTCGTAAGCCAACCTTCTCCTCCATTTTAATGTTTCTTATTTTGACTTTCCTCCATTCATCTCCTCCCCTGTATAGTGTTAGCCCATTAATTGGAGAGGCAGCAGTTTTATTGTTGTGTTCCCCAACAGAGTCTCAGAGGTTAACATATCACTAAAAGGGAATACAATGCAATGAATGGGTTTTCCAAACCTGGTTGAACATTCTGGACCACACAAGAGCCTCTTCGTCAATGGTGAATTTTGGGCCTGAGGATCCCTGTCTGCTTGTGCTCCCAAACTTCACTGCACCAAAGGATTTGTTGGGAAATGGCACCCAGTTCACAACGTCAGATTCGACTGTCAACTGCCCATTCTCATCCAAATACACTCCTTCCATGGAAGTATTGTAAAACTGGGAGCTTCCCAGGAAAGGATGAAGCTAGAACAGGAAAGAAAGCATGCACATTTAGAAAAGAAGAAAACCATCTAGATAACTTGGCCTAATCTATGAAGGTGTTTGTACAGACTGACACTTTGTGTGTGTGTGTTTGGGAAATGGATCTGTGGCCCATTGTTTCTGCTCCATCACAGATTAAAGCCATGAGATCCATAAACCTCATTCCTCACCCTAGGAAGAATTCTGCAAGCACAAGCTTCCTATTCGTCAAAGTAAGGTTGTTGGAAGTGGTGTGTAGACATGAGCTTCCTTGGCTGGTAATGAAGAAATGAACCTATGCTGCCAATACTCGTAGTAGACCAGTATGAAGTAAGCAGCAAAAAGTATGAAGTAAATACACGAAAATCTTGAGGAAGAATTTCCTGAAAAAAGAAATTAAATATTGTAGCTTAAACCAAGAAGGAATGTAACACATGTACTGTAAGTAGAGACTTTTGTACCTGTCTGTTCAGATATTATTTAAAAATTTTATTTAAACACTAATAAGTTTTGGTTTGTGCCACCAGTGAATGTTTATAAATGTACCAAAACCATGAGAGAAAATTTACTGAAGAAACCTGAGACTCTTCAGGGGCAAAACAGGTAACAAATGCCGGCACCCTGTCTAACTCTCGTGTGTAACATCACGGACACTTCGTTTGATCAAACTTATCTTCATTGATATCTACAGGTGCCTGACTAAAGGAACTTTAAGGACTGAATGTTCCTTTTGAACACAATTTGAATGAGTTTTCTGTTTGTGGCTTCTGTGGTAGATCTTGTACCTTGCTCTCTCAATTTTTGGATTATTAATATAAGATTTAGAACGTAGGATGGTTTGGTAGTGTTTTGTGTGCTACTGATGTGCTGCTTAATTCATACTGGTCCTTGGCTGGTAATAGCAGGAAGCCTTGCTGAGGGAGCAGATGGTAAAGTGGAGGTAGATTGTCTTCTCAGCAGCTAAATAGGCTGTGGGTAACGGTACAGTAAATGGAGGCAAAGTAAAGCCAGTGTTGAGGCAAGCCTGATTTCACCTGAGAATGGAATTCAGGGCACTGATTCCTGTTGAGCAAAGATTTTTGTCGGGGAAACAGGAATACCTGCCAAGACTGTATCAAGTGGTATAGTGGAGGCAGATTGTTTTCTCAGCAGCAAAATTAAGATGTGGGTAACAGTACAGTAAATGTAGGCAAAGTAAAGTCAAGTCTGAATGGAATTCACAGCACCGATGCCTGTTTAGCCTTTGAGGAAAATAGGAATACCTGCCAAGACTGTATCATTTGATATTTCATCCTTTTTTTACCCTTCACCACCATCTGATTGGATTTGGAGGAAAGTGCAGCCCTTAAGGCCCCTGCCAGAGCAAGGACAAGATTGTAAATACTGTAACTATCCAGAGACAGGATTTTCTCAATCACTTTGTCAGGTGGGGACTCCAGAGTGTCAACTTCCCTGCACCTTTTCCTTCCTTTTACAGACAACATGTGCTTTGAATATGAACATTGAAATGTTTTATGCTCAAACAGAAACATAGAATCGAGCAATGTGTCAAAATCGTCATCATTTGCCCTTTTTTTAATACGAGTTAAGAAAGAAAAGAACCCATGAATGTGCAGGGGTGAAAGAATATTGTAAGACAAGTTCCCGGTGATGTCCCACAAAGCTGTTGTGATCCAGATTTTCCCCACAATGGGTCTTATAATCATTTTAGCTATCCTTTGCAAATTATATATTGCAGTATAGAAGTAGCGCATCTCTCCATAGTAGATTAATACATTGACTTTCTTCCACATGAAATATATTTTAGAATACTCCAGTATTTCCTGATTATGTACTGGGATGCTAAGTGAGAAGGGAGCACAAATTGTGTTCCTGGTTAGCAGGGGCTTCAAGGTCCTCATGAACCTCTCTCCATTGTTGGTTTCTGGAGCAACGAGGCCAATCCAAGTCCAGTTGAAGTGCAGGAGCAGTTGGACTATCCCCAGATACTGATGCTCTTCTTTGGGGACCATTCGGTAGACAAAAGGGAACTGAGTTTTATCATTAAGAGCATCAGAAACAAAACCATAACTGACCTAGTAAAGAACAGAAGAGATTAGTGTTGTCACCCACAACAAAATCCCAAATCTAGTACTTTGTACTTGCCTGAATGATAACTTTTCTCTGACATGGGAAACAGGAAAAGACAAAGTTCATGGGGGGAAACAATATCCCAGGGAAGCTTAATAATATACCATATTTCATTGTTTGCTTTCAAAAAAAGGTGACCGAGTCTTTGGAATGGGTTGTGTTTGCTTTAGGTTATGCCCTGATTATGTTTTTGTTATTGCTCTTACATGTTTCTTGTAGCAAATTTATCCAATTGTATTATATGATTTAATCATTATTTATTCATTAAATTATCAAAATCTACAGGGACATATCAACACATGTGTTTGGAGTGTCCCAAAATGAAAAGTTGTGGGAAAATGTGTTTACAGAATTATCCCTTCTTCTAAGGCAGACAGTACTCATGACCCCAGGACTGGCTCTGTTTAACTTGTATAGACACAATAGGTAGCCAATTAGAAACCAAGTATTTTGCCTCTTGTTTATTGAATGTTTCCTTTTGCATAATTGTTCATGTATATCACCCATGGCACTAGCTTTTATTACTTATTCATTGTTATTTCAGTTTTGATGGCTAGGAATCCACATAACTGAAAAATTCCATTCTCCTGCATGAATTTTGACAATTTCCTCCAAGACCCTTCTCCATGATTCACACCATTTATACCTGTGGGATCTTGAAGACTCAACTAAGGGCTTATCCGCACTTCCCCTTCTCCCATTGCTTTCCTTGGGCAAAATCACAAATTGGTGTTTTTTCTGGTTTAGAGGGAAAGAATAGATTTTCTGTGGGAAAGGAGTAGGGTAAGGGGGAAATTCTCAGATCCATGCCTAAAAGCCACAGGGCAAATGGAAAGCCACTCAGACCTTTGCTTTCTAACTATGGGATAAGTGTAGATGAGTCCATAATCTCCTTAGTCATCTTTGTTAAGAGGGGGTTGAGGCTAATCTCTCCTTCTGCCTTAGAAGCAGGAATGACATTTTCACATTTCTCCAAAGAAATTGCAATAACATTCTGGGATTTTTTCCTTCCCTCCTGACATTCATACCTGTGGGGTTTTGTAGATGCTTGACATGGTGGAAACATCTTTGGATGTGTCAGTGTCAGCCCCTTCAATAACTGCCAATACTTTATTCCATGGTCCACAATAATAGTTTGGGATGTTTGCCTGCCCAGGGCAGAGCAGGTCCACCATGGCACCAGAAGTCATTCTGGCATCGTAATAGTTGTCATAGATATCATAGCCCAGGGTGAGGTTGGCAGAAAGCCTGTGGTTCTTATTGACCTCCCGAACAGCAAACAAGAAGGACAGGATATGCCAGTAGAGCAGGAATGCTTCCCTGGAAAAAAGTGTGTGTCATCTTGACATTCTTTCCACACAAAAATCAGATTGCGTTATACTTATCTGTGACTGGGGGCAAAAATTATGAAAGGCATCTGCAGCATCTGTACACCTGATCTCCATCAACCCCTTCCTGCCCAAATCTTAGAAGAATGGACTATTCTAATGCTAGGAAATTCCCACTTTTACAATACTTCCATGGAAGGAGTGTATTTGGATGAGAATGTCTCACTAGAGTCGTGAAAGCACACAGTTTGCAGTAGATCAATTTCTGACATTCAGAATGAATCCTACCAATTTCCCACCAAATGGACGTAAATAGAAGACATAATTGACCAAGCAAAAGTACCAGAAATGAGGAGACATGCCTGGCAGACAACAACATTTGGTCTCCATGAGGTCACATTCAGTTTGCATAAAGCTTTTACAACAGTAGGCACATAAGGACTTACCCATAAGTTCTGGTAAAGGGAGGCTCATTGAAGACGCTTGGATTGAAAATAGGAGATGCTGCGGATATGACCCCACTAATATGGTAGTCTCCTCGCCTGTACCAATTCAAGGGTGCCTTGGGATCCCTTATCAAAGTCAATGGGCATTTTGAGTTCAGCATCTCTGGTGTTGCTTCAGGTAGTAGCAATAGCAACAGCAGAAGGTGACTTACTATGTGCCTGCCTTTTACTCCAATCTCCTTCTTGAGTGCTATCAGCAACAGAGCTAGCATATTACCAGCAGTCAAAATCTGCTTGGAAGACCCAGGCTGTATTGACTTAATCACAGGGAACATGCCTGGCGTACATGACTTGAGAGCCAAAGAGGATTCAATTCAGGCCCATGTGGGCAGCATAATCCCACCCCACCCTCAGCGGCACAGTGGAGAAGTATTTATGTACCAGTCTCTTCTGGCTGAGTCTGAAGAAGTTACATCATGTTGTTGTTCAATGTTGGATGCAAATATGATTTTATTCCTCTTGAGCTTTGGCAAGATGATGACAAAGAAATCACCATTATTTTTAATAATTACATTTGCCTTCACCCCTTGCTGCCTTCACGGCTCCATGTGTAGAGCTGAAGAAAAACATAGAATCATAGAATCATAGAATCATAGAATCATAGAGTTGGAAGAGACCACAAGGGCCATCGAGTCCAACCCCCTGCCAAGCAGGAAACATGTTTCATAGAACCACAGAGCCATAGAATTGTAGAATGGGAAGGGATTTCAAGGGTCATCTAGTCTAGGTAAAGGGACCCCTGACAATTAAGTCCAGTCATGAACAACTCTGGGGTTGCAGCCCTCATCTCACTTTAAAGGCTGAGGGAGCCGGCATATGTCCACTTCTGCAGACAGTTTTTCTGGGCCACGTGGCCAGCATGACTAAGCTGCTTCTGGCAAAACTAGAACAGTACACAGAAACACTGTTTACCTTCCTGCCGGAGCGGTATCTATTTATCTACTCACACCGTGTGCTTTCGAACTACTAGGTTGGAAGGAGCTGGGACCGAGCAACAGGAGCTCACCCTGTCACAGGGATTCAACTGCTGATCTTTCAGTCGGCAAGCCCAAGCAACACAGTAGTTTAATCCACTGTGCCACCTGCAATTAAGAAAACTCAGTTTAGCATCTATTACACATGGCGATCCAACCTCTGCTTCAATACCTCTAAAATTAAGAGTCTACAACCTCCTGAGGGAATTCATTCCACTTTCAAACAGTTCTTACTGTCAGAAAGTTTTTCCCAATGTTTAGTCTGAATCATCAGTACGGGCCACATGATCTCCTGCAATGATTTTGCAAAGTTTTTTTGCAGATAAAGTCGCTCAGATTCGGGAAGAGGTAGACTCCACCGTGGGAGCAGGGCCAGGGCAGGAGACTGCTAGAGTACTGTCTAGTCAAGTTGCATGGGATCAATTCCAATCTGTTACCTCCGAGGATGTGGACAGGCTGTTTGGACGAGTGAAACCAACCACCTGTCTCCTTGATCCTTGCCCATCCTGGCTTATAAAAGCTAGCCGGGAAGGGCTGGGCGATGGGCTTCATGGGGTGGTGAATGCTTCCCTCCATGAGAGAGCCTTCCCAGACCCGCTGAAAGAGGTGGTTATTAAACCGCTTCTTAAAAAACCATCTTTAGATGTGCCACGATGGCCAACTATCTCCCAGTCTCAAATCTTCCATTCTTGGGCAAGGTGATTGAGCGAGTGGTTGCTGAACAACTCCAGGCACGCCTGGAAGAAGCGGACCATTGGATCCCTTCCAGTCGGTATTCAGGCCTCATCATGGGACTGAAACTGCCTTGGTCGCACGGGTCGATGATCTCCGGCAGGCTAGGAACAAAGGTGAGAGCTGTTTCCTAGTTCTGCTGGATCTCTCAGCGGTGTTTGATACCATCGACCATAACATCCTTCTGGACCGTCTGGAGGGGCTGGGAGCTGGGGGCACTGTCATACAGTGGTTCCACTGCTTCCTCCTGGGCCGTGTTCAGAAAGTGGTGGGGGTGAGTGTTCAGACCCCTGGGCTCTCACTTGTGGGGTGCCTCAGGGTTCTGTCCTCTCCCCCATGCTTTTCAACATCTACATGCAGCCGCTGGGAGAGATCATCAAGTGGTTTGGGCTGGGTGTTCATCAGTATGCAGATGATACCCAGCTCTGCCTCTCTTTTAAATCAGAACCAGTAAAGGCGGTGAAGGTCCTGTGTGAGTGGAGGCGGTTGGAAGTTGGATGGCGGCTAACAGATTGAGGTTGAATCCTGACAAGACAGAAGTACTGTTTTTGGGGGACAGGAGGTGGCAGGTGTGGAGGATTCCCTGGTCCTGAATGGGGTTACTGTGCCCCTGAAGGACCAGGTGTGCAGCCTGGGAGTCATTTTGGACTCACAGCTGTCCATGGAGGCACAGGTCAAATCTGTGTCCAGGGCAGCTGTTTACCAGCTCCATCTGGTACGTAGGCTGAGACCCTATCTGCCTGCGGACTGTCTCGCCAGAGTGGTGCATGCTCTGGTTATCTCCCGCTTGGACTACTGCAATGCGCTCTACTTGGGGCTACCTTTGAAGGTGACCCGGAAACTACAACTAATCCAGAATGCGGCAGCTAGACTGGTGACTGGGAGCGGCTGCCGAGACCATATAACACCGGTCTTGAAAGACCTACACTGGCTCCCAGTACGTTTCCGAGCACAATTCAAAGTGTTGGTGCTGACCTTTAAAGCCCTAAACGGCCTCGGTCCAGCATATCGGAAGGAGCGTCTCCACCCCCATCATTCTACCCGGACACTGAGGTCCAGCACCAAGGGCCTTCTGGTGGTTCACTCACTGCGAGAAGCCAAGTTACAGGGAACCAGGCAGAGGGCCTTCTCGGTAGTGGCACCCTCCCTGTGGAACACCCTCTCACCAGATGTCAAAGAGAACAACTACCAGACTTTTAGAAGACATCTGAAGGCAGGCCTGTTTAGGGAAGCTTTTAATGTTTGATGTATTACAGTATTTTAATATTTTTTTGGAAGCCACCCAGAGTGGCTGGGGAAGCCCAGCCAGATGGGTGGGGTATAAATATTATTATTATTATTATTATTATTATTATTATTATTATTATTATTATTATTATCTTTCCTGTATCTTGAATCCATTGTTTCAGGACCTACCTACCCTCCAGAGCAAGAGAAACAAAGCTTCCTTCATCTTTATGCAACAGCCCTTTAGGTATTTGAAGAATTTACCACTGCAATGTGCTTCTACATTGTGGCGTGGGCCAGAGAGGGGAAGGGGAGGTTGCCCTGACCTATACCAGCATTGTTCCCAACTTTTCCAGCTACAAGCTAAGGTCACTGAATGTCCTTGGAGAAGCAGACACCTTCTGGGTTTCAGAGCACCTACACACAACTTCATCTTGGTCTTATAGAATTGTAGATTTGTTGGAAACTTCCAGGGTCATCTAGTCCAACTACCTGCAATGCAGGCGTCTCAACTAAAGTATCCCTGACAGATGGCCATCCAAGCTCTGCTTGAAACCCTTTAAGGAAGGACAGCCCAAAGTCTCCTGAGGGAAACAGTTCCATTGTCGAACAACTCTTACTGCCAAAGTTTTCCCTGATGCTTAGTTGGAATCTCCTTTCTAGTAACTTGAAGCCATGGGTTCAAGTTCCATGCTCCTCTTCCATCTGACAGCCCTTGAGATATTTGAAGATGGCTATCATATCTCCTCTCAGTCTCCTCTTTTCTTGGCTAAAGATACTCAACTCTATCCACCATTCTTGATAAGGCTTGGTTTCCAGACCCTTGATCACCTTTGTTGCCTTCCATAACACAGGTTCCAGCTTGTCAACATGCTTCTTAAATTGTGATGCACAGAACTGGACACAGGATTCCAGGTGTGGTCTGACGAAGGCAGAATAGAGTGGTACTATTACTTTCCTTGGGACGCAGGTGGCGCTGTGGGTTATACCACAGAGCCTAGGACTTGCTGATCAGAAGGTCAGCAGTTTGAATCCCCGCAAGGGGGTGAGCTCCCGTTGCTCGGTCCCTGCTCCTGCCAACCTAGCAGTTCAAAAGCACATCAAAGTGCAGGTAGATAAATAGGTACCGCTCCGGCGGGAAGGTAAATGGCCTTTCCGTGCGCTGCTCTGGTCCGCCAGAAGCGGCTTAGTCATGCTGGCCACATGACCCGGAAGCTGTACGCCGGCTCCCTCGGCCAATAAAGCAAGATGAGCGCCACAACCCCACAGTCGGTCATGACTGGACCTAATGGTCAGGGCTCCCTTTACCCTTTACCTTTATTACTTTCCTGGCGTGCCTGGTGTGCTCTGGTCCATGGGGTCACGAAGAGTCGGACACGACTAAACAACTAAACAGCAACAATTACTTCCCTTGATCTGGGCACTGTGCTTCTGTTGATGCAGCCTAAAATAGCATTAGCTTTTCCCCTTTTTTTCTTTTCTTTTTTTGCTGCTGCTGCATCACACTGTTGACTCATGTTAAGCTTGTGGTCCACTAAGATCCCTAAATCCTTTTCGCATGTACTGCTAGTAAGCCAAGTGTCCCACCTCCTCCTGAAATTCATTTTGTTAACTTGGGCCCAGTTCTCCACTCTCTTAAGATCATTTTGAATTCTGATTCTCTCTTCTGCGGCATTTGGTGTCATCTGCAAATTTGATTAGCATCCCCTCAATTCCTTCATCCAAGTTGTTTATAAATACATTGAGCAGCAAGGGACCCACTTGTCACTTTTTGCCAGGATGACGAGGAACCATTAATGAACACTCTTTGGATTTACTCAGCCAACCAGCTACAACCAGCCAACCAGCTATAAATCCACCTAACTGTAATATCATCCAGCCCACATTTTATCAGCTCCTCAGAAGAATATCGTGGGGAACTTTGTCAAAAGCCTTACTGAAATCAAGATACGCTATGTCCACAGCATTCCCCTGACAAAGCCATGCTACCTCTCCTAGGCTGGTTGGGGAAGGGACAACATATGGGGACTTACAGCCAAATTTAAATAACAAATTGACACACGGCTGTGAGGCATTTGCGAGCTTTTTTGCGGAGAAGGTCTTGTCGCTCCGCCATGACCTCCCTGCCAATTTGGATACAATAAAGGAACTGGAGGCCCCTCGACTGTCCTCGGGTCCAGTATTGGACCACTTCGACCAGATATCCCCAGCCAATGTGGACAGACTCCTCCGAGCTGGAAAGCCCACCACTTGTCCTCTCGACCCGTGCCCGTCTTGGCTGATTAGAGCGTGTCCAGACGAGGTGCGGGCCCTCCTGGGGGATATCATCAATTTGTCCCTTGGCACGGGGACATTCCCAGGGGAACTGAAGGAGGCAGTGGTGCGCCCGCTCTTAAAGAAAACATCATTAGATCCTTTAGATCTATCCAATTACCGCACGGTTTCGAATCTCCCGTTCCTGGGTAAGGTGATTGAGAGAGCGGTTGCTGAACAGCTTGGTGGGTTTCTGGATGAAACATTGGCTCTGGATCCATTCCAGTCCGGCTTCCGCGCTGGTCATGGGACCGAGACGGCTCTGATCGCCCTAACAGATGACCTTCGTAGACAGCTGGATCGAGGCGGGTCGGGGCTGCTGATTCTTCTAGATCTATCAGCAGCTTTCGACATGGTCGATCACGAACTTTTGGACCACCGCCTTACCGACGTGGGGATCCAGGGCACAGTCCTTCAATGGCTGCGCTCGTTTCTCTCTGGTCGGGGACAGAGGGTGGCGCTTGGGGGGGAATTGTCATCGCGCCACTCCTTGGTGTGTGGAGTACCTCAGGGCGCGATACTCTCCCCGATGCTTTTCAACATCTTTATGCGCCCCCTTGCCCAGCTTGTTCGGAGTTTTGGGCTGGGTTGCCATCAGTATGCCGATGACACCCAACTCTATCTGTTGATGGATGGCCATCCTGACTCGGCCCCAGACACACTGACCAGATGTCTGGAAGCTGTGGCTGGATGGTTACGTGGGAGCCGGTTGAAGCTAAATCCTTCGAAGACAGAGGTCCTGTGGCTGGGACGGGGCGATATGGGATTGGGGGGGCAACTCCCATCTCTTGCGGGGGCGCAATTAGTGCCAGCACCGTCCGTTAAGAGTTTGGGTGTAATCTTCGACACCTCCCTTTCCATGGAGGCGCAGATTGCAGCTATAACAAAGGCGGCATTTTTCCATCTCCGCCAAGCTAAGCAGTTGGCTCCTTACCTCTCTCGCCCTGACCTAGCCACTGTGATCCACGCGACGGTCACCTCCAGACTGGATTATTGTAACTCGCTCTACGTGGGGCTGCCCTTGAGACTGATCCAGAAACTCCAGCGGGTGCAGAATGCTGCAGCGAGACTCCTTACGAGGTCTTCGCTGCGAGATCACATTCACCCGGTGCTATACCAGCTGCACTGGCTCCCGGTGGAGTACAGGATGAGGTTTAAGGTGCTGGTTCTAACCTTTAAAGCCCTATATGGCCTAGGACCCTCGTACCTACGGGACCGCCTCTCCTGGTATGCCCCACAGAGAAACCTACGGTCTTCAAATAAAAACATCTTGAAGGTCCCAGGCCACAGAGAAGTTAGGCTGGCCTCAACTAGAGCCAGGGCTTTTTCGGCTGTGGCTCCGATCTGGTGGAACACTCTGTCACAAGAGACCAGGGCCCTGCGGGACTTGACATCCTTCCGCAGGGCCTGCAAGACAGAGCTGTTCCACCAGGCCTTTGGCCAGGGCACAGCCTGACTCCCTCCCTCGGCAATCTTCGCAGAGCTCTGGCCCAATGGTTGCTAGTCGCTTGAATTAATTAATTTTTATAATGAATGATTTTAGAATGTTGTTTATGTTGTACTTTTGTATTGTTTTATTGTTGTTAGCCGCCCTGAGCCCGGCTTCGGCTGGGGAGGGCGGGATATAAATAAAATTTATTATTATTATTATTATTATTATTATTATTATTATTATTATTATTACAATATCTTAACAGGTTTCCAGATGTGGAGTGAACAGATGGACAAGAAATCCCCCAAAATATTTAATAGATTTTCCATAGCTTCTCTAACACCCACCCTTATTTTTTCACAAACACAAATAGTCCTTCTAGTCTGCTTTTAACACACATACCCTTGTGTTACAGATAGGTAGCCGTGTTGGTCTGCCATAGTCAAAATAAAAAAATTCCTTCCAGTAGGACCTTAAAGACCAACTAAGTTAGTTCTTGGTACGAGCTTTCGTGTGCATGCACACTTCTTCAGATACACTGAAACAGAAGTTGCCAGATCCTTCTATATAGTGAGAAGGTGGGGAGGGGTATTACTCAGAAGGGTGGTGTGAATAGGAGATTGGCAGATAGCTGAGATGAGCCTGTTGACGACTCTTAACGACTGTAATAGGTCTTACAGGAAAAGGCAAGGGGTGAAAAGGTGAGAAATGGCTTAGTTATGTATAATGGGATAAGAATCCAATTTCTTTGTTCAAACCAGGTCTTTCCATGGTTTTAAGTTTGGTAATGAGTTGTAATTCAGCAGCTTCTCTTTCCAGTCTATTTCTGAAGGTTTGGCCTGTTTGTCCAATATAGAGAGCTGAAGGACACTGTTGGCATTTGATGGCATACACAATGTTAGACGATGAGCAATTGAATTGTCCCAAGATGGTATGTGTGATGTTGTTGGGGCCAGTAATGGTGTTGTCCGGGTGTATGTGGCAGCAAAGTTGGCATCTGGGTTTATTGCAGGCTCTGGTGCCAGTGTCCGTGTTAAGTCTGGTTGTAGTATTATTGTGGGTTAGGAATTGTTTAAGATTGGGCGGCTGTCTGTAGGCAATGAAAGGTCTTCCTTTCATTCATACCCTTGTGTGCGCACACTTTTTTTGGAAAGGGAATCTCAGTGTTGTAAAAATTCACTTTGACACCCCCTTGTTTGTTGCCCAGGTGAGGAACCTTTTGAATAAACCACAGAATCAAGGGAACTTTTCCGAGTCCAGCATCTGGATTTAGGGACCCAGCATTTATTATAGCTATTGTAATAGGACAGAGCTCGCTCAACTCAACGTGCCAGTTGAGAAGGTCTGCCTCCAGGCACTTCAGAAGAAAAGCTCATATAGTAGTTCAAACATAGCAAATAATCATTAAAAAATCTTCACATATATCAGGAAAGGTTACAGGTCATGAGAAGTAAAGCACACATGGCTCCATCCTGGTATCTTCACCCCCACATCACCTTGGGGTGGTCCTCGTGTGCCCAGGCCATTGGACCATTTTATGTCTTGGGTGTCTGGCATTATCCTGGCAACCTAGCCTTCAGTGAGGGAAGAGCATGATAAAATCCTCTTCCTGGGTCTCAGATAGCTTCAGGGATAGCTGAGTTACACTCTGGTGCTAAAACATCCTGCCATTTGTACCACTTTCAGAGGTAGATCAGGAGAGAGGAGAGAGCAGAAGAGGAGGGGGGAGACTCACAAATGCAGAAAACACAAAAATCAAGCCTAATACATTCTAAAAAGTTCCAAAATACATTCTGAAAGGTTAGATACAATCAAAGAGAAGCATTGAAACATGATTAAAATAAGGTTTTAATGGGGTCTCTAATTCTTATATCATCAGGGAGATAGAGGGAGAGGAAGTGAGGGAAAGCAGGATGGAGAAGGAGATACACTGGCGGAGAAACGGGAGGGTGGGGGGAGCGCACCACCCCCGGCACTATCGGTGGGGTACCATCACGCCTGCCCCCGGACACGTGCCGCGCATCCGCCACTGCAACGGGTGCCACGCCCCCACGGGTGCTGCACCATGCCCCCAGGATGCACACCATGCCCTACGGCTGGCGCGCCATGTCCCCAGGATGCATGCTGTGGTGTAGTGGTTAGACTGTTGGACTAGGACCTGGTAGACCAGGGTTCAAATCCCCGCTTAGCCATGAAGCTCACTGAGTAACCTTGGGTGGTCACTGCCTCTCAGTGTAACAGGGTTGCCATGAAGCTAAACTGGGGAGGAGAAGACCCATGTATGATTGAACCTGGGACCTTATCCATGCAAAAACAATGTTCTACCACTGACCTTTCCTAGATGTGTAAATGTTCAAGTGTACAGGTGTAACAAATCCATATTTTGTGACTGTTAATCCTAGTCCGCCCCTCCCTAATATCAAAGTTGGTGATCTTAGGTTTACTGGTAGGGCAGAGAAGGTGGGGTCACCTACAAAAAAAGGAGAGGAGGATGGGCAGTCCCCATCCAGCCATCCATGGGGTGCAGATATTTGATAGTTGAAATATTCATTAATAAATGATATATCTATTGATCCTCTAAAAACTGTTTCTTTAGCAAGTTTTGTCAAATGTCAGGCTATGGGACACAGCGGTGATTTCTCCCAAACATGTTTCCCTCCCAGTTCTGCACCTGATCCTTGATCAGTCCAGGAGATTACAGGAGGAGATGTTTAATTATGTACCTAATTATGTAATTATAGTCTTCTCGCCAAATCTCCAGGGATTTCTCCGCAAAGATTGCCTTTGCAACCGATAATGTAAAGTCAGAACCAAGGCCTAAATGAAAAAGTAACTTCTCAAGAACTCATCAGAGGTGCTCTGCTTCAAGGCCAAAGGCCAATGTGGTCCAGCATCCCCTTTTCCACAGTGGCCAAATGGATGAAGCAAATTTATCTAGACCAGGCATGGGGAACCTGTGGTCCTCCACCTGTTGCTGCACTACAGTTCCCATCATCCCCAGGCCATTGCTCATGCTTGCTGGGGATGATGGGAGTTGTAGTTCAGCAACACCTGAACATAAGACGAGCCTGCTGGATCAGGCCAACGGCATCCTGTTCCCACAGTGGCCACCCAGAAGCCAGTGTGGGAAACGCACAAGCAGGGCTCAAGCACGAGAGGCCTCACAACCTCCTGTGGTTTCCAGCAACCGGTGTTCAGAGGCATTGCTGCCTCAACTGTGGAGACAGAGAAGACCCACCCAGGAGCCACCAACAGCTTCTTCCTGCTCCATGAAATTGTCTGATCTTCTTTTGAAGCCATCTTGGTCTGATGGCCATCACTGCCTCCTGTGGGAGCGGCTTCTATAGTTTAGCTAAGCAATGCCCGGATAAATATTTTCTCTTACCTATTCTGAATCTCCCAACATTCAGTTAGACTGGGAGTTCAAAGGTTCCCCATTCCCAGTCTGGACCCATTGCAGTCTGGCTTTAGACCTGGATAGCAGATTGGGAAAAACCTGGTCACTTTGATCACCATTATCTGGAGAGGGTTCTGCCCTGTGTTCATTCTCCAGGACCTACCATATTTTTCGCCCTATAGGACGCACCGGCCCATAGGACGCACCTAGATTTTGGGGTGGGGGGAAATAAAGGGGGGAAATTATTTTTTTCCCCAGGCATGGGGCTGGGGCGGGAGAAACCCGAGCTTCCCCCGCCCCCAGCCCCCAGAGCGATGGCGAAGGTGAGCGCACCTTTGCCATTGCTCTCGGAGCTTGCAGGGGCTGGGGGTGGTGGAAGCCAGAAAGTGTGATGGCCTGGGATTCCGAGTCTGAGAGTGAACTGGAGGAATCCCAGGCGGCACAGGAGTCCCCGCCTCCAAGGCCGGCTGAACTGGGGCAAGGCCTAGATGCTGAGGAGCCTGCACCTGTGCCAGATCCTCAGGGGCAGGCACCAGGTGAAGCCATAATGGCCCCAGAGGTGCTGGAGGACTCAGTGGCTACAGGTGAGCCTCCCCCGGGGCCCAGTAACCCTTCGGCCTCTCCTGAACTGCAGAGGCTTAGGGCAGAGAGGCGAAGGGAACTGGTCTCTCCCAGGAGGAGTGCTCGCCTTAAGGCCAGGAGAGGCAGGGCTCCTGGGGGCCGGGACCGCCCCCGGCCTTAGAAGAAGATAAAGGTCAGGCAGCCCGGTCCCAGGTTGCGGGAGCAACGTCGTTGTGGAGTACCTGCTTTACCCAGACCTAGATCTGCACTCCCGGTGTGCCTGTTCCTCGCCCGGCTTCCTGCTCCTGACTCTCCGGTGTGCCTGTTCCTCGCCCGGCTCCCTGCTCCTGACCCACCAGTGTTCCTGTTCCCCGCCTGGCTCCCTGCTTCTGCTCTACCAGTGTTCCTGTTACCCGCCTGGCCTGCTGCTACTGCCCTACCAGCGTTCCTGCTCCCCCGCCCGGCTCCCTGTTTCGGACCTCGCGTCTCATCTAGTGTGTGGCTACCCTGCTAGTGACTCTGGACTGAACTTCGGCTACGGTATTAGTACCTTCCCCCCCCCCCCGGGGCCAGCACAGAAAGGGTCCGAGAGTGATGGCGAAGGTGAGCGAACCTTTGCCATTGCTCCCGGAGCTTGCAGGGGCTGGGGGTGTTGGAAGACCGAGCTTCCCCCGCCCCCAGTCCCCAGAGCAGGTCCGAGAGTGCTGGCGAAGGTGAGCGCACCTTCGCCATCACTCCCAGAGCTTGCGGGGGTGGGGGTGGGGGAAGCCAGAATTTCCCCTGACCCCAGCCCCCAGAACAGGTCAGAGAGCGATGGCGAAGGTGAGCGCACCTTCGCCATCACTCCCAGAGCTTGCGGGGCTGGGGTGGGGGAAGCCAGAGTTTCCCCCGACCCCAGCCCCCATAACAGTTCAGAGAGCGATGGCGATGGTGCGCGCACGTTCGCCATTGCTCTTGGAGCTTGCACGGCTGGGGGCGGGGGAAGCCGGAGCTTCCCCCGACCCCAGCCCCGCGAACGGGCCGGAGAGTGATTGCGAAGGTGCGCGCACCTTCGGCATCGCTCTGGGACCTTGCGCGGCTGGGGGGATAGCGTCCTGAAGCCTGGAGAGCGAGAGGGGTCAGTGCACACCGACCCCTCTCGCTATCCAGGCTTCAGCGAACGCCTGCATTCGCCCCATAGGACGCACCCAGATTTCCCCTTCATTTTTGGCGGGGGGGAAGTGCGTCCTATAAGGCGAAAAATACGGTATTGGTAGTTAATCATATGAAGGCTGTGTGGGTTGGGAGAAGACACTGTGTTGCTACGGTTCTGTTAACTTTGTTGTTGTTGTTTAGTCGTTTAGTCATGTCCGAATCTTCATGACCCCCTGGACCAGAGAACGCCAGGCACTTCTGTCTTCCATTGCCTCCCGCAGTTTGGTCAGGCTCATGCTGGTAGCTTCGAGAACACCATCCAACCATCTCTTCCTCTTTTGTCCCCTTCTCCTTATGCCCTCCATCTTTCTGTTAACTATAGGGCTGCTATTGGCCTCCACAGTCACTTACAGACTCATTGTTAAAACCATGTTTATGGAAGACAATCTTACTCGGCTATGAGTGATCGCCAAAGAAGAAGACCAGAGAGCTGTGCATATTATTATTATTATTATTATTATTATTATTATTATTATTATTATTATTATTATTATTATTATTATTATTATTATTCACTTTTCTCAGAGTTTTCCACAGAGTTAACCAAAGCAATTTACAGCCTAAAAACACAGCTATCCAATTAGAAGGTGGGACTGAGAAATCCTGCCCCACTAAAAGGTGCTTCAGCGCTGCCTTTCAAATCAAAGGCCAGAAGCCCAGGTAGAAGAATAGTCTTTTCCTGGTGGCTAAAGATAAATAAAGATGGCACCAGGTGAGACTCGCTGAGGAGAGCATTCCATAGCAGCAAAGGGAAAACTTGAAGAAGACCCTCTGGTGATGATCTGGGGCCTGGGTCTATTCATGTGAGGAGAGGTAGGTCTTGAGGTGGTGGACTCCTGAGCCTCATAAGGCTTTTAAAGTCAAAACTAGGACTTTGAATAGAGCCCGTCAACTACTCGGTAGCCATTGCAGTCACGACAGAATTGGTGTTACATGCTCAGGTCACCCTGCCCTGGTCATCAGTCTGGCCAATGGATTCTGAAACAGCGGATGGAGCTGTGGTCTAAACCACTGAGCCTCTTGGGCTTGTCGATCGCAACAAGGGCGGTTCGAATCCACACGATGGGTGAGCTCCCGTTGCCAGTGACAAAAAAGAATTCCTAAAATGCTCAACCCAAGAGCACAGATCTAATAATAAGAAATCCTACCCCATCCCACTAAAAGTTAAGCACCACGGTCAAGGCCAGCTTATTTACCAAAGGCATGTATAGATGGAAGTGTCTTAACCTGCCACCTAAAATGATGGCAGCAAGAACATTTGGGGAGGGGGAGCATTCCACAGTTTAGCTCCAGAAACAGTCATCTTTCCTGACTTTCATGTAGGGGCCAAATCCCAGGGCTGAAACTTAATAAGGTCCACTAGTCACAAAATGGCCTGTCCACAGGAGGTGCAAGGGAGAAAACTGTGGCAGATGGAGGCAGAGTTTGGCATAATCAAGCAGCAATTAATGACTCAGGGAACTAGTATTGTGACTCAGACTCCCCAATGCAGACTCTCTGCATTCAAAAGCACGAAGTGGAAAAGGCTCTTTATTTCATATCACCCGGCATGCCTCACATGTTACTTGTCTACTCTTGTTTCATCTTCCCATTTCTTTTCAGTTTGTATCATATTCCTCCAAAAACTGTCATCTTTCTTCCCTACTCATTTTATATTCACTTTTTCTTCCTTCCCCCCTCTCTTATTCCTTTACTCTATTTTCCCAAGTTGTTGTAATTTTAGATATTAACCCTTTATCATTCATCTTAATTTCCCACAACACATCCTCTCGCCTTTTCCCTCAGAGCAGAGAGATTTCCCTTCCTTCTTTAAACCCTTGCCCTCTTTCAGCCTCTCTGTCCCCTGGACACCTTTATGCCCCTTTAAACTGCCAGTGATGCCCTTGGTCCAACCAAAGAGCTATGTGTGGCCCAGGGGCAGGACGGGTGAATTAGGAGGCACTGGGTGGGCTGTGGCACTGAGGCCCACTGCTGGACCATGGCCCAGTCTTTCAGAAGTGCTACGAAAGGTCATGCCAACCTCCCATGCCCCTCTCTGACCCAAGTCACAAATGGAACCACAATGTAGTGGGAAGTTCTTCAGATATCTAAAGGATCGTCACATGAAAGATGAAGCAAGGTTGTTTTCTTCTGCTCTGGAGGGTGGGACTTGAAACAGTGGATCAAGTGACAAGAAAAGAGATTCAGACTAAACTTTAGGAAGAACTTTCTGACAGCTGTTCAACAATGTAAATCTCCTTCAGGGTCCCTTCTCATTCTGCAATTCTATAGCTCTATGATCCGATGGAACATGTATTCCTTCAGGCCTACACCTGACGCCATAAAGGGAGTTCAACATGGTGCGAGGGCAAATGTAATTATTAAAAATAATGGTGATTTCTTTGTCATCATCTTGCC
Organism: Podarcis vaucheri; assembly: GCF_965113315.1. NCBI lineage: Eukaryota > Metazoa > Chordata > Lepidosauria > Squamata > Lacertidae > Podarcis > Podarcis vaucheri. The sequence continues at coordinate 128,109,630 of NC_138760.1, read as the reverse complement.
AAAGCTCAAGAGGAATAAAATCATAATTGCGTCCAACATTGAACAACAACATGATGCAACTTCATCAGACTCAGCCAGAAGAGACTGGTACATAAATACTTCTGTATTGTGCCACTGAGGGTGGGGTGGGGTTATGCTGCCCACATGGGGCTGAATTGAATCCTCTTTGGCTCTCAAGCCATGTACGCCAGGCATGTTCTCTGTGATTAAGTCACTGCAGCCTGGGTCTTCCAAGCAGATTTTGACTGCTGGTAATTTGCTAGCTCTGTTGCTGATAGCACTCAAGGAGATTGGAGTAAATGGCAGGTGCATCATAACTCACCTTCTGCTGTTGCTATTGCTACTACCTGAAGCAACACCAGAGATGCTGATCTCAAAATGCCCATTGACTTTGATAAGGGATCCAAATGAACCCTTGAATTGGTACAGGCGAGGAGACTACCATATTAGTGGGATCATATCCGCTACACCTGTTGGGTTCAATCCAAGCGTCTTCAATGAACCTCCCGTTACCAGAACTTATGGGTAAGTCCTTATGTGCCTACTGTTGTAAAAGCTTTATGCAAACTGAATGTGACCTCATGGAGACCAAATGTTGTTGTCTCCTGGGCACGTCGCCTCATTTCTGGTACTTTTGCTTGGTAAATTATGTCTTCTATTTTCCTCCCTTTGGAGGGAAATGGTCAGATCTGTTCTGAATGTCAGAAAGTCATCTACTGCAATCTGTGCGCTTTCACCCACACTAGTGAGACCTTTGCTTTAGAATAGCCCGTTCTTCTAATATTTGAACAGGAAGCGGTTTATGGATCTCAGGTGTACAGATGCTGCAGACGCATCTCATGATTTTTACACACACATCCCCGTCACAGGTAAGGAGGACACAATCTGGTCTTTGTGTGGAAAGAATGCCAAGATGACACAGACTTTTTTCCAGGTTTGGAGTGCAGGCCATCTGGTATATCCTGTCCTTCTTGTTTGCTGTTCGGGAGGTCAATGAGAACCACAGGCTTTTCCCCAACCTCACCCTGGGCTATGACGTCTATGACAACTTTTACGACGCCAGAATGACTTCTGGTGCCATGGTGGACCTGCTCTGCCCTGGGCAGCCAAACATCCCAAACTATTACTGTGGACCATGGAATAAAGTATTGGCTGTTATTGAAGGGACTGACACTGACACATCCAAATATATTTCCACCATGTCAAGCATCTACAAAACCCCACAGGTATGAATGTCAGGAGGGAAGGAAGAGTCCCAGAATGTTATTGTAATTTTTTTGGAAAGACATGAAAATGTCATTTATGATTCTAAGGCAGAAGGAGAATTTGCCCCCAACCCCCTCTTGACAAAGATGACTCAGGAGATTCTGGACTCATCCACACTTATCCCATGGTTAGAAAGCTTTCCATTTGCCCTGTGGTTTTTTTGACATGGGTCCGAGCAGTTTCCCCCTTACCCTACTTCTTTCCCACAGAATACCCACTCTTTCGCTCTAAATTGGAAAAACAACAATCTGTGTTTTTCCCCAGGAAAAGCAATGGGACAAGGGATGAGTGGATAAGCCCTTAGTTAATCATGACCATCAGCATCTCCATCAATTTATTTATACCCCGTCCTCCTGGGCAAGGACCGGGCTCAGGGCACCAAACATCAGAATATATAATGTATTAAAAACATAAAATCAAACAATTGGTTGAAATACTGCTTAAAATCAAGTTAAGATCAGAATAAAATCAAATGACAACCCACAAATTATAACCATAGGGGCCCAACCAAAGGCCTGGCAGAACAGTTCTGTCTTGCAGGCTCTGCAGAAAGATGTCAAATCCCTCAGGGCCCTGGTCTCTTGTGGCAGAGCATTCCACCAGGCCAGGGCCAGGGCCAAAAAAGCCCTGGCCCTGGTAGAGACCAGTCTAATTTCCCTGAGGCCCAGGGCTTCCAAGACGTTATTGTTTGTGGACCGTAAGGTCCTCCGTGGGGCATACCAGGAGAGGCAGTCCCGTAGGTACAAGGGTACTAGGCCGTATAGGGCCTTAAAGGTTAAAACCAGCACCTTAAACCTGACCGTGTACTCCACCAGGAGCCAGTGCAGCTGGTATAGCACTGGGTGAGTATGATCCAGTGGCGAGAACCCCATAAGGAGCCTCGCCGCAGTTGTTCTGCACCTGCTGGAGTTTCTGGGGCAGCTTCAGGGGGAGCCCCACGTAGTTAAATCTATAAGACCCCACAGGTGCAAATGCTGTGTTTTATGGAGAAGGATCTTTGAGGATATGGTCAAATATAATGCAGAAGAATAGAATAGGTAATGAAAGCTAGTGCCCTGTGAGATGCAAATGAACAAATATGCAGAAGGAAACATTAAAGAAACAAGAGGCAAAATACAAAAAAAAGTGCAAGACAAGGCGATGGAGCATCATCATCTTTGAAACAAATTCTGTGAGCTCAGGCTAAGCAAACCTTAAATAAACCTGTAAAAGTAAGAGCAATTTACAGTAAAGGAAAAGCTTGAGACTTACATCCCTAATGTGGTCCTGCTTATTATTTACATATTCATATGCTACCTTGACTCATGAAAGATAATTCGTTTCATGGAAAATAACTGGATCACTTAGCTTTAGTGGCTTCTCTATGCTTCCCCTCTATGACCCTCTATAATCAAACATAGAAGACATGGCAACTCTTAGAATCACAGAATGATAGAAGATTAGAGTAGGAAGAAACCCAAGGGTCATCTAGTCCAGCCCCCTGCAATGCAGGAATCTCAGCTAAAGCATCCAGGAAAGATGGCCATCCAACCCCTGCCTAAAAAACTCTGAGGAAGGAGATTCCACAACCTCCAAGAGAGACCGTTCCACTGTCAAACAGAGCTTACAGTCAAAAAGTTCTTCCGTTATGTCCTATTGGAATCTCCTTTCCTGCAACTTGAAGCCATTGGTTTGAGTCCTGCCCTCCAGAGCAGGAGAAAACAAACATGTTCCCTCTTCTATGTGACAGCCCTTAAGATATTTGAATACAGCTATCATATCTCCTCTCAGTCTCCTCTTTTCCGGGCTAGACACACCCAGCTCCTTCAACCATTCCTCATAAGGCTTGTCTCCTAGACCCTTGATCATTCTTGATCTTCTGCCCATTGTAAGGGGTTGGTGCTGCCAAAGCTAGCAGAGATAAAACTCCAGGCTCACAGCCACTTTCTGTCTTGAAGTTTTATTTACAAAGTTCAAAGGGTTCCAAGAGCTTCAAAGGCATGTCCGTGCCTGTCTCACTCAGATGCCTCGAATGGCTTTTTCTTACTCCTCCTCCCCCAGCAGACCAATAGTCGAAAGACCTGCCTCTTACTTCCTCTGTTCAGTGAATAGCTATTTCCGGGCTCTGAATCCCCCCTCCCTGTCTCTTCTTCCGAGTCAGATGAGAAGCTGCTAATAAGCTCTTTCAGCTCTCTATAAGTGCTAGTCTCCCCCCCCCCCTTGGCTCTCTAGCCGTTGGCACTTCCCTGACACCCATGTGAAAGATATTTGAATACAGCTATCATATCTCCTCTCAGTCTCCTCTTTTCCAGGCTAAACATACCCAGCTCCTTCAACCATTCCTCATAAGGCTTGGCTCCTAGAGCCTTGATCATCCTAGTTGACCTCTTCTGCCCACGTTCCAGCTTTTCAACATGCTTCTTAAACCGTGGTGTCCAGAACAGAACACAGTATTCCAGGTGTGGTCTGATCAAGGCAGAATAGAGTAGTACTATTACTTCCCTTGATCTGGACACTATGCAACATAAGAACACATAGCTTATAGACCTTGACTGTTTATGGACATATATTATGATATTTGAAAAGCATTCATAAAAAATATAGTATAAACGCGGCAGCTAAAAAAGCCAATGCAATTCTGGGCTGCATCAATAGGGGTATAGCATCTAGATCAAGGGAAGTAATAGTGCCACTGTATTCTGCTCTGGTCAGACCTCACCTGGAGTACTGTGTCCAGTTCTGGGCACCACAGTTCAAGAAGGACACTGACAAACTGGAACGTGTCCAGAGGAGGGCAACCAAAATGGTCAAAGGCCTGGAAATGATGCCTTATGAGGAACGGCTAAGGGAGCTGGGCATGTTTAGCCTGGAGAAGAGGAGGTTAAGGGGTGATATGATAGCCATGTTCAAATATATAAAAGGATGTCACATAGAGGAGGGAGAAAGGTTGTTTTCTGCTGCTCCAGAGAAGCGGACACGGAGCAATGGATCCAAACTACAAGAAAGAAGATTCCACCTAAACATTAGGAAGAACTTCCTGACAGTAAGAGCTGTTTGACAGTGGAATTTGCTGCCAAGGAGTGTGGTGGAGTCTCCTACTTTGGAGGTCTTTAAGCAGAGGCTTGACAACCATATGTCAGGAATGCTCTGATGGTGTTTCCTGCTTGGCAGGGGGTTGGACTCGATGGCCCTTGTGGTCTCTTCCAACTCTATGATTCTAATTGTATGTGTGTGTGATATATATATATCAGAATTATCATTTATATACCAATGTATTATATAAGTACCGTATTTTTTGCACCATAACACTCACTTTTTTCCTCCTAAAAAGTAAGGGGAAATGTCTGTGCGTGTTATGGAGGGAATGCCTACGGGTGGCATGCCTACGGATTTTCCTCCTCTAAAAACTACGTGCATGTTATGGTCGGGTGCGTGTTATAGAGCGAAAAATACGGTATGTATAGAATTATAGTTTTCCCTTTTTTAGGAACCCCTTTTCCCCATTTTGTTTAACTGAAATATTTTCAAAAAATAAATCAACTAAAAAGTAAGAAAAAAAATGTTTAAAAAGGCAGTCTCTCCTCATATGAACCAACACTTCTATAATTTCCCCTTCCTTATGTTTTGCCTCTGCTTCCTTCATAGTTGATATTTGTGTTGTGATTAGATTAAAAAAAATCCATTTTTGAAGGTGAGATTTTGAAGAGTACAGGGAGGAGAACAACACTTAAATGTCTCCACAAATTTTAGCACCCAGGAGTGGGAGCTTTGTTCTAAGTGGCCATTTTGGTTTCTATCGCACCACACACACCTTGAAATGATATATTATTGTTATATGCTTTCAGTCTTAATCAGAACTCTAGCCACATAAGATTCCTGCATTTCAGGGAATTGGACTAGATGGCCCTTGTGGCCCTTTCAATTTGACGATTCTAAGATTCAATGGTATTGTTTCTAGTGTTGATGAAATACAGGAAATGTAGTATAAAAATGCAGAACCACACATTTGTGGTTCTGTGGAAAGCATTTAAATGTTCATATTCAAAGCACAGTAATCAGTTCTTGATAGAGAATGGAGGAAGGAGTTGTCTACCTCCACAAGAGCTTGATGCAGTGTCATCTAGAGGAGAAACAACTGGGATGAGAACCCAAATGAATTCTATTATTTAAAAATGAAACATATAAATAAGGCAGAAAAAAATTGTTATTTTGCATTGCGCCATTGTAAACCCAAAATGAAATGTGCTGTTGTTGTCAAACTATATTTATTCTCCAAAGATTGTACATTCATTTGGGATAAATCTGCACTCATTTCTCACTTAAGTGAGCTGATGGTATCAGGAGAAAGATTGCATCTTCAAGATATGAGTTTATGCCACAAAGCATATCTTTTATCATGTACAAGCAACGGGCAATTTTCTTCTACTACAAATACCTCAGCAATCTAGTATAGATACCCATTTAGACATATGTATGGTTTATAGCAACTAATTTTAGGATTTAATTTTATATAGACGAACTGGTGGTTATTAAACGTCTAATGTAAGCTAAAAATGTTCATTGTAACTGTGTGTGAGCTTTTTCCTTTTTAACAAAATTTGTTCTTCTTTCTTAAATGTGACTAATGAATAAATAATGATGAGGTCATATACAGTTAAATGAAACTGCTACAAGAAACATGTTGTAAAAGCAGTAACAAAAATGCAATCAGGGCATAACCTAAAGCAAACACAATCCATTCCAAAGACCCTTTCACCGTTTTTTGAAAGCAAACAACTAAACATGTTGTTAAGCTCCCTGGAGTAAAGCTCTTTAGCCCCCATGAAACTTTGTCTTTTCTCTGTTTTCCATGTCAGAGAAAAGTTATCATTCAGGCAAGTAAAAAGTACTAGATTTGGGATTTTGTTGGGAGTGACAACACTAATCTCTTCTGTTCTTTACTAGGTCAGTCATGGTTTTGTTTCTGACACACTTAGGGACAAAACTCAGTTCCCTTTTGTCTACCGAATGGTCCCCAAAGAGGAACATCAGTATCTGGGGATAATCCAACTGCTCCTGCACTTCAACTGGACTTGGATTGGCCTCGTCGCTCCAGAAACCAACAATGGAGACAGGTTCATGAGGACCTTTAGGCCCCTGCTAACCAGGAACACAATTTGTGCTGCCTTCTCACTTAGCATCCCAATACAGAATCAGGAAATACCGTCACTTTTAAAAATAATTTCCACGTGGAACATAGTCAATGTATTAGTCTACTATGGAGAGATGCGCTTCTTCTTACATTCAATAAATACATTGCAAAATGCTGTTAAAAAGCATATAAGACCCATTGTGGGGAAAGTCTGGATCACAACAGCTTTGTGGGACCTCACCTGGAACTTGTCTTATAATATTCTTTCTCCCCTGCACATTTATGGGTTTTTTTCTTTCTTAACTCATATTAAAAAAAGGGCAGACGATGACACTGAAGACTTATTGTCCAAGTCTATGTTTCTGTTTGGGATGAAAACATTTCAATGTTCATATTCAAAGCACATATTGTCTGTGAAGGGAAGGAAAAGGTGCAGGGAAGTTTATACTCTGGAGTTCCTGCGTGACGAAGTGATTGAGAAAACCCTGTCTCTGGATAGCTACAGTATTTACAATCTTGTCCTTGCTCTGGCAGGGGCCTTAAGGGCTGCGCTTTCCTCCAAATCCAATCGGATGGTGGCGAAGGGTAAAAAGAGGCTGAAATATCAAAGGATACAGTCTTGGCAGGTATTCCTGTTTTTCTCACAGATATCTTTGTTGAACAGGAATTGGTGCTATGCATTCCATTCCCAGGTGAATTAAGGACTGCCTCAAAACTGTCTTTACTTTGCCTCCATTTACTTTACTGTTAAAGGTAAAGGTACCCCTGACCATTAGGTCCAGTCACAGACAACTCTGGCGTTGTGCGCTCATCTCGCTTTACTGGCTGAGGGAGCTGGCATTTGTCCGCAGACAGCTTCCGGGTCATGTGGCAAGCATGAGTAAGCCACTTCTGGCGAACCAGAGCAGTGCACAGAAACAGCGTTTACCTTCCTGCCGGAGCTGTACCTATTTATCTACTTGCACTTTGACATGCTTTCGAACTGCTAGGTGGGCAGGAGCTGGGACCGTGCAAAGGGAGCTCACTCCGTCGCGGGGATTTGAACCACCAACCTTCTGATTGGCAAGCCCAAGGCTCAGTGGTTTAGACCACAGCACCACTTTACTGTTACCCGCATCCTAATTTTGCTTGTGAGAAGACAATCTACCTCCACTTCACCACCTAATCCCTCAATAAGGCTTCCTGCTATGCTATTACTAGCCAAGGAAGCTGATTTCTACACACCACTTCCAACAACCTTACTTTGACAAATAGGAGGCCAATGCTTGCACAATTCTTCCAAGGGTGTGGAATGTAGCTTATGGATCTCATGGCTTTAATCTGTCCCAAAAGGCTGAAGCAGAAAGAATGGGCCACAGATCCATTTCCCAAACACACACACAAAGTGTCAGTCTGTACAAATGCCTTCATAGATTAGGCCAAGTTATCTAGATGGTTTTCCCATTGTCAGTCTGTACAAAGATCTTCGGCAATTAGGCTATGTTATCGAGATAATGTTATTCTTTTCTAAATGTGCCTGCTTTCTTTCCTGTTCTAGCTTCACCCTTTTCTGGGAAGCTCCCAGTTTTACAATACTTCCATGGAAGGAGTGTATTTGGATGAGAATGGGCAGTTGACAGTCGAATCTGACGTTGTGAACTGGGTGCCATTTCCCAACAAATCCTTTAGTGCAGTGAAATTTGGGAGCATAAGCAGACAGGGATCCTCAGGCCCAAAATTCACCATTGACCAAGAGGCTCTTGTGTGGTCCAGACTGTTCAACCAGGTTTGGAAAACCCATTCATTGCGTTGTATTCCCTTTTAGAGGTATGTTGCCTATCCAACATAATAATGATCCAAGGATTAGGGAAATCCTACCTTTTTCTTTTTTCTATGACTATGACTTGTGTTTAAATGTAAACATTACTTTAAAAAACAAATAAAAAAATCTATAAAAGGAAACATGAAAATGGAGAAGCATGTTGGACTATGACTATGGCTTTTCAGCGGTCAGAAAGCAGGCCAGACTTAAGAATTGAGCACAACACAGCTGCTCCAAATACTTTTCCGTTTCAGCTTGTTTGTTTCTCTGGTTTTGATATTTTTAACTGACTGCAGATTGGTACTGTGTTTACTAGAGCTTTGTTATAATGGCAGAGAGCTCTGACTCCTAAATCCAAGGGCAATACAGTCTCCATGTAATTCTTTCTTCTTGATAATCTCTTTCTACCCCAACTGTGTCCCAAGGACTATGACCCTCTGTTTTGTCCCATGGATCAAAAAAAAAACATCTACACCAAAGCCGTGTCTATGCCACATAGATTGAAATTGTACAATGCCCCAGAAATTACTTGGCAACAGTCTTTCATTGATGCTTTCTGTCTTTTTGGTCAGACCCTTCCTCATTCCAGGTGTACCCAAAGTTGTCGCCCTGGAAATGACAAGAAGGTTCAGGAAGGGAAACCCATATGCTGCCATGGTTGTGCTCCATGTGCAAAAGGAATGATCTCCACTCAGGAAGGTAGGAGACTTCAGAGGAATGTGCAGCAAAAAGAACAATAATATATGTCCTTTTTTTGATGAATATTCAAATATAATCTTATGGTTGAATTTAATAAAAGTTCAATGGTGATTTACATAGTCTTAATAAAGCTTTCCAGGTACCACTGAGACAGCCTTGAGTATGTAAGAATTAGGCAGTGTTGCTGCATCTGATAGGCACCCTTGAACCAGTCAGTGTGGCAAAGTAGCTGGGGTGTTTGGTTTGTACGGAGAAGACCAGAATTCCAGTCCATGCGCCTCCGAGGATTTTTTTTTCTGTAAATTACACCCATCTGACAACACCTGGTGTTGAGGTGAGATCAGATGTAGCTTCAATTAAGAACTTGGAGCTTCGCGATCACTCCAAGCTCTTCCTTCGGAGGTGAATAAGGGGGTATCAGCACTAGGGACCTACATTGCAAGGACCAACTCTCTGTGTTGATTAGCAGAAATAGCAAGTCCCATCACTGTTTCCATTTGCATGGGGTGGCTGGATTCAAAATTGACCTGCTTTTTTTTGCTAGTCTACAGAAAAATGTTCAAGCAGACACTCTTTTTCCCCCAGATGCAGACCACTGCACCAAATGTCCAGAACATCAACATCCAAACAAAGACAGAGATCAATGCATCCCCAAGATTATCACCTTCCTGTCCTATGATGAATATCTGGGGACCCTCTTGGCTTCCACTGCCCTGTTTTTGGCCTTAATCACAGGCCTTGTTTTAGGAATATTCATTAAATATCTTGACACTCCCATAGCCAAAGCCAACAACAGGGACCTTTCCTACATCCTCCTTGTCTCCCTCCTCCTTTCCTTTTTGTCCTCCTTTCTGTTTATAGGCCGGCCAAGGAAAGTGACCTGCCTTGTCAGGCAGACGGCCTTTGGCATCATCTTCTCAGTTGCTGTCTCTTCTTTGTTGGCAAAAACTATTACCGTTGTGCTGGCCTTTCTAGCCACTAAGCCAGGAAACAGGGTGAGGAGATGGCTGGGAAAGAGTCTGGCTAATTCCATTGTCATTTCCTGTTCCAGTATCCAAATTCTCATCTGTATCATCTGGCTGGGTACCTCTCCTCCATTCTCAGACTCTGACATGCACTCCCAGGCTGGAGAGGTCATCCTGCAATGCAATGAAGGATCTGTTGCCATGTTTTACACTGTCCTTGGCTACATGGGCTTCCTGGCTGCCATCTGCTTCACTGTGGCTTTCCTAGCCAGGAAGCTGCCTGGGGCCTTCAATGAAGCCAAGCTGATCACCTTCAGCATGCTGGTCTTCTGCAGTGTTTGGATCTCCTTTGTTCCCACCTACCTGAGCACCAAGGGGAAGTACATGGTAGCCGTGCAGGTCTTCTCTATCTTGGCCTCCAGTGCTGGGCTTCTGGGCTGCATCTTCTTTCCCAAGTGCTACATTATTGTACTCAGGCCTAGTCTGAATACAAAGGAGCACCTGACTACAAAGGCTTAATATGCCACCTGATTCCTAAAATATGTTTTTGGTTTTTGCAATTGACAGCCAGCATGGTAGCAATAAAACCAGGACTCATGAGTTGGGAATGTAGCTCCTTAAAAGCTATTGTTTTGGAAATCAGAATGCAAAATAATCATTTAAATCACATTCCATCCTTAGTACTGTTCATTTCTTACCTGATTTAGGAATTCTTTTCTGAATACTGTTTATATATTTTGCCTAATAGGAAATCCTAATTTTGCCTAATAAGAAATTTTTGAATCGTGATAATTCAATAATAATGAAGGCTATTCATTAAGAGAATCTTTTTTAAAGATAGTATTACAAATAAATTTTCAAAATGAAAAGAAACATATTCCATTGGTATCTCTTGGTATTCAGAAGTCCTGTTGTGCTGAAGGTGGCAAGCGAGAAAAAAGAAGACTGGAAATGAGCAGGTCATGAAGGGAGGGATGCAATGGGAGCTGCAAGGGACGTGGCAGCTCAGGAGTGTTGCAGATATTAATATTGCACAGTCTGAAGTGACTGGGAGCACAAGAACTGACTCCTTCTGGAAGAAATCATTGTGCAGGCCCATAAAAATAGTATTCAAAGTTTTAGTGGCAGAACTCTTCAAAAACAGAGCACAATAATCAAAGATACTACCCAAATATCCATACAATGTCTTGTGCTATCCAGCACATGCTCAGCATCTTAGGAAAATATGGAGTAATCCATGCAGACCTAGAAGCAGAAGTCTGTCTCTCCTCCACAGCCCGCTTTCCAGCCACCATTGGCCTCCAGCTGTTTACTCTCCCTTCATTTACATCCTCACTCCATGGAGCTTGGGAGAGAAAGACTAAAGTCAACTCCCTTTGGAAATGGAGGTTTGCAACTCAATTCCTTCATCACATGATCAAAGGTTCACTCTCAGCACAGAGTAGAAAACAACCAACAGTAATTTGTTAAGAAATTAAGGAGCTCAGAGTGCTTTAGGAAATAGCTTTGGAAAAGCCCCAATATTAGCAACGCTTCATTAATACACATTCAGACATTTCCCATTTTAAAGCTGCCTTTTCATCTCAGTGTGAATTAAATCAATTCTCCTTAGCAAGGAGGAGGGGTGGCAAGAACAGGAGGCAGTGAGCTCCATGCTCCTTGGACTCAGATCTTCCGCCCCTCCCAGCTGTCCCCACGGCAAATGTCTCACTGTGCCTCATGGGGGACTCACCTGCGCCCACAGGAACCTCGGGAAAGAGCAGAGCTCACAGCAGGAAGAGAACTCAGATGAATTTTATGTTCCCTTCCTAAATATTAGAGAGTATAAGTATTAACATTGCATTGTCCCTTCCTAATCACAAGATAAAAATTGCCTGAAAAAAATACCATCTCTCTCACTGTCAATGAAAACTAATAAATGAATAGAAAGAAAATCTACCCATGGGATGCTGAAACAAAACCTCACACATACACTATGTAGAAAAATGAAAGTTTACTATCTCCTTCTTTCCTTCCTTCTTTCTCTCTCTCCCTACCTCTTTTCTCCCCCAACCTTATACGATATACAACATTTAAACCTTACATCAAATATAACTGATCTATAGAAAGGACTTTATGATATGAAAATAGAGACAATGTATGGTCTTTTGTAACCCAAGAAAATCTTTAATAAAAACAATAGCTATTGTAATAGGACAGAGCTCACTCAACTCAACATGCCAGTTGAGAAGGTCTGCCTCCAGGCACTTCAGAAGAAAAGCTCATATAGTAGTTCAAACATAGCAAATAATCATTAAAAAATCTTCACATGTGTCAGGAAAGGTTACAAGTCATGAGAAGTAAAGCACACATGGCTCCATCCTGGTATCTTCACTCCCACATCACCTTGGGGTGGTCCTCATGTGCCCAGGCCATTGGACCATTTTATGTCTTGGGTGTCTGGCATTATCCTGGCAACCTAGCCTTCAGTGAGGGAAGAGCATGATAAAATCCTCTTCCTGGGTCTCAGATAGCTTCAGGGATAGCTGAGTTACACTCTGGTGCTAAAACATCCTGCCATTTGTACCAATTTCAGAGGTAGATCAGGAGAGAGGAGAGAGCAGAAGAGGAGGGGGGAGACTCACAAGTGCAGAACACACAAAAATCAAGCCTAATGCACTCTAAAATGTTCCAAAAAGCCACTCCCGACATAAGGGGGGGTTGCGGGCTCACGCCCACCAACATCCGCGCGGGGCTGCAGCCAGCCCCGCGCAACCTGGGGAATCCTCGGGCCACGTCAGCCCCAGGGCCAGCCAATCGGATGGCCGCAGGGGTGGGGCTTGAGTCACTTAAGGTCGGCGCGGCCCGAGACAGTCTCTTTCCTTCGTCGCTCCAGCTGTGGTTTCCCACCCACCCTCTAGGTTTTCCTCAGACTTTGCTATGGACCTCGGTTGGTTGCCGCAAGGGGCCTGGTAGGAATTTTTCCACTTGGCTAATTGCCATTGATTTAAAGCCATTTGGTTTTTTCGCCTACCTCGTAGCAAAATGCCACAACGCCTTTGGTTGGGGCGGTTAGGCATTGGTAGGGGTATGATTATGCAGATGAGTCGGGGGGGAGGAGCGCCATCATCTCACCCAAATATTTAAGGGTAGTCCGATAAAAGATTCCGGGGGGCGTTGCTTTATTCGAAACCTATGGAAGCTAGGGCCTAAAGCGCGCCCCCGAGCAGTGACCCCTCAGGGAGTGCCTAGCGATGTGCATCTCAGGGGCTCCCCCTGCTGGTGTTAACCCTTTCCGGTTCTCATTCTGGATAGTCTGGTAGGACCAATGCCTAAAGCCAATATCGCTCTTACCTGTAACCAATAAAGTTGTGGCCATTTTTTGCCCATTAACCTAAATTCTGGTGTCCTGTGTCTTTATTTATTCCAACTGATGGGGGGCGGGAATCGCCACGCAATACATTCTAAAAGGTTAAATACATTCAAAGTGAAACATGATTAAAATAAGTTTTTAATGGGATCTCTAATTCTTATATCATCAGGGATATAGAGGGAGAGGAAGTGAAGGAAAGCAGGAACTGCCCAGAGGGGAAGGAGAGAAGTCCAGCTAAGGCAGAAAGGGAGGCAGCTGCTGGTTGCCCAGAATGAGACGGGCTGTGCTGCTGAGCAGTGGCGTAGCGTGGGTTGTCAGCACCCAGGGCAAGGCAAGTAATTTGTGCCCCCGTAACCCGTGGTTTTGCGCCCCCTAACCTGTGGATTTGCGCCCCCTAACCCTAACCCCCAGATGTTGCGCCCGGTGCGGCCGGCCCCCCCTGCACCCCCCACGCTACGCCACTGCTGCTGAGCCTTCCATCATAAGAGAAGCCTGTTGGATCAGTCCAGTGTCCCATCTAGTCTCGCATCCTGTTCTCACAGTGGCCAGTTACATAGCCTCCAACATTCCTCAGATGAAGCCCACTGGGTAACCTTGAGCGCTCACTGCCTCTCAGTGTAACAGGGTTGCCTTGAAAATACACTGGGGAGGAGAAGAACCATGTATGATTGAACCTGGGACCTTATCCATGCCAAAAAAAAAAGCTCTACCACTGATTCTCTAAAAAGGGGTTTCTTTAGCAAGTTTTGTCAAGTGTTAGGCTGTGGGACACAGTGGCGATTTCTCACAAACATGTTTTTCCTCAAGTTCTGCACCTGTTCCTTGATCAACCCAGGAGGTTGCAGGAGGAGATGTTTATGTAATTATAGCCTTGCAAAATCTTCAGGGATTTCTCCTTAAAGATTGCCTTTGCAACTGATAACATAAAGTCAGAACCAAGGCCAAAACAAAAAAAAGTAACTTCTCAAGAACTCATCAGAGGTGCTCTGCTTCAAGGCCAAAGGCCAATGTAGTCCAGCATTTCCATGCACTCTGGCACTTGTCATAGTGTCCTGTTGCATCAGAAGCAGTTTAGTCATGCTGGCCACATGACCCAGAAAACTGTCTGTGAATAAACACCGGCTCCCTCAGTCTGAAAGCTGAGATGAGCACAGCACCCCAGGTCAAATTTAACTGGACTTAACTGTTCAGGGGTCCTTTCCCTTAACCTTGACCTGCAGTTTCCGAACCATCCTCAAAGGCACCCAACATATAACTCATTGCAATAGTCCAACCAAGAACAGAAGTTGGGCTATTGCAGTTGTGCTTTGGAGTCCTGCAAGGTTATCTGTTCTTGCATGAGGTGATGGGGAGGTTGTGTCTCCCTTTTTGTCTGGTTTTTTATTTTATTGTACTTATTTTGCCTTTGTGGGTGAACATTGCCCGTTTTTCCTCCATGAAATTGCTATTTTGTGGTGCCCACAACAGTGTCTTACTTTTCCAAATGTGCACATAACCAAGCCCAAAAATGTTGGTGGACCCCAAGCGCCAGGAAAGACTATTTGTTTTCTCTTCACTTTGCTATGAAACATTCACATCCCACTTCTCTCTCAGCGGAAAACTGTTCAAAAGATGTTCAAGGCTAGCTAGATAAATCTTGATTTTGACTCACATGAAGGTATAACAGAGCTAAGGTAGAGAACTCTAGAAAGGGCGGGGAATTACTGAGGCTCACCAGTCACAAAATGGCACTGCAGGGGTGAAGCCAGTGACAAAGAAGAATTCCTCAAATGCCAACCAATAGTACAGTAATAATAACAAGAAATCCTACTCCATCCCACTAAAAGTTCATAGAGTCATAGAATCATAGAGTTGGAAGAGACCACAAGGGCCATCGAGTCCAACCCCCTGCCAGGCAGGAAACACCATCAGAGCACTCCTGACATATGGTTGTCAAGCCTCTGCTTAAAGACCACCAAAGTAGGAGACTCCACCACACTCCTTGGCAGCAAATTCCACTGTCGAACAGCTCTTACTGTCAGGAAGTTCTTCCTAATGTTTAGGTGGAATCTTCTTTCTTGTAGTTTGGATCCATTGCTCCGTGTCCGCTTCTCTGGAGCAGCAGAAAACAACTTTTCTCCCTCCTCTATGTGACATCCTTTTATATATTTGAACATGGCTATAATATCACCCCTTAACCTCCTCTTCTCCAGGCTAAACATGCCCAGCTCCCTTAGCTGTTCCTCATAAGGCATCGTTTCCAGGCCTTTGACCATTTTGGTTGCCCTCCTCTGGACACGTTCCAGTTTGTCAGTGTCCTTCTTGTACCATAGTTCAGCACCATAGTCAAGGCCAGCTTAACTACCAAAGGCATGTATAGATGGAGGTGTCTTAGCCGGCCACCTAGAATGGAGAATGATGACACCAAGCACATTTGGGGTGGGGAGTATTCCACAGTTTAGCTCCAGAAACAGTCACCCTTCCTGACTTTCATGTGGGGGCCAAATCACAGGGCTGAAATTAATGAGGTCACAAAATGGCAGGTCCGCCGGAAGAGCCAGGGAGAAAACTGTGGCAGATGAAGGCAGAGTTTAGCATAATCAAGCAGCAATTAATGACTCAGGGACTAGTTTTGTGACTCAGCCTCCCCAAGTTAAGCAGAATCTTTGCATTGCAAAGCACTAAATGGAAAGGGCACATTTTACTTGTCTACTCTTGTTTTGTCTTCCCATTTCTTTTCACACTTTGTATCATATTCCTCCAAAAACTGTCATCTTTCTTCCCTGCTCATTTAATATTCACTTTTTCTTCCTTTCCCCCTCTCTTATTCCTTTACTCTTTTTCCCCAGGTTGTTGTAATTCTAGATATTAACCCTTTATCACACATCCTAATTTCCCACAACACATCCTCTTGCCTTTTCCCTCAGACCATAGAGATCTCCTTTCCTTCTTTAAACCCTTGCCCTCTTTCAGCCTCTCTGTCTCCTGGACACCTTTATGCCCCTTTAAACTGCCAGTGATGCCCTTGGTCCACCCAAAGAGCTATGTGGGGCCCAGGGGCAGGACGGGTGATTTAGGAGGCACTGGGTGGGCTGTGGCACTGAGGCCTACTGCTGGACCATGGGCCAGTCTTTCAGAAGTGCTAGGAAAGGTCATGCCAACCTCCCGTGCCCCTCTCTGACCCATGTCACAAGTAGAACCACAATGCAGTGGGAAGTTCTTCAGATATCTAAAGGGTCGTCACATGGAAGATGAAGCAAGCTTGTTTTCTTCTGCTCTGGAGGGTTGGACCTGAAACAGTGGATCAAGTGACAAGAAAAGAGATTCAGACTAAACTTTAGGAAGAGCTTTCTGACAGCTGTTCAACAATGTAAATCTCCTTCAGGGTCCCTTCTCATTCTGCAATTCTATAGCTCTATGATTTGATGGAACATGTATTCCTTCAGGCCTACACCTGACGCCATAAAGGGAGTTCAACATGGTGCGAGGGCAAATGTAATTATTAAAAATAATGGTGATTTCTTTGTCATCATCTTGCCAAAGCTCAAGAGGAATAAAATCATAATTGCGTCCAACATTGAACAACAACATGATGCAACTTCATCAGACACAGCCAGAAGAGACTGGTACATAAATACTTCTCCACTTTGCCACTGAGGGTGGGGTGGGGTTATGCTGCCCACGTGGGGCTGAATTGAATCCTCTTTGGCTCTCAAGCCATGTACGCCAGGCATGTTCTCTGTGATTCAGTCACTGCAGCCTAGGTCTTCCAAGCAGATTTTGACTGCTGGTAATTTGCTAGCTCTGTTGCTGATAGCACTCAAGAAGGAGATTGGAGTAAAAGGCAGGCGCATCATAACTCACCTTCTGCTGTTGCTATTGCTACAACCTGAAGCAACACCAGAGATGCTGAACTCAAAATGCCCATTGACTTTGATAAGGGATCTCAATGCACCCTTGAATTGGTACAGGCCAGGAGACTACCATATTAGTGGGGTCATATCCGCTACACCTGTTGAGTTCAATCCAAGCGTCTTCAATGAGCCTCCCTTTACCAGAGTTAATGGGTAAGTCCTTATGTGCCTACTGTTATAAAAGCTTTATGCAAACTGAATCTGACCTCATGGAGACCAAATGTTGTTGTCTCCTGGGCACGTCTCCTCATTTCTGGTACTTTTGCTTGGTCAATCATGTCTTCTATTTTCGTCCCTTTGGAGGAAAATGTTCAGATTCATTCTGAATGTCAAAAAGTCATCTACTGCAAACTGTGTGCTTTCACCAACTCCAGTGAGACATTTGCATTAGAATAGCCCACTCTTCTAAGACTTGGGCAGGAAGGGGTTGATGGATCTCAGGTGTACAGATGCTGCAGAAGCATCTCATGATTTTTGCCCCCCGTCACAGCTAAGGATGACACAATCTGGTCTTTGTATGGAAAGAATGTCAAGATGACACTCACTTTTTTCCAGGTTTGGAATGCAGGCCTTCTGGCATTTCCTTTCCTTCTTGTTTGCCGTTCGGGAGGTCAATGAGAACCACAGACTTTTCCCCAACCTCACCCTGGGCTATGACATCTATGACAACTTTTATGATGCCAGAATGACTTCTGGTGCCATGGTGGACCTGCTCTGCCCTGGGCAGCCAAACATCCCAAACTATTACTGTGGACCATGGAATAAAGTATTGGCCGTTATTGAGGGGGCTGACTCTGACACATCCAAAGATATTTCCACCATGTCAAGCATCTACAAAACCCCACAGGTATGAATGTCAGGAGGGAAGGAAAAATCCCAGAATGTTATTGCAATTTCTTTGGATAGATGTGAAAATGTCGTTTATGATTCTAAGGCAGAAGGAGAATTTGCCCTCAACCCCCTCTTTACAATCCACACTTCCTCCCATCCCATGGCTAGAAAGCAGGGGTCTGAGTGGCTTTCCATTTCCCGCTTTGTAGGCATGGGTCCAAGCCATTTCTCCCTCACCCTAATCCTTTCCCACAGAATACCCACTCTAAATTCGAAAAGCAATGGAATAAGGGATGTGTCAATAAGCCCTAAGCTAAATCTACAAGATCCCACAGGTGCAAATGCTGTGTTTTATGGAGAAGGATATTTGAGGAAATTGTCAAAATTAAGGCAGAAGAATGGAATAGGTAATGAAAGCTAGTGCCATATGAGATGCAAATGAACAAATATGCAAAAGGAAACATTAAAGAAACAAGAGGCAAAATACAAAAAAAAGTGCATGACAAGGCAATGGAATGTCATCCTTTGAAACAAACTCTGTGAGCTCAGGCTAAGCAAACTCTAGACAAACCTGTAAAAGTAAGAGCAATTTACAGTAAAGGAAAAGCTTGAGACTTACATCCCTAATGTCGTCCTGCTTATTATTTACATATTCATATGCTACCTTGACTCATGAAAGATAATTAGTTTCATGGATCCAGTTACAGATAGGTAGCCGTGTTGGTCTGCCATAGTCAAAACAAAAAAATTCCTTCCAGTAGCACCTTAAAGACCAACTAAGACTTAGTTGGTCTTTAAGGTGCTACTGGAAGGAATTTTTTAGTTTCATGGAAAATAACTGGATCACTTAGCTTTAATGGCTTCTCTATGCTTCCCCTCTATGGTCCTCTTTAATCAAACATAGACAACATGGCAACTCTTAGAATCACAGAATGATAGAATATTAGAGTTGGAGGAAAACCAAGGGTCATCTAGTCCAACCCCCTGCAATGCAGGAATCTCAGCTAAAGCATCCATGACAGATGGCCATCCAACCCCTGCCCAAAAACCTCTGAGGAAGGAGAGTCCACCACCTCCAAGAGAGACCGTTCCACTGTCAAACAGTGCTTACAGTCAAAAAGTTTTTCTGTTATGTTTTATTGGAATCTCCTTTCCTTCAACTTGAAGCCATTGGTTTGAGTCCTACCCTCCAGAGCAGGAGAAAACAAACATGTTCCCTCTTCTATGTGACAGCCCTTAAGATATCTGAATACAGCTATCATATCTCCTCTCAGTCTCCTCTTTTCCGGGCTAGACACACCCAGCTCCTTCAGCCATTCTTCATAAGGCTTGGCTCCTAGACCCTTGATCATCCTAGTTGACCTCTTCTGCCCACATTCCAGCTTATCAAATGCTTCTTAAACTGTGGTGCCCAGAACTGGACACAGTATTCCTGGTGTGGTCTGACCAAGGCAGAATAGAGTGGTACTATTATTTCCCTTGATCTGGACACTATGCAACATATGAACAGATAGCTTATAGACTTCGACTGTTTATGGACATATATGATGATGTTTACAAAGGATTTTTAAAAAAGATAGTATATTATAAATAATTTCATTTATATTAGAATCATCATTTATATACCACTGTATTATATATGCATGTATAGAATTATAGTTTTCCCCTTGTTTTTTATGAACCCCTTTTTTCTTTTTACTTTGTTTACCTGAAATATTTTCAATAAGAAATAAAATTTAAAAAGTAAGAAAAAAATCTTTTAAAAAGGCAGCCACTCTCTATGAAGTGACCCTTCTGTAATTTCCCCTTCCTTATGTTTTCCGTCTGCTTCCTTCACAATTGTTATTTGTGTTGTGATTGGATTGTTTTATTTAAAAAAAATCATTTCTGAAGGCGAGGTTTTGAAGAATACAGGGCAGAGAACAATTCTTAAATGTCTTCACACATTTTGGCATCCAGGAATGTGAGCTTTGTTCTAAGTTTTTCTGTCTGGCCACACACACCCTGAAATGATATATTCTTGTTACATGCTTTCAATCTTAATCCGAACTCTAGCCACATAAGATTTCTGCAATTCAGGGGCTTGGACTAGATGGCCCTTGTGGTCCCTTCCAATTTGACGATTCTGTGATTCACTAGTATTGTATCTAGGAAGGTAAAGGTAAAGGTAAAGGATCCCTGGATTGTTAAGTCCAGTCAAAGGTGACTATGGGGTGCAGCACTCATCTCACATTCAGGCTGAGGGAGCCAGCATTTGTCCACAGACAGCTTTCTGGGTCATGTGTCCAGCAGGACTAAACCACTTCTGGCACAACGGAACACCATTTCCATGCACCTTCCCACTGCAGCAGTACCTATTTTTCTATTTGCACTGGTATGCTTTTGAACTGTTAGGTTGGCAGAAGCTGAGACAGAGCAACAGGAGCTCGCTCCATCATGGGGATTCAGACCGTTGACCTTCAGAACAGAAATCCCAAGAGGGTTAGTGGTTTAGACCACGATGAAATACAGGGAATCCAGTATAAAAATGCAGAACCAACTAGAGGAGAAACAACTGGGAGGAGAATGCAAATGAATTCTAATATTCTAATATAATAATAATATAATAATAATTCTAATATTTAAAAATGGAACATAGAAATAAGTCAGTAAATAGTTATGATTTTGCATTATGCCATCATAAACACAAAATGAAATGTGTTGTTGTATATTTATTCTCCAAAGATTGTACATTTATTTGGGATAAATCTGCACACATTTCTCACTAAAGAAATTGAGCTGATGATATTAGGAGGAGGATTATAGTGTATGCCACAAGGCAGGTTTCTTCTACCACAAATACCTCAGCAATCTATTTAGACATCTGTAGGGTTTGTAGCAACTAATTTTAGAGCTTAATTTTATATAGAAGAACTGATGGCTATTATAGGTCTAATGTGAGCTAAAAATGTTCATTGTTATTTTGTGTGAGATCTTTTCTTTTTAACAAAATCTGTTCTTTCTTCTTAAATGTGACACTTTAATGAAGAAATAAGGATGAGATCATATACAATGAAATAAAACTGCTACAAGATACATGTTCTAAAAGCAGTAAAAAAAATGCAATTAGGGCATAACATAAAGCAAACACAATCCATTCCAAAGACTCTGTCACCATTTTTTGAAAGCAAACAGCTAAATACAGTGGTGCCCCGCAAGACGAATGCCTCGCAAGACGAAAAACCCGCTAAACGAAAGGGTTTTGCGGTTTTTGAGCTGCTTTGCAAGACGAATTTCCCTATGGGCTTGCTTCGCAAGATGAAAACGTCTTGCAAGTTTGTTTCCTTTTTCGTAAAACCGTTAATACCCAGGGTGCATTGCTTGAAGAGGTGCAGTTGCGACTTGACTTCGAGGAGCAACTCATAGCATGCGGTGTGGTAGCCTTTTTTGAGGTTTTTGAAGACTTTGCTGATTTTTGAAGCTTTTCCAAAACTTCTTTTGCAGCCATTTGGTAAGTTAAACTTTTAAAACTTCTTTTGGGGGGGGTTGGATTTTGGGTTGGGGTGTTTGGAATTCAAGGACTTGGTGTTGGGGAGGGGTTTGCAAGAATCTGGAAGCTTGTGGTTTCCCCCCTGCATTTTTCTGATTTTTTGTGACCATTGGGCCACTCTGCTGGGTTTTTTTAGGCCACTCTGCTGGTTTGAATTTCTGTGTGGTGGGTGGCTGGGGGAACAGTTGAGGAGGGGTTTGCAAGAATCTGGAAGCTTGTGTGGTTTTTTTCTGCATTTTTATGATTTTCTGTGACCATTGGGCCATGTTGGTTTTTTTTAAAAAAAAAATCTGGGTTTGAATTTCTGTGTGGTAGCTGGCTGGGGGAACAGTTGGGGAGGGGTTTGCAACAGTTGGGGAGGGGTTTGCAATTTCTGTGTGGTGGGTGGGTGGCTGGGGGAACAGTTGAGGTTTTTGAAGACTTTGGTGATTTTTGAAGCTTTTCCGAAACTTCTTTTGCAGCCATTTGGTAAGTTAAACTTTTAAAACTTTTTTTGGGGGGGGTTGGATTTTGGGTTGGGTGTTTGGAATTCAAGGACTTGGTTCTGGGTTTGAATTTCTGTGTGGTGGGTGGCTGGGTGCTTTTGAATTTTCTGGATGTGAAGCACTCGTTCTTTTTTTCTTTTCTTTTCTTTTCTTTTCTTTTCTTTTTTTGAGTTTGCGAAGGTAGGAGCTGTGCTGCCATGGGACCCAAGAAGACTGCTGCTGCTGCAGAGGCCGGCGAGAGGAAGAAGGAGATGGTGACGCTGGAAATGAAGAAGGAGATCATCCGGAAGCACGACGGTGGAATGCATGTGACAGGCCATGCCAGGGAGTACGGGAGGAATCCATCGACCATCGGGACCATCCTGAAAATGAGGGAGAAGATCCTTGCGACTGATGCAGCCAAGGGAGTCACCAGGATCGTGAAGAACCGCCCAGCTGTTCTGGAGGAGGTGGAGAAGTTGCTGCTCATCTGGTTAGAAGAGAAGCAGCGTGCAGGGGACACAGTGACTGAGGCCGTGAGGCCGTCATTTGTGAGAAGGCCAAGGCCTTGCACGCTGACCTCATCCGGGAACAGCCAGGAACCTCAGCCGAGCCAGAAGTCTTCAAGGCTAGCAGAGGTTGGTTTGACCGGTTCAAGATAAGATCTGGCATCCACAGCGTGGTCAGGCATGGAGAGGCTGCCAGTTCTGATGTTCCTGCGGCTGAAGACTTTGCAGTGGAGTTCCTGGAGGTTGTGTCCTCCAAAGAACTGAGGGACATTTGCCAGAAGTGGAAAGATGTGCAGGCATTTGCACAGCGGCACCACGCTGACAAGGACCTGACACGTGACCTTGCGAACACTTTTGATACGAGGGTCATGTCGTCTTTCAGGGAGCTGCTGAAAAGGCGGATGAAGCAGCTGACCATGGACAGGTTCTTCAGCAAGAAGCAAAGAGTGGAAGAGGAACCCTCTTCGAGTTGTCCCCCAGAGTCTTAGAAAATGTACTGTACACTTTGTTGATTTTTAAATGTTTTTCTGTCATGTTTAGAAACTTAATTTATTGTTCCTTCAATTTTTGAAATGCTCTTTACAGTATGTGTGACTTTAAAGAGCAGTTAATAAACTCTTGTTGTACCAAATTTGGCTTTGTTTGGACTTTTTTTGACCATAGGAACGCATTAATTGATTTTCAATGCATTCCTATGGGATTTCGCGCTTTGCAAGATGAAAAATTCGCTAGACGAAAAAACTTGCAGAACGAATTAATTTCGTATTGCGAGGCACCACTCTATGGGGTGTTGTTAAGCTCCCTGGAGTAAAGCTTCTTAGCTCCCATGAAACTGTCTTTTCTCTGTTTTCCATGTCAGAGAAAAGTTATCATTCAGGCAAGTACAATGTACTACATTTGGGATTTTGTTGGGAGTGACAACACTAATCTCTTCTCTTCTTTACTAGGTCAGTTATGGTTTTGTTTCTGACACTCTTAGTGACAAAACTCAGTTCCCTTTTATCTACCGAATGGTCCCCAAGGAAGAGCATCAGTATCTGGGGATAGTCCAACTGCTCCTGCACTTCAATTGGACTTGGATTGGTCTTGTTGCTCCAGAAACCAACAATGGAGAGAGGTTCATGAGGACCTTGAAGCCCCTGCTAACCAGGAACACAATCTGTGCTGCCTTCTCACTTAGCACCTCAGTACAGAAGAGAGTAACAGTGCTTCTCGAAACATTTTTCAGGTGGAACGAAGTCAATGTATTAGTCTACTATGGGGAGAATCATTACTTCTTTAGTATAATACGTTTTTTGCAAAATATGGTTGAAATACTTTTAAGTCCCATTGTGGGAAAAGTCTGGATCACAACAGCTTTGTGGGATCTCACCTTGAATTTGTCTTATGATCTGCTTTCTCCCCTGCACATCCATGGGTTTTTCTCTTTCTTAGCTCATATTAAAAGAAGGTTAAACGATGACGATTATCGAACATTTTACGATGCTATGTGGAATTTTGGGGATAAATCATTTAAGTGTTCATATTCAAAGCACATGTTCTCTGTAAAAGAAAGGAAAGGGTGCAGGGAAGTTGACACTCTGGAGTCCCCACCTGACAAAGTGATTGAGAAAATCCTGTCTCTGGATAGTTACAGTATTTACAACCTTGTCCTTGCTCTGGCAGGCGCCTTAAGGGCTGCGCTTTCCTCCAAATCCAATCAGATGGTGGCGAAGGGTAAAAAGAGGCTGAAATATCAAAGGATACAGTCTTGGCAGGTATTTCTGTTTTCCTCACAGGCTGAACAGGCATCGGTGCTGTGAATTCCATTCAGGCTTGACTTTACGTTGCCTCCATTTACTGTACTGTTACCGACATCTTAATTTTGCTGCTGAGATGAGAAAACAATCTGCCTCCACTTTATCACCTGATTCCTTAGCAAGGCTTCATGCTATTACTAGCCAAGGAAACTCATCCTTGCAGAATTCTTCCATGGGTGCAGAATAAAGCTTATGTATCTCATGGCTTTAGTCTGTCCCAAAAGGCTGAAGCAGAAACAATGGGCTAAAGATCCCAAAGTCAGTCTGTACAAAGATCTCCAGCAATTAGGCTATGTTATCTAGATTCTTTTCTATTATTTTATTCTATTATTCTATTCTATTCTATTCTATTCTATTCTATTCTATTCTATTATTATTATTATTTTATTCTATTATTTCTTTTCTATTGTTTTCTTTTATCTAATCTTTTCTAAATGTGCATGCTTTCTTTCCTGTTCTAGCTTCACCCTTTCCTGGGAAGCTCCCAGTTTTACAATACTTCCATGGAAGGAGTGTATTTGGATGAGAATGGGCAGTTGACAGTCGAATCTGACGTTGTGAACTGGGTGCCATTTCCCAACAAATCCTTTGGTGCCGTGAAATTTGGGAGCATAAGCAGTCAGGGATCCTCAGGCCCAAAATTCACCATTGACCA
Organism: Podarcis vaucheri; assembly: GCF_965113315.1. NCBI lineage: Eukaryota > Metazoa > Chordata > Lepidosauria > Squamata > Lacertidae > Podarcis > Podarcis vaucheri. Next base: position 128,084,757 of record NC_138760.1, on the reverse strand, counting down.
AGAGGCTCTTGTGTGGTCCAGGCTGTTCAACCAGGTTTGGTTGCATTGTATTCCCTTTTAGAGATATGTTGAGCTCTGATTCTCTGTTGGGGGAAACAACAGTATAATTTATGCCTATTCAAGTAATGAGCTAAAACTATATGGGGGAGGAGATGAATGGAGGAAAGTCAAAATAAGAAACATGAAAATGGAGAAGCAGGTTAGAATATGACTGGGGCATGGCTTTTGCAGTAGTCAGGAAGCATGCCAGACTTCAGAATTGAGCACAACATGGCTGCTCCAAATACCTTTCTGTTTCAGTTTGTTGGTTTCTCTGGATTATGATATTTTTAAACAATTTCAATAACTGCAGATTTGATCTCTGGCTCCTAAATCCAAGGGCAATTCTCTCTTCTTGATTATCTCTTTCTGCCCCAACTATGTCCCAAGGAATTTGGCTGTCTGTTTTGTCCCATGGATCAAAAAAAGCATCAAACACCATAGCCGTGTCTATTCGACATAGACTGAGACTGTACACTGGCCCAGAAGTTACTTGCTAACAGTCTTTCATTGATGCTTTTTTCTCTTTTTGGTCAGACCCTTCCTCAGTCCAGGTGTACCGAAAGCTGTCGCCCTGGATATGCCAAGAAGGTTCAGGAAGGGAAACCTATTTGCTGCCATGCTTGTGCTCCATGCGCGGAAGGGATGATCTCCACTCAGGAAGGTAGGAGACTTCAGAGAAATGTGCAGCAAAAAGTACAATAATTCATGTCCTTTGTTGATGAATATTCAACTATAATCTTATGGTTGAATTTAATAAAGGTTCAATGGTGATTTACACAGTCTTAATAAAGCTTTCCAGGTACGACTGAAACAGCCTTGGGTATATAAGAATTAGACAGTGTTGCTGCTTTTGACCAGTCAATGTGGCAGTTAGGATGTTTGGTTTGTACTGTGAAGACCAGAGTTCCAGTGACAATACCTGGTGTTGGGGTGAGATCAGATGTAGCTGCCATTAACTTGGAGCTTCAAGATCACTCCAAGTTCTTCCTTGGGAGGTGAATAAGAGATTATCAGCACGAGGGACCTACACAGAATGGACCAACTCCCTGTGTTGATTAGCAGAAATAGTAAGTCCCATCACTGTTTCCATTTGTAGGGGCTGACTGGATTCAAAATTGACCTGCTTTTTTTGCTAGTCTGCAGGAAAATGTTCATGCAGATGCTCTTTTTTCCCCAGATGCAGACCACTGCACCAAATGTCCAGAAGATCAACATCCAAACAAAGACAGAGATCAATGCATCCCCAAAATTATCACCTTCCTGTCCTATGATGAATATCTGGGGACCCTCTTGGCTTCCACTGCCCTGTTTTTGTCCTTAATCACAGGCCTTGTTTTAGGAATATTCATTAAATATCTTGACACTCCCATAGTCAAAGCCAACAACAGGGACCTTTCCTACATCCTCCTTGTCTCCCTCCTCCTTTCCTTTTTGTCCTCCTTTCTATTTATAGGCCGGCCAAGGAAAGTGACCTGCCTTCTCAGGCAGACAGCCTTTGGCATCATCTTCTCAGTTGCTGTCTCTTCTTTGTTGGCAAAAACTATTACCGTTGTGCTGGCCTTCCTGGCCACTAAGCCAGGAAACAGGGTGAGGAGATGGCTGGGAAAGAGTCTGGCTAATTCCATTGTCATTTCCTGTTCCAGTATCCAAATTCTCATCTGTGGCATCTGGCTGGGTACCTCTCCCCCATTCTCAGACTCTGACATGCACTCCCAGCCCCGAGAGATCACCCTGCAGTGTAATGAAGGATCTGTTGCCATGTTCTACACTGTCCTTGGCTACATGGGCTTCCTGGCTGCCATCTGCTTCACGGTGGCTTTCCTAGCCAGGAAGCTGCCTGGGGCCTTCAATGAGGCCAAGCTGATCACCTTCAGCATGCTGGTCTTCTGCAGTGTTTGGGTGTCCTTTGTGCCCACCTACCTGAGCACCAAGGGGAAATACATGGTAGCCGTGCAGGTCTTCTCTATCCTGGCCTCCAGTGCTGGGCTTCTGGGCTGCATCTTTCTTCCCAAGTGCTACATTATTGTACTCAGGCCTAGTCTGAATACAAAGGAGCACCTGACTACAAAGGCTTAATATGGCAGCTGATTCCTAAAATATGTTTTTGGTTTTTGCAATTTTGCCAGCATGGTTGCAATAAAACCAGGACACATGAGTTGGGAATGTACCTCCTTAAAAGCTATTGCTTTGGAAATCAGAACGCAAAATAATCATTTAAATCACATTCCATCCTTAGTACTGCTCATTTCTTACCTGATTTAGGAATTCTTTTCTGAATACTGTTTATATATTTTGCCTAATATGAAATCCTTGAATCGTGATAATTCAATAATAATGAAGGCTATTCATTAAGAGAATCTTTTTTAAAGAGAGTATTACAAATAAATTGCTTATGTGTTGTTTTTCAAAATGAAAAGAAACATATTCCATTGGTATCTCTTGGTATCCAGAAGTCCTGTTGTGCTGAAGGTGGCAAGCGAGAAAAAAGAAGACTGGAAATGAGCAGGTCATGAAGGGAGGGATGCAATGGGAGCTGCAGGGGACATGGCAGCTCAGGAGTGTTGCAGATATTAATATTGCACAGTTTGAAGTGACTGGAAAGCACAAGAACTGACTCCTTCTGGAAGAAATCATTGTGTAGGTCCATAAAAATAGTATTCAACGTTTTAGTGGCAGAACTCTTCAAAAACAGAGCACAATAATCAAAGATACTACCAAAATATCCATACAATGTCTTGGGGAAAAAAAGAAATTGCCATCAATAAATAGCACACAAAATAAACAACTGACGACAAACAAGTTGCTTCGGCCAACCTTTTTTAAATTTATGTATTTATTTATTTATAAACTGCTTGATTTAAAAAACAAACAAACTTTGATTTGGTTGCAACGTGATGCAACAACAACAACAATAACAAAACTGATTCCCACCCAACTGGTTCATGGGCTCTCAGGTGAGCAAAAGGAAATGTTGGCATGATGGGATGCAGGTAAATGGGGAAGCAGGCTGCAAGATGGTGGTCGGAAGGTCGGAAGCCGCCTTACGCTGAGCCAGATTCTTGGTTCACCTAGTTCATCCAGCTTCTCACTGACAGGCAATGGCTCTCCCAGATACCTTACTGGGTTCCCCTCCCAGACCTGAAGCGAAGCACCACAAGCATAGTGAAGGAAGCTGCTCTGCCATAGAAAAAAATAGGTGGACCTTCCCTGCTCCCCACACTTGCATAGTTGCTAGGAAGGAGAACAATAAACAGAGCGGTATGTGTGAGTTGTGCCGGAAGCCAAATACATAGTTACATGCTTGCTCTGTACTGGATTCATACCTGTGACCAGTACAGTGGACGCTCAGGTTGCAAACATGATCCACGCGGGATGCACGTTCGCAACCCATAGCGTTCGCAACTCGCAGCAGTGCATCTGTGCATGCGCGGGTTGCTATTTGGCGCTTCTGTGCATGCGCAAAGCGCGATTTATCAAGTCCACCACATATGGAAAAAGTACCGTATTTTTTGCACCATAACACTCACTTTTTTCCTCCTAGAAAGTAAGGGGAAATGTCTGTGTGTGTTATGGAGGGAATGCCTGTGGGTGATGGGGGGGATCTGCTGCAGTCGTGAGCAGAGGATCCATGGTTCCCCTTCCTTCCCTCCTCCGTGGTTACAAACATGGATCCACGTGGATCCTCAGGATTTTTGCATTGGGCTTCTCCAAACTCACTGTCAGATCACATGTCTGTGGCCACAGCATGAACCACAAAAATCATACATCCACTGTTTTGTTTAGAGTATTTTTTTCCTTGTTTTCCTCATCTAAAAACTATGTGCGTGTTATGGTCTGGTGCGTGTTATAGAGCGAAAAATACGGTACCTTCTTTTTCTTTACATTTCCAACAAAGGTTATCACTATTGTGATAAATCTTTGCCAGTTTTACAGGGGTTAAGTACCATCTATACATCTTCTTCATAATATTTTCCTTTTACATCGTACATGCAGTGAACTTAACCCCTTTCCTCCATAGCCTCTTCCAGTCCCACATCTCTTGCCCAGTCAATCATAACCGATTTAACTTGTTCATCCTTTGTATGCCACTCCAACAACAAATTATACATTTTAGACATATTCTTAACTTTAGTGTCTAACAACTCCGTTTCCAATTTGGTTTTTTCTGTTGCAAACCAAAAAAAAAAACAGCTGGCTACAATATCACCAGGTATTGCATATCTTTAACCAAGAAAAAAAATAGGATTTGAACAGAAAACATCAAAATTACAAAGTGAACTTCTGCAACCAAATAGGAAAATAATATCAAAAATATACAGCTTGCTCCTTGAATGGGAACTGAAAGATGAGGTAATAAAAGAACCAATGATAAAATGGTCACAAGAGCTGGGCCAGACAATTAATTTAGACAGATGGGGAAAATTATGGAAAACCGATATAAATTTTACAGCGTGGTATTTAAGGAAAATATAATGAAGATGTTTTACTGCTGGTACCTCATCCCAGTAAAGCTATCAAAGGTGTATATTAAAAAAATCAAATTCTGTTGGAGATGCAAAACAGAGGTGGGGACGATGTATTATATGTGGTGGGGATGCAAAGTGCTGAAACAGTTCTGGATTATGAAACATGAAGAGCTTAAAAAGATATCTAGGAGTTCAGTTTCTAAAAAACCAGAGGCATTGTTGCTGGGTTTAGTATAAAGTGACAATATACAGCCTTGCTGTACTCCTTTCCCAATTTTGAACCAATCAGTTGTTCCATATCCAGTTCTAACTGTAGCTTCTTGTCCCACATAGAGATTTCTCAGGAGACAGATGAGGTGATCAGGCACTCCCATTTCTTTAAGAACTTGCCATAGTTGCTGTGGTTGACACAGTCAAAGGCTTTTGCATAGTCAATGAAGCAGAAGTAAATGTCCTTCTGGAACTCTCTAACTTTCTCCATAATCCAGTGCATGTTTGCAATTTGGTCTCTGGTTCCTCTGCCTCTTCTAAATCCAGCTTGCACTTCTGGGAGTTCTCGGTCCACATACTGCTTGAGCCTGCCTTGTAGCATTTTAAGCATAACCTTGCTAGCGTGTGAAATGAGTGCAATTGTGCGGTAGTTGGAGCATTCTTTGGCACTGCCCTTCTTTGGGACTGGGATGTAGACTGATCTTCTCCAATCCTCTGGCCACTGCTGAGTTTTCCAAATTTGCTGGCATATTGAGTGTAGCACCTTAACAGCATCATCTTTTAAAATTTTAAATAGTTCAGCTGGAATACCATCACTTCCACTGGCCTTGTTATTTGCAGTGCTTTCTAAGGCCCATTTGACTTCACTCTCCAGGATGTCTGGCTCAAGGTCAGCAACCACACTACCTGGGGTGTACGAGACATCCATATATTTCTGGTATAATTCCTCTGTGTATTCTTGCCACCTCTTCTTGATGTCTTCTGCTTCTGTTAGGTCCTTACCACTTTTGTCCTTTATTATGGTAATCTTTGTACGAAATGTTCCTTTCATATCTCCAATTTTCTTGAACAGATCTCTGGTTTTTCCCATTCTATTGTTTTCCTCTATTTCTTTGCATTGCTCGTTTAAGAAGGCCTTCTTGTCTCTCCTTGCTATTTTTTGGAAATCTGCATTCAATTTCAATTCAGGGGATTCTATGACACCTCAAATAGTCATAGTCCCTGTCAACTCTCCTAAATCTCAGGCTACAGTCTCAGCGAAACTGGAGGTTTTTAACTTCTTCTGGGCAAGAAGTTGCCTCATGTTGCTGTGTCCTCTGATAATTGTTGGACTGAGACGCAAACAATCAGGATGGGGTGGGGGGGAGTCCACTGAACTTCCTCCAAGAAGAGGAGGAACAAATCACTGTTGTTTTGGTAATTATAAAGGAAAGCAGGATACCTGCAAATTCAATTTCACCGATTCTGCGCAACTCGGGTTAAGAACTTAATTCGTTCCGGAGGTCCATTCTTAACCTGAAACTGTTCCTAACCTGAGGTACCACTTTAGCTAATGGGGCCTCCCGATGCCGCCACACCGCTGCTGTGTGATTTCTGTTCTCATCCTGAAGAAAAGTTCTTAACCCGAGGTACTGTTTCTGGGTTAGCAGAGTCTGTAACCTGAAGCGTCTGTAACCTGAGGTACCACTGTACAGTGGTGCCTCGCAAGACAAAAGTATCCGTTCTGTTATTCTCTTCGTCTAGCGGTTTTTTCGTCTTGTGAAGCAAGCCCATTGAAGGATTAGCGGATTAGCGCTATTAGCAGCTTTTAGCGGCTTATCTGCTGATCGGATCAGCTGATAAGCGGCTTAGCGGCTTAGAAAGGGGGGGGGACCCGCAGGAACTTGCAAGACATTTTCGTCTTGCGAAGCAAGCCCATAGGAGATTCGTTTTGCGAAGCACCTCCAAAACGGAAAACTCTTTCATCTAGCGAGTTTTCCGTCTTGCGAGGCATTCGTCTTGCGGGGCACCACTGTATTCTAATCCAATTCTATGATTCTATTATTCTAATCCAAGGTTCAAAACAGAAGCAGGGTGGTTTCTCCATCAGATTTATCCAAAACTGTTTCGACTCTGGATTCCCCCATCACCAGCGTTGGCCACTGCTGGCCAGCAACTCCCAACAGCTCCCTGTACCCCAAATGGTCATTGACCTATCCTCAGTCTTAGAAATAAGCCATGTGACAGGTGCATTTTGCAACTGGTGTGGGCCCAAATGAGACCATGTAGAGTTCTCTAGATGCTGCGTTGGGGACTCTCCACCCTGCTGGCCCCTCCAGCTTTCTGAAGCAGGTAAGCAGACGAGCTTATTGCATTTATATCCCACCTTTTTCTACAAAAAGTACATGGTATAACCCCCGCTTCAGTTAAAGAACCCTGAGAGGTTGGTTAGGAGGCTGTGACTGACTCCGAAGTCACCCCGTGAGCTTCATGACCCAGTGAGGATTTGAACCCGGATCCAAGACCTTTGGCTTGGAATCAACTTTACCCCCCCTTTTCCTTCTTTCCCCTGGCTTTTTTCTGTGATGGAACTTCTATTTGGGGACTTCCCTGGCTTTTTTCTGGCCCATGTAGGACCAGTCTGGATAGTTGGCCTTGGTGAAGATTTGACGTTTTCATCCCCTAAAAAGTTTTTGATTTGAGATTCTACTGAAATGAGGCTGCATTTTAATGTTGTACTTTAATATTGTTTTTAAGTTATACTCTAAACATAGAGTATGACAAGTGGGAGAGGTTATGGAACAGAGGAATGAAATTTACAGTATGTGTCACGTTAAGAGAAAATTTGGAGAAAATGATGTATCATTGGTACATCACACCGGTAAAATTAGATAAAATGTATAAAAGTGGAAATAAAATGTGTTGGAGATGTAAGCAGAAGGAAGGCGATTTTTAGAAGAAGAAGAAGAAGAAGAGTTTGGATTTGATATCCCACCTTTCACTCCCCTTCAGGAGTCTCAAAGCGGCTAACATTCTCCTTTCCCTTCCTCCCCCACAACAAACACTCTGTGAGGTGAGTGGGGCTGAGAGACTTCACAGAAGTGTGACTGGCCCAAGGTCACCCAGCAGCTGCATGTGGAGGAGCAGAGATGCGAACCCGGTTCCCCAGATTACGAGACTACCGCTCTTAACCACTACACCACACTGGCTCTCTAGTGTGTCATCAAGGGGTTGGACTACCATATGTGGTGGGCATGTGACAAAATTTAAAAAATTTAAAAAATTTGGGAGCTCATATATAATGAACTAAAAAAAATCTTTAGGTACACCTTCTTAAAAAGACCAGAGGCATTCCTCTTAGGAATAATCGGAGATGAAATTAAAAGAGAAGACCAGAATTTATTTCAGTATGCGACAACAGCAGCCAGGATATTGATAGCTCAAAATTAGAAATCAGCAGAGACCCCCACAATTATGGATTGGCAAACAAAATTATTTGAATATGCAGAATTAGCAAGAATGACAAACAAAATTAGATATCAAAAAGAAACAAAGTTTATTGAAGAATGGAGTAAATTTGTCAAGTACATTGAAAGTAACTTAACAAATTAAAAACTACAGTAGACCTAACATAAACCTTGCTATGCATAAATCACAGAGTTATAAACTGCAGGAGAAGAAAAGATATAAGAAAACCGTAACAGGATAGGAGGTAGGTCAAGACGTGTGTTAACGTTGTGTAAATAAGTGGATGATACTTAAAAGTGATTAATAAGAGTGTTTTCTTTTTTATTTTTGTCTGTTTATTTTTCCTTTGTTGTATGTCTTTTGTTTTTTTGTGGAAATTTCAATAAGAAGCAAATTAAAAATAAATAATAATAATCTTGTTTTTAAGTTGTATTTTAATTAATTGTTTTTATACCTGGTGTTAGCCGCCCTGAGCCCGATCTTGGCTGGGGAGGGCGGGGTATAAATAAAATTATTTATTACTTATTCATTCATTCATTCATTCATTTATTATTATTATCATCATCTCCCAGGTCCTAGGCCAACACTCTAACCACTACACCCCCACTGCCTCCCTAGAGTCCTTCTGCTATGGGGCAGCTCTATAAATTCCGTAGGTAAATAAATATAGGCAAAGCAAGGATCATGTAGTCCAACCCCTTGATGACAGATGGCCATCCAATTTCTCTTTAAAAGCTTCCTGGAAAGGAGAATCCACTTGGTGCAGGTGAACATATTATTATTATTACATGGAGGCACCAAAAACTTTTAAGTTCATAGGGCCTCTTAGGCTCTTAATACTGTCCTGAGCAGTGGCGTAGCGTGGGGGGTGCAGGGGGGGCCGGCCGCACCGGGCGCAACATCTAGGGGTTAGGGTTAGGGGGCGCAAATCCACGGGTTAGGGGCGCAAATCCACGGGTTAGGGGGCACAAATTACTTGCCTTGCCCCAGGTGCTGACAACCCACGCTACGCCACTGGTCCTGAGAAGGGCTTTGGGTCTGATTCAGGAGCCAAGCTCCTTTTCTCACGCTCTTGCGCCTCGAAATCCAGACAGGAGCTCAGCGCTAAAAACTTTCCTTTCGTTTTCCGCGCTGCACACGCTTTTCTGATTGGTAGAAATGTTTCCCCCTCCCCTCCTCCAATCGTTGTTTTTGCCACGGATTCCAGCAGCCGCAACTCAGCGGGTTTCAGAGGAGGAGAGCAGAGGGCGAGGAAGGATGGAGTCGCGGCTGCATCGGCGGTGCGTTTTCATCCTAGTGGCGACTGCTGACTTTCTGCTGCGCGGCTGCGCCGGTGAGTGACTTTGCAGGCTAAACTGCCTCGCGCGCAACAGGAATTTGCGAGCGGGCAATTTACTCATTTACTGGAGGCACAGTAAGGGTAGGCGGATTTGATCACCTTGTACCGTATCCCTAACATAAGTCTCCCTCTTCCCGGTCAGTTCCTGCTGTTGCCATCACGAGAAAAAAACTCCTTATCGTTCTGGAGCCTCGTACTCCCCCCCTCCCACAAAAAAAAGCTAGCCTTGCATGGGGGGAAGCCTATATTTGGGGAATTTGCCCGCTTCCAAATCTTCAGCTGATCAGCTTTGTGTCATAGAATAATAGTCAAAATAAAAAAATTCCTTCCAGTAGCACCTTAAAGACCAACTAAGTTAGTTCTTGGTATGAGCTTTTGTGTGCGTGCACACTTCTTCAGATACCACATGAAAGCTCATACCAAGAACTAACTTAGTTGGTCTTTAAGGTGCTACTGGAAGGAATTTTTTTATTTTGACTATGGCAGACCAACACGGCTACCTATCTGTAAATAGAATAATAGAATTGCAAAGTTGGAAGGGACCTCAGGGGTCATAGAATCATAGAGTTGGAATAGACCACAAGGGCCATCGAGTCCAACCCCCTGCCAAGCAGGAATCTCAGCTGATGCATCCATGACAGATGGCCTTCCAACCTCTGCTTAAATTTTAAGCCTTAAAAAACCTCCAAGGAAGGAGAGCGAGTCCATTCCACTGTCTTTTAGATGCAATTTTTTTAAAAAAAATATCCCTTGCGCTGCAAAGTCGTGCATGCTGTCAGGAGAAGTATAGAAGAAGCACCAGCCTTAGGCTTTGCCATAGGAAAGGGAGAGTACACAACTTCTGACAAACAGGAGTTTCCCACCCCACAATACTTTTATCTCTGTAAACACAAACACACGTTGCTCCACTCATCTGGTGTTGATTGGATTCTGGACCTGGACTGAACATCTCTCTCTCACACACACACACACACACAGAGAGAGAGAGAGAGAGAGAGAGAGAGACAGACAGACAGACAGACACTCACACACAAAACACCTTCCTCACATCTGGCTGAGCTCTTGCCAAGGCATTTAAATATTTCAGAGTAGTGGGAAATGAGCCCTGCCAGCTTTTCAGTTTATGCAAAAATGTAACTGCCCAGGAGAGTTTACGTTTCATGCTTCGCTTGAAACTGCCTCTGGGGAGTTTCGCTTTTGCAGGGGCGCTGTGGGCTAAAGCCTCAACGCCTAGGGCTTGCCGATCGAAAGGTCGGCGGTTCGAATCCCCGCGGCGGGGTGCGCTCCCGCTGTTCGGTCCCAGCGCCTGCCCACCTAGCAGTTCGAAAGCACCTCCGGGTGCAAGTAGATAAATAGGTACCGCTTACCAGCGGGAAGGTAAACGGCGTTCCGTGTGCGGCTCTGGCTCGCCAGAGCAGCGATGTCACGCTGGCCACGTGACCCGGAAGTGTCCCCGGACAGCGCTGGCCCCCGGCCAATAGATGTGAGATGGGCGCACAAACCCCACAGTCTGTCAAGACTGGCCCGTTCGGGCAGGGGTACCTTTACCTTTACCTTTACCTAGTAGTTGTGCGGCAATCTCTGCCTTTTTGGCTGGGCTCAGAATGTGCCTTCAGACTGCAGGGTTTCCCAAACTTGGGTCTCCAGCTGTTTTTGGACTACAACTCCCATCATCCCTAACTAGCAGGACCAGTTGTGTGTGTGTGTGTGTGTGTGTGTGAGAGAGAGAGAGAGAGAGAGAGAGAGAGAGAGAGAGAGAGAAGTGGGGAGGGGAGGAGGTCCATTATAACAGACTCTGTGGTCATTGTTAACCGCTCCCTAGAAGCTTGTGGTTCAGCAAAAGTATATAAAACAGGACTCCTTCCCCTTGAAACTTCACCTCTGCTTTGTACAGTCGTACCAGTGTGGCCAGTGTGGTGTAGTGGTTAAGAGCGGTAGACTTGTAATCTGGTGAACCGGGTTCACGTCTCCGCTCCTCCACATGCAGCTGCTGGGTGACCTTGGGCTAGTCATACTTCTCTGAAGTCTCTCAGCCCCACTCACCTCACAGAGTGTTTGTTGTGGGGGAGGAAGGGAAAGGATAATGTTGGCCGCTTCAAGACTCCTCAGTGTAGTGATAAAGTGGGATATCAAATCCAAACTCTTCTTCCTTCTTCTTCTACCTCAAGTTACAAACGCCTCAGGTTACAAAGGCTTCAGGCTACAAATTCCGCCAACCTGGAAGAGTTACCTCGAATTGAGAACTTTGCCCCAGGATGAGAATGGAAATTGTGTGTTGGTGGCACGGCGACAGCAAGAGGCACCATTAGCAAAAGCACGCCTCTAATTAAGAACAGTTTCAGGTTAAGAACAGACCTCTGGAATGAATTAAGTTTGTACAGCGTCTTTCCTGATGAATAACATATTTTTATTTGTTAAAGGGGTTGCCCAGCTTCGGAACTGAATTATTAAGATTTCATTTAACAATTATGGAGCAAACTACCTTGGAAGTTGCTGGACTCTCCTCTGTTGGAAGTTTTTAAGCAGAGATTGAATGGCTGTCTGTTAAGGATTCTTTAGCTGTGATTCCTACAATCTCTCCCCCGCTCCCCAATTCCTTGGGTGTCCTTTCCGACAATGGTACGATTCTGTAATCTGATGGCCGTGGGTTTCAGCTTCCATTTGGGCTCTTTTCAGTTTTTACATAACTGTGCCAGTGCTGACCTTTGATTTTCCTTGCAACTGGGGTGTATGTTGATGCACAAATAACCACACATTTAAGACAGGAGAAAGAAGAAGTAGGAGCAGCTCTTCTCTTTTCCTTCCTGCATGTTCCACACACACACACACACACACATACACACACACACACACACACACACACCACAAAGAGCAGAGGTACTGCTGTTGAGGAGGGTTAGGGGAAGTTTCAGGGGCTTCTCAGCCTGGGGTGGTGGTGGAAAATCGCCCCCCTTTTGCTCTTTTTCAGCTTCTGCTTCAGGTAGAAGTAGGAGAGGGGAGGGGACGTTGCTGCACACTGCGTCCACCACCTTGCAACACCTGCAGCTTCTGAGAGGCTGCTTTCCTCTCAAAATAAAAGTGGCAGATGTTCCGCAGGCTGGCTGAACCTAACTGCAGTTTGACCCTGAAAGGAAGCTGAATGGGAGGGGGGCCATGGCATAGCAAGCCACAGAAGCTCCCCAGGTGCGTGCAGCCAAATCTCCTGCGGTTTCCCCCCAGCCACTTGGGGTAAAATCCACCCCACATAGTGCACTTTTCATTGCAGAATTCACACAGATGTAGACCTACAACTATGTTCCTCTATCAACTGCACAATAGTAGATGGCGCCCCCAAATTTCTGTCACTTGTCATTTACAGTTGTTTTATTCAGTACAGTGGTACCTCGGATTACAGACGCTTCAGGTTACAGACGTTTCAGGTTGCAGACTCCGCTAACCCAGAAATAGTACCTCGGGTTAAGAACTTTGCTTCAGGATGAAAACAGAAATTGTGCTCCGGCGGCACGGCGGCAGCAGGAGGCCTCATTAGCTAAAGTTGTGCTTCAGGTTAAAAACAGTTTCAGGTTAAGAACAGACCTCCAGAACAGATTAAGTTCTTAACCCAAGGTACCACTGTATAGTTTTCTTTCAAAACGTGCCTGAGATGGGGGTGGGTGGGTTTGCAACTGAATCCCAATAAAACTGCCCCATATAAGCAGATTTCTGTGCTCATACAGTTTTAGTTCTGTAAACCAGAAAGAGCTGTCAACAAACAAAATGCCACCCAGTGTCTAGATAGCCAAAGCTTCTCTGCTTCTCTCTCGATCAGGTGCCTGGGGTGGCATGTGTGCCCTGTGCCCAGGGGTGGAGCTGTTAGGGTATAGTTCCATTCCACCTTTAGAACAGATATGTGTATTGTTGTATGTCACATGTCTGTTTACATTCCAGCACAGTCTGCTGGGAACTTCCGTTGTGTATTGCTTTTGCTTTACTGCTGTCTGCTCGGACACGAAGGGAAGCAGATATGTTTTTCCTTTGTTCCTGAACTATGCTGAATAAACGCCTGTAAAAATGCTTACACATGTCTCTGTCCGCCACTTCCGTTGTGAGAAGTTGTTCACTCTGCTGATAAGAGCGCGCTCAGCTTCTGAGGCTTGAGTCGCTGATTGATGCTGGAGCCAGCTAGGGGCCTGCCAAATGCCCCCGTCTCCCCAGATATGCATCCCAACAGGGGCAGCCTCCCGTGGGGAAGGGGCGAGCCAGGGCAGGATGCGCCACGGGGCCTCCAAGGAGTCTGCCTGCCTCCTCCCACTCAGCCCCCCTACAGCTGAGTGGGAGGTGGTGGGCGGACCATTGTGGTGGACCCCATCATTCTACCCGGACACTGAGGTCCAGCGCCGAGGGCCTTCTGGCGGTTCCCTCACTGCGAGAAGCCAAGTTACAGGGAACCAGGCAGAGGGCCTTCTCGGTAGTGGCGCCCGCCCTGTGGAACGCCCTCCCACCAGATGTCAAAGAGAACAACTACTACCATGCTTTTAGAAGACATCTGAAGGCAGCCCTGTTTCGGGAAGCTTTTAATGTTTGATGTATTATAGTATTTTAATATTCTTTTGGAAGCCGCCCAGAGTGGCTGGGGAAGCCCAGCCAGATGGGCGGGGTATAAATAATAAATTATTATTATTATTATTATTATTATTATTATTATTATTATTATTGGGGCAGCATGGAGCCTGTGGGCACCCAAAGCCACCACGTCACTCCCAGGAGAGATGCGTGGCTTGGGTGCACTGCAGGTCCCACAGTGAGTGACCCCTGGCATTTTGTCACCCTCCCTCAGTGGTGACACCCGGGGCTCCCACAGCACCCCCTTCCTCCGCCCCTGACACTGGCGGAAGGAAACCCATCCCATCCTGTTTTGCTACTACAGACAGAATGGGAAACTGTCACCCCCACCAAGGGCTTACTTACTGGGGTTGTGTGGCTGGGCTCTGGTTTCTGGGCTCTGGTAAGATCTCACGAGAGCCCACAAAATTTTGCAGGGCTCTCTTGAGATCTTTCTGGAACCGGGAAGCCGCTGCCACCACTTCTCCTCACCCTCTGGGATGGTGGTGGAGCCCATGGCAGTGTCCCTCCCTCACAGATCGCTTGAACTCTGCCCCTCTTTCTCCTCTCCAGGCTCCTCCTTCCACAAGTTCCAGCTTATCTACATATCTGTGTCAGAACCCGATCAGACAATGCCCAAGTTCACTGCTTTGGGGTATGCAGATGACCAGCTCGTCACTCGCTTTGATAGCAACACAGAAGAGGGGGTGCCTCAAGTCTCCTGGGCTAAAAAGCTGAAGGAGGATATTCATGAGTACTGGGACAGGTACACCAAGGTCTTGGAGGACAGTGAGCGGTGGTTTGAAAATTATCACCGTATCATAAGGCAGTACTACAACCACAGCAAGGGTGAGTGTATGTAAGAAAGAAAGGGTCGAATCTGTCGATTTCAGTTCAGTTCTTGTTTCTACATCAGTTTGCACTTAAAAAGGAAGTCCTTATTAACATTTTAGTGTGAATTTCTCCTAATACATCAACATCCCCCCCAACAATGAACCTTTTTCAGTTTCCCCAAATGTATTGCATTTTTCTATGACCATTTCATGAATTTATGCATTTTTATGCACACTTTGTCCAGGTGTTGCAGTTTTGTTCACATTACTTGGCTGGAGAACTCCATAGCAAAATTGGAAGAACTGCAAAATTGAAGGATGAGTCTGTTGCGACCATCATATTGTTTGAGATAGTGCAGTTTAAGTAGGTTCACCTATAGAAGTGGACTAAACTGAACTGACCCCCCCCCCCCATCCCTGGTGGTGAAAGAGATTTGAATTCGCCACATACTATGCACATTGAATGCTAGTTGGGAGGGAAGAGGGCAGAGAGAGAGATGAGCTTAAGAAAGTTTTTTTTCTGGGGAGGTGGGCAAGGTAAACAATCCAGCTATATTGGATAATATGCATAACTACCACCAGAGAACACATCTACGTTTCCTGGTAGATCTTGTGACTGGAGGTCACTTGGCCTATATAGGATGCAGGCAAAGCCTATATAAGAGGCATAATTATTTTTAAAAAGTGATTTTTAAAAATAATATTTCAACAAGGGACTCTTCTAAGAAATAAGGTTAGCACTTTGGAATGACTACATAAGCAAAATAGAGATCCACAAATATATGACCAATGGAAGGGTACTAGACAACAGCTTGAGCTGGATACAGCTCAATGGATACAGGTGGTCTTTCTTCATGACATAGAAAAACCCTTATTGCAAATAATAACAGAAGTCACGTGCATTAACAGATTGATTTCTTCCATGATTTAAGCAAAGATAGTTTTGATTCAATAAGGCTGAATGATATCATTGTAAAATATATAAATTTAGATCAAGCAGGTTGAAAGGTAGGAAACCTGCAACAAGTATTAGAAGACTGAGAAACACAATACGGATCACACATAGGAGCAAACAACCACATGCTTTTCTGAAAAAGCATTTGATAGAGTAGAATTGATTTAGTCGCTTAAAGTATTAGAATATTTCAATTTGGGTGTGGAATTTATCAACTGGATCTGACTTTTGTATCAATACCCAGAAGCACAAATAGTGATGAATGGAGCATTGTCAGAGAGATTCAATCTATCTAGAAGAACCAAATAGGGCTTGAGATCTGATGGTGAAAAGTGGTTGTTGTTGTTTTTGAGAGGGTGGTCTGCACCTGTTCTAATGCCCCCATTGTGATCTCATCATGGGTGTCTTTTTCAGGTTTTCATACCTGGCAGATGATGGTTGGCTCTGAGGTGAGTCCACATGGGAGCAATGAAGCATATTGGACGTTTGGCTATGATGGGAGGGACTTTCTCAGCCTTGACAAGGAGGCTGATGCCTGGATTGCAGCAGATGCGGTGGCCCAAGTGATTGAGAGGATGTGGGAGGCTGACAGTTCCATGATCCCACGTTTCAAGTTCTTAGTGGAGGTGGTTTTCATTGAATGGCTGCAGAAATATGAAGCCTACGCAAAGGAGGCTCTGCTGCGGAAAGGTGAGGGGGCAACAGAGGTGGGGGAAGATGGCATATTTCATTTGGTTAATTGGTTAGATAGTTATAAAAATATTTCTACACTGCTTTGTCACAACAAATATCTCCAAGCAGTTTACAGTAATAAAACTATAAAACCATGCAATAAAACATTTAAACAGTCAAAACCAGACATCCGTTAACTATTGCAGATGGTTATAGTCTTAATAGCCTGCATAAGCCATGTGGCATAGAAATGTTTTCAGTAAGCATTTAAAAATTGGGACTTGAAGGTGCTTGCCAAATTTCTATTGGCAGAGTGTTCCAACGGACTGGACTGATGACACTAATGTCTTGGTTTCTTGGCTCAGCAATCTTTTTCACTGGTCCTGAAAGACCTACATGGGCTCCCAGTACGTTTTTGATCACAAGTCAAAGTGTTGGTGCTGACCTTTAAAGCCCTAATCTGCCTTGGCCCACTATACCTGAAGGAGCGTCTCCACTCCCATTGTTCAGCCCGGACACTGAGGTCCAGCTCCGAGGGCCTTCTGGCGGTTCCCTCATTGCGAGAAGTGAGGTTACAGGGAACCAGGCAGAGGACCTTCTTGGTAGTGGCGCCCTCCCTGTGGTACACCCTCCCAACAGATGTCAAGGAAATAAACAACTATCTGTTTAGATAGTTCTGTATTGGGAAATTTTTTATGTCTGATAAATTTAGATTCAACCAAATTCCTTGGGGAAGTTGTTTTTGGACAATGCTGTATTCCTGTCATTCTAGGAATAATCAGAGGTTGTGAGTGCCAATGCGGTACTTAAGTGTTTATCGCAAGGAAGCTACTTTGTACAATAGCTCCTATGGAAATGTGTCTCTTGGGGATGCTCTAGGCCTGAGATCGTAATCTCTGGGGTGGGGCATAGTTCAGTGTTCGTCCTGCCAGCCTCTGGATAGCCTCGTGTGTTAACTAAAGTGCTGCCATTTTTGCAGAACCCCCAGTAGTCAAGGTAACTAGGAAGCCAAACAATGATGGCATGGAAACTCTCATCTGCCGGGCCCACGGCTTCTATCCCAAGGAGATCAACTCTACCTGGAGAAAGGATGGGGAGACTTCTGGGCAGGATACAGTTCATGGGGGCGTTCTCCCCAACTCAGATGGAACCTTCTACAACTGGCTCAGCATTAAGATCAACCCCAAAGACAGGAACCACTATTGGTGCCATGTGGAGCATATTGGCCTACAGAAGCCTATGGACGTGCCCTCAGAAGAACCTGGTGAGAGATTGCGGGGAGACGAATGGGATGGAAGCATGCCCAATCTGCCCTGAACTCAGATTTATATATTCTAAATAATAATACTTCTATTATTTATACCCTGACCATCTGGCCAAGTTTCCCCAGCCACTCTGGGCGGCTTCCAGCACATATTAAAGCATAATAATTCGTCAAACATCAAAAACATCTCAATACAGGGCTGCCTTCAGATGTCTTTAAAAGTTACGTAGTTCTTTATCTCCTTGACATCTGATAGGAGGGCATTCCATATAGAGAGTGCCATTACCAAGATGACCCTTTGCCTGGCTCCCTGTAACTTCACTTCTCGTAGTAAGGGAACCTCCAGAAGGCACTCGGAGCTGGATCTCAGTGTCTGGGCTGAGCGATGGGGGTGGAGCCGCTCCTTCAAGTATACAGTACTGGCAAAAGTTGGCTGCCATCTTTCCCCTGATAAGCCCGGGTGGTTGCAATGTCCTGGAATGTTCACAAATATTTTATGTATATTGAAGTATATTGAAGGTGAACGCGTCCGCCAGATGTTGATGAGTAAAACCTTATTAAGGCATCCCTCTGTAGGGAGAGAATGACCTTTCACTCCAGCCCCGGAAGGACTCTTGCAAAGCTGGGTGGGTGAAGAAGGGTGGGATGGGCCATCCTTCACTATTCCCCCTTTGTACCATTGAACCTCTCTGAATTTCATGAGCTCCTAAGTCCTGTGGCCATCTTTGGTTTCCTCCCATGAAAAGCAAAGACTCTTCTTGGTTTCCCTTCAATTATTCTCCTCTTCCTCCCCTCCCACCATTCAACTTTAGGCTCCCACATGGGGATCATTATTGGCTGCATCCTGAGCGGAATCTTCCTCCTGGTGGCTGTGAGTGTTGGGATCTATGTGCACATCAGTAAGTATATTTGGGGCCGCATTTGCTACCAGGTTGTGGGCTAAAGTGATTCCCTTTCCTACTGATACTCTCCATTCTATGAAGGATGCATCTGTTTGGTTTACAGTTTTGGGGAGCAGTTTTGCTGCTCTCCCCTGCTGGGCCTCCCCTGCTTATCTCCCCTGCCACTGATGCATTAGTTTAAAGGTTTGTAACTCTTATCATATATGTGTATTTGTCACGGGTTTTGTCTCTGGCTAAAACAGTAAGACAGCTTATCAGAGAAGGGCGTGTGTGTGTGTGTGTGTGTGTGAGAGAGAGAGAGAGAGAGAGAGAGAGAGAGAGAGGTGTGTAAGCGCCGTGGATCTGGGCCCATAACCCTGTTGTTGGCATGCGACCAAGGAAATGGGGGCAATTGGCAGGCCCCCAGCTGGCTCCAGCCCACCGGCCACTGTGCCGGGCGATCTTCAGTCCTTAGTGAAGCATCAGCAACCCGAGCTTCAGAAGCTAGGGCACGCTACTCAGCAGAGTAAACGCTACACAACAGAGGTGGCAGGAGAAGTTGTGTGAGCAGATTTACAAGCAGTTTATTCAACATACATCAGGACAAAAGGAAAACATGTCCGATCTCCTTTGTGTCCAAAGCAAGACAGCATAAGCAAAAGCTATACACAAACGGAAGTTCCCAGCAAGCTGTGCTGGAGTGTAAACAGACATGTGACATACAACAATTCCACACCTCTGTTCTTAAGGTGGAACAGAATATCCCAGCACCCCCATCCTTGCTCACCCAGCCAAAGACACTAACCTCCTTCTCCATTCCCTCTTTTGCAGCTAAGAAACAAGGGTCTGGCAGCTCCAGTGGGGGTAAGTTTGTGGGGATAAGCAGGGGCAAGTGTGTGAAGAAGAGCAATTCTGTCTTTCACTAAGGCTGTTCCAGTGAAATCATCTTTGCAAATAAACTGTACCTGCAAAACCCATTTAAGGGTTCTGTTTAAGGGACGCGGGTGGCGCTGTGGGTTAAACCACAGAGCCTAGGACTTGCCAATCAGAAGATCAGCGGTTCGAATCCCCACAACGGGGTGAGCTCCCGTTGCTCGGTCCCTGCTCCTGCCAACCTAGCAGTTCGAAAGCACGTCAAAGTGCAAGTAGATAAATAGGTACCGCTCCGGCAGGAAGGTAAACGGTGTTTCCGTGTGCTGCTCTGGTTCGCCAGAAGCGGCTTAGTCATGCTGGCCACATGACCCAGAAGCTGTACGCCGGCTCCCTCGGCCAATAAAGCGAGATGAGTGCCGCAACCCCAGAGTCGGCTACGACTAGACCTAATAGTCATGTGTCCCTTTACCTTTACCTTTACCTTTACTCACATATTAATAATCTGCACTTTAAAACATTTCAAGAGAACAAAACAAGCCAACGTATCCATAAAAAAAATCACTAGATGGCAATTGGTTAGAAAGAGAAAATTCATGTTAACAAAGGCCTGTCATAAAAGGTATAGCTTTTAAGAGACTTCTGAAAGAAGATGGGGATGGTTCCTTTATGGGCATTCTTACTTTTATTTTGCTTATTAAGGTTATTTGTCACTTCTTTTGCAAAAGTAACTCAGAGTAACTTTAAACAATTAGGAACAGGGCAGTGTCCTAGTTACAGTTAACCGGAGCTCTTGGAACTACCAGTCGTGCCTTACCAGAGGATCTCAGCGATTGAGGTGGGACCTAAAAACTCAGACTGCCGTTGACCATGTTCTTTTCCTACCTGGTTTATATTTCTAAAGGGAAGCTTCTTCCCTCTTGGTTGGATTCCAAACCCCCTGCTTAAACGGTGCAAGAAGTCAGCTTCTCTGCGTTTGGGGTGGAGTCCATGTTTTCTCCATTTTAGGTTGGCCAGAGCAGTTGATTCCAAAACAGAAATATGGTTTTTGGAGTAAGAAATCGAATAACACAGAGTGGGGTGTGTGGAATGAAAGAGGGATATGTGTTTTCTTTTAACCATGGCTGTGGAGCTTGCCAGAAATAGGCTGGCAGAACAGAGCCAGCATGAAGGGGGTGTAGAAGAAGATTTGACATCCCACTTTATCACTATCCTAAGGAGTCTCAAAGCGGCTAACAATTTCCTTTCCCTTCTTCCCCCACAACAAACACTCTGTGAGGTGAGTGGGGCTGAGAGACTTGAGAGAAGTGTGACTAGCCCAAGGTCACCCAGCAGCTGCATGTGGAGGAGAAGGGAAGCGAACCCGGTTCACCAGATTACGAGTCCACTGCTCTTAACCACTCCACCACACCGAGGTGGCATTGAAAGGGGAGCAATGAAAATGAATGCATGGTTCACCCCCTCCCCTAGAAATTAACTGAGTCAATATTAACAAATGGCCAACACTGAATCCAATTAATTATCTAAAGATACCTGGAGAAACAGAAACTTTACCAGCAGGTGACAAAATGTGAGGACAGTGTTCCAAGTTAATGGTGATGCTCTGCTGAAAACTTTGGTTTGAGTAGAAATGAAATGAATATGAGATAATATTGTGGGACAGCAAGGAGGGCTTCTGCAGCTGATCCTAGGAATATGGCTGGTACATAAGATGGTCCTTTGGGTAACCTGGTCTGCTTAGGGATTTGTCCACTTGAAGTAGAACCTTGAACTTAAGTGGGTAATATCCTGACAACCAGTACAGAAGTTTCAGTTTGGGGAAGGGAAAGTTTTGGAACTAAGGTTGACCCAAAGCGGTTTAAAAACAGGAACTCAGAACCCAGTGGGATAGAAGAATGTCAGCACATCCGATCCTCGGCCCTCACTACTTCCTCCTGCTGGGTTGTGGTTTTGGTGGTGCTGCCGCAGCTTTCAGACAGCGAAGGAATGGAGCACTTCCCAGAGTTTGATGAGGTGCTATGCCACAACTACATGTTTCCTCAATCAAATTCACACAAACACACACCCCGCACTTGATGGACCTTGGGGTCTCAAATTTCAGTGGCTCCCTGTGCAACATCAAAATTTGGCACCACCCGCCTTGCGCCTTCCATTCTACATCATAGTTGTGGCACCCCCTGCAGTTCCCCCGAGACTCTGCAACTATGATGTACCGGGGGCATGCTCCCCTAAATCTGCCTCTGCCCCCCACCATTTTGAAACCAAATGACCTAGGCACATAGAAACCACAGAATCATAGAACATGAGTAGGAAGTCTCCCCTTGAGTCTGGTCCATGCAAGGACTTAATGAGCCAATCTTAAAATATTGTGTATTAATTTTTTTAAAAAAGTTTTACATCAGAAAAATATGGCACTTGTTACAAGAAACAGCCACATCTATTCCCCCATCCTGTCCCCACAGTGGTCAACCAGGTTTGTCAATGGGGAGCCCTCAAAGCAGGACCACATTGCAGATTCTGTAGGTTTCTCTGTCATTTGAGGATTAGGTTGGGGGTCCCCTGCCTCCCCACCTCTCTCTGCCAAGAGAAATCTTTTGGTTTCATCTGTTTGGCTCCATGCACAGCAGACGCTCCCTGGTGTGTGTTTTTTGTTTTTTTTTAAATTAATTTTTTTAAAATAAATTTTATTGAGTACAAAAGAAAAGAATATCAAATAAGTAAAGAAATTAAGAAACAACTCTCATACATATACACATAAACATAATTATTTATACATCTAAAAAGCAATATTCAGAAAGAAAAGGAGGGAAGGAAAAAAATAGAAGAAAAAAGAAAAGTTAAAAATGGAATTTTAGAAAATAGAAAAGTGTTCACCATAAACAATAATTTCAGATCTATACTTACATACAATTATATATTTCCATTTTGCAGGATGTTCCCTGTTTTCTCTCTCTCTCTCTCTCTCTCTTTTCCATTTCCTTTTTTTTTTTTTTGATGAAAAATTCTTCATTGAAATTCATTAATGTCATTACAGATTTAACTTCACACATACAGATACATACAATATATAGATATATATTCTTAAATTAGTTTAACTTAGAATGTTAATTTGATCTTCTAATTCCACTTAGATATAAGCTAAGCTAAAATCATATAATGGTATCTCCTGAGAAATCTCTATGTGGGACAAGAAGCTACAGTTAGACCTGGATATGGAACAACTGATTGGTTCAAAATTGGGAAAGGAGTACGGCAAGGCTGTATATTGTCTCCCTGGTTATTTAACTCATATGCAGAACTCATCATGCGAAAGGCTGGACTGGATGAATCCCAAGCCGGAATTAAGATCACCAGAAGAAATATCAACAACCTCAGATATGCAGATGACACAACCTTGATGGCAGAAAGTGAGGAGGAATTAAAGAACCTTTTAATGAGGGTGAAAGAGGAGAGTGCAAAATATGGTCTGAAACTCAACATCAAAAAACAAAGATCATGGCCACTGGTCCCATCACCTCCTGGCAAATAGAAGGGGAAGAAATGGAGGCAGTGAGAGATTTTACTTTCTTGGGTTCCATGATCACTGCAGATGGTGACAGCAGTCACAAAATTAAAAGACACCTGCTCCTTGGGAGAAAGGTGATGGCAAACCTAGACAGCATCTTAAAAAGCAGAGACATCACCTTGCCAACAAAGGTCCGTATAGTTAAAGCCATGGTTTTCCCAGTAGTGATGTATGGAAGTGAGAGCTGGACCATCAAGAAGGCTGATCACCAAAGAATTGATGCTTTTGAATTATGGTGCTGGAGGAGACTCTTGAGAGTCCCATGGACTGCAAGAAGATCAAACGTATCCATTCTTAAGGAAATCAGCCCTGAGTGCTCACTGGAAGGACAGATCATGAAGTTGAGGCTCCAATACTTTGGCCACCACATGAGAAGAGAAGACTCCCTGGAAAAGACCCTGATGTTGGGAAAGATGGAGGGCACAAGAAGAAGGGGACGACAGAGGACGAGATGGTTGGACAGTGTTCTCGAAGCTACAAACATGAGTCTGAGCAAACTGTGGGAGGCAGTGGAAGACAGGAGTGCCTGGCGTGCTCTGGTCCATGGGGTCACGAAGAGTGGGACACGACTAAACGACTAAACAACAACAACATAAAATAAAATAAAACAACAACAACAAACTGAAGTAAAATAAATATAGACTTCCCATCATTTCCCAATATAGTTGATATTTGTGATTTTGAATGTACTTATAATTATTACCTTACATTTAATATACTTTCCAATACTGTCTTACAACCTAGTGTACCAATTTTCCTTTATTTCTTAATATTTTATGTACACAAGGGTCCTTCAAACACTACCATAGATAATATGTCGCTGTTATTTATTTATTTTTTATTTATTTTTTGTAAGTATCTGTTTTATCTGTCTCTTTGCAGTATGACCAATCTTGGGGACGCGATTCTGGGACAACAAGAGAGAGGGAGAATGAGCACATCCATGCTCTGAACCCAGTTTTGTCCTCTGGGGATTCCTTCAGCTTGGCTGGAACCAAGATATATCTTCGTCTTTCACTCTTTTTCAATGTCACAGGCCTTGGCTTGAGATGAAGTGCTTCTGGATAGCCCTAAACATACTTGCACCTGGAGGAAAATTCTAAGACTCGCACCCAGGGGGGAAAAGTCGATGTGGGGTTTTTTGGTATTAACAGTGTAATCGGAAGAAAGTAAGAAGAGGCTGCGGGATGAGGCCAAACTAGAAGCCGACAAACAGGGCCTGAACACAACAGCAGTCTCCCCTTCTCTGATGCCCAGTAGCTGGTCTTCAGAGGCAGATGTTTTCAATAATGGACTGGTGACATAGACATTATGGCTAGTGGCTACTGATAGCCTTATCTTATATGAAATTTTCTGAACTCCTTTTAAAGTTATCCTGCATCTCTTTACCTTGACCTCTAACAGTGGAGCTGTTCTGAGACCCACCACCTTTGTTTTGTGCTGTTCTGTTTCATTTGGAATAGTTTGGCCTGTTTAATAATTGTAATAGAGTCACCTGTTTTTATAATGGTATATTGCATTGTGGTTTATTAACAAAAAATATTTATGATTTTCAGATTTATACATTTTATTAATTTTACAGTTATTTTAACATTTCAAAACTTGACTTCCTTCTCCCTCTTTCTGCGGTTCCTTAAATTTATTTTTTAATATCTTCTGCATATTCAAATTCGTTTAATTTGCTCATTTATTTATCTACTTTAAATATATACTCGTATGAAACTGCAGGTTATTACAATAACCCTCCCAATGTTTTTATCTGTTTGCAATTTATCTGTAAATATTCTGTAAATATTCAATAAACCATTTCCATTTTTTTAAAATAAAAAGCTTGTTATCTTGATTTCTTATTCTTCCGACAAGTTTTGCCATTTCTGCATATTCCATAAGTTTTTGTATCCATTCTTCCTTTGCTGGGACTTCTGATTCTTTCCATTTTGGGGCAAGTAGCATTCTTGCTGCTGTAGCAGCATACATGAATAAATTCCTGTACAATTTAGGTAGTTCTGTCCCTATAAATCTCAAAAGAAAAGCTGCTGGTGTTTGTTTTTTTACAAATTGTTATGTACTGAAGTTCTCACCCTGGGCCAGCAGGGGGATACTGTAGATAGTTATGAAAATGAAGGATCGAAAGTGACATTCATTGATTGGATAGTTTGTATGCAAATGAAGGATCGAAAGTGACGTTCAGTGATTGGATAGTTTGTATGCAAATGAAGGGTCGAAAGTGACGTTCAGTGATTGGATGGTTTGTATGCAAATGAAGGATTGAAAGTGACGTTCAGTGATTGGATAGTTTTAGAAAGTTGCTACAGTTACGTTGTTCTGGAGCTCTATATAAGCAGGCTGACTGAACCCTTCAGTTCAGTTCTGTTCTGGCCTCTGAATAAACAAGAGCTGTTTGAAGAATCGCTGTGTTGTCTGATATGTTCGCCCACAACTTAACACAAATGTTATTTTAAACATCCTTTTCAATTCATTATATATCATTTCCTGGTATATTGCAGTGTTGTTAGCTGCCAGAAAGCTGGATAATAAGCAAACAAACACGGGAAGCCCACAAGCGGGAACTTAACCTAGTCATGTTCTTTCCCCACTTCAGATTGCCAGCAACTGGCAGTGCCTTAGTATTTAACACTCAGATCATAAAGTTATTGTAATGGAATGGAAGAGTAAAGACCCAACAGCACGGAGGTGGAGAATAAATGACAGTTAGATAATACAGAAATATTAGAAAGAACTAAAAAAAATCTAAATACATACTTTGAATTAAATCTAAATAAAGGTACAGATATTAATGTAGTCTGGGATGCAAGTAAAATAGCCAAACTAACAGCAAAAATTCGACATCAGGGTGATGAAACATATCAAAAAGAATGGGGGAAATTTATGTTATATAGAGAGAAGACGATGTGAAATAGGGAAACCAGTAGAACTGAAATAAACCTCATAATGGGAAAATACAAAGAAATTTATTGGACAATAATAACAAAATGAATTAAAAATGTATATTATGACCAAGGTTGAACAGTATTTGTAAATGAATATAGACAGACAACAAGAATTGTATATATAGAAAGATTTGTTTCTTTACGGACATTTCATGGACAAAAATTGAACAACTATATACAAAATGGATAAAGACAATGCAAAAAGTTAAAGATGACACAAAAAAGCCAGAAGAAGGAAGGAGAAAAGTCAGCTCTTGAGAGCAAGAATAAATGTAAAATGTAATATAATATGTGTATGTATAGTATGTAATTATAAAAGACCAATAAAGATCATCTTTTTTTAAAAAATAGCATGGGGGGGTCACAGGGGCGGCTGCCCCAGGCACACAATTGCTAGGGGTGCAAAATGTCAGCACCTGGTTCTGCCTCAATACAGTTGGGTGCTTCCATCACTGGGCTCTGTTTAAAATGGCTTCTCCGTGCGAACCAGGAAGTGACCTCTTCAGACAAAGAAACAACTCTTCTTATCTCTGCAGCCGTGATTTCCTGGATGCTGTGGTTGCTGTTAGGCAGTAATTAAATGTGCATGCGCACTCAGCCAGTTTCCCTCCCTCCCACCCCAGGCCCTTCATGTGGCTCCAGGTACGGGCAACTCATGCTATGCCACTGGTATACGTAAATACTTGTGTGTGGTCAACACTTTCTGGAAGGGAGGGAGAATCGCTTAGTAGGTGGAATGTTGAGGTAAAAGGGGAGGAGGAGTCTGTTGGAGGACAGAACATTGGAAATGAAGAGTCAGGATTGGTCAGTTAAAGCGGTTAGTGCAGCCTTGTATTTAAGCACTCGCCTGGTTGCCATAGGTGACCAGGAATTCCAGGCAGGTTGGTAGAGGAGGGAAGGCTCTCTCCTTGTTAAGCAAAACCTATTGCATCGCTATTCATGCATTTACCATCTTTGGGCAGATGCTATGGGGAGGGGATTCAAGCCTTATCAGGAGAAACTGGCCACTCTCCAGGCACCCGGCTTGATCTCCTTGTTGACCTCCCTGTCTGCATTCTCCGGCAGGATCCAGGCTAGGTCATGATCGGCGATCCTCCTCAAACGTGAGAAGAACACACCACTCTTCCCTGCTCCCTGCTCCCCCCAGGGAGGGGAAAGAGATAGACAGAAATGTATTTACATGCCTTTATTTCTGTCCTTGCAGCGTTACAGAGAAACGCGTCTGCTCTCTTCAGACTCCATCAGCAGAGAGACAAACTCCTCCTTCTGTACTTCCTGTACAGCTCATATTACACTCTGAGCTAACATCCGGTGCTCAGCACAGTGAATAGACTGTCCCTTTGTTCTCACGGTACAGTCCCCAACATTCCCATCATGTTTTGCTTTCCAGCCAGCTGCAGCTCGCTGCCGCATTGCTCCTTTTCCATAACAGCTCAGCAGGGCCCTCTTATCCAGTGGTGTCGCAATGGGGGCAGGGGGGCTGTGCACCCCGGGTGCCATGTCTGGGGGGGTGACAAGAAGGAGCTCCGTGGAGGCTCACGTTGGCGTGAGTAGCCATCACACTGCCATAGTCACATGTGGAGGATCTGTAGCCACGAGCAGAGGATCCCAGCACCGGCGGCAAACCACCATGTACAGCGCATGTGTGGCGTCGCACGCATACACTGTACATAATGACGCCGCACATGCGCTGTACACAGCGGTTTGCCGCCGACACTGCTCGAGCACCGTGTGGATGGTGGGATCCCTCCGTCGCTGCTACAGCCACGAACAGAGGCTCCTCCCTGGCTGCAGCCACGAGCAGAGGATCCGTACGGCGCTGGAGCGGCGGTGCCAGCAAAACACTATGTACAGCACATGTGTGGCCAGTGTGGTGTAGTGGTTAAAAGCAGTAGTCTCATAATCTGGGGAACCGGGTTCGCATCTCTGCTCCTCCACATGCAGCTGCTGGGTGACCTTGGGCCAGTCACACTTCTCTGAAGTCTCTCAGCCCCACTCACCTCACAGAGTGTTTGTTGTGGGGGAGGAAGGGAAAGGAGAATGTTAGCCGCTTTGAGACTCCTTCGGGTAGTGATAGAGCGGGATATCAAATCCAAACTCTTCTTCTTCTTCTCTTATCAAATGCTTGTCGTCAACAGGAAACAAAATGCAAGGAAAGGCACTTGTGAACAAAGTCAAACAGTCTTCCTCAGACAGTTTAGAGCGATTTGAACCAAGAGTTGCAGCTGATGCTGCAAATAAAAGGGATTTCTCAGGGTTTGATATTGTTCTGAAACAGGGATGGGGTTTACAGCCCAAGTGTAGTGGTAGACCCTGTAGTCTCAATTTCCAGATGCACCCTGTGTGATGCCAGATTTTTGTGTCCTCCCTGGCCTCTCACTTTCCATTCTGCGTCATAGATGCAGCGCCTCCTGTGGCTCTCCCCCAAGACTCCACAACCAGTGTGGCCAAACAGGTCGCCCTCCCCTAAATCTGCCTCTGCCAGGGGCCTCATTCCTTTTCTAAGCAACTTTCTTGGGTTCACGTGCCAGTGGTAAGCAAGGAAGGGCAGAGGCAGAAGTGGGTGTAGCTGCGGGTGGAATTTGCAAGAGACAGTTCTGAAAAGGGAGAAAACCTTTTGAGCAAGACATGAAGCAAAATTCCACATCTTTTATAATTCACCATTCTCTGATTTTGCAACACAGTTCTCTAGCCAAGTAAGATATATAATAATATATATTTAGTAAAGTATAAATGCATGTTAGTGAACGTGGAATACAAAAATGCATTGTATTAGAGGAAATCAGAAAAAGAATACATTAGGCAATGTTTTGTATTAAAATGTACATAATAAGCATAATAGGTCACACAAGAATCCTTCAAATGAGAACATTCTGTGCTAGAAAAGAATACATCACAAATTAGGAGAACCAAACTTAAGATAGGGGAAATGAGAAACCGACATCGGCAGATTCACCCATCCCTACACCCCAGTTTGAGGAAGGCGCCAATATACATTAATAGACTTAGAACTATGTGGGCTGGAAGGATGTCAGCAAAATCAGCACTCCGCCTCCATAAGATTCTCCTTCCAAGAAAGGAAGCAGTGGGTGTCAGAAGTATCACAACCTCTGCCCACCTCAGGGAAGGGGCATCCGCAGCAAAAGCAGGAAGTTGTGGTGACATGCTGAGCTGGTCAGGCAGTGACGGAAGCACATGGCAGTGTTTGAATAGCTGCCATGCTATGCGCGGCAAACAGAAGCAGTAACTTCCTCACGCTGCTAGGGTCTAGCTGTAACTCCAAGTGTCCAAAACTGAACGATGCTGCCTTCGCTGCTTCTTCTGCCTCTAAACTTTGGTCAAGGAAGGTTCTGGAGGCTCAGTGAGTGCTTAGTATCAGTTATCACAGGAAACCCCTCAACCCCGAACACACCCCTATTGTGTGAAATCAGATGGTCTAGGCATGAGAGAGGGAAATATCTGTTTATGCCTGGGAAAAACACATGAAAGACCCTTGAGGAGACCCACTTGAGGGAGCCAGTGTGGTGTAGTGGTTAAGAGCGGTAGTCTCGTAATCTAGTGAACCGGGTTCGTGTCTCCGCTCCTCCACATGCAGCTGCTGGGTGACCTTGGGCCAGTCACGCTTCTTTGAAGTCTCTCAGCCCCACTCACCTCACAGAGTGTTTGTTGTGGGGGAGGAAGGGAAAGGAGAATGTTAGCCGCTTTGAGACTCCTTCGGGTAGTGATAAAGCGGGATATCAAATCCAACCTACTACTACTACTACTACTACAACTCTTCTTCTTCTTCTTCTTCTTCTTCTTCTTCTTCTTCTTCTTCTTCTTCTTCACTGGATCAGATCAAAGGCCCATTCAGTTCAGCTTCCAGCTGTCACAGTGGCCAATCTGATGCCTGTGGGAAGGCTGCAAGCAGGACCTGGGTGCAAGAGCAGTCCTTCAGAGTTGGGGTTCCCACAAACTGGTATTGAGAGAGGCCTGGAAACGATGCCTTATGAGGAACGGCTAAGGGAGCTGGGCATGTTTAGCCTGGAGAAGAGGAGGTTAAGGGGTGATATGATAGCCATGTTCAAATATATAAAAGGATGTCACATAGAGGAGGGAGAAAGGTTGTTTTCTGCTGCTCCGGAGAAGCGGACACGGAGCAATGGATCCAAACTACAAGAAAGAAGATTCCACCTAAACATTAGGAAGAACTTCCTGACAGTAAGAGCTGTTTGACAGTGGAATTTGCTGCCAAGGAGTGTGGTGGAGTCTCCTACTTTGGAGGTCTTTAAGCAGAGGCTTGACAACCATATGTCAGGAGTGCTCTGATGGTGTTTCCTGCTTGGCAGGGGGTTGGACTCGATGGCCCTTGTGGTCTCTTCCAACTCTAGGATTCTATGATTCTATGATTCTATTCTATGAGAGAGCTACTGCCTCTAGTAGTGGAGATTCGAAATACTTAGTAGCCATTGGTAGCCTTGTGCTCCGTGAATTTGTGCAATCCTTTTTTAAAAAAAAGCTTTCCAAGTTGGTGGCCACCCCTGCCTCATGTGGGAGCAAATCCCATAGCATGACTATTTTCATCAGAGAAAAGTTAGAGGGTATGGAGTTATGTGGCCCCTGAACCAAGCGAGTACAACCTTTATAAGACACTTGAAGGCAGCCCTGTATAGGGAAGTTTTTTTAAATGTTTCATGTTTTATTATGGTTTCATATATGTTGGAAGCTACCCAGAGTGGCTAGAGCAACCCAGTCAGATGGGGGGAGGAGGGATATAAATAATAAAATTATAATGGAATAGGGTGTCCCTATTTCCACCAGCGAAATATTGGAAGGTATGGTACTTCCTTGTGACTGTCCTAAATTATCTAGCTTCATTTTATGCCTTGTACCTGGGAGACCAAGGTTCAAATCCCTGCTCACTTTTTAGGCTCATTGAGTGACCTTGGGCAAGTCTCTTGGCCTAACCTACCTCGGAGGTTTCTTGTAAGGATAATATAATCCAGTTTCTAAAACACTATCATCTTCTGCCTTACTAGCCTTTATCCATCATGGCTTCTCTACTGATGGTTGAGGTTTGCTGGTTTCATCAGACCTAGCAGGACCCAGACTGGCAGCCCCATCTGTGAGTTCTCTCAAAGCTGTTTTTCTCTGGCTACAACTCTGCCTCTGCCCCTCGAGGAGGTTGCAGAGGAGGTGGACCTTCTCAACCTTCTCATTATCAAAATCATGGTGAATTTTTTTCTCTAGTCGAGGGATTTCCCCAAAGGTGGCCTTTGAGTCATAGACATCAGACTCAAAGACAGGATGAGTCTTGTAATAAGCCTGAAAGAAGAACTGGGACATAAATATCTCCAATACTACTGAGAACCTGGTCTCAGACATTGGGGGCAGAGGACTAATTTTTGTAGGAGTCTTCATTTTGTTACTTTTTTTCTGAAGCTACTGTAGGAGTCCAGCTGTGCTACTAATGTCACTGCTATCACAATACGGTAAGACTCTGGCAGGCGTAGCCAGGGTGATATTGCTGCTACTACGTCTGCTGCTAAGGTTCCACAGGACTAGTGGGATGCTGAAAGCAAAATGCCCCTTGAATCTGAAAAAGGGAAATGATCCACTAAATTATTGCCGACCAGGAGACCACCTCATTAGTGGGGTCATCAGTCCACAAGCTGCAGTGGATGTTCCATACGACTTTTCCCAACCCCCCAGAAACAAGGTGGTGTAGGGATCAGGGTCTTGGATAAAGGCCTAGGACACAACGATTTAAGTTCTCCATCAGAACTTCTAGTATTGTTGCTGGGAGGGAGAAAAACTTGTTGCTATTTGCTGTGGCCTCGTCTACTGGCAGCTGTTGATATGCTTGGGCCAAGTCCAGCTTGCCAAAAATTTTCGACCCAGCCAGGGTGGCAAGGACATGGCTGACCACTGGCACTGGGTATGCATGGGCCTTGAGGGCCTTGTTTATGGTGCATTTATAGTCTGCGCAGATGCGGACCGAACCATTAGGCTTGACGGGTGTGACGATTGGGGTTTCCCAGGGGGCATTAGGCACCAGCTCCAGCACTCCTTGCTCCACGAGCTGGTCCAATTCCTCGTCTATACAGGGTTTCAGGGCGAATGGGACCCAGCGGGCCTTGAGCCTGACCAGTCGTACTGCAGGGTCAAGCTGTAGAGCAATGGGGGGGCCTGTATACTGTCCCAATTTCCCATCGAAAACCCCCGGAAATTCCTTGCGTATGGCGTCCACGTCCACTTGTAAGCTAGTGTGGTTCACCCCAGTGACGGCTAGCCCCAGTGGTCCAAACCATGCCAATCCCAGTAAGCTAATGTAGGGGCCCTTGACCACAAGCAAGTCCAGTTGCTGCGTCCGCCGTCGGTATTGCACCCTGAAGGTCCCCACCCCCATTGTGGGGACCTTACGTTTCTGGAAGTCCCGGAGGGTGAATGGGGCTGGCCTGAGTTTGGGACCCCCAGTAGGACACAGTTTCCTTAAGGTCCTTGCCCAGATTATGGATAGAGTTGAACCCGTGTCAAGCTCCATGCGGCATGGGGCCCCCTCTATCTGTACCTCTACATAAATTTTCTCTACGTTGGGGTGGGGCAACTGGTATACCTGGAAGTCCGTGAGCTCCGTCGAGTTCCCTTGGTGCGTTGGGCCCCGGGACCTGGGGCTCTTGGATTGGTCATCTGATGCCTGGCGTCGGGTGGGTTGAGCTCGACACACCTGGGCGATGTGTCCCGATTTTCTACACTGCCTGCACTCTGCGTTGCGGAAACGGCAGGTCCTCCTCTCGTGACTCTCCCCATAGCTTGCACAGTTCCCTCCTTCTCGTCGAGGCAGCTGTGGTATGTGGGCTGTTTGAGTGCGCTGCTATACTCGGTGCACCTCCTCCCTGTCGGATCCTGAGTCGTCGGTGAGGTCTTCGTGGTGGACCCTCGGTTGGGACGGCAGGCTCGGCCGTGCCTCTTGCGTCGACCTCTCAGCAGCTTCTGTTGCCAGGGCCTCCTCCAGAGCAACCTGGAACGTTAGGTCCTTCTTAGTGTAGAGGCGTCGTTGCAGCTTCTCATCCTTCAGACCACCGACGAGGCGGTCACAAAGCATGTTCTCCAGCTCTGAGAAGTTGCATAACCGGGAGGCTTGGTGGAGAGAGGTCACAAACCCAGTTATGGTTTCCCCAGGGGCTTGCCGCTTTGCGTAGAAGGCATTTCGACGAGCCACCACTGAGGGCTGCGGCGAAAAGTGCCCCTTCAGCTGTTCCATTATTGTTTTGTATGGAACAGTAGCAACGTCTTCAGACACAAGGAGAGCCCGGGCGATTTCAAACGTCTCCTCTCCACAGACGCTGAAGAATATCGCCATCTTCTTGGCGTCTTCTTCGTCGGTGACACCCTTGGCTTCTAGGAGGAAGGTGAAACGGGAGGCGTACGCTTCCCAGTCTCCAGATGCTGGGTTGAACGGCGAGAAGCTGCTGTTGGTTGCCATTCGGAGTTCCTTGTGTCCCGGAGCTGAAGCCTGGATACACGGTGCGAGGCAGCGGTGTGGCAGGTGGCGGTGCTGTGTGTGGCAGTCAGCTCAGCGGGATCCCACCTTCGTCGCCAGTGAAATATACTTAGAGTCGCAAAGTGATTTCATGCTCTTTATTCAGCTCATAGTGGTGAGGAGGAATGAATGAAAGTCCCCTCAAAGTATCTGCTTTATATACATTCTTTACACAATGGGCGGCACATGATTGGCTAATTCCGGAATTCTACTGTAAGCCAATCAGGTTGTGGATTCACTTCTATCTGGAGCATGATTGGATGGTTCCTGCCAACCAATCATACTGCTGCATTGTTCTAGGACCAATCAGACTGCTGCATTCTGAATCCTATTGTTCTAGGACCAATCAGACTGCTGCCTTTTGGATCCTATTGTTCTAGGACCAATCAGACTGCTGCAGTTTGGATCCTATTCAACTCAGTACATAGCACTATTTATATAATCCACACCATACTGGAGTTCATAAACTTTCATCATGTCCTGCCTTACTAGACTTTAACAATCATAGCTGTTCTTTAGTTTCTGGGATTTTACTAAAGTTCATGACCCCTCAAATTAAGCAGGGCCCAGACTGATAGCCCCATCTGTGAGTTCTCACAAACATGCTTTGCCCACATTCTTCCCATGCCCATTGAGTCACACACAGATGCCAGGGAGATGGACCTTCTCAACCTTATAATTATTTTAGTCCAGGGATTTCCTCAATAAGGGCCTTTGAGTCCAAAAATAAAATAAACACCATAATCACAGGCAGGATGAGGTAACTTATTGTCACAAGCCTGCAAGAACAACTGGGTCATAAATATCTGAAGCTTGGCCTGAGAGATTTGGGGCAGGCAGGGATCCTTTCTGTGGCAGGTTTCCTTTTTGTATCTTTGCTTAAAGCTACTGGACGAGTCCAGCTGCACTCCTAATGTCACTGCTATCACAAGAGTTTATGACTCTTGCAGGCATGGCCAGAATGATATTACTGCTGCTGCTATTTCTGCTGCTAATACCCCATGGAGTCAGTGGGATACTGAAAGCAAAATGTCCATTAAATATGAAAAAGGATCATGATCCACTAAATTATTACAGGCCAGGAGACCACCTCATTAGTGGGGTCATATATCAAGGTGGTGTTATAATTTACCAACCTGACTTTTTCCAGCGCCCCGTAAACCATGTTATGAGGTAAGTGACTGTATGTTACCCACCCTACATTCACAAACTCTGCTATTAGCACTTAATTTCTGGCCATCCCTAATAAACCCTTCTCCCTCCTTTGCCCATCTCTTGATTTTGAAAGAATCTCAGTGCCCACTGGCCTCTTGGTACCCTGCAAACAGGGAGGCTAATTCTGAACCCTTTGGGGGCTTCAGTTTAATTTAAAAAGGCAGAGAACAGCCGATCATCTCTTCTCCTGCTTCTGTTGGCAAACTTCTGCAGTTTGTTCAGGTCCTGTTGAATCAAATTGTTGGCTTGGGTTTGGAATGAATCAGGCAACATTGGGTTTTTGTGTGACCCTGTGACCCCCATATTAAGTGACATTTGCTCCCTTTGTGGGGTGCTGCAAAATGCTGTGTTTTCTCTGCAAAACATTTGGCAAACTTTAGTGCGGGTTGGAGTGAATCAGACTAAATTTGATTTTGGGGTGTTAACTACAAACCTCAGTTCCAGACTCGCAAGGAACAAAGCTTTCTCTGCGTCTCTCTAATAGCTAGGTAAGTGGGCAGGGTAAATTGTTGGAACAGATGCTTTTCATCATGAACTCCTGAATCTTCACCTTGTTCTCAGCTGTGATTTAATGTTGCTACTGTTGGAAAAGAGCAAACACATTTCCTTCTTCTGAGCTTCTAGTTCATGCATTGGATACGTGAAACCACACAAGGGCACTGCTTGTCTATCAACGTAGCCAGCACTTCTTTAAAGCCACTGTGTCAGTGATAACTCTGACTATCAAACCTCAGAGATTTTGTTTTATGTCCTCTCCAGACAATATGTATGCTATTTATTTATTTCGTTCCTTCTCATCCTGTACATAGTTCCTGTCAAGTCTCTGAGCTCCAGAAACTGTAAGTTATCATTCCAATCAAATTCACCCAAGCTGCAAGCTCTCCTAAAAATTATTTATTTCCTTGTTGGAGTGCATGGTCCATTAGATATAAGACTAGTAGATTCTTCTTAGGTTCTTATAGAACAAAGAGTATGACATGTTGTCTTCATTAAATGGAAAGTGGACTTCTGAAACAATTATCTGTTTATTCATTTATTTGCAGATCAACATCAACGAACCCCTATCCCACTCTGTCCCCCTTATTTGCCATTCAGGAGATCAACCAGAATCCTAAGGTTTTACCCAATGTCACCCTGGGCTACAGCATCTATGAAGCCGCTTTTGATGTCACAACAGCGGCTGATGCCATGCTAGACAGCATTCCAAGCTACAGCTGTGGAGGACAGAATAATGTGTTAGCTGTTTTTGAAGAAACAGCTACTGAAATCTCCAGCCATATTTCAAGAACGTTGAGCATCTACAAAATGCCCCAGGTAGGACTTTGTTTCCTTCCTCATTTCTATATCTCCCCCAGTGTTGAGAAACCCCTTCACCCCTCCAGAGGTTTCTGTACTACCAAGCCATCCATTGCTGGCCATCAGCCATGCTTGTGGGGACTGATGGGAGTTGTAGTTCAACAACAACCTAAGGGCCAAATTTTCCACATCCCTACTCTCCAGGGAACATAAAACAGAAGTACCCAAAAGAGAGACCATAGAAAGAATATCACATTTTAAGAAAGTGGGAACTGATTTGGAAAGCCCTGGGTCTCTTTCTCTCACTCTCACCAGACTGGCGTAGGAAGAATTAGTATCATATTTCAACATAGTCCCTCGCTGCCCAGGAGTTCTTCTTTCTCAGGCAGACCTGTGGCTGTCTAGAAGCTAATTTAAGGTTAAGGGGCCTGCACTCCTGCAGACTGTGTCACTGCCTAGCTTCTGCTTCTGCCTCTCATTCTTTGAAGTGGCCCATTGTGATTCTTAGAAGAGGTTGGAATGCCATGACCCCTGAATGCCCCAGATGCCCTATTCTGCCTCAATATTCATTAGAGCCACTTCCTTCTCTGTGAGCTCCAGGTTTTCCACCGGAGGCATGAAATGCTTCCCAGAAGCAACTGGTTAGTCACTGTGAAAACAGGAAGCTGGATTAGATGTCACATGACCTCTTTGGAGGTCTTTAAGCAGAGGCTTGACAACCATATGTCAGGAGTGCTCTGCTGGTGTTTCCTGCTTGGCAGGGGGTTGGACTCGATGGCCCTTGTGGTCTCTTCCAACTCTATGATTCTACGATTCTATGATTCTATGATCATTGGCCTGATCATGTGACAGGGCCTTTCTTTTTTATTCCTGAAAACAAGCCACAAATCCTTTTCTTTCTAGATCAGTCTGGGCTCTACTGCTTATGATCTTAAGGGGAAAAAACAGTTCCCTTTTATCTTCTGGATGGCCCCAAAACAAGAAACCCAGTACATGGGGATTGTTAAGTTGCTGCTCCACTTCGGGTGGACATGGGTCGGTCTCTTTGTTCCAGACAATGACAATGGAGAAAGGTTCCTGAGTGCTTTCACACCTCTGATGATCCGTAGTGGACTCTGTGTTGCTTTCTTGGAAAAAATGCCTTTTTTCATTATGAAGATGTCATCCTTACATTGTAGACCATCTGTCTTGAGACAGGTCAAGGTGTTCATTTACTATGGAGACTCTGAAAATAGAATTTATACAATCACATTCATACAACGCATTCATGAAGTGAGGAAATCTCAGGGGTTAGTTTGGATCACAACAGATGTTATTGATATTGATGTGATGTTGTTTGGTGATGTGGCTTCCTTCCAGCCTGCCCAAGGGTCTTTGTCCTTGGTAATGAATACCAAAAAAAGGACAGAACATGGCTACTATCCTCACCTTTCATCTGAAGCTGCAACTGCAGCTGCACAATTTTGGTCGAGAGCATTCAATTGTTCATGTTCAAATAAAGTGCAGTCCATGGAGGGTTGGACAAGATGCACAGAAAAGGAGCAACTGGAAACCTTGCCCCAGGAAGCGGTTGAGGGAATCTGGTCTCAAGATCGCTACAACATTTACTACGGTGTCCAACTTGTGACCCAGGCCTTAAATGCTGCATATTCATCCAGATCCAAATGGATGCTAATGGCGGGTGGAGGAGACAGATTGGAACGTCAAAGGTTGAAGCCATGGCAGGTCTGTCCTCACCCCTTTTTGCCATCTGTTTTCCATCATTGGAATCCGTTACGGAGTCTATATCTTTTGTAGTTTATCACATTGTGATTGTATGCCCTGTCTTTAACTGAGCATCCTGATAATTTATTTATTTTTTGTTCATCTTTTTTGTGGCTCTACAATAGTTTGAAACTAATTGATAAACAAAAGCATTGGGAAATATTCATTCACAAAATAGGGCATGATAAATTGCTAATGAGTGTTCTGTCACATTGGTATTTAAGATATTTATTTCGTAAGATGCATATATCGCTTGACTGCTCAAAAAACCTCAAAACAGTTTACAAAAATGTTAAAACAATAAAATTCTAATAAAGAAATTTAAAACCCTAATTTGAACCCTATTTCCGAAACATATACAAAGTTGAAATCACAATAGAATAGATTATAGCAAATTAAAAAGCATGTAACTTTTCTAGAGTTCCAAAGTGCTTTCCTGGCCATGTCCTTAATATATGTTTATTTTACTCTTATCCCCAAGAGGATTTAAAACCTGATAAAGGACCTGTTATAATGACCCGAAAGTCACCATATAAAGCAGATACAAGGTCTCTGCCTCTATCTCCCTGATTTAGGATCGATCGCTCAAAAGTGGTAAGCGGTCTGGAACCTTTCTCAGTTATCAAAGGAAAACAAGATTACATCCCACAAAATATCCAACTTCATGAATGGATTTGATAAATCAAATGCCCAGGAAACATCTTGCAGTTGTTATGCAATTATATAGTGTACTGTCATCTGCAATGGAGTTTCACCGAAGCCTGTAGTTCCCACACGCAACCCTGATATCATGTTTTCTAAATGCTGGTGTTTTCTCTGCCATTCTAGCTTCACCCTTTCTTAAAAGCAATCCAGCTTTCCAATTCATCCATAGGAGGGATGTATTTTGATAAGAATGGGGAGCTGACTGCCAACTTTGATATCATGAACTGGGTCGTATTTCCCAATAGATCTCACAGCAGAAAGAAAGTTGGGAGCATCGAGGAACAGGCATCCTTCGATGTAAAGTTCACCATTAATTCAGAAGCCATTGTGTGGCCAGGGAACTTCAGCAAGGTCATTGCATTGATTGACTGATTGATTGATTGATTGATTGATTGATTGATTGCATTAATATTGTGTCAGGAGTCATGCCCCCCAAGACTCTGGGGAAATGCCTCCGCAGTTGCAAGTGAGTAGCAACTTCAAGAAGACACAGGGAGGACTCAGGACGCAGTGGATTAATTAGTAAAAGTTTACTGAGGCAGAAATAAGCTTGACAGTTCAGTACCAGATCCCTGGAAGGGCACTCTCTTAATAATCCAGTTGCAGTAAAATACAACAGTAAAAAACTTAAAATGAACAACATACTCTGAGAAAATCAATTCAGAATGAGAGAGTGAAGGAACATCAGAGAGAGTGGAAGTAAGAATGTTCGACCCCATCTTATTTATAGGCAGGCTGGGGCGTAGCGTGGGTTGTCAGCACCCGGGGCAAGGCAAGTAATTTGCGCCCCCTAACCCCTAACCTACCACCGCTGCCAGCTTCTTCTTGCTGCTGCCTGGGCTGGTCTGGTGTGGTTCTCTCCCGCGCTCAGCGCTGCGCTGGGCGGCCGCTGCACTGTCCCTCCCCCAGATAGTCCCTCCCTCGCTCTCTCTCCGCTCCACACTGCAACGCACGCCTGGCACCCTCCCCCTCCACAGTGGGCGGCGACCCGGTAGCTCGGATCGGATTCGCACAGCCAGCACTGCAGTGAGAGTGAGTGAGCCAGGTAGGGGCAGAGAGCTGCGAGTGCGAGCGCCCCCCCCCATGTTGCGCCCGGTGCGGCCGGCCCCCCTGCACCCCCCACACTACGCCACTGGGCTGGGGGAGTTTGACCTGGAAGCACGACGAGCTCATTCCAGCTGCATGTCTGTTTCCATGGAAACCTTGGAACCTTGGAAACCTTCCTGACACACTAGAGGATTCTGGAACACTTCTGTTAGATTCTATAAGCTTCTATGGCTTCTGTACTTCAGAAATGCCATTATACCTGACATATCCCACCTTTATGGAGCTCAAAACAGTATATATGGTTTGCTGCCTCTTCTTTTTAGACCCACAACAACCCTGTGAAATAGGACAGATTGAGAGGCCTTATGAGGAACGGCTAAGGGAGCTGGGCATGTTTAGCCTGGAGAAGAGGAGGTTAAGGGGTGATATGATAGCCATGTTCAAATATATAAAAGGATGTCACATAGAGGAGGGAGAAAGGTTGTTTTCTGCTGCTCCAGAGAAGCGGACACGGAGCAATGGCTCCAAACTACAAGAAAGAAGATTCCACCTAAACATTAGGAAGAACTTCCTGACAGTAAGAGCTGTTCGACAGTGGAATTTGCTGCCAAGGAGTGTGGTGGAGTCTCCTACTTTGGAGGTCTTTAAGCAGAGGCTTGACAACCATATGTCAGGAGTGCTCTGATGGTGTTTCCTGCTTGGCAGGGGGTTGGACTCGATGGCCCTTGTGGTCTCTTCCAACTCTATGATTCTATGATAGGAAGTGAACGCTCCAAGGTCACTCAGGAAGTTTCATGGCTGAGTGGGAAATTGAACCTTGGTTTCCTGGGTAACCACTGCACCCTCTAACCACTGCATCACACTGGCTGCAGTTCCCTTGTGGGAATTGCTAAATTCAGATAATTTGCCAACAGCTGCCCATTTCAGATTAACCCTAAGATGGCCCTTCCCAGGGTGTCCGCCACTTCCCAGATGTCTGCATCACTGCTGTTTTCCTTGCCCTCTCTGTTTTGCATAGCAATTCAGTTGGAGAGGGGCAAATAGAGGAGAGGCTGTCTTTACACTTTTCCTTGTTCTTCCACTCAGAGGGGGAGATGAAAATTCATCAATGAGCCCAAAGTTGACAGGGGGCCGTAGCTGCCATGTGGGCTTTAACAGCTGCCCAATAATGCCTTATAAAATCTGTGCTTATAAAAACACAAAAATACATATCATAGTAACAAACAGGCGCAATAAACCCCAAACACATTTTAAAAGGCAATAGAGAGTTTAATTAGTTAACCTTTTACCTTAAACAATGTATAAATCCCATTATGGTTTTCAAATATGAAACTTTACATCAGAAACAAAATCATGTGTCCACAGTCCAAACAAAATTTGGAAGGGTCTCATTCCCATTTTAAGCTTCCTCACCTGACCTCAGTATTCTAAAAATGATATTTATTTGAGCATTTTTTTCAGTCAGAGCCTTCAGATGATGTCTGTAATTTATGTTGATCTCCTTTGATGCCCCTTCTCCTTGTTTTTAGGTCGTGCCTCATTCAAGATGCACTGAAATCTGTCGCCCTGGATACACCAGAGTAGCTAAAGAAGGGGAGCCCGTTTGCTGCTATGATTGTGCTCCTTGTGCAGAAGGGACCATCTCCGTTCAGGAAGGCGGGTGACTCTAGAGGAAAGGGAGAGGCTTGCTTAATCAGGCCAAAGGCCCATCTAGTCTAACACCCTTTCACAATGTTGAACCAGATGCCTATGAAAAGCCCATGAGCAGGACCTTAGCGCAACAGCCGTCAGTGGAAGGGGACAAACATTTAAGCCTACAGAAGTTGGGCATCACCCCACTCTCTGCCAAGCGGTAGCAAGATTCTAGGGGGTTCCCAGGGCTTGCCCAGGGTTTGTGCTCCTTTTGGGAAATGAATACTCAGGGGAGACTGCCATAGCTTTAAGAAATATGATTTATTCACATAGTTACACCTTCAGTCTGCATGGAGGTAGTCCAGATCTTAGCACATGATCAAGAGGGACTTGTTTCCCATAGCTGTGCAGCACTTGAGTGCAAGAAATCTCTCCTAACCATTCTTCAGCCAGTCTAGCCAAAATGGGTCCCTTCTTCTTCTCTGCCCTTATTCTTCCCATCACACCTTGGTAAAGACTCTCTTTTCCTGACACCTCAAATGCACACCACATCACCATGGCAACCTCTGTCTTCCCAGGCCCAGGAATTCCTTGCAGATGGGCCTTCAACAGCTTTTATCATGTTAGTACCTCTATCCCAGATAAGGTCCTGGCTTGGAAGGAAGCTTAGCCTGTATTTTTCCACTGGCTTACATGCTTCAGTACTCGAAATAATCAAAATCCTATCATTTATTAATCTCTTATTATTGTTTCCCAATGTATTAGAAAACAGTTATAGATGTAAGAATTTTGTTAGTGATACTGAAGTCCTTCTTCTTCTCTTCAGATGCAAAGCATTGCA
Source organism: Podarcis vaucheri (assembly GCF_965113315.1). Taxonomy (NCBI): domain Eukaryota; kingdom Metazoa; phylum Chordata; class Lepidosauria; order Squamata; family Lacertidae; genus Podarcis; species Podarcis vaucheri. The sequence continues at coordinate 128,042,878 of NC_138760.1, read as the reverse complement.
CCAAATGCCCAGAAGATCAGCATGCAAATCAAGCAAGAGACAAATGTGTCCCCAAGATTATAACATTTCTCACTTATGAAGAACCCTTGGGGATTGTCCTGGTGTCCTTTGCTCTTTTCTTGTCCTTAACCGCTGGTGTTGTCCTAGGAATCTTCGTTAAATACATGGAAACTCCCATAGTCAAAGCTAACAATCAAGACTTATCCTATATCCTCCTTATCTCCCTCCTGATTTCCTTTTTGTCCTCCTTCCTGTTCATCGGCCGACCAAGCAAAGTGACCTGCCTTCTCCGACAAACAGCCTTTAGCATCATCTTCTCAGTTGCCGTCTCTTCTGTTTTGGCAAAAACCATCACTGTGGTGCTGGCCTTCCTGGCCACCAAGCCAGGGAACAAGGTGAGGAGATGGCTGGGGAAGAGTCTGGCCAACTCCATTGTCATTTCCTGTTCCAGTATGCAGGTTGTCATCTGCACCATCTGGCTTGGATTCTCCCCACCCTTCCCAGACTCCGACATGCACTCCCAAGCTAGAGAGATCATCCTTCTATGCAATGAAGGATCTGTTGCCATGTTATACACTGTCCTTGGCTACATGGGCTTCCTGGCGGCTATCTGCTTAACGGTGGCTTTCCTAGCCAGGAAGCTGCCTGGAGCCTTCAATGAAGCCAAGCTGATCACCTTCAGCATGCTGATCTTCTGCAGTGTTTGGGTGTCTTTTGTTCCCACCTACCTAAGCACCAAAGGGAAGTTCATGGTAGCTGTGCAGGTCTTCTCTATGTTGGCCTCCAGTGCTGGGCTTCTGGGCTGCATCTTCCTACCGAAGTGCTACATTATCATACTCAGGCCTGATCTGAACACAAAGGCACATCTAACTACAAAAAGTGACAGTAGTGTCTGATTTTTAGCTTCTTTGAAGATTCTTAACTTCACATAAAATATGTTGTTAAGGTGGACTCTACCCTGGTTTGTGTCAGGACAATTGGAAACACAATTATATTATGAGTTGTCCTGCTTCTGCTTGCTACGGTATTGGATAATGTTGGAAAATTACAGACTTATTGGATCTGGAAGGACGTGATAATAGATTTGGGTGGCATGCTTAATTATGGTATTACAAAGTTAAAGTAAATAAAGGATTCCAGAACCACATTATAAGAAAGTCGATCTACGAGGTATGGGATAGATACAAAAAATTAGTTGAAAGGAAAACCCCTTGTTGGCTCTCACCCTTAGAAGCTGTTTCTGTTAAAAAATTAAACATGAAAGCGATATGGGCCACCTATAGGGATTTGTTAATGGAGACAGAAAACCAGTTAAAATAGAAAAAAATGAGGAGGTGAAAGAATTGATGGCAGATTGGTAAGAATACTACCAGATAAGTGAGATGTTTAAGATAGATAAAAGAAAAGGTTTTGACACAAGATCAAAGTCTGAGGTAGAGTTGCTAGATAATAATGTGAAAATATTATAAAAAATGTCCAAGCTATTGTTGGAATGGCATACAATGGATGAAGAAGTAAAATCTGTAATGATCCAATGAACAAAAGATTTTGGGTATAATATCCAAATGAAAGCCTGGGAAAAATTGTGAAAAGAGGACATAAAATTTACTGCATGCTGCTCATTGAATTTATTTATTTTTTTAATGATGTATCGTTGGTATCTAACACCAGTTAAGATTGCAAAGATGTATAAAACCTGCTCAAAAGTGCACTGGAAGTGTAAAGAAAGCAAAGGTACGTTTTATCATATATGGTGGATGTGTAGTAAGGTAAAGACTTTCTGGGAAATGTTATATAATGAATTAAAGAAAATATGTAAACATACATTTGTTAAAAAGCCAGAAGCCTTTCTGGTATGTATAATTAGTGAGGAGATAAACATTTATGTATGCAACAACAGCAGCAAGAATTTTATTAGCCCAGAACTGGAAACAATAAACAATACCATCGAAGAAAGATTGGCAGATGAAACTGATGCACTATGCAGAGATGGCAAAGTTAACAGGAAAGATCTGAAACCAAGAAGATCAAATATTCGAAAAAGACTGGAAATTTTTTATGGGATTTAAAGGACCACTGTAAGCACTTAAAAGCACTGATAGGAATGAAAAAAAGCTAGTTATGTTGGAAAATCAGTTTATGTGCATTAAGAAGGAAGGGAAAATAGTTGGCCAATTTAGAAAGATGGAATTGATGTTCGTTTTAAATTAAGAACCCAGGGAGGGAGGGAGGGAGGGAAATTGACAAGTTCTAAGGAACTGGGTTGGATGATGTATGAAATGTAAAAATATGTTAAATCTGAAAAAACAATAAAAATATTATATATATAAAAAGAAGGAAACACTATTAAGTCATAGAATCATAGATGACCTAAGAGTGTTTGTAATTGTCTTGCCGCAAACATCTCCATCATCTGCACTTCCCAAACAACCGGTTTTAGCAACGAGGTAGTAGAAATAATAAACCTATGAGTTCAGGTTGGAAATTTTCAGAAGTGGTCAAATCACATCTTTCTTTTTTATATTATTTTTTTAATTAGTTTCCTGAATTTTAACAAATAAGTCCAAATTATTTAAATGTAATACCCTTTGCCTGCTAATGTTATTAATTCTTTGCAATTGTCCTTCAAATAAGAAGACTTGCAATGTTTATGACTGATACCTTTTTATATTTATTTAAAATGTAAAAATTGAAATGGATGAAATGTAAGGAGGAAGAGGTATAAATGTGGTGAAATAGATAGGAATTATGGTAACCACAAGGTGGGAGTGAGGGAAGTCAAGCGGCTCATATGAGCAAAAACTTAATGTGAGTAATATAGATGTGTTTATATATAATGAAATGGAAACTTAATAAAATATTATTTTTAAAAAATTAATACACTTTTTAAAAAATAAAAAAGGTTTCCCGCTCCTTTCACAAACATATGTTGATTGCTTTCTGATGCTGCCACATTCATTCTTCTTCTTTAATCACCTCCTTATTCTTCTGTTAGTCTTAATCCATTTTTGTAGCTAGCCTTCTTGTTTTCTTACAAACAGCAGCATTTTTATTTTCCAAACACATTGAATAGCCATTTTGCATGTTGAGCCTTTCCAGCAGTCTGTTCGCAGACCTAGAGTGGAGAGAGATTAATTGCCATCTTTCTCAGTCCATGCCATTCCTATGGAAACATCCCTTCTGTTGTCCAAGGACGTGCTGAGTTATAAATAACTTCCGAGAAGATGCCTGCTCCGCCATTAAAATTCTGGGGGTTATTTTCCACAGCTCGCAATTAAAGATCAGAATCACATTTATAAACTCCTGGCAAATGTAATTAAGAGTCCTTGGCAAATTGATTCTCTTCTCCACTTCTTTCTTCATATAGCTCAAAGAAAATTAATATAAGATCCATTCAACTTCAGTCAAGAGGCAAGGGTATAAAAAACATTGTAAACCCCTTTATTGAGTATAAAGCATTGGCTTCTCTCTCTTCCTCTATAACAGATAACATCTAAACATCTAAACATGATTCTTTCATTTTGCGGTGAAGGTCAAAAGAGAAAAAGACCTTTTAGGAGGTTTAGGAGACCTTTTAGGAGCTTTAGGAGACCTTTCAGAACAAATATTGCCTTGCCTCCCCTTCCATGCTGGCTATTGTAAGTCTCTTCGCGCTAGTTGAAAATCATTAAAATACCTTCATGGCTCAAGCCAAGTCCATTCAGCAGCTGATTAGTTGCAGCCCTTTATCATATGCCATTTCAAGAGCGCCCCATAATTTATGCCAATATTCCAAATTGTACCTAAAATAATGCATCTCTAGACCCAATTTTGTTTCACAAACTTCTTTTTGGAAGTAAAGCTTTTCTTGTTTGATCAAGAAACATATTATGAGAAAGGTCTTGAAATAGATAAAGAAAGAATTATAATTTCTGAAGAAGAGAGAAGTCTATAATTTTTTGACAGAGGCCATTAAAAAGAAAAAACTATCCGCTTTAGATAGGGATGGGGGAGTCTACTTCACCTAAAAAGGCAAAAAGCGGAGATTTGTGGAACCAATGAGGGCACATGGCTTTGTAAGAAGATACAAAAAAGACTTTGGTGAAGTTTTGGGATCTAGGCAGGAAGAAGTGGAAGAGGGAGTGGTGAAGGAAGAAGAGGGCAGACAGGGGGGAGTAGAAGGGTACATAAGATATAACTGAAAATGGATCTTAGAATTCTTTCATGGAATGTAAATGGACTAAACAATAAAACAAAAAGGAATAAAGTAGCACATATTTTGATAGGACAGAAATTAGACATTTGCTTGCAGGAGACACATATAAAAGGCAACATAGAAAATCATTAATAAAAATCTGGGGCAAGAATTCATCTCTTCAGATTAAAAAAAAGAGGGGTAGTGATGTATGTCAATCCCAAATTAGTCCCCAAATTTTTATTTAAAGATGAAGAAGGTAGAATAGTGTTGACCAAAATGAGTCTAGAGGAGGAACATATAATTTTAGTAGGAATTTATGCCCCTAATGAAAAAAAACAGACTTCTTTAAAACATTGGAAGAGAAACTGTTTGGCATATGTGATAATAGAATAATAGTGGTGGGGGATCTCAATGGACTGGTTTCCCTGGATGTAGATAGAACTATAAGGAAATTAGAGAATGGGAAACTTACAGGGAATTGCTATATTTTACAGAGGGAGAACCAAAACTGAAATCAATAGAAATGTGGGGGACTTCCAGGGAGGTGCCTCCGGCAATGGCTGGATTCCTCTGATCGGGAGGAATCCGCTCCGTGGAAATTAGGGTCTGGCCACCACGGTGAAGGCGGAGACCCATCAAAAACCACAGGCGGGAGAGGCTTGTAGATGTGGAATTCGGCTGGCACCTTTTGTGCCTCCCCTACTCGCGGGGAAACCCAGTTTCGGGGATCCGGAGCGAGGTGGGGTGAGTGGTGCGGTGCTTTGAATTGACTGCTTTTTTCACAGAGTGAAGCCGCATTGCTGTTGCAGGAGAGCGCTGACTTTTCCTGTGGACAATTTGATCTTAAAACAACAACCCGTAAGTAGAACGGAAAATTGGATTTTTAAACATCTTAATTTGGCACCGAAACGGGGAGGTTTCAAACAGGAAGTCCGCCTCCCCCTTTTGTAAATAGATTGAAGCAAAGAGGCTGCAAGCTAAAGCCTTGGAAAGTCTCTCATAAAGGATTAAACTTCCATCGGTTAAATTACCAAACCCCCCTTGGAAGCAGGAGAAGAGGGGGAAGATTTAAGATCGTGTAAGCCTGCAGGACAGAGTGAAGAAAGTCAAATTACCACCGCTCTGAACCTGGAAACGGGCTGCTAGCAAGCATTGAAGTTTTGGATATGCTCATTGACTGTGAACAGATTGTCTGCTAACAGTAAGTTAAAAAAGGAAATATCTTGTTTCCATTGTCTTCTTCTGCGTTTAAAAAGGAGTAAAAGTAACTGAAAATTGAAACAAACTTTATTGTTTGAACTGTGCCTAAAAGGATTGATACAAATAGAAATTGTTTCCCCCTAGAGGAAACCTTTGAAATTGTTACAAGAGCTGAGCTGGGGGAATTTTCTACCTGCAAGATAAAGCTGTGAGAATCTGGGACTGACCTTGATACGTTAAGAATGTTGACAGAAGAAGCCTTAGTGGTTGCATTTTGCAAGATTAACGACTCCCTGGAACAGCTTTTCAAGAAGATGGATGCGAGGACTATAAAAATTGATAACTTGGAACAAAAAGTGACTAATTTGGCACAAAAAGTCAATATTAATACAGAAATTATTCAGGAAATGACACAGGGATCGATTTTGACATGGCAAATCGAGGAGAAGGCGGAGGAGAAAGTTTTCGCTGTGGAACTTAAAGTGGCACAAGTGGTGAGGCAGAGAGTTCCAGCCTTACAGTTGCAATTTGATGATTATAAGTCGATGCCTTCCAAGACTGAATTTAGAGAAAGTCAGACTTCTAGGATTGGAGCCCCGCTTGGACTGGAGATTGACCTTTGGGTCCTGGACTTGGGTCAGAAGGAGACTGGAGTTGTGGGGACTGCCAGACTTGGAGGAACTTTGGAACACGGTTGGAAATATCTTTTGAATTTCAGTTTTAATTATGGAGATTTGGTTGACTTGTCAAGAAGGAATAAAAACATTGCTAGATGGGAATTCCCCGGAGATTTACTTTTCAGCATGAAAGGAAGGAAAATAAGAACAAGATCAGGAGAAGACAAAGTAATGAGCACGTATAAATATGAAAAAGACCTGCAGAAGGGACCTGGAAAAGAGTTAAGAGCCTCGGACAGAAGATCACCAGGTTGATGGGCTATTTGGAATTGACGGAAATGACTGGCAGAACCCAAGACCAAGGAGAAGAGACGGTGGAAGAATATTGGAAAAAGTTTAAAACCTATATATGGAAATAATGTAAAATTAATGAGTGTTAGAAAAATGTTGGAAGGGAATTATATGGCTTTAGTATAAATATCTTAAGGAATTAAGTATAAATAAGTACTATAGTATTAATGGAAAATAAGGTTAAAATATGTTAAGATAATTACATAACAGAAAATAGAGAAAGATGGAAAGGATTTGCTGAAACAATTAGTAGAAATGGAATACAAAAAGGGAGGTGAGAGGTCGATGAAACAAGGGAATGAAAGAGAGGGTATTGAGATGGTACGATGTGTGTTTCTTTTTGAATTGTTTTTGTTTTTGTTTGGTTAATGTTAATGTTGCATTCTGTATTGTTTATATATTGTATTGTATTTTTTTCTCTTTTGCTTTTTTCTCTTCTTTTCTTTCTTCTTTTCTCTTTTTTCTTTTTGTAAGGTATAAAAGCAATAAATTTAAAAAAAAGAAATGTAAGGAGCCACGTTACAGATTGATAACAATATCATCAATTACACAAAAAGTTTAAAATTGACAGGGGAAATGATTTTTTTCTGACCAAAGCTCACGATTTGAAAAAGAACTTTTATAAAATAAAATGTACAATTTGTTATTAAAGTGGGAAACAAAAGACGAGCTTGTTAAAGCTTCTATGGTAAAGGTAGAGGACTCCTGGACAGTTAAGTCCAGTCAAAGGCAACTCTGGGGTTGTGGCGCTCATCTCGCTTTCAGGCCGAGGGAGCCGGCATTTGTCCACATATAGCTTTCCGGGTCATGTGGCCAGCATAACTAAACCTCTTCTGGTGCAATGGAACACTGTGACAGAAACCAGAGTGCACAGAAAGACGGTTTACCTTCCTGCCACAGCAGTACCTATTTATACTTGCACTGGCGTGCTTTTGAACTGCTAGGTTGGCAGGAGCTGGGACAGAGCAACGGGAGCTCACTCCGTCACCAGGATTCGAACCACTGACCTTCTGATCAGCAACCCCAAGAGGCTCAGTGATTTAGACCACAGCACCACCCACTTCTATGACACAAGGGGCAGCAGATATAAGACATAATATAGATCTGAATCTCTGTGAAAAACTTTGGAAGAGTGATTTGAAGTTCACAGCATTTAATTCTTTGAAGGAGAACTATATGAAAATGATCTACAGATGGTATTTAACTCTGAGTAGACTTGCCAAAATGTATGAGTCTGAATCAAATAAGTGCTGGAGATGCAATGAGGCTGAGAGTACGTTTTATCATATGTGGTGGACTTGTAAAAGGATAAAAGAATATTGAGAAATAATTTATAAGCGACGGAAGGCTGTGCCGAGCAAGAAAGGGACGTCACTTCCAGCCGCAGCAGCATCACCCTGAAGTGGTGTTTTTTTTTAATGATATTTATTGCAAATTTTAAACAAAGGAAAAACAAACCAATAAACATACAAAGTACCATCACCATACACCATAACAAAGACAACAGAAAGAGTTTAAAAGATAAACATAAAATAAGAAGAAAAAGTACGACAAAATCAATTTATCCTCAAATCTTATTTTCATAATCTTTGGACTTCCTCACATCACCCTTTCCTGCGTTCTCAGCTATATAGTTATAAGCAGCAAATTATTGCCTTATTTCAATTCTTATTTTATCATTCTCAGATATTATGTCCCAAATTTTCAATATTTTATCATGTATTGAACTGCTTAACTTAAACATAATATTACTTCAGATTTCATCCTTTTCCTAATCATCACTTATTCATACATCATACAACTAAATTTCTGATGCCATGTTGTTTTCTATCATGCATTCTCTTAGCATTCATATAGCTTATAATGTTTTTGTAAATAGTCCTTGAACTTTTTCCAGTCCTCTTCCACCGTCTCTTCTCCCAGATCCCGGATTCTGCCAGTCATTTCTGCCAGTTCCATGTAGTCTATCAGTTGCGTCTGCCATTCTTCCAGCGTGGGCAAATCTTGGGTCTTCCAGTGCTTTGCGATGAGTATTCTTGCTGCTGTTGTTGCGTACATAAAAAAGGTTCTATCCTTCTTAAACACCCCTTGGCCTACAATGCCCAGAAGGAAGGCCTCTGGTTTCTTCAGGAAGGTATACTTAAATACCTTTTTTAGTTCATTATAGATCATTTCCCAGAAAGCCTTAACCCTTGGGCATGTCCACCAGAGGTGAAAGAATGTTCCTTCGGGTCCTTTGCATTCCCAGCATTTATTGTCGGGCAAATGATATATTTTTGCAAGCTTGACTGTGCAGAGCAAGAAAGGGACGTCCCTTCCAGCCGCGGCAGCATCACCCTGAAGTGGAGAAGGGGGTCCTTGATGCTGCAGCGACAGCATACAAACTTAACGAGCAAATAAACGAAGAACTTAAAGGCTCCTGGCTTTTCTTTCAGGGCCCCTACTTGTGATCGTCCAGAGACTTCGATGGAGCCAGAAACAGGACAGAGCCACATAACCTGCCCAACCCAGAGACTGGAAAGAAAAGAGCAAACCACTCGGGTCTCGCCAAGCTCCCGTCCCCTCATCCTAAGGCAGAAATATCTGGCGGCGTCGGAGAGAGGGAGGAAAAGAAGGCATAGCAGTTAAAAGGTTGAAGCTGGCAGCAAAGCAAAACAAGGGAGATCGCAAGAAGGCTTTGCCGAGCAGACAAGGGATGCCACTGCCACTCCCCTGCGCTGGGTCCCTATGCCGCTGCTGCAGCCACCACCACCGCCATGCTGAACGAGGGAAGGCCATACCGACAAAGCGGAAGTGCACCCCCGAACGGAGTACGTTCACAATTCAAAAAATATATGCAAACCAGAACACGCATTTCCAGGTTTGAAGTGTTCATAATCCAAAAACTGTGTTAACTAGGTTGTTCATAACCCGAGGCACCACTGTATATCTCACATATATATTTAAAACAACAGGTTTTTACAATAATGCTGCCAATGTCTTGATCTGTGTACAGTTTGTATCAGATCTAAGACTCCTCTACTGCAGCTACCTTCTTTCACAGCAGCCAGGCAGATGTCCCAGGGTCTTGCATGATGGCCTAGGACACCAAGATTGAAGTTCCACTTGGTACAAACTTCTAGCTGTATTGTTGTGAGGGCGAAAAACTTTTTGCTATCCGTATAATCCATACAGGAGTTTATAAGTATCAATTATGTCCTGCCTTGCTCGTCTTTATCAATAATAACTGTTCTATAATTTCCTGAACTTTACTGAAGTTGATGTCCCCTCAGGTTTAACAGGGCCCAGAATGACAGCCCCATCTGTGAGTTCTAATTAACATGCTTTGCTCTCGCTCTGCAGCTGCCCGTTGAGTCATACACAGATGCCAGGGAGGTGGACCTTCTTAACCTTATAATTATCAAAATCATGGTGATTTATTTATCTAGTCCAGAGATTTGCCCAGCGATGGTCTTTGAGTCCAAAAATTACATAAACATCGTAATCATAGTCAGGATGAGCTAACATGTTGTCATAAACCTGCTGTACAAAAAGAAGTGTGTTATAAATATCGGAAGCGTGGACTGAGAGATTTGGGGCAGGCAGGGATCCTTTCTGTGGGAGTTTTCCTTTTTGTACCGTTGCTTGAAGCTACTATATGAGTCCAGCTGCACTCCTAATGTCACTGCTGTCAGAAGAGTGTGTGACTCTTGCAGGCATAGCCAGGATGGTATTAGTGCTGCTGCTGCTGCTGCTATTTCTGCTGCTTATTCCCCATGGAGCCAGTGCGATGCTGAAAGCAAAATGTCCATTAAATATGGAAGAGGATCACGATCCATTGAATTATTTCAGGCCAGGTGACCACCTTATTGGTGGAGTCATAAATCAAGGACGTGTTCATATTTACCCACCTGACTTTTCCCAGGGCCCCAGAAACCATGTTATGAGGTAAGTGATTTATGTTACCCACCTTGCGTTCGCAATCACTGCTATTTGCCAGACAGCAACTGATTTCTGGCAATCCCTGATAAAGCCTCCTTTGCCCATCTATTGACTTAAAAAGAAGGTTTGGGGGTTTAAATTCACACTGAGCCCTTTGTATTTTGCAAACAGGGAGGTTAATTCTGAACCTCCTTTTGGGGCTTCAGTTTTTGGATTTACAAACCTCAGTTTGATGTATCAATTACTCAGTTTGTGGGTTGATTCCAAATGCAGGATTTTCACTGCAAACTTTTGCAAACTGACTGCAAAATTTAGCACCGGTTTCGAGGGAATCCCAGATTTTGAGGTGTAAAACTCTCACAATCTGCTGGGACAGAATGCAAGAATTTGGGAGCCATGCCCAATGATGCATTCTGGGGAAGAGCAGTGCATCAAGATAAGAGAGGGGACTGACTCCAACCCCGAAGAGGTTTGAAATCTTCAGTCAGGGAATTCCTGCAGGGAGAGAAAGAGAATAACTTGCAAGCAACTGAGATTTCTCTGCCTCTCCTTAAAAGCTAGGTAAGTGGGCAGGGGATATTGTTGGAACAACTTAACAAGTCCTGCTGAGTTTTGGAACAAGTGCTACTCATCATGAACTCCTGGATCTTGACCTCGTTCTCAGCCGTGATTTAATGTTGCTACTGTTGGAACGTGGGTGGCGCTGTGGTCTAAACCGCTGAGCCTTGGGCTTACAGATCAAAAGGTTGGCAGTTCGAATCCCTGCGATGGGATGAGCTCCCGTTGCTCTGTCCCAGCTCCTGCCAACCTAGCAGTTCGAAAGCACCCCAAAAAGTGCAAGTAGATAAATAGGTACTGCTCCAGCGGGAAGGTAAACGGCGTTTCCGTGCGCTGCTCTGGTTCGCCAGAAGCAGCTTAGTCATGCTGGCCACATGAACCGGAAAAACTGGCTGCGGACAAACGCTGGCTCCCTTGGCCTGTAAAGTGAGATGAGCACTGCAATGCAACCCCAGAGTCGTTCACGACTGGACTTAACTGTCAGGGGTCCCTTTACCTTTACCTTTACTGTTGGACATTTCCTTCTTCTGTGCTTCTAGTTAATGCATGCGCTACTTGAAACCACACAAGGCCACGGCTTGTCTAGCAACCTAGCTAGGGGTTGTTTGTAGCCACTATTCTAGATTCAGGTAGATAGCTGTGTTGGTCTGACACAGTCAAAATTAAAAAAATAAAAAATTGTCCAGTAGCACCTTATAGACCAACTAAGTTTGTTCTGGATATAAGCTTTTGTGTGCGTGCACACTTCTTCAGATACCACTATGTTTCTCTTAACTCGGCCCACCAATCTCAGAGATTTGGATTCCTGTCCTCTGCGGACAAAATGTCTGCTATTTCTCTCTTTTGTTCCTTCTCATCCTGTAAATAGTTCCTGTCAAGTCTCTAAGCTCCAGAAACTGTAAGTTATCATTCCAATCAAATTCACCCAAGCTGCAAGCTCACCTCAAAAAATATTCATTTCCTTGTTGGAGCGCCTGGACAAGATTGTAGTCCTTCAAAGCTTGGCCCGTTAGATATAAAACTAGTAGATTCTTCTTAGGTTCTTATAGAACAATGAGTATGACATGTTGTCTTCATTAAATGGTAAGGGGACAGCTGAAACAAATGTTTATTTATTCATTTATTCAGTTTGTGGGTTGATTCCAAATGCAGGATTTTCACTGCAAACTTTTGCAAACTGACTGCAAAATTTAGCACCGGTTTCGAGGGAATCCCAGATTTTGAGGTGTAAAACTCTCACAATCTGCTGGGACAGAATGCAAGAATTTGGGAGCCATGCCCAATGATGCATTCTGGGGAAGAGCAGTGCATCAAGATGCATTAATTCATTTTTATTCATTTATTCATTGTTTATTCATTTGCAGTTTAACATCAGAGAACCCCTCTCCCACTCTGTCCCCCTTATTTGCCATCCAAGAGATCAACCAGAATCCTAAGCTTTTACCCAATGTCACCCTGGGCTACAGCATCTACGAGGCCGCTTTTGATGTCGGAACAACAGCTGATGCTCTGCTAGACAGCATTTCAAGCCACAGCTGTGGAAGACAGAGTAATGTTATAGCAGTTTTTGAAGCAACTACTTCTGAAATTGCCAGCCAGATTTCAAGCATGTTGGGCATCTACAAAATGCCCCAGGTAGGACTTTGGAGGGGATTGGAGACCAGCTATGTTTTCTTCCTCTTTTCTATATCTCCACCAGTGTTGAGAAACCCCTCCACCCCTCCAGAGGTTTCTGAACTACAAAGCCAGCCATTCCTGGCCATTCGCCATGCTTGTGGGGACTGATGGTAGTTGTAGTTCAGCAACATCCTGAGGACCAAATTTTCCCCATCCCTGATCTCCAGGGAACAGAAATCACAAGCACCCAAAAAGACAGATCATAGAAAGAATGTCACATTTTAAGAAAGTGGGAACTGATTTGGAAAGCCCTGAGTCTCTTTCTCTCACCTCATCAGACTGGGTAGGAAAAACTAGTATCATAGTTCAACATACAGTGGTACCTCAGGTTAAGAACATAATTCATTCTGGAGGTCTTTTCTTAACCTGAAACTGTTCTTAACCTGAAGCACCACTTTAGCTACCACTCCTGCTGCCGCCGCACGATTTCTGTTCTCATCCTGAAGCAAAGTTCTTAACCCGAGGTACTATTTCTGGGTTAGCGGAGTCTGTAACCTTAAGCTTATGTAACCCGAGGTACCACTGTAGCCCTTGCTCCCCAGGAGTTTTTTTCCACAGGCGGACCAGTGGCTGTCCAGAAGCTAACTGAGCATGGAGGTTAAGGGGCCTGCAGTCCTGCAGACTGTGTGGCTGTTTAGCCTCTGCCTCTCATTCTTGGAAGTGGCCCATTGCGATTCTAGGAAGAGGTTGGAATGCCATGACCCCTGAAAGCCCCAGATGCCCTATTCTGCCTCAATATTCATTGGAGCCACTTCCTTCTCTGTGAGCTCCAGATTCTCCACCAGAGGCATGAAATGCTTCCCAGAAGCAACTGGCTAGCCACTGTGAGAACAGGATGCTGGATTAGATGTCACATGAGCGATGGCCTGATCATGTGACAGGGCCCTTATTTTGTATTCCTTATTTTGTATTGCCCTGCTCTGCCGCAGTGTCCATTAGAGCGACTTCCTTCTCTTTAAGCTCCAGGTCTTCTTCTGAACAGGATTCCTCCATCAAAGGCATTGCATACATCCAGAAGCATCTGGTTAGCTACTGTGAGAAGATGGGCCTTTGGCCTGGTCATGCGGCAGGGCCCTGCTTGTGTATTCCTGAAAACTTGACACCAATCCTTTTCTTACTAGATCAGTTTTGGCTCGGCTGCTCAGGATCTGAATGAGAAAACCCATTTCCCTTTTGTCTACCGGATAGTCCCCAAAGAAGAAACCCAGTACATGGGGATTGTCAAGTTGCTGCTCCATTTTAGGTGGACATGGGTTGGTCTCTTTGTTCCAGACAACGACAATGGAGAAAAGTTCCTGAGTGTTTTCACACCTCTGCTGATTCGCAGTGGGATTTGTGTGGCTTTCTTGGAAAAAATCCCTTTTTTCATTGTGGGTATGTCATCCTTACATTGTAAACCTTCTGTCCTGAAACAAGTCAAGGTGTTCATTTACTATGGAGACTCTGAATATGGAGTTTATGTGATCATCTACTTACGAAACTTTCATGAATTGAGGAAATCTCAGGGGATCGTCTGGATCACAACAGACATTCCGAGTGTTGATGAGACGTCGTTTGGTGCTGTGGCTTCCTTCCAGCCTGCCCATGGTTCTCTAGCCTTTATAATGAATACCAAGAAAAGGACAGAACATGGCTACAATACTCGACTGTCTTCTGAACCTAAAGTTACAGTTGCACAGGTTTGGCAGAGAACATTCAATTGTTCATGTTCAAATGACGTGTTGTCTATGGAGGGTTGGACAAGATGCATAGAAAAGGAACAGCTGGAAACTTTGCCCCAGAAAGTGGTTGAGGGAATCTGGTCTCAAGATCGTTACAGCATTTACTACGGTATCCAACTTGTGGCTCAGGCTATAAATGCTGCATATTCATCCAGATCCAAATGGATGCTAATGGTGGGTGGAAGAGACAGATTGGAACTTCAACGGCTGCAGCCATGGCAGGTCTGTCCTCTCCCCTTTTTGCCATCTGTTTTCCGTCATTGGAATTCTTTTTGGAGTCTATATCTTTTATAGTTTATCTCATTGTGGTCATATGTCCTGTCCTTCACAAAATAGGGTATAATAAATTGTTAAGGAGCATTCTCTCACATTGATATTTAATATAATTATTTCATAAAATGTATATATCGCCTGACTGCTGAAAAAACCTCAAAATAGTTTACAAAAAAAGTTAAAGCAATAAAATTCTCACAAAGAAATGTAACACCCTAATTTGAAAGATATAGAAAGTTGAAATCACAATTGTTGTTGTTGTTTAGTTGTTTAGTCGTGTCCGACTCTTTGTGACCCCATGGACCAGAGCACACCAGGCCCTCCTGTCTTTGTACAAAATGTTCCTTTCATATCTCCAATTTCCTTGAACAGATCTCTGCTTTTTCCCATTCTATTGTTTTCCTCTATTTCTTTGCATTACCTGTTTAAGAAGGCCCTCTTGCCTCTCCTGGCTATTTTTCGGAAATCTGCATTCAATTTCCTGTATCTTTCACTACCTCCCTCGCATTTTGCTTGCCTTCTCTCCCCCACTATTTGTAAGGCCTCACTATTTGTAAGAAATCACAATAGGATAGATTAAAGCAGATCAAAATGCATGCAAGCTTTCTAGAGTTCCAATGTGTTTTCCCGGCCATGTCCTCAACATACAGTATGTTTATTTCAGTCTTATCCCCCAAGAGGATTTAAAACCTCATAAAGGACCTGTTATAATGACCCGAAAGTCATCAAATATGGCTGATAGGAGTTCAGTTCAAATTGGTATGATGTCTGGAACATTTCTCAATTATCAAAGAAAAACCATGTCCTACAAAATATTTTACTTCGGAAAAGGATTTAATAAATCAAATGCCCAGGAAACATCCTGCAATTGTTTTGCAATTATATATTTTACTATCATCTGCAATGGAGTTTGCACCTAAGCCTGTAGTTCCCACACGCAAGCCCCGTATCATGTTTTCTAAATGCTGGTGTTTTCTCTGCCATTCCAGCTTCACCCTTTCTTAAAAGCAATCCAGCTTTCCAATTCATCCATAGGAGGGATGTATTTTGATAAGAATGGGGAGCTGACTGCCAACTTTGATATCATGAACTCAGTCGTGTTTCGCAATGGATCTAGCAGCAGAATGAAAGTTGGGAGCATCAAGAAACACCCCTCCTCTGACATAAAATTAACCATTAATCCAGAAGCCATTTTGTGGCCTGGGAAATTCAGCAAGGTTATTGCAATTATTTATTTATTGCATTTATATCCTTTCAGAATTCATGCCCATGTCTATTTCTATGGAAACCTTGGATCCTTGGAAATCTTCCAGACACACTGGAAGATTCCGGAACACTTCTGTTAGCATCTATAAGCTTCTATGGCTTCTTTAAGCTTCAGTGGCTTCTGAACTTCTGAAACGCCATTATACCTGACATATGCCACATTTTCTCTATGGAGCTCAACATGCTATATATGGTTTCCTGCCTCTTCATTTTACCCCCTCAACAACCCTGTGAAGTAGGACAGATTGAGAGGAAGTGAACAGCCCAAAATCACCCAGGAAGGTTCATGGCTGCATGGGAATTGGAACCTTAGTCACCTGGGTTCTTGTCCACCCCTTTAACCACTCCACCACACTGGCTGCAGTTCCCTTGTGGTGACATCTGCTAAGTTCGGATAACCCTAAGATGGCTCTTACCAGGGTGACCGCCACTTCCCAGATGTCTGCATCACTGCTGTTTTCCTTGTCCTCTCTGTTTTGCATAGCAATTCAGTTGGAGAGGGGCAAAGAGAGGAGAGGCTGTCTTTGCACTTTTCCTTGTTCATCCACTCAGAGGGGGAGTTGAAAATTCATCAATGGGCCCAAAGTTGACAGTGGGGCCGTAGCTGCCATGTGGGCTTTAACAGCTGCCCAGTAATGCCGACTGCTTATAAAAACACAGAAACACATATCATAATATCAAACAGAAGCAATAAAAGGAAATAGAGAGTTTAATTAGTTAACCTTTTCTAAATCCCATTATGCTTTTTAAAGATGAAACTTTATGTCAGAAACAAGACGATTTCTGCACAGATCAACAAAATTCCTATTTTTAAGCTTTCTAACCTGGCCTCAGAATTCTAAAAAAGATTATTATTTGATGTCTGCAATTTATGCTGATCTCTGTTGATGCTCCCTCTCCTTGTTTTTAGGTCGTGCCTCGTTCAAGATGCACCGAAAGCTGTCGCCCTGGATATGCCAGAGTGGCTAAGGAAGGAGAGCCCGTTTGCTGCTATGATTGTGCTCCTTGTGCGGAAGGGACCATCTCCATTCAGGAAGGTGGGTGACTGAGTGCTCTATGGGATACAGCTGTGGGCAGCCTGAGGATGCTGCTTCATCCACCATGGGGCCTGCTCATAAAAAAGTAAACCTAGAGTGAAAAACCAGGGTAGGATCAGCAGTTTGTAGGAACCTTCCTCTTTGCCAGATTTTTGCGGAAGAGCTGTGTGGTTGTTTGGGATTTCAGTGAGAGCACGGACTTTGAGAGGGGAAGTGTGTCTGAAGGATAGGGAGCGGATACTCGTTTATATATATAAGTAATCCTGTATTTGGGACGCGGGTGGTGCTGTGGATTAAACCACAGAGCCTAGGACTTGCCAATCGGAAGGTCGGCGGTTCGAATCCCCGGGTTGGGGTGAGTTCCCGTTGCTCGGTCCCTGCTCCTGCCAACCTAGCAGTTCGAAAGCACGTCAAAGTGTAAGTAGATAAATAGGTACCGCTCCGGAGGGAAGGTAAACGGCATTTCCATGCGCTGCTCTGGTTCACCAGAAGTCTGGTTCACCAGAAGCTGTCTGCGGACAAACGTCGGCTCCCTCGGCCAGTAAAGCGAGATTTTTATACACAACTGATTATTCCTTAAGTTGTCAGCTGTTGCTTTAGTTTTCTGTGCACCACTTTTCATGTTAAGTAGCCTAGAATTGGAAGGATAAATGGATGAATGAAATCAAATCAAAACATGTGCAAACTTTCCTTATATAAGGAGAACACTCTGTAATCTGTTCTGTTTCTCCAAAATGGAAGCAAATCTGATGATGCCTACATGATGCCCACATCAGACTAAAATGTTCAAAAATGGCTTAAGAATGCCATTTTAATTCTGTGCTGGATATACAGTGGTGCCTCGCAAGACGAAATTAATTCGTTCCGCAAGTTTTTTCGTCTTGTGGTTTTTTTCGTCTTGCGAAGCACAGTGTCGGAAAAGTTTTGGAAAAGCTTCAAAAATCACCAGTCTTCAAAAACCTCAAAAAAGGCTACCACAACGCATGCTATGAGTTGCTCCTCGAAGTCAAGTCGCAACTGTATTAACGGTTTTAAGAAAAAGGAAACAAACTTGCAAGACGTTTCTGTCTTGCGAAGCAAGCCCATAGGGAAAATCGTCTTGCGAAGCAACTCAAAAAACTAAAAACCCTTTCGTTTTGCGAGTTTTCCGTCTTGCGAGGCATTCATCTTGCAAGGTACCACTGTAGTACTATTCAAGCAAATCCTGTCATAAGCCAGGGAAATGTTGTCCCGCTCTGATTTCCTGACCTTTCCCACTTTGTTGTATTATCCCATTGTATTGCAACACAGACAGGTATGGATGTAAGAATTTTGTTAGTAATTCTGAAGTCATTCTTCTTCTCTTCAGATGCAAAGCATTGCACCAAATGCCCAGAAGATCAGCATGCAAATCAAGCAAGAGACAAATGTGTCCCCAAGATTATAACATTTCTCACTTATGGAGAACCCTTGGGGATTGTCCTGGTTTCCTTTGCTCTCTTCTTGTGCTTAACCACTGGTGTTGTCCTAGGAATCTTCGTTAAATACATGGAAACTCCCATAGTCAAAGCTAACAATCGAGACTTATCCTATATCCTCCTTATCTCCCTCCTGCTTTCCTTTTTGTCCTCCTTCCTGTTCATCGGCCGGCCAAGCAAAGTGACTTGCCTCCTCCGACAAACAGCCTTCAGCATCATCTTCTCAGTTGCCGTCTCTTCTGTTTTGGCAAAAACCATCACTGTGGTGCTGGCCTTCTTGGCCACAAAGCCAGGGAACAAGGTGAGGAGATGGCTGGGGAAGAGTCTAGCCAACTCCATTGTCCTTTCCTGTTCCAGTATGCAGGTTGTCATCTGCACCACCTGGCTTGGATTCTCCCCACCCTTCCCAGACTCCGACATGCACTCCCAAGCTGCAGAGATCATCATTCTATGCAATGAAGGATCTGTTGCCATGTTCTACACTGTCCTTGGCTACATGGGTTTCCTGGCTGCCATCTGCTTCACGGTGGCTTTTCTAGCCAGGAAGCTGCCTGGGGCCTTCAATGAAGCTAAGCTGATCACCTTCAGCATGCTGGTCTTCTGCAGTGTTTGGGTGTCCTTTGTGCCCACCTACCTGAGCACAAAAGGGAAGTTCATGGTAGCTGTGCAGGTCTTCTCTATGTTGGCCTCCAGTGCTGGGCTTCTGGGCTGCATCTTCATTCCCAAGTGCTACATTATCATACTCAGGCCTGATCTGAACACAAAGGAACATCTAACTACAAAAAGTGAAGGCGGTAGTGTCTGATTCTTAGCTTCTTTGATGATTCTTAGCTTCACATAATATACCACGTTGTTCAAGTGGAACCAAGTCTGGTGTCAGAATGCTGTTAGCGGCTTTCGGCTGGTTGCCTAGGAAAGTATAAAGGCAATTAAAGGTTTCTTGCAGTCTTGCTCCTGCCCCAAAGATTTCAGGATGATTTGCAGATGTCAGGAATTGAACCCAAGGCCTTCAGCATGTATATAGTCCATGTTCTGCTGTGCCCCTATATTATTGTTTCATCCATCTAATTCATTTTTGCTCTCTAGACAACTGTAACCTTTGGTAAAAGATACCACAGCCCCCATGAAGTTGAATCCTGACAAGACAGAGGTACTGTTTTTGGGAGATGGGGGCGGGCATGGGGGACCTCCTGGTCTTGAATGGGGCAACCGTGCCCCTGAAGGACCTGGTGCTCCTAAAGGACCAGGTGCTCAGGTGAGTCATTTTGGACTCACAGGTGTCCATAGAGGCACAGGTTAACTCTGCCTACCAGCTCCATATGGTATGCCAGCTATGACCTTACCTGCCCACAAACTGTTCACCAGAGTGGTGCATGCTCTGGTTATCTCCACCAGGTGCATAAAACAGTGATTCTAAAGGAACTTCACTGGCTCCCAGTACATTTCCGAGCACAATTCAAAGTGTTGGTGCTGACCTTTAAAGCCCTAATTAAGATCATCGCACCCAGAAGTCCAGACACGGGAAGTCACCTAAATATGTTTCATTTGGCATTTGAATAATTGGCTCCTTTTTTAGTGGTATAATTTGGTTTGTGATAATGTGATTGTCATTGGATTACAGTGGTACCTCGGGTTAAGTACTTAATTCATTCTGGAGGTCTGTTCTTTACCTGAAACTGTTCTTAACCTGAAGCACCACTTTAGCTAATGGGGCCTCCTGCTGCTGCCACGCACGATTTCTGTTCTCATCCTGAAGCAAAGTTCTTAACCTGAGGTACTATTTCTGGGTTAGCGGAGTCTGTAACCTGAAGCATGTGTAACCTGAAGCGTATGTAATCTGAGGTACCACTGTACTGTAATTGAAAATTAATAAAAAATATTATATACAATTAGCTATGCCTCCCAGAATGTACACTTATCTCTCTCTCTCACACACACAGCTATTTATGCTCCTGCATGTATGGAAAAGGACCACTGTCTCCTGTCTGCACTTAGGGAGTGAGAGAATTTATCTCAAGAATGTCTTTCCCCAGGAGAAATGGGCAATGCAACCTAAAACACTTAATATGTTAGATACAGTAAGGCAACAGAAAGGTTTTCACAACTTTTTCAAAAAAAAGTTTAAAAGAGAGGTTGATATATATATATGCATGCTTAATCATTATTGGCATTTTAATCCTGCTCCACAAGTAAGCTCCCAAGATTGACTCACAAATATCGAGAAGGCAGATCCTGCCCTCAGCTCACAATCTAAGAGACACAACACAAAAGTGGTCTGGGAAGGGAAAAGGGAACAGCAAGTTCAGGCACCCATTCCTAGTCTCTCAGGAGAGACATGTAGTCTCATCTCTCCTTTACCCTGATGAAACAGCTGCTGAATAAGTCCACTTATTAGGAATAACAAGTGCTCATAAACTTAGGTTATTTATGTTTCAAAGACCACTTGGACTTCGGCGCCTAACAAGCTCATCAGCTGCATATTCCTGCGTTGCAGAAGTGTATACCACATGATCCTCAGGGGCCCTTCCAACTCTACGATTCCTCAGTTCTATTGCAAGCGTTACAGTCCCATCAGAAGATCCTAGAGGAATAGAACACCAGGTTCATCCAGCAGGATCATCCGGAACATCTGATGATCCTTCAGTCTTTTTCAATTTCACATGAGCTGTCTTGTGAGCGGCAAGGACACCTGAAGGAATGTCCTCCCAACCCTTTTTGGCTGCAATCTAATAGCCGCTTATTGGGAGGAGGCCCCACAAAACTGAATGGGAATACTGAGTAGAGATGCTAGGATTGCACTGTTGACTTCACAGGAAACTTTTACCCATACACAGATTGACAGGCCCATCAGTGAGTTCTTACAAAAAAACAATTTCCCCAGTGGTTCAAAGAGCAATAGAACCTCAACAGCTGAAGGCCTCATTCGCAAGCAGTGGGAGTCACTTCAGAAGGTTCCACATCTTCAAGAATCTCCCCCAAACTCCACTAACAGCTGCAGTAAAACACACTGTTCTTGAATGTATAATGGATCATTACATACTGGACTCTATAGATAACATTTATGTGAATAGCCTTCCTCAGCCCAACTATGTATGATTGAAATTCTTCCAGGGAAAGGGCATTCTTCAAGGTCTCTAACAGAGTTCTCTGTCCTGACTCTTCCAACACTCAGCGTCATTGGAAGCTGAATTGAATTAGAATTGAATCTCTAGTTGGCTGTTACTACATACCTGTATATTACTAAGCTAAGGCCATATATTATTGCTACTATATAAAGCCAATTGACCACTCAGATGGTTGGGTTGTCTCATGAACCCGAACTTCTATTAGCTCAAGTGAGTATCTCATGACTTATCTCTGTGTTAGAGACCTCCACTGGATGCCAATGAATCTATAGTTCTGAGGCAGTGTGGTGTAGTGATCAGGGAGTTGGACAGGAGCCTAGGACACAAGGGTTTAAATTCCCGTCTAAAGTCCAAACTTCTAGTATTATTACTGGGAGGGATGAAATTTTTTGCTATCCATATTATTCACACCATGCAGGAATTTATAAATGTCTAACAAGTCCTGCCTTGCTGGTCTTGGTCCATCATAGCTATTCTGTAGTTTCTTGGACTTTACTGAAGTTAATGTTTCCTCAAGTTTAGCAGGGCCCAGATTGAGAGTCCCATCTTTGAGTTCTCACAAACACGTTTTGCTTTGGCTCTGCAGCTGCCCATTGAGTCCCACACCAATTCCAGGGATTTGCAGAGCAGGTGGACATTCTTAACTTGATAATTATAAAAATCATGATAATTTACATACTCCAGGGATTTCGCCAATGGTGGCCTTGGAGTCCACAAATCACATAAGCATCAGAATCACAGGCAGAATCAGATAACTTATTGTCACAAGCCTGAAAGAAGAACCGGGTCATAAATATCAGAAGCCTGACCTGAGAGATTTGGGGCTGGCAGGGCTTGTTTCTATGGGAGGTTTCCTTTTTCTGCCTCTGCTTCTGAAGCTACTGTAGGAGTCCAGCTGTGCTTCTAATGTAACTGCTGTCACAAGTGTATGACTCTTGCAGGCATAGCCAAGATGATATTAGTGCTGCTGCTATTTGTGCTGCTTATGCCCCATGGAGCCTGTGGGATGCTGAAAGCCAAATGCCCATTGAACCTAAATGAGGAAAGTGATCCGCTGAATTATTTCAGGCCAGGAGACCACCTCATTAGTGGGGTCATATTACCAAGAGCTTATAGAACTTACCCATTCAAGTTCTCTATCCCTCCCAAAAACACTGTTATGACGTAAGTGACTTTATGTTACCCAGCCTTCATTCACATTTATGGCTGTTTGTCAGAGACACCATTTAATATCTGGCCATCCCTGATAAAAACCTTCTCTCTCCTTTGCCCCTCTATTGCCTTTGGAAGAAGATTTGGGGATTGAGAATCAGCAACAAAGTACCTAGTGACCCCTTGGCATCCTGCTAACAGAGAGGCTAATTCTGAACCGTTTCACTATTTTGGAGTTTCATTAATACAAAGCACAGTTGATCATCTCATGTCTCATTTTGTATTCTTATGCAAAAAGTGTGTTTCTACCTAGTCAAGTATAAAATGCCTTTGACAGCTTCCCCTATTCCTGTATTCCAAAGAGAACTGTCTAACTTAAAAGTCCCAGGGTGTATTTGGATTACATTGTATCTTAAGTAAGTATTAAATGCACTGTGCAATCTTGCATTTGTGGATCAAAGAAAGTGTA
Source organism: Podarcis vaucheri (assembly GCF_965113315.1). Taxonomy (NCBI): domain Eukaryota; kingdom Metazoa; phylum Chordata; class Lepidosauria; order Squamata; family Lacertidae; genus Podarcis; species Podarcis vaucheri. Next base: position 128,019,877 of record NC_138760.1, on the reverse strand, counting down.
AAAATCAGAATGTAAGGATACCACCTTCTTCCCTTTAAACTCTATGGAACGTTCAAATCAGTATAGGAATCTTACTAGGTAGTTCCATCACCCTCAGAAGTTAAGGTGGGTAGCCCAGAAGAGGGCATTTCTCTCTTTCATATCTTCTCATCCTCTAAATAGATCCTGACAAGTCTCTGCACTTAAGAAACTCTAAGTGATCATTTCAATCTAATTCACCCCAGATCAAGCTCCACTAAATGCTACTCCTTTCTTTCTTGGTGGATCTGGGTAAGATTCTGCTCCTTCCTAGCTGCAGAGTTTGGCCCGTTAGATATAAAAGTAGCAGGCTCTTCTGATATTCTTACAGAGCAAGGAGTGTTGCAAGTTGTTTTCATTTAATGGGGAATAGGAGGCTAAAATGATTTTTCGTGTATTCATTTATTTGCAGTTGGTCAGCATGGGACACCACACCAGTCCTCTCCATCTTGTTTGCAACCCAGGAGATCACCCGGCATCTTAAGCATTTAGCCAATGTCACCCTGGGCTATAGCATCTATGAGGCTGCTTTTGATGTCAGGACAACTGCCGATGCCATGCTAGGCAGTATTCCAAACTACAGCTGTGGAAGACAGAATAACGTGTTGGCTGTTTTTGAAGCAACTTCTTCTGAAATCCCCAGCCAGATTTCAAGCATGTTAGGCATCTACAAAATGGCACAGGTAGGAATTGGAAGAGAAGAGATCAATTATGCTTCATTCCTCTTTGCTGTCTCTCCAGCAGTGGTGAGGAACCCCTTCATGCCCCAGAAGTTTCTAAACTACAAAGACAACCATTATTTGTAACCATGTTTGTGCAGACTGATGGGAGATGTGCTTCAGCAATATCCTAAGCACCTATTTTTCCAGGGAACACAAAAGAAAAGCACCCAAAAAGAGAAACCAAAGGGGGCGGGGAATCACATTTTAAGAATGTGGAAAGCGATTTAGAAAACCCTCCGCCTCTTTCTGTCTCCCTCCCCAGACTGTCATAGGAAGATGTATTAAAAAGTAGCCCCTGGCTGCTAATGAGTTCTTGTTTCTCAGGAAGACCAGTGGATGTCTGACAGCTAACTGAACATAGAGGTTTAAGTGCTTGCACTCCTTCAGACTGTGCAGCTGCCTAGCTTCTGCCTCTCATTCTGTGTAGTGGCACATTGCGACTGTAGGAAGAGGTTGGAGTGCCAAGACCCCTGAGGGCTCCAGATACTCTGTCTCAATGTCCATTGGAGCCACTTCCTTCTCTGTAAGCTCCAGGTCCTCTTCTGAACAGGATTAATCCATCAGAGGCATGGCAGACATCCTGTAAGCATCTGGTTATTTCAGCCTTTGGCCTGATCATGTGATGGGACCCTTCTTGTGTATTTCTGAAAACATGACACCAATCCTATTCTTACTAGATCAGTTTTGGCTCTGCTGCTCAGGATCTGAATGACAAAACTCAGTTCCCTTTTATCTACTGGATGATCCCCAAAGAAGAAACCCAGCACATGGGGATTGTCAAGTTGTTGTTGCATTTCGGGTGGACATGGATTGGTCTCTTTGTTCCAGACAATGACAATGGAGAAAGGTTCCTGAGTGCTTTCACACCTCCGCTGATCCACTGTGGGATTTGTGTTGCTTTCTTGGAAAAATTTCGGATTTTGACCCTGCGACAAATGTCATCCTTACATTGTAAAGCTTCGGACTTGAGAAAAGTCAAGGTGTTTGTTTATTATGGGGACTCTGAACATGGAATTTATCCAATCATGATTTTACAAAGCATTCCTCAAGTGAGGGAATATCAGGGTATAATCTGGATCACAACAGATCTTATGGACATTGACGATATGTTGTTTCGTAACATGCATTCTTTCCCACCTGCTCAAGGTTCTTTGTCCTTTGTAATGAATACCAAAAAAAGGAGAGAACATGGCTACTATACTCGACTATCATTTGCAACTGAATCTGCATCTGTACAGTTTTGGGAGAAAGCATTCAATTGTTCATGTTCAAAGGATGTGCTGCCCATGGTGGGTTGGACAAGATGCACAGAAAAAGAACTACAGGAAACTTTGTCCCAGAAGGAGATGGAGGCAATCTGGTCTCAAGACCGCTATAGCATTTACTACAGTGTCCAGTTTGTGGCTCAGGCCCTAAATGCTGCATATTCATCCAGATCCAAATTTGAACTTCAAGGACTGCAGCCATGGCAGGTCTGTCCTCTCCCCTTTTTTGCAAACACGTTGTCCATCTCTGGAATCCTTTTCAGATTGTATATTCTTTGAAGTTTATCTCATTGATTAAATATGTATTGGTTTCCTATGCCTTATCTTTAGTAGGACATATTAATAAGTTGTTTTTTATAATTGTTCATCTATTTTTGAGGTTCTAAGATACTTTGAAAATTGATTAAAATCATTTTTTTTAATAGATAACTTGGGAAAGTTAGGGGGACTTTCAAAGCACAAACTAAGCTATGAAAAATTTTTAAGGAGCGTTCTCTTACATAAAGATTAATTAATTACTATATTTATTGCATAATATTTGTATATTGCTTGACGCCTGAAACAAAACCTCAAAGCACTTTACAAAAAAAGTTAAAATAAAAAAATTATCACTGAAGAAAACCCTTATTTAAAACATAGAAAGTCGAAATGACAATAGGATAGCTTAAAACCAATTAAAAGGCATGCTAGCTTTCTACAATTGCCAAGTGCTTGCTAGGATGTGTCCTCTATATGTTTTTATTTGAGTCATATGTCCTGTGAATTTATAACCTGATAAAGGACCTGTTGTAGTGACCAAAAGGTCATCATTTAGCTGACCCAAGGCCTCTGCCTCAATGTCCTTGATTTAGGACAATTCTCATGAAATTGGTAAGATGTCTGGAACCTTCCTCAAAAATGAAAAACAAGACTACATCCCACAAAATATCCAACTTCAGGAAAGGATTTTCTCAATCATATACCCAGGAAACATCCTGCAACAACCCTGATATCATGTTTTCTAAATGCTGGCATTTTCTCTGCCATTCTAGCTTCACACTTTCTTGAAAGAAATTTGGCTTTCCAATTCATCCATAGGAGGGATGTATTCTGATCAGAATGGGGAGCTGACTGCCAACTTTGATATCATGAACTGGGTCGTATTTCCCAATAGATCTCACAGCAGAAAGAAAGTTGGGAGCATCAAGGGACAGGCATCTTCCTACATAAAATTCTCCATTAAACCAGAAGCCATTGTTTGGCCTGGGAGCTTCAGCGAGGTCATTGCATTCATTCATTCAGTCAGTCTTTCTTTCTTTCTTTATTTCATTGCATATATATCACTGGGGAACTTTTTTTTTTTTCTGTTGCATGAGATTTTTCGACTGTTCATATATGTTCTTTCAATGCTGATTTCAAATCTGAAATCGATTCTCATGTACATGCTATAGTTATCTTTCAATTTCCAACTTTTGCTGATATGTCATATTTACACTGGGGATAAGTGGACCGTGACACTTTGATCTACCCTAACCACATGGTAATTATTGTTATGCAAACTTATTTTTTCTTTATTTTTATAGTTTTGTAATCTAAATATTTGTATTTTTCAGATCGGACCATGGCTTCTTCAAGTAGACAAAAATGTGTAAACAAGCCTGGTGCCTTTTGTTATGTATGTGGCTGCTACAAACTTCCTCATCAAAGACACAAAAACACAAGCAGTGTTTGTGACGCGTGCCCATAAAAGCTATTTTGAAATTCCCCTGGGCAACCAACACAAGAAATGGGCTCCGCATATTGTTTGTCACAATTGTGAGGAAATGCTTAGAGACTGGACAAAAGCAAAACAGAAGAGTATGCCTTTTTGGGTTCCCATGATTTGGCGAGAACCCAAGGATCACACAAGTGACTGCTATTTTTGTTCCCCAGTGGTATCTATAAGCTGTTGTTATTCAGCAGCTTGGTAAAGCCTTTCTGTTGTCCAAGCAAGAAGTTGACCATTTTGAGATCCACACAGTTATGCTCCTCACCATGTTCATTTCCATCATCTTCAGAAGAGACAAAACTGGAATTGGGAGTTCCTCGGAGTGCAGGATAGGTCTAATTGCTGAAGGAATACTGGGATAGGTGACAGAATGTCGGTTTTTCTTGCCGATACCCTTCGTATTGACCAGACAAAATTAGCATGACAAAAGGCATCAGGCTTGTTTACACATTTTTGTCTACTTGAACTATTTGAACTATATATGGTTTTCTGCCTCTTCATTTAATCCTCACAACAACCCTGTGAAGTAGGATGGACTGAGAGGAAGTGACTGGCCCAAGGTCACCTAGGAAGCTTCATGGCTTCATGGGAATTTAACCCTTAGTCTCCCAGATTCTTGTCCAACCTTCTGACCACTATGGCACAACTGGCTCTGGTTCCTTTGCTGTGACATCTGTTACGTTCTGATAATATGCTGATAGGAGCCATTTTCAGGTTAACCCTAAGTAGGCCCTGTGCAGAGTGAGACCCACTCCTGATTGTGTAGAGCACTGCTGGTTTCCCTCTGTTTCACCCTCTCTGTTTTGCTTAGCAATTCAGATGGAGAGGGGCAAAGAGAGGAGAGGTTGCTCTTACGCTTGCATTTTCATCTATCCCTCTGAGTGGATGAAACAAAGACATCAATAGGCCAAAAGTTGGCAGTGTGGGCCTAGCTGCCATGTGGGCTTCATCAGCTGCCCAATAACGGCAACTGCTTATAAAAGCACAACAATACACACCATAGTATAGGGCTGCCATACCTCCGTCTTATCTCAGACACATCCAAGAATTGGGCTGCAGAAATGGCACCCAGGCAGCTTTTTGCTGAAACAGAAAACTGTACTGGAAAAATCAAATGTATGACAAGTAGGGCAATTAAAATAAAAATTATTATTATTATTATTATTATTATTATTATTATTATTATTATTATCATTATTCAAAGAAAAGCACACAAAAATTGAGAGCGGGGGGGGGGGGAAATAAAGCTCAATACAGTGGAAACTCTACTCACGACCACAGTCCCTTCCAGAGGCCCATCCTTATAGCGGAATGATGAGCTGGTAGAAGCGCTGTTGTGTGCAGGTGCATTTGGCAGCACTCCACTTCTGTGCATGTGCAGACGGCAGCAGCTGCTTCTGCGTGTGTGCAAGTCGCAGCAAACCCAGTGTTTAATTCTGGGTTTTCCGTGGTAGCAACTTGGAACGGGCCTAATTAGAGCAGGACGTAAGTAGAGGTTCTACTGTAACTTTGTCCTGAATATGGCAACCCTATCATAGTAACAAACAAAAAAAAACAATAAACATCAAATACAGTTTGAAATGGCAAAGTTTGTTTGATCTTTTGTGTTCAACAATTTAAAATGAAACTTTATACAAGTTCTCCACAGTCCAACAAAATTTGGAAGGGTCTCATTCCCATTTTAAGCTTTCTAATCTGGCCTCAGTATTCTAAAAATGATATTTATTTGAGCATTGTTATTAGTCAGGGCCTTCAGATGATGTCTGTAATTCATGCTGATATCCTTTTATGCTCTTTCTCCTTGTTTTTAGGTTGTGCCTCGTTCAAGATGCACCGAAAGCTGTCGCCCTGGATATGCCAGAGTTGCTAAAGAAGGGGATCCCGTTTGCTGCTATGATTGTGCTCCTTGTGCGGAAGGGACCATCTCCATTCTGGAAGGTGGGTAACTCCAGAAGAAAGGGAGAGGCTTGCTGGATCAGGCCAAAGGCCCAGGTGGTCCAAAGCCCTGTTCTCACAGTGTTGAATCAGATGCTTATGAAAAGCCCATAAGCAGGGCCTGAGCACAACAGCCGTCAAGGGAAGGGGACAAATATTGAAGCCTACAGAAGTTGGGCACCACCCCACTCTCTGCCGAGCAGAAGCAAAATTCCAGGGGGTTCCAGGGGTCACCCAGAGTTCGTGCTCCTTTGGAGAATTGAAGACATGGGGAAACTGTTGTAGCTTTAAGAAATATGATTTATTCACATATTTGCACCTTCAGTCTGCATGTAGGGAGTCCAGATCTTAGCACATGATCAAGAGGGACTTGTTCCCCATAGCAGTGCAGAACTCGAGTGCAAGAAATCTCTCCTAACCATTTTTCAGCCACCCTAGCCAAGACGGGTCCTTCCTTGTTCTCTGCCTTATTCTTCCGAGCCTACCTTGCTAAAGACTGTATTTTCCTGATACCTCACATGCACACCCCATCACCAGGGCAACCTCCATCTTCCCAGGCCCAAGAATTCCTCCCAGATGGGCCATCAACAGCTTTTTGTCGTGTTAGGGCTTCTGCCCCATGTAACGTCCTGGCTTGGAAAGATACCTGGCCTGTATTTTTCCACTGACTTACTGTGGGATGTAAACACAGGAGCAGTCAATGACAACATTCCTAGAGTGTACATGTTAGAACATGGGGAGGGATGTCTGTCCAGCAAGCAAGTAAACTTCCTGGGGACGGAGTTCCTCCGCATGTGACCAGAGGTGGGTGTGGCCTCACCTGTGCAGGTAAATGATAAAAGCACAGGGCAGGCAGCCATCTCTCTCTCTCTGCCATTTTCCTTCAATGAGGAAGCATCTAAGGATGCCCTCTTGGCTCCCAGCCAAGAGAGGAGATAAGGACTATCTTGCTACAAGATAGATTCTAAATGTATGTAACCTTTTTAAGCCTGTCTGATTTCTGGGATCATATTGTGAACAGAACGTGAGTAAATTCTTTTATACTTTTATAAAGACTGTGTTGTGTCTTGTATTTTAAGAGGGAACAACGGGGAAATTACCAGAGTAATTATTATAGAGGTTCTAGCGAACCTGTGCACACGTTACCGTTGCGAACTTAAAGGGGAATGTCTATAAACTCTGCTGATATTTTGGGAACTTGTTAGCACAAGTTGGATAAGGATATAATTAGTCAATATATCCTCTCCTGCACCCCAGAACATTCCCACACTTACAACCTTCAATACTCCAGACCTAGCGTCCTCAAACTAAGGCCCGTGGGCTGTATCCGGTCCACCAGGGTCCTGGATCTGGCCTGCCTGGAGTTGGAAGGGGATTGCGGAGGAAGAGGCACCCCACGCGCCCTAGACCCCATGCACCCCGTCTCCCTCTCACGGCCTCCTCACCCGCCTGCGAGCGAGCGCACTGCCTGGATAAGCCGGGCCTCTCCCCACCCACCTCCCCACCACAGAGGCTGGCAGTGCATAGGATGGGGCCGGCATGAGGGCCTTTCTGGCACTGCAGCACACCGCATCCTTGCTACCGCATCACAGGGCTCCTGCCTCGCCTCCCCAAAGCCCAGTACCGGCTCCAATCCCCCGATCTGGCGCGTCTGTAATGCCATGATGTGGAATTCATGATGTGCCAGAGGAGCTGCCCCACAGTAAGTCGGGAGTCATGGAGACGGGCGACATGCATGCAGGAGATTGGTAGAGAGACGCATGGGCAGGCTGAAGTGTGGGGATTGGGGGCTGGAGGACAGGCATACGGGCTTGGGTGGGTGGGTGATGGTTAGGGAGACACTCGGGCAAGTTGGGTTGTGAGGATGGGGCTTAAGGAGACATGGGTCTGGCTGGGTCGTGGGGATCTGGGTTAGGGAGACGTGTATAATCTGGGTTGTGGGGATGGCAGACAAGGCTGGGTTGTGGGGATGGGGGCATGGAAGGCCTGCATGTAGACTGGGCCATGGGGGTGAGGAAGATCCATGTCTAGCCTGGGTTGTAGGGATGAGCATTAGTGATATCACCATCTCATTAACCAAAAGCAGGCCCATACTTCCCGTTGAAATACTTATATGTTTATGTTGATTAAGATCGTGCTTCATTTTAAATATTGTATTGTTTTTCCTCTTTTTGTGCACTACAAATAAAATATGTGCAGTGTGCATAGGAATTCATTCATATTTTCTTTCAAATTATAGTCAGGCCCCCGACAGTGTCTGAGGGACAGTGAACAGGACCCCTGTTTAAAAAGTTTGGGGACCCCTGCTCCAGACAATCAAAATCCTATCATCTATTAATTTATTATTGATGTTTCCCAATGTATCGGAAAACAGACAGTTATGGGTATAAGAATTTTGTGAGTTATGCTGAAGTCATTCTCCTTCTCCTTAGATGCAAAGCATTGCACCAAATGCCCAGAAGATCAGCATGCAAATCAAGCGCGAGACAAATGTGTCCCCAAGACTATAACATTTCTCACTTATGAAGAACCCTTGGGGATTGTCCTGGTTTCCTTTGCCATCTTCTTGTCCTTAACCGCTGGTGTTGTCCTAGGAATCTTCATTAAATACAAGGAAACTCCCATAGTCAAAGCTAACAATCGGGACTTATCCTATATACTCCTTATCTCCCTCCTGCTTTCCTTTTTGTCTTCCTTCCTGTTCATCAGCCGGCCTAGGAAAGTGACCTGCCTTCTCCGACAAACAGCATTCAGCATCATATTTTCATTTGCGGTTTCCTCTGTGTTGGCAAAAACCATCACTGTGGTGCTGGCCTTCCTGGCTACAAAGCCAGGGAACAAGATGAGGAGATGGCTAGGGCAGAGTCTGGCCAACTGCATTGTCCTTTCCTGTTCCAGTATGCAAGCTGTCATCTGCACCATCTGGCTGGGAATCTCCCCACCCTTCCCAGACTCCGACATGCACTCCCAAGCTGCAGAGATCATCCTTCTATGCAATGAAGGATCTGTTGCCATGTTCTACACTGTCCTTGGCTACATGGGCTTCCTGGCTGCCATCTGCTTCACGGTGGCTTTCCTAGCCAGGAAGCTGCCTGGAGCCTTCAATGAGGCCAAGCTGATCACCTTCAGCATGCTGGTCTTCTGCAGTGTTTGGGTGTCTTTTGTTCCCACCTACCTGAGCACCAAAGGGAAGTTCATGGTAGCTGTGCAGGTCTTCTCTATGTTGGCCTCCAGTGCTGGGCTTCTGGGCTGCATCTTCCTTCCCAAATGCTACATTATCATCCTCAGGCCTCATCTAAACACAAAGGCACAGCTAACTACAAAATGCAAAGATGGTAGTATCTGATTCTTTGGTTCTTTGAAGATTCTTAGCGTCACATAAAATACAGTATTGCTAAAGTGGACCTGACCCTGGTGTCAGGATGCTGTCATTGGCTCTTTGCTCTCCTACTTTTAAGGCCCGCTGGGTTCTGGGAGGCGGGGGGGTCTGTGATGCTTTCTATTGATACCGTGTCAGCAAGCCGCTGCTCCATTTCTTTCTCCTCCTCCTCTCCCATTATTTCCCAACTTTACCCCTCATCTGCCTCTGAGCTGTGTCTTCCTCCATCTGTGATGAAGTCCATGGCTATGGTTTCCCATGGCCCTTGTGGGGTGGGCAGCAGTTGTAGTAAGTCTGCTGGGGCCTCCCTTGGTCTCTTTGCCCACTGACACCTCTCACAGGCTCTCATGTATTCCTTGTCCTCATCCCTCATCCTTGGCCACCAGAACTGCTGCGTCTCATGCTTTAACGTCTTGTGCTGCCCGAAGTAGCCCAGTTTAAGGTTGTCATGGCATTGACCCAGCACCTTGGCTCAGAGGTCTCCCGCTGGGATGTAGAGAACTTCTCTCTACAATAGGCCACCCTCCCCTACAAAGCCCTTTGCTTCATTGCTGCTTTCCTGCAGTGCTGTTAACTGCCTTTGGCGAAGGCATCCTCTCTTTGTTTGCTGCTGGAAGTTTGTGACTTCCATGACTGATCCAGCACCTAGTTGTAGCTCTGCTGGTTTCAAGATATGTCTATACACTGAGACTGTCTCGTCGTTCTGATATTCAGGCTTCCTGGAGAGAGCATCCACTGCTCGATTCTGACTATCCGACACATACTGGACCCTGAAGTCAAACCGAGCAAAGAACTGTGTGCAGTGGACCTGCTGCTGATTTAGACGACACTCCAGATCGTGATGGTCGGTGCACGCCTCCACCTTGTGCTATGCTCCTTCCAGGAAGTGTCTCCACACTTCAAAGGCTTCATTGACTGCTAAAAGGTCGTTTTCCCAAATAGTGTCATTCTGTTCGGAAGGAGCCAATTTTTGAGAGTGGAAGGCGCACAAGCTTAGTGCCCCCTCTTGGTCTTCCTGCAGCAGCACAGCACCAACCAATCTGTCATAGGCATCCCTTTCTACAACCAACAGGCTGCGGGGGTCTGCATGAGCTAGGTACACCTCTGAGGAGAACAAGGTTTTGAGATGCTCAAATGCCTGTTGCGCCTCAGCAGTCCACTGGAACGGATTCTTGCCCCTCTAGCAATCCATGAGGGGGGGGTTGTGAGTTTCAAATAGGCTGGCATGAACTTGCGGTAATAGTTGATGAACCTTAAAAACCTCTGAAGGTTTTTCATTATCTTGAGCTCCTCCCACGAAACTACACTCTGCACCTTAGCAGGATCCATAAGCACCCCCTCAAGTGTGAAGTGGTACCCCAAGAAATCCTTGCCAATTCTTCATTTTGATGATTTATTGTGCTGGTTAATTGTTCTACGTGTCATCTTCACAATAAATTTTGTTGTAAAAGCCATTGAAATTGTTCTTCTAGGTTATCAGTATTAGCTGGCTGCCCTGTTACGCCATCTGTCATGATTTATGACCTAACAGCCAATGAAAGTTAACTCGGGACAATCTGTCAGGATGCTGTCAGCAGCTTCTGGCTGGTTGCCCAGGAAAGCATAAAGACAAGGAAAGATTTCTTACCATCCTTTCTTATTTCAATTATTACAGAGAGAGGCTATATAACTCAGCCTCTTGGATAATAGTATTGTCCCGAGTGAATCTCCACCCTCATCTCTCCCATATCCTCATTTGTCACTTCTATGAGTGCTGCTACGTGCCCTCTGTCTTTGAGCTCTTTCCTCTCCTACTTTCAAGGCTTGCCAGGTTCTAGGAGATGGAGGATCCTGGATGCTTTCTAATGACTTCAACCAGCTGCCATTCCACCTTTTCATCATCTGTCATGAATACCCACAGCATTAAGCCTGGGTCTGACTGTTAACTGTCTCTCACTTTGCTGAGGTTTGAAGCTCTTTCATCCATGGTAATGTCACTGGCCAACGTTACTCCTGCAACTAGGTCACCAGCAGCCTGGCTCTCCAGCAAACCTAATGTTTTAATTCATAGCCTGAGCATGAAGAAGAATATGGAGATCATTGGGTGGTTGGGCTTAGTGTTCACCAGTGTGCGGATGATACACAGCTCTACCTCTCTTTAAAATCAGAACCAGTGAAGGGGGTGAAGGTCCTGTGTGAGTATCTGGAGATGGTTGGAGGATGTATAGTAGCCAACGGATTGAGCTCCATCTGGTAGGCCATCTGAGACCCTACATACCCACAGACTGTCTCGCCAGAGTAGTGCATGCTCTAGTTATCTCCCACTTGGTCTACTGAATTCAGGTAGGTAGCCGTGTTGGTCTGAAGCAGTTGGAAAAAATAAAAAATAAAAATTTTAAAAATGTCCAGTAGCACCTTAGAGACCAACTAAGTTTGTTCTGGGTATAAGCTTCCATGTGTTAAGTTGTGGTTCAAGGACCCGACCCCCGCGATGTGAAATGAATACACAAGGACACGTGATATAAGGTTAATGGGCATGGAAAGGCCACAACTTTATTGATTACAGCAGTGAAAAAGGTATTGGCTTAGGCATTGGATCTCTAAAACAAGTGGGTTTATTCACCAGTAGGTGGAGCCTGTTGATGCTAATCCAACTATAGGCTCCCCCCCCTGATGTCACTGAGGGTCGTGCCATGGCCTCCTGCCAAGCAGGCATCGGACAGAACACACGACCGCCAGATTCCTTTAACAGAATACCCAAAAACTGAAGGCATAGGCGATGGCCACACCTAGCCCTTCGACACACCACAACACATTATTCCAATGCCTAACCTACCCACCAGTACCACAAAAGTTGTGACGATTGCTACGAGGTAGGCGAAAAAACCAAAAAGCCTAATGCCAAATGGAAAAACTCCTACCAGCCCCCCCCCCCCCGGGCAACTAGGGCGACCAACCTAAGGTCCATAGCAAGGCCAATGACCTAAGCCCTAACTCTAAGGGAGTGGAGGGTGGGTGACTCGCGACGAGACGACGACGAAGAATGAGGCTGGGGAGAGGCTGGCGCCAGAGCAAAAGGCTGCTGAACACCCCCCCCCTCCGAGGCACCTGGTAGGATGCCTGCAGAGGGGCGTGGGCGGCAGCCAGGTGAGGTGGAGGCAGGGGGCTAACGCCCCCTGCTAGGGGCGGTGCTCGGGCTCCCGCCCACAACCACTCCCCTCTCTTCCAGGGAGGAGAGTCTTTGTGGTTCAAGGACCCGACTCCCGCGATGTGAAATGAATACATAAGGACACGTGATATAAGGTTAATGGGCATGGAAAGGCCACAACTTTATTGATTACAGCAGTGAAAAAGGTATTGGCTTAGGCATTGGATCTCTAAAACAAGGGGGTTTATTCACCAGTAGGTGGAGCCTGTTGATGCTAATCCAACTATAGGCTCCCCCCTGATGTCACCGAGGGTCGTGCCATGGCCTCCCGCCAAGCAGGCATCGGACAGAACACACGACCGCCAGATTCCTTTAACGGAATACCCAAAAATTGAAGGCATAGGTGATGACCACACCTAGCCCTTCGACACACCACAACACATTATTCCAATGCCTAACCGCCACCGGAGCCTAAAGGCTCGCCGCCAATACCCTCAAAGCTGCAACCAATCCCAGATGCTATTGCTGACACTATCTAACCAAATATCGTTCCCCAGATCTGATAGATGCACTCCGTCATTCAGGTATAAGGCTTGGTCGCTGATCCGGATCCGGTCATGATAAATGACACGGCCATACATGAAGCGCAACCAACGGGTCACTGCCCGATTTATGAGTTTTCTGGTTTTTTCAATGGTCATACAGCTCTGCGCACCGCGCCAAAAAATTCTCTTCAGGAGGGAGGACCAGAACACCGCCGTTCTGGGACAGAAGGCAGCAAACGCATTCAAGTCTCTTTTTATGTTTGACACCAAGTCCACACTCCTTCTGTTGGCGAGGTCATTCTCCCCCAATTGAATGACAAGGATGTCGGGAGGGCCAAACGTGGCTACTTTCTCCCACAGCAATGGCATAAGCTCTTCCCAACGCATGCCTCTTCTCGAAAACCAGGAAACTCGAACTCCGGGTGGAAAACCAAGATTAGGCGCGAGGCCGCGGCTGGCCGCCCGTAAACGGGCCCAATGTGGCCACAGATCCACACATTTCTCCTGAGCACAGCTGGGGATAAAAGGACAGAAAGAGCAGGTAAGTAGGGTGATGTAGCAGAGTGCGTTCTAGCGAATATAACTCTTATAAGCGTTGTATTCCCACCGGCCCATTTCTTTAATCCTATCCGCAGGCAGCCCCAAGTGGGCAGCTGTTGTTGCAGCGCCAATCCTAAATGAATGCGCAGCATACTCCTGGGATACATGGCGGCTACATGTATCTTGAGCACGTCCCAAATCATCAAGATGGGAAAGGTACTGCAGGACATCATCAGTGGTGGGTGGCAAGTTATGCGACAGCCCAGATAACCCAGACCTGAAACCCAGGAAATCGCACCAGGCCTTCTTGTAAGACCTGAGAGTGGAGGGTGCGACGGACGCTAATACTCCCTGTATCACTTTGCACCTCCAATGTTCCACAGGTGCTCCACAACGAGACGACGGCGAAGAATGAGGCCGGGGAGAGGCTGGCGCCGGAGCAAAAGGCTGCTGAACATGCCCCCTCCGAGGCACCTGGTAGGATGCCTGCAGAGGGGCGTGGGCGCCAGCCAGGTGAGGTGGAGGCAGGGGGCGTTAGCTCCCGCCCACAACCACTCCCCTCTCTTCCAGGGAGGAGAGTCTTTGTGGGTGAACATATCAAACGACACATCAATTCTTCAAACAGCTCTTAGAATCATAGAATCATAGAGTTGGAAGAGACCACAAGGGCCATCGAGTCCAACCCCCTGCCAAGCAGGAAACACCATCAGAGCACTCCTGACATATGGTTGTCAAGCCTCTGTTTAAAGACCTCCAAAGTAGGAGACTCCACCACACTCCTTGGCAGCAAATTCCACTGTCAAACAGCTCTTACTGTCAGGAAGTTCTTCCTAATGTTTAGGTGGAATCTTCTTTCTCGTAGTTTGGATCCATTGCTCCGTGTCCGCTTCTCTGGAGCAGCAGAAAACAACCTTTCTCCCTCCTCTATGTGACATCCTTTTATATATTTGAACATGGCTATCATATCACCCCTTAACCTCCTCTTCTCCAGGCTAAACATGCCCAGCTCCCTTAGCCGTTCCTCATAAGGCATCGTTTCCAGGCCTTTGACCATTTTGGTTGCCCTCCTCTGGACACGTTCCAGTTTGTCAGTGTCCTTCTTGAATTGTGGTGCCCAGAACTGGACACAGTACTCCAGGTGTGGTCTGACCAGAGCAGAATACAGTGGCACTATTACTTCCCTTGATCTAGATGCTATACTCCTATTGATGCAGCCCAGGATTGCATTGGCTTTTTTAGCTGCCGCGTCACACTGTTGGCTCATGTCAAGTTTGTGGTCAACCAAGACTCCTAGATCCTTTTCACATGTACTGCTCTCAAGCCAGGTGTCACCCATCTTGTATTTGTGCCTCTCATTTTTTTTGCCCAAGTGCAATACTTTACATTTCTCCCTGTTAAAATTCATCTTGTTTGTTTTTGCCCAGTTCTCTAATCTGTCAAGGTCGTTTTGAAGTGTGATCCTGTCCTCTGGGGTGTTAGCCACCCCTCCCAGTTTGGTGTCATCTGCAAATTTGATCAGGATGCCCTTGAGTCCATCATCCAAGTCGTTGATAAAGATGTTGAATAAGACCGGGCCCAAGACAGAACCCTGTGGCACCCCACTAGTCACTCTTCTCCAGGATGAAGAGGAACCATTGATGAGCACCCTTTGGGTTTGGTCAGTCAGCCAGTTACAAATCCACTGAGTGGTAGCATAGTCAAGACCGCATTTTACCAGCTTCTTTACAAGAATATCATGGGGCACCTTGTCAAATGCCTTGCTGAAATCAAGGTAGGCTACATCCACTGCGTTCCCTTCATCTACCAGGCTTGTAATTCTGTCAAAAAACGAGATCAGATTAGTCTGACATGACTTATTTTTCAGAAATCCATGCTGACTATTGGTGATCACAGCATTCCTTTCTAGGTGCTCACAGACTGTTTGCTTAATGATCTGCTCCAGAATCTTCCCTGCTATTGATGTCAGACTGACTGGGCGGTAATTATTTGGGTCCTCTCTTTTCCCCTTTTTGAAAATAGGGACAACATTTGCCCTCCTCCAGTCTGCCGGGACTTCACCTGTTCTCCAGGAATTCTCAAAGATGACTGCCAGTGGTTCTGAGATCACATCTGCCAGTTCTTTTAATACTCTTGGATGCAGTTCATCTGGCCCTGGAGACTTGAATACATCTAAACTAGCCAAATATTCTTGTACTATCTCCTTAGTTATTCTGGGCTGTGTTTCCTTTGCTGAATCATTTGCTCCAAATTCTTCAGGTCGGGCATTGTTTTCTTTATCGGAGAAGACTGAGGCAAAGAAGGCATTGAGGAGTTCAGCCCTTTCTGTGTCCCCTGTTTGCATTTCACCATCTTCTCCTCTGAGTGAACCCACTGTTTCTTTGTTCTTCCTTTTGCTACGAACATACCCATAAAAGCCTTTTTTGTTGCTTTTAACCTCTCTAGCAAGCCTGAGTTCATTCTGTGCTTTAGCTTTTCTGACTTTGTTGTGGGTGGGGTATAAATATTAAAATAGCTGCTGTTTTGATTATTCCTGCATTGCAGAAGTTTATACTACATGATCCTCAGGGTCCCTTCCAACTCTAGGATTTGTCAGTTCTATTGCAAGCAGTGACAGTCCCATAAGAAGATCCTTGAGAAATGGAACACCAGGTTCATCCAGCAGGGTCATTCGCAGACACTGATGATCCTTCGGTCTCTTTTCACTTTCATGTTTGATCATTGCAGTGAGTAGCTGTGCACTGTAAGTGGTGAAGAACCTCCTCCCAACCCTTTTGGCTGCAAATCCAATAGCTACTTACTTGGGAGGATGGCCCACTAAACTGAATGGGAATTCTGAGTAGAGATGCTAGGATTGCACTGTTGGCATTACAGGAAACTTTTAAACATACACAGATTGACAGGCCCATCAGTGAGTTCTTACAAAAAACAATTTCCCTAGTGGTTCAAAGAGCAATAGAACTTCAACAGCTGAAGGCCTCATTTGCAAGCAGTGAGAGTCACTTCAGAAGGTTCCACATCTTCAAGAATCTGCCCCAAACTCCACTACCACCTGCAGTAAAACACACTGTTCTTGAATGTATAATGGATTGTTACATACTGGACACCATAGATAACACTGATGTTAATAGCCTTCCTCTGCCCAACTATGTATGATTGAAATTCTTCCAGGGAAGGAGCAATCTTCAAGGTCTATAAGAGATTTCTCTGTCCCGACTCTTCCAACATTCAGCTTCATTGGAAGTCAAATTGAATTGACTCTCTAGTCGGCTGCTAATATACAGTGGTACCTCAGGTTAAGAACTTAATTCGTTCTGGAGGTCCTTTCTTAACCTGAAACTGTTCTTAACCTGAGGTACCACTTTAGCTAATAGGGCCTCCTGCCGCCGCTGTGCGATTTTTGTTCCCATCCTGAAGCAAAGTTCTTAACCTGAGGTACTATTTCTGGGTTAGCAGAGTCTGTAACCTGAAGCGTCTGTAACCCGAGGTACCACTGTATTACTAAGCCATGACCAGATATTGTTGCTACTGCATAAAGCCAATGGACCAGTCAGCTGGTTGGGTTGTCTCATGAACCCGAACTTCTATTAGCTCAAGTGAGTATCTCATGACTTATCTCCGTGTTAGAGACCTCCATTGGATGCCGATGAATCTATAGTTCTGAGGCAGTGTGGTGTAGTGATCAGGGAGTTGGACAGGGGCCTAGGACACAAGGGTTTAAATTCCCACTTAAAGGCCAAACTTCTAGTATTATTACTGGGAGGGAGGAAAACATTTTCCTATCCATATTACCCACAGCATGCTTATAAACCTCTATCATGTCCTGCCTTGGTCCATCATAGCTATTCTATAGTTTCTTGGACTTTACTGGTCAATGTTTCGTCAAGTTTAGAAGGGCCCAGATTGACAGTCCCATCTTTGAGTTCTCACAAACATGTTTTGCCCTGGCTCTGCAGCTGCCCATTGAGTCACACACCGATTCCAGGGATTTGCAGAGGAGGTGGACCTTCTTAACCTTATAATTATCAAAATCATGGTGATTTGTTTATCTAGTCCAGGGATTTCGCCAATGGTGGCCTTGGAGTCCACAAATCACATAAGCATCAGAATCACAGGCAGAATGAGATAACCTATTGTCACAAGCCTGCAAGAAGGACTGGGTCATAAATATCAGAAGCCTCGCCTGAGAGATTTGGGGCTGGCAGGGCTTGTTTCTATGGGAGGTTTCCTTTTTCTCTGCTTCTGAAGCTACTGTAGTAGTCCAGCTGTACTTCTAATGTTACTTCTTTCATAAGAGTGTACGACTCTTGCAGGCATAGTCAGGATGATATTTATGCTGTTGCTATTTGTGCTGCTTATGCCCTATGGAGCCAGTAGGATGCTGAAAGCAAAATGCCCATTGAACCTATATATGGAATCTGATCCGTTGAATTATTACAGGCCAGGAGACCACCTCATTAGTCAGGTCATATTTCCAGCAATTTATAGAACTTACCCATTCAACTTTTTTCGGCATCCCGAAAACACTGTTATGACGTAAGTGACTTTATGTTACCCAGTCTGCATTCACATTTATTGCTGTTTTCCAGAGGCAGCATCTAATTTCTGCCCATCCCTAATTAAACTTTCTCTCTCCATTGCCCCCCTATTGCCTTTCGAATTAGATTTGGGGATTGAAAGTCAGCATTGAAGTACCCAGTGACCCCTTAATATCCTGCAAATAGAGAGTTTAATTCTGAATCCTTTCCCTTTTTTTGGGCTATAGTTTCCTTAATAAAAGGGCAGCATCTAAAGCACAATTGATCATCTCATGTCCTTCTTCCTGGGAAGCTCTTTCTGAACTGCTCCATATAAAGATAACACATTAAAGGAAAATTTGGCTTTTTAATATATTTTTATGCAAAAAGGGTGTTTCTTCCTGGTCAATAATTACATGCCTTTGCAGAGCTCCCCCTGTTCCCAACAGAACTGTCTAACTTAAATTTCTCGTGTGGTGTTGGGTGTATTTGGATTGCATCATGCTAATCTTGCAATTGGGGATCGAAGAAAGTGTAAAAATCGGAACGTAAGGTAACCACCTCCTTCCCTTCAGACTCGCTGGAACGCTCAAATCAGTATAGGAATCTTACTAGGTAGTTCCACCAGACTCAGAAGTTAAGGTGGGTAGACCAAGAGAGGGCATTTCTCTCTTTCATATCTTCTCATCTTGTAAATAGTTCTTGCCAACTTAAGGAACTCTAAATTGCAATCTAATTCACCCCAGCTCAAGCTCTCCTAAATGCTACGATTTTTCATGTATTCATTTATTTGCAGTTTTTCAGCAAATGACACCTCAGCAGTCCTCTCCATCTTGTTTGCAACCCAGGAGATCACCCGGCATCTTAAGCATTTAGCCAATGTCACCCTGGGCTATAGCATCTATGAGGCCGCTTTTGATGTCAGGACAACTGCCGATGCCATGCTAGACAGTATTCCAAACTACAGCTGTGGAAGAAAGAGTAATGTGTTGGCTGTTTTTGAAGCAACTTCTTCTGAAATCCCCCACCTTATTTCAAGCATGTTAGGCATCTACAAAATGCCGCAGGTAGGAATTGGAAGAGAAGAGATCAGTTATGTTTCATTCCTCTTTGCTGTCTCTCCTGCAGTGGTGAGGAACCCCTTCATGCCCCCAGAAGTTTCTAAACTGCAAAGCCAACCATTCTGTCAATTAGCCATGCTTTTGCAGACTGATGGGATTTCTACTTCAGCAATATTCTAAGGGCCAATTTTTCCAAGGAACACAAAAGAGAAGCATCGAAAAAGAGAGACCGGGGGGGGGGCGGGGAGGAGTCACATTTTAAGAATGTGGAAAGCGATTTAGAAAACCCTCAGCCTCTTCCTGTCTCCCTCCCCAGACTGTCAATAGGAAGATGTAGTTGACAGTAGCCCCTGGCTCCAAATGAGTTCTTGTTTCTAAGGAAGACCAGTGGCTGTCTGGCACTAACTGAACACAGAGGTTTAAGTGCTTGCACTCCTCCAGACTGTATAGATGCTTAGCAGTGCTATTTCTGTGGAGATGCAGGGAGACGCATAGCCCTAAACATTTTGTGAAACTACCAATGAAGCATCTGATCAGGATCTGCATTGTAAAATGAGCTTAAAATATATATTTTAAAATATCTGTATCTCTTATGCCAGGCAGCATCTCTCATGCCAGGCAGCGGAGTGCATCGGCAGATGTGCTCATCTTAAACAGGGCCCCTCTGGTTTATTGCGGTCATAAAAAGCCTGAGAGCAAAAGGTCACTGACCCTACATATTACAGAATATAATAAAGCTGTAATAAAAGCAGCTAAATTAAGAGCTGGTAAATAATAAGGTTTTGCCATTTGGCCTCTCAAAGAGTCATTTGCCTAAAGGTCAAAAGGCTAAGCATCTGGCTGGCAGAAAGGGAGGGAGTATCTGGGGAAGCCTTTTTAAAGTTGTTTCCTTTTAAATAGATCCTTTTACTCTGCAAAGATTTCTTTTCCTTTTAAAAGGTTATTTATGTTATGTATAATATGATATTCTGTTGTAAGCATCTAGAGAGTAAGAAATGTTAAATTCTTATTTCATAGAATCATAGAATCATAGAGTTGGAAGAGACCACAAGGGCCATTGAGTCCAACCCCCTGCCAGGCAGGAAACACCATCAGAGCACTCCTGACATATGGTTGTCAAGCCTCTGCTTAAAGACCTCTAAAGAAGGAGCTCTTTCATAGATGGTGTGTAAAAAGGTGAACAAAAGATCTGTTTAAGATAAAATTAGAACAATTAGCCATCTGCTTGGCAGTGAATAGGGCAAGAGGCCAAAGGTTATCTGGTAATTAAGGTGCCTTGTTGAGGTTAATGGCTACTTGTTTGCCATTTATAAATAGAAGAAAATATAGCTCTCTGTCTCCCATAAAAGGTAATAGGAAATGGGTGTATCTTTTATGATTGGTTCTAGCAAACAGCCAATAGAAATTTCAACCAGGCTGATTGGACAGAGGCAGCCAAAGGAGGAGCAAGGGGACTGGGCTGAGGGAATATAAGTGCTGGCCATAATGGCAGGAGGGCAGGCAAGAGCTTGGTAACCATATACCACTGTGCCTCTTATTTATTTGTCCGACAAATAAATTATTATTTTAATTTCTCTATTGCTGCGTTGAATATTTCATTCCAGCTAAGCGTTAACCACAAGCAGGGTGCTACACCAGGAGAAGAAACTACAATTTTTTTAGTTTCTTCTCTAGCATTGTAAATCGTCAGTTCCTTTGAATAGCATCGTGAATCATCAGTTTCATTGCTACCCCCAATGGCGGCTTCCTTTCCTTTCCCAGTGTTTCCTGAGTATAAGACGGAAGCGAGAGTGCCCCTAAACATATTTTTTAGGGGGAAAAGCACTGCTGTTTAGCATCTGCCGCTCATTCTTTGCATTGTGACTCTCGGAAGAGTTTGGGGTACCATGACCCCTGAAGGCCCCAGATGCCCTGGTCTGTCTCAGTGTCCAATGGAGCCACTTCCTTCTCTGTAAGCTCCAGGTCCTCCACTGAACAGGATTCCTCCATCAGAGGCACGGCATGCATCCCATAAGCCTCTGGTTAGCTACTGTGAGAAGATGGGCCTGGTCATGCAATGAGGCCTTTCTTGTGTATTCCTGAAACCCTGACACCAATCCTTTTCATACTAGATCAGTTTTGGCTCTGCTGCTCATGATCTGAGTGACAAAACGCAGTTCCCTTTTATCTACCGGATAGTCCCCAAAGAAGAAACCCAGTACATGGGGATTGTCAAGTTGTTGCTATATTTTGGGTGGACGTGGATCGGTCTCTTTGTTCCGGACAACGACAATGGAGAAAGGTTCCTGAGTGTCTTCACCCTTCTGATGATCCGCAGTGGGATTTGTGTTGCTTTCTTGGAAAAAATTCATATTTCAACCCTGGGACAAATGTCATCCTTACATTGTAAACCATCTGATTTGGGACAAGTCAAGGTGTTTGTTTATTATGGGGACTCTGAGCACAGAATTTATCCAATCATGATGTTACAAAGAATTCATGAAGTGAGGAAATCTCAGGGGATAGTCTGGATCACAACATATCTTCTGGACATTGATGAGATGTTGTTTGGTGGCACGGATTACTTCCAGCCTGCCCAAGGTTCTTTGTCCTTTGTAATGAATACCAAAAAACGGACAGAACATGGCTACTATACTCGAATTTCATTTGAAGCTACAGCTGCAGCTGCAGAGTTTTTCAAGAGAGTATTCAGTTGTACATGTTCAAACAATGTGCTATCCGTGGAGGGTTGGACAAAATGCACAGAAAAGGAAACATTGGAAACTTTGTCCCAGAAGGAGATGGGGGCAATCTGGTCTCAAGACCGCTACAGCACTTACTACGGCATCCAGTTTGTGGCCCAAGCCTTAAATGTCGCATATTCATCCAGATCCAAATGGATGTTAATGGCGAGTGGAGGAAACAGATTGGAACTTCAAAGGTTGCAGCCATGGCAGGTCTGTCCTCTCCCCTTTTTTGCAAATACTCTATGGAATCTGTTTCAGATTGTATATTCTTTGTAGTTTACGTCATTGTTATTGTTAAATATGTTTAGGTTTCCTATGCCCTGTCTTTAGTAGGACACGTTAATAAGGATTTTTTAGTTGTTCAGCTATTTTTGTGGTTCTTATATACTTTGAAAATTGATTAAAATCATTTTTAATACATAATTTGGGAAGGTTGGGAGGAATCTTTCAAAGCACAAAATAAGCTATGAAAAATTGTTAAGGAGCATTCTCTTACATAAAGCTTAATTAATTAATTACTATATTTAGTTCATAACATTTATATATTGCTTGACTCCTGAAGAAACCCTCAAAGCACTTTACAAAAACATTAAAATAAAAAAATTCACTAAAGAAAACCCTTACTTAAAACATAGAAAGTTGAAATCACAATAGGATAGGATAAAGCCAATTAAAAGGCATGCTAGCTTTCTACAGTTCCCAAGTGCTTGCTAGGATGTGTCCTCTATATGTGTTTGAGTCATATGTCCTGTGAATTTATAATCTGATAAAGGACCAGTTGTAATGACCAAAAGGTTGTTATCTTTAGCTGACATGAGGCCTTGATGTCCTTGATTTAGGACCATTCTCTCAAAACTGGTAAGATGTCTGGAACCTTACTCAATTATCCAAGAAAAACAAGACTATGCCCCACAAAATATCCAAAGTCATGAAAAGCTTTGCTCAATAAAATACCCACATACTCATTTTCTCACGAAATCCGCATATCATGTTTTATAAAGCTGGTGTTTTCTCTGCCATTCTAGCTTCACACTTTCTTGAAAGAAATTTGGCTTTCCAATTCATCCATAGGAGGGATGTATTCTGATCAGAATGGGGAGCTGACTGCCAACTTTGATATCGTGAACTGGGTCGTATTTCCCAATAGCTCTCACAGCAGAATGAACGTTGGGAGCATCGAGGGACAGGCATCCTCCGGCATAAAATTCTCCATTAAACCAGAAGCCATTGTGTGGCCTGGGAACTTCAGCAAGGTCATTGCATTTATCTGTTTATTTATCGTACTTATATCCCACCTTTTCTCTATGGAGCTTCATGGCTACCTGGGAACTGAACCTTAGTCTCCTGGGTTCTCATCCAACTCTCTAACAACTATGGCACAACTGGCCCTGGTTGCCTTGCTGTGACATCTGTTAAGTTCTGATATTTTGCTGATAGATGCCATTTTCAGTTTAACCCTAAGTGGGCTCTGTGCAGAGAGAGACCCACTCCTGGTTGTGTAGAGCACTGCTGTTTTCTCTCTGTTTTGCATAGCAATTCAGATGGAAAGGGGCAAAGAGGGGAGAGGCTGCTCTTAAGCTTGCATTTTCATCTATCCCTCTGAGTGGATGAAACAAGGACATCAATGGGCCAAAAGTTGGCAGTGTGGCCCTAGCTGCCATGTGGGCTTCATCAGCTGCCCAATAAAAGCACAATAATACGCTTCATAGTGTATAGCTGCCATTCCTCCGGGTTCTCATGGACACATCCGGGAATAGGCTGCAGAAATGGCACCCAGACACAGCTTTTTGCTGAAACAGCAAAATGCCATGGAAAACCCAAACGTATGACAAGCAGAGTGATTTTAAAAAAAAAATGATTAAAATTTCAAAGAAAAAGCCAAAAAATCATTTAGAAAGGAAAAAATAAAGCTCAACAACTTTGTCCGAAATATGGCAACCTTTTCACAGTGACAAAAAAAGAACAATAAATCTCAAAAGGCCATAGTTTGTTTAATCCTTTGTGTTTAACAATTAAAAATGAAACTGTATGTCAGAAAGAAAATGAATTCTCCACAGTTCTACCAAATTTTTAAGGGTCTCACTCCCATTTTAAAGCTTTCTAACCTGGTCTCAGTATTCTAAAAATGATTTTTATTTGAGCGTATTTTTAGTCAGAGCCTTCAGATGATGTCTGTGCTTTATGTTGATCTCCTGGGATGCTCCTTTTCTTAGTTTTTAGGTTGTGCCTCGTTCAAGATGCACCGAAAGCTGTTGCCCTGGATATGCCAGAGTGGCTAAAGAAGGGGAGGCTGTTTGCTGCTATGATTGTGCTCCTTGTGCGGAAGGGACCATCTCCACTGAGGAAGGTGGGTAACTCCAGAGGAAAGGGAGAGGCAAGATTTCTTGGTATTCCAGGGGTAACACAGGGTTCATGCTCCTTTGGAGAACTGAAGACTCAGGGGAGACTGCTGTAACTTTAAGAAATATTATTTATTCACATATTTACACCTTCAGTCTGCATGGAGGAAGAGCGACTTGTTTACCACAGCAGTGCAGCACTTCAGTGGAAGAAATCTCTCCCAATCAATCTTCAGCTAGCCTATCCAACAAGGCAGCCTTGTTTTCTGCCTTATTCTTCCCAGCACACCTTGCTAAAGACTGTGTGACACCTCAAACGCACACTCCATCACCATGGCAACCTCTGTCAGAAAACAGACAGGTATGAGTGTAAGAATTTTGTTAGTCATTCTGAAGTCATTCTTCTTCTCTTCAGATGCAAAGATTTGCACCAGATGCCCAGAAGATCATCATGCAAATCAAGCGCGAGACAAATGTGTCCCCAAGACTATAACATTTCTCACTTATGAAGAACCCTTGGGGATTGTGCTGGTTTCCTTTGCTCTCTTCTTGTCCTTGACCACCGGCATTGTGAAAGGAATCTTCGTTAAATACAAGGAAACTCCCATAGTCAAAGCTAACAATCGTGATTTATCCTATATACTCCTCAGCTCCCTCCTGCTTTCCTTTTTGTCCTCCTTCCTCTTCATCGGCCGGCCAAGGAAAGTGACCTGCCTTCTCCGACAAACAGCCTTCAGCATCATCTTCTCAGTTGCTGTCTCTTCTGTTTTGGCAAAAACCATCACTGTGGTGCTGGCCTTCCTGGCCACAAAGCCAGGGAACTCAGTGAGGAGATGGCTGGGGAAGAGTTTGGCCAACTCCATTGTCCTTTCCTGTTCCGGTATCCAAATTGTCATCTGCAGCATCTGGCTGGGAATCTCCCCACCCTTCCCAGACTCCGACATGCACTCCCAAGCTGCAGAGATCATCCTTCTATGCAATGAGGGATCTGTTGCCATGTTCTACACTG
Source organism: Podarcis vaucheri (assembly GCF_965113315.1). Lineage (NCBI taxonomy): Eukaryota > Metazoa > Chordata > Lepidosauria > Squamata > Lacertidae > Podarcis > Podarcis vaucheri. The sequence goes on along the minus strand of NC_138760.1, from coordinate 127,994,950 downwards.
TTCTTGGCTACATGGGCTTCCTGGCTACCATCTGCTTCACTGTGGCTTTTCTAGCCAGAAAGCTTCCCGGGTCCTTCAATGAAGCCAGGCTGATCACCTTCAGCATGCTGGTCTTCTGCAGTGTTTGGGTGTCTTTTGTTCCCACCTACCTGAGCACAAAAGGGAAGTTCATGGTTGCTGTGCAGGTCTTCTCTATGTTGGCCTCCAGTGCTGGGCTTCTGGGTTGCATCTTCCTTCCCAAGTGCTACATTATCATCCTCAGGCCTGATCTGAACACAAAGGCACATCTAACTACAAAAAGTGAAGGTGGTAGTGTCTGATTCTTAGCTTCTTTGAAGATTTTTGGCTTCACATAAAATACAATGTTGTTAACGTGGACCAAACATTGCTGTCAGAATGCTGTCAGCAGCTTCCAGCTGGTTGCCCAAGAAAGCATAAAGACTTTGGTCATCTTGGTCTTCCTTTCAAAGCACAGCACCAACCACTCTGTCAAAGGCGTCTCTTTATTTGACCAACACCCTGTGGGGGTCTGCATGAGCTAGGGACACCTCTGAGGAGAACAAGGATTTGAGATGCTCAAATGCCTGTTGTGCCTCAGCTGTCAACTGGAACGGCTTCTTGCCCCATCAAGCAATCCGTGAGGGGTGTAGTGAATAGGCTGACATGAACTTGCGGTAATATTTGGCCAATGCTACAAACCTCTGCAGGTCTTTCTTTGTCTTGGGCTCCTGCCGCGAAACTACGCTCTGCACCTTAGCTGGATCCATATGCACCCCCTCACTTGTGAGGTGATACCCCAGGAAATCTTTGCGAATTCTGCATTTTGTTGATTTATTGTGCTGCTTAATTGTTTTATGTGTGATCTTAACAATAATTTTTGTTGTAAAAGCCATTGAAATGGTTCTTCGCGGTTATCAGTGTTGGCTGGCTGCCCCGTGGCTCCTGCTACGCCATCTGTCATGATTTATGACCTAACCGCCAATTAAAGTTGACTCAGGACGAATTGTCAGGATGCTGTCAGCAGCTTCTGGCTGGTTGCCCAGGAAATCATATAGAAAAGGAGAGGTTTCTTACCGTCCTTTTTTATTTCAATTTTTACAGAGAGGCTATAGAACTCAGCCTCTTGGATAATGGTGTTGTCCCGAGTGAATCTCCACCCTTGTCTCTCCCACATCCTCATTCGTCACTTCTCCGGGTGCTGCTACATGCCCTCTGTCTTTGAGCTCTTCGCTCTCCTACTTTCAAGGCTTGCCAGGTTCTAGGAGATGGAGGGTCCTGGATGCTTTCTAATGACTTCAATCAGCTGCCATTACACCTTTTCATTATCTGCCAACTAAGGAGGGTCTTAATTGCTTTCTAATGACATTGTATCAACTAGCTGCCGCTCCACTTCTGCCACTTCCTCCTTGTCTCCCATTATTTCCCAACTTTTCCCCTCTCTTGCCTCTGAGCTGTGACCTCCCACAAACCACTGTTATAAATCTATACTGTCTTCCTCTTCACTGGAAGAGTCAAGATGGGAAGGCGTTCTCCACTATTTTTATATATATATATATAATTTTTTATTGGTTTTTCACAGTTTTTATACACACAAACATTGCACAATACAAACAAACGAACACATAAACAAACATGTATAATTTCAGATCCTTTTCTCTTAAACCTTACTTCACCGACTTCCCCATACCTCCCCTTTCTGCAGCCCAATTTCCAAATTTGTTTTAGCAAATCCTACCCCTTGGTTTTATCAAATTTTCCCTTATTCTTTTCTTTTACTTAATCTTTTGCAGCTGTATTCCCCTTTTTTCCAAAACCTCGACATTTTAGCATTCCTCAATTTTACAGTATTTCTTAAGATAAATTTTAAATTTCTTCCCATCTTCATCCGCCGTCTCTTTCCCCTGGTCACGGATTCTGCCAGTCATTTCCGCCAGTCCCGTATAGTCTACCACCTTCATCTGCCATTCTTCCAGAGTGGGTAGATCTTGTGTCTTCCAATACTTTGCGATGAGAATTCTTGCTGCTGTAGTAGCATACATAAAAAACGTCCTGTCTTTCTTTAACACCAATTGGCCAACAATGCCCAAGAGAAAGGCCTCTGGTTTCTTGGGGAAAGTACATTTAAGTACCTTTTTCATTTCATTATATATCATTTCCCAGAAAGCCTTAATCCTCGGGCACGTCCACCAAAGGTGATAAAAAGTACCTTCAGTTTCTTTACATTTCCAACACTTATTATCAGGCAGATGGTAATTTTTTGCTAGCTTGACTGGTGTCATGTACCACCTATAGATCATTTTCATAATATTTTCCTTTAAGGCATTACAAGCCGTAAATTTCATACCAGTGGTCCACAACTGTTCCCAGTCCGCAAACATAATGTTATAACCAATATCCTGTGCCCACTTAATCATAATCGATTTAACTGTTTCGTCTTGTGTATTCCAATTCAGCAGCAAGTTATAAATTCTTGACAAATTCTTAGTATTGGGTTCTAACAATTCTGTTTCTAATTTTGATTTTTCCACCTGAAAGCCAATTTTCCTGTCCTGTTTATAAACCTCCATTATTTGATAGTAATGGAGCCAGTCTCGTACTTTAAACTTTAATTTCTCATGACTCTGTAATTTCAGTTTATCTCCCTCTTGTTCCAGAATTTCACAATATTTTGGCCATTTGGCCTCCATGTTAAGTTTTTTCACGGCTTTAGCCTCCATTGGCGACAGCCACCTTGGGGTTTTATTTTCCAACAAATCTTTCTATCTAATCCAAACATTATATAATGCTTTCCTGACAATGTGATTTTTAAAAGCTTTATGCGCTTTAACCTTATCATACCATAGATATGCCATCCAAATACATTATTAAAACCTTCCAAGTCCAACATGTCTGTATTCTCAAGGAGCAGCCACTCTTTCATCCAGCAGAAAGCTGCTGATTCATAGTACAGTTTTAAGTCCGGCAGGACAAATCCCCCTCTTTCCTTTGCGTCCGTTAAAATTTTAAACTTTATTCTGGGTTTTTTGCCCTGCCAGACAAATTTCGAAATGTCTTTCTGCCACCTCTTGAAACAGTCCATCTTGTCAAGAATTTGCAATGCTTGAAATAAAAATAACATTCTAGGCAATACATTCATCTTAATAACTGCAATTCGGCCTAACAAGGAAAGCTTCAAATTTGACCATATTTCTAGATCCTTTTTAACTTCTGTCCAGCATTTCTCATAATTGTCTTTAAACAGATTCACATTCTTAGATGTCATATTGATCCCCAAGTATTTTACCTTCTTGACCACTGTCAACCCTGTTTCATTCTGGAACCTCTCCCTTTCAATAGCTGTTAAGTTTTTCTCCAAGACCTTAGTTTTTTGTTTATTCAACTTGAATCCTGCAACTTGACCAAATTATTGAATTAGTTCTAAAACCCTTTTCGTACTAGTGTCTGGCTCTTGTAAAGTAAGTACCAAGTCATCTGCGAAGGCCCTTAACTTATACCGTTTAGCTCTGACCTGAACCCCTTTGACCAGCTGGTCACTTCTAATCATATTTAGCAAAACCTCCAGTAATGGGGAAGTAATGGGGAAATTGGGCACCCCTGTCGTGTCCCTTTTTCTATTTTGAATTCTTCCATTATCACATTATTTACAATTAGTTTAGCCTTTTGTTCTGAATATATTGCTCCCATACCATTTTCTAATCCTTACCCTACCCCCATCCCATGTAGATTCTTCTTCATAAAACTCCAAGAGATATTGTCAAAGGCCTTCTCCGCGCCCACAAATATCAGAACTGCTTTAGTGTTTATATTCACCTCTAGATGTCTACTACATTCCTCACATTGTCTGACAAATGCCTTTTTGGGAGAAAGCCTGCTTGGTCCTTATGAATCTCTTCCACCAATACTTTTTTCAGTCTTTTTGCCAAAATGTCTGCAAAAATTTTATAATCCACATTCAGTAATGATATAGGGCGGTAGTTCTTAAGCTGAGTCTTTTCAGTCTCTGTTTTTGGTATGAGTGTAATATATGCTTCTTTCCACGATTCTGGTGCCTTTTTCCCCTCCAAAATTTCATTGCAGACTTCCTTCAAAGGTTGTAGCAGCCACTCCTTCAGAACTTTGTAATATCTGGAAATCAAACCATCTGGTCCTGGAGATTTGCCCAATTGCATATTTTGAATGGCACCTTCTATCTCTTGTTCAGTTATTTTTTGATTCAGGTCTATTTTACTTTGATGGGAATTTTTTTTGTAAACCAAATTTCTTAAGAAACTCGTCTATGTCCCTTTCATTCTGTGGCCCTTGTGAATATAATTTTTTTAAAATAACTCTGGAAACAATTTCTAATCTCATTTGGCTTGTAGATGTTCTTTCCTTCTACCTCTAGGCTTGTAACTGTATTTAATTTTTGCCTTTTCTTTAATTGCCAAGCCAGAGGTTTACCACACTTGTCCACAGATTCAAATGTCTTTTGTCTCATTTGTTTAATCTTCCATTCTATTTCTAGGTTCCTCAATTCCATGTATTGTGTCTGATGTAACTTAATTTCTCTCAAAATCTCCTGGGACTTTGGTTTGGATCTCAGTTTCTTTTCTCCTTCTTTTATCTTTTCCAGGATCTTGTCCTTCTTCTCATTTTGAATTCTCTTTTTTATTGAATTTTGTTGTATTAAAAATCCTCGCATAACAGCTTTACTTGCGTCCCAGATTACTCTTTTTTCCACCTCTGTTTTTAAATTTATTTCAAAATAGTCTTTCAAAGTTTTTTGTGCCTTTTTATAGACCTCTTCATCTCTAAATAAGGTGTCCATCATCCACCATCTAAAAGAGCCAGCTGTTGTTAACTTCGTCTCCATCTTTATGGCATTATGGTCGGAGCAAGTTTTTGGGCAGATTTCCACTTTCTTTATCTTTGGAGCCATCCCACTAGTGATCCATATTTGGTCAATTCTAGTCCATGTCATCATTGCTTCAGAAAAGAAAGTCCCCTCTCTCTCGAGAGGGTTCTCCAAATATCGATCAAGTCCATGTTTTCAGTCATTTCAAAGAAAGTCTTTGGTAGGCGTTCTCCACTATTCCTCCTCTGCCCAGTCCCTGACACGTGGTTTATGGCAGGAAAATTGCAGAAGCTCTAAATTCATAAAATCATTGTTCACAAATGTCTTGCCAGAAAGAAAAAAATAGGTGGTTTGTTTTCAAATATAAAATGGTAATATTCAAAAATAAATGTTATTTTCTACCTTAGTGTAGGTTCTGCTTCATTTTGAAAAATCAGTATTTATTTTACAGTTTATTAGTGTTTATTTTCTGAATTAGATACACATGGGGGCACCAAGATCTTTTAAGAGCTTGATACTTTTGGTAAAAGATACCATAGCCCCCATGTTTTACCTTTTCATCATCTGCCATGAATACCCACAGCATTAAGCCTGGGTCTGACTGTTAACTGTCTCTCACTTTGCTGGGGTTTGAAGCTCATTCTGTCTGTGACATCATACACTGATGTCACAATGATACATCTGCATTCATCCATGGTAACGTCACTGGCCAATAAACTCCTGCAACTAGGTCACCAGCAGCCTAGCTCTCCAGCAAGCTTAATGTTTTAGTTCATAGCCTGAGCATGAAGAAGACCATAGAGATCATCAGGAGGGTTGGGCTGTGTGTTGACAAGTATGCGGATGATACAGAGCTCTACCTCTCTTTTAAATTGGAACCAGTGAAGGGGGTGAATGTCCTGTGTATTTGGAGATGGTTGGAGGATGTATGGTAGCCAACGGATTGAGCTCCATCTGGTAGGCCGTCTGAGACCCTACCGGCCCACAGACTGTGTCACCAGAGTAGTGCATGCTCTAGTTATCTCCCACTTGGACAACTGCATTCAGGTAGGTAGCCGTGTTGGTCTAACACAATTGAAATGAAATAAAATAAAAATGTCCAGTAGCACCTTAGAGACCAACTAAGTTTGTTTCGGGTATAAGCTTTCGTGTGCATGCACACTTCTTGAGATACCTACTAACGTGGACTACTGCAATGCACTCTGTGACCTCTGAAGGTGACCCAGAAGCTACAACTAATCCAGAATGTGGCAGCTAGACTTGTGACTGGGGGTGGCCGCTGGGACCATATAACCTAAAGGATCTTCACTGGCTCGCAGTACATTTCTGAGCACAATTCAAAGTGTTGGTACTGACCTTTAAAGCCCTCAACAGCCTCAGCCCAGTATACCTGAAGGAGCATCTCCACCCCCATTGCTCAACCCAGATATTGAGGTCCTCCTACGAGCATCTTCTGGCAGTCCCCTCACTGCGAGAAGTGAAGTTACAGAGAACCAGGCAGAGGGCCTTCTTGGTAGTGGCACCCTCCCTGTGGAACGCCCTCCTTTCAGATGTCAAGGAGATAAAGAACTCTATAACTTTTAGAAGACATCTGAAGGCAGCCCTGTATCAGGAAGTTTTTTATGTTTGATGTTTTACGATGCTTTTATATATGCTATGAGCCACCCACAGAGGCTGGGGTAATCCAGCCAGATGGGTAGGGTATAAATATTAAAATTGTTGTTCCTGTTGTGATTATAAAATATGCTTTTAGTATTTAAAAAATCAATGAAAACACAATAGTGCTGTTTCATTTATTTTACACCTCCAGTGGGTCTATAATCTCATTAGTTCTTAATTTGCTCCAGAAGCAGAAATACCAGTGGGAAAGCTTCTCCTAGCATGCAAAGACAGTGATGGTGGTGGAAGATATGTTTCCTGCAACTGGCTCCTTTCAGGAAACAGAATGTGTGTTTTGTGTGGAGACACTGTTTAACTATCCAAAGACCAGCTGGACTTTGGCGCCTAACAAGCTCATCAGCTACATATTCCTGAGTTGCAGAAGGTTGGACTAGATGATCCCCAGGATCCCTTCCAACTCAACAATTCGACGATTCTATTGCAAGAAGTGACAGTCCCACCAGAAGATCCTTGAGAAATGGAACACCAGGTTCACCCAGCAGGATCATCCGCAGACGGATCCTTCAGTCTCTTTTCAGTTTCACGTTTGATAGTTGCAGTGAGTAGCTTTGTACTGTAAGTGGTGAAGAACCTCCTCCAACCCTTTTTCGCTGCAAACAAATAGCCACTTACTCAATTTAACATTTATGTTCCTCAGCCCAACTATGTATGATTGAAATTCTACGAGGGAAGGAGCAATCTTCAAAGTCTATAACAAATTTCTCTGTCCTGACTCTTCCAACATTCAGCTTCATTAGAAGCTGAGTTGAATTGAATATCAGGTTGGCTGCTAGTATATTACTAAGCTAAAGCCAGATATTATTGCTACTGTATAAATCCAATGGACCAGTCAACTGGTTGGGTTGTCTCATAAACCCGAACTTCTATTAGCTCATGTGAGTATCTCATGGCTTACCTCAGTGTTAGAGACCTCCACTGGATGCCAATGAATCTATAGTTCTGAGGCAGTGTGGTGTAGTGATCAGGAAGTTGGACTGGGGCCTAGGACACAAGGGTTTAAATTCCCGCTTAAAGTCCAAACTTCTAGTACTATTACTGGGAGGGAGGAAAATTTTTGCTATCCATATTATCCACACCATGCAGGAATTTATAAATGTCTAACAAGTCCTGTCTTGCTGGTCTTGGTCCATCATAGCTATTCTATAGTTTCTTGGACTTTACTGAAGTTAATGTTTCCTCAAGTTTAGCAGGGCCCGGCTTGAGAGTCACATCTTTGAGTTCTCACAAACGTTTTGCTTTGGCTATTCTATGGTTTCTTTCTTTCTTTTAAATAATTTTTATTCAATCTTCCACTTAAATCATATTCACATTTTTTTTCAAAGTTCTATAACTTAATATATTACTCTGTAAGAGCATCAACATCCTTCCCTCCCTCTTTCTGACTTCCACATATCTTTCCATATTTTTCACATTTCTATAATCACTTAATTGCCCTTTGTCAAATATTTGCCCTTTGTCAATATTTCACCTTATTGTCGGTAAATCAGTCCCTTATATTTACATTACAAAACATTTCAATTCAGGCCTACAAATGTTTTCAAATGTTTACAATTTTCTTTCATATAAAATATTAATTTGTTCCAGTCCTTTTGAAACAGTACGTCACACTGATTCCGGATCTTCCCTGTCAACTTGGCCATCTCTACATACTCCACCACCTTGACCTGCCAATCTTCCAGTGTTGGGAGTTCCAGCTGCTTCCGTTTCTGAGCCAGAAGTGTTCTCGCAGCCGTTGTGGCATACATAAACATGTTTGCCTCTCTTTTATGTATTTCTTCACCAATTAAACCTAATAAAAATGCCTCTGGTTTTTTATTGAACTTATATTTCAAAACCTTCTTTAACTCATTATATATTATATACCAGAAGGCTTCCACTTTGGAGCAAATCCACCACATATGGAGGAAATTCTTCTCCTTACGCTTCCAACATTTTTTGTCTTGATTTCTATACATTTTAGCAAGTTTGGCAGGTGTGATATACCATCGGTACATCATCTTAAATACATTTTCTTTGAGTGACACACATGCTGTAAATTTGATTTAGTCCACAGTTTTTCCCACCTTTCAGAATCAATCAGATCCTGGGCCCACCTAATCATAACGCTAGATATGCTATAGTTTCTTGGACTTTACTGAAGTTAATGTTTCCTCAAGTTGAGCAGGGCCCAGATTGAGAGTCCCATCTTTGAGTTCTCACAAACATGTTTTGCTCTGGCTCTGCAGCTGCCCATTGAGTCACACACCGATTCCAGGGAGTTGCAGAGGAGGTGGACCTGCTTAAGCCTATAATTATCAAAATCATGGTGATTTGCTTATCTAGTCCAGGGATTTCTCCAACGATGGCCTTGGAGTCCACAAATAACAAAACATCAGAATCACAGGCAGCATCAGATAACTTATTGTCACAAGCCTGAAAGAAGAACAGGGTCATAAATATCAGAAGCCGGACCTGGGAGATTTGGGGCTGGCAGGGCTTGTTTCTATGGGAGGTTTCCTTTTTCTACCTTTGCTTCTGAAGCTACTATAGGAGTCCAGCTGTGCTTCTAATGTGACTGCTGTCACAAGAGTGTACGATTCTTGCAGGCATAGCCAGGATGATATTTCTGCTGCTGCTGTTTCTGCTGCTAATGCCCCATGGAGCCAGCAGGATGCTGAAAGCAAAATGCCCATTGAACCGAAATATAGGAACTGATCCGTTGAATTATTACAGGCCAGGAGACCACCTCATTAGTCAGGTCATATTTCCAAATGGTTTTATAACTTACCCAATCAACTTTTCACGGCATCCCAAAAACACTGCTAAGACGTAAGTGACTTTATGTTACCCAGTCTGCATTCACATTTATTGCTGTTTTCCAGAGGCAGCATCTAGTTTCTGCCCATGCCTGATTAAACCTTCTCCCTCCATTGCCCCTCTATTGCCTTCAGAAGAAGATTTGGGGATTGAGAGTCAGCATTCAAGTACCTAGTGACCCCTTGGCATCCTGCAAACAAAGATGTTATTTTTGAACCCTTTCCCTATTTTGGGCTTCAGTTTTCCAGAGATAGGATCTAGTTTCTGGCCATGCCCCTTGGTATCCTGCAAACAAAGAGGTTGTTTCTGAACCCTTTCCCTATTTTGGGCTTCAGTTTCATTAATGCAGCTAAAGCACAGTTGATCATCTCATGTATCATTTTGTATTTTTATGGGGAAAGGGTGTTTCTTCCTAGTCAGGTATTAACAGCTTTGACAGCTTCCTCTATTCCTTTATTCCAAACAGAACTGTCTAAATTAAATGTCCCTGATGGACTTGGGTGTATTCGGATTACAACATATCTTAAATAAGTTCTAAACCCACGGCGCAATCTTGCATTTGCAGATCAAAGAATGTGTAAAAATCGGAATGTAAGGATACCACCACCTTCCCTTCAAACTCTCTGAAACGCTCAAATCAGTATAGGAACCTTACCAAGTAGTTCCACCACCCTCAGAAGTTAAGGTGGGAAGCCCAAGAGAGGACATTTCTCTCTTTCATATCTTCTCATCCTCTAAGTAGTTCCTGACAAAGATTCTGCTCCTTCTTAGCTGCAGAGTTTGCCCCAATAGATATAAAACCAGCAAGCTCTTCTTCTGTTCGTACAGAGCAAGGAATGTTGCAAGTTGTTTTCATTTAATGGAGAATGGGAGGCTAAAATGATTTTTCGTGTATTCATTTATTTGCAGTTGGTCAGCATGGGACACCACAGCATTCCTCTCCATCTTGTTTGCAACCCAAGAGATCACCCGGCATCTTAAGCATTTAGCCAATGTCACCCTGGGCTATAGCATCTATGAGGCCGCTTTTGATGTTAGGACAACTGCCGATGCCATGCTAGACAGTATTCCAAACTACAGCTGTGGAAGACAGAATAACGTGTTGGCTGTTTTTGAAGCAACTTCTGAAATCTCCCACCAAATTTCAAGCATGTTGGGCATCTACAAAATGCCCCAGGTAGGAATTGGAAGGGAAGAGATCAATTGTGTTTAATTCCTCTCTGCTGTCTCTCCAGCAGTGGTGAGGAACCCCTTCATGCACCCAGAAGTTTCTTAACTGCAAAGCCAACCATCTGGCCATTAGCCATGCTTGTATGGACAGATGGAAGTTTTACTTCAGCAATATCTTAAGGGCCAAATTTTCCAGGGAGCACAAAAGAGTAGCACCCAAAAAGAGAGACCAAAGGGGGAAATCACATTGCAAGAAAGTGGAAAGCGAGTTAGAAAACCCTCAGCCACTTCCTAACTCCCTCCCCGGTTTGTCAATAAGAAGATGTGGTTGAAAGTAGCCCCTGGCTCCTAATGAGTTTCTTGTTTCTCAGATGTCTGACAGCTAACTGAACACAGAAGTTTAAGTACTTGCACTCCTCCAAACTGTGCAGCTGCTTACCTTCTGCCTCTCATTCTGTGTAGTGCCCCATTGTGACTCTAGGAAGAGGTTGGGGTGCCATGAGCCCACAAGGCCCAAATGCCCTGCTCTACACCAGTGTCCATTGGAGCCACTTCCTTCTCTGTAAGCTCCAGGTCCTCTTCTGAACAGGATTAATCCATCAGAGGCATGGCAGACATCCTGTAAGCATCTGGTTAGATGAGCCTTTGGCCTGATCATGTGATGGGACCCTTCGTGTGTATTTCTGAAAACATGACACCAATCCTTTTCTTACTAGATCAGTTTTGGCTCTGCTGCTCAGGATCTGGATGACAAAACCCAGTTCCCTTTTGTCTACCGGATAGTCCCCAAAGAAGAAACCCAGCACTTGGGGATTATCAAGTTGTTGCTACATTTTGGGTGGACGTGGATCGGTCTCTTTGTTCCAGACAATGAAAATGGAGAAAGGTTCCTGAGTGTCTTCACCCTTCTGCTCATCCGCCATGGGATTTGTGTTGCTTTCTTGGAAAAATTTCATATTTCAACCCTGGATCAAATGTCATCCTTACATTGTAAACCATCTGATTTGAGACAAGTCAAGGTGTTTGTTTATTATGGGGACTCTGAGCACAGAATTCGTCCAATCATGATGTTACAAAGAATTCATGAAGTCAGGAAATCTCAGGGGATACTCTGGATCACAACAGATCTTCTGGACATTGATGAGATGTTGTTTGGTGGCACAGATAACTTCCAGCCTGCCCAAGGTTCTTTGTCCTTTGTAATGAATACCGAAAAAAGGACAGAACAGGGTTACTATACTCGACTTTCATTTGAAGCTAGAGCTGCAGCTGCAGAGTTTTTCAAAAGAGTATTCAGTTGTACATGTTCAAACAATGTGCTGTCCGTGGAGGGCTGGACAAGATGCACAGAAATAGAACAACAGGAAAGTTTGTCCAAGGAGGAGATGGAGGCAATCTGGTCTGAAGACCGCTACAGCACTTACTACGGCGTCCAGTTTGTGGCCCAAGCCTTAAATGTCGCATATTCATCCAGATTCAAATGGATGTTAATGGCGGGTGGAGGAAACAGATTGGAACTTCAAAAGTTGCAGCCTTGGCAGGTCTGTCCTCTCCCCTGTTTTGTAAATACCTTCTGGAATCCGTTTCAGATGTTATATTCTTTGTAGTTTACTTCATTGTTACTGTTAAATATGTTTAGATTTCCTATGCCCTGTCTTTAGTAGGACATGTTAATAAGTTTTTTTTTAATTATTCATCTATTTTTGTTGTCCTAAGACACTTTGAAAATTGATTAAAATTATTTTTAAAAAAGATAATTTGGGAAAAATAGGGGGAATCTTTCAAAGCACAAAATAAGCTATCAAAAATTGTTAAGGAGCATTCTCTTACATAACGCTTAATTGATTGATTGATTGATTGATTGATTGATTGATTGATTACTATATTTAGTTCATAACATTTATATACAGTGTTGCTTGACTCCTGAAAAAAACCTCAAACCACTTTACAAAAAAGTTAAAATGAAAAGAAATTCACTAAAGAAAACCCTTATTTAAAACACAGAAAGTTGAAATCACAATAGGATAGGTTAAAGCCAATTAAAAGGCATGTTAGCTTTCTACAGTTGCCAAGTGCTTGCTAGGATTTGTCCTCTATATGTGTTTATTTGAGTCATATGTCCTGTGAATTTATAACCTGATAAAGGACCAGTTGTAATGACCAAAAGGTTGTTATCTTTAGCTGACACGAGGCCTCAATGTCCTTGATTTAGGACTATTCTCTCAAAACTGGTAAGATGTCTGGAACCTTACTCAATTATCCAAGAAAAACAAGACTATGCCCCACAAAATATCCAAAGTCACGAAAAGCTTTGCTCAATCATATACCCAGAAATATCCTGTAATTATTTTGTTTAAACATACTTTACTCTCATCTCTTATGGAGTTTGCACACAAGCCTGCTGTTTTCTCTCAAAATCCGGATATCATGTTTTATAAAGCTGGTGTTTTCTCTGCCATTCTAGCTTCACACTTTCTTGAAAGAAATTTGGTTTTCCAATTCATCCATAGGAGGGATGTATTCTGATCAGAATGGGGAGCTGACTGCCAACTTTGATATTGTGAACTGGGTCGTATTTCCCAATAAATCTCACAGCAGAAGGAAAGTTGGGAGCATCGAGGGACAGGCATCCTCCGGCATAAAATTCTCCATTAAACCGGAAGCCATTATGTGGCCTGGGAACTTCAGCAAGGTCATTGCATTTATATGTTTATTTATCGTACTTATATCCCACCTTTTCTCTATGGAGCTTCATGGCTACCTGGGAACTGAACCTTAGTCTCCTGGGTTCTCATCCAACTCTCTAACAACTATGGCACAACTGGCCCTCGTTCCCTTGCTGTGACATCTGTTAAGTTCTGATAATTTTCTGATAAGGGCCATTTTCAGTTTAACCCTAAGTGGGCCCTGTGCAGAGTGAGACCCGCTCCTGATTGTGTAAAGCACTGCTGTTTCCCTCTCTATTTCCCCCCCTCTTTTTTGCATAGCAAATCAGATGGAGAGGGGCAAAGAGAGGAGAGGCTGCTCTTACACTTGCATTTTCATCTATCCCTCTGAGTGGATGAACAAGGACATCAATGGGCCAAATTTGGCAGTGTGGCCCTAGCTGCCATGTGGGCTTTTTCAGCTGCCCAGTAACAGTGACTGCTTATAAAAGCACGACAATACGCTTCATAGTGCATGGCTGCCATTCCTCCGGGTTGTCTTAGACACATCTAGGAATGGGCTGCAGAAATAGCACCCAGACAGCTTTTTGCTGAAACAGCAACATGTCCTGGAAAACCTGTACATATGGCAAGCAGAGTGATTAAAAAAATAATATGAGTAACAATTCAAAGAAAAGCCCAAAAACATTTAGAAAGGGAAAAAATAAAGCTCAACAACTTTGTCCAAAACATGACAACCTTTTCACAGTGACAAAAAAGAACAATAAATCTCAACTGCAGTTTAAAAGGCCATAGTTTGTTTAATCCTTTGTGTTCAACAATATTTGTGTTCAACAATTAAAAATGAAATTTTATGTCAGAAAGAAAATGAGCTCTCCACAGTTCTACCAAATTTGAAAGGGTCTCACTCCCATTTTAAAGCTTTCTAACCTGGTCTCAGTATTCTAAAAATGATTTTTATTTGAGCATATGTTTAGCCAGGGCCTTCAGATGATGTCTGTAATTTATGCTGATCTCCTTGGGTGGTCCTTTTCCTTCTTTTTAGGTCGTGCCTCGTTCAAGATGCACTGAAAGCTGTCACCCTGGATATGCCAGAGTGACTAAAGAAGGGGAGGCCGTTTGCTGCTATGATTGTGCTCCTTGTACGGAAGGGACCATCTCCATTGAGGAAGGTGGGTAGCTCCAGAGGAAAGGGAGAGGCAAGATTTCTTGGTATTCCAGGGGTAACACAGAGTTCATGCTCCTTTGGAGAACTGAAGACTCAGGGGAGACTGCTGTAGCTTTAAGAAATATGATTTATTCACATATTTACACCTTCAGTCTGCATGGAGGAAGTCCAGATCTTAGCACATGATCAAGAGCGACTTTTTACCATAGCAGTACAGTTTACTTGAGTGGAAGAAATCTCTCCCAACCAATCTTCAGCCAGCCTAGCCAAAATGGGCACCTCCTTGTTCTCTACTTTTTTTCTTCCCAGCACACCTTGCTAAAGACTGTATTTTCCTGACACCTCAAACGCACACACCATCACCATGGCAACCTCTGTCAGAAAACAGACAGGTATGAGTGTAAGAATTTTGTTAGTAATTCTGAAGTCATTCTTCTTCTCTTCAGATGCAGAGATTTGCACCAGATGCCCAGAAGATCATCATGCAAATCAAGCCCGAAACAAATGTGTCCCCAAGACTATAACATTTCTCACTTATGAAGAACCCTTGGGGATTGTCCTGGTTTCCTTTGCTCTCTTCTTGTCCTTGACCACCGGCATTGTGAAAGGAATCTTCATGAAATACAAGGAAACTCCCATAGTCAAAGCTAACAATCGAGACTTATCCTATATCCTCCTCAGCTCTCTTCTGCTTTCCTTTTTGTCCTCCTTCCTCTTCATCGGCCAGCCAAGAAGAGCAACCTGTCTTCTCCGACAAACAGCCTTCAGCATCATCTTCTCAGTTGCTGTCTCTTCTGTTTTGGCAAAAACCATCACTGTGGTGCTGGCCTTCTTGGCCACAAAGCCAGGGAACAAGGTGAGGAGATGGCTGGGGAAGAGTCTGGCCAACTCCATTGTCCTTTCCTGTTCCGGTATCCAAATTGTCATCTGCAGCATCTGGCTGGGAATCTCCCCACCCTTCCCAGACTCCGACATGCACTCCCAAGCTAGAGAGATCATCCTTCTATGCAATGAGGGATCTGTTGCCATGTTCTACACTGTCCTTGGCTACATGGGCTTCATGGCTTCCATCTGCTTCACGGTGGCTTTCCTAGCCAGGAAGCTGCCTGGAGCCTTCAATGAGGCCAAGCTGATCACCTTCAGCCTGCTGGTCTTCTGCAGTGTTTGGGTGTCTTTTGTTCCCACCTACCTGAGCACCAAGGGGAAGTACATGGTGGCTGTGCAGGTCTTCTCTATGTTGGCCTCCAGTGCTGGGCTTCTGGGCTGCATCTTCCTACCGAAGTGCTACATTATCATCCTCAGGCCTGATCTGAACACAAAGGCACATCTAACTACAAAAAGTGAAGGTGGTAGTGTCTGATTCTTAGCTTCTTTGAAGATTTTTGGCTTCACATAAAATACAATGTTGTTAATGTGGACCAAACATTGCTGTCAGCAGCTTCCAGCTGGTTGCCCAAGAAAGCGTAAAGACTTTGGTCATCTTGGTCTTCCTTTCAAAGCACAGCACCAACCACTCTGTCAAAGGTGTCTCTTTATTTGACCAACACCCTGTGGGGGGTCTGCATGAGCTAGGGACACCTCTGAGGAGAACAAGGATTTGAGATGCTCAAATGCCTGTTGTGCCTCAGCTGTCAACTGGAACGGCTTCTTGCCCCATCAAGCAATCCGTGAGGGGTGTAGTGAATAGGCTGACATGAACTTGCGGTAATATTTGGCCAATGCTACAAACCTCTGCAGGTCTTTCTTTGTCTTGGGCTCCTGCCGCGAAACTACACTCTGCACCTTAGCTGGATCCATATGCACCCCCTCAGTTGTGAGGTGATACCCCAGGAAATCTTTGCGAATTCTGCATTTTGTAGATTTATTGGGCTGGTTTATTGTTCTATATGTGATCTTAACAATAAAATTTGTTGTAAAAGCCATTGAAATGGTTCTTCTCGGTTATCAGTGTTGGCTGGCTGCCCCGTGGCTCCTGCTACACCATCTGTCATGATTTATGACCTAACCGCCAATTAAAGTTGACTCGGGACAATTTGTCAGGATGCTGTCAGCAGCTTCTGGCTGGTTGCCCAGGGAAGCATAAAGACAAGGAAAGGTTTCTTACTGGACTTCCGGGTTAGCGCCTCCGGCAATGGCGGAATTCCTCTGATCGGGAGAAACCCGCTCCGTGGAAATCAGGGTCTGGCCGCCGTGGCGAAGGCGGAGACCCACTAAAAACCACAGGTGGGAGAAGCCTGTGGACCTGGGATTCGGCTGGCACCATTAGCGCCTCCCCTACTCGCGGGGAAACCCAGTTTCGGGGATCCGGAGCGACGTGGGGTGAGTGGCGCGGTGCTTCAAATCAACTGCTTCTTTCACGGAGTGAAGCCGCATTGCTGTTGCCGGAGAGCGCTGACTTTTTCCTGTGGACAATTGGACTTTAAACAACTACCCGTGAGTAGAACGAAAAATTGGATCTTTAAACATCGTAATTTGGCACCGAAACGGGAAGGTTTCAAACAGGAAGTCCGCCTTCCTTTTTTTGCAAATAGATTGAAGCAAAGACGCTGCAAGCTAAAGCCCTGGAAAGTCTTTTGTAAAGGAGTAAATTTCCATCAGTTAAAATTATTAAACCCCCCTTGGAAGCAGGGGAAGAGGGGGGAAATCTTGGACCTAGCAAGCCTGCAGGAGAGAGTGATGAAAATCAAATTACCACCGCTCTGAACCTGGAAACGGGCTGCCAGTAAGATTGATGTTTTGGGAGAGTTCATTGACTGTGAACAGAACGTATGTTGACAGCTGGTTAAATAAGAGAAATATATTGTTTCCATTGTCCTCTTCTGCGGTTAAAAAGGAGGAAAAGTAACTGAAAATTGAAACTAATTTTATTGTTTAAACTGTGTTTGAAAGGATTGATGCAAGTGGAGACTGTTTCCCTCTAGAGGGAGCTTTTGAAACTGTTACAAGAGTGGAGCTGGGGAATCTCCAGCTGTAAGATAAGAAGTTGTGAGGATCAGGGATTGACCTTGGACCATTTAAGAATGTTGACAGAAGAAGTTTTGGTGACTGTACTATGTAAGATAAGCTACTCACTGGAACAGCTCCACAGGAAGACGGATGTTATGACTACTAAAATTGATAACTTGGGACATAAAGTGATTAGTTTGGGACAAAAAGTGAACACCAACACAGAAATTATTCAGGATTTGACACAGGAATTTATTTCGACAGGACAAATTGGGGAGAAGACAAAGGAGAAAGTGGTTGTTGTTGAACCTAAAATAATACAAGTGGGAGCATCAGCTTTACAGAGGCAAATGGAGGACTATATGTTGAGGCCTGTTATGATTGAATATAGAAAAAGTCAGCCTTTGAGAATCGGAGCTCTGCTTGGGCTGGAGAAGGAAAGTTGGATAGATCGCTTTATGCAGGGATTTATTGACTGTTGGGACCTGGATTTGGGCCAGGAGGTGATTGGGGTTGTGGGGTCCTTTGGAGTTGGAGGAATTTTGAAACATGTCCTGAAATATTATATGGACCTTAGTTTTAACTATGGAGAGCTGGCTGATCTGTCGAGAAGGAATAAAAGCATTGTTGGGCTGGAGTCTCCCCGAGATCTGCTCTTCAGCATCAAAGAATATGAAGAAGACCTGCAGAAGGGACTTGGAAAAGAGTTAAGAGCCTCGGACAGAAGATCTCCAGGTTGATGAACTATATGGATTTGACGGAAATGACTGGCAGAATCTGAGACCAGGGAGAAGAGATGGTGGAAAAAGATTGGAAAAGTTTAAAGTTTATATATAGAAATATTGTAAAATTAATAAGTGTTAGAAAAATGTTGGAATGAAATTTTATGGCTTTAGTAGAAATGTGATAAGGAGTTAAGTATAAATAAGTATTTTAGTATTAATGGAAAATAAGGTTAAAAATAGGTTAATATATTTATATGACAAAAAATAGAGAATGATGGAAAGGAATTGCTGAAACAATTAACAGAAGTGGAATACAAAAAGGGAGGTGAGAGGAGGTCGATGAAACAAGGGAATGAAAGATAAAGTATTGAAATGGTATGATATATGATATATGTTTTTAAATTGCTGTTGTTTTGTTTTGTTTAATTTAATGTGTTATGGTTGTGTTTTGTAATGTTTATATATTGTATTGTATTGTATTGTTTCTTTTTTTCCTTCTTCTGTTTTTTTTTTCTTGTCTTTCTTCTTCTCTTTTTTTTTCTTGTAAGGTTCTAAAAGTAATAAATATTATTTTTAAAAAAGGTTTCTTACCGTCCTTTTTTATTTCAATTTTTACAGAGAGGCTATAGAACTCAGCCTCTTAGATAATGGCGTTGTCCCACGTGAGTTTCCACCCTTGTCTCTCCCACATCCTCATTCGTCACTTCTACGGGTGTTGCTACATGCCCGCTGTCTTTGAGCTCTTCGCTCTCCTACTTTTAAGGCTTGCCAGGTTCTAGGAGATGGAGGGTCCTGGATGCTTTCTAATGACATTGTATCAACCAGCTGCCGCTCCACTTCTGCCGTCTCCTTCTCCTCTCCCATTATTTCCCAACTATTCCCCTCACTTGCCTCTGAGCTGTGACCTCCCACAAACCACTGTTATAAAACTATACTGTCTTCCTCTTCTCTGGAAGAGTCAAGATGGGGAGGCGGTCTCCACCATTCCACCATTCAATTTCAAAGCAACCAGTATTAGCGACCTGTTCGCAGTAGTCGTCATAAGCCAATAGGCTCATGTTGGAAATATTAAGGAGTGATCAAGCCACCAATTTTCAAGACAGCTAGGACTACCCTCTTCCATGAGGATGCATTGACAACTCCTGAATCCACCAATTCATGCCCCCATTGCAAGCTTTAATAAGTCATGCAAGGCAACGGTTGGGAGACCACATGGATGGGACCACCTGAAGTCAAACACTTAACTTGACCCATTTCAATCTGGGTTCAGACCTTGTTATGCATGGAATCAAAGAAGCATAAATAAAAACAAAAATTGTGAAAGGAAGTAGTAATGAATGATGAAAGTGAATGTATAATAAGGATGGAGAGCCCTACAGTCCTATCTGTTTTATAATCTGATGGACTTGTTACGGAAGATGCCCATTTCACTGACCTGCACTTGTGTAAATCCATATTGTCTTTAAATGTTGAATTGTGGTTCAAAGAGCAATAGAACCTCAACAGCTGAAAACATCATTTGCAAGCAGTGAGAGTCACTTCAGAAGGTTCCACTTCTTCAAGAATCTGTCCCAAACTCAAGTAGCCCTAATCCAGAATTAAGCCTGGGTCTGACTGTTAACTGTCTCCCACTTTGCTGGCGTTTGAAGCTCATTCTGTCTGTGACATCATACACTGATGTCACAATGATACATCTTCATTCATCCGTGGTAACGTCACTGGCCAACGTTACTCCAGCAACTAGGTCACCAGCAGCCTGGCTCTCCAGCAAACCTAATGTTTTAATTCATAGCCTGAGCATGAAGAAGAATATGGAGATCATTGGGTGGTTGGGCTGAGTGTTCACCATTGTGCGGATGATACACAGCTCGACCTCTCTTTTACATCGGAACCAGTGAAGGGGATGAAGGTCCTGTGTGAGTATCTGGAGATGGTTGGAGGATGTATAGTAGCCAACGGATTGAGCTCCATCTGGTAGGCCGTCTGAGACCCTACCGGCCCACAGACTGTATCACCAGAGTAGTGCATGCTCTAGTTATCTCCCACTTGGACTACTGCATTCAGGTAGGTAGCCATGTTGGTCTAACGCAGTCGAAATAATAATAATAAAATGTCCAGTAGTACCTTAGAGACCAACTAAGTTTGTTCTGGGTGTAAGCTTTCATGTGCATGCCCACTTCTTGAGATACCTACTGAAGTGGACTACTGCAATGCACTCTATGTGGGGCTACTTTTGAAGGTGACCCAGAAGCTACAACTAATCCAGAATGTGGCAGCTAGACTTGTGACTGGGGGTGGCCGCTGGGACCATATAACCTAAAGGATCTTCACTGGCTCGCAGTACATTTCTGAGCACAATTCAAAGTGTTGGTACTGACCTTTAAAGCCCTCAACAGCCTCAGCCCAGTATACCTGAAGGAGCATCTCCACCCCCATTGCTCAACCCAGATATTGAGGTCCTCCTACGAGCATCTTCTGGCAGTCCCCTCACTTCGAGAAGTGAAGTTACAGGGAACCAGGCAGAGGGCCTTCTTGGTAGTGGCACGCTCCCTGTGGAACGCCCTCATTTCAGATGTCAAGGAGATAAAGAACTCTATAACTTTTAGAAGACATCTGAAGGCAGCCCTGTATCAGGAAGTTTTTTATGTTTGATGTTTTACGATGCTTTTATATATGCTGTGAGCCACCCACAGAGGCTGGGGTAATCCAGCCAGATGGGTAGGGTATAAATATTAAAATTGTTGTTCCTGTTGTGATTATAAAATATGCTTTTAGTATTTAAAAAATCAATGAAAACACAATAGTGCTGTTTCATTTATTTTACACCTCCAGTGGGTCTATAATCTCATTAGTTCTTAATTTGCTCCAGAAGCAGAAATACCAGTGGGAAAGCTTCTCCTAGCATGCAAAGACAGTGATGGTGGTGGAAGATATGTTTCCTGCAACTGGCTCCTTTCAGGAAACAGAATGTGTGTTTTGTGTGGAGACACTGTTTAACTATCCAAAGACCAGCTGGACTAACAAACTCATCAGTTGCATATTCCTGAACTGCAGAAGGTTGGACTAGATGATCCTCAGGATCCCTTCCAACTCGACGGTTTGACAATTCTATTGCAAGCAGTGACAGTCCCATCAGAAGATCCTTGAGAAATGGAACACCAGGTTCACCCAGCAGGATCATCCGCAGACACCAGAACATCTGATGATCCTTTGGTCTCTTTTCTTTTCTTTTTTTTAAAATGATATTTATTGAAAAAAGATTTTTTTAAAATTACAAAGAAAAAAGACAAAACTGAAAAATAAAAAGAAAAAAATAAAACCATCATTTTCAAATTCTCTACTTTCATTACCTTCTTTCTATGACCTCCTCCTCCTCCCTTTTCTTGTATCTTGATTAATAGTTATCACAGCAAATCCTTTCCATAATTCATAGTATTCTGTCATTACATTACCTTGCTCTATCTTCATCTTATCTTATAAAAAACCTTAAAGCTTAAGACTTAAATCTTATTTTTACCAACTTCTCATAACCATTACCTTTTTACCTAATTCTTTAAACATTTTTACAAGAGCCAAGTAATTTCATTTCAACATTTTTCTAACATTCATCAATTTTATAAAACATTCCTAATGATAGAAAAAAGAAATGAAAACAATCCAATCTTCTTCCAGCGTCCCTTCCTCCTGGTCCCGGGTTTGTCAGTCCTTTTTATCCCATTAGTCTGGCACATTAACCTGGTGATCTTATATCCGAGGCCTTCAAGTCTCTTCCATGTCCCTTCCGCAGCTCTTCTTCATATTTTCCTTTCACTCGTGGGAACTCCAGCTTGGTAGCGTTTTTGACCCTTTTCAACAAATCAGCCCCTTTCCCATAGTCCAGACTAGACTCCATGTGGTATTTTAAGACATGTTTCAAATTCCCTCCAAAATTGGGAGCCCCCGCAGCTCCAAACATCTGACGGCCCATTGCCGCATTAGTCATCAAATCCGTCTTCTGACTTAACTGATCCAATAGGGCATTTATTTTACAGAAAGCACCCAACAGTGCTTCTGAAAACATTGTCCTGCAAGGTCACAAGTCCTTTCCCATGGTTGTAATCTGTGGCAGCTGCAAGCTCCCTAGAATTAGTTACAGTTTCACAGTCCCCCTCTAGGGGGAAAACTTCTGGTTGTTCTTTCTTTTAAGGACAATAGCAACAAAGTTTCTTTTTTTAAGATATTTTGTCAATATTTGTTCCTTTAAAATGCGAAAGGAAACAGTGGAATCACAATGTTACTCTTCTTTTAACTGTCTGTCAAAAACATTTGTCTCTGGTCAATGAGCTTCAAACGTCAATTCTGACACCCCGCTCCAGGAACAGGACGGTGGAAAGTTACTTTACTTTAAACTCACTTCTGCAGGTTTAAACAGTCCAAAAAAGATCCCCCTTCTTCTCCTGCTACCGAAGGGGGGTTCAACGATTTTAAATGGTGAAAACCAATCCTTTGAAAGTGATTTTCTAAGCTCTAGTTTACGTTGTCTTTGCTTTCTTCTGACTACAAGGAAACGGAAGGCTGACTTCCTGTTTAGACCTTCCCGTTTCAGTACCAAATTAAGGTAATTTTTTAAGTCCAATTCCTATCTAATCGCCAGTTCTTATTTGAAGTCCAATTGTTCAATGTCTAAGTACTCACGGGTGATTATTTTAGATGCCAGATTGTCCCAGGAAAAAGGCAGTGCTCTCCGGCAACGGCTATGTGGCTTCACTCCACGGAAAAAGCAATTGACTCACAGCACCGCGCCACTTCCCCCTCCTCGCTTCGGAGCCTGTTAGTGGGTTCCTTTGCGGGTTGGGGGGCGCTAAGGGTGCCCACCGAGTCCCACTGTCACAGGCTTCATCCGCCTGTGATTTCTAAAAGCGTCCCCGCTTCGCCGCAGCGGAAAAGACCCGTTCCGCGCGGAGCTGGTCCCTCCGGTTCAGAGGGAGTCCACCATTGCCGATGGCGCCACCCCGGAAGTCTCGATCCTTCAGTCTCTTTTCAGTTTCACGTTTGATAGTTGCAGTGAGTAGCTTTGCACAGTAAGTGGCGAAGAACCACCTCCAACCCTTTTGGCTGAAAATCCAATAGCTACTTACTGAATTTAGCATTTCTGTTCCTCAGCCCAACTATGTATCATTGAAATTCTACGAGGGAAGGAGCAATCTTCAAGGTCTATAACAGATTTCTCTGTCCTGACTCTTCCAAAATTCAGCTTCATTAGAAGCTGAGTTGAATTGAATCTCTAGTTGGCTGCTAGTATATTACTAAGCTAAAGCCAGATATTATTGCTACTGTCTAAATCCAATGGACCAGTCAGCTGGTTGGGTTGTCTCATGAACCCAAACTTCTATTAGCTCATGTGAGTATCTCATGGCTTACCTCAGTGTTAGAGACCTCCACTGGATGCCAATGAATCTTTAGTTCTGAGGCAGTGTGGTGTAGTAATCAGAGAGTTGGACAGGGGCCTAGGACACAAGGGTTTAAATTCCCACTTAAAGGCCAAACTTCTAGTATTATTACTGGGAAGGAGGAAAACTTTTCCTATCCATATTATCCACACCATGCAGGACTTTATACACCTCTATAATGTCCTGTCTTGCTGGTCTTGGTCCATCATAGCTATTCTATAGTTTCCTGGACTTTACTGAAGTTAATGTTTCCTCAAGTTTAGCAGGGCCCGGATTGAGAGTCACATCTTTGAGTTCTCACAAACATTTTGCTTTGGCTATTCTATAGTTTCTTTCTTTATTTTAAATAATTTTTATTAGATTTTCCACTTAAATCATATTCACATTTTTAAATACTTCTATAACTTAATATATTACTCTGTAAGAGCATCAACATCCTTCCCTCCTTCTTTCTGACTTCCACATATCTTTCCATATTTTTCACATTTCTATAATCACTTATTTACCCTTTGTCAAATTATAATATTTCACCTTATTGTCGGTAAATCAGTCCCTTATATTTACATTACAAAGCATTTCAATTCAGGTCTACAAAGGTTTTCAAATGTTTATAATTTTCTTTCATATAAAATATAAATTTGTTCCAGTCTTTTTGAAACACTACGTCACACTGATTCCGGATCCTCCCTGTCAACTTGGCCATCTCTACATACTCCACCACCTTGACCTGCCAATCTTCCAGTGTTGGGAGTTCCTGCTGCTTCCGTTTCTGAGCCAGAAGTGTTCTTGCAGCCGTTGTGGCATACATAAACATATTTACCTCTCTTTTATGTATTTCTTCACCAATTAAACCTAATAAAAATGCCTCTTTTTTATTGAACTTATATTTCAAAACCTTTTTTAACTCATTATATATTGTATCCCAGAAGGCTTTCACTTTGGAGCAAGTCCACCACATATGGAGGAAATTCTTCTCCTTACACTTCCAACAATTTTTGTCTTGATTAATATAGATTTTAGCAAGTTTGACAGGTGTGCCAAATGATGATGATGTACCATCATCATCATTTAAGATGATGTACCATCGGTACATCATCTTAAATACATTTTCTTTGAGTGACACACATGCTACAAATTTGATTTAGTCCACAGTTTTTCAAAATCAATAGTGTGACCCAGATCCTGGACCCAACTAATCATAACACTAGCTATTCATAGTTCCTTGGACTTTACTGAAGTTAATGTTTCCTCAAGTTGAGCAGGGCCCAGATTGAGAGTCCCATCTTTGAGTTCTCACAAACATGTTTTGCTCTGGCTCTGCAGCTGCCCATTGAGTCACACACAGATTCCAGGGAGTTGCAGAGGAGGTGGACCTTCTTAACCCTATAATTATCAAAATCATGGTGATTTGCTTATCTAGTCCAAAAATTTCCCCAACGATGGCCTTGGAGTCCACAAATAACAAAACATCAGAATCACAAGCAGCATCAGATAACTGATTGTCACAAGCCTGAAAGAAGAACTGGGTCACAAATATCAGAAGCCTCTTGTTTCTATGGGAGGTTTCCTTTTTCTACCTTTGCTTCTGAAGCTACTGTAGGAGTCCAGCTGTGCTTCTAATGTTACTTCTTTCATAAGAGTGTATGATTCTTGCAGGCATAGCCAGGATGATATTTCTGCTGCTGCTGTTTCTGCTGCTAATGCCCCATGGAGCCAGTAGGATGCTGAAAGCAAAATGCCCATTGAACAGAAATATGGTAACTGATCCGTTGAGTTATTACAGGCCAGGAGACCACCTCATTAGTCAGGTCATATTTCCAAAAGGTTTTAGAACAAAACCAATCAACTTTTCACGGCATCCCAGAAACACTGTTATGACGTAAGTGACTTTATGTTACCCAGTCTGCATTCACATTTATTGCTGTTTTCCAGAGGCAGCATCTAGTTTCTGGCCATGCCCCTTGGAATCCTGCAAACAAAGAGGTTGTTTCAGAACCCTTTCCCTATTTTGGGCTTCAGTTTCATTAATGCAGCTAAAGCATAGTTGATCATCTCATGTCTCATGAAAAAGGGTGTTTCTTCCTTGTCAAGTATTAACAGCTTTGACAGCTTCCTCTATTCCTTTATTCCCAACAAACTGTCTAAATTAAATGTCCCTGGTGTGTTGGGTGTGTGTGGATTACTACGTATCTTAAATAAGTTCTAAATCCACGGTACAATCTTTGCAGATCAAAGAATGTGTAAAAATCGGAATGTAAGGATACCACCACCTTCCCTTCAATCTCTCTGAAACGTTCAAATCCGTATAGGAACCTTACCAAGTAGTATCTTCTCATCCTCTAAGTATTTCATAGAATCATAGAATCATAGAGTTGGAAGAGACCACAAGGGCCATCGAGTCCAACCCCCTGCCAAGCAGGAAACACCATCAGAGAACTCCTGACATATGGTTGTCAAGCCTCTGCTTAAAGACCTCCAAAGCAGGAGACTCCACCACACTCCTTGGCAGCAAATTCCACTGTCCAACAGCTTTTACTCTCAGGAAGTTCTTCCTAATGTTTAGGTGGAATCTTCTTTCTTGTAGTTTAGATCCATTGCTCCGTGTCCGCTTCTCTGGAGCAGCAGAAAACAACCTTTGTCCCTCCTCTATGTGACATCCTTTTATATATTTGAACATGGCTATCATATCACCCCTTAACCTCCTCATAAGGCATCGTTTCCAGGCCTTTGACCATTTTGGTTGCCCTCCTCTGCCCAGAACTGGACACAGTACTCCAGGTGAGGTCTGACCAGAGCAGAATACAGTGGCACTATTACTTCCCTTGATCTAGATGCTATACTCCAATTGATAGTAAACAGTACAAATCTGCAATCATGGAAACCATTTTAAAATATCAAAATCCAGAGAAACACCATCAGAGCACTCCTGACATATGGTTGTCAAGCCTCTGTTTAAAGACCTCCAAAGTAGGAGACTCCACCACACTCCTTGGCAGCAAATTCCACTGTCGAACAGCTCTTAGTGGCAGGAAGTTCTTCCTAATGTTTAGGTGGAATCTTCTTTCTAGTAGTTTGGATCCATTGCTCCGTGTCCGCTTCTCTGGAGCAGCAGAAAACAACCTTTCTCCCTCCTCTATGTGACATCCTTTTATATATTTGAGCATGGCTATCATATCACCCCTTAACCTCCTCTTCTCCAGGCTAAACATGCCCGGCTCCCTTAGCCGTTCCTCATAAGGCATCGTTTCCAGGCCTTTGACCATTTTGGTTGCCCTCCTCTGGACACGTTCCAGTTTGTCTGTGTCCTTCTTGAACTGTGGTGCCCAGAACTGGACACAGTACTCCAGGTGAGGTCTGACCAGAGCAGAATACAGTGGCACTATTACTTCCCTTGATCTAAATGCTATACTCCTATTGATGAGGCCCAGAATTGCATTGGCTTTTTTAGCTGCCGCATCACACTGTTGGCTCATGTCAAGTTTGTGGTCAACCAAGACTCCTAGATCCTTTTCACATGTACTGCTCTCAAGCCAGGTGTCACCCATCTTGTATTTGTGCCTCTCATTTTTTTTTTGCCCAAGTGCAATACTTTACATTTTTCCCTGTTAAAATTCATCTTGTTTGTTTTGGCCCAGTTCTCTAATCTGTCAAGGTCGTTTTGAAGTGTGATCCTGTCCTCTGGGGTGTTAGCCACCCCTCCC
This sequence comes from Podarcis vaucheri, assembly GCF_965113315.1. Taxonomy (NCBI): domain Eukaryota; kingdom Metazoa; phylum Chordata; class Lepidosauria; order Squamata; family Lacertidae; genus Podarcis; species Podarcis vaucheri. Next base: position 127,967,835 of record NC_138760.1, on the reverse strand, counting down.
AGTTTGGTGTCATCTGCAAATTTGATCAGGATGCCCTTGAGTCCATCATCCAAGTCGTTGATAAAGATGTTCAATAAGACCGGGCCCAAGACAGAACCCTGTGGCACCCCACTAGTCACTCTTCTCCAGGATGAAGAGGAACCATTGATGAGCACCCTTTGGGTTCGGTCAGTCAGCCAGTTACAAATCCACTGAGTGGTAGCATAGTCAAGACCGCATTTTACCAGCTTCTTTACAAGAATATCATGGGGCACCTTGTCAAATGCCTTGCTGAAATCAAGGTAGGCTACATCCACTGCATTCCCTTCATCTACCAGGCTTGTAATTCTGTCAAAAAACGAGATCAGGTTAGTCTGACATGACTTATTTTTCAGAAATCCATGCTGACTATTGGTGATCACAGCATTCCTTTCTAGGTGCTCACAGACTGTTTGCTTAATGATCTGCTCCAGAATCTTCCCTGCTATTGATGTCAGACTGACTGGGCGGTAATTATTTGGGTCCTCTCTTTTCCCCTTTTTGAAAATAGGGACAACGTTTGCCCTCCTCCAGTCTGCCGGGACTTCGCCTGTTCTCCAGGAATTCTCAAAGATGACTGCCAGTGGTTCTGAGCTCACATCTGCCAGTTCTTTTAATACTCTTGGATGCAGTTCATCTGGCCCTGGAGACTTGAATACATCTAAACTAGCCAAGTATTCTTGTACTATCTCCTTAGTTATTCTGGGCTGTGTTTCCTCTGCTGAATCATTTGCTCCAAATTCTTCAGGTCGGACATTGTTTTCTTTATCGGAGAAGACTGAGGCAAAGAAGGCATTGAGGAGTTCAGCCCTTTCTGTGTCCCCTGTTTGCATTTCACCATCTTCTCCTCTGAGTGACCCCACTGTTTCTTTGTTCTTCCTTTTGCTATGAACATACCCATAAAAGCCTTTTTTGTTGCTTTTAACCTCTCTAGCAAGCCTGAGTTCATTCTGTGCTTTAGCTTTTCTGACTTTGTGTCTACATGTGCTGGCTATTTGTTTGAATTCCTCTTTGGTGGTTTCCCCCCTTTTCCATTTTTTGTACACATCCTTTTTTAATCTTAACTCAGTTAAAAGTTCTTTAGATAGCCACCCTGGCTTCTTTAGGCACCTTCCATGTTTCCGTCTCATTGGTATTGCCTGACGTTGTGCTTTTACTATCTCCCTCTTAACAAACTCCCAGCCATCATGAACTCCCTTTCCTTTTAGTATTGTTGTCCATGGGATCTCACCCAGCACTTCCCTAAGTTTTATGAAGTCGGCTTTCTTAAAGTCAAGAAATTGAGTCCTAGTATGCTTGGCTGCTCCTTTCCGCTGTATAGTAAACTTCAGAAGAGCATGATCACTCGCGCCTAATGATCCTTCCACTTCTACCCCACTAACCAGGTCATCAACATTGGTTAGGACCAGATCTAAAATGGCTGTTCCTCTTGTTGCTTCTCCCACTTTCTGGACAATGAAGTTGTCTGCAAGGCCAGTGAGGAATCTGTTTGACCTTATGCTCTTGGCTGAGTTTGACATCCAACAAATATCCGGGTAGTTGAAGTCCCCCATTACTACTATCTCCCTTCCTTTTGCATGCTTGGCCATCTGTTCCAGGAAGGCATCATCTATGTCCTCCGTTTGGCTTGGGGATCTATAGTAAACTCCCACAATGAGGATTTTGACCCAAATGCTCTCACTTTGGCTTTGAGGTTCTAAATCTTGGATCTCTTCACAGGTATACACATCCCTGACATAAAACGCCACTCCTCCTCCTTTCTTGTCTGGTCTGTTTCTCTGAAATAGATTGTATCCCTCCATTATTACATTCCAATCGTGGGACTTATCCCACCAGGTTTCAGTGATGCCTATTATGTCATATTTAGTTTGCTGTACCAAGAGCTCAAGCTCATCTTGTTTATTTCCCATGCTTTGCGCATTAGTGTACAGACATTGAAGTCCATCAATGTCTGTACATTGGCCTCTGAACATATTTGGAAAGAGTCATTGTGTATGGTGAAGCTTTTTTGGCAAGAAATATAGAACGACCATTCTGATGTCTTTCATTGGAAACAGTACTTATCACAGAGGGATGCAACTTTTCCTAATCGTTACCCTAAGTATATTTTATGTGCCCTGTGGAAGTTGGGCAGGGGATCAGAAGCTGGCAATTTCTGGGAGGTGCACAGCTGCTTCCCCCAACCTGTGGCCTTTCAGATTTTGCTGGATTACAGCTCCCATTATCCCTGACCATTGAACATGCTGGCTGGGGCTTACATTGGATGTGACCTAGAAACAAGGAGGCATGCTTAACAATATTTCTGTCAATAGGCAATATTTCTGGATCTAGTACATGACTATACCTTTGATTTCCCTCCTATTCACATGTTACACATTAATTCATTGGGTTCCTAGTCACAACCTTACTTGATGTCGGGGAAACGGTGTCCCCAGAAATCTGCAAAACTGTCCTTCATATATCCCCCCTGTACTCCTTCACTGTTGTGGGAAGGAAGAAGGAACATCAAAAAACGCACATATAGGACTATGCTTGGGGGACCTGGATCATTTTCTTGTGCTAGGGCTCTCTGAATGCCCATTCCATCTAAGAGCAGCACATTTGTCATTTCCTGACAAAGATTCTGCTCCTTCCTAGCAGCAGAGTTTGCCCCAATAGATATAAAACCAGCAAGCTCTTCTTCTGTTCTTACAGAGCAAGGAATGTTGCAAAGTTCTTTTTATTTAATGGGGAATGGGAAGCTAAAACGATTTTTCGTGTATTCATTTATTTGCAGTTGGTCAGCAGAGGAAATCTCACCAGTCCTGTCCATCTTGTTTGCAACCCAGGAGATCGCCAGGCATCTTAAGCATTTAGCCAATGTCACCCTGGGCTACAGCATCTATGAGGCCGCTTTTGATGTCAGGACAACTGCTGATGCCATGTTAGACAGTATTCCAAACTACAGCTGTGGAAGACAGAATAATGTGTTGGCTGTTTTTGAAGCAACTTCTTCTGAAGTCTCCCATCAAATTTCAAGCATATTGGGCATCTACAAAATGCCCCAGGTAGGAATTGGAAGGGAAGTGATTGGTTATGTTTCATTCCTCTTTGCTGTCTCTCCAGCAGTGGTGAGGAACCCCTTCATGCCCCCAGAAGTTTCTAAACTTCAAAGCCAACCATTCTGGCCTTTAGCCATGGTTGTGTGTACTGATGTACTTGTGCAGAGTACTTCAGCAATATTCTTAGGGCCAAATTTTCCAGGCAAACAAAAGAGAAGCACCCAAAGAGAGAGACCAAAGGGGGGGATCACATTTTAAGAATATGGAAAGTGATTTAAAAAACCCTCAGCCTCTTCCTATCTCCCTCTCCAGTTTGTCAATAGGAAGATTTAGTTGAAAGTAGCCCCTGGCCCCTAAAGGGTTCTTGTTTCTCAGGAAGACCAGTGGATGTCTGACAGCTAACTGAACACAGAAGTTTAAGTACTTGCACTCCTCCAAACTGTGCAGCTGCTTAACTTCTGCCTCTCATTCTGTGTAGTGCCCCATTGTGACTCTAGGAAGAGGTTGGGGTGCCATGAGCCTACAAGGCCCAGATGCCCTGCTCTACCCCAGAGTCCATTGGAGCCACTTCCTTCTCTGTAAACTCCAGGTCCTCTTCTGAACATGATTCCTCCATCAAAGGCATTGCATACATCCATAAGCATCTGGTTAGCTACTGTGAAGAGATGGGCCTTTGGCCTGGTCATGCGGCGGGGCCCTGCTTGTGTATTCCTGAAAACATGACACCATTCTTTTTCTTACTAGATCAGTTTTGGCTCTGCTGCTCAGGATCTGGATGACAAAACCCAGTTCCCTTTTATCTACCCGATGGTCCCCAAAGAAGAAACCCAGTACATGGGGATTGTCAAGTTGTTGCTACATTTCGGGTGGACGTGGATCGGTCTCTTTGTTCCAGACAATGAAAATGGAGAAAGGTTCCAGAGTGTCTTCACCCTTCTGCTCATCTGCCGTGGGATTTGTGTTGCTTTCTTGGAAAAATTTCATATTTCCACCCTGTATCAAATGTCATCCTTACATTGTAAACCATCTGATTTGAGACGAGTCAAGGTGTTTGTTTATTATGGGGACTCTGAGCACAGAATTCATCCAATCATACTTTTACAAAGAATTCATGAAGTGAGGAAATATCAGGGGATACTCTGGATCACGACAGATCTTCTGGACATTGATGTGATGTTGTTTGGTGGCACAGATTACTTCCAGCCTGCCCAAGGTTCTTTGTCCTTTGTAATTGTCAGAGCTGCTACCAGGTCCCAGCTCACATAGGACCACGCCACACAGCGTCCACTTTAAAAGAGTCTTTATTGAGTTACAGGTTTCATTTCCGAACTGCAGCGTGCAGCTCTACACCTTCTGCTCTAGGTCGGCGAAGACCCGTCTGAGTCCCCGCCTCTTGCACACCAGCTTAATACCCTAGCCTTGCTCCACCTCCTTCGCCTCTCCCTACGTCTCTGGGTCCTTCTGCCCCCCTGGGCCTCCTCCCTTCTACTCTCCTCTGACGCTGACCCCCCTGATCCTTCTGCCTCCTTGCGGCGGGCTTTAGGACCTGGCTCACTCTCCGGGCTGCTTACTGCTCCAGCTTCCGCTGCATTTGAACTTGGCGCGCGCGCCCAACTCTCTACTTTCCTCTTAACCGTTGCCTCGCTCTCTGAGGAGGGCGTGACCACCCCTGACTCGTGCCCTCCCTCCTGCTGACAGCCTCCGGAACCCGATGCCTGGCTACCTTCCTCCCTGCTGCTCTCAGTCTTGAGCGTGGGTCCCGACTTCCAGCTGCTGCCGCCCTCAGTTATGAGCGTGGGTCCCGACTTCCAGCTGCTGCTCTCTGAATCTCCTCTGTTCCCTTCCTCCTGGGGTGTCCCCCCGGATCCCCCCCTTGCTCTGCTCACTGGGGCTCCCTTTTGGGAGTCCTCTGACTCACTGCTTAGGCTTGGAGATCTCGGGTCGTCATCATCACTCATTCTCCCTTCGGCTTCCTCCCCCTCGCTCTCTGTTTCCACCCTTCTCTGCGTCTCTGCTTCTGAACCCCTGACATCCATCCCCCCCTCGAAGCCCCCCCTTCCCCCCTCCCCGCTGTCAGGTGTGGGTGCTGGGCGCTCCATCATCATGGGAGGGAATGCTGGATACAGGTCGCTCCCCGTGGGTGGCCGCCAACTGAAGACCTCCGAGTCTTCCCCCTCGCGGTCGTCGACGTTGACTTGTTGCTCTTCCATCTCTGTACCGCCGTGCTCGAACCCGAGGTCCTCCCCGAACACGTCCCTGTCAGTCTCTGCGTCGGTCGCTCGACCTGGCATCTCCAGCCACTTCCTGCGCCATCGCTCCTCTGGTCGATCGTCCCACCAATACGAGTTGCCTGATGCCGAACCTGCCGGTGAACCTTCTGGGGAACGGGTGCTCCGTGCGGGTTCCCCTTCTGAGTCGAATCCATGGAACGTGCTGGAAGAAAGTGTGGGTGTGAACAACCAGTCGTCGAAGAAGCTCGCTGGCATGGGTTTGTGTGGGAAGAGGGCATGAAACTCGTCCTTGAGCAGGGGTTCCTCCAAAGCGTAGTCTGGTACCCAGCTATTGGCGCTGGCCCGGGTGCCCTCTCTGGCTAAGAGGTATTCGACTCCCTCTTCCCCCCATCTGGAGTCCAAAATCTCCGTGACCTCGTTGATGTGGTCCTGGTGCTTCACCTCCCGCGTCTCCGTCCGTTCCCGGAGCGGACTTGGTGCCGTCCCTGGCTCCTGGAACCTGTGAGGTGCCTTGTAGGGAGTGAGCACCGACCTGTGGAACACCGGATGCATTCTGGAACCCTCCGGCAGCGCCAGTCGGAAGGCTACCGGGTTGATCTGCGCTTCGACTTGGTACGGACCGATCTGCTTGTGCCCCAACTTCTTCTTGGCAAGCGACCTGGTCGGCACTGCGTGGGCTGCCAACCAGACCCAGTCTCCCACTTGGATCACTTCGCCAACCCGCCTGTGCTTGTCAGCTTGCACCTTGTAGGCGTGCTTAGCTAGCTCCAGCTGCCGTCTGAGTTGATCGTGGACCGCCTGCAGCTCTGACGCGAACGCGTCCGCCGTCTGTGGTTCTCCTTCCCCCACTCTCTCCAGTCCCGGGAAGGTTCTGGGATTCCTCCCATTGTTGGCAAAGAACGGCGTCACTCCTGTGGACACGTGCTTCGTGTTGTTGTAAGCGAACTCGGCTAGCGGCAGGTAATCCACCCACGTCGCAGGCTGTTGATTGGCATAGCATCTCAGGTACTGCTGCATGATGGCATTGACCCTCTCTGCTTGCCCGTTGGTCTGCGGGTGTCTTGCTGATGCCAGATTGACCTTGACATTTAGAAAACCCATCAGCTTCTGCCAGAAAGACGAGATGAACTGGCGTCCGCGGTCGGACAGGATAGACCGTGGCAGGCCATGCACTTTGAACACGTGATCTATGAACAGTTTGGCGGTTTGTTCCGCCGTGGCCACCTTCGCACACGGAATGAAATGTGCCATCTTGGTGAACAAGTCCACCACCACTAGCACAGCTGTCTTGCCTCTCGAGTTGGGTAAATCCGTCACAAAGTCCAGGGCCACCCTCTCCCACGGTTCAAACGGTGTTTGCAGCGGTTCTAACAGTCCCGCCGGTGGTCTGTGTACCGGCTTGGCCCTCTGGCAGGTGTCGCACCTCGCGACGTAGTCCGCGACCTCTCCTCTCAGCCTGGGCCACCAGAAGTCTCTCGCGACTAATTCCATCGTTTTCTCTGTGCCAAAGTGACCGGCCGTGGGTGCGTCGTGCAACTGTTGCAGTACCTTGGCGCGAAGGTCGTCTCCTGGTACATAGACAGCCCCTTTGCGTAGGAGCAAGCCGTCCCGCACCTGGAACTCGTCCGTGGTAGCCGTGCCTCTGAGCAGTTCCGCCATCTTGTCTTGCGCGAATGAGTCGTCCCGCAATGCACGTCGCACCGCATCCAGGTCTACTGTAGCTGAGGCACACGCCCACGCCGTCGGTGCGAAGATGTGCATGGCCGCCGCTGGCGTCACCTCTTCTAGGTATTGCGGTTTTCGGGACAGTGCATCCGCCATGATGTTGGTGTCGCCTGGGACGTACTCTATTCGGAAATTGAAGTCAGCAAAGAACTCCGCCCAACGTATCTGCCTCTGGTTCAGGAACTGAGCCGTGCGCCAGTGCTCCAGATTCTTGTGGTCCGTGCAGACCTGCACCGTGTGCTTGGCGCCGATTAGGAAGTGCCTCCACGCCTTGAAAGCTGCATGAATGGCCAGCAACTCCCTGTCCCAGATGGTGTAGTTCTGCTCCGACTTGCTGAGCTTTCTGGAGTAGAACGCTCCCGGCCGCCACACCCCCTGCGGGTCTCGCTGCAGCAGGACAGCTCCCACGGCTCTGTCTGACGCGTCTGTCTCTACCCTCAACGGTTTACTGGGGTCGATATGCAGCAGTTGCTTCTCCGATGCGAAGAGATGCTTGAGCGCTTGAAAGGACTGTTCCGCCTGCTCCGTCCAGATGAATTTCTTTTTTTTGGAGCTGAGCGTGTCCGTAATTGCTGCCGTCTGCATCGCGAACCCCTTGATAAACTTGCGATAGAAGTTGGCGAAGCCGACAAACCGCTGGACCTCCTTCCGGTTGCGCGGGCTTTTCCAATCCAATACCGCACGAACCTTGGTGCTGTCCATGGCTATCCCCTTGTCCGACAACTTGTATCCCAGGAAATCCACCTCCGTCGTGTCGAACTGGCACTTCTCCAGCTTGGCGTACAGTCTATGTTGTTGCAACCTGCTGAGCACCTCCCTCACGTCTCGGTCGTGAGCTTGCTGCGAGTCAGAGAAAATCAGGATGTCATCCAGGAAGCAGACGCATGTCTTGTAGAGGAGTCCCTCCAACACGTGATGCATAAAAGCTTGAAAACAGTGAGAGCCATTTTGTAATCCAAAGGGCATAACTCTGTATTCGTAGGTGCCCAGCGGTGTGAACATGGCCGTCTTCCACTCATCGCCCTCCCACATGCGGATGAGATTGTACGCCCCTCGCAGGTCCAACTTGGTGAACACGCGTCCCTTGCGCACCGTCGCGAGGAGGTCGTCAATCCTGGGCATGGGGTAATCAGACGGTTTGGTCATCTGGTTCAAAAGGCGGTAGTCCACAACTAGTCTTTTTTGGGGCGTGTCTTTCTTTTTCACGAAGAAAACGGGACTGCCCCCCACTGCCTTGGACTCTCTGATGAAGCCACGCTCCAGATTATGCTCGATGAACTGTTTGAGTTCCTGCATTTCATCTTCAGACATGGAGTATAGCCGCCCCTTCGGCAGCGTCGCCCCCGGTAGGAGGTCAATCTTGCAGTCATATGGCCGGTGAGGGGGTAGCTTGTCCGCCTCCTTCTCGCAGAAGACCTCCAAAAAGCTCGCGTATTTGTGGGGGACCGCTTGCAACGTTCCCAACTGCAGTTGTGATTCCTCCTCCTCTCCCTCCCGTCGGGGCAGGATGCAGTGTTCTGCGCAATAAGAGGAGCCGAAGATCAGTTGTCTCTGGTACCAAGCCAGTGTCGGACTGTGCCTGTCCAGCCAACTCATGCCCAACACAATGGGCGTGTCCGACAGTTGGGTGACATTAAAACTGATGACTTCCCTGTGGTTGCCAAGGCGCATCACCATCGGTGGCGTCTGCTTCACCACCTGCCCCCCTAGCAACTCTCTGCCATCCACTGTGACGACTTGCAGGGGCAGAGTGGCAGGCAATAGCTGTATAGCGTGCTGCTCCACAAAGCTCTGCGCTATAAAGTCTGCGTTGCTTCCAGAATCCACAGAAAGCGGCACTTCGATAGTGACGCCGTCGGGTAGCTGGAGAGATGCTGTGAGCTGCACTACTGGTTTGGGTGGGAGGGGATCCGTGGGTTGCAAGATTGCTGGGGACTGCTTCACAGATGCGTCTGGCTGGGCCCCAGTGCCTCCGTCTCCAGCCAGACATTGTCGTTTCCCTGCTGTGGTTCTCCTTGCTGCGTTGCTGCAGTCACCATTGCTGAGGCTGCAGTGTGCTTGTGGAGCCTCCGGGGACACTCCTTCGCCAAATGGCCTGGATCCTCGCAGATGTAACACTTCCTGTTCCCTCTAGGAGGCTTCGCTTTCACTGCTGCCGGTGCTAGGGCTCTGGCTGCTGACTGAGCCCTTGCACCTCCAACCTCCATCGGTTCCCCTCCCCCTCCTGGCGGAGGTGTGGATTGCGCACGCGCTGCTTCCCTCGGAACGAAAGAGAAACTTCTCGCTGCTTCGCGCCCTCCACGTCCTTCATCTCTGCACCATGGACGTTCTTCCAGCCTCACCCCCACAGTCAGCGCCCTTTGGACCACCTCCTGCGTGCTTCGGGGCCTCTCCCCCCTTGCAATTTCATCCTTAACCGCTGAACTTAGACCCTCCCAGAAGAGGTCTCTGACAGGGGGCGAATCCCGATCCCATTCTAAAGCACTGACCAGCGCAAAAAATCGGGCGTGATACTGCCGGACGCTCGCCCTCCCTTGTTTTAGTCCATGAATCTCCCGTCTGGCAAGATCCACATCAATAGTAGACAAAAAACACGCATCCATCGCTTTGATAAAGGCATCTGCATTCTGAAGCGCCGGATCTTTATCCCTCCACAAATTGCGCAGCCAGGCTTTGGCATCCCCATGCAAATGGGACAATATGAACCCCACCTTCTCTTCCTCATCTCTAAAGTCTTTTGCCAGCAGTTGCAGTGCGCACATTACGTCTGCTCTAAAATTAGGGTACTGTTGCAAAGTCCCATCGAAGTGAGCCACAAGCCCTCCTGCTCTCCGTGCCAATCCCACGCCCTCCGGTCTGGGTCCCGGTTGCCCTTGCTTAACAAGCATTTCAAACCTGGCGTGTAGGTCTCTGTAGGCGGCTGTAGTCTCCTCCTCCCGTTTCTTGGAAGCCAATACCTCTGAGGACAACTGGGTCACTGCCTCTTGCAGCGCGGAGATCCTCTGTTCTTCCGTCATCTTGCTAACCTTTGTGAGCTCGCTTACAGACACCCCTCTTCCTCCCCTAGCGGCTTCTGCTCCCGCTGCGAGGTTTCAGGTTTCTGAAGCTTTGAAGAGACGGGTCTTACTGTCAGAGCTGCTACCAGGTCCCAGCTCACATAGGACCACGCCACACAGCGTCCACTTTAAAAGAGTCTTTATTGAGTTACAGGTTTCATTTCCGAACTGCAGCGTGCAGCTCTACACCTTCTGCTCTAGGTCGGCGAAGACCCGTCTGAGTCCCCGCCTCTTGCACACCAGCTTAATACCCTAGCCTTGCTCCACCTCCTTCGCCTCTCCCTACGTCTCTGGGTCCTTCTGCCCCCCTGGGCCTCCTCCCTTCTACTCTCCTCTGACGCTGACCCCCCTGATCCTTCTGCCTCCTTGCGGCGGGCTTTAGGACCTGGCTCACTCTCCGGGCTGCTTACTGCTCCAGCTTCCGCTGCATTTGAACTTGGCGCGCGCGCCCAACTCTCTACTTTCCTCTTAACCGTTGCCTCGCTCTCTGAGGAGGGCGTGACCACCCCTGACTCGTGCCCTCCCTCCTGCTGACAGCCTCCGGAACCCGATGCCTGGCTACCTTCCTCCCTGCTGCTCTCAGTCTTGAGCGTGGGTCCCGACTTCCAGCTGCTGCCGCCCTCAGTTATGAGCGTGGGTCCCGACTTCCAGCTGCTGCTCTCTGAATCTCCTCTGTTCCCTTCCTCCTGGGGTGTCCCCCCGGATCCCCCCCTTGCTCTGCTCACTGGGGCTCCCTTTTGGGAGTCCTCTGACTCACTGCTTAGGCTTGGAGATCTCGGGTCGTCATCATCACTCATTCTCCCTTCGGCTTCCTCCCCCTCGCTCTCTGTTTCCACCCTTCTCTGCGTCTCTGCTTCTGAACCCCTGACAGTAATGAATACCCAAAAAAGGACAGAACATGGCTACTATACTCGACTTTCATTTGAAGCTAAAGCTGCAGCTGCGCAGCTTTTCGAAAGAGTATTCAGTTGTACATGTTCAAACAGTGTGCTATCCGTGGAGGGTTGGACAAGGTGCACAGAAATGGAACAACAGGAAAGTTTATCCAAGGAGGAGATGGAGGCAATCTGGTCTGAAGACCGCTACAGCACTTACTACAGCGTCAAGTTTGTGGCTCATGCCCTAAATGCTGCATATTCATCCAAATCCAAATGGAAGGTAATGGCGGGTGGAGAAGACAGATTGGAACTTCAAAAGTTGCAGCCATGGCAGGTCTGTCCTCTCCCCTGTTTTGTAAATACCTTCTGGAATCCGTTTCAGATTTTATATTCTTTGTAGTTTACTTCATTGTTATTGTTAAATATGTTTAGATTTCCTATGCCCTGTCTTTAGTAGGACATGTTAATAAGTTTTTTTTAATTATTCATCTATTTTTGTGGTCCTAAGATACTTTGAAAATTGATTAAAATTATTTTTTAAAAAAGATAATTTGGGAAAGTTAGGGGGAATCTTTCAAAGCACAAAATAAGCTATTAAAAATTGTTAAGGAGCATTCTCTTACATAACGCTTAATTAATTGACTGATTGATTGACTGATTGATTGATTGCTATATTTAGTTCATAACATTTATATACAGTATTGCTTGACTCCTGAAAAAAACCTCAAACCATTTTACAAAAAAAGTTAAAATGAAAAGAAATTCACTAAAGAAAACCCTTATTTAAAACACAGAAAGTTGAAATCACAATAGGATAGCTTAAAGCCAATTAAAAGGCATGTTAGCTTTCTACAGTTGCCAAGTGCTTGCTAGGATTTGTCCTCTATATGTGTTTATTTGAGTCATATGTCCTGTGAATTTATAACCTGATAAAGGACCAGTTGTAATGACCAAAAGGTTGTTATCTTTAGCTGACACGAGGCCTCAATGTCCTTGATTTAGGACTATTCTCTCAAAACTGGTAAGATGTCTGGAACCTTACTCAATTATCCAAGAAAAACAAGACTATGCCCCACAAAATATCCAAAGTCATGAAAAGCTTTGCTCAATAAAATACCCACATACTCATTTTCTCACAAAATCCGGATATCATGTTTTATAAAGCTGGTGTTTTCTCTGCCATTCTAGCTTCACACTTTCTTGAAAGAAATTTGGCTTTCCAATTCATCCATAGGAGGGATGTATTCTGATCAGAATGGGGAGCTGACTGCCAACTTTGATATCGTGAACTGGGTCGTATTTCCCAATAGATCTCACAGCAGAAGGAAAGTTGGGAGCATCGAGGGACAGGCATCCTCCGGCATAAAATTCTCCATTAAACCGGAAGCCATTATGTGGCCTGGGAACTTCAGCAAGGTCATTGCATTTATCTGTTTATTTATGGTACTTATATGCCACCTTTTCTCTATGGAGCTTCATGGCTACCTGGGAATTGAACCTTAGTCTCCTGGGTTCTCATCCAACTCTCTAGCAACTATGGCACAACCAGCTCTGGTTCCCTTGCTGTGACATCTGTTAAGTTCTGATAATTTGCTGATAGGAGCCATTTTCAGTTTAACCCTAAATGGGCCCTGTGTAGAGTGAGACCGGCTCCTGATTGTGTAAAGCACTGCTGTTTTCCCTCTCTATTTTTCCCTCTCTTTTTTGCATAGCAAATCAGATGGAGAGGGGCAAAGAGAGGAGAGGCTGCTCTTACACTTGCATTTTCATCTGTCCTTCTGAGTGGATGAACAAGGACATCAATGGGCCAAATTTGGCAGTATGGCCCTAGCTGCCATGTGGGCTTCATCAGCTGCCCAATAACGGTGACTGCTTATAAAAGCACAACAATACACACCATAGTATAGGGGTGCCATTCCTGCAGGTTGTCTTGGACACATCCAGGAATGGGCTGCAGAAATTGCACCCAGACAGCTTTTTCTGAAACAGCAACATGTCCCGGAAAACCTGCACATATGGCAAGCAGAGTGATTTTTAAAAAAATTAAAATTCAAAGAAAAGCCCAAAAACATTTACAAAAGGGAAAAAATAAAGCTCAACAACTTTGTCCGGAATATGGCAACCTTTTCACAGTGACAAAAAAGAACAATAAATCTCAAATGCAATTTAAAGGCCATACTTTGTTTATTCCTTTGTGTTCAACAATATTTGTGTTCAACAATTAAAAATGAAATTTCATGTCAGAAAGAAAATGAGCTCTCCACAATTCTACCAAATTTGAAAGGGTCTCACTCCCATTTTAAAGCTTTCTAACCTGGTCTCAGTATTATAAAAATGATTTTTACTTGAGCGTATTTTTAGTCAGGGCCTTCAGATGATGTCTGTATTTTATGCTGATCTCCTTGGGTGCTCCTTTTCCTTCTTTTTAGGTCGTGCCTCGTTCAAGATGCACTGAAAGCTGTCACCCTGGATATGCCAGAGTGACTAAAGAAGGGGAGCCCATTTGCTGCTATGATTGTGCTCCTTGTGCAGAAGGGACCATCTCCATTGAGGAAGGTGGGTGACTTCAGAGGAAAGGGAGAGGCAAGATTTCAGGGGGCTCCAGGGGGTCACCCAGGGTTCATGCTCCTTTGGAGAACTGAAGACTCAGGGGAGACTGCTGTAGCTTTAAGAAATATGATTTATTCGCATATTTACACCTTCAGTCTGCATGGAGGAAGTCCAGATCTTAGCACATGATCAAGAGGGACTTGTTTACCATAGCAGTACAGTTTACTTGAGTGGAAGAAATCTCTCCCAACCAATCTTCAGCCAGCCTAGCCAAAATGGGCGCCTTCTTGTTCTCTGCCTTATTCTTCCCAGCACACCATGCTAAAGACTGTATTTTCCTGACACCTCAAACGCACACACCATCACCATGGCAACCTCTGTCAGAAAACAGACAGGTATGAGTGTAAGAATTTTGTTAGTCATTCTGAAGTCATTCTTCTTCTCTTCAGATGCAAAACATTGCACCCGATGCCCAGAAGATCAGCATGCAAATCAAGCGCGAGACAAATGTGTCCCCAAGACTATAACATTTCTCACTTATGAAGAACCCTTGGGGATTGTCCTGGTTTCCTTTGCCATCCTCTTGTCCTTAACCGCTGGTGTTGTCCTAGGAATCTTCGTTAAATACAAGGAAACTCCCATGGTCAAAGCTAACAATCGGGACTTATCCTATATAATCCTTATCTCCCTCCTGCTTTCCTTTTGGTCCTGCTTCCTGTTCATCGGCCGGCCTAGGAAAGTGACCTGCCTTCTCCGACAAACAGCCTTCAGCATCATATTTTCATTTGCGGTTTCCTCTGTGTTGGCAAAAACCATCACTGTGGTGCTGGCCTTCCTGGCCACAAAGCCAGGGAACAAGGTGAGGAGATGGCTGGGGAAGAGTTTGGCCAACTCCATTGTCCTTTCCTGTTCCGGTATCCAAATTGTCATCTGCAGCATCTGGCTGGGAATCTCCCCACCCTTCCCAGACTCCGACATGCACTCCCAAGCTGCAGAGATCATCCTTCTATGCAATGAAGGATCTGTTGCCATGTTCTACACTGTCCTTGGCTACATGGGCTTCCTGGCTGCAATCTGCTTCACAGTGGCTTTCCTAGCCAGGAACCTTCCCGGGTCCTTCAATGAAGCCAGTCTGATCACCTTCAGCATGCTGGTCTTCTGCAGTGTTTGGGTGTCTTTTGTTCCCACCTACCTGAGCACCAAAGGGAAGTTCATGGTAGCTGTGCAGGTCTTCTCTATGTTGGCCTCCAGTGCTGGGCTTCTGGGCTGCATCTTCCTTCCCAAGTGCTACATTATCATCCTCAGGCCTGATCTGAACACAAAAGCACATCTAACTACAAAACGCAAAGATGGTAGTATCTGATTCTTTGGTTCTTTGAAGATTCTTAGCGTCACATAAAATACAGTATTGCTAAAGTGGACCTGACCCTGATGTCAGGATGCTGTCATTGGCTCTTTGCTCTCCTACTTTTAAGGCCCGCTGGGTTCTGGGAGGCGGGGGGTCTGTGATGCTTTCTATTGATACCGTGTCAGCAAGCCGCTGCTCCATTTCTTTCTCCTCCTCCTCTCCCATTATTTCCCAACTTTACCCCTCATCTGCCTCTGAGCTGTGTCTTCCTCCATCTGTGATGAAGTCCATGGCTATGGTTTCCCATGCTCCTTGTGGGGTGGGCAGCAGTTGTAGTAAGTCTGCTGGGGCCTCCCTTGGTCTCTTTGCCCACTGACACCTCTCACAGGCTCTCATGTCCTCCTCCCTCATCCTTGGCCACCAGAACTGCTGCGCCTCATGCTTTAACGTCTTGTGCTGCCCGAAGTAGCCCAGTTTAAGGTTGTCATGGCATTGACCCAGCACCTTGGCTCAGAGGTCTCCCGCTGGGATGTAGAGAACTTCTCTCTACAATAGGCCACCCTCCTCTACAAAGCCCTTGGCTTCATTGCTGCTTTCCTGCAGTGCTGTTAACTGCCTTTGGCGAAGGCATCCTCTCTTTGTTTGCTGCTGGAAGTTTGTGACTTCCATGACTGATCCAGCACCTAGTTGTAGCTGTGCTGGTTTCAAGATATGTCTATACACTGAGACTGTCTCGTCGTTCTGATATTCAGGCTTCCTGGAGAGAGCATCCACTGCTCGATTCTGACTATCCGACACATACTGGACCCTGAAGTCAAACCGAGCAAAGAACTGTGTGCAGTGGACCTGCTGCTGATTTAGACGACACTCCAGATCGTGATGGTCGGTGCACGCCTCCACCTTGTGCTATGCTCCTTCCAGGAAGTGTCTCCACACTTCAAAGGCTTCATTGACTGCTAAAAGGTCGTTTTCCCAAATAGTGTCATTCTGTTCGGAAGGAGCCAATTTTTGAGAGTGGAAGGCGCACAAGCTTAGTGCCCCCTCTTGGTCTTCCTGCAGCAGCACAGCACCAACCAATCTGTCATAGGCATCCCTTTCTACAACCAACAGGCTGCGGGGGTCTGCATGAGCTAGGTACACCTCTGAGGAGAACAAGGTTTTGAGATGCTCAAATGCCTGTTGCGCCTCAGCAGTCCACTGGAACGGCTTCTTGCCCCTCTAGCAATCCATGAGGGGGGGGTTGTGAGTTTCAAATAGGCTGGCATGAACTTGCGGTAATAGTTGATGAACCCTAAAAACCTCTGAAGGTTTTTCATTATCTTGAGCTCCTCCCACGAAACTACACTCTGCACCTTAGCAGGATCCATAAGCACCCCCTCAAGTGTGAAGTGGTACCCCAAGAAATCCTTGCCAATTCTTCATTTTGATGATTTATTGTGCTGGTTAATTGTTCTACGTGTCATCTTCACAATAAATTTTGTTGTAAAAGCCATTGAAATTGTTCTTCTAGGTTATCAGTATTAGCTGGCTGCCCTGTTACGCCATCTGTCATGATTTATGACCTAACAGCCAATGAAAGTTAACTCGAGACAATCTGTCAGGATGCTGTCAGCAGCTTCTGGCTGGTTGCCCAGGAAAGCATAAAGACAAGGAAAGATTTCTTACCATCCTTTTTTATTTCAATTATTACAGAGAGAGGCTATAGAACTCAGCCTCTTGGATAATAGTATTGTCCCAAGTGAATCTCCACCCTCGTCTCTCCCACTTCCTCATTCGTCACTACTATGGGTGCTGCTATGTGCCCTCTGTCTTTGAGCTCTTTGCTCTCCTACTTTCAAGGCTTGCCAGGTTCTAGGAGATGGAGGGTCCTGGATGCTTTCTAATGACTTCAACCAGCTGCCATTCCACCTTTTCATCATCTGCCACGAATACCCACAGCATTAAGCCTGGGTCTGACTGTTAACTGTCACTTTGCTGAGGTTTGAAGCTCATTCTGTCTGTGACATCATACACTGATGTCACAATGATACATCTGCATTCATCCGTGGTAACGTCACTGGCCAACGTTACTCCTGCAACTAGGTCACCAGCAGCCTGGCTCTCCAGCAAACCTAATGTTTTAATTCATAGCCTGAGCATGAAGAAGAATATGGAGATCATCAGGGGGGTTGGGCTGAGTGTTCAGGAGTGTGCGGATGATACACAGCTCGACCTCTCTTTTACATCGGAACCAGTGAAGGGGATGAAGGTCCTGTGTGAGTATCTGGAGATGGTTGGAGGATGTATAGTAGCCAACGGATTGAGCTCCATCTGGTAGGCCGTCTGAGACCCTACCGGCCCACAGACTGTATCACCAGAGTAGTGCATGCTCTAGTTATCTCCCACTTGGACTACTGCATTCAGGTAGGTAGCCATGTTGGTCTAACGCAGTCGAAATAATAATATTAAAATGTCCAGTAGTACCTTAGAGACCAACTAAGTTTGTTCTGGGTGTAAGCTTTCATGTGCATGCCCACTTCTTGAGATACCTACTGAAGTGGACTACTGCAATGCACTCTATGTGGGGCTACTTTTGAAGGTGACCCAGAAGCTACAACTAATCCAGAATGTGGCAGCTAGACTTGTGACTGGGGGTGGCCGCTGGGACCATATAACCTAAAGGATCTTCACTGGCTCGCAGTACATTTCTGAGCACAATTCAAAGTGTTGGTACTGACCTTTAAAGCCCTCAACAGCCTCAGCCCAGTATACCTGAAGGAGCATCTCCACCCCCATTGCTCAACCCAGATATTGAGGTCCTCCTACGAGCGTCTTCTGGCAGTCCCCTCACTTCGAGAAGTGAAGTTACAGGGAACCAGGCCCTACATACCACAGACTGTCTCGCCAGAGTAGTGCATGCTCTAGTTATCTCCCACTTGGACTACTGCATTCAGGTAGGTAGCCATGTTGGTCTGAAGCAGCTGAAATAAATATTTTTTTTTAAATGTCCAGTAGTACCTTAGAGACCAACTAAGTTTGTTCTGGGTATAAGCTTTCGTGTGTTAAGTTGTGGGTGAACATATCAGACACAGTGATTCTTCAAACAGCTCTTGTTGTGGGTGGGGTATAAATATTAAAATAGTTGTTGCTGTTTTGATTATAAAATATGCTTTTAGTTTTTAAAAAATCAATGAAAACACAATGGTGCTGTTTCATTTATTTTACACCTCTAGTGGGTCTATAATCTGATTCGTTCTTAATGTGCTCCAGAAGCAGAAATATCATTGGGAAAGCTTCTCCTAGCATGCAAAGACAGTGTGAGGATGACCCACAAAACTGAATGGGAATACTGAGTAGAGATGCTAGGATTCCACTGTTGACTTCACAGGAAACTTTTACCCATACACAGATTGACAGGCCCATCAGTGAGTTCTTACAAAAAGCAATTTCCACAGTGGTTCAAAGAGCAATAGAACCTCAACAGCTGAAGGCCTCATTCGCAAGCAGTGAGAGTCACTTCAGAAGGTTCCACATCTTCAAGAATCTGCCCCAAACTCCACTAACACCTGCAGTAAAACACACTGTTTTTGAATGTGTAATGGATGGTTACATACTGGACCCCATAGATAACACTGATGTTAATAGCCTTCCTCAGCCCAACTATGTATGATTGAAATTATTCCAGGGAAGGAGCAATCTTCAAGGTCTATAAGAGATTTCTCTCTCCTGACTCTTCCAACATTCAGCTTCATTGGAAGCCAAATTGAATTGAATCTCTAGTCGGCTGCTAATATACAGTGGTACCTCAGGTTAAGAACTTAATTCATTCTGGGGGTCCTTTCTTAACCTGAAACTGTTCTTAACCTGAGGTACCACTTTAGCTAATGGGGCCTCCTGCTGCCGCTGCACAATTTCTGTTCTCATCCTGAAGCAAAGTTCTTAACCTGAGGTACTATTTCTGGGTTAGCGGAGTCTGTAACCTGAAGCGTCTGTAACCCGAGGTACCACTGTATTACTTGTGGGTGTCGGAACTTAAGAGGTTAAGTTGTTCCCATGATGCCTCAACATTCTGACGTCAGCTTTGGAAGCTGGGAGGAGTTTTCTGTTCTGTTCCTCTCGGTCTTTGAGGGAGAAGGACGCAGTTTGTCATGGCTGCGAGAAGTCCTGGAGGTTTCTGAGAAATGTCGCAATAAAGAACTGTAAATGGACAATCTGGTACTCTGTGTATCTGTCTGAAGCTACGTGACAGCTTTGCCGCTGTGTTTTACTCTGCTAGGCGTGACTGGAAGGAGCAGAATGCGCAGCTGAAGGGAAGCGCGCCGGACCCGCTGTAAAGAGCTAAGTTGGGTCGTAAACCAATTAGCAGGTCACGTCTGATCAATAAATCAACAGGTTATGGAGCCTTAATTACCGCTTGTAAAGCTGTCACTGGAGGCTGCCGGAATGCTTTGAAGTCTGCGTTCTGAAGCAGTGGCGCTGACGGGAGCGGAGGCCTGTGTCTGAGGCAAGAAAGCCAGCTGAGATGAGGCTGCAGAGAGCTTGGAGCTGTGCCTAACGTTTGAAGGCAAGCTGACGACGACGCTGAAGCCAGCTTGGAGTCCTGCCTGAAGTTGTGAGAGGCAGACGATCTCAGCTGGAGGAGCTGATCTGCTAGACCGGGAGCTGGAGAGCGGCTGTTTGTTTACGTGAGTACGCTGGGCCCCGGGGGAAGATGGCAGAAGACCAAGAGGTGCTTGAAGCTCCGCTTGAGAAGCTTGAAGAGCTCACCACCCAGTCGTGGGAAACCTGGGTCAGAAGGGTGAGGGCCTGGTTTTGGGCAACTGGCCTGTGGGACGTACGCAAGAAGGAGCCGTCCCCAGGCAAACCGGCTGCTGCTGAAATTGCGGGGCTGGTGGACAGAGATGCAGAAAAGCTGCAGTCTGCTTTTCTGGAGGAGAAAATGCAGAGAGAGAAAGCTGAGAGAGCTGAGATCTGCATGTTGAGAGCAAGCGTACATGCTAAGCTGTTGCCGCATTTGGAAGGCATTGAGTCGGCCTGTGACGCCTGGAATGTGCTGAGGGGTTTGTGTCAAAGCTCAGCAGGAGGCCAGGAGCAGGATGATGCCGAGTGCTCAGCCAGAAGCCCTGATTTTACAGCCTCACAGAGTGCTGTTGGAAGTGCCGGGGGGGCAGAGAAGCCCAAAAGCCAGTTTGGAAAAGTTTCCACTGTGTATGCCGAGGGGAAGTGCTGTTTCAGAGGGGGCGGAGCTGGTGTCCCGGAAGCTTTGCTAGCTGAGAGCTCACCCCAGTGTTTTTCTGTTCGTCGGTGCTACGTTTGTAATTCCACGGAACATCTGCGTCGCAATTGCCCCCACCGGAGCAAGGAGGCAAGGCAGGATGTTGTCAAGGTCAACTCCCATGGGAACCAGTCGGGTTTCCATGGCAACCAGCCTGGAAGAACTGTCAGGCGTGGGACTGAGTCAGGTGGACGTGACAAACACCAGGAGGAGACTTATCAAATAACAGCCAGTCTGGCATTGTTTGAGGACAGCTGTGAGAAAGGCTCTGAGTTTTGTTTTGTGATAGACTCTGCAGCTAATTGCAATTTGATTCCAGAGACCCCTGCTGTCGAGATGTGGAATTGCAGGGCAGTTCCGATCGGAAAAACTGTACTTTTCGCAAATGGACAGAAGCAAAATGTAACTAACGTTGCAACTGTTTATGTTTCTGTTTTGCAGGAGCAGTTGGAGTGTTGTACCGTCCCAGGGATACACCACTGTCTTTTGTCTGTGCCTTATTTGTTAAAGAAGGGGTTTAAGGTTTGCTTCAAGGATAATGCCTGCACAATCTCCAAAGGAGGGAGGATACTTGCCAAGGTTAAAAAGGGGCAGAATGATCTCTTCATTCTTAAAACGCCTCTGGAGGGTGAGGAGAAGGTTGAAAAAGCACAAGCCTTGCGTGCTACAGTTCCCACTCATGTGTCATGTGCCCATGTTTGGCATGCAAGGACAGCTCATGGTTCTTTAGAAGAACTACAGACGCTGCCTGAGGTCGCCAAAGGTTGTAACATTGTAGAATGTGGATGTGTCATAGATTGTGAAGCATGCAGACAGGCAAAGGTAAAAGGGTGCAGTTACCCAAAGGTGGAGAGGGTACACACCAAACCCTTTGAACTGGTTCACATAGATCTGTTGGGTCCCGTAAAGGAACCAAGTCTGGGAGGGGCCAGGTTTCTGCTGACAATGCAGGATAGCTTTACGCAGAACACCTGGACTCATGGTCTCAAATCCAAGGAAGATGCAGCACAACTGATCAAAGGTTGGATTGAGGAGGGGGAACTAAGGTTCTCCACCAAAGTGCGAGCAGTCACAAGTGACAGAGGTGCTCAGTTTACAGGATCTGCTTTGCAGAAGTTCTTTCGCAAGAAAGGGATACGTCACACAGTGACTTCACCCAATCAGAGGGGGGGCGACAGAGCTAAGATGTGAAGCTCTGGTCAGGGCTGCAAAGGTGTTGCTGACAGATTCTGGGTTGCCACCAAAGTTTTGGCTGGAGGCAATCAGGTATGTGGGTTTCACCTGGAATCGTACCTACAATTCAATGATAGGTGACACACCGTTTGGTTTGTTGCATGGCAGGAAACCCCAGATTCATTTTCTGCGCACGTTTGGTTCGGACGCATCTGTGCCGGTGCCTAAGGCTTTGCAAGGGCCAGATGGACCCAAGTTCCGGAAAATGATCTTCTGTGGGTATGAGCCAACAGCGCGTGCATGGAGGTTTGCGTTCCCATCAGGTGATCAGAGTAAGATGCTGATCAGCAAACACGCTGAGTTCTACGAACAGGATGAAAGGTCAAAGACTCCTGTCAAGCGTGATGTTCTATCAGAATGTCTGTCTGATTCAGAGCAGGAAGATTCTGAGGAGGAGGAAGGAGAGGCTGAGTCTGCTGATGACGACCAGGTCACTGACCAAGGTCTGGAGCAGGGTGGGGCATCTCCACAAGTTGTTAAAAGGGAGGCCAAGAGTGAGCCTAGTTCTCCGGTGAGTGTGAGGGAGAGGATTCGAAGTCGTTATAAGTCAGAGGGGGAATCCCGGGATGCAGAGGACACACCTGCTGGTGATGGTGTGTCAAGGGAGACATCTGAGTTTGTGCCCAGACGGTCAAGTCGCACAACGAAGGGTATTCCACCTGAAAGGTATCAGGCCACAGGTGCATGGGTAAGTTTCGCACAGTGTGAACCTGAGAGTTATGTGGTTGTTCCACAGGTCTTGTCAGAATGTGATGCAAGAGGGGGTGTGGGTGTCGGAACTTAAGAGGTTAAGTTGTTCCCATGATGCCTCAACATTCTGACGTCAGCTTTGGAAGCTGGGAGGAGTTCTCTGTTCTGTTCCTCTCGGTCTTTGAGGGAGAAGGACGCAATTTGTCATGGCTGCGAGAAGTCCTGGAGGTTTCTGAGAAATGTCGCAATAAAGAGCTGTAAATGGACAATCTGGTACTCTGTGTATCTGTCTGAAGCTAAGTGACAGCTTTGCCGCTGTGTTTTACTCTGCTAGGCGTGACTGGAAGGAGCAGAATGCGCAGCTGAAGGGAAGCGCGCCGGACCGCTGTAAAGAGCTAAGTTGGGTCGTAAACCAATTAGCAGGTCACGTCTGATCAATAAATCAACATTACTAAGCCAAGGGCAGATATTATTGCTACTGTATAAAGCCAATTGACCACTCAGCACTAACTTCTATTATCTCATGTGAGTATCTCATGGCTTATCTCTGTGTTAGAGACCTCCATTGGATGCCAATGAATCTATAGTTCTGAGGCAGTGTGGTGTAGTGATCAGGGAGTTGGACAGGGGCCTAGGACACAAGGGTTTAAATTCCCGCTTAAAGTCCAAAGTTCTAGTATTATTACTGGGAAGGAAGAAAACTTTTTCCTATCCATATTATCCACAGCATGCTTATAAACCTCTATCATGTCCCGCCTTGGTCCATCATAGCTATTCTATAGTTTCTTGGACTTTACTGGTCAATGTTTCGTCAAGTTTAGAAGGGCCCAGATTGACAGCCCCATCTTTGAGTTCTCACAAACATGTTTTGCCCTGGCTCTGCAGCTGCCCATTGAGTCACACACCGATTCCAGGGATTTGCAGAGGAGGTGGACCTTCTTAACCTTATAATTATCAAAATCATGGTGATTTGTTTATCTAGTCCAGGGATTTCGCCAATGGTGGCCTTGGAGTCCACAAATCACATAAGCATCAGAATCACAGGCAGAATGAGATAACTTATTGTCACAAGGCTGCAAGAAGGACTGGGTCATAAATATCAGAAGCCTCGCCTGAGAGATTTGGGGCTGGCAGGGCTTGTTTCTATGGGAGGTTTCCTTTTTCTCTGCTTCTGAAGCTACTGTAGTAGTCCAGCTGTACTTCTAATGTTACTTCTTTCATAAGAGTGTACGACTCTTGCAGGCATAGTCAGGATGATATTTCTGCTGCTGCTGTTTCTGCTGCTAATGCCCCATGGAGCCAGTAGGATGCTGAAAGCAAAATGCCCATTGAACCTATATATGGAATCTGATCCGTTGAATTATTACAGGCCAGGAGACCTCATTAGT
This sequence comes from Podarcis vaucheri, assembly GCF_965113315.1. Taxonomy (NCBI): domain Eukaryota; kingdom Metazoa; phylum Chordata; class Lepidosauria; order Squamata; family Lacertidae; genus Podarcis; species Podarcis vaucheri. The sequence continues at coordinate 127,944,423 of NC_138760.1, read as the reverse complement.
CAGGTCATATTTCCAGCAATTTATAGAACATTCAACTTTTTCCGGCATCCCGAAAACACTGTTAAGACGTAAGTGACTTTATGTTACCCAGTCTGCATTCACATTTATTGCTGTTTTCCAGAGGCAGCATCTAATTTCTGCCCATCCCTAATTAAACTTTCTCTCTCCATTGCCCCCCTATTGCCTTTCGAATTAGATTTGGGGATTGAAAGTCAGCATTGAAGTACCCAGTGACCCCTTAATATCCTGCAAAAAGAGAGTTTAATTCTGAATCCTTTCCCTTTTTTGGGCTATAGTTTCCTTAATAAAAGGGCAGCATCTAAAGCACAATTGATCATCTCATGTCCTTCTTCCTGGGAAGCTCTTTCTGAACTGCTCCATATAAAGATAACACATTAAAGGAAAATTTGGCTTTTTAATATATTTTTATGCAAAAAGGGTGTTTCTTCCTGGTCAATAATTACATGCCTTTGCAGAGCTTCCCCTGTTCCCAACAGAACTGTCTAACTTAAATGTCTCATTTGCTGTTGGGTGTATTTGGATTGCATCATGCTAATCTTGCAATTGGGGATCGAAGAAAGTGTAAAAATCAGAATGCAAGGTGACCACCTCCTTCCCTTCAGACTCGCTGGAACGCTCAAATCAGTATAGGAATCTTACTAGGTAGTTCCACCAGACTCAGAAGTTAAGGTGGGTAGACCAAGAGAGGGCATTTCTCTCTTTCATATCTTCTCATCCTCTAAGGAGTTCCTAACAGGTCTCTGCACTTAAGAAACTTTACGTGATCATTTCAGTCTAATTCACCCCAGTTCAAGCTCCACTAAATGCTACTCCTTTCTTTCTTGGTGGATCTGGGTAAGATTCTGCTCCTTCCTAGCTGCAGAGTTTGGCCCATTAGATATAACTTGTATAGAGCAAGGAGTTGTTTTCATTTAATGGAGAATGGAAGGCTAAAATGATTTTTCATTTATTCATTTATTTGCAGTTTTTCAGCAAATGACACCTCAGCAGTCCTCTCCATCTTGTTTGCAACCCAGGAGATCACCCGGCATCTTAAGCATTTAGCCAATGTCACCCTGGGCTATAGCATCTATGAGGCCGCTTTTGATGTCAGGACAACTGCCGATGCCATGCTAGACAGTATTCCAAACTACAGCTGTGGAAGAAAGAATAACGTGTTGGCTGTTTTTGAAGCAACTTCTTCTGAAATCCCCCACCTTATTTCAAGCATGTTAGGCATCTACAAAATGGCGCAGGTAGGAATTGGAAGAGAAGAGATCAGTTATGTTTCATTCCTCTTTGCTGTCTCTCCTGCAGTGGTGAGGAACCCCTTCATGCACCCAGAAGTTTCTAAACTGCAAAGCCAACCATTCTGTCAATTAGTCATGCTTTTGCAGACTGATGGGATTTCTACTTCACAATATTCTAAGGGCCAATTTTTCCAAGGAACACAAAAGAAAAGCACCCAAAAAGAGAGACTAGGGGGGAAGGAATCACATTTTTAGAATGTGGAAAGCAATTTAGAAAACCCTCAGCCACTTCCTGTCTCCCTCCCCAGACTGTCAATAGGAAGATGTAGTTGACAGTAGCCCCTGGCTCCTAATGAGTTCTTGTTTCTCAGGAAGACCAGTGGCAGCTAACTGAACACAGAGGTTTAAGTGCTTGGACTCCTCCAGATTGTATAGATGCTTAGCAGTGCTATTTCTGGGGGGACGCAGGGAGACGCATACCCCTAAACATTTTGTGAAACTACCAGGAGAAGAAACTACAAATGTTTAGTTTCTTCTCTAGCATTGTAAATCCTCAGTTCCATTGAATAGCATCGTGAATCATCACTTCCGTTGCTACCCCTGTTGGCAGCTTCCTTTCCTTTCCCAGTGTTTCCTGAGTATAAGATGGAAGCGAGAGTGCCCCTAAACATATTTTTTTAGAAAAAAAGCACTGCTGTTTAGCATCTGCCTCTCATTCTTTGCATTGTGACTCTAGGAAGAGTTTGGGGTAGCATGACCCCTGAAGGCCCCAGATGCCCTGGTCTGTCTCAGTGTCCATTGGAGCCACTTCCTTCTCTGTAAGCTCCAGGTCCTCCACTGAACAGGATTCCTCCATCAGAGGAATGGCATGCATCCCATAAGCCTCTGGTTAGCTACTGTGAGAAGATTGGCCTTTGGCCTGATCATGCAGTGAGGCCTTTCTTGTGTATTCCTGAAACCCTGACACCAATCCTTTTCATACTAGATCAGTTTTGGCTCAGCTGCTCATGATCTGAATGACAAAACCCAGTTCCCTTTTATCTACCGGATAGTCCCCAAAGAAGAAACACAGTACATGGGGATTGTCAAGTTGTTGCTCCATTTCGGGTGGACGTGGATCGGTCTCTTTGTTCCAGACAATGACAATGGAGAAAGGTTCCTAAGAGCCTTCACCCTTCTGCTGATCCGGAGTGAGATTTGTGTTGCTTTCTTGGAAAAAATTAATCTTCTGAAACTCTCATACTTGCATTTTAATGTATCTGCCTTGAGACAAGTCAAGGTGTTTGTTTATTATGGGGACTCTGAGCACAGAATTTATCCAATCATGATGTTACAAAGAATTGATGAAGTGAGGAAAACTCAAGGGATAGTCTGGATCACAACAGATCTTCTGGACATTGATGAGATGTTGTTTGGTGGCACAGATTACTTCCAGCCTGCCCAAGGTTCTTTGTCCTTTGTAATGAATACCAAAAAACGGACAGAACATGGCTACTATACTCCACTTTCATTTGAAGCTAAAGCTAAAGCTGCACAGTTTTGGTCAAGAGCATTCAGTTGTACATGTTCAAACAGTGTGCTATGTGTGGAGGGTTGGACAAGATGCACAGAAAAGGAACTACTGGAAGCATTGTCCCAGAAAGAGATGGGGGAAATCTGGTCTCAAGACCGCTACAGCACTTACTACGGTGTCCAGTTTGTGGCCCAGGCCTTAAATGTCGCATATTCATCCAGATCCAAATGGATGTTAATGGCGAGTGGAGGAAACAGATTGGAACTTCAAAGGTTGCAGCCATGGAAGGTCTGTCCTCTCCCCTTTTTTGCAAATGCTCTCTGGAATCCGTTTCAGATTTTATATTCTTTGTAGTTTACCTCATTGTTATTGTTAAATATGTTTAGGTTTCCTATGCCCTGTCTTTAGTAGGACACGTTAATAAGGATTTTTTAATAGTTCATCTATTTTTGTGGTTCTTATATACTTTGAAAATTGATTAAAATCATTTTAAATACATAATTTAGGAAGCTTGGGAGGAATGGATGTAGCCTACCTTGATTTCAGCAAGGCATTTGACAAGGTGCCCCATGATATTCTTGTAAAGAAGCTGGTAAAATGCGGTCTTGACTATGCTACCACTCAGTGGATTTGTAACTGGCTGACTGACCGAACCCAAAGGGTGCTCATCAATGGTTCCTCTTCATCCTGGAGAAGAGTGACTAGTGGGGTGCCTCAGAGTTCTGTCTTGGGCCCGGTCTTATTCAACATCTTTATCAACGACTTGGATGATGGACTCAAGGGCATCCTGATCAAATTTGCAGATGACACCAAACTGGGAGGGGTGGCTAACACCCCAGAGGACAGGATCACACTTCAAAACGACCTTGACAGATTAGAGAACTGGGCCAAAACAAACAAGATGAATTTTAACAGGGAAAAATGTAAAGTATTGCACTTGGGCAAAAAAAATGAGAGGCACAAATACAAGATGGGGGACACCTGGCTTGAGAGCAGTACATGTGAAAAGGATCTAGGAGTCTTGGTTGACCACAAACTTGACATGAGCCAACAGTGTGACGCGGCAGCTAAAAAAGCCAATGCAATTCTGGGCCTCATCAATAGGAGTATAGTATCTAGATCAAGGGAAGTAATAGTGCCACTGTATTCTGCTCTGGTCAGACCTCACCTGGAGTACTGTGTCCAGTTCTGGGCACCACAGTTCAAGAAGGACACTGACAAACTGGAACGTGTCCAGAGGAGGGCAACCAAAATGGTCAAAGGCCTGGAAACGATGCCATATGAGGAACGGCTAAGGGAGCTGGGCATGTTTAGCCTGGAGAAGAGGAGGTTAAGGGGTGATATGATAGCCATGTTCAAATATATAAAAGGATGTCACATAGAGGAGGGAGAAAGCTTGTTTTCTGCTGCTCCAGAGAAGCGGACACGGAGCAATGGATCCAAACTACAAGAAAGAAGATTCCACCTAAACATTAGGAAGAACTTCCTGACAGTAAGAGCTGTTCGACAGTGGAATTTGCTGCCAAGGAGTGTGGTGGAGTCTCCTACTTTGGAGGTCTTTAAGCAGAGGCTTGACAACCATGTGTCAGGAGTGCTCTGATGGTGTTTCCTGCTTGGCAGGGGGTTGGACTCGATGGCCCTTGTGGTCTCTTCCAACTCTATGATTCTATGAATCTTTCAAAGCACAAAATAAGCTATGAAAAATTGTTAAGGAGCATTCTCTTACATAAAGCTTAATTAATTAATTACTATATTTAGTTCATAACATTTATATATTGCTTGACTCATGAGGAAACCCTCAAAGTATTTTACAAAAACATTAAAATAAAAAAATTCACTAAAGAAAACCCTTATTTAAAACACAGAAAGTTGAAATCACAATAGGATAGGTTAAAGCCAATTAAAAGGCATGTTAGCTTTCTACAGTTCCCAAGTGCTTGCTAGGATGTGTCCTCTATATGTGTTTATTTGAGTCATATGTCCTGTGAATTTATAACCTGATAAAGGACCAGTTGTAATGACCAAAAGGTTGTTATCTTTAGCTGACACGAGACCTCGATGTCCTTGATTTAGGATCATTCTCTCAAAACTGGTAAGATGTCTGGAACATTACTCAATTATCCAAGAAAAACAAGCCTATGCCCCACAAAATATCCAAAGTCATGAAAAGCTTTGCTCAATCATATACCCACATACTCATTTTCTCACAAAATCCGGATATCATGTTTTATAAAGCTGGTGTTTTCTCTGCCATTCTAGCTTCACACTTTCTTGAAAGAAATTTGGATTTCCAATTCATCCATAGGAGGGATGTATTCTGATCAGAATGGGGAGCTGACTGCCAACTTTGATATCATGAACTGGGTCGTATTTCCCAATAGATCTCACAGCAGAATGAAAGTTGGGAGCATCGAGGGACAGGCATCTTCCTACATAAAATTCTCCATTAAACCAGAAGCCATTGTGTGGCCTGGGAAATTCAGCAAGGTCATTGCTTTCATTCATTTATCTGTTTATTTATTGGTACCTCAGGTTACATATGCTTCAGGCTACATATGCTTCAGGTTACAGACTCCGCTAACCCAGAAATATTACCTCGGGTTAAGAACTTTGCTTCAGGATGAGAACATAAATTGTGCTCCGGCGGCACGGCAGCAGCAGGAGACTCCATTTGCTAAAGTGGTGCTTCAGGTTAAGAACAGTTTCAGGTTAAGTACGGACCTGCGGAATGAATTAAGTACTTAACCTGAGGTACCACTGTACTTATATCCCACCTTCTCTCTATGGAGCTTCATGGCTACCTGGGAATTGAACCTTAGTCTCCTGGGTTCTCATCCAACTCTCTAGCAACTATGGCACAACCGGCTCTGGTTCCCTTGCTGTGACATCTGTTAAGTTCTGATAATTTTCTGATAGGTGCCATTTTCAGTTTAACCCTAAGTGGGCCCTGTGCAGAGTGAGACCGGCTCTTGGTTGTGTACACCGCTGCTGTTTTCCCTCTCTGTTTTCCCCTCTCTTTTTTGCATAGCAAATCAGATGGAGAGGGGCAAAGAGAGGAGAGGCTGCTCTTAAGCTTGCATTTTCATCGATCTCTCTGAGTGGATGAACAAGGACATCAATGGGCCAAATTTGGCAGTGTGGCCCTAGCTGCCATGTGGGCTTTTTCAGCTGCCCAGTAACAGCGACTGCTTATAAAAGCACAACAATACGCTTCATAGTGTATGGCTGCCATTCCTCTGGGTTGTCTTGGACACATCTAGGAATGGGCTGCAGAAATCGCACCCAGACAGCTTTTTGCTGAAACAGCAACATGTCCTGGAAAACCTGTACATATGGCAAGCAAAATAAAAAAATGCCTTCCAGTAGCACCTTAAAGACCAACTAAGTTAGTTCTTGGTATGAGCTTTCGTGTGCATGCACACTTCTTCAGATGCACACGAAAGCTCATACCAAGAACTAACTTAGTTGGTCTTTAAGGTGCTACTGGAAGGCATTTTTTTATTTTGACTATGGCAGACCAACACGGCTACCTATCTGTATATGGCAAGCAGAGTAACTTAAAAAATAATATGAGTAACAATTCAAAGAAAAGCCCAATTCAAAGAAAAGCCCGGGTTAGCGCGATCGGCAAATGGCGGATTCCCTCCGAGCTCTGGAGGAAATCGGCTTCGTGGAAGACAGGTCCTGCCGCGGCGGCGACGTGGGGACCCTCAGAAACCACAGGCGCGGAAGCCTGTGGACCTGGTGACTCGGCGGGCACCATTTGCGTCCTCCCCGACCCACGAAGAAGCCTTTTTAAAGGCTTTGGAGCAGGTGACGGAGAGTGGTGTGGTGCTGTGAGTGGATCGCTTCTTCTACGGAGTGAAGCCACGAGCCATGGCCGGAGAGCGCTGACTTCTTCCTTGAATATTTGGGCTGCAAAAGTAACAACCCGTGAGTAGTACGGAAATTGGATTTAAAATCCTTCTTTTAAATTCGGCACGACCGGGGGATGCATTAAAAGGAAGTCCGCCCCCGTTTTGTAGACAATTTAAAGCAAGAATTGGATAACTAAGGTCGTGAGACCACTTTTCTCTTTGTGAGATAAAAAGTTATTAATTCCACAATTTGGCACTATAAGTATTCTGCTGGAGGATAAGAACTGATTTTAAGGAGTTGAGGCGCAACCCCCCGGGATCTGGGAGTGATCCGCGAGAGAGCCTGCTGAGGAGATATAAAGAGTTTGACAGCTGTCAAACGAGCTGTCAAAGTTACAAAAATTCGCCTTCCGTTATTTCTGCTGGTTATTTTTGATACATTTGACTTGAAGCCGTTGAAAATTAAGAACAAATAAGAACAAAGTAACTAGATTGTTGGAGAAAGAATATTAAGTAACCAGAACCCCTCTAGAGGGGGTTCTGAGACATTACAATGGCTGCAGATGGAAAATTACAGGCCGAGCTGGAAAGAATGTTCTTTCTTGTGGGAAAATTACAAGATCAGAGTGTAGCTCTGGCTACAGATGTTTCAACCTTGAAATTGAAAGTAAATAATCTTGTTGATGGTGTTAAGGACTTGACTCAAGAAAATTCTGCAGTTGAACAAAAAGAGATATGTGCAGACTCAGAGGAGTGGGAAGGAGGAGCTGAAAGGTTGCAGGTGAAAAAGGACAACCAGAGGCCTGTAAAAATGGATTATAGAGAAAACAAGACCTGGATGATGAAAATTTGGTTTGAACTTGAGAATGAAGATTGGAGGAATCTCCCCATGGGGAGATTGGAAGACCTATGGATTATAAATTTGATCAAGGTGAAAGTTGGAGCTTTTGGGACATTTGGGACATTTGGACCTAAAAGGAACAAGAAACATGATTCGGGCTCCACTTTTGAATATGGAGGTCTGGTTGGAAGAAATGTAGACCCCATTGGGACAGAGCTTCTCCGAGATTCGATGTTTACTATAAAAGACTACCAACAAAACCGGCAGAGAGGAACTGAAAGAGATTTAAGGGCCTCCGGGCTGAGAGTTGACAGATTGGTGGATAATTTTTGAGGATCGAAACCGGGAAAGGGGGGGGCGAGAGTTTTGGAATCCAAAGGGTGTAAAATTATATGTTGTTTTCTGTTTTTTTGTTTTGTAAATAATATAAAAATTGGGGAAATTGTGGAAGGGAAATGGGGTCGTCCTTAGAAAAGTATGTAAATGTATTTTGGTTTAATTGAGGTTTATAAGTTAAATTTGGTTAACTAAGAAGAATTAAGTAAAATATTAATAAGGTAAAGGTGGGAGATAAGAACTTGCTGACTAAACTATTGGAGTTCGGATGCAGAAGGGGGAGGTGTGGGGAAGTCAGGGAAAGTGGTTAAGAAATTAGGAATTTGAAATCATATGTGTTTGTCTTTGTGTTTGTATGTTTGTGTTGTGTATTGTCTGTGTTTGTGTAAGTTTTGAAAACCCAATAAAAAATTTATTAAAAAAAGAAAAGAAAAGCCCAAAAACATTTAGAAAGCGAAAAAATAAAGCTCAACAACTTTGTCCAAAACATGGGAACATTTTCACAGTGACAAAAAAGAACAATAAATCTCTAATGCAGTTTAAAAGGCCATAGTTTGTTTAATCCTTTGTGTTCAACAATATTTGTGTTCAACAATTAAAAATGAAATTTTATGTCAGAAAGAAAATGAGCTCTCCACAGTTCTACCAAATTTGAAAGGGTCTTACTCCCATTTTAAAGCTTTCTAACCTGGTCTCAGTATTATAAAAATGATTTTTACTTGAGCGTATTTTTAGTCAGGGCCTTCAGATGATGTCTGTAACTTATGCTGCTCTCCGTTGATTCTCCCTCTCCGTGTTTTTAGGTCGTGCCTCATTCAAAATGCACTGAAAGCTGTCGCCCTGGATATGCCAGAGTTGCTAAAGAAGGGGAGGCCGTTTGCTGCTATGATTGTGCTCCTTGTGCGGAAGGGACCATCTCCATTCTGGAAGGTGGGTGACTCCAGAAGAAAGGGAGAGGCAAGATTTCAGGGGGCTCCAGGGGGTCACCCAGGGTTCGTGCTCCTTTGGAGAATTGCAGTTGCGGGGGAGACTGCCGTAGCTTTAAGAAATAGGATTTATTCACATATTTACACCTTCAGTCCGCATGGAGGGAGTCCAGATCTTAGCACATGATCAGAGCGACTTGTTTGCCATAGCAGTACAGCTTACTTGAGTCGAAGAAATCCCTCCCACCAATCTTCAGCCAGCCTAGCCAAAATGGGCGCCTTCTTGTTCTCTGCCTTATTCTTCCCAGCACACCATGCTAAAGACTGTATTTTCCTGACATCTCAAACGCACAGTGCATCACCATGGCAACCTCTGTCAGAAAACAGACAGGTATGGATGTAAGAATTTTGTTAGTAATTCTGAAGTCATTCTTCTCTTCAGATGAAAGCATTGCACCATATGCCCAGAAGATCAGCATGCAAATCAATCTTAGGCTGTTTTTTTCCACTGGCTTAAATACTTAAGTATTCCAAATAATCAAAATCCTATCATTTATTAATCTCTTATTATTGTTTCCCAATGTATTAGAAAACAGACAGTTATGCATGTAAGAATTTTGTTAGTGATACAGAAGTCATTCTCCTTCTCCTTAGATGCAAAGCATTGCACCAAATGCCCAGAAGAACAGCATGCAAATCAAGCAAGAGACAAATGTGTCCCCAAGATTATAACATTTCTCACTTATGAAGAACCCTTGGGGATTGTCCTGGTGTCCTTTGCCCTCTTCTTGTCCTTGACCACTGGCATTGTGAAAGGAATCTTCATTAAATACAAGGAAACTCCCATAGTCAAAGCTAACAATCGGGACTTATCCTATATCCTCCTTATCTCCCTCCTGCTTTGCTTTTTGTCCTCCTTCCTGTTCATCAGCCAGCCAAGCAAAGTGACCTGCCTTCTCCGACAAACAGCATTCAGCATCATCTTCTCAGTTGCCGTCTCTTCTTTGTTGGCAAAAACCATCACTGTGGTGCTGGCCTTCCTGGCCACAAAGCCAGGGAACAAGGTGAGGAGATGGCTGGGGAAGAGTCTGGCCAACTCCATTGTCCTTTCCTGTTCCAGTATTCAGGTTGTCATCTGCACCATCTGGCTGGGAATCTCCCCACCCTTCCCAGACTCTGACATGCACTCCCAAGCTAGAGAGATCATCCTTCTATGCAATGAGGGATCTGTTGCCATGTTCTACACTGTCCTTGGCTACATGGGCTTCCTGGCTGCCATCTGCTTCACGGTGGCTTTTCTAGCCAGAAAGCTTCCTGGGTCCTTCAATGAAGCCAAGCTGACCACCTTCAGCATGCTGGTCTTCTGCAGTGTTTGGGTGTCCTTTGTTCCCACCTACCTGAGCACCAAGGGGAAGTACATGGTGGCCGTGCAGATCTTCTCTATGTTGGCCTCCAGTGCTGGGCTTCTGGGTTGCATCTTCCTTCCCAAGTGCTACATTATCATACTCAGGCCTGATCTAAACACAAAGGCACATCTAACTACAAAAAGTGAAGGTGGTAGTTTCTAATTCTTAGCTTCTTTGAAGATTCTTGGCTTCACATAAAATACAATGTTGTTAACGTGGACCAAACATTGCTGTCAGCAGCTTCCAGCTGGTTGCCCAAGAAAGCATAAAGACTTTGGTCATCTTGGTCTTCCTTTCAAAGCACAGCACCAACCACTCTGTCAAAGGCGTCTGTTTATTTGACCAACACCCTGTGGGGGTCTGCATGAGCTAGGTACACCTCTGAAGAGAACAAGGTTTTGAGATGCTCAAATGCCTGTTATGCCTCAGCTGTCAACTGGAATGGCTTCTTGCCCCATCAAGCAATCTGTGAGGGGTGTAGTGAATAGGCTGACATGAACTTGCGGTAATATTTGGCCAATGCTACAAACCTCTGCAGGTCTTTCTTTGTCTTGGGCTCCAGCCGCGAAACTACGCTCTGCACCTTAGCTGGATCCATTTGCACCCCCTCACTTGTGAGGTGATACCCCAGGAAATCTTTGCGAATTCTGCATTTTGTTGATTTATTGTTCTGCTTAATTGTTCTATGTGTGATCTTAACAATAAATTTTGTTGTAAAAGCCATTGAAATGGTTCTTCTCGGTTATCAGTGTTGGCTGACTGCCCCGTGGCTCCTGCTACGCCATCTGTCATGACCTAACCGCCAATTAAAGTTGACTCGGGACAATTTGTCAGGATGCTGTCAGCAGCTTCTGGCTGGTTGCCCAGGAAAGCATAAAGACAAGGAAAGGTTTCTTACCGGACTTCCGGGTTAGCGCCTCCGGCAATGGTGGAATTCCTCTGATCGGGAGGAACCCGCTCCGTGGAAATCAGGGTCTGGCCGCCGCAGTGAAGGCGGAGACCCACTAAAAACCACAGGCGGGAGAAGCCTGTGGACCTGGGATTCGGCTGGCACCATTAGCGCCTCCCCTACTCGCGGGGAAACCCGGTTTCGGGGATCCGGAGCGACGTGGGGGGAGTGGCGCGGTGCTTCAAATCGACTGCTTCTTTCACGGAGTGAAGCCGCATTGCTGTTGCCGGAGAGCGCTGACTTTTTCCTGTGGACAATTGGACTTTAAACAACTACCCGTGAGTAGAACGGAAAATTGGATCTTTAAACATCGTAATTTGGCACCGAAACGGGAAGGTTTCAAACAGGAAGTCTGCCTTCCTCTTTTGTAAATAGAGTGAAGCAAAGACGTTGCAAGCTAAAGTCCTAGAAAGTCTTTTGTAAAGGAGTAAATTTCCATCGGTTAAAATTATTAAACCCACCTTGGAAGCAGGGGAAGAGGGGGAAAATCTTGGACCTAGCAAGCCTGCAGGAGAGAGTCATGAAAATCAAATTACCACTGCTCTGAACCTGGAAACGGGCTGCCAGTAAGATTGATGTTTTGGGAGAGTTCATTGACTGTGAACAGAACGTATGTTGACAGCTGGTTAAATAAGAGAAACATATTGTTTCCATTGTCCTCTTCTGCAGTTAAAAAGGAGGAAAAGTAACTGAAAATTGAAACTAATTTTATTGTTTAAACTGTGTTTGAAAGGATTGATACAAGTGGAGACTGTTTCCCTCTAGAGGGAGCTTTTGAAACTGTTACAAGAGTGGAGCTGGGGAATCTACAGCTGTAAGATAAGAAGTTGTGAGAATCAGGGATTGACCTTGGACCATTTAAGAATGTTGACAGAAGAAGTCTTGGTGACTGTACTATGTTAGATAAGCTACTCACTGGAACAGCTCCACAAGAAGACGGATGTTATGACTACTAAAATTGATAACTTGGGACAAAAAGTGATTAGTTTGGGACAAAAAGTGAACACCAACACAGAAATTATTCAGGATTTGACACAGGAATTTATTTCGACAGGACAAATTGGGGAGAAGACGAAGGAGAAAGTGGTTGTTGTTGAACCTAAAATAATACAAGTGGGAGCACCAGCTTTACAGAGGCAAATAGAGGACTATAAGTTGAGGCCTGTTATGATTGAATATAGAAAAAGTCAGCCTTTGAGAATCGGAGCTCTGCTTGGGCTGGAGAAGGAAAGTTGGATAGATCCCTTTATGCAGGGATTTGTTGACTGTTGGGACCTGGATTTGGGCCAGGAGGTGATTGTGGTTGTGGGGTCCTTTGGAGTTGGAGGAATTTTGAAACATGTCCTGAAATATTATATGGACCTTAGTTTTAACTCTGGAGAGCTGGCTGATCTGTCGAGAAGGAATAAAAGCATTGTTGGGCCGGAGTCTCCCCGAGATCTGCTCTTCAGCATCAAAGAATATGAAGAAGACCTGCAGAAGGGACTTGGAAAAGAGTTAAGAGCCTCGGACAGAAGATCTCCAGGTTGATGAACTATATGGATTTGACGGAAATGACTGGCAGAATCTGAGACCAGGGAGAAGAGATGGTGGAAAAAGATTGGAAAAGTTTAAAGTTTATATATAGAAATATTGTAAAATTAATAAGTGTTAGAAAAATGTTGGAATGAAATTTTATGGCTTTAGTAGAAATGTGATAAGGAGTTAAGTATAAATAAGTATTTTAGTATTAATGGAAAATAAGGTTAAAAATAGGTTAAGATATTTATATGACAAAAAATAGAGAAAAATGGAAAGGAATTGCTGAAACAATTAACAGAAGTGGAATACAAAAAGGGAGGTGAGAGGAGGTCGATGAAACAAGGGAATGAAAGATAGAGTATTGAAATGGTATGATATATGATATATGTTTTTAAATTGCTGTTGTTTTGTTTTGTTTTGTTTAATGTGTTAAGGTTGTGTTTTGTATTGTTTATATATTGTATTGTATTGTTTCTTTTTTCCTTCTTCTGTTTTTTTTCTTGTCTTTCTTCTTCTCTTTTTTTTTTTCTTGTAAGGTTCTAAAAGTAATAAATATTATTTTTTTATAAAAAAAAGGTTTCTTACCATCCTTTTTTATTTCAATTTTTACAGAGAGGCTATAGAACTCAGCCTCTTAGATAATGGCGTTGTCCCACGTGACTTTCCACCCTTGTCTCTCCCACATCCTCATTCATCACTTCTACGGGTGTTGCTACGTGCCCGCTGTCTTTGAGCTCTTCGCTCTCCTACTTTTAAGGCTTGCCAGGTTCTAGGAGATGGAGGGTCTTAGTTGCTTTCTAATGACATTGTATCAACCAGCTGCCGCTCCACTTCTGCCGCCTCCTTCTCCTCTCCCATTATTTCCCAACTATTCCCCTCACTTGCCTCTGAGCTGTGACCTCCCACAAACCACTGTTATAAAACTATACTGTCTTCCTCTTCTCTGGAAGAGTCAAGATGGGGAGGCGGTCTCCACCATTCCACCATTCAATTTCAAAGCAACCAGTATTAGCGACCTGTTCGCAGTAGTCGTCATAAGCCAATAGGCTCATGTTGGAAATATTAAGGAGTGATCAAGCCACCAATTTTCAAGACAGCTAGGACTACCCTCTTCCATGAGGATGCATTGACAACTCCTGAATCCACCAATTCATGCCCCCATTGGAAGCTTTAATAAGTCATGCAGGGCAACGGTTGGGAGACCACATGGATGGGACCACCTGAAGTCAAACACTTAACTTGACCCATTTCAATCTGGGTTCAGACCTTGTTATGCATGGAATCAAAGAAGCATAAATAAAAACAAAAATTGTGAAAGGAAGTAGTAATGAATGATGAAAGTGAATGTATAATAAGGATGGAGAGCCCTACAGTCCTATCTGTTTTATAATCTGATGGACTTGTTACGGAAGATGCCCATTTCACTGACCTGCACTTGTGTAAATCCATATTGTCTTTAAATGTTGAATTGTGGTTCAAAGAGCAATAGAACCTCAACAGCTGAAAACATCATTTGCAAGCAGTGAGAGTCACTTCAGAAGGTTCCACTTCTTCAAGAATCTGTCCCAAACTCAAGTAGCCCTAATCCAGAATTAAGCCTGGGTCTGACTGTTAACTGTCTCCCACTTTGCTGGTGTTTGAAGCTCATTCTGTCTGTGACATCATACACTGATGTCACAAGGATACATCTTCATTCATCCGTGGTAACGTCACTGGCCAACGTTACTCCTGCAACTAGGTCACCAGCAGCCTGGCTCTCCAGCAAACCTAATGTTTTAATTCATAGCCTGAGCATGAAGAAGAATATGGAGATCATTGGGTGGTTGGGCTGAGTGTTCACCAGTGTGCGGATGATACACAGCTCTACCTCTCTTTTACATCGGAACCAGTGAAGGGGATGAAGGTCCTGTGTGAGTATCTGGAGATGGTTGGAGGATGTATAGTAGCCAACGGATTGAGCTCCATCTGGTAGGCCGTCTGAGACCCTACCGGCCCACAGACTGTATCACCAGAGTAGTGCATGCTCTAGTTATCTCCCACTTGGACTACTGCATTCAGGTAGGTAGCCATGTTGGTCTAACGCAGTCGAAATAATAATAATAAAATGTCCAGTAGTACCTTAGAGACCAACTAAGTTTGTTCTGGGTGTAAGCTTTCATGTGCATGCCCACTTCTTGAGATACCTACTGAAGTGGACTACTGCAATGCACTCTATGTGGGGCTACTTTTGAAGGTGACCCAGAAGCTACAACTAATCCAGAATGTGGCAGCTAGACTTGTGACTGGGGGTGGCCGCTGGGACCATATAACCTAAAGGATCTTCACTGGCTCGCAGTACATTTCTGAGCACAATTCAAAGTGTTGGTACTGACCTTTAAAGCCCTCAACAGCCTCAGCCCAGTATACCTGAAGGAGCATCTCCACCCCCATTGCTCAACCCAGATATTGAGGTCCTCCTACGAGCGTCTTCTGGCAGTCCCCTCACTTCGAGAAGTGAAGTTACAGGGAACCAGGCAGAGGGCCTTCTTGGTAGTGGCACGCTCCCTGTGGAACGCCCTCATTTCAGATGTCAAGGAGATAAAGAACTCTATAACTTTTAGAAGACATCTGAAGGCAGCCCTGTATCAAGAAGTTTTTTATGTTTGATGTTTTACGATGCTTTTATATATGCTGTGAGCCACCCACAGAGGCTGGGGTAATCCAGCCAGATGGGTAGGGTATAAATATTAAAATTGTTGTTCCTGTTGTGATTATAAAATATGCTTTTAGTATTTAAAAAATCAATGAAAACACAATAGTGCTGTTTCATTTATTTTACACCTCCAGTGGGTCTATAATCTCATTAGTTCTTAATTTGCTCCAGAAGCAGAAATACCAGTGGGAAAGCTTCTCCTAGCATGCAAAGACAGTGATGGTGGTGGAAGATATGTTTCCTGCAACTGGCTCCTTTCAGGAAACAGAATGTGTGTTTTGTGTGGAGACACTGTTTAACTATCCAAAGACCAGCTGGACTAACAAGCTCATCAGTTGCATATTCCTGAACTGCAGAAGGTTGGACTAGATGATCCTCAGGATCCCTTCCAACTCGACGGTTTGACAATTCTATTGCAAGCAGTGACAGTCCCATCAGAAGATCCTTGAGAAATGGAACACCAGGTTCACCCAGCAGGATCATCCGCAGACACCAGAACATCTGATGATCCTTCAGTCTCTTTTCTTTTCTTTTTTTTTAAATGATATTTATTGAAAAAAGATTTTTTTAAAATTGCAAAGAAAAAAGACAAAACAGAAAAAGAAAAAGAAAAAAAAATAAAACCATCATTTTCAAATTCTCTACTTTCATTACCTTCTTTCTATGACCTCCTCCTCCTCCCTTTTCTTGTATCTTGATTAATAGTTATCACAGCAAATCCTTTCCATAATTCATAGTATTCTGTCATTACATTACCTTGCTCTATCTTCATCTTATCTTATAAAAAACCTTAAAGCTTAAGACTTAAATCTTATTTTTACCAACTTCTCATAACCATTACCTTTTTACCTAATTCTTTAAACATTTTTACAAGAGCCAAGTAATTTCATTTCAACATTTTTCTAACATTCATCAATTTTATAAAACATTCCTAATGATAGAAAAAAGAAATGAAAACAATCCAATCTTCTTCCAGCGTCCCTTCCTCCTGGTCCCGGGTTTGTCAGTCCTTTTTATCCCATTAGTCTGGCACATTAACCTGGTGATCTTATATCCGAGGCCTTCAAGTCTCTTCCATGTCCCTTCCGCAGCTCTTCTTCATATTTTCCTTTCACTCGTGGGAACTCCAGCTTGGTAGCGTTTTTGACCCTTTTCAACAAATCAGCCCCTTTCCCATAGTCCAGACTAGACTCCATGTGGTATTTTAAGACATGTTTCAAATTCCCTCCAAAATTGGGAGCCCCCGCAGCTCCAAACATCTGACGGCCCATTGCCGCATTAGTCATCAAATCCGTCTTCTGACTTAACTGATCCAATAGGGCATTTATTTTACAGAAAGCACCCAACAGTGCTTCTGAAAACATTGTCCTGCAAGGTCACAAGTCCTTTCCCATGGTTGTAATCTGTGGCAGCTGCAAGCTCCCTAGAATTAGTTACAGTTTCACAGTCCCCCTCTAGGGGGAAAACTTCTGGTTGTTCTTTCTTTTAAGGACAATAGCAACAAAGTTTCTTTTTTAAAGATATTTTGTCAATATTTGTTCCTTTAAAATGCGAAAGGAAACAGTGGAATCACAATGTTACTCTTCTTTTAACTGTCTGTCAAAAACATTTGTCTCTGGTCAATGAGCTTCAAACGTCAATTCTGACACCCCGCTCCAGGAACAGGACGGTGGAAAGTTACTTTACTTTAAACTCACTTCTGCAGGTTTAAACAGTCCAAAAAAGATCCCCCTTCTTCTCCTGCTACCGAAGGGGGGTTCAACGATTTTAAATGGTGAAAACCAATCCTTTGAAAGTGATTTTCTAAGCTCTAGTTTACGTTGTCATTGCTTTCTTCTGACTACAAGGAAACGGAAGGCTGACTTCCTGTTTAGACCTTCCCATTTCAGTACCAAATTAAGGTAATTTTTTAAGTCCAATTCCTATCTAATCGCCAGTTCTTATTTGAAGTCCAATTGTTCAATGTCTAAGTACTCATGGGTGATTATTTTAGATGCCAGATTGTCCCAGGAAAAAGGCAGTGCTCTCCGGCAACGGCTATGTGGCTTCGCTCCACGGAAAAAGCAATTGACTCACAGCACCGCGCCACTTCCCCCTCCTCGCTTCGGAGCCTGTTAGTGGGTTCCTTTGCGGGTTGGGGGGCGCTAAGGGTGCCCACCGAGTCCCACTGTCACAGGCTTCATCCGCCTGTGATTTCTAAAAGCGTCCCCGCTTCGCTGCAGCGGAAAAGACCCGTTCCGCGCGGAGCTGGTCCCTCCGGTTCAGAGGGAGTCCACCATTGCCGATGGCGCCACCCTGGAAGTCTCGATCCTTCAGTCTCTTTTCAGTTTCACGTTTGATAGTTACAGTGAGTAGCTTTGCACAGTAAGTGGCGAAGAACCACCTCCAACCCTTTTGGCTGAAAATCCAATAGCTACTTACTGAATTTAGCATTTCTGTTCCTCAGCCCAACTATGTATCATTGAAATTCTACGAGGGAAGGAGCAATCTTCAAGGTCTATAACAGATTTCTCTGTCCTGACTCTTCCAACGTTCAGCTTCATTAGAAGCTGAGTTGAATTGAATCTCTAGTTGGCTGCTAGTATATTACTAAGCTAAAGCCAGATATTATTGCTACTGTCTAAATCCAATGGACCAGTCAGCTGGTTGGGTTGTCTCATGAAGCCAAACTTCTATTAGCTCATGTGAGTATCTCATGGCTTACCTCGATATTAGAGACCTCCACTGGATGCCAATGAATCTTTAGTTCTGAGGCAGTGTGGTGTAGTAATCAGAGAGTTGGACAGGGGCCTAGGACACAAGGGTTTAAATTCCCACTTAAAGTCCAAACTTCTAGTATTATTACTGGGAAGGAGGAAAACTTTTCCTATCCATATTATCCACACCATGCAGGACTTTATACACCTCTATAATGTCCTGTCTTGCTGGTCTTGGTCCATCATAGCTATTCTATAGTTTCCTGGACTTTACTGAAGTTAATGTTTCCTCAAGTTTAGCAGGGCCCGGATTGAGAGTCACATCTTTGAGTTCTCACAAACATTTTGCTTTGGCTATTCTATAGTTTCTTTCTTTCTTTTAAATAATTTTTATTCGATCTTCCACTTAATCATATTCACATTTTTTTTCAAAGTTCTATAACGTAATATATTACTCTGTAAGAGCATCAACATCCTTCCCTCCCTCTTTCTGACTTCCACATATCTTTCCATATTTTTCACATTTCTATAATCACTTATTTAAAGGTAAAGGTACCCCTGCCCGAACGGGCCAGTCTTGACAGACTCTGGGGTTTGTGCGCCCATCTCACATCTATAGGCCGGGGGCCAGCGCTGTCCGGAGACACTTCCGGGTCACGTGGCCAGCGTGACAACGCTGCTCTGGCAAGCCAGAGCCGCACACGGAACGCCGTTTACCTTCCCGCTGGTAAGCGGTACCTATTTATCTACTTGCCCCCGGGGGTGCTTTCGAACTGCTAGGTTGGCAGGCGCTGGGACCGAGCAGCGGGAGCGCACCCCGCGGCGGGGATTCGAACCGCCGACCTTTCGATCGGCAAACCCTAGGCGCTGAGGCTTTAGCCCACAGCGCCACCCGCGTCCCTCGGGTAAATCACTTATTTACCCTTTGTCAAATTATAGTATTTCACCTTATTGTCGGTAAATCAGGCCCTTATATTTACATTACAAAACATTTCAATTCAGGCCTACAAACATTTTCAAATGTTTACAATTTTCTTTCATATAAAATATAAATTTGTTCCAGTCCTTTTGAAACAGTACGTCACACTGATTCCGGATCTTCCCTGTCAAATTGGCCATCTCTACATACTCCACAACCTTGACCTGCCAATCTTCCAGTGTTGGGAGTTCCTGCTGCTTCCGTTTCTGAGCCAGAAGTGTTCTCGCAGCCCTTGTGGCATACATAAACATGTTTACCTCTCTTTTATGTATTTCTTCACCAATTAAACACAATAAAAATGCCTCTGTTTTTTATTGAACTTATATTTCAAAACCTGCTTTAACTCATTATATATTATATCCCAGAAAGCTTTCACTTTGGAGCAAGTCCACCACATATGGAGGAAATTCTTCTCCTTACACTTCCAACATTTTTTGTCTTGATTTCTATACATTTTAGCAAGTTTGGCAGGTGTGATATACCATCGGTACATCATCTTAAATACATTTTCTTTGAGTGACACACATGCTGTAAATTTGAAATCCAAATTTCTTTCAAGAAAGTGTGAAGCTAGAATGGCAGAGAAAACACCAGCATTGAGGAAACGTGATATCAGGGTTGTGTGTGACAACTGTAGGCTTGTGTCCAAACTTCATGTTTTCTAATACATTGGGAAACAATAATAAGAGATTAATAAATGATAGGATTTTGATTATTTGGAGATCTGAAGTATTTAAGCCAAGAAGAAGGACTTCAGAATGACTAACAAAATTCTTACATCCATACCTGTCTATTTTCTGACAGAGGTTGCCATGGTGATGGACTGTGCATTTGAGATGTCAGGAAAATACAGTCTTTAGCAAGGTGTGCTGGGAAGAATAAGGTAGAAAACAAGGCTGCCTTGTTGGCTAGGCTGGCTGAAGATTGGTTGGGAGAGATTTCTTCCACTGAAATGCTGCACTGCTATGGTAAACAAGTTGCTTTTGATCATGTACTAAGATCTGGACTTCCTTCATGCAGACTGAAGGTGTAAATATGCAAATCAATCATATTTCTTAAAGCTACGGCAGTCTCCCCTGAGTCTATAATTCTCCAAATGAGCACGAACCACGGGTGACCCCTGGGACCCTCTGGAAACCTGCTACAGCTCGGCTGAGAGTGGGGTGGTGTAGATTTAAATATTTGCCCCTTACCCTCATGGTTGTTACGTTCAGGTCCTGCTAGTTGGCTTTTCATGGGCATCTGTTCAACATTGTAAGAACAGAGTGTTGGACTCGATGGACCTTTGGCCTGATTAAGCAGGAGTCACCCACCTTCCTGAATGGAGATGGTCCCTTCCACACAAGGAGCACAATCATAGCAGCAAACGGGCTCCCCGTCTTTAGTAACTCTGGCATATCCAGGGTGACAGCTCTTGGTGCATCTTGAATGAGGTACGACCTAAAAACAACAAGAAGGAAGCTCTAAGGAGATCAGCATGAATTATAGACATCATCTGAAGGCCCTGAATTAAAAAATGTGCTGAAATAAAAATTATTTTTATAATACTGATTCAAGTTTAGAAATCTGTAAAATGGGAACGAGACCCTTCTAAGTTTGTTAGAACTGTTGAGAACTCCTCTTCTTTCTGACATAGAGTTTCATTTTTAATTGTTGAACACAAATTTCTCCATTTCTCCATTTCTGCACCCCGATTCCCACATGTGTCCCTTATAACACAGAGGTATGACAGCCCTTTACTATGGTGTGTATTGTTGTGCTTTTATAAGCGTTCTCTGTTATTGGGCAGCTGAAAATGCCCACATGGCAGCTAGGACCACACTGCCAACTTTTGGCCCATTGATGTCCTTGTTTCATCCACTCAGAGGGATAGATGAAAAGAGCAGCCTCTCCTCTCTTTGCCCCTTTCCATCTGAATTGCTATGCAAAACAGAGAGAAAACAGCAGTGCTGTACACAACCAGGAGTGGGTCTCTCTCTGCACAGGGCCCACTTGGGGTTAACCTGAAAATGGCTCCTATCAGCATATTATCAGAACATAACAGATGTTACCGCAAGAGAACCAGTTGTGCCATAGTGGTAAGAGGGTTGGATGGGAATCTGGGAGACTAAGGTTCAAATCCCCATGAAGCCATGAAGCTTCCTAGGTGACCTTGGGCCAATCACTTCCTCTCACTCTATCCTACTTCACAGGGTTTTTGTGGGGATTAAATGAAGAGGCAGAAAACCATATATCGTATTTTGAGCTCCCTAGAGAAAAGGTGGGATATAAGTGCAACAAATAACCAGATAAATGAATGAATGCAATGACCTTGCTGAATTTCCCAGGCCACACAATGGCTTCTGGTTTAATGGAGAATTTTATGTCGGAGGATGCCTGTCCCTCGATGCTCCCAACTTTCCTTCTGCTGTGAGATTTATTGGGAAATACGACCCAGTTCACGATATCAAAGTTGGCAGCCAGCTCCCCATTCTGATCAGAATACATCCCTCCTATGGATGAATTGGAAATCCAAATTTCTTTCAAGAAAGTGTGAAGCTAGAATGGCAGAGAAAACACCAGCATTTAGGAAACGTGATATCAGGGTTGTGTGTGACAACTGTAGGCTTGTGTCCAAACTTCATAAGAGATGAGAGTAAACTATATTTAAACAAAATAATTTTAGGATGTTTCCTGGGCATACGATTGACGTTGAATATTTTGTGGGATGTAGTCCTGTTTTCTTTGATAATTGAGAAAGGTTCCAAACATCTTACCAATTTCATGAGGATTGTCCTAAATCAAGGACATCAAGGCAGAGACCTTATGTCACTAAAGATGCTGACAGGTCCTTTATCAGGTTTTAAATCCTCGAGAGATACGACTGAAATAACCAATATAGAGGACATGTTCTAGCAAGCATTTGGGAAATGTAGAAAGCTTGCATGCATTTCAATTGGCTTTAATGTGACTTCCTGTTTCCTGCCTAGGGTAATGGCTGACTCCCATGTGGTCGGACCTCCGGGTTGTGCCAGAAATGCAGAGTTAATATAAGGGTAATTTGCTCTTCCGACCCCGGGGGGGGGGCGCTGCGTCACCTGCAGATCGTTATCTGTCACTCGCAACAAAATGTGAGGACAGAGGGTGCTGGGTGCCAAGCCTGGCACGGGGCCAACTGGGAACTCTCCGAACTGGTTCCTTTGTGCAGGGCTCACCTGTTTTATAAAAATTAATTAGATCTGGACAAAAAACAGGCATGTTCTGGACTGGCAGGTAAAATAAATAATCTGCTGAATTATACTGTCACCGGATGCCAAACTTCCACTTAACTTAGAATCATAGAATCATAGAATCATAGAGTTGGAAGAGACCACAAGGGCCATCGAGTCCAACCCCCTGCCAAGCAGGAAACACCATCAGAGCACTCCTGACATATGGTTGTCAAGCCTCTGCTTAAAGACCTCCAAAGTAGGAGACTCCACCACACTCCTTGGCAGCAAATTCCACTGTCGAACAGCTCTTACTGTCAGGAAGTTCTTCCTAATGTTTAGGTGGAATCTTCTTTCTTGTAGTTTGGATCCCTTGCTCCGTGCCCGCTTCTCTGGAGCAGCAGAAAACAACCTTTCTCCCTCCTCTATGTGACATCCTTTTATATATTTGAACATGGCTATCATATCACCCCTTAACCTCCTCTTCTCCAGGCTAAACATGCCCAGCTCCCTTAGCCGTTCCTCATAAGGCATCGTTTCCAGGCCTTTGACCATTTTGGTTGCCCTCCTCTGGACACGTTCCAGTTTGTCAGTGTCCTTCTTGAACTGTGGTGCCCAAAACTGGACACAGTACTCCAGGTGAGGTCTGACCAGAGCAGAATACAGTGGCACTATTATTTCCCTTGATCTAGATGCTATACTCCTATTGATGAGGCCCAGAATTGCATTGGCTTTTTTAGCTGCCGCGTCACGCTGTTGGCTCATGTCAAGTTTGTGGTCAACCAAGACTCCTAGATCCTTTTCACATGTACTGCTCTCAAGCCAGATGTCACCCATCTTGTATTTGTGCCTCTCATAATTTTTTTTGCCCAAGTGCAATACTTTACATTTCTCCCTGTTAAAATTCATCTTGTTTGTTTTGGCCCAGTTCTCTAATCTGTCAAGGTCGTTTTGAAGTGTGATCCTGTCCTCTGGGGTGTTAGCCACCCCTCCCAGTTTGGTGTCATCTGCAAATTTGATCAGGATGCCCTTGAGTCCATCATCCAAGTCGTTCATAAAGATGTTGAATAAGACCGGGCCCAAGACAGAACCCTGTGGCACCCCACTAGTCACTCTTCTCCAGGATGAAGAGGAACCATTGATGAGCACCCTTTGGGTTCGGTCAGTCAGCCAGTTACAAATCCACTGAGTGGTAGCATAGTCAAGACCGCATTTTACCAGCTTCTTTACAAGAATATCATGGGGCACCTTGTCAAATGCCTTGCTGAAATCAAGGTAGGCTACATCCACTGCGTTCCCTTCATCTACCAGGCTTGTAATTCTGTCAATAACGAGATCAGGTTAGTCTGACATGACTTATTTTTCAGAAATCCATGCTGACTATTGGTGATCACAGCATTCCTTTCTAGGTGCTCACAGACTGTTTGCTTAATGATCTGCTCCAGAATCTTCCCTGGTATTGATGTCAGACTGACTGGGCGGTAATTATGTGGGTCCTCTCTTTCCCCCTTTTTGAAAATAGGGACAACATTTGCCCTCCTCCAGTCTGCCGGGACTTCGCCTGTTCTCCAGGAATTCTCAAAGATGACTGCCAGTGGTTCTGAGCTCACATCTGCCAGTTCTTTTAATACTCTTGGATGCAGTTCATCTGGCCCTGGAGACTTGAATACATCTAAACTAGCCAAGTATTCTTGTACTATCTCCTTAGTTATTCTGGGCTGTGTTTCCTCTGCTGAATCATTTGCTCCAAATTCTTCAGGTCGGGCATTGTTTTCTTTATCGGAGAAGACTGAGGCAAAGAAGGCATTGAGGAGTTCAGCCCTTTCTGTGTCCCCTGTTTGCATTTCACCATCTTCTCCTCTGAGTGACCCCACTGTTTCTTTGTTCTTCCTTTTGCTACGAACATACCCATAAAAGCCTTTTTTGTTGCTTTTAACCTCTCTAGCAAGCCTGAGTTCATTCTGTGCTTTAGCTTTTCTGACTTTGTGTCTACATGTGCTGGCTATTTGTTTGAATTCCTCTTTGGTGGTTTCCCCCCTTTTCCATTTTTTGTACACATCCTTTTTTAATCTTAACTCAGTTAAAAGTTCTTTAGATAGCCACCCTGGCTTCTTTAGGCACCTTCCATGTTTCCGTCTCATTGGTATTGCCTGAAGTTGTGCTTTTACTATCTCCCTCTTAACAAACTCCCAGCCATCATGAACTCCCTTTCCTTTTAGTATTACTGTCCATGGGATCTCACCCAGCACTTCCCTAAGTTTTATGAAGTCGGCTTTCTTAAAGTCAAGAAATTGAGTCCTAGTATGCTTGGCTGCTCCTTTCCGCTGTATAGTAAACTTCAGAAGAGCATGACACTCGCGCCTAATGATCCTTCCACTTCTACCCCACTAACCAGGTCATCAACATTGGTTAGGACCAGATCTAAAATGGCTGTTCCTCTTGTTGCTTCTCCCACTTTCTGGACAATGAAGTTGTCTGCAAGGCCAATGAGGAATCTGTTTGACCTTATGCTCTTGGCTGAGTTTGACATCCAACAAATATCCGGGTAATTGAAGTCCCCCATTACTACTATCTCCCTTCCTTTTGCATGCTTGGCCATCTGTTCCAGGAAGGCATCATCTATGTCCTCCGTTTGGCTTGGGGATCTATAGTAAACTCCCACAATGAGGAGAAGAATGTTATTCTTCTCTCCCTTGATTTTGACCCAAATGCTTTCACTTTGGCTTTGAGGTTCTAAATCTTGGATCTCTTCACAGGTATACAAATCCCTGACATATAACGCCACTCCTCCTCCTTTCTTGTCTGGTCTGTTTCTCTGAAATAGATTGTATCCCTCCATTATTACATTCCAATCGTGGGACTTATCCCGCCAGGTTTCAGTGATGCCTATTATGTCATATTTAGTTTGCTGTACCAAGAGCTCAAGCTCATCTTGTTTATTTCCCATGCTTTGCGCATTAGTGTACAGACATTGATGTCCATCAATGTCTGTACATTGGCCTCTTGACATGTTTGGAAAGGGTCATTGTGTATGGTGAAGCTTTTTTGGCAAGAAATATAGAACGACCATTCTGATGTCTTTCATTGGAAACAGTACTTATCACAGAGGAATGCAACTTTTCCTAATTGTTACCCTAAGTATATTTTATGTGCCCTGTGGAAGTTGGGCAGGGGATCAGAAGCTGGCAATTTCTGGGAGGTGCACGGCTGCTTCCCCCAACCTGTGGCCTTTCAGATTTTGCTGGATTACAGCTCCCATTATCCCTGACCATTGAACATGCTGGCTGGGGCTTACATTGGATGTGACCTAGAAACAAGGAGGCATGCTTAACAATATTTCTGTCAATAGGCAATATTTCTGGATCTAGTACATGACTATACCTTTGATTTCCCTCCTATTCACATGTTACACATTAATTCATTGGGTTCCTAGTCACAACCTTACTTGATGTCGGGGAAACAGTGTCCCCAGAAATCGGAAAATCTGTCCTTCATATATCCCCCCTGTACTCCTTCACTGTTGTGGGAAGGAAGAAGGAACATCAAAAAACGCACATATAGGACTATGCTTGGGGGACCTGGATCATTTTCTTGTGCTAGGGCTCTCTGAATGCCCATTCCATCTAAGAGCAGCACATTTGTCATTTCCTGACAAAGATTCTGCTCCTTCCTAGCTGCAGAGTTTGCCCCAATAGATATAAAACCAGCAAGCTCTTCTTCTGTTCTTACAGAGCAAGGAATGTTGCAAAGTTCTTTTTATTTAATGGGGAATGGGAAGCTAAAACGATTTTTCGTGTATTCATTTATTTGCAGTTGGTCAGCAGAGGAAATCTCACCAGTCCTGTCCATCTTGTTTGCAACCCAGGAGATCGCCAGGCATCTTAAGCATTTAGCCAATGTCACCCTGGGCTACAGCATCTATGAGGCCGCTTTTGATGTCAGGACAACTGCTGATGCCATGTTAGACAGTATTCCAAACTACAGCTGTGGAAGACAGAATAACATGTTGGCTGTTTTTGAAGCAACTGTTTCTGAAATCTCCCACCAAATTTCAAGCATGTTGGGCATCTACAAAATGCCCCAGGTAGGAATTGGAAGGGAAGTGGTTGGTTATGTTTCATTCCTCTTTGCTGTCTCTCCGGCAGTGGTGAGGAACCCCTTCATGCTCCCAGAAGTTTCTAAACTTCAAAGCCAACCATTCTGGCCTTTAGCCATGGTTGTGTGTACTGATGTACTTGTGCAGAGTTGTACTTCAGCAATATTCTAAGGGCCAAATTTTCCAGGCAACACAAAAGAGAAGCACCCAAAGAGAGAGACCAAAGGGGGGGATCACACTTTAAGAATATGGAAAGTAATTTAAAAAACCCTCAGCCTCTTCCTATCTCCCTCTCCAGTTTGTCAATAGGAAGATTTAGTTGAAAGTAGCCCCTGGCCCGTAAAGGGTTCTTGTTTCTCAGGAAGACCAGTGGATGTCTGAAAGCTAACTGAACACAGAAGTTTAAGTACTTGCACTCCTCCAAACTGTGCAGGTGCTTACCTTCTGCCTCTCATTCTGTGTAGTGCCCCATTGTGACTCTAGGAAGAGGTTGGGGTGCCATGAGTCCACAAGGCCCAAATGCCCTGCTCTACACCAGTGTCCATTGGAGCCACTTCCTTCTCTGTAAACTCCAGGTCCTCTTCTGAACATGATTCCTCCATCAAAGGCATTGCATACATCCACAAGCATCTGGTTAGCTACTGTGAAGAGATGGGCCTTTCGCCTGGTCATGCGGCGGGGCCCTGCTTGTATATTCCTGAAAACATGACACCATTCTTCTTCTTACTAGATCAGTTTTGGCTCTGCTGCTCAGGATCTGGATGACAAAACCCAGTTCCCTTTTATCTACCAGATGGTCCCCAAAGAAGAAACCCAGTACATGGGGATTGTCAAGTTGTTGCTACATTTCGGGTGGACGTGGGTCGGTCTCTTTGTTCCAGACAATGACAATGGAGAAAGGTTCCTGAGTGTTTTCACCCTTCTGCTGATCCGCCGTGGGATTTGTGTTGCTTTCTTGGAAAAATTTCATATTTCCACCCTGGATCAAATGTCATCCTTACATTGTAAACCATCTGATTTGAGACGAGTCAAGGTGTTTGTTTATTATGGGGACTCTGAACACAGAATTCGTCCAATCATACTTTTACAAAGAATTCATGAAGTGAGGAAATCTCAGGGGATACTCTGGATCACAACAGATCTTCTGGACATTGATGTGATGTTGTTTGGTGGCACAGATTACTTTCAGCCTGCCCAAGGTTCTTTGTCCTTTGTAATGAATACCGAAAAAAGGACAGAACAGGGTTACTATACTCAACTTTCATTTGAACATAGAGCTGCAGCGGCAGAGTTTTTCAAAAGAGTATTCAGTTGTACATGTTCAAACAATGTGCTGTTCGTGGAGGGTTGGACAAGGTGCACAGAAATGGAACAACAGGAAAGTTTATCCAAGGAGGAGATGGAGGCAATCTGGTCTCAAGACCGCTACAGCACTTACTACGGCGTCCAGTTTGTGGCCCAAGCCTTAAATGTCGCATATTCATCCAGATTCAAATGGAAGGTAATGGCGGGTGGAGAAGACAGATTGGAACTTCAAAGGCTGCAGCCATGGCAGGTCTGTCCTCTCCCCCTTTTTGCAAATACTTTGCCCATCTCTGGAATCCTTTTCAGATTCTATATTCCTTGTAGTTTATCTCATTGTAATTGTTTCATATGTTTAGGTTTCCTATGCCCTATCTTTAGTAGTACATATTAAGAAGTTTTTTTAATGGTTCATCTATCTTTGCTGTTCCACAATACTTTTAAAATTAATTAAAATATGTTTTAAAAATAAATAATAAGGTTAGGAAAAAATCCTTCAAAGCACAAGTAAAGCTATGAAAAGTGGTTAAAGGGCATTCTCTCAAATAAACCTTAAATAATTACTATGTTTAATAATTTACATATTGCTTGCCCGCTGGAAAAAACCTCAAAGCAGTTTAGAAAAAAAGACAAAAGAATAAAATTATCACTAAAGAACTTAAAATCCCAATTTGAAACATACTGTATAGAAAGTTGAGATCAGAATAGGCTAGATTAAAGCCAATTGGTTTTTTAAAAAAAAATTATTCATTTTCCAATAAAAATCTTCCAATTATTAACAAATCAAATCACATCAAATAAAATCATATACATTATCGCCAATTATATTTTCCAAATCCAAATAATTTGGGCGACTCCCCATGTCCTGGTTTCTAGAGGCAATATCTTTTCTTTATATTTTGTTTTCTTGCTTGTTGGTTCCAATTTCATAATTCTAACTGTCCATCTTCATCTTATTGTTAACATGCAGAGAAAGTGTTATTTCTGTGTTGTTGTCCAACAATAATTTTCCAGCACTAGTCCTCCATTCATTCCTTTCATTCCATCATCTTATCTCTTGGCTCTGAGCTGTTTTCCAACTTTCCTTCAGCACAAAGATTAATGATGTAGCAAGATCTCAAAGTGTTAAAGAAGCTATTATTCCAAATTCTTCCATAAGAAAAAGCAGAAATACTGCAGGGAAAATTTCACCGAGCAATCTTTTGGTGATTGTTAAGTTCTTTCAGAATCCAAAACTTGCCCCCCTGGGCCCTTAGAGGGGCAGCCAGGATACGAAGTTACTTTCACCTTTTATAACTGTAATCCGTGTGAACAAATGCACTATTCGATGTAAAATTTCCCAAGTTGAAATCCACCAGATATCTTTAAAAAAAACAAAAACAGAAACCCAGGGGGAGAGTTCATTTCTATTTCATCTGCATCACAAATGCTTGCTAGAACATGTTCTCTATATTGGTTATTTCAGTCGTATCTCTTGAGGATTTAAAACCTGATAAAGGACCTGTCAGCATCTTTAGTGACATACGGTCTCTGCCTTGATGTCCTTGATTTAGGATAATCCTGATGAAATTGG
Source organism: Podarcis vaucheri (assembly GCF_965113315.1). NCBI lineage: Eukaryota > Metazoa > Chordata > Lepidosauria > Squamata > Lacertidae > Podarcis > Podarcis vaucheri. The sequence goes on along the minus strand of NC_138760.1, from coordinate 127,915,298 downwards.
TAAGATGGTTTGGGACCTTTCTCAATTATCAAAGAAAACAGGACTACATCCCACAAAATATTCAACTTCAATCGTATGCCCAGGAAACATCCTAAAATTATCTTGTTTAAATATAGTTTACACTCATCTCTTATGAAGTTTGGACACAAGCCTACAGTTGTCACACACAACCCTGATATCACGTTTCCTAAACGCTGGTGTTTTCTCTGCCATTCTAGCTTCACACTTTCTTGAAAGAAATTTGGATTTCCAATTCATCCATAGGAGGGATGTATTCTGATCAGAATGGGGAGCTGACTGCCAACTTTGATATCGTGAACTGGGTCGTATTTCCCAATAGATCTCACAGCAGAAGGAAAGTTGGGAGCATCGAGGGACAGGCATCCTCCGACATAAAATTCTCCATTAAACCAGAAGCCATTGTGTGGCCTGGGAACTTCAGCAAGGTCATTGCATTCATTCATTTATCTGTTTATTTGTTGCACTTATATCCCACCTTTTCTCTAGGGAGCTCAAAATACGATATATGGTTTTCTGCCTCTTCATTTAATCCCCACAAAAACCCTGTGAAGTAGGATAGACCGAGAGGAAGTGATTGGCCCAAGGTCACCTAGGAAGCTCCATGGCTTCAGGGGGATTTGAACCTTAGTCTCCCAGATTCCCATCCAACCCTCTTACCACTATGGCACAAGTGGTTCCCTTGCGGTAACATCTGTTATGTTCTGATAATATGCTGATAGGAGCCATCGTCAGGTTAACCCTAAGTGGGCCCTGTGCAGAGAGAGACCCACTCCTGGTTGTGTACAGCACTGCTGTTTTCTCTCTGTTTTGCATAGCAATTCAGATGGAAAGGGGCAAAGAGAGGAGAGGCTGCTCTTACACTTGCATTTTCATCTATCCCTCTGAGTGCATGAAACAAGGACGTCAATAGGCCAAAAGTTGGCAGTGTGGCCCTAGCTGCCATGTGGGCATTTTCAGCTGCCCAATAACGGAGAACGCTTATAAAAGCACAACATTACACACCATAGTAAAGGGCCGTCATACCTCTGTGTTATCATGGACACATGTGGGAATCGGGGTGCAGAAATGGAGAAATGGAGAAATTTGTGTTCAACAATTAAAAATGAAACTATATGTCAGAAAGAAGAGGAGTTCTCAACAGTTCTAACAAACTTAGAAGGGTCTCGTTCCCATTTTACAGATTTCTAAACTTGAATCAGTATTATAAAAATAATTTTTATTTCAGCACATTTTTTAATTCAGGGCCTTCAGATGATGTCTATAATTCATGCTGATCTCCTTAGAGCTTCCTTCTTGTTGTTTTTAGGTCGTACCTCATTCAAGGTGCACCAAAAGCTGTCGCCCTGGATATGCCAGAGTTACTAAAGACGGGGAGCCCGTTTGCTGCTATGATTGTGCTCCTTGTGTGGAAGGGACCATCTCCATTCAGGAAGGTGGGTGACTCCTGCTTAATCAGGCCAAAGGTCCATCGAGTCCAACACTCTGTTCTTATAAATTTGAATAGATGCCCATGAAAAGCCAACTAGCAGGACCTGAACGCAACAACCATGAGGGTAAGGGGCAAATATTTAAATCTACACCACCCCACTCTCAGCCGACCTAGCTGTAGCAGGTTTCCAGAGGGTCCCAGGGGTCACCCGTGGTTCGTGCTCATTTGGAGAATTATAAACTCAGGGGAGACTGCCGTAGCTTTAAGAAATATGATTGATTTGCATATTTACACCTTCAGTCTGCATGAAGGAAGTCCAGATCTTAGTACATGATCAAGAGCGACTTGTTTACCATAGCAGTGCAGCATTTCAGTGGAAGAAATCTCTCCCAACCAATCTTCAGCCAGCCTAGCCAACAAGGCAGCCTTGTTTTCTACCTTATTCTTCCCAGCACACCTTGCTAAAGACTGTATTTTCCTGTCCATCACAATGGCAACCTCTGTCAGAAAATAGACAGGTATGGATATAAGAATTTTGTTAGTCATTCTGAAGTCCTTCTTCTTGGCTTAAATACTTCAGTACTCCAAATAATCAAAATCCTATCATTTATTAATCTCTTATTATTGTTTCCCAATGTATTAGAAAGCAGACAGTTATGGATGTAAGAATTTTGTTAGTGATACAGAAGTCATTCTTCTTCTCTTCAGATGCAAAGCATTGCACCAAATGCCCAGAAGAACAGCATGCAAATCAAGCAAGAGACAAATGTGTCCCCAAGATTATAACATTTCTCACTTATGAAGAACCCTTGGGGATTGTGCTGGTGTCCTTTGCTCTCTTCTTGTGCTTAACCACTGGTGTTGTCCTAGGAATCTTCGTTAAATACATGGAAACTCCCATAGTCAAAGCTAACAATCGAGACTTATCCTATATCCTCCTTATCTCCCTCCTGCTTTCCTTTTTGTCTACCTTCCTGTTCATCGCCCAGCCAAGCAAAGTGACCTGCCTTCTCCGACAAACAGCCTTCAGCATCATCTTCTCAGTTGCCGTCTCTTCTGTTTTGGCAAAAACCATCACTGTGGTGCTGGCCTTCTTGGCCACAAAGCCAGGGAACAAGGTGAGGAGATGGCTGGGGAAGAGTCTGGCCAACTCCATTGTCCTTTCCTGTTCCGGTATCCAAATTGTCATCTGCAGCATCTGGCTGGGAGTCTCCCCACCCTTCCCAGACTCCGACATGCACTCCCAAGCTAGAGAGATCATCCTTCTATGCAATGAGGGATCTGTCGCCATGTTCTACACTGTCCTTGGCTACATGGCCTTCATGGCTTCCATCTGCTTCACGGTGGCTTTCCTAGCCAGGAAGCTGCCTGGGGCCTTCAATGAAGCCAAGCTGATCACCTTCAGCATGCTGGTCTTCTGCAGTGTTTGGGTGTCCTTTGTGCCCACCTACCTGAGCACAAAAGGGAAGTACATGGTGGCTGTGCAGATCTTCTCTATATTGGCCTCCACTGCTGGGCTTCTGGGCTGCATCTTCCTTCCCAAGTGCTACATTATCATCCTCAGGCCCAATCTGAACACAAAGGCACATCTAACTACAAAAAGTGATGGTGGTAGTGTCTGATTCTTAGCTTCTTTGAAGATTCATGGCTTTACATATATAATACAATGTTGTTAACGTGGACCAAACATTGCTGTCAGGATGCTGTCAGCAGCTTCCAGCTGGTTGCCCAGGAAAGTATAAAGACTTTGGTCATCTTGGTCTTTCACAGCACAGCACCAACCACTCTGTCAAAGGCATATGTTTATTTGACCAACACCCTGTGGGGGTCTGCATGAGCTAGGTACACCTCTGAGGAGAACAAGGATTTGAGATGCTCAAATGCCTGTTGCGCCTCAGTTGTCAACTGGAACAGATTCTTGCCCTACAAGCAATCCGTGAGGGGTGTAGTGAATCTCAAATAGGCTGACATGAACTTGTGGTAATATTTGGCCACTGCTACAAACCTCTGCAGGTCTTTTTTTTTCTTGGGCTCCTGCTGCAAAACTACGCTCTGCACCTTAGCTGGATCCATATGCACGCCCTCAGTTGTGAGGTGATACCCCAGGAAATCTTTGCGAATTCTGCATTTTGTGGATTTATTGTGCTGCTTAATTGTTCTATGTGTGATCTTAACAATAAAATTTGTTGTAAAAGCCATTGAAATGGTTCTTCTCGGTTATCAGTGTTGGCTGGCTGCCCCGTGGCTCCTGCTACACCATCTGTCATGATTTATGACGTAACCGCCAATTAAAGTTGACTCAGGACAATTTGTCAGGATGCTGTAAGCAGCTTCTGGCTGGTTGCCCAGGAAAGCATAAAGAAAAGGAAAGGTTTCTTACCGTCCTTTTTTATTTCAATTTTTACAGAGAGGCTATAGAACTCAGCCTCTTGGATAATGGTGTTGTCCCGAGTGAATCTCCACCCTTGTCTCTCCCACATCCTCATTCGTCACTTCTCCGGGTGTTGCTACGTGCCCGCTGTCTTTGAGCTCTTTGCTCTCCTACATTTAAGGCTTGCCAGGTTCTAGGAGATGGAGGGTCCTGGATGCTTTCTAATGACATTGTATCAACTAGCTGCCGCTCCACTTCTGCCGCTTCCTCCTTGTCTCCCATTATTTCCCAGCTTTTCCCCTCATTTGCCTCTGAGCTGTGACCTCTATACTGTTATAAATCTATACTGTCTTCCTCTTCTCTGGAAGAGTCAAGATGGCGAGGCGTTCTACACCATTCCTCCTCTGCCCAGACCCTGACACCTGGTTTATGGCAGGAAAATTGCAGAAGCTCTAAATTCATAAAATCATTGTTCACAAATGTCTTGCCAGAAACCTCTCTACCATCTACACTTCCAAAACAACCAGTATTAGCGACCTGTTAGCAGTAGTCGTCATAAGTCAATAGGCTCATGCTGGAAATATTCAAGAGTGATCAAGCCACCACATATTTCAAGACAGCCAGGACTACCTTCTTCCATGAGGATGCATTGAAAACTCCTGAATCCACCCACTGATACCCTCTTGGCAAGCTTTAATAAATCAAGCAGGGCAACGGTTGGGAGATCACATGTATGGGACCACAATAAGATTGTGAAAGGAAGTAGTAATGAATGATGAAAGTGAATGTATAACAAGGATAGAGAGGCCCTACAGTCCTATCCATCTTATAATCTGATGGACTTGTTAATGAAGATGTCCATTTCACTGAACTGAACTGGTGTAAATCAATATTGTCTTTAAATGCTGACTGTGGATTGCACTGTTGGCATTACAGGAAACTTTTACACATACATAGATTGAAAGGCCCATCAGTGAGTTTTAACAATCATGTTTTCCCCCCCAGTGGTTCAAAGAGCAATAGAACCTCAACAGCTGAAGGCCTCATTTGCAAGCAATGAGAGTCACTTCAGAAGGTTCCACATCTTCAAGAATCTGCCCCAAACTCCACTAACACCTGCAGTAAAACACACTGTGCTTGAATGTATAATGGATTGTTACATACTGGACCCCATAGATAACACTGATGTTAATAGGCTTCCTCAGCCCAACTATGTATGATTGAAGTTCTTCCAGGGAAGGAGCAATCTTCAAGGCCTATAACAGATTTCTCTGTCCTGATTCTTCCAACACTCAGCGTCATTGGAAGCTGAATTGAATTGAATCTCTACTTGGCTGCTAGTATATTACTAAGCTAAAGCCAGATATTATTGCTACTGTATAAATCCAATGGACCAGTCAGCTGATTGGGCTATCTCATGAACCCGAACTTCTATTAGCTCATGTGAGTATCTCATGGCTTATCTCGGTGTTAGAGACCTCCATTGGATGCCAATGAATCTATAGTTCTGAGGCAGTGTGGTGTAGTGATCAGGGAGTTGGACTGGGGCCTAGGACACAAGGGTTTAAATTCCCGCTTAAAGGCCAAACTTCTAGTACTATTACTGGGAGGGAGGAAAACTTTTCCTATCCATATTATCCACATCATGCAGGACTTTATACACCTCTATCAAGTCCTGTCTTGCTGGTCTTGGTCCATCATAACTATTCTATAGTTCCCTGGACTTGAGAATCACATCATTGAGTTCTCACAAACACATTTTGCTTTGGCTATTCTATGGTTTCTTTCTTTCTTTCTTTCTTTCTTTCTTTCTTTCTTTCTTTCTTTCTAATAATTTTTAGTAGATTTTCCACTTAAATCATATTCAATTTTTTTTACATACTTCTATAACTTAATATATTACTCTGTAAGAGCATCAACATCCTTCCCTCCCTCTTTCTGACTTCCACATATCTTTCCATATTTTTCACATTTCTATAATCACTTATTTACCCTTTGTCAAATTATAATATTTCACCTTCTTGTCAGTAAACCTGTTGATATAAAATATAAATTTGTTCCAGTCTTTTTTAAACAGTGCATCACACTGATTCCGGATCTTCCCCGTCAACATGGCCATCTCTACATACTCCACCATCTTGACCTGCCAATCTTCCAGTGTTGGGAATTCCTGCTGCTTCCGTTTCTCAGCCAGAAGTGTTCTTGCAGCCCTTGTGGCATACATAAACATGTTTACCTCTCTTTTATGTATTTCTTCACCAATTAAACCTAATAAAAATGTCTCTGGTTTTTTATTGAACTTATTTTTCAAAACCTTTTTTAACTCATTATATATTATATCCCAGAAGGCTTCCACTTTGGAGCAAGTCCACCACATGTGGAGGAAATTCTTCTCCTTACACTTCCAACATTTTTTGTCTTGATTTCTATACATTTTAGCAAGTTTGGCAGGTGTGATATACCATCGGTACATCATCTTAAATACATTTTCTTTGAGTAACACACATGCTGTAAATTTGATTTAGTCCACAGTTTTCCCCACCTTTCAGAATCAATCAGATCCTGGGCCCACCTAATCATAACGCTAGATATGCTATAGTTTCTTGGACTTTACTGAAGTTAATGTTTCCTCAAGTTCAGAAGGGCCCAGATTGAGAGTCCCATCTTTGAGTTCTCATAAACATGTTTTGCTCTGGCTCTGCAGCTGCCCATTGAGTCACACACCGATTCCAGGGAGTTGCAGAGGAGGTGGACCTTCTTAACCCTATAATTATCAAAATCATGGTGATTTGCTTATCTAGTCCAGGGATTTCCCCAACGATGGCCTTGGAGTCCACAAATAACAAAACATCAGAATCACAGGCAGCATCAGATAACTTATTGTCACAAGCCTGAAAGAAGAACAGGGTCATAAATATCAGAAGCTGGACCTGGGAGATTTGGGGCTGGCAGGCCTTGTTTCTATGGGAGGTTTCCTTTTTCTACCTTTGCTTCTGAAGCTACTGTAGGAGTCCAGCTGTGCTTCTAATGTGACTGCTGTCACAAGAGTGTACGATTCTTGCAGGCATAGCCAGGATGATATTTCTGCTGCTGCTGTTTCTGCTGCTAATGCCCCATGGAGCCAGTAGGATGCAGAAAGCAAAATGCCCATTGAACAGAAATATAGGAACTGATCCGTTGAGTTATTACAGGCCAGGAGACCACCTCATTAGTCAGGTCGTATTTCCAAATGGTTTTATAACTTACCCAATCAACTTTTCACGGCATCCCAAAAACACTGCTAAGACGTAAGTGACTTTATGTTACCCAGTCTGCATTCACACTTATTGCTGTTTTCCAGAGACAACATCTAGTTTCTGGCCATGCCTGATTAAACCTTCTCCCTCCATTGCCCCTCTATTGCCTTCGGAAGAAGATTTGGGGATTGAGAGTCAGCATTCAAGTACCTAGTGACCCCTTGGCATTCTGCAAACAAAGACGTTATTTTTGAACCCTTTCCCTATTTTGGGCTTCAGTTTTCCAGAGATAGGATCTAGTTTCTGGCCATGCCCCTTGGTATCCTGCAAACAAAGAGGTTGTTTCTGAACCCTTTCCCTATTTTGGGCTTCAGTTTCATTAATGCAGCTAAAGCACAGTTGATCATCTCATGTATCATTTTGTATTTTTATGGGGAAAGGGTGTTTCTTCCTAGTCAGGTGTTAACAGCTTTGACAGCTTCCTCTATTCCTTTATTCCAAACAGAACTGTCTAAATTAAATGTCCCTGGTGGACTTGGGTGTATTCGGATTACAACATATCTTAAATAAGTTCTAAACCCACGGTGTAATCTTGCACTTGCAGATCAAAGAATGTGTAAAAATCGGAATGTAAGGATACCACCACCTTCCCTTCAAACTCTCTGAAACGCTCAAATCAGTATAGGAACCTTACCAAGTAGTTCCACCACCCTCAGAAGTTAAGGTGGGAAGCCCAAGAGAGGACATTTCTCTCTTTCATATCTTCTCATCCTCTAAGTAGTTCCTGACAAAGATTCTGCTCCTTCCTAGCTGCAGAGTTTGCCCCAATAGATATAAAACCAGCAAGCTCTTCTTCTGTTCGTATAGAGCAAGGAATGTTGCAAAGTTCTTTTCATTTAATGGGGAATGGGAAGCTAAAACAATTTTTCGTGTATTCATTTATTTGCAGTTGGTCAGCAGAGGATAGCTCACCAGTCCTGTCCATCTTGTTTGCAACCCAGGAGGTTGCCCGGCATCTTAAGCATTTAGCCAATGTCACCCTGGGCTATAGCATCTATGAGGCCGCTTTTGATGTCAGGACAACTGCCGATGCCATGTTAGACAGTATTCCAAACTACAGCTGTGGAAGACAGAATAACGTGTTGGCTGTTTTTGAAGCAACTTCTTCTGAAATCCCCCACCTTATTTCAAGCATGTTGGGCATCTACAAAATGCCCCAGGTAGGAATTGGAAGGGAAGTTATTGGTTATGTTTCATTCCTCTTTGCTGTCTCTCCAGCAGTGGTGAGGAACCCCTTCATGCTCCCAGAAGTTTCTAAACTTCAAAGCCAACCATTCTGGCCTTTAGCCATGGTTGTGTGTACTGATGTACTTGTGCAGAGTTGTACTTCAGCAATATTCTAAGGGCCAAATTTTCCAGGCAACACAAAAGAGAAGCACCCAAAAAGAGAGACCAAAGGGGGGGATCGCACTTTAAGAATATGGAAAGTGATTTTAAAAACCCCCAGCCTCTTCCTATCTCCCTCTCCAGTTTGTCAATAGGAAGATTTAGTTGAAAGTAGCCCCTGGCCCCTAAAGGGTTCTTGTTTCTCAGGAAGACCAGTGGATGTCTGAAAGCTAACTGAACACAGAAGTTTAAGTACTTGCACTCCTCCAAACTGTGCAGCTGCTTACCTTCTGCCTCTCATTCTGTGTAGTGCCCCATTGTGACTCTAGGAAGAGGTTGGGGTGCCATGAGCCCACAAGGCCCAAATGCCCTGCTCTACACCAGTGTCCATTGGAGCCACTTCCTTCTCTGTAAGCTCCAGGTCCTCTTCTGAACAGGATTAATCCATCAGAGGCATGGCAGACATCCTGTAAGCATCTGGTTAGATGAGCCTTTGGCCTGATCATGTGATGGGACCCTTCGTGTGTATTTCTGAAAACATGACACCAATCCTTTTCTTACTAGATCAGTTTTGGCTCTGCTGCTCAGGATCTGGATGACAAAACCCAGTTCCCTTTTGTCTACCGGATAGTCCCCAAAGAAGAAACCCAGCACTTGGGGATTATCAAGTTGTTACTACATTTTGGGTGGACGTGGATCGGTCTCTTTGTTCCAGACAATGAAAATGGAGAAAGGTTCCTGAGTGTTTTCACCCTTCTGCTGATCCGCAGTGGGATTTGTGTTGCTTTCTTGGAAAAATTTCATATTTCAACCCTGGATCAAATGTCATCCTTACATTGTAAAGCTTCGGACTTTAGAAAAGTCAAGGTGTTTGTTTATTATGGGGACTCTGAACACAGAATTTATCCAATTGTGATGTTACAAAGAATTCAGGAAGTGAGGAAATCTCAGGGGATAGTCTGGATCACAACAGATCTTCTGGACATTGATGTGATGTTGTTTGGTGGCACAGATTACTTCCAGCCTGCCCAAGGTTCTTTGTCCTTTGTAATGAATACCGAAAAAAGGACAGAACAGGGTTACTATACTCAACTTTCATTTGAACATAGAGCTGCAGCTGCACAGTTTTTCGAAAGAGTATTCAATTGTACATGTTCAAACAATGTGCTGTCCGTGGAGGGCTGGACAAGGTGCACAGAAATGGAACAACAGGAAAGTTTATCCAAGGAGGAGATGGAGGCAATCTGGTCTCAAGACCGCTACAGCACTTACTACGGCATCCAGTTTGTGGCCCAAGCCTTAAATGCTGCCTATTCATCCAAATCCAAATGGAAGGTAATGGCGGGTGGAGAAGACAGATTGGAACTTCAAAGGCTGCAGCCATGGCAGGTCTGTCCTCTCCCCCTTTTTGCAAATACTTTGCCCATCTCTGGAATCCTTTTCAGATTCTATATTCCTTGTAGTTTATCTCATTGTAATTGTTTCATATGTTTAGGTTTCCTATGCCCTGTCTTTAGTAGTACATATTAAGAAGTTTTTTTAATGGTTCATCTATCTTTGCTGTTCCACAATACTTTTAAAATTAATTAAAATATGTTTTAAAAATAAATAATTTAGGAAGGTTAGAAAAAAATCCTTCAAAGCACAAGTAAAGCTATGAAAAGTGGTTAAAGGGCATTCTCTCAAATAAACCTTAAATAATTACTATGTTTAATAATTTACATATTGCTTGCCCACTGAAAAAAACCTCAAAGCAGTTTAGAAAAAAAGACAAAAGAATAAAATTATCACTAAAAAACTTAAAATCCCAATTTGAAACATACTGTATAGAAAGTTGAGATCACAATAGGCTAGAATAAAGACAATTGTGTGTTTTTTATAAAAAAATTATTCATTTTCCAATAAAAATCTTCCAATTATTAACAAATCAAATCACATCAAATCAAATCATATACATTATCGCCAATTATATTTTCCAAATCCAAATAATTTGGGGGATTCCCCATGTCCTGGTTTCTAGAGGCAATATTTTTTGTTTATATTTTGTTTTCTTGCTTGTTGGTTCCAATTTCATAATTCTAACTGTCCATCTTCATCTTATTGTTAACATGCAGAGAAAGTGTTATTTCTGTGTTGTTGTCCAACAATAATTTTCCAGCGCTAGTCCTCCATTCATTCCTTTCGTTCCATCATCTTATCTCTTGGCTCTGAGCTGTTTTCCAACTTTCCTTCAGCACAAAGATTAATGACGTAGCAAGCTCTCAAAGTGTTAAAGAAGCTATTATTCCAAATTCTTCCATAAGAAAAAGCAGAAATACTGCAGGGAAAATTTCACCGAGCAATCTTTTGGTGATTGTTAAGTTCTTTCAGAATCCAAAACTTGCCCCCCCTGGGCCCTTAGAGGGGCAGGCAGGATACGAAGTTACTTTCACCTTTTATAACTGTAATCCGTGTGAACAAATGCACTATTCGATGTAAAATTTCCCAAGTTGAAATCCACCAGATATCTTTAAAAAAAACAAAAACAGAAACCCAGGGGGAGAGTTCATTTCTATTTCATCTGCGTCACAATTGCCATCCTCTCAGCCCAAACCTCCTCCATCCTCTTCCAAGTCTGATTTAAACTTCCACCAGGGACTGCACGCTAAGTCACAAATTAAAAGTTGAAAGTGCTCCTGCATTCTGTTTAGATAATCCATACTAACAAGTACGTTCTTATGTAAAGTACACCCTTTTGTAACCCAAAGATATTTTCGGCCTCCTGAAAAGGAGATTTCTTCATTTTGTAAATATGCAACAGCAACCGCCTCCTCAGTCCCAACAACTTTCATATCTGATCTTATTTTATTACAGATAGGTAGCCGTGTTGGTCTGCCATAGTCAAAATAAAAAAAATCCTTCCAGTAGCACCTTAAAGACCAACTAAGTTAGTTCTTGGTATGAGCTTTCGTGTGCATGCACACTTCTTCAGATACACTGAAACAGAAGTTGCCAGATCCTTCTATATAGTGAGAAGGTGGGGAGGGGTATTACTCAGAAGGGTGGTGGGAATGGGAGATTGGCGGATAGCTGAGATGAGCCTGTTGACGACTCTTAACGACTGTAATAGGTCTTATAGTGTATCTGAAGAAGTGTGCATGCACACGAAAGCTCATACCAAGAACTAACTAAGTTGGTCTTTAAGGTGCTACTGGAAGGAATTTTCTTATTTTATTAGTTCTAATTGAGGCTCCCCCATCGAGAACTATACAGCTATACATCCAGTTAGTTTTTACCCTTCCTGCGTATCCTTTGAGTAATTAATTTCCCCTTGGGGAGGTTCACCAAATCATGAAGTAGCAAGTTAAGTGAAAGTTTGGCATCCGGTGACAGTATAATTCAGCAGATTATTTATTTTACCTGCCAGTCCAGAACATGTCTGTTTTTTGTCCAGATCTAATTAATTTTTATAACACAGGTGAGCCCTGCACAAAGGAACAACTTTGGAGAGTTCCCAGTTGGCCCCGTGCCAGGCTTGGCACCCAGCACCCTCTGTCCTCGCATTTTGTTGCGAGTGACAGATAATGATCTGCGGGTGACGCAGCGCCCCCCCCTGGGGTTGGCAGAGCAAATTACCCTTATATTAACTCTGCATTTCTGGCACAACCGGAGGTCCGACCACATAGGAGTCAGCCATTACCCTAGGCAGGAAACAGGAAGTCACATTAGAGCCAATTAAAATGCATGCAAGCTTTCTACATTTCCCAAGAGCTTGCTTGAACATGTCCTCTATATTGCTTATTTCAGTCGTATCTCTCGAGGATTTAAAACCTGATAAAGGACCTGTCAGCATCTTTAGTGACATAAGGTCTCTGCCTTGATGTCCTTGATTTAGGACAATCCTCATGAAATTGGTAAGATGTTTGGAACCTTTCTCAATTATCAAAGAAAACAGGACTACATCCCACAAAATATTCAACTTCAATCGTATGCCCAGGAAACATCCTAAAATTGTTTTGTTTAAATATAGTTTACTCTCATCTCTTATGAAGTTTGGACACAAGCCTACAGTTGTCACACACAACCCTGATATCACGTTTCCTAAATGCTGGTGTTTTCTCTGCCATTCTATCTTCACACTTTCTTGAAAGAAATTTGGATTTCCAATTCATCCATAGGAGGGATGTATTCTGATCAGAATGGGGAGCTGACTGCCAACTTTGATATCGTGAACTGGGTCGTATTTCCCAATAGATCTCACAGCAGAAGGAAAGTTGGGAGCATCGAGGGACAGGCATCCTCCGACATAAAATTCTCCATTAAACCAGAAGCCATTGTGTGGCCTGGGAACTTCAGCAAGGTCATTGCATTCATTCATTTATCTGTTTATTTGTTGCACTTATATCCCACCTTTTCTCTAGGGAGCTCAAAATACGATATATGGTTTTCTGCCTCTTCACTTAATCCCCACAAAAACCCTGTGAAGTAGGATAGAGTGAGAGGAAGTGATTGGCCCAAGGTCACCTAGGAAGCTCCATGGCTTCAGGGGGATTTGAACCTTAGTCTCCCAGATTCCCATCCAACCCTCTTACCACTATGGCACAACTGGTTGCCTTGCGGTAACATCTGTTATGTTCTGATAATATGCTGATAGGGGCCATTTTCAGTTTAACCCTAAGTGGGCCCTGTGCAGAGAGAGACCCACTCCTGGTTGTGTACAGCACTGCTGTTTTCTCTCTGTTTTGCATAGCAATTCAGATGGAAAGGGGCAAAGAGAGGAGAGGCTGCTCTTACACTTGCATTTTAATCTATCCCTCTGAGTGGATGAAACAAGGACGTCAATAGGCCAAAAGTTGGCAGTGTGGCCCTAGCTGCCATGTGGGCATTTTCAGCTGCCCAATAACAGAGAACGCTTATAAAAGCACAACAATACACACCATAGTAAAGGGCTGTCATACCTCTGTGTTATAAGGGACACATGTGGGAATGGGGGTGCAGAAATGGAGAAATGGAGAAATTTGTGTTCAACAATTAAAAATGAAACTATATGTCAGAAAGAAGAGGAGTTCTCAACAGTTCTAACAAACTTAGAAGGGTCTCGTTCCCATTTTACAGATTTCTAAACTTGAATCAGTATTATAAAAATAATTTTTATTTCAGCACATTTTTTAATTCAGGGCCTTCAGATGATGTCTATAATTCATGCTGATCTCCTTAGAGCTTCCTTCTTGTTGTTTTTAGGTCGTACCTCATTCAAGATGCACCAAAAGCTGTCGCCCTGGATATGCCAGAGTTGCTAAAGAAGGAGAGCCCGTTTGCTGCTATGATTGTGCTCCTTGTGTGGAAGGGACCATCTCCATTCAGGAAGGTGGGTGACTCCTGCTTAATCAGGCCAAAGGTCCATCGAGTCCAACACTCTGTTCTTACAAATTTGAACAGATGCCCATGAAAAGCCAACTAGAAGGACCTGAACGCAACAACCATGAGGGGAAGGGGCAAATATTTAAATCTACACCACCCCACTCTCGGCCGAGCTGTAGCAGGTTTCCAGAGGGTCCCAGGGATCACCCAGGGTTCGTGCTCATTTGGAGAATTATAGACTCAGGGGAGACTGCCGTAGCTTTAAGAAATATGATTGATTTGCATATTTACACCTTCAGTCTGCATGAAGGAAGTCCAGATCTTAGTACATGATCAAGAGCGACTTGTTTACCATAGCAGTGCAGCATTTCAGTGGAAGAAATCTCTCCCAACCAATCTTCAGCCAGCCAAGCCAACAAGGCAACCTTGTTTTCTACCTTATTCTTCCCAGCACACCTTGCTAAAGACTGTATTTTCCTGACATCTCAAACGCACAGTGCATCACCATGGCAACCTCTGTCAGAAAATAGACAGGTATGGATGTAAGAATTTTGTTGGTCATTCTGAAGTCATTCTTCTTCTCTTCAGATGCAAAGCATTGCACCAGATGCCCAGAAGATCAGCATGCAAATCAAGCGCGAGACAAATGTGTCCCCAAGATTATAACATTTCTCACTTATGAAGAACCCTTGGGGATTGTCCTGGTTTCCTTTGCCATCTTCTTGGCCTTAACCACTAATGTTGTCCTAGGAATCTTCATTAAATACAAGGAAACTCCCATAGTCAAAGCTAACAATCGGGACTTATCCTATATCCTCCTCAGCTCCCTCCTGCTTTCCTTTTTGTCCTCCTTCCTATTCATCGCCCAGCCAAGCAAAGTGACCTGCCTTCTCCGACAAACAGCCTTCAGCATCATCTTCTCAGTTGCCGTCTCTTCTGTATGGGCAAAAACCATCACTGTGGTGCTGGCCTTTCTGGCCACAAAGCCAGGGAACAAGGTGAGGAGATGGCTGGGGAAGAGTCTGGCCAACTCCACTGTCCTTTCCTGTTCCGGTATCCAAATTGTCATCTGCAGCATCTGGCTGGGAATCTCTCCACCCTTCCCAGACTCCGACATGCACTCCCAAGCTAGAGAGATCATCCTTCTATGCAATGAGGGATCTGTTGCCATGTTTTACACTGTCCTTGGCTACATGGGCTTCATGGCTTCCATCTGCTTCATTGTGGCTTTCCTAGCCAGGAAGCTGCCTGGGGCCTTCAATGAAGCCAAGCTGATCACCTTCAGCATGCTGGTCTTCTGCAGTGTTTGGGTGTCCTTTGTTCCCACCTACCTGAGCACCAAAGGGAAGTTCATGGTGGCTGTGCAGATCTTCTCTATGTTGGCCTCCAGTGCTGGGCTTCTGGGCTGCATCTTCCTTCCCAAGTGCTACATTATCATCCTCAGGCCCGATCTGAACAGAAAGGCACAGCTAACTACAAAAAGTGATGGTGGTAGTGTCTGATTCTTAGCTTCTTTGAAGATTCATGGCTTTACATATATAATACAATGTTGTTAACGTGGACCAAACACTGCTGCCAGCAGCTTCCAGCTGGTTGCCCAGGAAAGTATAAAGACTTTGGTCATCTTGGTCTTCCTTTCACAGCGCAGCACCAACCACTCTGTCAAAGGTGTCTGTTTATTTGACCCTGTGGGGGTCTGCATGAGCTAGGTACACCTCTGAGGAGAACAAGGTTTTGAGATGCTCAAATGCCTATTGCGCCTCAGCTGTCAACTGGAACGGCTTCTTGCCCTACAAGCAATCCGTGAGGGGTGTAGTGAATCTCAAATAGGCTGATATGAACTTGCGGAAATATTTGGCCAATGCTACAAACCTCTGCAGGTCTTTCTTTGTCTTGGGCTCCTGCCGCGAAACTACGCTCTGCACCTTAGCTGGATCCATATGCACCCCCTCAGTTGTTAGGAGGTACCCCAGAAAATCTTTGCAAATTCTGCATTTTGTTGATTTATTGTGCCGGTTAATTGTTCTATATGTTATCTTAACAATAAATTTTGTTGTAAAATGGTTCTTCTCAGTTATCAGTGTTGGCTGGCTGCCCCGTGGCTCCTGCTATGCCATCTGTCATGATTTATGACCTAACCGCCAATTAAAGTTGACTTTGGGACAATTTGTCAGGATGCTGTCAGCAGCTTCTGGCTGGTTGCCCAGGAAAGCAAAAAGAAAAGGAAATGTTTCTTACCGTCCTTTTTTATTTCAATTTTTACAGAGAGAGAACTCAGCCTCTTAGATAATGGTGTTGTCCTGAGTGACCCTTGTCTCTCCCACATCCTCATTCGTCACTTCTATGGATGTTGCTACGCACCCTCTGTCTTTGAGCTCTTTGCTCTCCTACTTTTAAGGCTTGCCAGGTTCTAGGAGATGGAGGGTCTTAGTTGCTTTCTAAGGACATTGTATCAACCAGCTGCCACTCCACTTCTGCCGCCTCCTTCTCCTCTCCCATTATTTCCCAACTTTTCCCCTCATTTGCCTCTGAGCTGTGACCTCCCTCAAACCACTGTTATAAATCTATACTGTCGACTTCCGGGGTTGACGCGATCTGGGAATGGCGGATTCCCTCCGAGCTCCGGAGGGAATCGGCTCAGCAGGGGACGGGTCTTTGCCGTGCCGGCGACACGGGGACCCTTAAAACCGCAGGCGCGGTGCCTGCGGACTGAAGACTCGGCGGGTGCCTTAAGCGCCCCCCCTGATTCGCGAAGAGCCTTTTTAAAGGCTGCGGAGGGGATACGGGGGGTGGCGCGGCACTGAGAGTCCATCGCTACCTCTGCTGAGCGAAGCCGCGAGCCATGACCGGAGAGCGCTGACTTCCTTCCTTGAAATTCGGCTGAAAAAACAACCCGTGAGTAATTTGGACTTGGCTTTTAAGAAATTTATCCACTGAATTTGAGACGATCGGGGGATGTGCTAAAAGGAAGTCCGCACCCCCTACCTTGCAGACGATCTAGAGCAACGAAAAAAGAACTAAGCTGGAGTGCCTACCCTGTAAAGGGTGAGTTTTAAAAAAAGACAGTAACTTCCAAGATTTGGAAATTTTGAGCAGGAGAGAGGAGTGTTGGATGTTTTGTGTTCTGTTGTAAACAACCCCCCCCTCCCGGGCCCGGGAGCGTCCTGCTTTGGAGCTGGTTTAAGAAGTGCAGAGTTTGACAGCTGTCAAAGCTGTCAAACGGACTGTTAATAGTGGAAAATTGCTACCTAAGTTACCTCTGGATTAAAAAGAGTTACAATTGATCTAAAATTGTTGGAAACAAAGAAACAATAACAAGACAAAGGACTGTTGGGGAAAAGAATACTAAGTAACCAGATTCCCTCTAGAGGGAATTCCGTGGAACTACAATGGCTGTGGATGGAAAGATACTGGGAGAAATCGAAAGGATGTTCTATTTGGTCGGAATCTTACAAGAGCAGACTACGGCTATGAGTGAACAATTGATGACCTTGACTTCTGAAACAAGTAGTCCTGCTGAATGTAACGAGGACCTCAATGAGAAAGAATCCACAGCTGAACCAGAAATGATAATAAAAGAAGAGGAGAAGACAAAACAAGAAAGAGAAGAAGTGATCTGGGAAAATACTGAGCAGAAGCTGACGCTTGTGGAATACAAACAAGGAGATTATTGGAGCAAATCTACTATAAATCCACGAAAGATGCAGAAGACGAAAGTGGAGGTCCTGGGAGTCTATGATATTAAGGAATTTAAAATAAAGAAATATAATCGGGGCCTCCACATAGACTCTGACTTTGATTACCTTCAAGATTCATGCCTTGTGGAAACTCTTCAGCAGCTGTTTGCAAATATGGGAAGACATTTTGGATTGATGGTGAAAGAACTCTTTCGAGATGTGACGACTGGCATAAAGGATTACCAACAAGACCGGCGGAGAGGGACTGAAAGAGACTGGAGGGCCTCGGACGTGAGGAACCCGGGCTAGGAACTGTTATTTTGGACATGCTTTGGGAAGGGACGCAAACCGGGGATGGGAGGGAGGGAAAAATTAAGTTCTAACAACACTCATGATTATGGGATTTGGTTAAAAAGATCATTATTCAAGACAAAATGGGAAATCGATGGAAGGGAATTGAGGTCCAACTTAGAAAAAATTAATTTTGTTTGTTTTTATAAAAGGACTAATATTAAGACAGGGAAATGCCAATTTGCTGACATAAATTTGGAAATGGGGATGCAAGGGAGGGGGTAGGGGGAAGTCAATGACCAGGGTTAGGAAATAACATTTTCGGGAAAGTATATATGTTTGTTGTTGTTTTCTTATTTTTTTCTTTGTTTATGTGTTTATTTGTTTTTTGTGTTTTTGTTTTTGTCTATATAAAATGTGAAAACCCAATAAAAATTTAAAAAAAAATAAATATAAATCTATACTGTCTTCCTCTTCACTTACAGATAGGTAGCCGTGTTGGTCTGCCATAGTCAAAACAAAAAAATTCCTTCCAGTAGCACCTTAAAGACCAACTAAGTTAGTTCTTGGTATGAGCTTTCGTGTGCAAGGGAATCTGAAGAAGTGTGCTTGCACACGAAAGCTCATACCAAGAACTAACTTAGTTGGTCTTTAAGGTGCTACTGGAAGGAATTTTTTTGTTTTTCCTCTTCACTGGAAGAGTCAAGATGGGAAGGCGTTCTCCACCATTCCTCCTCTGCCCAGTCCCTGACACGTGGTTTATGGCAGGAAAATTGCAGAAGCTCTAAATTCATAAAATCATTGTTCACAAATGTCTTGCCAGAAACCTCTCTACCATCTACACTTCCAAAACAACCAGTATTAGCGACCTGTTAGCAGTAGTCGTCATAAGTCAATAGGCTCATGTTGGAAATATTCAAGAGTGATCAAGCCACCACATATTTCAAGACAGCCCGGACTACCTTCTTCTGAATCCACCCACAGATACCCTCTTGGCAAGCTTTTATAAATCAAGCAGGGCAACGGTTGGGAGATCACATGTATGGGACCACAATAAGATTGTGAAAGGAAGTAGTAATGAATGATGAAAGTGAATGTATAACAAGGATAGAGAGGCCCTAAGGTCCTATCCATCTTATAATCTGATGGACTTGTTAATGAAGATGTCCATTTCACTGAACTGAACTGGTGTAAATCAATATTGTCTTTAAATGCTGACTGTGGATTGCACTGTTGGCATTACAGGAAACATTTACACATACATAGATAGAAAGGCCCATCAGTGAGTTTTAACAATCATGTTTTTCCCCCCAGTGGTTCAAAGAGCAATAGAACCTCAACAGCTGAAAACCTCATTTGCAAGCAATGAGAGTCACTTCAGAAGGTTCCACATCTTCAAGAATTTGCCCCAAACCCCATTAACACCTGCAGTGAAACACACCGTTCTTGAATGTATAATGGATCGTTACATGCTGGACCCCATAGATAACACTGATGTTAATAGCCCTCCTTAGCCCAACTATGTATGATTGAAATTCTTCCAGGGAAGGAGCAATCTTCAAAGTCTATAACAGATTTCTCTGTCCTGACTCTTCCAACATTCAGCTTCATTGGAAGCCAAATTGAATTGAATTTCTAGTTGGCTGCTACTATATTACTAAGCTAAAGCCAGATATTACTGCTACTGTCTAAATCCAATGGACCAGTCAGCTGGTTGGGCTATCTCATAAATCCGAACTTCTATTAGCTCCTGTGAGTATCTCATGGCTTATCTCGGTGTTAGAGACCTCCTTTGGATGCCGATGAATCTATAGTTCTGAGGCAGTGTGGTGTAGTGATCAGGAAGTTGGACAGGAGCCTAGGACACAAGGGTTTAAATTCCCGTCTAAACTCCAAACGTCTAGTACTATTACTGGGAGGGAGGAAAACTTTTCCTATCCATATTATCCACACCATACAGTACTTTATACACCTCTATCATGTCCTGTCTTGCTGGTCTTGGTCCATCATAGCTATTCTATAGTTCCCTGGACTTGAGAGTCACATCATTGAGTTCTCACAAACACGTTTTGCTTTGGCTATTCTATGGTTTCTTTCTTTCTTTCTTTTAAATAATTTTTATTAGATTTTCCACTTAAATCATATTCACATTTTTAAATACTTCTACAACTTAATATATTACTCTGTAAGAGCATCAACATCCTTCCCTTCTTCTTTCTGACTTCCACATATCTTTCCATATTTTTCACATTTCTATAATCACTTATTTACCCCTTGTCAAATTATAATATTTCACCTTCTTGTCGGTAAACCTGTTCCTTATATTTACATTACAAAACATTTCAATTCAGGCCTACAAACGTTTTCAAATGTTTACAAATTTCTTTCATATAAAATACATATTTGTTCCAGTCCTTTTGAAACAGTGCGTCACACTGATTTCGGATCTTCCCCGTCAACTTGGCCATCTCTACATACTCCACCATCTTGACCTGCCAGTCTTCCAGTGTTGGGAGTTCCTGCTGCTTCCGTTTCTGAGCCAGAAGTGTTCTTGCAGCTGTTGTGGCATACATAAACACGTTTACCTCTCTTTTATGTATTTCTTCACCAATTAAACCTAATAAAAATGCCTCTGTTTTTTTATTGAACTTATATTTCAAAACCTTTTTTAACTCATTATATATTATATCCCAGAAGGCTTTCACTTTGGAGCAAGTCCACCACATGTGGAGGAAATTCTTCTCCTTACACTTCCAACATTTTTTGTCTTGATTAATACAGATTTTAGCAAGTTTGGCAGGTGTGATATACCATCGGTACATCATCTTAAATACATTTTCTTTGAGTGACACACATGCGATAAATTTGATTTAGTCCACAGTTTTCCCCACCTTTCAAAATCAATAGTGTGCCCCAGATCCTGGACCCAACTATTCATAACACTAGCTATTCTATAGTTCTTGGACTTTACTGAAGTTAATGTTTCCTCAAGTTTAGAAGGGCCCAGATTGGGAGTCTCATCTTTGAGTTCTCACAAACATGTTTTGCTCTGGCTCTGCAGCTGCCCATTGAGTCACACAGCGATTCCAGGGAGTTGCAGAGGAGGTGGACCTTCTTAACCTTATAATTATCAAAATCATGATGATTTGTTTATCTAGATCAGGGATTTCCCCAACGATGGCCTTGGAGTCCACAAATAACAAAACATCAGAATCACAGGCAGCATCAGATAACTGATTGTCACAAGCCTGAAAGAAGAACTGGGTCATAAATATCAGGAGCCTCTTGTTTCTATGGGAGGTTTCCTTTTTCTACCTTTGCTTCTGAAGCTACTGTAGGAGTTCAGCTGTCACATGAGTGTATGACTCTTGCAGGCATAGCCAGGATGATATTTCTGCTGCTGCTGCTGTTTGTGCTGCTAATGCCCCATGGAGCCTGTGGGATGCTGAAAGCAAAATGCCCATTGAACCTAAATGAGGAAAGTGATCCGTTGAATTATTACAGGCCAGGAGACCACCACATTAGTCAGGTCATATTTCCAAGAGCTTTTATAACTTACCCAATCAACTTTTCACGGCATCCCAAAAACACTGTTATGACGTAAGTGACTTTATGTTACCCATTCTGCATTCACATTTATTGCTGTTTTCCAGAGACAGCATCTAGTTTCTGGCCATGCCCCTTGGTATCCTGCAAACAAAGAGGTTGTTTCAGAACCCTTTCCCTATTTTGGGCTTCAGTTTTATTAATGCAGCTAAAGCATAGTTGATCATCTCATGTCTCATGAGAAAGGATGTTTCTTTCTAGTCAAGTGTTAACAGCTTTGACAGCTTCCCTTATTCCTTTATTCCCAACTGTCTAAATTAAATGTCCCTGGTGGTGTTGGGGGTATTTGGATTACAACATATCTTAAGTAAGTTCTAAATCCACTGTGCAATCTTACATTTGCGGATCAAAGAATGTGTAAAAATTGGAATATAAGGATACCACCACCTTCCCTTCAAACTCACTGGAATGTTCAAATCAATATAGGAACCTTACTAGGTAATTCCACCACCCTAAGAAGTTAAGGTGAGTAACCCAAGATAGGGCATTTCTCTCTTTCATATCTTCTCATCTTGTAAATAGTACTTGCCAACTTAAGGAACTCTAAATGAGCATTTCAATCTAATTCACCCCAGCTCAAGCTCTCCTAAATGCTACTCCTTTCTTTGTTGTTGGATCTGGGCAAGATTCTGCTCCTTCCTAGCTGCAGATTTTCCCGTTAGATATAACTTGTATAGAGCAAGGAGTTGTTTTCATTTAATGGAGAATGGAAGCTAAAACCATTTTTCGTGTATTCATTTATTTGCAGTTTTTCAGCAAAGGACACCTCACCCGTCCTCTCCATCTTGTTTGCAACCCAGGAGATCGCCCGGTATCTTAAGCATTTAGCCAATGTCACCCTGGGCTATAGCATCTATGAGGCCGCTTTTGATGTCAGGACAACTGCTGATGCCATGTTAGACAGTATTCCAAACTACAGCTGTGGAAGAAAGAATAACGTGTTGGCTGTTTTTGAAGCAACTTTTTCTGAAATCACCCACCAAATTTCAAGCATGTTGGGCATCTACAAAATGCCCCAGGTAGGAATTGGAAGGGAAGAGATCAATTGTGTTTAATTCCTCTCTGCTGTCTCTCCAGCAGTTTTGAGGAACCCCTTCATGCCCCCAGAAGTTTCTAAACTGCAAAGCCAACCATCTGGCCATTGGTTTCCAGGGAACACAAAAGAGTAGCACCCAAAAAGGGAGACCAAAGGGGGAAAATCACATTGCAAGAAAGTGGAAAGCGAGTTAGAAAACCCTCAGCCACTTCCTATCTCCCTCCCCGGTTTGTCAATAGGAAGATGTGGTTGAAAGTAGCCCCTGGCTCCTAATGAGTTTCTTGTTTCTCAGATGTCTGACAGCTAACTAAACACAGAAGTTTAAGTACTTGCACTCTTCAAAACTGTGCAGCTGCTTAGCTTCTGCCTCTCATTCTGTGTAGTGCCCCATTGTGACTCTAGGAAGAGGTTGGGGTGCCATGACCCCATAAGGCCCAGATGCCCTGCTCTGCCCCACTGTCCATTGGAGCCACGTCCTTCTCTGTAAACTCCAGGTCCTCTTCTGGACATGATTACTCCATCAAAGGCATGGCATACATCCAGAAGCATCTGGTTAGCTACTGTGAGTCGATGGCCCTTTGGCCTGGTCATGCAATGAGGCCTTTCTTGTGTATTCCTGAAAACATGACACCAATCCTTTTCTTACTAGATCAGTTATGGCTCGGCTGCTCATGATCTGAATGACAAAACCCAGTTCCCTTTTATCTACTGGATGGTCCCCAAAGAAGAAACCCAGCACATGGGGATTGTCAAGTTGTTGCTACATTTTGGGTGGACGTGGATCGGTCTCTTTGTTCCAGACAATGACAATGGAGAAAGGTTCCTGAGTGTCTTCACCCTTCTGCTGATCCGCAGTGGGATTTGTGTTGCTTTCTTGGAAAAATTTCATATTTCGACCCTGGGACAAATGTCATCCTTACATTGTAAACCATCTGATTTGGGACAAGTCAAGGTGTTTGTTTATTATGGGGACTCTGAGCACAGAATTTATCCAATCGTGATTTTACAAAGACTTCATGAAGTGAGGAAATCTCAAGGGATACTCTGGATCACAACAGATCTTCTGGACATTGATGAGATGTTGTTTGGTGGCACAGATTACTTCCAGCCTGCCCAAGGTTCTTTGTCCTTTGTAATGAATACCAAAAAACGGACAGAGCAGGGCTACTATACTCGACTTTCAGATGCAACTGCATCTGTATTTTCACAGTTTTGGAAGAAAGCATTCCATTGTTCATGTTCAAACAAAGTACTGTCCGTGGAGGGTTGGACAAGATGCACAGAAAAGGAAACATTGGAAACTTTGTCCCAGGAGGAGATGGGGGCAATCTGGTCTCAAGACCGCTACAGAACTTACTATGGCGTCCAGTTTGTGGCCCAAGCCTTGAATGTCGCATATTCATCCAGATCCAAATGGAGGTTAATGGCGAGTGGAGGAAACAGATTGGAACTTCAAAGGTTGCAGCCATGGCAGGTCTGTCCTCTCTGCCTTTTTGCAAATACCCTCTGGAATGCGTTTCAGATTGTATATTCTTTGTAGTTTACCGCATTGTTATTGTTAAATATGTTTCGGTTTCCTACGCCTTATCTTTAGTAGGACATGTTAATAAGTTTTTCTTTTTAATTGTTCATCTATTTTTGTGGTTCTAATATACTTTGAAATAGATAATTTTTAAAAAATGGATAATTTGGGAAAGTTGGGGAATCTTTCAAAGCACAAAATAAGCTATGAAAAATTGTTAAGCTTAATTAATTAATTAATTACTATATTTAGTTCATAACATTTATATATTGCTTGACTCTTGAAGAAACCCTCAAAGCACTTTACAAAAACGTTAAAATAAAATAAAAATCACTAAAGAAAAGCCTTATTTAAAACACAGAATGTTGAAAACACAATAGGATCAGTTAAAGCCAGTTAAAAGGCTTGTTGCCAAATGCTTGCTAGGATGTGTCCTCTATTTGCGTTTATTTGAGTCATATTTCCTGTGAATTTATAACCTGATAAAGGACCAGTTGTAATGACCAAAAGGTTGTTATCTTTAGCTGACACGAGGCCTCAATGTCCTTGATTTAGGACCATTCTCTCAAAACTGGTAAGATGTCTGGAACCTTACTCAATTATCCAAGAAAAACAAGACTATGCCCCACAAAATATCCAACGTCATTGGATATAAGCTTTGCTCAATCATATACCCAGAAATATCCTGCAGTTATTTTGTTTAAACATAATTTACTCCATAATCTCTTATGGAGTTTGCACACAAGCCTGCTGTTTTCTCACACAATCCAGATATCATGTTTTCTAAATGCTGGTGTTTTCTCTGCCAATCTAGCTTCATACTTTCTTGAAAGAAATTTGGATTTCGAATTCATCCATAGGAGGGATGTATTCTGATCAGAATGGGGAGCTGACTGCCAACTTTGATATCGTGAACTGGGTCGTATTTCCCAATAGCTCTCACAGCAGAATGAAAGTTGGGAGCATCGAGGGACAGGCATCCTCCAGCATAAAATTCTCCATTACACTGGAAGGCATTGTGTGGCCTGGGAACTTCAGCAAGGTCATTGCATTCATTCATTTATCTGTTTATTTATCATACTTATATCCCACCTTTTCTCTATGGAGCTTCATGGCTACCTGGGAACTGAACCTTAGTCTCCTGGGTTCTCATCCAACTCTCTAACAACTATGGCACAACTGGCTCTGGTTCCCTTGCTGTGACATCTGTTAAGTTCTGATAATATGCTGATAGGGGCCATTTTCAGTTTAACCCTAAGTGGGCGTTGTGCAGAGTGAGACCCACTCCTGGTTGTGTACACAGCTGCTGTTTTCCCTCTCTGTTTTTCCCTTTCTGTTTTGCATAGCAAATCAGATGGAGAGGGGCAAAGAGAGGAGAGGCTGCTCTTAAGCTTGCATTTTCATCTATCCCTCTGAGTGGATGAACAAGGACATCAATGGGCCAAAATTGGCAGTGTGGCCCTAGCTGCCATGTGGGCTTCATCAGCTGCCCAATAACGGTGACTGCTTATAAAAGCACAACAATACGCACCATAGTGTATGGCTGCCATTCCTCCGGGATGTCTTGGACACATCTAGGAATGGGCTGCCGAAATGGCACCCAGACACAGCTTTTTGCTGAAACAGCAACATGTCCTGGAAAACCCAAACGTATGGCAAGCAGAGTGATTTTTTAAAAAATGATTGAAAATTCAAAGAAAAGCCCAAAACATTTACAAAGGGGGAAAATAAAGCTCAACAACTTTGTCCAGAATATGGCAACCTTTTCCCAGTGACAAAAAAGAACAATAAATCTCAAATGCAGTTTAAAAGGCCATAGTTTGTTTAATCCTTTGTGTTCAACAACATTTGCGTTCAACAATTAAAAATGAAACTTTATCTCAGAAAGAAAATGAGCTCTCCACAGTTCTACCAAATTTGGAAGAGTCTCACTCCCATGTTAAAGCTTTCTAACCTGGTCTCAGTATTCTAAAAATGATATTTATTTGAGCATTTTTTTCAGTCAGGGCCTTCAGATGATGTCTGTAATTTATGCTGATATCCTTGGGTGCTCTTTCTCCTTCTTTTTAGGTCGTGCCTCGTTCAAGATGCACCGAAAGCTGTCGCCCTGGATACGCCAGAGTAGCTAAAGAAGGGGAGCCCGTTTGCTGCTATGATTGTGCTCCTTGTGCGGAAGGGACAATCTCCGTTCAGGAAGGTGGGTGACTCCAGAAGAAAGGGAGAAGCAAGATTTCAGGGGGTTCCAGGGATCACCCAGGATTCGTGCTCTTTTGGAAAATTGAAGACTCAGGGGAGACTGCTGTAGCTTTAAGAAATATGATTTATCTGCATATTTACACCTTCAGTCTGCATGGAAGAAGTCCAGATCTTAGCACATGATCAAGGGGGACTTGTTTACCATAGCAGCTTCCAGGTGGAAAAGTCAAAATTGGAGACAGAACTGTTGGATCCTAAAACAAAGATACTGTCTAGAATGTATAACTAGCTGTTGAAATGGAATTCTCATGAGGAAACAGCAAAACCGGCTATGAACAAATGGGCACAAGACCTTGGATATAACATTATGCCAGCTGACTGGGAACAGTTATGTACCACAGGTATGAAATTTACGGCATGTAATGCCCTAAGAGAGAATATTATGAAAATGATGTACAGGTGGTACATGACACCAGTCAAGCTTGCAAAAATTTATCATTTCCCCGATAATAAATGTTGGAAATGCAAAGAGACTGAAGGTACATTCTTTCACCTTCAGTGGACAGGATTAAGGCTTTCTGGGAGACGATATATAATGAAATGAAAAGGGTATTTACCGTATTTTTCGCTCTATAACACGCAGATTTTTTCTCCTAAAAAGGAAGGGGAAATGTCTGTGCGTGTTATGCAGCGAATGTGTGGTCTCTGGAGCCGAAAAATAAGGCAAAAATCAAATCGCACTTCACGGAGAAGGGAAACCTGAAAAGAGGAAGCGGCTGCTTTCCTGCATTCTGCCTCAGGGTCTTACTGCCCGCCCTCTCTGTTTCGTTGCTGTGTTTGCTCAAACGGAACAAAGAGCAGGGGAAGCCCCTCCCCTCCAGGCAAGCAGAGGGGAAAGCAGAGCGTCGCTCTATCCTGTCCCTGCTCCGGAGGGAACAATGTTTGTGAAGGGAAGAGAGATTACAGGTTCGGCTTAAAATTCTGATTTGACTTCCTGCTTTTTGTTTTTGGAGACACACAGCATTCAAATATGCTTTCTTCCATTTAAAAGTGGCTGGCTTGTGTGGGTGGGTGGGGGGAAACTTTTGCCTTCCTTTCCTCACGTTATAGCCCTCTCCTGCATTCTTAGCCTTCTGTGTTTTTCCTTCCCTCCCCACTTAAAATGTGGTTACAAAGCATGGATCCACATGGATCCTCAGGATCTTTGCATTGGGTCACCCCAAATTCACCATCAGAGCACACAGCATGTCCATGGCTACAGCCTGCCCCCCCAAAATCACACACCCATTGTTGCCTGGGGCTGCAATGGTGCAAAAACGTGGTTACAAAGCATGGATCCACATGGATCCTCAGGATCTTTGCATTGGGTCAGCCAAAATTCACCATCAGAGCACATAGCATGTCCATGGCTACAGCCTGTCCCCCCCCAAAAAAATCACGCACCCACTGTTGCCTGGGGCTGCAATGGTGCAAAAACGTGGTTACAAAGCATGGATCCACAGGGATTCTCAGGATTTTTGCATTGGGTCACCCCAAATTCACCATCAGAGCACATAGCATGTCCATGGCTACAGCCTGCCCCCCCCAAATCACGCACCCACTGTTGCCTGGGGCTGCAATGGTGCAAAAACGTGGTTACAAAGCATGGATCCACAGGGATTCTCAGGATTTTTGCATTGGGTCACCCCAAATTCACCATCAGATCACATGTCTGTGGCCACAGCATGAAGCACAAAAATGATACGTCCACTGTTTCATTCAGAATATTTTTTCCCTTGTTTTCCTCCTCTAAAAACGATGTGCGTGTTATGGTCAGGTGCGTGTTATAGAGCGAAAAATACGGTAAATATACCTTCCTGAAGAAACCAGAGGCCTTTCTCCTGGGCTTAGTCGGCCAATTGGTGCCAAAGAAGGATAGAACCTTTTTAATGTATGCAACAACAGCAGCAAGAATACTCATCGCAAAGTATTGGAAGACACAAGATCTACCCACCCTGGAAGAGTGGCAGATGAAGGTGATGGACTATATGGAACTGGCGGAAATGACTGGCAGAATCCGAGACCAGGGAAAAGAGTCGGTGGAAGAAGATTGGAAGAAATTTAAAGACTACTTAAAGAAATATTGTAAAATTAATGAATGTTAAAATGATGTTGAATTGAACCTAAATGGTATTTGGTAACAAAAGCATTATGAATAGGTTTAAGTGATCTGTTAAAGAAGAAACTATGAAAAATAGATAATGTTGCAATATGAGGTTAAGATAAGTGAAAAAAGGGAATAATTTGTTGAATAGAATTCTGGATTGGGAATACAAAAGAGGGAGGTGTGAGGAAGTCCAAGAAACATGTGACTGGAATTAAGTTATGGAACATATGATGTTTTCTTTTCTTTTCTTTTTTTTCTCTCTCTTTGTTTTTTTGCTTTATGCTGTTTATTCTCTGTCTCTATGTTATTCTGTTTATCTTATCTAAAACTTTAATAAATATATATTTAAACAAAATGGGCACCTCCTGGTTCTCTACCTTTTTCTTCCCAGCACACCTTGCTAAAGACTGTATTTTCCTGACACCTCAAACGCACACTCCATCACCATGGCAACCTCTGTCAGAAAACAGACAGGTATGGATGTAAGAATTTTGTTAGTAATTCTGAAGTCCTTCTTCTTCTCTTCAGATGCAAAGCATTGCACCAGATGCCCAGAAGATCAGCATGCAAATCAAGCAAGAGACAAATGTGTCCCCAAGATTATAACATTTCTCACTTATGAAGAACCCTTGGGGATCCTCCTGGTGTCCTTTGCCCTCTTCTTGTCCTTGACCACTGGCATTGTGAAAGGAATCTTCGTTAAATACAAGGAAACTCCCATAGTCAAAGCTAACAATCGGGACTTATCCTATATCCTCCTCAGCTCCCTTCTGCTTTCCTTTTTGTCCTCCTTCCTGTTCATCGGCCGGCCAAGAAGAGCAACCTGTCTTCTCCGACAAACAGCCTTCAGCATCATCTTCTCAGTTGCCGTCTCTTCTGTTTTGGCAAAAACCATCACTGTGGTGCTGGCCTTCCTGGCCACAAAGCCAGGGAACAAGGTGAGGAGATGGCTGGGGAAGAGTCTGGCCAACTCCGTTGTCCTTTCCTGTTCCAGTATGCAGGTTGTCATCTGCACCATCTGGCTGGGAGTCTCCCCACCCTTCCCAGACTCCGACATGCACTCCCAAGCTAGAGAGATCATCCTTCTATGCAATGAGGGATCTGTTGCCATGTTCTACACTGTCCTTGGCTACATGGGCTTCCTGGCTGCCATCTGCTTCACGGTGGCTTTCCTAGCCAGGAAGCTGCCTGGGGCCTTCAATGAGGCCAAGCTGATCACCTTCAGCATGCTGGTCTTCTGCAGTGTTTGGGTGTCTTTTGTTCCCACCTACCTGAGCACCAAGGGGAAGTACATGGTGGCTGTGCAGATCTTCTCTATGTTGGCCTCCAGTGCTGGGCTTCTGGGCTGCATCTTCCTTCCCAAGTGCTACATTATCATCCTCAGGCCCGATCTGAACACAAAGGCACATCTAACTACAAAAAGTGATGGTGGTAGTGTCTGATTCTTAGCTTCTTTGAAGATTCATGGCTTTACATATATAATACAATGTTGTTAACGTGGACCAAACATTGCTGTCAGGATGCTGTCAGCAGTTTCCAGCTGGTTGCCCAGGAAAGTATAAAGACTTTGGTCATCTTGGTCTTTCACAGCACAGCACCAACCACTCTGTCAAAGGCGTCTCTTTATTCGACCAACACCCTGTGGGGGTCTGCATGAGCTGGGTACACCTCTGAGGAGAACAAGGTTTTGAGATGCTCAAATGCCTGTTGTGCCTCAGCTGTCAACTGGAATGGCTTCTTGCCCTACAAGCAATCCGTGAGGGGTGTAGTGAATCTCAAATAGGCTGACATGAACTTGTGGTAATATTTGGCCAATGCTACAAACCTCTGCAGGTCTTTCTTTATCTTGGGCTCCTGCCGCGAAACTACGCTCTGCACCTTAGCTGGATCCATATGCACCCCCTCACTTGTGAGGTGATACCCCAGGAAATCTTTGCGAATTCTGCATTTTGTGGATTTATTGTGCTGCTTAATTGTTCTATGTGTGATCTTAACAATAAATTTTGTTGTATAAGCCATTGAAATGCTTCTTCTCAGTTATCAGGGTTGGCTGGCTGCCCCGTGGCTCCTGCTACGCCATCTGTCATGATTTATGACCTAACAGCCAATTAAAGTTGACTCAGGACAATTTGTCAGGATGCTGTAAGCAGCTTCTGGCTGGTTGCCCAGGAAAGCATAAAGAAAAGGAAAGGTTTCTTACCGTCCTTTTTTATTTCAATTTTTACAGAGAGACTATAGAACTCAGCCTCTTGGATAATGGTGTTGTCCCGAGTGAATCTCCACCCTTGTCTCTCCCACTTCCTCATTCGTCACTTCTACGGGTGTTGCTACGTGCCCGCTGTCTTTGAGCTCTTTGCTCTCCTACTTTTAAGGCTTGCCAGGTTCTAGGAGATGGAGGGTCCTGGATGCTTTCTAATGACATTGTATCAACTAGCTGCCGCTCCACTTCTGCCGCTTCCTCCTTGTCTACCATTATTTCCCAACTTTTCCCCTCATTTGCCTCTGAGCTGTGACCTCTATACTGTTATAAATCTATACTGTCTTCCTCTTCTCTGGAAGAGTCAAGATGGCGAGGCGTTCTACACCATTCCTCCTCTGCCCAGACCCTGACACCTGGTTTATGGCAGGAAAATTGCAAAAGCTCTAAATTCATAAAATCATTGTTCATAAATGTCTTGCCAGAAACCTCTCTACCATCTACACTTCCAAAACAACCAGTATTAGCGACCTGTTAGCAGTAGTCGTCATAAGTCAATAGGCTCATGTTGGAAATATTCAAGAGTGATCAAGCCGCCACATATTTCAAGACAGCCAGGACTACCTTCTTCCATGAGGATGCATTGAAAACTCCTGAATCCACCCACTCATACCCTCTTGGCAAGCTTTAATAAATCAAGCAGGGCAACGGTTGGGAGATCACATGTATGGGACCACAATAAGATTGTGAAAGGAAGTAGTAATGAATGATGAAAGTGAATGTATAACAAGGATAGAGAGGCCCTACAGTCCTATCCATCTTATAATCTGATGGACATGTTAATGAAGATGTCCATTTCACTGAACTGAACTGGTGTAAATCAATATTGTCTTTAAATGCTGACTGTGGATTGCACTGTTGGCATTACAGGAAACTTTTACACATACATAGATTGAAATGCCCATCAGTGAGTTTTAACAATCATGTTTTTCCCCCAGTGGTTCAAAGAGCAATAGAACCTCAACAGGTTCCACATCTTCAAGAATCTGCCCCAAACTCCACTAACACCTACAGTAAAACACACTGTTCTTGAATGTATAATGGATTGTTACATACTGGACCCCATAGATAACACTGATGTTAATAGGCTTCCTCAGCCCAACTATGTATGATTGAAGTTCTTCCAGGGAAGGAGCAATCTTCAAGGTCTATAACAGATTTCTCTGTCCTGACTTTTCCAACACTCAGCGTCATTGGAATCTGAGTTGAATTGAATCTCTAGTTCGCTGCTACTATATTACTAAGCTAAAGCCAGATATTATTGCTACTGTATAAATCCAATGGACCAGTCAGCTGATTGGGCTATCTCATGAACCCGAACTTCTATTACCTCATGTGAGTATCTCATGGCTTATCTCGGTGTTAGAGACCTCCATTGGATGCCAATGAGTGTATAGTTCTGAGGCAGTGTGGTGTAGTGATCAGGGAGTTGGACTGGGGCCTAGGACACAAGGGTTTAAATTCCCGCTTAAAGGCCAAACTTCTAGTATTATTACTGGGAAGGAGGAAAACTTTTCCTATCCATATTATCCACACCATACAGGACTTTATACACCTCTATCATGTCCTGTCTTGCTGGTCTTGGTCCATCATAACTATTCTATAGTTCCCTGGACTTGAGAGTCACATCATTGAGTTCTCACAAACACGTTTTGCTTTGGCTATTCTATGGTTTGTTTCTTTCTTTCTTTCTTTCTTTCTTTCTTTCTTTCTTTCAAATAATTTTTATTAGATTTTCCACTTAAATCATATTCACATTTTTTTTACATACTTCTTTAACTTAATATATTACTCCATAAGAGCATCAACATCCTTCCCTCCCTCTTTCTGACTTCCACATATCTTTCCATATTTTTCACATTTCTATAATCACTTATTTACCCTTTGTCAAATTATAATATTTCACCTTCTTGTCGGTAAACCTGTTCCTTATATTTACATTACAAAACATTTCAATTCAGGCCTACAAACGTTTTCAAAAGTTTACAATTTTCTTTCATATAAAATATAAATTTGTTCCAGTCCTTTTGAAACAGTACGTCACACTGATTCCGGATCTTCCCCGTCAACTTGGCCATCTCTACATACTCCACCATCTTGACCTGCCAATCTTCCAGTGTTGGGAGTTCCTGCTGCTTCCGTTTCTGAGCCAGAAGTGTTCTTGCAGCCGTTGTGGCATACATAAACATATTTACCTCTCTTTTATGTATTTCTTCACCAATTAAACCTAATAAAAATGCCTCTTTTTATTGAACTTATATTTCAAAACCTTTTTTAACTCATTATATATTATATCCCAGAAGGCTTTCACTTTGGAGCAAGTCCACCACATATGGAGGAAATTCTTCTCCTTACACTTCCAACAATTTTTGTCTTGATTAATATAGATTTTAGCAAGTTTGGCAGGTGTGCCAAATGATGATGATGTACCATTATCATCATTTAAGATGATGTACCATCGGTACATCATCTTAAATACATTTTCTTTGAGTGACACACATGCTGCAAATTTGATTTAGTCCACAGTTTTTCAAAATCAATAGTGTGACCCAGATCCTGGACCCAACTAATCATAACACTAGCTATTCATAGTTCCTTGGACTTTACTGAAGTTAATGTTTCCTCAAGTTGAGCAGGGCCCAGATTGAGAGTCCCATCTTTGAGTTCTCACAAACATGTTTTGCTCTGGCTCTGCAGCTGCCCATTGAGTCACACACCGATTCCAGGGAGTTGCAGAGGAGGTGGACCTTCTTAACCCTATAATTATCAAAATCATGGTGATTTGCTTATCTAGTCCCGGGATTTCCCCAACGATGGCCTTGGAGTCCACAAATAACAAAACATCAGAATCACAGGCAGCATCAGATAACTTATTGTCACAAGCCTGAAAGAAGAACTGGGTCATAAATATCAGAAGCCTCTTGTTTCTATGGGAGGTTTCCTTTTTCTACCTTTGCTTCTGAAGCTACTGTAGGAGTTCTGCTGTCACATGAGTGTATGATTCTTGCAGGTATAGCCAGGATGATATTTCTGCTGCTGCTGTTTCTGCTGCTAATGCCCCATGGAGCCAGTAGGATGCTGAAAGCAAAATGCCCATTGAACAGAAATATAGGAACCGATCCGTTGAATTATTACAGGCCAGGAGACCACCTCATTAGTCAGGTCATATTTCCAAATGCTTTTATAACTTACCCAATCAACTTTTCACGGCATACCAAAAACACTGCTAAGACGTAAGTGACTTTATGTTACTCAGTCCGCATTCACATTTATTGCTGTTTTCCAGAGACAGCATCTAGTTTCTGGCCATGCCTGATTAAACCTTCTCCCTCCATTGCCCCTCTGTTGCCTTCGGAAGAAGATTTGGGGATTGAGAGTCAGCATTCAAGTACCTAGTGACCCCTTGGCATCCTGCAAACAAAGACGTTATTTTTGAACCCTTTCCCTATTTTGGGCTTCAGTTTTCCAGAGATAG
The DNA here is from genome assembly GCF_965113315.1 of Podarcis vaucheri. Classification (NCBI taxonomy): domain Eukaryota; kingdom Metazoa; phylum Chordata; class Lepidosauria; order Squamata; family Lacertidae; genus Podarcis; species Podarcis vaucheri. The sequence continues at coordinate 127,881,309 of NC_138760.1, read as the reverse complement.
GATCTAGTTTCTGGCCATGCCCCTTGGTATCCTGCAAACAAAGAGGTTGTTTCTGAACCCTTCCCGTATTTTGGGCTTCAGTTTCATTAATGCAGCTAAAGCATAGTTGATCATCTCATGTCTCATGAAAAAGGGTGTTTCTTCCTAGTCAAGTATTAACAGCTTTGACAGCTTTGACAGCTTCCCCTATTCCTTTATTCCCAACAGAACTGTCTAAATTAAATGTCTGCAGAGTTTGCCCCAATAGACATAAAACCAGCAAGCTCTTCCTCTGTTCATACAGAGCAAGGAATGCTGCAAGTTGTTTTTATTTAATTGGGAATGGGAGGCTAAAATGATTTTTCGTGTATTCATTTATTTGCAGTTGGTCATCATGGGACACCACAGCATTCCTCTCCATCTTGTTTGCAACCCAAGAGATCACCCGGCATCTTAAGCATTTAGCCAATGTCACCCTGGGCTATAGCATCTATGAGGCCGCTTTTGATGTCAGGACAACTGCCGATGCCTTGCTAGACAGTATTCCAAACTACAGCTGTGGAAGACAGAATAATGTGTTGGCTGTTTTTGAAGCAACTTCTGAAATCTCCCACCAAATTTCAAGCATGTTGGGCATCTACAAAATGCCCCAGGTAGGAATTGGAAGGGAAGAGATCAATTGTGTTTAATTCCTCTCTGCTGTCTCTCCAGCAGTGGTGAGGAACCCCTTCATGCACCCAGAGGTTTCTTAACTGCAAAGCTAACCATCTGGCCATTAGCCATGCTTGTATGGACAGATGGAAGTTTTACTTCAGCAATATCTTAAGGGCAATATCTTAATTTTCCAGGGAGCGCAAAAGAGTAGCACCCAAAAAGAGAGACCAAAGGGGGAAATCACATTGCAAGAAAGTGGAAAGCGAGTTAGAAAACCCTCAGCCACTTCCTAACTCTCTCCCCGGTTTGTCAATAAGAAGATGTGGTTGAAAGTAGCCCCTGGCTCCTAATGAGTTTCTTGTTTCTCAGATGTCTGACAGCTAACTGAACACAGAAGTTTAAGTACTTGCATTCCTCCAAACTGTGCAGCTGCTTAGCTCCTGCCTCTCATTCTGTGTAGTGCCCCATTGTGACTCTAGGAAGAGGTTGGGGTGCCATGAGCCCACAAGGCCCAAATGCCCTGCTCTACACCAGTGTCCATTGGAGCCACTTCCTTCTCTGTAAGCTCCAGGTCCTCTTCTGAACATGATTCCTCCATCAAAGGCATGGCATACATGCAGAAGCCTCTGGTTAGCTACTGTGAGTAGATGGCCCTTTGGCCTGATCATGCAATGAGGCCTTTCTTGTGTATTCCTGAAAACATGACACCAATCCTTTTCTTACTAGATCAGTTTTGGCTCTGCTGCTCAGGATCTGGATGACAAAACCCAGTTCCCTTTTGTCTACCGGATAGTCCCCAAAGAAGAAACCCAGCACTTGGGGATTATCAAGTTGTTGCTACATTTTGGGTGGACGTGGATCGGTCTCTTTGTTCCAGACAATGAAAATGGAGAAAGGTTCCTGAGTGTCTTCACCCTTCTGCTCATCCGCCATGGGATTTGTGTTGCTTTCTTGGAAAAATTTCATATTTCAACCCTGGATCAAATGTCATCCTTACACTGTAAACCATCTGATTTGAGACAAGTCAAGGTTTTTGTTTATTATGGGGACTCTGAGCACAGAATTCGTCCAATCATGATGTTACAAAGAATTCATGAAGTCAGGAAATCTCAGGGGATAATCTGGATCACAACAGATCTTCTGGACATTGATGTGATGTTGTTTGGTGGCACAGATAACTTCCAGCCTGCCCAAGGTTCTTTGTCCTTTGTAATGAATACCGAAAAAAGGACAGAACAGGGTTACTATACTCAACTTTCATTTGAAGCTAGAGCTGCAGCTGCAGAGTTTTTCAAAAGAGTATTCAGTTGTACATGTTCAAACAATGTGCTGTCTGTGGAGGGCTGGACAAGGTGCACAGAAATAGAACAACAGGAAAGTTTGTCCAAGGAGGAGATGGAGGCAATCTGGTCTGAAGACCGCTACAGCACTTACTACGGCGTCCAGTTTGTGGCCCAAGCCTTAAATGTCGCATATTCATCCAGATCCAAATGGATGTTAATGGCGGGTGGAGGAAACAGATTGGAACTTCAAAAGTTGCAGCCATGGCAGGTCTGTCCTCTCCCCTGTTTTGTAAATACCTTCTGGAATCCGTTTCAGATTTTATATTCTTTGTAGTTTACTTCATTGTTATTGTTAAATATGTTTAGATTTCCTATGCCCTGTCTTTAGTAGGAAATGTTAATAAGTTTTTTTAAAATTATTCATCTATTTTTGTGGTCCTAAGATACTTTGAAAATTGATTAAAGTTATTTTAAAAAAAGGTAATTTGGGAAAGTTAGGGAAAATCTTTCAAAGCACAAAATAAGCTATGAAAAATTGTTAAAGAGCATTCTCTTACGTAACGCTTAATTAATTAATTAATTAATTACTATATTTAGTTCAAAACATTTATATACAGTATTGCTTGACTCCTGAAAAAAACCTCAAACCACTTTACAAAAAAGTTAAAATGAAAAGAAATTCACTAAAGAAAACCCTTATTTAAAACACAGAAAGTTGAAATCACAATAGGATAGGTTAAAGCCAATTAAAAGGCATGTTAGCTTTCTACAGTTCCCAAGTGCTTGCTAGGATGTGTCCTCTATATGTGTTTATTTGAGTCATATGTCCTGTGAATTTATAACCTGATAAAGGACCTGTTGTAATGACCAAAAGGTTGTTATCTTTAGCTGACACGAGACCTTGATGTCCTTGATTTAGGACCATTCTCTCAAAACTGGTAAGATGTCTGGAATCTTACTCAATTATCTAAGAAAAACAAGACTATGCCCCCCAAAATATCCAAAGTCATGAAAAGCTTTGCTCAATCATATACCCAGAAATATCCTGCAATTATTTTGTTTAAACATAATTTACTCTCATCTCTTATGGAGTTTGCACACAAGTCTGCTGTTTTCTCACAAAATCCGGATATCATGTTTTATAAAGCTGGTGTTTTCTCTGCCATTCTAGCTTCACACTTTCTTGAAAGAAATTTGGCTTTCCAATTCATCCATAGGAGGGATGTATTCTGATCAGAATGGGGAGCTGACTGCCAACTTTGATATTGTGAACTGGGTCGTATTTCCCAATAGCTCTCACAGCAGAATGAAAGTTGGGAGCATCGAGGGACAGGCATCCTCCGGCATAAAATTCTCCATTAAACCAGAAGCCATTATGTGGCCTGGGAACTTCAGCAAGGTCATTGCATTTATCTGTTTATTTATCGTACTTATATCCCACCTTTTCTCTATGGAGCTTCATGGCTACCTGGGAATTGAACCTTAGTCTCCTGGGTTCTCATCCAACTCTCTAACAACTATGGCACAACTGGCCCTCGTTCCCTTGCTGTGACATCTGTTAAGTTCTGATGATATGCTGATAGGAGCCATTTTCAGTTTAACCCTAAGTGGGCCCTGTGCAGAGTGAGACCCGCTCCTGATTGTGTAAAGCACTGCTGTTTTCCCTCTCTATTTCCCCCCCCCCTCTTTTTTGCAATAGCAGTTCAGATGGAGAGGGGCAAAGAGAGGAGAGGCTGCTCTTACACTTGCATTTTCATCTATCCCTCTGAGTGGATGAACAAGGGCATCAATGGGCCAAATTTGGCAGTGTGGCCCTAGCTGCCATGTGGGCTTCATCAGCTGCCCAGTAACAGCGACTGCTTATAAAAGCACAACAAGTTTAGGATTTGCTGAAATACTTTTGGAAATTGGGATGTAGAAAGGGGAGGTTTGGGGGAGTCGGAGAAGCGAGGTTTATGAAAAAAAGGATACGAAATTATACATGTTTGTTTGTTTTCTTTATTTGTTTGTATTGTCTATAAAAAATTTTGTAAAACCAATAAAAAATGTTTTAAAAAAATATATATAAAAGCACAACAATACGCTTCATAGTGTATGGCTGCCATTCCTCTGGTTTGTCTTGGACACATCTAGGAATGGGCTGCAGAAATCGCACCCAGACAGCTTTTTGCTGAAACAGCAACATGTCCTGGAAAACCTGTACATATGGCAAGCAGAGTGATTAAAAAAATAATATGAGTAACAATTCAAAGAAAAGCCCAAAAACATTTAGATAGGGAAAAAATAAAGCTCAACAACTTTGTCCAAAACATGGCAACCTTTTCCCAGTGACAAAAAAGAACAATAAATCTCAAATGCAGTTTAAAAGGCCACAGTTTGTTTAATCATTTGTGTTCAACGATATTTGTGTTCAACAATTAAAAATGAAATTTTATGTCAGAAAGAAAATGAGCTCTCCACAGTTCTACCAAATTTGAAAGGGTCTCACTCCCATTTTAAAGCTTTCTAACCTGGTCTCAGTATTCTAAAAATGATTTTTATTTGAGCATATTTTTAGCCAGGGCCTTCAGATGATGTCTGTAATTTATGCGGATCTCCTTGGGTGGTCCTTTTCCTTCTTTTTAGGTCGTGCCTCGTTCAAGATGCACTGAAAGCTGTCACCCTGGATATGCCAGAGTTGCTAAAGAAGGAGAGCCCATTTGCTGCTATGATTGTGCTCCTTGTGCAGAAGGGACCATCTCCATTGAGGAAGGTGGGTAACTCCAGAGGAAAGGGAGAGGCAAGATTTCTTGGTATTCCAGGGGTAACACAGGGTTCATGCTCCTTTGGAGAACTGAAGACTCAGGGGAGACTGTCGTAGCTTTAAGAAATAGGATTTATTCACATATTTACACCTTCAGTCCGCATGGAGGGAGTCCAGATCTTAGCACATGATCAAGAGGGACTTGTTTGCCATAGCAGTACAGCTTACTTGAGTCGAAGAAATCTCTCCCAACCAATCTTCAGCCAGCCTAGCCAAAATGGGGGCCTCCTTGTTCTCTGCCTTATTCTTCCCAGCACACCATGCTAAAGACTGTATTTTCCTGACATCTCAAACGCACAGTGCATCACCATGGCAACCTCTGTCAGAAAACAGACAGGTATGAGTGTAAGAATTTTGTTAGTAATTCTGAAGTCATTCTTCTTCATTCAGATGCAAAGATTTGCACCAGATGCCCAGAAGATCATCATGCAAATCAAGCCCGAAACAAATGTGTCCCCAAGACTATAACATTTCTCACTTATGAAGAACCCTTGGGGATTGTGCTGGTTTCTTTTGCTCTCTTCTTGTCCTTGACCACTGGCATTGTGAAAGGAATCTTCATTAAATACAAGGAAACTCCCATAGTAAAAGCTAACAATCGGGACTTATCCTATATCCTCCTCAGCTCCCTCCTGCTTTCCTTTTTGTCCTCCTTCCTCTTCATCGGCCAGCCAAGAAGAGCAACCTGTCTTCTCCGACAAACAGCCTTCAGCATCATCTTCTCAGTTGCTGTCTCTTCTGTTTTGGCAAAAACCATCACTGTGATGCTGGCCTTCCTGGCCACAAAGCCAGGGAACAAGGTGAGGAGATGGCTGGGGAAGAATCTGGCCAACTCCATTGTCCTTTCCTGTTCCAGTATGCAGGTTGTCATCTGCAGCATCTGGCTGGGAATCTCCCCACCCTTCCCAGACTCCGACATGCACTCCCAAGCTAGAGAGATCATCCTTCTATGCAATGAGGGATCTGTTGCCATGTTCTACACTGTCCTTGGCTACATGGGCTTCCTGGCTGCCATCTGCTTCACGGTGGCTTTCCTAGCCAGAAAGCTTCCCGGGTCCTTCAATGAAGCCAAGCTGATCACCTTCAGCATGCTGGTCTTCTGCAGTGTTTGGGTGTCTTTTGTTCCCACCTACCTGAGCACCAAAGGGAAGTTCATGGTAGCTGTGCAGGTCTTCTCTATGTTGGCCTCCAGTGCTGGGCTTCTGGGCTGCATCTTCCTTCCCAAATGCTACATTATCATCCTCAGGCCTGATCTAAACACAAAGGCACAGCTAACTACAAAAAGTGAAGGTGGTAGTTTCTAATTCTTAGCTTCTTTGAAGATTCTTGGCTTCACATAAAATATGATGTTGTAAAGATGGACTCCACCCTGGTTGGTGACAGGACAATTGCAAATGCTCCTAGGTCATAGAATCTATGCTCACAAATTTTCTCCCATAATCATCTCCTTCATTTACACGTCAAAAAAAAACCAGTACTAGCTATGACTTAGTAGTAGTAATCATAAACCAATAATCTCATGTTGAAACATTTCAGGAGTGATAAAGCCACCACATATTTCAAGACAGCCAGGACTACCCTCTTCGATGAGGATGCATTGAAAACTCCTGAATCCACCCACTCATACCCTTTTGACAAGCTTTAATAAGTCAAGCAGGGCAACAGTTGGGAGATCACATGGATGGGACCAACTGAGGTCAAACTATTATCTTGACCCATTTGAGTCTTGTTTCAGACCTTGTTATGCATGGAATCAAAGAAGCATAGATAAAAAATAAAATTGTGAAAGGAACTAGTAATAAATGATGAAAGTGAAGTGAAGAGGCACTGCAGTCATGTTTCTCTCTGATAGACTTCTTACTGAAGATGTCCATTTCACTGAGCTGCACTGGGTAAGCTTATGATATTTAATTTGTCCTTAATCTTCTAACATTCAGCAGCACTGGATGATCCAAAATTCAAGTATTATTCAGCAAGAGGAAGGGGAAAAAATTGCCTATTTCCTCCACAACACGACATGTCTCACCTTATTTGCCTTCATCCCTCTTGACTTCTCTGCTGTTCCTTGAAGTTTTCTGAAATTGTTTCTTCCTCAGGCCTAGCAAGTCACAGACTGACAAGCCTATCAGCGAGTTCTTACAAACATGTTTTCCCCCAGTCCTGCCTCTGCCCCAAAGGCTTCAGGATGATTTGCAGATTTCACAAATTGAACCCAGGACCTTCAGCAGGTATATAGTTCATATTCTGCTGTGCCCCTATATTATTGTTTCATCCATCTAATGCATTTTCGCTCTCTGGACAACTGTAACCTTTGGTAAAAGATACCATAGCCCCGATATTTTACCTTTTCATCATCTGCCACAAATACCCAAAGCGTTAAGCCTGAGTCTGACTCTTAACTGTCTCTCACTTTGCTAGGGTTTGAAGCTCATTCTGTCTGTGACATCATACACTGATGTCACAATGATGCATCTGCATTCATCCATGGTAACGTCACTGGCCAATTCACTCCTGCAACATCTGATGGACTTGTTACTGAAAATGTCCATTTCACTGACCAGAACTGGTGTAAATATATATTGTCTTAAAATGCTGACTGTGGTTCAAAGAGCAATAGAACCTCAACAGCTGAAAACTTCATTTGCTAGCAGTGAGAATCACTTCAGAAGGTTCCACATCTTCAAGAATCTGCCCCAAACTCCACTACCACCTGCAGAGGAGAAAAATATTTTCCTATCCATATTATCTACACCGTATGGGAGTTTATCAACCTCTATCATGTGCTGCCTTGCTCGTCTTGATCCATCATAGCTATTTTATAATTTCCTGGACTTTACTGAAGTTAATGTTTCCTCAATTTTAGCAGGACCCAGATTGACAGCACCATCTTTTGAGTTCTCACAAACATGTTTTGCTCTGGCTCTGCAGCTGCCCATTGAGTCACACACCGATTCCAGGGAGTTGCAGAGGAGGTGGACCTTCTTAACCCTATAATTATCAAAATCATAATTTTGATAATTTATTTAGTCCAAGGATTTCCCCAACAATGGCCTTTGAGTTCACAAATAACATAAACATCAGGATCACAGGCAGAATGAGGTAACTTCTTGTCACAAGCCTGCAAGAACTGGCTCATAAATATCGGAAGGCTTATAGCCTTTCAGTGGCGTAGCGTGGGGGGTGCCAGGGGTGCCGGCCGCACCGGGCGCAACATTTTGAGGGGCGCGTTTGGCCGGCCCTCCTCGAGGAAGCAGGAACCCCACTGTCCTCGGACCTCCTCCGAAGCTTGGCGGTGGGGCGGAGAGACCTCCTCCCTGCTCCAGCCTTTGGATGGCTGCTCCGAAGCCTGGCAGTGGGGCGGAGAGACCTTCTCCCCGCTCCAGCCTTTGGATGGCTGCTCCGAAGCCTGGCGGTGGGGCGGAGAGACCTCCTCCCGCCGCCAGGCTTCAGAAGGCTGCTCCGAAGCCTGGCGGTGGGGCGGAGAGACCTCCTCCCGCCGCCAGGCTTCAGAAGGCTGCTCCGAAGCCTGGCAGTGGGGCGGAGAGACCTTCTCCCCGCTCCAGCCTTTGGATGGCTGCTCCGAAGCCTGGCGGTGGGGCGGAGAGACCTTCTCCCCACCCCAGCCTTCGGATGGCTGTCCTGAAGACTTGTGGTGGGAGCAGTGGCGTAGCGTGGGGGGTGCAGGGGGGCCTGCTGCACCTGGCGCAACATCTGGGGGGGCGGAAGAGACTCGAGTGCTAAAATCCACGGGTTAGGGGGCGCAAATTACTTGCCTTGCCCCGGGTGCCGAGAACCCACGCTACGCCACTGTAGCCTTTCTAGGCCCTTTCACCATGGGTAGAGACAAAAGAGTCAAACGACACCAAGGGGGTTAAATCCAGAGAAAGAGCTTTATTCTGCCATGGGGGGGGGGGCAGAGGCACCTGCGTAATTGAATTCACAAAAGACAGGCCGCCGAAAACATTTTACAGGCAGGTTTTTATCCCCCTTTTTTTCCTCTCCCCCTTCATAGGTTTACATACAAATGTTTCTCTTGTTCCCTGGCTCTGTTCCCGGAAGAGAGTTTGCAATAAGCTAAATGTGCTATTGCCAAGGTCAGCTAGCCAGAGAGCGAAGGCATTGTTTTAATTCAGCTACCTTTGTTGCATAGAAAGATGCTTAGATAAAAGCTTTTTCAGCCTTAGAGAAAACGAAAAGTGCAGTTTGAAAAGTGCTTGAGGTTTTGAGGCCTGGTTGGGGGGTGGGGGGGAATTCACAAAGAGTTTTTAGGGTAACCTAACTGACTGTCGCCCTGCAAGCTGACCTGAGAGATTTGGGGATGGCAGGGTTCATTTCTGTGGGAGGTTTCCTTTTTCTACCTTTGCTTCTGAAGCTACTGCAAAGGTCCAGCGGGGCTTCTAATGTGACTGCTGTCACAAGAGTGTACAGTGGTGCCTCGCAAGACGAAAAGAATCCGTTCTGTGATTCTCTTGTCTAGTGGTTTTTTCGTCTTGCGAAGCAAGCCCATTGACGGATTAGCGGATTAGCGCTATTAGCGCTATTAGCGGCTTTTAGCAGCTTATCTGCTGATCTGATCAGCTGATAAGCGGCTTAGAAAAAGGGGGGGAAAGGAAAAAAACCCGCAGGAACTCGCAAGACATTGTCGTCTTGCGAAGCAAGCCCATAGGAAATTCGTTTTGCGAAGCACCTCAAAAACGGAAAACTCTTTCGTCTAGCGAGTTTTCCGTCTTGCGAGGCATTCGTCTAGCGCAGTGTTTCCCAACCTTTTTGGGGCAAAGGCACACTTGTTTCATGAAAAAAATCTCGAGGCACACCACCATTACAGCCCCGTGACGTCAGCGCGCAGCGTCACGCCGGGAGGGACATGAATTGCTAGCAAATTACATAATCACCTCCTTGAGGGCTGGCTCATCTTCTCCGAAGGCAGAACCCCATTAATTAACAGCACAGACTCACACCATAGCCAAAACGAGGGGGGGGAAACCTCAGTCATGCACAGTCATGCACATGTGGGGGCTAAATGAGGACGAAGACCGGGCAGAGAGCAGGGTTCAAATCACCCCACCTGGCCAGGACAATCCCTGGGTGCTCCCTTGGGCCACTCGCCTGACCCACCTCAGAGGGCTGTTGTTGCGAGGATAACATGGGGAGAACCACGCGCGCCCCCGGGAGCTCCTTGGAGGAGAAAGCGGGCGATGAATGCAATGCACGAAATATATGAGAGGCGACCAGGTTTTGCAGGTGAGGGGCCCCTGCCAGCCTCCGCTTCCAACAACCGGCGCAACGCCGCCGAAGTTTCCCCCCGGGCTCGGCTCGGGGAGCAGCGCTGCTCCCCCCAGCTCCCCTTCGCCCTCCCGGCTCTCTCTGCCGCCCACTGGGGACCCCCCTCACCTGCCAAGTCCGGAGCGCCGGTGGAAGTTGCATGCATGCATGCAGGGCGCCGCGTTGCCATTGCATTGCACTGCACTCCATGCAACGCCTGCACGTATGCATTGCCTTGCACGCACGCCAAGGCTCCATCCTGCCGCCCGATCTCCGCGGGGGCGCAGGCAGGCTGCGCGGGGTCTGCGCGGAAGAGCCCCTGCCCGCCCGGCCGCCGCCGCCGCGCTCATTCCATGGCCGGGAGAAGAGCGCTTCAAACAAAACGCCCGGCCCGCCAGGCCACGCTGGGAAACGTAGTTTGTGCACCCCGCGCGGGCGCGGAGCCCAAGGGCGAGGGGACTACGGATCCCAGCAGCCCCCGCGCCGGGGACGGAGGGGGAGAGGCCGGGTGCAGGGATGGAGGGACGGGTGGGCGAGCGAGTGAGTGGCAGCCGCCAAGCCTTGGCCGAGAGCCAGGAAGGGCCTCCCCGGAGGAGGAGGGAGGCGCAGAGCGGGAGGGAGGGAGGGAACCCCAGGGGTCATCTAGTGACGGCGCCCCAATCGAAAATTTGACTTTAAAAAAAAAATCTTTCAAATTTTTTAATTTTTCCCGCGGCACACCAGGCAACATCTCGCGGCACACTAGTGTGCCGCGGAACAGTGGTTGGGAAACACTGGTCTAGCGGGGCACCACCGTATCACTCTTGCAGGCATAGCCAGGATATTGCTGCTGCTGCTGCTGCTATTTGTGCTTCTAATGGCCCATGGAGCCAGTAGGATGCTGAAAGCTAAATGCCCATTGAACCTAAATATGGAATCCGATCCGTTGAATTATTACAGGCCAGGAGACGACCTCATGAGTGGTGCCCCCCACCCCTAGTTCAGAAAGTCACTCCAGAAGGATACCATGGTTGATGGTATCAAAAGCCGCTCAGAGGTCAAGAAGAATCAACGGGGACATATTTCCCTTGTCTTTCTCTTGACAAGAGGTCATCATATAGGGCGACCAAAGCAGTTTCTGTGTCAAAACCGGGCCTAAACCCCAATTGAAATGGATCCAGAAAATCAGTTTCTTCCAAAATAGCCTGGATCTTCTCGCACCAGAACCTTGCCCAGGAAAGGGAGATTAGCACTTATCCACCGCCCCCCTTGCTATTTATACTTCTGCATGTGTGGGGAGAGGACCGCTGTCTCCCGTCTGGATTTCTCCCACAAAAGGTCTTTCCCCAGCAGTAATGGGCAATGCAACCTAAAAAGAACGCTCAACATGTTAGACAGAGTAGGGCAGCAGAAAGGTTTTCAAAACTTTATTGTGTCCCCTCAAATTTTTTTTGGAAAAAGTTGAAAAGAGAGGTTTATCTATATATATATATACATATATGCATGCTTAATCATTATTGGCATTTTAATCCTGCTCCACAAGTAAGCTCCCAAGATTGACTCACAAATATCAAGGAGAAGACAGATCCTGCCCTCAGCTCACAATCAAAGAGACACAACACAAAAGTGGACTGGGAGGGAAAAGGGGAACAGTAAGTTCAGGCAACCATAATTAGACTCTCAGGAGAGCCATGTAGTTTCATCTCTCCATTACCCTGGTGGAAACAACTGCTGAATAAATCCACTTATTAGGAATATCAAGTGCCGATAAACATAGCTTATTTGTGTTTCAAAGACCTGCGGACTTCGGCGCCTAACAAGCTCCTCAGATGCATATTCCTGTGTTGCAGAAGTTTGGACTACATGATCCTCAAGGTCCCTTCCAACTCAACGACTTGACAATTCTATCGCAAGCAGTGACAGTCCCATCAGAAGATCTTAGAGGAATGGAACGCCAGGTTCATGCAGAAGGGTCATCCGCAGACACCGGAACACCTGATGATCCTTCAGTCTCTTTTCACTTTCACGTTTGATAATTGCAGTGAGTAGCTTTGCCTAAAGCAACTCCCTCCCAACCCTTTTGGGCTGCAATCCAATAGCCACTTACTTGGGAGGAGGCCCCACTAAGCTGAATGGGAATTCTGAGCAGAGATGCTAGGATTGCACTGTTGGCATTACAGGAAACTTTTGCCCATACACAGAACCTCCTCTCCCTATGCTTAATTCTCAGCCCTGCAAAGCATGAAGTTTCATTCCCCTGTTATGTGCTGCATGAGGACTCTACATAGAACAATTAATGCAGAAAAACTGAAATAGGAGGATGGACTGCTTTTTCTCTGCCTACACAATATGGACTCCTCTGTTGGCAGCCCCCCTACCCAGAGCATAAACCTATTAAATGTGTCCCACACCCTCCTTGTGGAACTGGGAAATGGGTCACATAGTAGTGCTGAGCTTCACCTCTCACTGTGAGGATGTGGCGGCTGTGAGGGTGGTAAGGTGAAGGTGAAGGTGAAGGTAAAGGTACCCCTGACCATTAGGTCATCGCAGACGACTCTGGGGTTGCGGTGCTCATCTTGCTCCATAGGCCAAGGGAGCCGACGTTTGTCCGCAGACTGGTCATGTGGCCAGCATGACTAACCCGCTTCTGGCAAACCAGAGCAGCGCACATAATTGCCGTTTACCTTCCCACCAGAGCAGTACCTATTTATCTACTTGCACTTTGACGTGCTTTCGAACTGCTAGGCGGGCAGCAGCGGGGACTGAACGGGAGCTCACCCTGTCGCGGGGATTCAAACCGCCGACCTGCTGATCAGCAAGCCCTAGGTTCTGTGGTTTAGACCACAGCGCCACCAGTGTCCCAATGTGAGGGTGGTAGGAAAGGGCAATAGAGTCGGGGAGGTAATACCGAGGTAGAATTCTGCAAAGCCAATTATCTGTCAGGCCAGCATAGCCACATAATGGCCTGGCCTGGCCACAAAGCTGTTAAGAGCCAGTCCAATTGACTGATGGGAGTGGAAAGCTGATTCAGATAAGGTGCAAGGATGGGTCCACATGTACAGCAAAAAAAAGTTTGGGTTGAGTAACTGTGTTTTCAAGGACTATGGTTGGATGAGAGATCGTGGGGTGGCAGAAGGTTGTTGCGGAGAATATGGAACGGTGTTTTTCACATGTGTTTTTTTCTGTATGCTAATGGATTTGCTCTCACAGATTCTTTGGGCTCTGCCCAGTAATGCATTGCTGAATAGAAGTCTGACTAAATGGGAATCTGGTTTGAGCCTCCATGATGAACCTCCAAAGGGAATTTTCTTCCACAGCCCACAATTGGAAGGTACTTTCTTTCCCTGGTCCTCCTTACTTGCATCCTCCTGCTATTGAGCCATGGGTGCGAGGGATAAGCACCCTGCTTGATATGAGAGGTTACAACTGCAAAGTCACAAAATACGGACCCTGCTCTCAGACTTTACTGTGTTCAATGTGCATTCTGTAGTTGACCTCCTTTGTAATGCTCCATTTTGATTTTTTAAATATTCCTGTTAATTATGTTGCTTTGAATGTACAGTGGTACCTCAGGTTACAGACGCTTCAGGTTACAGACTCCGCTAACCCAGAAATAGTACCTTGGGTTAGGAACTTTGCTTCAGGATGAGAACAGAAATTGCGCAGCAGAAGCTAAAGTGGTACCTCAGGTTAAGAACAGTGTCAGGTTAAGAACGGACCTCCAGAACGAATTAAGTTCTTAACCCGAGGTACCACTGTATAAATATCTTCAGTAATGTTTTATTCTTGGTTTTTTAATAATTTGATATTTTAATGTGTGGTAAACCACTTTGATTTTTTTTCTTAAAACTATAAAGCGGCTTAGAAATGAATAATAATAATAATAAGAGCTGCATTAAAGTTTAACAATAATTGTGCGTCGATATAGCTAACAGTGACAGAATACCCCAAGTATTTATCAGGGAAGGGAGGGGAAAGCCTCTGTCCAATATGAATTCTCTAGTGCTCCTAAGGTTGGATTGGTTACTTCAGTCTCAAATCACATACTGCTTTTCTGGTGTGAATCCACCAAGGGGAAGTAAAATCGGTTCTCCATCGGAAGCCATTTCAACACTCCAAGACATGATGGGTTCACTGCCCCCTCTGTGAGTTCTTTGGTGTCTCTTAAGCATACACTTATCATAAAAGCTCTTTCCACATTCCAGGCATTGGTATGTTTTTTCTCCCGAGTGGATTTTCTGATGTCTGATCAGGTTTCTTCTTTGGGTGTAGTTCTTTCCGCACTCCGTGCACTGATAGGGTTTCTCTTCTGTGTGGACTCTCAGGTGAGAAGTAAGGCTTGAGCTCTGGCTGAAGCTCTTTCCACACACCGAGCACTGATAAGGTTTCTCTCCCGTGTGGATTCTTTGGTGTGTAAGAAGGTGGGAGTGGTCATAAAAGCTCTTGCTACACTCCACACAGTTATAGGGCTTTTCTCCTCCGTGTGTCCTTTGATGAGAAGCAAGGTTTGCATGCCACTTGAAGTTCTTTCCACACTCCGGGCATTTATACGGTTTTTCGCCCGTGTGAGTCCTTTGGTGAATAAGGAGGCGCGATCTGTCGTAAAAACTCTTGCTACATTCTGAGCAGTTATACGGTTTCTCTCCCACGTGGATTCTCTGATGGGAAGTAAGGTTGGAGCTCCGGTGGAAGCTCTTTCCACACACCAAGCATTTATACGGCTTCTCCCCCGTATGGATTCCTTCATGGGAAGTAAGCTGCGAACGCCGAATAAAGCTTCGTCCACACACCAAACATTTATGCGGCTTATCCTTTGAATGAATCAACTGGTGTATATTGAAGCCTGATTTGTCACAAAAGCTCCTACTGCATACGGCGCACTTATAGGGTTTCTCTCCCGTGTGTTTTCTCAGATGGGCGGTAAGGTTTGTGTTCCTGTTGAAGCTCTTTCCGCACACCGAACACTGATACGGTTTTTCTCCGGTGTGGATTCTCTGGTGTGAAGTAAGGTACGCAAGCTGCCTGAAGCTCTTTCCGCACTCCGGGCATTTATAGGGTTTCTCCCCCGTGTGTTTTCTCAGGTGGGAAGCGAGGTTTGTGCTCCTAGTGAACTTCTTTCCGCACTCCGAACACTGGTAGGGTTTTTCCCCTGTGTGGATTCTCTGATGTACGGTGAAGTGTGCACGCTCCCTGAAGCTCTTCCCGCACTGCAAGCATTTATAAGGCCTCTCTCCCGTGTGGATTCTTTGGTGGGAGGTGAGGTGCGCTCTCTGCCGGAAGCTCTTTCCGCAGTCCAAACACTTATGCTGCTTCTGGCCTGTGTGGATCCTCATGTGGACGTTGAAGTGTGATTTGCGGCTGAAGACTTTCCCACACAGCGAGCAGACATTCTTTTTCTTTCCTTTTCGTCTCTGCTGCTGAATTGGAATTTCATCAAAGTTCTGCCCGGGCAAAGATTTATTCCCCCACTTCCTGGTTTGGTTCTCTTCCTGCTTATTTGGTCCTTCTTGATCTCTGAAGTTCTCATCCACGTCTTGAAGCTTGTTTCTCTCCGATGGTGCTGCACAGAGTTCGTCGTCATCCTTATTATCCCACCCTTCAACTGGAAGAGAGAAATCCATTAACGACACCAGAAAGAAAATAAGCTTTTGATTATGGGTGGCATCCAATGCATTGTTGTGGAGAATACATGTGTGGCGCTGCTTCACACAGACACCCTCACCCAGCTGAATTAAAGCTAATCTAATACTCTAAACCAGAGATGGGGAGCCTGAAGTCCTCCAATGTTGCTGATCTACAATTCCCATTACTCCTGGCCATTGGTCATGCTTGCTAGGCCTGATGGGAGTTGTAGTTCAGCTACAGCCAGAGGGCCAAAGGTTCCCTACACGAGATTTAGAAGCATGAGGACTGGAATCTTACAGTGAGAGGGGAAAGTATTTGATCCCCTGCTAAATTTGCCCGTTTGCCCTCTGATGAAGAAATGACCAGTCCATAATTGTAATGGTCCTGTTGTTAGTCTGTCTCTCACAGCTACAATAAACCTACCATTAAAATTATGGCCTGGTCATTTCTTTGTCAGAGGGCAAACGGGCAAATTTAGCAGGGGATCAAATCCTTTTTCCCCCTCACTGTACTTTATTTTTAAGGGAAGGCTTGGAGCTCTGATAATCATTCATGGAATTGTAGAGTTGGAAGAGACCCCCAGAGCCATCTAGTGCAGGAATCTCAGCTCCATGGCAGATGGTCATCCACCCTCTGCTTAAAAACCTCCAAGGAAGGAGAGTCCAAAATCTCCCGAGGGAGTCCAATGTTGGAAGATTCTGGACAGATAACTCAAATAACTTCTTCACAGAGCACATAGTCAAACTATGGATCTCACTTCCCCAGGGGCTACCGGTGTCCACAGAAGTGGATGGCTTCAAAAGGGGATTGTACAAATTCATGGGCTATCAACAGCAACTAGTCATGATGATTACTGACAACAATGGCTATGTTCTACCTCCAGAGGAAGTAAATACTTTTGAATACCGGTTGTTGGGAATCACAAGTAGGGAGAGAGTTGTTGTGGGCTTACTATTTGGGGCATCTGTTTGGCACCTGTGACAACAGGATGCTGGAGTAGACTAATAATAATAATAATAATAATAATAATAATAATAATTTCTATGCTGCCCATCGGACTGGGTTTCCCCAGACACTCTGGGCAGATTACAGCATATATAAAAACACAGCAAAACATAAAACATTAAAAACTTCCTGATTGTGATAGCCTGGGACTCGGACTCAGAACCAGAGGAGTCTCAGTCTGCACCAGATCCTTTGCCTCAGGCATCATCTGAACCAAGTCTGGGACCTGACCCTGAAGAGTTCCTAGTCTGCACAAGTTCCCCTGCAACAAACACTAGTTGGGCCAAGTCAGGGGCCTGAGCTTGCCCTGGCTCCAGATGCAGGGATTACCTCGTTGCCTTCAGCTAGGCTTACAGCTTCTCCACTACCGGTTGGGTCAGGGGAGACTGAGGCGGCCCCTGGGTCTAGTAACCCACTGACATCTCCCGAGCTGCAGAGACTAAGGTCTGAGAGAAGGAGAGACCTGAGTACTCACAGGAGGAGTGCTTGCCTTTGGGCGAAACAGGGAGGTAAGTCGCCAGAGGACCAGGACCAGCCATTACCCCGACAAAGATAAAAGGCTGTCAGCCCCCGCCCCAGGTTTTGGGAGCAACATTGCTGTATGCCAGATCCTCCCTGATATCCTGTACCTGTCCTTGCCTGGTTTCCTGCCTCATGTCCTGCCTTGGCCCTGTCTGACTGACTCCTAGTGGAACCTTCAGATTCTGGACTGGTTCTGGACCGCGCTTCACGGGTTACCCCTGGGCCCAGCACACTGAGACAGGGCTGCCTTCAGATGTCTTCTAAAAGTTATGTAGTTCATCTCTTTGACATCTGATGGGAGGGCGTTCCACAGGGCGGGCACCACTACCAAGAAGGCCCTCTGCCTGATACCCTGTAGCTTCACATCTTGCAGTGAGGGAACCACCAGAAGTACCTCGGAGTTGGCTGGGTCCACCAGCCAGGCTCTACTCAGGTTCGTAAAACGAAAGAAGGGTCCTTACCGAGTGAGGCCACGCTCCGGGAATTCTCCAGCATGACTTCCCTATGCAGGGCTTTCTGGCTCGAATCCAGCAAAGCCCACTCATCGTTGGTGAAATACACAGCCACCTCCTCAAAGGACACTAGAACCTAGAGGAAGAGGAAGAAAACATCTCACATTAACTGAGAACTAAGGGATGTGTAGGAACGTGGGTGGTGCTGTGGGTTAAACCACAGAGCCTAGGACTTGATGATCAGAAGGTCGGCGGTTCGAATCCCCGTGACGGGGTGAGCTCCCGTTGCTCGGTCCCTGCTCCTGCCAACCTAGCAGTTCGAAAGCACATCAAAGTGCAAGTAGATAAATAGGTACCACTCGGGCGGGAAGGTAAACGGCGTTTCCGTGCGCTGCTCTGTTTCGCCAGAAGCGGCTTAGTCATGCTGGCCACATGACCTGGAAGCTGTACGCCGGCTCCCTCGGCCAATAAAGTGAGATGAGCGCCGCAACCCCAGAGTCGGCCACAACTGGACCTAATGGTCAGGGGTCCCTTTACCTTTACCTAAGGGATGTGTAAATCCTCCTCCATAGCTCAATGGTAGAGTTTCTGCATGGTGTGCGGAAGCTTCCGGGTTCGAACCCCAGAATCTCCAGGCAGGGTTGGGGGAGATGGATGGTGGCTAATGGACTGAAGTTGAATCCTGACAAGACAGAAGTACTGTTTTGGGGGGACAGGGGGGTGGGCTGGTGTGGAGGACTCCCTGGTCCTGAATAGGGTAACTGTGCCCCTGAAGGACCAGGTGCGCAGCCTGGGAGTCATTTTGGACTCACAGCTGTCCATGGAGGCGCAGGTCAATTCTGTATCCGGGGCAGCTGTCTACCAACTCCACCTGGTACGCAGGCTGAGACCCTACCTGCCCGCGGACTGTCTCGCCAGAGTGGTGCATGCTCTAGTTATCTCCCGCTTGGACTACTGCAATGCGCTCTACATGGGGCTACCTTTGAAGGTGACTCAGAAACTACAACTACCATATTATTCGCTCTATAACACGCACCTGACCATAACATGCACATCGTTTTTAGAGGAGGAAAACAAGGGGGGGATTCTGAATGAAACAGTGGATGATCATTTTTGTGCCTCATGCTGTGGCCACAGACATGTGATCTGATGGTGAATTTGGGGTGACCCAATGCAAAAATCCTGAGAATCCCTGTGGATCCATGCTTTGTAACCACGTTTTTGCACCATTGTGGCCCCAGGCAACAGTGGGTGCGTGATTTGTTTGGTGCAGACTGTAGCCATGGACATGCTATGTGATTTGATGGTGAATTTGGGGTGACCCAATGCAAAGATCCTGAGGATCCATGTGGATCCGTGCTTTGTAACCACGTTTTAAGTGGGGAGGGAAGGAAAAACACAGAAGGGACAAGGAGCACCGAGAGGGGTGTGCGGAGAAGCAGCTGGCTAAGAATGCGGGAGAGGGGTTTAACGGGAGGGAGGAAAGCAAGGCAAAAGCGATCAGAGTGGCCAAACCTCCTAGCAAGCACTTCCCTGGCTTCTGCTGACCACAACGAAGACGACCCTGTGATGCACTCGGGCCAGTCGGCTCCAGGGACCACACATTCGCACAATAACACACACAGAGATTTCCCCTTACTTTTTAGGAGAAAAAATCTGCGTGTTATAGAGAGAAAAGTACGGTAATCCAGAATGCAGCAGCTAGACTGGTGACTGGGGGCGGCCGCCGAGACCACATAACACCGGTCTTGAAAGACCTACACTGGCTCCCAGTACGTTTCCGAGCACAATTCAAAGTGCTGGTGTTGACCTTTAAAGCCCTAAACGGCCTCGGTCCTGTATATCTGAAGGAGCGCCTCCACCCCCATCATTCTGCCCGGACACTGAGATCCAGCGCCGAGGGTCTTCTGGCGGTTCCCTCATTGCGAGAAGTGAGGCTACAGGAAACCAGACAGAGGGCCTTCTTGGTAGTGGCACCCGCCCTGTGGAACGCCCTCCCATCAAATGTCAAAGCAATAAATAACTCCTGACATTCAGAAGTTTTTAATCTGTGATATTTTACTGTATTTTTGGATTCTATGGAAGCCACTCAGAGTGGCTGGGGAAACCCAGCCAGATGGGCGGGGTAAAAATAATAATAAATTATTATTATTATTATTATTATTATTATTATTATTATTATTATTATTTAAACCCTGGAAGGCCACAGCCAGTCAGGCCTCATCCACAACACAGCTTCCCCCAAAGCATTCCTGGAATTGTAGTCTGCTAAGACTGCTTAGCGTTGTTAAGAGACTCCCACTTTTCTTCACACGCCTACAATTTCCAGAGTTCCCTCAGAAGAGGAACAGATTGGTTGCTCTAAGCCCCACCACATAGTTGCCAATGATCTCCTTTTCCTACCTCAGTCGGTTGCTCAGGGTCTATTTCTGCTCCGCTGTGAAAAGGTGATGTCGCAGGGAGCTTCTGCGATGTTATTCCATTTCCTGTTGGGGGAAACAAGAGTGTTGGGGGGGGGTGGAATGAAAACCCAGCATTTAAAGTCAGTGTGGGAAACCTCTTTTTCAGTTGAGGGCAACATTATTATTATTATTATTATTATTATTATTTGAATTTATATACTGCCCTATACCCAGGGGTCTCAATGCAGTTCACAGAACAAAATCAAGATATAAAACCACAAAATGCCTAATGAAAATAAAACAACAACCCCCAAAAAAAAAACATTTTAAAAGGGCATAGGACGTAAATCAGATCAACCAAAGGCCCAGTTGAAAAGAAACGTTTTTTTCGAATCCCCGCGGCGGGGTGTGCTCCCGCTGCTCGGTCCCAGCGCCTGCCAACCTAGCA
This sequence comes from Podarcis vaucheri, assembly GCF_965113315.1. Taxonomy (NCBI): domain Eukaryota; kingdom Metazoa; phylum Chordata; class Lepidosauria; order Squamata; family Lacertidae; genus Podarcis; species Podarcis vaucheri. The sequence continues at coordinate 127,860,895 of NC_138760.1, read as the reverse complement.
GTTCGAAAGCACCCCTGGGGGCAAGTAGATAAATAGGTACCGCTTACCAGCGGGAAGGTAAACGGCGTTCCGTGTGCGGCTCTGGCTCGCCAGATGCAGCTTTGTCACGCTGGCCACGTGACCCGGAAGTGTCTCCGGACAGCGCTGGCCCCCGGCCTATAGATGTGAGATGGGCGCACAAACCCCAGAGTCTGTCAAGACTGGCCCACTCGGGCAGGGGTACCTTTACCTTTACCTTTAAAGGTATATAATGAAACATTTCCTGATAGCAGTTCAGAAAAGGGCAACCAAAATGATAAAGGGGGTGTGATAAAGAGGATTTATTTAACAGAAGGCCCTTCCCCTGCAGAATTGGGAATTGTAACCTAAAAGTAAAGAATGCTTAACATACAACTGTAAAGTTAGAAGGCCAAGCATTTTTTGTCCAATGTGGTGCTCGAACAGAGGTCTCTTGAGATCTTACTCATGCTCTACCACCCAAAGATCTAGGGCGATACTCAAATTTAACTACCGTATTTTTCGCTCTATAGGACACACTTTTTCCCCTCCAAAAATGAAGGGGAAATGTGTGCGCATCCTATGGAGCGAATGCAGGCTTTCATGAAGCCTGGAGAGTGAGAGGGGTTGATGTGCACCGACCCCTCTTGCTCTCCAGGCTTCAGGCAGCCATCCGCAAGCCTTCTGAGTGCGGCGGGAGTTCCCGCTGCGCTCGGAAGGCTTGCGGATAGCTGCCTGTTCTGGGGGCTGGGGTTGGGGGGGGATAATTTCCCCCCCCCTTTATTTCCCCCCCTAAAAACTAGGTGTGCCCTATGGTCCGGTTCGCCCTATGGAGCGAAAAATACGGTAATAAAATAATAATAATAATACCAACTGAGCTATATCTCTCTGTGAGGGATGTACAACACATAATGAGATAAGGCAAAGTACAGCAACAGATTTTCAAAATCCTTCCTTACCCAGTGACGTGTCCCGAGTTTGATTATCCGGCAAAAATTTCCCAGATAGCGCCGTCTGGAAGGTTACCGGCAGATTCTCCCTTGATTCATGGGATTCATTGTCCACCTCCGCAATGGTCCCTTGAACCTGAGACAGGAGCCCAGACAAAGAAGAGGGAGATGAGTTAAGAGCACTTGCAGGACATTGCTGAATGAATCTCATCTTCCCTGGCCATTAGCCACCCTCGCTGGGGCTGATGGGAGATGTAATTCAGCAACATCTAGAGGGCCAAAGATTTCTGACCCCTGCAATAGAACCATAAACCCAGCCAACAAGGAGCTTTTTCACAGAGAGGAGGTCCTTTGACAGGATTTCAAGCTGTAAGAGCAACAATATATGGTTTGCTACCAGACACACTGGGACACGGGTGGCACTGTGGGTTAAACCACAGAGCCTAGGACTTGGCGATCAGAAGGTCGGCGGTTCGAATCCCCGCGACGGGGTGAGCTCCTGTTGCTCAGTCCCTGCTCCTGCCAACCTAGCAGTTAGAAAGCATGTCAAAGTGCAAGTAGATAAATAGGTACCGCTCCAGTGGAAAGGTAAACGGTGTTTCCGTGCGCTGCTCTGGTTCGTCAGAAGCGGCTTAGTCATGCCGGCCACATGACCCGGAAGCTGGACGCCGGCTCCCTCAGCCAATAAAGCGAAATGAGCGCTGCAATCCCAGAGTCGTCCACGACTGGACCTAATGATCAGGGTCCCTTTACCTTACCAGGCACACAGCAAATGTTTTGCTAACTCCAGTATTGTTGGCACACAGAATAACAGAATGATGTGTGGCCATGTACCTTATTGCATTGCTAGAAATTATGGTACTATTTTAAAGCAGTACCATATTATTGTTATTAATATTTTTGCTGCTATTATTGTTGTTACTACGTATTTATTGCATCTCTTTCTTCAAAGAGCTCAAGATGGCATGCCTGGCTCGCCTCCACCCCCATTTAATTCCCACAAACAGCCCTTTGAGGTATGTTAGACTGAGAGGCAGTGACTGGCCCAACGTCACCCAGTGAGCTTCATGGGCGAGGGGGGATTTGAACCCTGGTCCCAATGCTCTACCCACTAGGGCTGGGTGACATCTCGTTTTCAACATTGCGATATATCACCAGCGAAACATCACAATATTCTGATATAGCACGTCTGAAATGAGGATGGAACTAGGTTGGAAGCATTGTCTAGCTTCACGGTTTCCCCCAGAATTGTGATTTTTGCACACACACACACCCCATGATTCGGGATAAGGTTGCGAGGTGTCAAAAGAAAGCTGCAGAGATAGTGCAGGATAGTGCGCACCCCAGAAATGATCTCTTTCAGCTTCTGCCTTCTGGAAGAAGGTACAGGGTTATAAAGACCAGGACTAGCTGCCTGAGAAACAGTTTCTATCCAAATGCGATTTTGGTTTTAAACGTGGTGTAAGGTAGTCTCTGGGGACGCAGGTGGCGCTGTGGGTTAAACCACAGAGCCTAGGACTTGCCGATCAGAAGGTTAGTGGTTCGAATCCCCGCGACGGGGTGAGCTCCTATTGCTCAGTCCCTGCTCCTGCCAACCTAGCAGTTCGAAAGCACGTCAAAGTGCAAGTAGATAAATGGGTACCGCTCTGGCGGGAAGGTAAACGGCGTTTCCGTGCGCTGCTCTGGTTCGCCAGAAGCGGCTTAGTCATGCTGACCACATGACCCGGAAGCTGTATGCCGGCTCGTAAAGCGAGTTGAACGCCGCAACCCCAGAGTCGGCCATGACTGGACCTAATGGTCAGGGGTCCCTTTGCCTTTTTTAAGGCAGTCTCTGTGGGAGTATATTGTATTTAATTATGGGGTATCAGAGTTTTTAGAGGGTTAACTAGGCTGGGATAGTAGGCTTGTTGGTTTTTGAATGTCTGATGTAGATTTTTTCAATTTCATTGTTCTGTATGGGACAATGACAATAAAGATTATCGTATCGTAAGGTCAAAAATTATGAAACCGGTATCATGACCTTCAAACCAGTTTGGGGCGATATACTGATATATAAAAAGAGTCTTGAGCACAATTTTACCCTAATCACAATGTGAAGACTTGGCTTTCCCTTCCACAAAATGCAATGTCTTTTGAACACTTTCTGTGCCTGTTGAAAAACGACCAGGATGAAAACTGTCTCTCTCACCTGCATGTCTTCCTGCTTCCTGTCCTCTGCCCGGCTCAGGAGGAAACCTTCGGCCAGGGCCACCGCCTGGGAACTGGTCTCCGCTCCACATTCCCTCACCCAGCTCTCCATCTCCGGGGGGAGGACAGCCAGGAACTGCTCCAGGATCACTAAATCCAGGATCTGAGCCTTGGTGTGTCTCTCTGGCTTCAGCCACTGACGGCAAAGATGGTGGAGTCGGCTGCAAACCTCTCGGGGTCCTTTGGCCTCCTGGTAGCGGAAGCGCCTGAACCGCTGGCACTGAGAGTCTGAGGCGAGTGTGTCCTTCCTACCCGGAATCTTCTGCACTGTTCTCTCCCAGAATTCCCTGGGACTCCCAGCCTGGACGGCATCACAACCTTTGCCTGATCTCTGCCCCACTGGGCCAAGCATGTCCACTGCAGGACTGGGCACAGAAGCCCTCTCCTCAAACTTCACAAAGAGTCGTTCTTGGGACACATCACATGTTCCTTGCAGTCCTACAAGGCTTTTTTCCTGCAGATAAAAGAAAACAACACATTGGGAATCAGGAGCAGGCTTCGATCAAAACACCAAAATGGTCAAAGGCCTGGAAACGATGCCTTATGAGGAACGGCTAAGGGAGCTGGGCATGTTTAGCCTGGAGAAGAGGAGGTTAAGGGGTGATATGAGAGCCATGTTCAAATATATAAAAGGATGTCACATAGAGGAGGGAGAAAGGTTGTTTTCTGCTGCTCCAGAGAAGCGGACACGGAGCAATGGATCCAAACTACAAGAAAGAAGATTCCACCTAAACATTAGGAAGAACTTCCTGACAGTGAGAGCTGTTCGACAGTGGAATTTGCTGCCAAGGAGTGTGGTGGAGTCTCCTACTTTGGAGGTCTTTAAGCAGAGTCTTGACAACCATATATCAGGAGTGCTCTGATGGTGTTTCCTGCTTGGCAGGGGGTTGGACTCGATGGCCCTTGTGGTCTCTTCCATCTCTATGATTCTATGATTCTATGATTCTATCTTGCTAAGAAACATTCATCACCTCGCCAATGGATTTAACAAAATAAATAAATAAATCTAGGTGAAAAAATCCTGTATGACTCAGCAGCTAAACACTGGCTGAGTCCTGGAAAGGGTTCATTTTATTAACTGTACTGTATTTTTATTGATAGGGACGCGGGTGGCGCTGTGGGTAAAACCACAGTGTCTAGGACTTGCCAATCGTATGGTCGGCGGTTCGAATCCCCGCAGCGGGGTGAGCTCCCGTTGTTTGGTCCCAGCTCCTGCCCACCTAGCAGTTCAAAAGCACCCTTAAAGTGCAAGTAGATAAATAGGTACCGCTTTATAGCGGGAAGGTAAACGGCGTTCAGTGTGCTACTCTGGTTCAGGCTCACCAGAGCAGCGATGTCACACTGGCCACGTGACCCGGAAGTGTCTGCGGATGGCGCCGGCTCCCGGCCTCTAGAGTGAGATGAGCGCACAACCCTAGGGTCTGACAAGACTGGCCTTCGGGCAGGGGTACCTTTACCTTTACCTTTTGTTTTTATTGATGGCACAGGCTGATATGAAGCTTTCTTCATTTGCTTTTGGAAAAAGGGATTTATTAACAAACAAATGTGCCAACATAACAAGGCAAAAGAAAAAAACAAAGATTTAAAAATTCTGGAAGCCCTTTAATATTAACAATTTGAATGGCTGGTATTCAAGCTTTTGCTAAATTGCCCTTTTTCAAATCAAAATATATCATAAACTAAAAGTATCTAAAAGTCAGAGCTCAAATGACATGAGGTTTTTCCCCATATATGGTATGATTTTATTTGTTATACAAATAGAAAGACTGTCACTCTGTGCCAAGAGTATATGCAAAATGCCTGGCTCGTTTAAGACAGTATCCAATCTTTCAAACTCACAGGTGGAGAATACTTTTGTTTTTTATAAATCTTTATTATTTCTAAGTAAAACCTTTGTATGCATAAAACTTTGTGATCCTTTTGGAGCTGTGCTGTACTTTTGTACTCTCGTCCTTCCTGGCTGTGACACTTTACAGTTTAAATTTTTGATTTTCGGGGGGGGGGCATATTTCTCATTCGGTTTTTTGTTTTGTTTTTAACTTGCTGCATTCTCCCCCACAAGTTCACAAACAATATCAGTGAAATCCTGGAGAGCTGTTGCCAGTCCTTGCACTCAGTGCTGAGCGCTACCTAGGACTTTGCTTTGCGGATCCGGAGCGTCCTTGCAGTTCATTCAGGTTTAAATGAGACAAGGACTGAATCCTGATCCCTTTGCATGGAGGCCTTTTTTTTTTTTTTTGCTCTGCCGCTGAGATTTTGCCCAAAAGCTGGAACTGGGGAGGGTGACTTTTGCATGCAGGCAAAGCAGCAAACCCAGTAGTGGCACATGGAAGTGAGAGCTGGACCATATAGAAGGCTGATCGCTGAAGAATTGAAGCTTTTGAATTATGGTGCTGGAGGAGACTCTTGAGAGTCCCATGGACTGCAAGAAGATCAAACCTCTCCATTCTGAAGGAAATCAGCCCTGAGTGCTCACTGGAAGGACAGATCGTGAAGCTGAGGCTCCAGTACTTTGGCCACGTCATGAGAAGAGAAGACTCCCTGGAAAAGACCCTGGTGTGGGGAAAGATGGAGGGCACCAGGAGAAGGGAGGACAGAGGACGACATGGTTGGACGGTGTTCTCGAAGCTACCAGTGTGGGAAAATGATTGCTTGTACATAAGAGCATGAGCAGAGTTCTTATTATTGCAGAGTGATTTTACAGCACGACATATTGCTAAGAGCATGATGAGCGCGTGAACTAAATGATTGGCTCACGTAGCATAACACTCTCTTTGCCTGTGGGCAAAGGCAAGGTTACATTCTTGTGATTGTTACTTTTGGGTACGAGGCACAGAACAAGCGCTGTGCTGGAGGAGAGAGGATGAATTATTTTCACTGCGACACAATAAACATTGCACGGCAAAAGCCAAAGCTTTTTCTTCAAGTCATCTTGGTGTGAGACTGATTATTTCGGATGTCGAGCAGGTTCTCGAAGCTACCAGCATGAGTTTGACCAAACTGCGGGAGGCAGTGGAAGACAGGAGTGCCTGGCGTGCTCTGGTCCAGGGGGTCACGAAGAGTCGGACACGACTAAACGACAACAACAAAGCAGCAAACTTCAAGCGGAGACGCGTCGATCCTAGGAAGCGCTTTCCCAGCCCCAGTCTCCTGTCCCCGTGGGGAAGGGCGCTTTTTGCAAGCCAGATGCAATCTGGGGGGCCTTGTGTGCGTGCAAAACAGGCCACCCGCCCCCAGATCCATTGCACCCACAAAACACTTCCAGGAGGGCCAGCTTGGCCCCGCGATCGTGGGTGCAATTTTCATGGGGAATTTTATTGTGGGTGCTCGGGCACCCAGGGTCCCAGGGAGTTGGCAGCAACCCACCCACCTTGCCAGCCTGGAGGATTTCTCGCCCACCCACCCCCCATCCCATTCTTACCAGTGGGGAAGGACCACCACTCTCCTCTTCCAGGCGCCAGACTCCTCCCAGGTTTTCTCCAAATGTAGGAGGAAGTGGCACCTCCTCCCTCCCCCCCACACCCAGTAAGTGCCCTTTCTAGGAATAAAAGCAAAGTGCTTTAACCCTTTATAACCTGGAGGGGCAGCTGCGTTGCTGCAGGGTGTTGCTGGACACGCAAATGCACGCGCCTTCCAGCAGCCCGCGCGGATTTAGTGTTGCCAGGAGCCCTGCAAAGTCCACAGAGCGCCGTCGGCTTTACAAGGGTTTGATCCCCTTCCGTGATTGTGTTGGGGGGGGGGTTGGACTACAACTCCCATCAGCTCCCAGCCGGCACGTGGTGCCTAGGGGCTGATGGGAGTTGCAGTCCAAAATAAATATTCGAAGGGGAGCGCACTCTTGCATTGTCTCCCAAGGCAGAAGGAACTTAGTGCGCGCGCGACACTAAACGGGGCTTACTTTCGAGTAAGCGTGGCTGCAAACTTGATTCATTGCAATGGGTCTACTCTGAGTAGATCTAGCCTTGACAAACAGCAAGGGGAGCGCAGAAGCCCCTGTTTTGCAGACAGATTCATTGCAATGGGTCTACTCTGAGTAGATCTAGCCTTGACAAACAGCAAGGGAAGCGCAGAAGCCCCTGTTTTGCAGACAGATTCATTGCAATGGGTCTCCTCTGAGTAGATCTAGCCTTGACAAACAGCAAGGGAAGCGCAGAAGCCTCTGTTTTGCAGACAGATTCATTGCAATGGGTCTACTCTGAGTAGATCTAGCCTTGACAAACAGCAAGGGGAGCGCAGAAGCCTCTGTTTTGCAGACAGATTCATTGCAATGGGTCTCCTCTGAGTAGATCTAGCCTTGACAAACAGCAAGGGAAGCGCAGAAGCCCCTGTTTTGCAGACAGCTCCTGCTGAAGAATTACCCCTGAAATTATCTTGCTTGGCAAGAGGGGAACCGCCTTCTTCTTGAGCTTTGGATGATGGAGGAGAAGAGCATGGGTAGGCAAACTGAGGCCGGGGGGCCCGGATCCGACCCAATCGCCTTCTAAATCTACATGAGTAGAATGCGTCCTTTTATTTAAAATGCATCTCTGGGTTATTTGTGGGGCATAGGAATTCATTCTTCCCCCCCAAAAAAAAAATACAGTCCGGGCCCCCCACAAGGTCTGAGGGACAGTGGACCGACCCCCTGCTGAAAAAGTTTGCTGACCCCTGGAGAAGAGGGTGGGGTGGGGATGAAGGGTTAAGGCAAGAGAGTGCCCCACTTACTAGAGAGGGGGGTCTGCGTAAAAGGCGGATCCTCATGGATCCTCCACTTTTTAAACAATAACTCCAACAAATGCAGTGTCAAATCACACCTAGAAGGCACGCCTACAAACTGGACTATAAAAAACGTGGGTCCAACACTTTACTGCGCTGCAGCACCACAAAAACATGGATCCGAGGCACGGATCCTCATGAGTTCATATGATTTTTATATTGAAACAAAATAAAAACACCATGCTACTGTAGACCACATCTTAGTCTGTAGGAGGAACCAAAAAAATCATGCATCCACTGTTTCGTGGTGCCGCAATGGCGCAAAAACATGGTTAAAAAACACGGATCCTCATGAATCCTCATGATTTTTGCACTACATCAGCCCAAACTCACTGTCAAATTACACATCATGTCCAGGGGCACAGCATCCACCACAGAAATCACGGATCCATGGCTTCCTGGCCATACCGTGGCCCAAAAATGTGGTTTTGAAGCACGGATCCTCATGAATCCTCATGCTTTTTGCATTGGGCCAACCCCTAACTCACCCTTTATTCAAAGATCTTGTATATAACCACAGATCTGACCACAAAAATCATGGATCTACTGCTTTGTGGCGCTGGCCAGATGTTTCCCTGGATTTATTGACCTGTTTTTAGGCGTGTGTGTTTGGAAGAAAGAAACAGCGTCGCCTGAATCTCAATCCATTAAAGATGGTCAACATGGCACATTGACTTTGCCAGCTATAACACCTTTGTGGTTCTGGCAGTCAGACTCCACAAAAAAGGCCAGCCCTCTGGTGGCTTGCAAACCCTGGTGGCTCTCCATATAAAATGCGAACACATTCTCTCTGCTATTGCAAATTGCAAACCTTTAGCAACAAAGATAGAGGTGGAGAGCCAGGTCATGTTACTGGTCATTGTGTATATTTCTCCCTCCTCTACTGTCACAGCCAAGAACCATCAATGGGATCTCCTTGCACATGTGCTCGAGAATCTGGACACCATTTGCCCCAATTTACCTATTGTCCTGACAGGGGATTTTAATGCCTGCCTAGGCCAAGGGCAGGAAGTATATACAAAAGCTTGGGAGATACTTGGGCCAGCGAGGAGGCCAGGGGAGAATTAGCTGTGGGGTCTCAGAGCGGGCGATCTTCATAAAAAGGGAGGGGGAGGGAAGAGAAGGGAAGGGAAGGGAAATAAAAGATCAGGCTGAATTCAAATTAAAGGCCAGGCGGAATAGCTCTGTCTTACAGGCCCGATGGAAAGAGGTTAAATCCTCCAGGGCCCTAGTCTCATGGGACAGAGCATTCCACCAGGTTGGAGCCATCACCGAGAAGGCCCTGGCCCTGGTGGAGGATAGTCTGACTTCCTTAGGGCCCAGGTCCTCTAAACTATGGTTCTTCATGGACCTTAAGGTCCTCTGCGGGGCAGACCAGGAGAAGCGGTCCCCTAGATAGGAGGTCCCTAAGCCACAAAGGGATTTAAAGGTTCAGACCAGCACCTTGAACCTGACCCTATACTCCACCGGGAGCCAGTGCAACTGGTAAAGCACTGGGTTAATATGCTGCCATGGCAGGGACCCCGTAAGGAGCCTCGCTGCAGCATCCTGCACCCGCTGGAGTTTGTGGGACAGTTTCAAGAGTAGCCTAGAGCAAATTACAGTAGTCAAGCCTGGAGGTGACCATCGCTTGGATCACTGTAGGAGCCACAGGAGATTAGAGAAGTAGAAATTCATAAAAAAGTCAAAATATTTAGGAATTTGGCTTGATAATAAAAATTTAAATTTATATAAAGACAACTATGAGAAAGTTTGGAATGAGGTGAAGATAGATTTGGAAATTTGGAAGAGAATGAACACCAGTTGGTGTTAAAAAAGGATAGAACTTTCTTTCTGAACGCTACAACAGCAGCAAGAATACTTATTGCAAAGTATTGGAAGATGCAAGAATTGCCCACTTTGGAAGAATGGCAGATGAAGCTGATAGACTGTATGGGACTAGCAGAAATGACTGGCAGAATCCGTGACCAGGGAGAAGAGTCGGCAGAAGAAGATTGGAAGAAATTTAAGGACTATCTACAAAAACACTGTAAAATTAAGGAATGTTGAATGATGTTGGATTGAAACTAAGTTGTTTCTAGCTGTAATGGTATTAAGGAATATGATAAAATGGTTTTCTTTTTATAAGTAAGAATTTAAGGTTATAATAGCCTAAGATGATGGAGAGAAAATAAGGTGTTTTTTTGTCTTTAAAGCTGTAAGGCTTTGAGATATGGATTTGCTGCACAAATAATTTGAACTGGATATACAAGAAGGGGAGGTAAGAGGAGGTCAGGGAAATATGTTATGAGAAAATAAGTTGTGAAATCTATGTATTTTTAACTTTTTTCTTTTTATGTCTGTTTTTTTTTCTTTTTGTTTGTAAAAAATTGGAAAATTTAATAAATATCTTTATAAAAAAAAGAGAGAGAGAATGAACCTCTCCTTGATGGGAAGGATAGCAGCAATAAAGATGAATGCACTATCAAAGATGTTATTTTTAATTCAGTCAATAGCGATAATAAGCAACCTTGTCTTATATATAATGAATTTGGAATAAAATGTTTAAAAAGACTTTTGCTAAGAAACCAGAGGAATTACTCCTATAAATTGTAGATCAAGCTATAAAAAAAGAAAATCGGAAATTATTTATGTATGCAGCAACAGTGGCAATAATCACAATTGTATGCAGCGAAAAGTTAGATAATATGCATTCTGGGAAATTTTGGGGAAACAACATGCAGAGTGAAGAATATGGAAATAAAACAAAATAGGCGTATGAGGGAAGTCCAGGGAAAGAGGGTGGAAATATGAAAAATTGTTAAAGATATATTGTTAGAAGAAGTATACATGCAAAAATTAATTAATTTATTTTTTAAAAGAAGTTTGTTTCTTACCTGGTCCAGGTTTCGTGGCTGAGCTACAGGTATATGAGCAGAGCTGGTTACAGGGTCATTGCAAAGGTCTTTATAGATTTTTGAAGGCTTAGCGCTTGCATCTGAAATCTTTCCTATTACTGAAGGCATTGTCTGTACATGTGCTCTTAGCAAATTTCTCTTTCTGTCACCATGAGGAAGTGCATGGAATTCCCTCTCATTTCCAATATAGTGAATCAGAACCATTTCACAAGAAGGCTCTAGCAGTGTATAACTGTGCCTTATAAAGTTGCCTGTACTTGAACAAGTTTTGATTTTATGGTAAAATTTTCTCAGCTTCGGATTAATTTTTGGCCATAGTCGGACACCACAGTTGATCCAACAATATTGATCACAGCGCCAATCGTTTTTTTTCTCAGGAGAACCTTTGAATGAATACAGAAAGACATCACCACCACTAGGCTTGCATGGTGGATCATTTACAATCTTCTGATAATCAGGATGAGATAGAATATCAATAGCTTCTTCCACTGTAAAAGGAGTGGCTTTCCTGCAGTATAAGATCATTGTGAAAAGTCCTCCACTTTACGTAATTGTGAAAGCTTGTTGCATAAAATATTTTTAAAAACACACAGCTCCAGGTCCTTGGGGGACTCTGTGAGCCCACTAGGTAAAGAGAAGAAGTCCTGACCTTTATCGTAAAAGCAACTGCTATAGCAGGGTCCGCTCTCCTCTGGCAGCGAGATGAGTCATACCTTTAACAGAAGGTGCCCCCCACTTTTATTAGTTTCCCAAATTCCCTGCCCCACCTCCAATATTTCATCATTGCTACATCACTGATGCATCACACAAGGGGTGTAATGGGGCAGTACCTGGGTATCAGATAGCTGTCTTTTCCCACCCTTTTCTCATCTCCTGACACCCATTAATACAAGACATTAAAACTATTTACAGTTCCTGACCCCCCTGGTCAAGTTCCTCACAATTCTTTTGTCCCCTGGAGTCCAAATCCATTTCAGGGTTGCCCATCTTTGTGATCTGTCTGGCACTTGGGTTAGGTGTTACCCCTGCGGTGAGGCCATTTGCCTACTGACTCTATGCTTCCTGGTAGGCCTATCTTTCCCTGTACAGAACTCATGGAAAGAACAGCTGTTTTCTAGTGAATTCCTAAAGTTTCTTGTACATTTTTTTGATATACAGTGACTTATACATGAACCTTCACATTGTAACATTCTAACTGCCTGGGAGGATACATGCATTCATAGTGGCTTGTTACAAGTAATAATAATAATAATAATAATAATAATAATAATAATAATAATAATAATAATAATATCTTTATTGTCATTGCCCCTTCTCGGGGACAACGAAATTACTTGGCTGCTCCATCCACCCAGGTAGGGCACTCCACACAAAATCAAAACAACTATAAAAACACTAATTAAAACAATACAGTATAATACAGCAAGGAAGATTAGATGACTTTCAAAGTCCAGGCTTCCCATTCAGGGCCGAGATCGCTCTGGAGAAGAAGCTGTTCTTAAGACGGCTCGTTCTTGTCTTCATCGCCCTGTATCTCCGTCCTGACGGCAGGAGGCAGGAGCTCGAAGAGACACTGACCAGGATGCGATGGATCTTTTACTATGTCCAGTGCCTTCCTATGGCACCTTGTGGCATAAATCTGCTCTAAGGTGGAGAGTGGGCAGCCAACAATGCTCTCTGCTGCCTTAACAACTCTGCACAACCCCAACCTGTCCCGGGTAGTGCAGCTTCCGTACCACACACATAAGCCATAAGTGAGCACGCTCTCAATGGCACAGTGATAGAAGGCAAGCAGCAGTTTCTGCGGAAGATGGTTTTTCCTTAGTATTCTCAAAAAGTACAGTCTCTGCTGCGCCTTCTTCACAAGCCCCCTTGTAGGTAGCCGTGTTGGTCTCCCGTAGTTGAAACAAAATAAAACATTTTTTCCTTCCAGTAGCACCTTGGAGACCAAGTAATTTTGTTATTGGTAAGAGCTTTCATGTGCATGCACACTTCTTCAGATACTTCAGGCTGTTACTGAAGTGGATACATAACATTTGGCTGCAGTACCAGTGCTACATACTCTAGTTGGTCCTGTATGGTAATATTCATTGGTTGGAGCTTGATAGGTTATTTAAATAGACAATTCAAAGCACCAGGTCTATTCATTCACTAGATGGGATAGTGTAGTTTCCTCCTTGTTCTTTGGCTGCCTTTATTTAAAGGGCCAGTAATGCTTTTATTGTGTTCACTCTATCTAATGGTTTCAGGGAAGTACACCTGAAATAGCCGATGCCAAAGAATTGTTTGCTTGCACACAGGGCAACTGTACTGACCGCGTGCCCACGGCTGCTCTACAGCTGGGGGGAGGCAGCGGGCCATCTTGTCGCACACACCCCAAGGTGGCCCCCGGGGCAGGGACCACACTTAGTATGCCCCTGCAGCCAATCAAATATGCTATGACCAATCTGAAGTAATGCTGGGCACAATTCACCACTGATCCTGCCCACTTTCTGAAAACACATGGTGGACTCCAGGAAAGTTGTCAGCAGGCACCACATTGGAGACCCCTGATTTCCAAGTTTGCACTGACAAAATCTGTTGGCAAGAAAACTTGCAGTTAAACCTCCTTTTATAATTTCCACCCCCCCAAAAAAAAAAAAAAAAACAACTTTTGTTGCAAAACCTTTTGTAGTGTAATTGATGCAAGATATATTATTGCTTTTCCTGGTTACTTTGGCAGTCTCTATTGAGTTGCTTTGATATTTTACATTCACAGTTAATATCATCACCATCTCCGCCTTCGAAATTCTTCAAGGTTGGCAGCATCAAAAATTTCCAGGTTCAGTTCTTTACAGTGGAAGCTATGGATATGAATGTCACTTTAATACAGAACCATTTCAGATAGAGATTTTATTTCGGACATTGATGTGATCTAATTTGGTGGAGTCCATTTAACAATCATGATGATTCCTTAAGTATCAAAGTATTTAATATCTTGTTTGTTCCTTGGCTGTGCTCTGTGGTTTTTGTGGTTCATTCTGTGGTTGGTCATATACATGCTTACAGGAATGTCAGACATTAATCGTGGGGGGGGGCCTAGAGACCCCACCCCATGAGTACACACTTACAATGAACATGGCAGAAACATCACCCACCTAAATGTTTTTCCATGGCCTGACCAAATTGTTACCATGTATCCAAATCAATAGACCATGTCTGATTTGATTAACTGTTTTCGCTTTTGAGTGGAAGTGTTTTTCTTGCTACACAGGACACCATAGTGTTTTCAAATATTCATATAAAAGAAACCACACCATGCCTCTGCACCTTTCCGCTTTTGATTGACAGGAGGAGGGCTGCCAAAGGAGGGAGGTGTGGAACATGTGACTGGCAGACATAATCCTTTATGCAAGAAATCATGTTCGCAGCAATCTCCCCTTCCTGAAGATAAGATCACACGCAAGTGCCAGACTGCTCCTCGTTGACTACTTGGAGATGGATTCTACCCTTGACCAAACAAATAACTGTGACTGACACCCCCCAAGGGGCTATGGACTTGTAAATGCTCTTATTATCTTCATCTATGGGTGACTGGTTGGTGGAGGGTGGGGGGAGGTAAGGGGCTCGTTTAATTCCACTACACACAGGTGCAGAAAATTCCCAAACTCGTTAAGAAAATTCCCAAACTCGGTTCCATGGGTGACTCATCTGCAGTAGCTTATCTTAAAGTTTTAAGTGTCTATACGCTTGTGGCATTTATAAATTTTAAATTTATTGTTGTACATTGTTTTAAATGTTTGTTTTCTTTCTGGGATTGTACCCCCAAGTGTGTTTTATAAGCTGGTCTCCGAGCGTAATAAATTATCTATCTATCTATCTCTACCCAGCTCCTAGGGGGGCGTAAATCAAAACCCCAGGCCAGGAGTGCCTCTTGCACTGTGCCATAGTCAACTTTGCAGGGACACCCAACTGCTTTTTTGGGGGGTGGGGTTGGTGCTGTGTGATGCTCAGGTTTAGAATCCCTACTGGATCTTGAGGAAGTTTGCTGGGTGACCTTGGGGGCCAGTCATAGAATCATAGAATCCTAGAGTTGGAAGAGACCACAAGGGCCATCGAGTCCAACCCCCTGCCAAGCAGGAAACACCATCAGAGCACTCCTGACATATGGTTGTCAAGCCTCTGCTTAAAGCCCTCCAAAGTAGGAGACTCCACCACACTCCTTGGCAGCAAATTCCACTGTCAAACAGCTCTTACTGTCAGGAAGTTCTTCCTAATGGTTAGGTGGAATCTTCTTTCTTGTAGTTTGGATCCATTGCTCCATGTCCGCTTCTCTGGAGCAGCAGAAAACAACCTTTCTCCCTCCTCTATGTGACATCCTTTTATATATTTGAACATGGCTATCATATCACCCCTTAACCTCCTCTTCTCCAGGCTAAACATGCCCAGCTCCCTTAGCCGTTCCTCATAAGGCATGGTTTCCAGGCCTTTGACCATTTTGGTTGCCCTCCTCTGGACACGTTCCAGTTTGTCAGTGTCCTTCTTGAACTGTGAACAGTCTTCTTGAACAGTCGCTGCTTCTCAGCCTGGCCTACCTGGTAGGGGTGGTTGTTGGGATTGAATGAGGAGGGGGAGGACCATGTGTGACACCTTGAGTGCATGGGGAGAGCAGGGATATAAATATGATAGGTAAAATACAAGGACCCACGCATACATGTGCAAAGGTGCAGATGTGAGAATTATTGCATGCATGGGCCACATGTGATGTTTACCACCTGCAGACCTTTAAAGCCCTAAATATCCTCGGTCCTGTATACCTGAAGGAGCGTCTCCACCCCCATCGTTCAGCCCGGACACTGAGATCCAGCGCCGAGGGCTTTCTGGCAGTTCCCTCATTGTGAGAACTAGGGAACCAGGCAGAGGGTCTTCTCGGTAGTGGCACCCACCCTGTGGAACGCCCTTCCATCAGATGTCAAGGAAATAAACAACTATCCGACTTTTAGAAGAGCTCTGAAGGAAGCCCTGTTTAGAGAAGTTTTTAATGTTTGGTATTTTATCATGTTTTTAGTATTCTGTTGGGAGCCACCCAGAGTGGCTGGGGAAATATTATTATTAAGACTGGCAACATAAAACCCACCGTGTGGGAATCCCATACAGCTGACCACAGTTCCTGGAGACAGTTGACCACGGGAGGAATGATAGCTGGGAAAAGCACAGAGAGAAGAAATGTATTTGTGCATCTGCAATAGCACAACCAAATGCCCCCACCTGCAACAAAACATGTCCCTCCCATATCGTTCTCTCCAGCCACAGCAGGCACTGCAACCTTCCAACAGTTTGACTTCACCCTCAAAGATGCAGCCCTCCACGGTCTCCCGAGACAGACGGATGCCAGCAACCGCCCATTTATTTGCTTGTTTATTCATTGCGTCAGCTTAAACTGTAATGAGAGCACATTAAAGGCACTGTGTGCTAGGAGCTAATCCTGTAAATATTTTTTTAAGAAAAATGGTCAGAGCTCAAGAGCTAAAGGCAATACGACTGTAGAAACCTAGTTTTCAGCTCTACCATGGCAGGAATATCTTGAGCCACAGTGTAACCAGACAGTGAGATTAAATCCCAATTTTAGAGAGCGGGGGGAAGGAAAGGAAAAGAAACCCATTGATATATGTTTTCACGTAGCACAGACCAAGCTAACAAGAATAAACAAGGTAAGTGCATCTCAATTCAGGTTTGGGGAGCGGGTGGAGGAAGAGTGGCATATAAAATATGGATTCGGCTGAAAGTTTTGATTTTCAGTTGAAAACCAGTTTAAATGAGTTCGGTTTTTCAAAAACAGTGTGCAAGTTAAATCGCCACTTAGCCACCATGCATATTCCACTCAAAAATTTAGTCCTTGGCACATGCTATCGTCCTGACCAAAAATAAATAAATGCTCAGTGTTCTTGAGCTTAAGAATGAAATCCAAAGAGGAAGCATTGCAGTAATGAGGGACTTCTGATTACCTGCATATACATTGGCTACATGTTTGTTCTACTCGTGAGAAAGGAGAAACATTCCTGTGTGTGTGCCCCAGAACTATCAGTTATCAGAGGGGACATAAGAAAGAACGGACAGAAATTCCAAACAGTAAAAAGTGGTAACAGAATGATGGACTAGACATGTGTTGGGACTGACCTGGCCTCTTACATTCTTTAAACAAGCAAAGACGGATACTTTTAGGCAGAGGGGTCAACCTTCAATCATGGCTGGTGACCGGCCTGCTAGGAACATCTTCTTGGTTAATTTTATAGAGGCTGCTAGAATCAAAGACAGCTTGCCAGTGAACCAGTGATCACAGGGGACCTTGCAGCCGAAGGCCAGGAGGATCTGAGAACTTCTTCATAGAATCATAAAACTGTAGAGCTGGGAGGGACCTCAAGGATCATTTAGCCTGACCCCCTGCAGTGCAGGAATAAAATGTAGACTGAACAGGCAGCCAATATCACATTGTTTAATTAAACATGATTGTCCAAGGTTACAGCAAGGGGAGAATTTTTAAAAATGCTGTCAACGCAGAATTTCCGGACAGAGGCAAAGCGTAACATTAGGCCTACAAAAATACAATACCAAAACATCCTGTCTCCGTCACTTCCCACACTCTGGAATGAAAACATACACCGCCATGTGATAGACAACAATCTCATGACTGCAAACGCGGAGCACGAATCCTAACAAGGCTAGACACGCATCTATCCTGGACTCATGTAGTCACTGGGAACTGCCCATTCTGAGCCCTGCTACAGCTGCTTATTAAGATTTGATTGGTCAAGTGATTCTCTACTCTAATTATTCCTATGCTTTCCCTTGGGTTGGCATCTTGGAAGTCGGAAGCTTACGACTTCCCACATTCCAATCATCACTAGGATTTCCAGGATTCCACCCTGTTTGACGCAGTGGAAAGCGTCTTCTCCGGCGGAAGGTCATTCCGCACCCTGAGTGTTTCTCACGTGGATTCTTCTGTGTGTGTTGAGGTGCGTGCTCTGGTTGAAGCTTTTCCCGCACTCCAAGCACTTGTAGGGCTTCTCCTCTGTGTGGGTTCTCTGATGTCTCTTAAGGTGTGTGCTCTGGTTGAAGCTCTTCCCGCACTCTGAGCAGTTGTAGGGTTTCTCCCCCGTGTGGATCCTTTGATGCACTTTGAGGATTCTGCTGTCACTGAAGCTTTTCCCACACTCGAGGCATTTATAGGGTTTCTCCTGCGTGTGGGTTCTTTGGTGTACTTTGAGGCTTCTGCCGACGCTGAAAGTCTTGCCGCACTCGGAGCATTTATAGGGCTTCTCCTGGGTGTGGACTCTTTGATGGACTTTGAGGCTTCTGCTATCGCCAAAACTCTTTCCACACCCAGAGCATATAAAGGGCTTCTCTCCCGTGTGAGTTCTTTGATGTGATTTAAGGATTATGCTTTGACTGAAACACTTCCCGCACTCGGAGCATTTATAGGGCTTCTCCCCTGTGTGGATTTTCTGGTGTATTTTAAGGTTCCCACTATTGCTGAAACACTTCCCGCACTCGGAGCATTTATCTGGCTTCTCCCCCGTGTGAATTCTCTGGTGCGATTTAAGAATTATGTTTTGACTGAAGCTCTTCCCACACTCGGAACATTTATAGGGCTTCTCCCCCGTGTGGATTCTTTCGTGTCTTTTAAGATGCGTGCTATGGCTGAAGCTCTTCCCACACGCTGAACATGTGTAGGGCTTCTCTCCTGTGTGGATTCTTTGATGTTTACTAAGGTTTGAACTCAGGTTGAACCTCTTCCCGCACTCAGAGCACTTATAGGGCTTCTCCCCAGTGTGGATTCTCTGATGCGATTTAAGCTCAGGGCTGCGACTGAAGCCCTTTCCACACACTGAGCACTTATAAGGTTTCTCCCCTGTGTGGATTCTTTGATGTCTTTTAAGGTTTCTACCGTCAATAAAACCCTTTCCACACTCCAAGCATTTATAGGGCTTTTCTCTCGTGTGAATACTTTCGTGCCATTTCAGACTTACGCTATGACTGAACCGCTTTCCACACTCTGAGCATTTATAAGGCTTTTTGCCTGCATGGAATCTTTGATGAAAATGAAGGTCTGAGCTGCGAAGGAACTGCTTCCCGCACTCCAAGCATTTGTACGTTTTATCTGTAGCATGTGCTCTCTGGTGTTTAATAAGGTATATCTGCTGGCTGAAAAGCTTCCCACACTCTGCGCATTTCAACAGTTTCTCCTTGTGGATTTTTCTTTGGTTTCCTTCACAATGTTCTTCTACTATTGGGATTTCATGGAAGTCAGTCCCTTCAAAAACAATGGATTTGTTCCCCCACTTCTGTTTTAATTCCGTTTTCATTCTACGCTGTTCACACTCTTTGTTGCCCTCTCCGTCGTCATCTAAAGGAATCAAAGGTGAAATCTGATCAGGGAGGAAGAGATCTACGAATCATGGAACAAACATTGATCTGACGAACCTTGGAAAAGACAAATGGGGTGGTGTGTAGAGCATTGGCTATTCTGCTCATGCAAGATCACAGGTTCACTATCCAAATGAATGTACTGTATTTTTCGCCCTATAGGACGCACTTTTCCCCCTCCAAAAATGAAGAGGAAATGTGTGTGCGTCCTATGGGGTGAATGAGGCTTTCGCTGAAGCCTGGAGAGTGAGAGTCGTCGGTGAGCACCGACTCCTCTTGCTCTCCAGGCTTCAGGAAGCTATCCGCAACCCTTGGGAGTTCCCGCCGGGCTCGCAAGGCTTGCGGGCAGCAGCCTGCAGCCCGAAGCATGGGGCACACCCCGGAGCACACCCCGTGCTTCGCGCAGATGTCCGCAAGCCTTGCGAGCCCGGCGGGAGTTCCCGCCCGGCTCGCAAGGCTTGCAGATAGCAGCCTGTTCTGGGGGCTGGAGTCGGGGGAAGCTCGGGCAATGTGGTGACATAGTCTTTAAAGCAGGAGTGGGAAACTGAATCTGGGTGTTAGGCAGGCTGCTTAATTCCATCCACTTGTCAATCACCCAATGGTATAATGGTGTCCGGTGACTGACAGCTTAAAAAGTTCAAAAGGGATCCCTGTAAGCACCAATCAGCTGAGTGAAGGTTGGAGCAGCTTCCTTTGAAGGTGTGCTCTGAGCACCAATCAGCTGATTGATTCCAGGAGCTGCGACTTCGAAGGGGTTTGCCAAAATTGTTCAACTAATTGGCTGTTGCAGGGAGCCGCTTTGAAGTCCATTTGCAGGAGCACTTTGGATTCAAACACATTGCCTGTCGGGGGTCACCAACCCAACCCAATTAAAAGGCAAAATGGGCAGGTGCCTTCTAATTGATTTCTGTGAAATGAATGGTGAGGCTAGCTTGTATATGTTTCCTGGTAATAGTAATAGTAATTTATTATGTGTACCCTGTCTATCTGGCTGGGTTTCCCAGCCACTCTGGGAGGCTTCCAACAAAGATTAAAAATACATTAAAATGTCACACATTAAAAACTTCCCTGAACAAGGCTGCCTTCAGATGTCTTCTAAATGTCAGGTAGTTGTTTATCTCTTTGACATCTGATGGGAGGGTCGCCCATTAATACGTCACCCATTTGGCTGGGCTTCCCCAGCCACACTGGGCATCTTCCAACAAAGTATTAAAATACAGTAATGCATCAAACATTAAAGGCTTCCCTAAACAGGGCTGCCTTCAAAAAGTCTGGTAGCTGTTGTTCTCTTTGACATCTGGTAGGAGGGCATTCCACAGGGCCGGCGCCACTACCGGGAAGGCCCTCAGCCTGGTTCCCTATAGCTTAGCTTCTTGCAGTGAGGGAACCGCCAGAAGGCCCTCAGCGCTGGACCTCAGGTGTCCGGGCAGAACAATGGGGGTGGAGACACTCCTTCAGGTATACTGGGCCAAGGCCATTTAGGGCTTAAAAGGTCAACACCAACACTTTGAATTGTGCTCGGAAATGTACTGGGAGCCAATGTAGGTCTTTCAGGACCAGTGTTATATGGTCTTGGCGGCTGTCACCAGTCTAGCTACTGCATTCTGGATTAGTCGTGGTTTCTGGGTCACCTTCAAAGGTAGCCCCACATAGAGCGCATTGCAGTAGACCAAGCAGGAGATAACTAGAGCATTGACGAATGCTCTGTGTTGTTATTAAGAGCAACATCATCAGACAGTGTGTGTATATGCACACAATCTCTATAACCAGCAGGACATAACTGCCTTCTCATGGTATGCATAAACATTGCCAGGGGTGGTTGTCTCTCTGATTTTGTGTTATGCCTAGATCCCCATGGCAGCCATTCCATACCCTCCAACATTTCTCTGATCAAAATAGGGACGTCCGATTCCATAATGATAATTTTACTATTTATAGCCTGTGCATCTGACTGGGTTGCCCTCTGGGCAGCTTACAACATATATAAAAATGTAATTAAACATTAAAAAAAAACCCTTCCCTATACAGGATTGCCTTCAGATGGCTTGGGGTCGGATAACTCCATACCTTCCAACATTTCTCCAATGAAAATAGGGACGTCCTAAGGAAAAATGGGACATTCTGGGATCAAATCAGAAACCGGGGTGGGCTTCTCTAAATCAGGGACATCCCTGGAAATTATGGACTCTTGGAGGGTTTGCCATTTTGTGTTAGGCCATGCCCACTCCATGGCAGCCATTTTGTGACTGGCAGTCGCCTTCAAAATTTTAAATGCAACCGATGTCCAAAGACATTGGCAACCCCTGGGGCAGGAGGATGTGGTTTGTGGGGAACGGACTTGTGGGCCAAATTGGGGCCGAGCCTAACTGGGTTCATGGAGTACAGGTGGATGCTATGAAATAAGATCTGCCATTCCTCACTTTAGATACAAAATCCTCCTTTTCCAGTTGAGTGAATCCCTCACACTATTCCCTGGTTGTTTCTCAGATATACAGGGCACCTGCAACTTATGGGGGGGGTTCATGTTCCCAGGATTGTGCCTAAAAGCCAAAACCACGTATGGTGAAAACACACTGGGTTCAATAGTAGGTGGGGTCACCCCCTTCTTCTTCTTTTTTTTTGGCACATTTTTTTGCCAAATGTGCACAAGTTAAATGTGGATAAGTTGTGGCCTTACTGTACCCCTCAACTGGGTGGTTTTTGTTTTTCTTTAGAAGAATTTCATTTATAAGGAAATAGGAGGATAAAAGAATGAAAAAGAAATAGGGGAAAAGATGCAAAAGGTACAATATCATACAATAAGTAATATCAGTTACACTTCCATGCATTATTATACAGATATATTATTATCCTTATTAATAGCCTATTCTGTATAAACTTGTTCCAAACATCAATATATTTGTCCAGACAAAGTCTGGCAATCTGTTCACATGTTGCAAGTACTGTCGTATTGTCAATCCATCGATTAAAGGGGCATCATAACTGGGTGATATTCAGCAAGAAAAAAATATGGTTGCTAGGTTCATGGAGTACAGGTGGATGCTATGAAATAAGATCTGCCATTCCTCACTTTAGATACAAAATCCTCCTTTTCCAGTTGAGTGAATCCCTCACACTATTCCCTGGTTGTTTCTCAGATATACAGGGCACCTGCAACTTATGGGGGGGGTTCATGTTCCCAGGATTGTGCCTAAAAGCCAAAACCACGTATGGTGAAAACACACTGGGTTCAATAGTAGGTGGGGTCACCCCCTTCTTCTTTTTTTTTTTTGGCACATTTTTTTGCCAAATGTGCACAAGTTAAATGTGGATAAGTTGTGGCCTTACTGTACCCCTCAACTGGGTGGTTTTTGTTTTTCTTTAGAAGAATTTCATTTATAAGGAAATAGGAGGATAAAAGAATGAAAAAGAAATAGGGGAAAAGATGCAAAAGGTACAATATCATACAATAAGTAATATCAGTTACACTTCCATGCATTATTATACAGATATATTATTATCCTTATTAATAGCCTATTCTGTATAAACTTGTTCCAAACATCAATATATTTGTCCAGACAAAGTCTGGCAATCTGTTCACATGTTGCAAGTACTGTCGTATTGTCAATCCATCGATTAAAGGGGCATCATAACTGGGTGATATTCAGCAAGAAAAAAATATGGTTGCTAGGTGAAGACATAGCCAGGTATGCCTGACATGGGGGCCCACCCCTAAGTGCCTACCTGCTGAGCTCTCCTCTTCAGAGCTTTCGGCAAACGGGTTTTCCCTTTCTCCCTGCCAGGAGATATAGTCCAGCCTGGGAAGCGGAAGCCCTATTTAAAACGAGAGAAACAAATGACTTGTAGGAAGAGAAGAGCCTTGCAGGTGTCGGATCACACCAACAGCCCATCTACTCCAGCTGTTACACTGGACAACCAGATGTGTCTTCTGGGAAGCACACAAGCAGGACTAAGCGTGGTAGCAGTGTCTCCACTTGTGATTCCCATAAACTGCTAATCAGAGGTCATTGTGACCTCATGCAGATGTGATTGGATGGGAGGAGACTACCCATTGTGACCTCATGTAGATGCTGCCTGCTTGAAGGAAAAGGACTGGCCACTGTGAACTGGCTCTAATTTTTGCTTGGCCGAAGAGGAGAGAAATCCCGCTGGTGCTGCCTGCTTGTAATTCTTATGCCATATGATGTATTTATTTATTTTAAAAACACTTAAAATACCACAACTTCATTTAAAAAATCAAAGTTGGTTTCATATATATACCGTATTTTACGCCCTATAGGACGCACCATCCCATAGGACGCACCTAGATTTGCGGGGGGGGAATAAAGGGGGGGAATTTATTTTTTCCCCCAGGCGCGGGGCTGGGGCGGGGGAAGCCCGAACTTCCCCCGACCCCAGTCCCCAGAATGGGAGCCAGAGTGGCTCCCGGAGCTTGCAGGGCTTGGGGAAGCCTAATCTTCCCCCAGCCCCCAGAAAGGGTCCGAGAGCGATGGCGAAGGTGAGCGCACCTTTGCCATTGCTCCCGGAGCTTGCAGGGGCTGAGGGTGGTGGAAGCCCGAACTTCCCCCGCCCCCTGCCCCCAGAACAGGTCAGAGAGCTATGGCAAAAGTGCGCGCACCTTCGCCATCGCTCTGGGACCTTGCGCGGCTGGGGGCGGGGGAAGCTGGAGCTTCCCCCGACCCCAGCCCCCAGAACGGGTCCCAGAGCGATGGCGAAGCTGCACACAGCTTTGGCATCGCTCTGGGAGCTTGTGTGGCTGGGGGGATAGCTTCCTGAAGCCTGGAGAGCAAGAGGGGTCTGTGCGCACCTACCGCTCTCGCTCTCCAGGCTTCAGCGAAAGCCTGCATTCGCTCCATAGGACGCACACACATTTCCCCTTCATTTTTGGAGGGGAAAAAGTGCGTCCTATAGGGCGAAAAATACGGTATATAGGCCAAGCAAAAATTTGCAATAATTACATATGCATAGCTATAGACACAAAATAAAAAAGAGATAAAAATTAAAATCACAGTCCACCCGTTGTCACACAAGAAATTGCTATTGTTATTAAGTCTTGAACATACATACCACCAGCCAAAGAATGTGAAGCCTCACTGATCACCCCCCCCTTCCTTTAAAACTCGCAAAAGATTTTGTCCTTTTCACAGTTATTGTTGGTGAAATACTTTTAGGAATCTGCGCTGCAGTTTTTCTAATGGTCACATTGCCTTGTATTTTACCGCCCTTCTCTGCTTTCCTTTCACTGCCAGAGAAAATTTCTTTCTCCTGAGAAGCCTTTCCGCCACTAACTGGCAAGATCTCCCCATCGTCCTCATTGATGTGGTCCAAAGCAGAGCAAGACATTTGGCACAAGCTTGGTTGCAGAAGTTTCCGGAAGGAGGCAAACAAGCTGCCATCCAACCAACTTAGGAACTCCATTGAGGATTTTTGTATGGTTTACTCCTAAGTCTTTTTTCCTCCCAAAGATATCTCACAAGTGAGCAGAGGCTTAGGATCAGAATGGCAGATAAAGATGGTGGAATACGTAGAGTTGGCAAAGCTGACGGGGAAGATCCAGAATCGGCGCGACGAACTATTTCAAAAGGACTAGAGCAAATTTATATTTTATATGAAAGAAAATTGCAAACATTGGAAAACGTTTGTAGGTTTGAGTTGAAATGTTTTGTAATGTGAATATAAGGAGCTGATTTACATATAATGAGGTGAAATGTTAAAGGAAGATAGAAAGTAAAAAGGGGGTTATAGAGATGCTAAGAATTTAGTAAAGATGTTTGGAAGTCAGAAGGAGGGAGGGAAGGAGGTTAGTGCTCAGTTGAGCAATGTTTAAGGTTATTGATGTATGTAACAAAATGTGATTATGACAAATATGGAAAACACAATAAAAATTATTACGTATATTTTAAAAAATCAGAGTTTTCCTTCTTTATTATCTGTACATTGGTACCTTGGTTGTCAAACGGCTTGGCTCCCAAACAAATCAGCTCCTGAACGCCAGAAACCTGGAAGCAAGTGTTCCAGTTTGCGAACCTTTTCAGAAACCGAATGTCTGACGCGGCTTCCGATTGAGTGCAGGAGGCTCCTGCAGTCAATCGGAAGCAGCACCTTGGTTTCTGAACGGTTCCGGGAGTCAAACGGATTGAGTTCAGCAACCAAGGAACCACTATATTGTTAAAGATTGGGGGGGTTATATTGTTTTTAATTATATTATAATTTAATTTTTAAGGATTAACTTTTCACACCTTTTTAGCTTTTGGCATTTTATCTGCCTTGCTGTAATTTATGTAAGCTGCCTTGAGTCCCGGGTCCAGCAAAAAGGTGGGATGTAAATAAAGGTCTGTGTAGTTAAGGCTATGGTTTTCCCAGTAGTGATGTATGGAAGTGAGAGCTGGACCATAAAGAAGGCTGATCGCCGAAGAATGGATGCTTTTGAATTCTGGTGCTGGAGGAGACTCCTGAGAGTCCCATGGACTGCAAGAAGATCAAACCTCTCCATTCTGAAGGAAATCAGCCCTGAGTGCTCACTGGAAGGACAGATTGTGAAGTTGAGGCTCCAAGACTTTGGTCACATCATGAGAAGAGAAGACTCCCTGGAAAAGACCCTGATGTTG
Organism: Podarcis vaucheri; assembly: GCF_965113315.1. NCBI lineage: Eukaryota > Metazoa > Chordata > Lepidosauria > Squamata > Lacertidae > Podarcis > Podarcis vaucheri. The sequence continues at coordinate 127,835,038 of NC_138760.1, read as the reverse complement.
GGAAAGGTTGAGGGCGCAAGGAGAAGGGGACGATAGAGGACAAGATGTTCTCGAAGCGACCAGCATGTGTTTGACCAAACTGCGGGAGGCAGTGGAAGACAGGAGGGCCTGGCATGCTCTGGTCCAGGGGGTCACAAAGAGTTGGACACAACTAAACGACTAAACAACAAAATAAATAAACGCTAACCTCATAGTAGCTGTAGTAGCATTTCTGCCTGATATGCTTACTTACCAAGAGAGGCCAGATTCCCACAATTCCACAGTTCTCCATGGCTTCCCTGCGCAGACCCCTCCAGCCTGGGTCCCGCAGAGCCTACTCGGCGTCCGTGGAAGGCCGTGAAATGTACAGCCATCTCCTCAAAGGTCACGAGGTCCTGGAAGGAAGGAAGGAAGGAAGGAAGGAAGGAAGGAAGGAAGGAAGGAGGAAATGTTTACTTCTCACAGGTAAAGCAACAAAAAGGAAGACAGGAAAAGCTGAGGTGCCTTAGCGGATCTCCTGCAAGACCCAAAGCATCATCAGCGGCACTCAAAACCTTCTTAGTGAGCAGCTCTGACAGAAGAAAATGGCTGCCATCTTCAGGTCCAGAGTGATGGGCAGAGGAGAAAAGGCACCCACAGTTCAATTCTGTACCTGTTCTGGCTGCAGGGACGCTGCTTCCAGTCCATCACAAAGAGAAGTAGACATGGGGGAACGCCCCAGGGCCATTTTGCTGTCTCTGAGGGCTGTCCTACTTCCTACAAGGAAGACAAAGAAGGTGGATGATATAGCAGGGTTAGCTAGCCCTCCTTTGGCCCAAGGGCCACCACTGATGGGTCAGTGGACCCCCCTGAGGCCCACATGCCAGTGGTGGGCGTGGCCAATGTATGAGCATGTGCATAAACACACATGTGCAGACCAAGCATGCACATAGGAACATAGGACGCTGCCTCATACAGTGTCAGACCACTGGTAGATCGAGCTCAGGCCTGCAACGACTTCCAGAGCCCCTTGCCGATCTCCTTGCACCCAGGCTTACAATCTCAAAAGACACGGCACAAAAGGAAGGTGGATTGGGAGGGAGGAAGAAATAGGCAAGCAAAGGTTCAAGTTCTCTGAATGATGGCTTAAAGTGGTACAGGGCTGTTTTAAATGTTTAGTGCGGATGGGACCCGTGCTGTAATAGGGCCTTTTCTTACCCAGAGAAGAGGCGCTCCCTTCGGCCTCCTGCATGATCCCCCGGAAGAGTGGCCGCTTTGTGATGTTCAACGGAGCATCTTCTGCCTCTGGGGAATCTGTGGCTGCTTTGGAAAACGTCATCTGTGCCTGAAACAGAAGAAAGGGATATGAGAGAAAAGAGGTCGTAGGAAAAGGGAAGAAATGGAACAGCCAATGGACAAGGGTGTCATTAAATCAAATCAGCAAATATTACATCAAAACCATTTCCAAATTGCCTAGGAATTCAGATTTCCATGTAAACTTATTCTACCTTCCAAACCTTGCAACACACTCCCAAATTTGTCTTTGACAAATGCGCTTAAATGTTCTTAAAAAGGTAAAGGTAAAGGACCCCTGACAGTTAAGTCCAGTCCCGAATGACTTTGGGATTGCGACGCTCATCTTGTTTTATTGGCCAAGGGAGACAACGTTTGTCTGCAGTTTTTTTCCAGGTCATGTGGCCAGCATGACTAAGCCGCTTCTGGTGAACCAGAGCAGCGCACGGAAACGCCGTTTACCTTCCCGCCGGAGCGGTACCTATTTATCTACTTGCACTTTGACGTGCTTTCGAACTGCTAGGTTGGCAGGAGCTGGGACCGAGCGACAGCAGCTCACCCCATCGCAGGGATTCGAACCACCGAGCTTCTGATCAGCAAGCCCTAGGCTCAGTGGTTTAGACCACAGCGCCACCTGCATCCTTAAATGTGCTTAGTCTATTATTATTTGAACTTTCATAAAGTTCACAATTTTCTACACATTTGCATAGGCATGTCTAAATGAGACTGTTTTTAGCAGACACTGAAGTTTACAGTGCCTGATTTCAACAGTTTGAATTCTTTTCGTTTTTAAGTTGATCTGTTGCCACCTGGAGGTTTTTCTATCGGTCTAGAAATGCTTTTAAAGAGACAAGCAATAAATCCCTTATTTGGGCAACATCTGAGAAAAGGTGGGTGGCCGGTGAGACTTTTTAGGGGGCTGTCCCCACACATATTCTCAACCCATTGGAAGTACTAGGATGAAACACTTTCTCACCTGCTCCTCCTCCTGCTTCTTGTGCTCTGCCTGGCTCAGGAGGAAACCTTCGGCCAGGGCCACCGCCTGGGAACTGGACTTTGGGCCACAATCCCTGACCCAGCTCTCCATCTCCGGGGGGAGGACAGCCAGGAACTGCTCCAGGATCACTAAATCCAGGATCTGCTTCTTGGTATGCCGCTCTGGCTTCAGCCACTGGTAGCAGAGGTTGTGGAGTCGGCCGCAAACCTCTCGGGGCCCCTCGGCCTCCTGGTAGCAGAACGCCCTGAAACGCTGGCGTTGTACATCCAAGCTGGCGTTGCCCTCGTCCAGGATCTTCTGCTCTCTTCTTTCCCAGCATTCCTGGCTGCTGCCTCCCGCCTGGACGATTTGGGGGCTTCTTCTCTCTTTGGAGCCGTCCGAGTCTTGCTCTTCCACCTTTGACCTCTGCTCCAGCTCAGCCTCTAACAGGACCCTGATGATCTCCTTGCTCTGATGCCAGTTTCTGTCCGGAGGCAAGGAGGGCCTGAATTTGGGGTGAGGAGACGGCGACGACATCTCCTTGCAAAAAGTGTGGAGTCCTCTGGTGCGCAAGTGTCACACGCCCCTCTCAGGAAGAGGAGTCTGCAAGAAGCACAGGAGGATTCTGGGTATAGACTGGGACTGGTTCCTGCAAGGAAGGCAGATGAGAACCCAAAGAGGACTAGAAACTTGGGTAAAGAGGAGGTGACAACAACATCTTGCAAAGGACTCAAGACCGGAAGGAGCATCTCCACCCCCATCGTTCAGCCTGGATACTGAGGTCCAGCTCCAAGGGCCTTCTGGCGGTTCCGTCACTGTGACGGAACAAGGCAGAGGGCCTTCTAGGTAGTAGTGCCCACCCTGTGGAACGCCCTCCCATCAGAAGTCAAGGAAATAAACAACTACCTGACTTTTAGAAGACATCTGAAGGCAGCCCTGCTTAGGGAAGTTTTTAATGTTTGATGTTTTATCTTGTTTTTAAGCAGCCGAGACCACATAACACTGGTCTTGAAAGACCTACAATGGCTCCCAGTACGTTTCCAAGCACAATTCAAAGTGTTGGTGCTGACCTTTAAAGCCCTAAATGGCCTCAGTCCAGTATACCTGAAGGAGCGTCTCCACCCCCATCGTTCAGCCCGGACACTGAGGTCCAGCGCCGAAGGTCTTCTGGCGGTTCCCTCACTGCGAGAAGCCAAGTTACAGGGAACCAGGCAGAGGGCCTTCTCGGTAGTGGCGCCCGCTCTGTGGAACGCCCTCCCATCAGATGTCAAAGAGAACAACAACTACCAGACTTTTACAAGACATCTGAAGGCAGCCCTCTTTAGGGAAACTTTTAATGTTTAATAGACTACTTTATTTTAATATTCTGTTGGAAGTTACCCAGAGTGACTGGGGAAACGCAGCCAGATGGGCAGGGTATAAATAATAAATTATTATTATTATTATTATTATTATTATTATTATTATTATTATTATTATTATTATTATTATGGGAGCCAACCAGAGTGGCTGGGGAAACCCAGCCCGATGAGCATGGTATTATATTATTATTATTATTAATAATAATAATAATAATAATTTGATGTTTTGTTGTTGTTGTCGTTGTCACACGCAGTGCTATTTTTCTAGAAAAAGAAGCGCCAGAACTCACCACAAATGCCTCCCTTGTTTTCTTAGAATAGCAATGTCACCCACCCAAGTTCCGGTGAGTTCTGGTGGGAGAAAAAGCCCTTTTCACATGCTATGCAAGAAGCACTGGAGGATTCTGAATAGAGACCAGGACCGGTGCCTGCAAAGAAGGAAGAGAAAGGACTAGATACTTGAGTAAGGAGGGAGTGATGACGACATCTTGCAAAGGTCTCAAGTCCTTCAGAGTGAGACCACCGCATGGACCAAATGGTAGGAGGCTTTGCAAGAAGCACTGGAGGATTCTGGGTAGACAGGGTCTCATCCCTGCAAGAAAGGCAAATGAGAACTGCAAGACCTGAGTCTGGAGAACTCAGAGGACTGGAGACGAGAGGCAGTGGGTTTCACAGACCCAAACCCTGATCCGGTGCACATTCAGGCAAGATGACAGAGCATCTCTGGCACTGTAGCAACCCAAATAATCCCTCCCATGCAGGATGCCCCCTCCTCACTGAGCCTGGCTGTGTGTGTGTGTGTGTGTGTGTGTGTGTGTCTGCTGCCCCACCTCACAAAGTGCTCGCTTAGCAGAGGGGAAGCGAGAAGAGAATAAGCACCAAGATGTGGGAATTCCAAAGGAGCCCCAGGTATCGTTTTACGATTTATAGACAAGTGTGACGCAGCAGCTAAAAAAGCCAATGCAATTCTGGGCTGCATCAATAGGAGTATAGCATCTAGATCAAGGGAAGTAAGAGTGCCACTGTATTCTGCTCTGGTCAGACCTCACCTGGAGTACTGTGTCCAGTTCTGGGCACCACAGTTCAAGAAGGACACGGACAAACTGGAACGTGTCCAGAGGAGGGCAACCAAAATGGTCCAAGGCCTGGAAACGATGCCTTATGAGGAACGGCTAAGGGAGCTGGGCATGTTTAGCCTGGAGAAGAGGAGGTTAAGGGGTGATATGATAGCCATGTTCAAATATAGAGAAGGATGTCACATAGAGGAGGGAGAAAGGTTGTTTTCTGCTGCTCCGGAGAAGCGGACACGGAGCAATGGATCCAAACTACAAGAAAGAAGATTCCACCTAAACATTCAGAAGAACTTCCTGACAGTAAGAGCTGTTCGACAGTGGAATTTGCTGCCAAGGAGTGTGGTGGAGTCTCCTACTTTGGAGGTCTTTAAGCAGAGGCTTGACAACCATATGTCAGGAGTGCTCTGATGGTGTTTCCTGCTTGGCAGGGGGTTGGACTCGATGGCCCTTGTGGTCTCTTCCAACTCTATGATTCTATGATTCATGTGGCTTCCCTTGAGATTTAAGATTCTGTTGTTGTTTTCTTTTCTGTATGCTTGATTTGAATTATAGAGCTGTGGAATTGGAAGGGGTCCAGTGGGTCATTTAGTCTGACCCCCTGCGACGCAGGAATCCTGCCCACAGCCGTCCCCGGGAGAGTTTAAACCACCCGCCTTCTGGTTAACAGAGAGACACAATGACCCATTGTGCCATTACTTGAACAGGTCAAGTTTTTATTTTTACGCATATTTCATGTCCAAATGTTTCTGTCCAGCTCCACTCACTATTCATATATTTGCCTTATTAGTACATTTCTAAGTAACCAAACCCCTGTGTTGCAAAGAGAACGTCAGCAATATCTAGGCAACACGATGGCCATGTACATACGCAACAGACAATCTTTATAGAATTCCTTTAAACCATAACAAGGACAAAATGAAATCTTTAGTCTCAAAGTCTCTGAAAATCTTTAAATGAAGCGAGGTACCAAACTTTCTACGATGAAAAACGAGCTGTGAAGCTTTGTGTATTCAGCAAATAGGATGCCCAACACTGAACTGTGATTCCGGATATGGACTACTGTTTCGCTGACGAAGAATTCTTAAATTCTTAAAGGAATTCTATAAAGATTGACTATTGCATATGTACATGGTCATCGTGTTGTGAAGTGAAGGCCCAATACAGGTGTTGATCATGATGTGAGCTGCGCACAGGTGGTCTGAATCGAGCAAGCTACCACCATTCCTGTGGAGCCTCTTTTTATTGAGACAAATATGCAAGCCGGGCAGATACATTTTTGGGCTGTGACCTTTACACATCTTCCGTCCCGAAATCGTGGGGTGGTGGAAAGCTATTTTGGCACCTGTTCCACAGCGTCATTTTCCCCTTGCACAGTGTATGACGTAGGAGACAAAAGGTCTCACGGAAAAACTTACAGACAGGACACCACTGACTCTGAGACCGCAAAAGGTCAGACATAGGGGACAATGTTCTAGACCAGGGGTCTGCAACCCGCGGCTCCGGAGACGCATTTGGCTCTTTTACACCTTTGCCGCGGCTCCGGGGCGGATACTAGCAAGGGGAGGAGGCGCATTGTGCGCCCCGACACTCTCCACTGTGGCGGGCGCTGTACTGGCTGTGACGTCGCATGGGGCGGTACGTGCGTTAGTCATGCACTGCCCTGACGTCACCTTCCCGCCCGCTGTCAGATCGCGGCTCTGGAGATATATTTGTTTTAAATGTTGCAATGGTTTTGCGGCTCCCAGTTTTTTTTTTCCTTCAGAAACGGGTCCAAGTGGCTCTTTTTGTCTTAAAGGTTGCAGACCCCTGTTCTAGACAGATTGTGGCTTGTCTGAGGGGGAGTTTTCCCTGCACCCCAGGGTCACGCGTGCAGGCAGATTGTGGCTGCCTGCTGGCAGGGAAGTGTGCTCCCTCCGGACCCCACTCCCCGCTCCGCGATATCCCTACAGTGTTGCCTAGATCAGTGTTTTTCAACCACTGTTCCGTGGCACACTAGTGTGCCGCGAGATGTTGCCTGGTGTGCCATGGGAAAAATTGAAAAATTTAAAAAAAGGTCAAATTTTCGCCCACTAGGCAGGCGCCGGACTGTGTCCACCCTATTTTCCATCCGTCCTGGGTGGGGATCAGATCGGATGAGAGTGGACAGGCGGTCCGCTCTCATCCGATTCCCCATAGAGAGCAGCGGGGCTCTGACATCTCCCTCTCCACACACAGTAGTGGTGTGCCTCGTGATTTTTTTCATGAAACAAGTGTGCCTTTGCCCAAAAAAGGTTGAAAAACACTGGCCTAGATATTGCTGACATTATTAATACATTTGGCTTTGGTTTGTATGCATATCATTTCCCCACCAACCTAAAGACACACAAATACAACGCCCCAAAAGTAGTGAGTAACATATTTATACTGATGCAGAACGGAGTAAGAATGGAATGAATGCAGATGGGTCCGTTGCAAAGCCCATCTCCCTTTGGAGGTGTGGGGTGGGGTGGAGGAGATCTCCCCAGTCTTTCCTCCTCCTCCTTACCACCCCAAAGCTCCCCGCCCCCCATTTCACTCCCAGATAATCCTTTACGTGCTTTTCACTCCGCTGGTTTCCTTGGAGATGGAGAAGAGGCAACAGATGAGGTGGTTGCTCGGGGTGACGCCTCAAAAATTTGGGCTTAAATCTGGGTTAATGCCAGACCCAGAAAAGGCCCACCGTCCTATGCTATGGGGCGGGGAATCTCAGGCGCTCTTTTCCCCCAGGAATTGCTCACCCCTTTGCATCGTCCCTCCTCCAGCCCTCGGGGTTCCCTTGCACCCCAAATGCCCTTTGCATTTGCTTTTAACACACAGAGCCTCCCCCCCAATCCCGCCCTCATTTTCCCCTCCTTCCATCGCCCCCCCCCCCCACTTCCATTGCGCCTCCCCACCCAAATGCACTTTGCACTCACCCCGATCCCTTGGAGAGGTGGGCGGGGAAGGGGCGCGAAGGCTGCAGGTGGGGGGGGAGGAGGAGGGAGATGGGGGGGCAGGAAGTGGGTGCTGCCTAGCTGCGTTTCTAGGCATCCGGACTCTCTCCCATTAACCCTGGGGTGGGTTTATTTATTTATTTTTGTCTTGCCACTCAACGCTGACTGCAGCCACCGCCGTTTCCAAATCATTTGATCCGGCTAAGGCTTTTGGGGTTCCTTCGCTCGCACCCCGTAATATAACCTGAGCAACAGCACGAAACTCCTTTGCAAGGTCTGCCTCTCCAGAAGACCTCGCTGCAAATATTTATTTCATGTGCTGAGCAAGGGAAAGGGGTGAGAAGAAGGTGGGGGAAAGGGGTGATTTGTGCAGTCCGTTTCCTGGCCAACACCAAATTCTGGGGGTGACCCCGGCCAGGCTTGTTGCTTCATCTGTGCCTGGGAGGAGGAGAAGGAATCATCTGGCGGTGAGTTCCAGAGGCTATATATATATATATATATATAATTGTGTGTGTGTGTGTGTATACATATATATATATATATATATGTGTATACATATATATATTTGTGCAGGTTTTGGTGTCTTCGGGTGTCTTCCCGTGTAAGAGTCGGGGTGTCTGTGCGACGTTTCGACGAGGTCTCACTCGTCATCTTCAGGCTGGTGCTTTCGGCTTCTTGTTACTGGAACAGAGCAGAGTCTGGTGTTTGAGTTCCTATAAATACTGTTGAGGGGTGTGGTGTATAGCCTCCAACGTTCTGGGCAGAGAGGAAGTTCCTAGATTAGTGTGCCTTTTCTTCTTTTGTTCCTTAATTACTTGAGGGATATCTTGGGTGATTTCATGAGTGATATTCTGAATATCACTGGGTGGGTCATTAAGTGTAGATTAGTTGCTAAAGCTTTCGTGTCTTGACCTCTTGAGCTTGTGAAGAGTTTTTCTGAGAAGATGGCTGTGCTGCATTTAGTTGTGCTCTGGCTTGGCTTCGTGTATAGGGGCGAGCTGTGGTTTTGTGCCTTGTGCCAGCCAGATCTGTGTAGGGATTGCAGGGGGGTGCAGCATCCGGAGGTGCCACTATAGTTTGGCTACTGGATGGAGTCTGTAATATGTCTGTGGAGAGGGTCTGGGTTTGGGTCTGGTGTGGTTGATTGGTGACGGCGTTCTGTGTGCCTCTGGTTCTGGTGTCGGTTTTTGTGGGGAGGGCTAATTTCCAGATGTCTGGTAGGCGGGACGTGTCGTCACGCTTGTTCATGTTGTGAGGGTGTTTCTCTATCTCGATGGCTTCCATGATTATTCTCTTGTGGTGATGTTCCATGTTAAAGAGCAATTTGGAATCTGCAAAATTAATTTCGTGTCCTGTTTCTTTCATGTGTTGGAAAAGAGAGGAAGTTTTTTCTTCTTTTTTGACGGCATTCTTGTGTTCTGCGATACGTGCATTTATTCGTCTGTTTGTTTGTCCAATGTACGTGGCTGGGCAGACTTTGCAGGGTATTTCATAGACCCCTTGGTTTTCCAGCTGGATTTTGTCTTTTGGGTTTCTGAGGATATTGGCTATTTTTTGGTTGGTGCAGAAGGCTGTTTTGATATTGTGTTTATGGAGGATTTTGCTGATTTTGTCTGTAGTGCCCTTGATATAAGGAAGGAGGGCCATGCCATTGTTTTCTTCTGTGTCTTGGTTTTTGGGGGGTGTTTCTTTTTGGATTAGCTTCGTAACCCTGTTTTTCTGGTATCCATTGGCGATTAACACATTTGAGAGATTCTGTAACTCAGTTGTCAAGTGGTCTTTGTCAGCCAGGCGTTTGGTTCTGGAGATGAGAGTCTTGGCTACGGAGTTTATTTGTGCAGGGTGGTGGTGTGATTGTGCATGTAAGTAGCGGTTGGTGTGTGTTTTTTTCCGGTAGATAGTGTGTCCTAGGGAGCCATCAGGTTTTTTGTAGATTAGGACGTCAAGAAAGGGGAGTTGGTTGTTGTCTTCTATTTCCATAGTGAATTGTATTTTGGGGTGTAGGCTGTTGAGATGTGTGAGGAAGCTATCTAGTTTTTCTTTCCCGTGTGGCCAAATTACAAAGGTGTCGTCAACATATCTGAGCCAAAGTTTGGGTTTGTGTTCTGACTTGTCTAAAGCATTGGTTTCAAAGTGTTCCATGTACAAATTTGCGATGACCGGTGAGAGGGGTGATCCCATAGGTGCTCCTTCTATCTGTTTGTATCTTTGTCCATTGTGGATGAAGTACGTGTTGGTTAGGCAGTGGTTGGTCAGGTCCAGGATGTATTTGGGGGGGTTGTATTTGTTTTGAATGGCTGTCAAGGCTTCATTAATGGGCACTTGAGTGAAGAGAGATACAACATCGAAGCTCACAAGTAGGTCATCGGGATGTAGGTATTGTTTCTTTATTGTTTCTATGAACTGGAAGGAGTTAGTAACGTGTGAAGCGATGGATTCTGCATAGGGCTGAAGTTGCTTAGCGAGAAATTTAGCGAGATTTTGTAGAGGTGAGCCTATGGAGCTGACTATTGGTCTGAGTGGTGTTCCTTCTTTGTGTATCTTGGGGAGACCGTAGAGTTTGGGGCATCTGGATGATTTTTCTCTGGGGATGATTCTTAGCTGGATTTCTTCACTGATAGGAGAGGCTTTTATTTTGGATTTGGTGGTTTTTTCCAGATAGGTGGTGGGATCTGTTTTTATAGGTTGGTAGGTAGGGTCTTGGAGTAGATTTGATAGTTTTGCTTGGTAGTCCGATGTGTTCATCACAACAGTGGCGTTGCCTTTGTCTGCTGGGAGAATGATTATGTTGTTGTCTTTCCTCAGGTTGGTGAGTGCTTTCTGTTCTTCTTTGTGTAAATTGCTTCTGGGTGGTTTGCTGGAGCAGAGGATGTTGGTGACTTCAAGTCTGATTTTATTGGCTTCATCTGGGTCGATTTTGGTCAGGCTAGCTTCGACTCCGCATATGATGTTTTCCGTGGGGATGCGTCTCGGGGCGACTGCAAAGTTGAAACCTTTGGAGAGTACTTTGGTTTCAGTTGGGGTGAGGATCCTGTCTGATATGTTATGTACTGTTTGTTTCATGGGTTGTTGTGGAGGGTGGCTGGGCTTCTGGCGTTTCTCTAGTTTGTAGAGTTTGTTGGTGTGTCTGTCTGTCTTATGTGAGGTCTCAGTTTCAGCTCTCCAGACGGCTAGTTGTTTGCATTTGTCCCAGAGTGCAGGGTGGATTTTGTTACATAGTTTGAGGTGAAGAGTGAGCAGATCTTTGTTGGTTTGGTTTAGTAGGTATCTTTTCTTATGTATTTCGTTTCTGATTAGGGATAGTTCAGTTCGTTTCAGGATCCTTTCGGTAGCTGGGGTTTTAGAGTGGAATTTAAGTTGGAAGCATGTGGGAGTTAAGTTGTTGTCTCGGCAGTTGCGTAGGAACAGGAGATCACATAAGATGGTGGCTCTTCGGATTTCTAGTTTCTCGTAGGTTCTTGTCAGCTGGAAGGTTTCCTCCCCGTAGAGGTGAGATATTTGCTTTCGTAGATTTTCACGGGTACAGGAATGCAGGTTTTGGTGTCTTCGGGTGTCTTCCCGTGTAAGAGTCGGGGTGTCTGTGCGACGTTTCGACGAGGTCTCACTCGTCATCTTCAGGCTGGTGCTTTCGGCTTCTTGTTCACATAAGATGGTGGCTCTTCGGATTTCTAGTTTCTCGTAGGTTCTTGTCAGCTGGAAGGTTTCCTCCCCGTAGAGGTGAGATATTTGCTTTCGTAGATTTTCACGGGTACAGGAATGCAGGTTTTGGTGTCTTCGGGTGTCTTCCCGTGTAAGAGTCGGGGTGTCTGTGCGACGTTTCGACGAGGTCTCACTCGTCATCTTCAGGCTGGTGCTTTCGGCTTCTTGTTCACATAAGATGGTGGCTCTTCGGATTTCTAGTTTCTCGTAGGTTCTTGTCAGCTGGAAGGTTTCCTCCCCGTAGAGGTGAGATATTTGCTTTCGTAGATTTTCACGGGTACAGGAATGCAGGTTTTGGTGTCTTCGGGTGTCTTCCCGTGTAAGAGTCGGGGTGTCTGTGCGACGTTTCGACGAGGTCTCACTCGTCATCTTCAGGCTGGTGCTTTCGGCTTCTTGTTCACATAAGATGGTGGCTCTTCGGATTTCTAGTTTCTCGTAGGTTCTTGTCAGCTGGAAGGTTTCCTCCCCGTAGAGGTGAGATATTTGCTTTCGTAGATTTTCACGGGTACAGGAATGCAGGTTTTGGTGTCTTCGGGTGTCTTCCCGTGTAAGAGTCGGGGTGTCTGTGCGACGTTTCGACGAGGTCTCACTCGTCATCTTCAGGCTGGTGCTTTCGGCTTCTTGTTCACATAAGATGGTGGCTCTTCGGATTTCTAGTTTCTCGTAGGTTCTTGTCAGCTGGAAGGTTTCCTCCCCGTAGAGGTGAGATATTTGCTTTCGTAGATTTTCACGGGTACAGGAATGCAGGTTTTGGTGTCTTCGGGTGTCTTCCCGTGTAAGAGTCGGGGTGTCTGTGCGACGTTTCGACGAGGTCTCACTCGTCATCTTCAGGCTGGTGCTTTCGGCTTCTTGTTCACATAAGATGGTGGCTCTTCGGATTTCTAGTTTCTCGTAGGTTCTTGTCAGCTGGAAGGTTTCCTCCCCGTAGAGGTGAGATATTTGCTTTCGTAGATTTTCACGGGTACAGGAATGCAGGTTTTGGTGTCTTCGGGTGTCTTCCCGTGTAAGAGTCGGGGTGTCTGTGCGACGTTTCGACGAGGTCTCACTCGTCATCTTCAGGCTGGTGCTTTCGGCTTCTTGTTCACATAAGATGGTGGCTCTTCGGATTTCTAGTTTCTCGTAGGTTCTTGTCAGCTGGAAGGTTTCCTCCCCGTAGAGGTGAGATATTTGCTTTCGTAGATTTTCACGGGTACAGGAATGCAGGTTTTGGTGTCTTCGGGTGTCTTCCCGTGTAAGAGTCGGGGTGTCTGTGCGACGTTTCGACGAGGTCTCACTCGTCATCTTCAGGCTGGTGCTTTCGGCTTCTTGTTCACATAAGATGGTGGCTCTTCGGATTTCTAGTTTCTCGTAGGTTCTTGTCAGCTGGAAGGTTTCCTCCCCGTAGAGGTGAGATATTTGCTTTCGTAGATTTTCACGGGTACAGGAATGCAGGTTTTGGTGTCTTCGGGTGTCTTCCCGTGTAAGAGTCGGGGTGTCTGTGCGACGTTTCGACGAGGTCTCACTCGTCATCTTCAGGCTGGTGCTTTCGGCTTCTTGTTCACATAAGATGGTGGCTCTTCGGATTTCTAGTTTCTCGTAGGTTCTTGTCAGCTGGAAGGTTTCCTCCCCGTAGAGGTGAGATATTTGCTTTCGTAGATTTTCACGGGTACAGGAATGCAGGTTTTGGTGTCTTCGGGTGTCTTCCCGTGTAAGAGTCGGGGTGTCTGTGCGACGTTTCGACGAGGTCTCACTCGTCATCTTCAGGCTGGTGCTTTCGGCTTCTTGTTCACATAAGATGGTGGCTCTTCGGATTTCTAGTTTCTCGTAGGTTCTTGTCAGCTGGAAGGTTTCCTCCCCGTAGAGGTGAGATATTTGCTTTCGTAGATTTTCACGGGTACAGGAATGCAGGTTTTGGTGTCTTCGGGTGTCTTCCCGTGTAAGAGTCGGGGTGTCTGTGCGACGTTTCGACGAGGTCTCACTCGTCATCTTCAGGCTGGTGCTTTCGGCTTCTTGTTCACATAAGATGGTGGCTCTTCGGATTTCTAGTTTCTCGTAGGTTCTTGTCAGCTGGAAGGTTTCCTCCCCGTAGAGGTGAGATATTTGCTTTCGTAGATTTTCACGGGTACAGGAATGCAGGTTTTGGTGTCTTCGGGTGTCTTCCCGTGTAAGAGTCGGGGTGTCTGTGCGACGTTTCGACGAGGTCTCACTCGTCATCTTCAGGCTGGTGCTTTCGGCTTCTTGTTCACATAAGATGGTGGCTCTTCGGATTTCTAGTTTCTCGTAGGTTCTTGTCAGCTGGAAGGTTTCCTCCCCGTAGAGGTGAGATATTTGCTTTCGTAGATTTTCACGGGTACAGGAATGCAGGTTTTGGTGTCTTCGGGTGTCTTCCCGTGTAAGAGTCGGGGTGTCTGTGCGACGTTTCGACGAGGTCTCACTCGTCATCTTCAGGCTGGTGCTTTCGGCTTCTTGTTCACATAAGATGGTGGCTCTTCGGATTTCTAGTTTCTCGTAGGTTCTTGTCAGCTGGAAGGTTTCCTCCCCGTAGAGGTGAGATATTTGCTTTCGTAGATTTTCACGGGTACAGGAATGCAGGTTTTGGTGTCTTCGGGTGTCTTCCCGTGTAAGAGTCGGGGTGTCTGTGCGACGTTTCGACGAGGTCTCACTCGTCATCTTCAGGCTGGTGCTTTCGGCTTCTTGTTCACATAAGATGGTGGCTCTTCGGATTTCTAGTTTCTCGTAGGTTCTTGTCAGCTGGAAGGTTTCCTCCCCGTAGAGGTGAGATATTTGCTTTCGTAGATTTTCACGGGTACAGGAATGCAGGTTTTGGTGTCTTCGGGTGTCTTCCCGTGTAAGAGTCGGGGTGTCTGTGCGACGTTTCGACGAGGTCTCACTCGTCATCTTCAGGCTGGTGCTTTCGGCTTCTTGTTCACATAAGATGGTGGCTCTTCGGATTTCTAGTTTCTCGTAGGTTCTTGTCAGCTGGAAGGTTTCCTCCCCGTAGAGGTGAGATATTTGCTTTCGTAGATTTTCACGGGTACAGGAATGCAGGTTTTGGTGTCTTCGGGTGTCTTCCCGTGTAAGAGTCGGGGTGTCTGTGCGACGTTTCGACGAGGTCTCACTCGTCATCTTCAGGCTGGTGCTTTCGGCTTCTTGTTCACATAAGATGGTGGCTCTTCGGATTTCTAGTTTCTCGTAGGTTCTTGTCAGCTGGAAGGTTTCCTCCCCGTAGAGGTGAGATATTTGCTTTCGTAGATTTTCACGGGTACAGGAATGCAGGTTTTGGTGTCTTCGGGTGTCTTCCCGTGTAAGAGTCGGGGTGTCTGTGCGACGTTTCGACGAGGTCTCACTCGTCATCTTCAGGCTGGTGCTTTCGGCTTCTTGTTACTGGAACAGAGCTTGTCAGCTGGAAGGTTTATAATAAATATTCATAAATGTACCGACCAAGCACGTACATGTGGACCACATGTCTGGAGCAGAACAGGAAGACCTCCCTGAAACCATTTTGACTCTCAAACTGACCAGATGTTTTCTCTACAAGGAGGGAACCTTCCCATTGTCTCAGGAATTGGGAAATCACCGTCTCAAAGAAATGGCCAGACTACCAGGAAAGGCGATCAGATAAGGCGTTATCAGATAACCTGGCAAACAGGAAAAACAACAACATTCAAATTTCTGTTGTAGATCACCTTTTCTGTGATGTAGGTATGATGTTTCTGGCGGGTGGTCTGGAGCTCCAGGGCAGGGAATTTAAAATGTCTATATAAGGGCAGGCACACCTTCGTTCTGGGTCCTCCTTTCCTGCGTGTGAGGGGAGTACCCTGTTGCAACAGTTCAATAAAGATCCGGCTTACGAGCTGCTTTGCTTCTCAGTACTGTGGTACCTCGGGTTACATACGCTTCAGGTTACAGACTCCGCTAACCCAGAAATAGTACCTTGGGTTAAGAACTTCGCTTCAGGATGAGAGCAGAAATTGCGTGGCGGCAGCGTGGCGGCAGCAGGAGGTCCCATTAGCTAAAGTGGTGCTTCAGGTTAAGAAAAGTTTCAGGTTAAGTACGGACCTCCAGAACGAATTAAATACTTAACCCAAGGTACTACTGTATTCTCTGGTTGACCTCTGTTATTTTCTCCGACCGATGGAGAACCTACAAAGGACTCTTGGACACCCCATTAGGGAATAAGGGCAGATTTTTGTTTATTGCACCTGCTTTGCAGGGGGTTGGTCTGGATGACCCTTGGGGTTCCCTTTCAGCTCTACAAGCCTATGATTCTACGATGGGGCTTCCTACGTCCTTGCAGAGCCTACTTTACTGCAAGCTGTTTCTGGCCAAGGGAGGGGACAGCTCAGAAACCCAGTCAAGGGGATCCCCCCAAAATTTAGGCATCTGCAGTGCGCCCCCTTGGCTCCTGGCGCAGAGAGGGAGAGAGGCGTCAGCTTGGTGCGTTCGGCTTGCCAAGGGTTAAAAACAAGGGAGCTGGATTCCTAGAGAGGACGGGGAAATAAAGTGGGGGGGCGAAGTCCTCCAGAGCAAAAGCACCTCCCTCTGAATGCAAAGGGAGCTGGCGGCGGCTTTTGTGTCTGAAGTGCCGTAGGGATCTGGTGAGTCTTCTCGGCTTTCTTCCATAGCATGCATTGGGGAGAAAGGGGGTGTCCCAGGGCTGCAGGGGGAGCATGCATGGGGGGGGTGTTCAGCTAATGCTGGGGGGGCAGCCACCCGGCCACCACCCCCCCCAAATCAGGGAGCAGAAGTCCCCCCCTCCCTCTCTGCAAAGCCAGGGAGGGGGCGAGTTTGCAATAGGTCTGCAGCTCTAGTCTCCCTTTGCCACTTTGGGGAGGGGGTGGGTCTTTAAGGAGGGGGAACGGAATGCAAAGAAACCACATTTGGCAAAACAAAAAAATTCCTTCCAGTAGCACCTTAAAGACCAACTAAGTTAGTTCTTGGTATGAGCTTTCGTGTGCATGCACACTTCTTCAGATACACTGAAACAGAAGTTGCCAGATCCTTCTATATAGTGAGAAGGTGGGGAGGGGTATTACTCAGAAGGGTGGTGGGAATGGGTGATTGGCAGATAGCTGAGATGAGCCTGTTGACGACTCTTAATTTCCTGTAAAACCTATTGCAGTCGTTAAGAGTCGTCAACAGGCTCATCTCAGCTATCTGCCAATCTCCCATTCCCACCACCCTTCTGAGTAATACCCCTCCCCACCTTCTCACTATATAGAAGGATCTGGCAACTTCTGTTTCAGTGTATCTGAAGAAGTGTGCATGCACACGAAAGCTCATACCAAGAACTAACTTAGTTGGTCTTTAAGGTGCTACTGGAAGGATTTTTTTTATTTTGACTATGGCAGACCAACACGGCTACCTATCTGTAACTGAAACCACATTTGGGAATAAGTCGCATCGGTAGCAGAGGTCGTAGCCGGGCGGAAACATTTGGGCATAGAATACACGTTTTTTAAATAAAAAATGAATACCTGACCTATGGAGAGGAAAAGAAATAATGGCCGTTGGGAAATTGAGGAAAGAAAGCGCTTTCCCCTGCTGCGGTGCGTAGTCAGAACTGTGGAACTCGCGGCTGCAGGAGATGGGCAGCAACCGTGCTTCTGACCGGCAGTTGCTGGGTGGAGAAAATAATAATATCCTCCAACATTTCTCCTGTGAAAATAGGGATGCCCTATTTAGTGGGACGTGGGTAGCGCTGTGGGTTAAACCACAGAGCCTGGGGCTTGCGGATCAGAAGGTTGGCAGTTCGAATCCCCGCAATGGGGTGAGCTCCTGTTGCTTGGTCCCAGCTTCTGCCAACCTAGCAGTTTGAAAGCACGTCAAAGTGCAAGTAGATAAATAGGTACCGCTCCAGCGGGAAGGTAAACTGCGTTTCCGTGCGCTGCTCTGGTTCGCCAGAAGCGGCTTAGTCATGCTGGCCACATGACCTGGAAAACTGTCTGCGGACAAACATCAGCTCCCTCGGCCAATAAAGCGAGATGAGCGCCGCAACCCCAGAGTCAGTCACGACTGGACATAATGTCAGGGGTCCCTTTACCTTTATTCCTATTTTATTTTAACCCCATCAATTCCCAGGGTTCCCTGGCAAGAAGGGTTGATTGTTAAACCACTCTAGGGATGGCAGCCATGTAACTGGGATGCATGTGTGGATCTGGGTGGGTGTCTCCTAGCAACACACTGCATCCTTAAAATATGGTGCCCAGGATCCTTTGGAGGATGCCATGACTCTTTAAAATATATAGTGCAGACGAGGCCTGTATATTTGTTTTCTTAAGGTTTGTTTTCTTCCTCTCCTGCTGTAAAGTGTGTGTGGTTAGTTATGCAAAACCTCAAAGGGTGGGGGGAAGCCTGCAAATTCCGACAGGCTCCCGCACCCCACTTTCTTGAGGCTCTATGTGTGTATTATTGAGGCATTTCCCCCCACATTTGTGGCTTTATGTTATTGTTGTTGAGGTTGTTATTATTGCCATGGGTGTAGGCCTGAGGGGAGGGCAGCTGCCCCTCCCTATCAAGTAAATAAATAAAAACACTTAACTAATAGTAGAAAGCTTTTGACTGATTTTTCTGAACACTTGGGGTCAACAGAAAGTAATTTAAAACAACTATTGCCAAGACATTTCATTCCAAATCTGATAGGCAGATCCAGACAGAGAATGATGGCAGGTGGGTGTCCTGCCCCCTCCAACATTTACCGTAAATCCTGACTACGCCCATGATTATTGCTGTTGCTATTATTACGACATTTATTACCCAGGACAGGTTTAGAATTCAGTATATTTAAAAGAGTTGGAACAAATTAGAATCACGGGAATAGGGTGGGTCCAGAAAGCACATGGATCAGGTGTCAGAGGAGAAGGCGCCAGGCGTGTCCCTCTGGGGAAGGAACTCCCTAACCTAGGAACCGCCGCAAGGATGCCCTCTCTTGTACCACAACCACCTCAAACTCTTGAGGGTGGTGAAACTACAAAGAGGGGCCAGTGTGGTGTAGTGGTTAAGAGCGGTAGACTCGTAATCTGGTGAACCGGGTTTGCGTCTCCGCTCCTCCACCTGCAGCTGCTGGGTGACCTTGGGCCAGTCACACTTCTTTGAAGTCTCTCAGCCCCATTCACCCCACAGAGTGTTTGTTGTGGGGGAGGAAGGGAAAGGAGAATGTTAACCGCTTTGAGACTCCTTAGGGTAGTGATAAAGCAGGATATCAAGTCCAAACTCTTCTTCTTCTTCTTCTTCTTCTCTGCCAACCTGAACACCCAAGATGGTCTGTGGGAAGGAGGTGGGTCTTCAGATATTTGGGACCTAAGTGAGCGCCTTTAATAGGACACCTGAGCTTCAGGTGACAATGTTAGCTCCAGGAGTACCCTCAAGCATATATGGCTGGGGGTTAAATGATGTAACATCATCGTCATTATTATTATTATTAAACCACCCATCACCCTAATTTCCATGGGCAAGTTACAACATGAAAACGCTACTACTACTACTACTAATTATTATTATTATTACTACTACTACTATTTATTGAATTTATATACCGCCCTATACCCGGGGGTCTCAGGGCGGTTCACAAAATAAAATCAAGATCTAAAACAACAAAATACCAAATAAAAACAAAAACAACAATCCAATAGCCACCCCCAAAACAAAACATTTTAAAAGGGCATGGGGTGTAAATAGCGTCAACCAAAGGCCTGGTTGAAAAGGAACGCTTTTGCCTGGTGCCGAAAGGTGTATAATGAAAGCGCAAGGCGAACGTCCCTGGGGAGAGCATTCCACAGACTGGGAGCCACTGCAAAGAAGGCCCTGTTCTCACATTGCCGCCCTCTGAACCTCTTGAGGAGGGGGCACACGAAGGAGGGCCTCAGAAGATAGGTTCATATGGAAAGAGGTGGTCCTTGAGTTATTGCGGACCTGACCCGTTGTTTGTTGTTGTTGTGTTGTTGTCATTGTCGTCATTATTATTATTATGGCATCCATCTGACTGCATTGCCCCAGCCACACTGGACAGCTTCCAGTTTAAAACAACTGACAATCACAGAGTCTGGGCTGGTGCAGTCTAGCCCTGGTTCCTAGCAAGGTGCATCTATGCTTGCTCGGGGAACATTTTGCTTCTCCTGATAGTGTTTAAGTTTTACAACAGAATTGTGTATTTGCTCTGTAGGTTTGGTAGCACCTCAAATTAGGACAGACAGAACTTGGCATAAGACAAAGGGATTCCTTCAGATCCTTTGGAGGCTTCCTGAGAGCCCAGATGGATGAACAAGACTCAGCTGGCCCTGAAGCAGGAAGGGGCAATGCCATCCAAACTGGGAGCAGTGGGGGATTCTGGGAAAACTCTGTGCAGAAGATCCTAGGTGAGGAGGACACCCCCAGCTCAAATGCCCAGAGCCAGCAGTTCAGGCAGTTCTGCTACCAGGAGGCCGAGGGACCCCGAGACGTTTGCAGCCGACTCCACCACCTTTACCGCCAGTGGCTGAAGCCAGAAAGGCACACGAAAGCTCAGATGCTGGACCTGGTGATCTTGGAGCAGTTCTTGGCTATCCTTCCACCGGAGATGGAGAGCTGGGTGAGGGAATGTGGAGCGGAGACCAGTTCCCAGGCGGTGGCCCTGGCCGAAGGTTTCCTCCTGAGTCAGGCTGAGCAGCAGGTGAGAGGGACTTTCCTCTGGATGATCCCAAGGGGCTCAGAACATGAGGGAGAATCTCCCAAAATTCTCTACTAATTCCCCATCCCTTTTTTGAAAAGCATCCCGATACCCTTAAAGTTTTTACCTCTGCCGTTGTTTTTCTAATTCTTCTCCCCATTCTCTGTTTTGGATCTTTGTTGCTCTTACAGAAAAAGGATCTATTTGCAGAAATGGGCACTGGCTACTCTGAGGCGAAGAAGACTCAGTTGGAAACCAGAGAAAGGCCACTGGGTAAGGATGAATCCTTTTTTTCTCTCTCCGTTTGGTCACATCCTGTTGATTTTGAAACTAATCTGTGAGTCCTTTTCATAGCTGTCAACTTTTCCCTTTTCTTGCGAGGAATCCTATTCGGAATAAGGGAATTTCCCTTAAAAAAAAGGTAAACGTTGACAGCTATGGTCTTTTAATAATAATAATAATAATAATAAATTTTTATTTATATCCCGCCCTCCCCAACCGAAGCCGGGCTCAGGGCGGCTAACAACAATAAAACAGTATAAAAGTATAGCATAAACAACACTCTAAAATCATTCATTATAAAATTAATTTTACACTTGGGTCCAAAAGCCCAAGGGAGGAGAGATGTATTTTTACACAACTAAAGTATAAAATGGGTGTAAACATGCACATGCAGTCAGCAGGTGAGACCGTTTTGAAGGCCCACCTGTACTTAGAGATGCTCTGCTTAACCTCTAAGAGAATGGCTTCCCAAATTACCTTTGTCTCTCGCAGGTGACAGAATGATGCCAGCAAGACCTCCTCATCCATCATTTCATGGTGGCCGAGGGGAAGCAGCGGCTGTGGAACCAGGTCAGGTAAGAGAAAGGAGCATTGTGGGGAAAGAGGCTGAAGAGAGGTGCAGTTGGGTGCCTCTGGGCTCGAACGAATTTCTCTCCTCCTCTTTGGTTCTGTCAAAGCTGCCCTTAACAAAAGCTGGAAAAGCTATTCAATAAGGTTTATGTGCTAAGAATAAAAGCCGCCTCACCTTAACTAGCCTTCTGAATATCATTAGTATCATTTATCGGGACTTGGAGTTTTATTTATATATTCATCGTTTAATACTAAAATAGGCTTCTAAGTAGTTTGCAAACCACAGCAAACAGTGGCCAGGATTCACCTAACCACCCCATCAGTTGCACCATAGGACTTTCGCCATTTCCTTCCGCCGCCGCCCCCCCTTATGCCCCTTGAAGTTGGCTTTCGGGCATCCCCCCCCCAAAAAAGGCACTTGGAGAGAGTGGAGAGGGGATCCTTCCATCTTGCGAACTTGAATGCCCACGCAGACAGAATGATTTGGAAAGCAGACTGTTGAGTTCCACCCATTTATACAATGATTAATGCCCACCATTAAAATGCACAACAAAAAAATCTCATTAAAACATTAAAATAAGCACGCATAATTAAAATGTGCAGCAAAACAATTCCATTAAAACAACAAACTATATATATATATATATATATATATATATATATATATATATATATGCTTTCGTAGATTTTCACGGGTACAGGAATGCAGGTTTTGGTGTCTTCGGGTGTCTTCCCGTGTAAGAGTCGGGGTGTCTGTGCGACGTTTCGACGAGGTCTCACTCGTCATCTTCAGGCTGGTGTTTTCGGCTTCTAGTTACTGGAACAGAAGCCGAAAACACCAGCCTGAAGATGACGAGTGAGACCTCGTCGAAACGTCGCACAGACACCCCGACTCTTACACGGGAAGACACCCGAAGACACCAAAACCTGCATATATATATATATATATATATATATATATATGCTTTCGTAGATTTTCACGGGTACAGGAATGCAGGTTTTGGTGTCTTCGGGTGTCTTCCCGTGTAAGAGTCGGGGTGTCTGTGCGACGTTTCGACGAGGTCTCACTCGTCATCTTCAGGCTGGTGCTTTCGGCTTCTTGTTACTGGAACAGAGCAGAATCTGGTGTTTGAGTTCCTATAAATACTGTTGAGGGGTGTGGTGTATAGCCTCCAACGTTCTGGGCAGAGAGGAAGTTCCTAGATTAGTGTGCCTCTTCTTCTTTTGTTCCTTAATTACTTGAGGGATATCTTGAGTGATTTCATGAGTGATATTCTGGATACCACTGGGTGGGTCATTAAGTGAGGATTAGTTGCTAAAGCTTTTGTGTCTTGACCTCTTGAGCTTGTGAAGAGTTTTTCTGAGAAGATGGCTGTGCTGCATTTAGTTGTGCTCTGGCTTGGCTTCGTGTATAGGGGCGAGCTGTGGTTTTGTGCCTTGTGCCAGCCAGATCTGTGTAGGGATTGCAGGGGGGTGCAGCATCCGGAGGTGCCACTATAGTTTGGCTACTGGATGGAGTCTGTAATATGTCTGTGGAGAGGGTCTGGGTTTGGGTCTGGTGTAGTTGATTGGTGACGGCGTTCTGTGTGCCTCTGGTTCTGGTGTCGGTTTTTGTGGGGAGGGCTAATTTCCAGATGTCTGGCAGGCGGGACGTGTCGTCACGCTTGTTCATGTTGTGAGGGTGTTTCTCTATCTCGATGGCTTCCATGATTATTCTCTTGTGGTGATGTTCCATGTTAAAGAGCAATTTGGAATCTGCAAAATTAATTTCCTGTCCTGTTTCTTTCATGTGTTGGAAAAGAGAGGAAGTTTTTTCTTCTTTTTTGACGGCATTCTTGTGTTCTGCGATACGTGCATTTATTCGTCTGTTTGTTTGTCCAATGTACGTGGCTGGGCAGACTTTGCAGGGTATTTCATAGACCCCTTGGTTTTCCGGCTGGATTTTGTCTTTTGGGTTTCTGAGGATATTGGCTATTTTTTTTTTTTTAAGTAATTAAAATCAAGTAATTAAGGAACAAAAGAAGAAGAGGCACACTAATCTAGGAACTTCCTCTCTGCCCAGAACGTTGGAGGCTATACACCACACCCCTCAACAGTATTTATAGGAACTCAAACACCAGATTCTGCTCTGTTCCAGTAACAA
Organism: Podarcis vaucheri; assembly: GCF_965113315.1. Taxonomy (NCBI): domain Eukaryota; kingdom Metazoa; phylum Chordata; class Lepidosauria; order Squamata; family Lacertidae; genus Podarcis; species Podarcis vaucheri. The sequence continues at coordinate 127,812,109 of NC_138760.1, read as the reverse complement.
GAAGCCGAAAGCACCAGCCTGAAGATGACGAGTGAGACCTCGTCGAAACGTCGCACAGACACCCCGACTCTTACACGGGAAGACACCCGAAGACACCAAAACCTGCATATATATATATATATATATATATATATATATATATATATATATAATTTGTTGTTTTAATAAAAATTTCTGTTTTACAATTTTAAATACTCATTTTTACATCCTTAAGCACATCAAAGAGCAAGTAGATAAACAGGTACCGCTCCGGCAGGAAGGTAAATGGCATTTCCGTGCACTGCTCTGGTTTCACCAGAAGCAGCTTAGTCATGCTGGCCACATGACCCAGAAAAATTGTCTGCAGACAAACGTCGGCTCCCTCGGCCAGTAAAGCAAGATGAGCACCACAACCCCAGAGTCATTCGTGACTGGACTTAACTGTCAGTGGTCCTTTACCTTTAAGATATCAATGACTTCCCTTGTAGTCTTTCCATGGTTCATATCACATATCATAAATCCCTGCATATTTTACAAAAACTATACCATTCGGTATTCCATTATTGCATCCATCAAAGCTTATTTACACTGTTGAATTTATCTTAATGCTGCCAGCGTTTTCAGGTGTAAACAATTATTTCCCATATATTCAATAAACGTTTTCCAATCTTCTCCAAACATATGTTCTTCTTGTCTTATTCTGTATGTTAAGTCTGCAAGCTGCGCATATTCTGTCAACAACAAACAGTTAACAGGCGGAAAACAACAGAGAAATGTGTAAATAATATTTATGCTGTCTAAGAGAAGAACATTTTTCTTTTTCTTTAGAGTCCAGTTTGCTTTGAAGAGGTAGCAGTTTATTTCACAGATGAGGAGTGGGCGTTGCTGGATGCTGACCAGAGAGCTCTGCATAACGAAGTCATGGAGGAAAACTGTGGGATCATGGCTTTTCTGAGTAAGGCTCCCTGTTGGATGATAATCTCTTTTTTGAAATTCAGTACCAATCTGTGATGATCCTCCAATATTTTGATGTAGCTCAACTGCACATCTTGGGTTCCTACACCCCAACAGATAACCTTAAATGGACAGTATCTGTTGTTTTGACTGTGAATAATCTTTCTCCAGTTTTGCCATTTTGAACAATGATCAGCCTGGTCTGAACTGCCCAGGCCTTTTTAAATGTAAGCTTCAGAGTTGTTAGGGGAGCTGGAAGTAGATTCTGTCAGGTTTATTGTTTTTTATTTTTGCTTCTGTCAGTTTCTGGTTGGCCAAAGAGACTACTGACATTGGAGATGGAGTGGATACCATGACTGGGCCAAACAGTATCCATCCTAGGTTTCTTGAATCTCAGGTTCCCATAAATATGTGGTGATTCAACAAAGGCAGTGAACCCTGTAGTAAGACCTCACATCGAACTTCCTTCTGTTCTTCTTCTATCACAAATGTTAATTAGCATTGTTCAATAATTTGGGGGCCTATTTCTTCCTGATGCTCTGATCCTTTTCTCTCTTTATTTACAGGTGGTGATAAATCGGAAATTAAGAACAAGGGAGACAACAACAAAATCCCTTATGAACGTTTGGAGTGTAGAGATGGCTTCAGTCAGAGGTTCCATTCCACTTCCCATCAAATAAATCCCACTGGGAAGAAATTATATCAATGCTCAGAATGTGGAAAGAGCTTCAGCCAGAGCTCAAATCTCACTTCCCATCAAAGAATCCATACAGGAGAGAAACCCTATCAGTGCTTGGAATGCGGAAAGAGCTTCAGTCGGAACTCGCACCTCACGTCCCATCAAAGAATCCACACCAAGGAGAAGCCATATTACTGCTTGGAATGTGGAAAGAGCTTCACTCGAAACTCAAATCTCACTTTACATGAAAGGATTCACAGAGGGGAGGAACCATTTAAATGCCTGGAGTGTGGAAATAGCTTCAATTCCAAGAGAAGTCTCACTTCCCATCAAAGAGTTCATAGTGGGAAGAAACCGTATCAGTGCTTAGAATGTGGAAAGTGCTTCACCTGGAAGGAAAGTCTTACTTCCCACCAAAGAATTCATACAGGGGAGAAACCATATCAATGCTTGGAATGTGGGAAGAGCTTTAATACAAGCACAAACTTCCGTCGACATCAGAGAATTCATAGTGGGGAGAAGCCATATCAATGCTTGGAATGTGGGAAATGCTTTAATACAAGCACAAACTTCCATAGTCATCAAAGTATTCACCGTGGGGAGAAACCATTTCAGTGTCAAGAGTGTGGGAAAAGTTTCAGTCGGAAGGAAAGTCTCACTTCCCACCAAAGAATCCATACTGGCGAGAAGCCGTATCAGTGCGTGGAATGCGGAAAGAGCTTCAGCCAGAGCTCCAATCTCACTTCCCATCAAAGAACTCACAGTGGGGAGAAACCATATCAATGGCTGTATACAAATTTATTTTTAGGAGATTTTATTTAGTACATGGGTGAGGATTGCAATAGGATCTCATCATTTGCCAGTGGAGCGAAAAAGTTGCTGCTGTTTCTCAAAACCACGAACTGCATTTTCAGTGCCCAGTATTACTTCATTTCAAATTATTAATTATTATTATTATTATTTATTTATATCCCTCCCTCCCCAGCCGAAGCCGGACTCAGAGTGGCTAACAACAGCTCTGTGAGGTACAAGTCATTGGCCAAGGGATTGAATACCTTCTTCACACCATGGAGATGTGAGGATAAAGGATGTCTGGAGAGAGGATAAAGAGAGATTCGGCAACACTGATGAGGTAGCCATCAACGCAGGGGTTTTCTTTGGCCCAGCAATTCATGTACTTCAAAAGCCTCCAAGTTGCGAATTTGTGATGCTCCTGATCGCCACCATCATCCTCAGCATCAGATTGTGGCTCCTCCTCATGTCTGCTGAACACACAGGACATCTGCCAGAAAAGCCACAAGTTTCAGGTTTTCCTCTGTGAGAAGGGAAAGGAAAGGACTCCCATTAGGAAGAAAGAGTCCTCTGTTCATCATACCTCAGAGGTGGTTGGGTGCAACAGCAAGCAACTACAGTTATCATCTGCACCTGTTATGATACATGGAAGAAGGCTTAGATTGAACCAAGATTCTGAATAACATGGCTCAACCCAGTGCCAGCATCTTACGCCTTATTCCATGCCACATGGACAGAGCACCAGATCTTCACCAGTGGGGCATTTTTGTCAGTGTCTCGCATATTTTCCTTGGGCAGCTGATACTGTTCTACTTCCTCCCTGGTGTTAACTGAGATTCAGTCAGTTATAACAGTCGGCATATTTTTGAAAACATGCTGAATGACCACGTCTCCAGTCAAGGCCTTGTGACCCTCTTCACCTGAGGCCTTGCACCCCACAGATTGTCGAGTCTCACATGACCAAGAAGGCTTGTTCTTCTTCCTCAAGATGTGTAACCTGCCTACCAATCTGTCACCTTTTGGACCTTCCCCCTCAGCTATTATTGAATGCAAATGTAACATAAAATGTACTATAAAATACGTTGATGTTGTAAATAGTGTTACGGTATACTGGGGTGTGATGCCCTCATGCGTCACCCCTCCCCCGGCTCCCAAGGATCCTGAGGAGAAAATGAGGTCTCCAGAGATTCCTGATGATCCCTGTTCGCAGAGCGAGTTGGAGTTCTTGTGATAGGATCAATTCTTCACTGAAATTCCTCTCTGCCTATTGATGTCAGGCAGGCAGTTTTGCTGTACTCTTTTCGGCGCCAGCTTAATGTATGTTTGTTCAGGCAAACCTTTCCAGGTGCATGGATGTTGATGTGTTTCAATCTTATATTCTTCATGTTAACATTTTTACGGTTTTAACTTTGCTGTTTAATTTAAATGTTTTTGATTGTTTTCAGCATTTTTTAATTGATAACTTTGACACTTCTGGTAAACCGCCTAAGAGGTTTTGTTACCATCCAGTGGGATATAAAGTTTTGTTACATATAAATAAATAAAACCCACCCACTCCAATGTGTGTATAGGGGAAAGGCTTAGAAACCTGTTTTGTTTTGTTTTTCTGAACACTTGCAATAGGGACTTCTTTTGCAACCAAAGTGTAAAAATAAATAAATACTGCTTTCTTTGGCTCTGTATGCCTGTTGCCTGCTGTAAGCATAGCAGCTCAATGCAACCTGTTATTTGGATCACAGCTGGATTTGGGAGTTGGCAGAAGCACTGAAGCATGCTGGAATCGCCCTCTCGCTTTGGCCCTTACTATAGTTTTTGAGATTAATTTAAAGACCAGACTTCCTGTCTCCCAAGATGAAATGAAGCAAGACTTGATAGCAATTAGCAGTACAGTGGTAACTTGGTTCTCAAACTTAATCCGTTATGGAAGTCCGTTCCAAAACCAAAGCGTTCCAAAACCAAGGGGCACTTTCCCATAGAAAGTAATGCAAAATGGATTAATCCATTCCAGACTGTTAAAAACAACCCCTAAAGCAGCAATTTAACATGAATTTTACTATCTAACAAGACCACTGATCCATAAAATGAAAGCAATAAACAATGTACTGCAGTCACACAATCAATCAGCAGCTGAACTGGGTTCCACACAGACACACACAAAAAAGAGCCGCAAAAACAAAAATGCAAAATAGAAAGCAAGACCTCAGCGTGTAACACTCAAATTGGAAGTGTTGCACTCAAATCGGAAGCGTTACACTCAAATTGTCAGGGTAACATTCCAAACAGAAGTGTGGCACTCAAAATGGAGCACATTCAAGTTCCAAAAAAAGTTTGCAAACCGGAACACTTACTTCTGGGTTGGCAGTGTTTGGGTTCCAAGTTATTTGAGTACCAAGGTGTTTGAGAACCAAGGTACCACTGTACAGCGGTGCCCCGCAAGACGAATGCCTCGCAAGACGGAAAACTCGCTAGACGAAAGAGTTTTCCGTTTTGGAGGTGCTTCGCAAAACGAATCTCCTATGGGCTTGCTTCGTAAGACGACAATGTCTTGCGAGTTCCTGCTGGTTTTTTTTTTCTTCCCCCCCCCCCTTTTTCTAAGCCGCTTATCAGCTGATCCGATCAGCAGATAAGCCGCTAATAGCGCTAAGCCGCTTATCAGCTGATCCGATCAGCAGATAAGCCGCTAAAAGCCACTAATAGCGCTAAGCCGCTTATCAGCTGATCCGATCAGCAGATAAGCCGCTAATAGCGCTAAGCCACTTATCAGCTGATCTGATCAGCAGATAAGACTCTTAAAGCTGCTAATCCGCTAATCCTTCAATGGGCTTGCTTCGCAAGACGAAAAAAACACTAGACGAAGAGAATCACAGAACAGATTCTTTTCGTCTTGCGAGGCACCACTGTACAGAGATTGACCAAGTGACGGCCCCTTATCCAAAAACTTAACTTGCCCTCATTTTCTGTAATTATTTCTGTTTTGCTTAATACCTAGTGTTTGTTGGGAGTGTTGGGCTGATGGGGACCTATCTGCAGAGGTTTACTGCCCACTGTTACCATGGATTTGAATGATATTGTTTATACATGCTTTAGCCCCACTGAAATCCATGAGACTAAAAGCAGTCCTGTGACAACTTAAAACAGTAAGAAATTGATTCAAGCAGAAACTCTTGTGGGCTACAACCCCCTTCATCAGATGCATGAAATGCTATCCTCAGTTATGTGTATCCCCATGCTCTGAGGGGTTGTAAATGGTGAGATGAGGGAATGAAATACCAGAAGGTATTTCATACCTTTACATAATGGTGATAATTATGTTCCTGACAGAGTCTATTCGTGCATACACAATGCAGTTGTCGATAATGGATATCCCCGCACCAGAATGTCAGGTTTAACTTGTCCCATTGCTGATGGTGAGCATATTCCTCAAAACCATCACATGAAATAAAAATAACATATCCTAGATCTTCATGAAGCAATAATTCAAAAGGTGTGGTAACGTGGCTGGTGTTGTCTTCTTCCAATTAGGAGCCTTCTAATTAGGGACGCAGGTGGCACTGTGGGTTAAACCACAGAGTCTAGGGCTTGCTGATCAGAAGGTCGGTGGTTCAAATCCCCGTGACGGGGTGAGCTCCCGTTGCTCGGTCCCTGCTCCTGCCAACCTAGCAGCACAAAAGCACGTCAAAGTGCAAGTAGATAAATAGGTACCACTCCGGCGGGAAGGTAAACAGCGTTTCGGTGCTGCTCAGGTTCGCCAGAAGCTGCTTAGTCATGCTGGCCACATGACCTGGAAGCTGTACGCTGGCTTCCTCGGCCAATAAAGTGAGATGAGTACCGCAACCCCAGAGTCAGCCACAACTGGACCTAATGGTCAGGGGTCCCTTTGCCATTATTCATTGTATTGAATTATAGATTTCAACAGAAGTAGCTCATAAAGTTCAACAAAACAAGTAGAAGACCCAGTGGATCAGTTTATTCTTTAATAAGTTTATTCCTTTCACAGAGGAATATTAGCCTTGTTTCGCCGTTCTAGGCTTCATCAGTAGTACAAACTACTATGCTATAAGATCCACTGTCCTGTGATATCGTATATGAGTTTGTACAACTGGTGAAGCCTAGGATGGCGAAACAAGGCTAATATTCCAGAAATCCTTGTCTGAGACTCTGTGAAAGGATTCTGTGCAACTGCAACCACCTTTCATGTGGATTCTTGGACTCTATGAACCAACAGGTGGAATAGACACTTTCACATATATGGACCTTATGCATAAACTGATTAGAGAATGAACTGATCCACTGGGTCTTCTACTTGTTTCGTTGAACTTTATGAGCTACTTCTGTTGAAATCTACAATTCAATACAGTGGTACCTTGGGTTAAGTACTTAATTCATTCCAGAGGTCCGTTCTTAACCTGAAACTGTTCTTAACCCGAAGCACCACTTTAGCTAATGGGGCCTTCTGCTGCCGCCGCACGATTTCTGTTCTCATCCTGAAGCAAAGTTCTCAACCCGAGGTAATATTTCTGGGTTAGCAAAGACTGTAACCTGAAGCGTATGTATTTTTTTAAAAAAATAATATTTTATTAATATTTCACAAACAATAAAAACAAAATCCAACATTTAAACGTTTAAGCATTTAACCTACAAAACAAGACAAATAAAAATACACAGTAAAAAGATAGTTGATAGAGGAAAAAGAGAGGAAAAAAGATAGAGAAATAAAAGATAGAAACAAAGAGAAAGACCAAGAATCAGAGCTAGAAATGAATTAATATTTTCAAATCTTATATTTTCTTCACTAGTTTCTTGACCTCCTCACACCTCCCATTTTGTGTTCCAGTTCAAATATTAAATTCAGCAAATCCTTACCCTCTAGCATTTATCCTTACTCCATATATTAACCTATTATTATAAATATCCATTTCCAATAATCAATCCCTAGTTACATTTTCTTAAGCATCTCTTTACCAGTACCACTTATTTTCAATCAAACGTCATTTCAACATTCCTTAATTTTACAGTGCTTCTGTAGATAGTCTTTAAACTTCTTCCAATCTTCCTCCACCGACTCTTCTCCCTGGTCACGGATTCTGCCAGTCATCTCTGCCAGTTCCATGTAGTCCATAACCTTCATCTGGGTAACCTGAAGCGTATGTAACCCGAGGTACCACTGTACAATGAATAGTATACATTATTTTTTCAAACGTACAGCCGGTTACGTCTTGTGAACTACAGTTCCCAGCACCCTTCGCAAACTATGATTCCCAGGGGCTGAAATGCGCTGGGCATTGCAAGAAGGGGGCAGGTGGTTGGATCTGCTGCTTGGATCTGATTAAGCGGAGGCTCCCAGGAATGGAACCCGGGGACCAATAGGCGCCCTGTGACCAGCGACGTGGCTTCCTAGAGGGGACAGGAAGTGGCAGGGCGGAAGCGCGCTGGCAAAACATCCGGCCTCCGAAGCCTCTTCCTTCCTGGCTTCCCTCTCGGGCTGGAGAACGTGGCCTTTGTCTCTCCCGGACGCCCCACCCTCACTCGCCCTTTCGGCACCCGGTGAGCACCCTCTCTGTGACGCGCGTTTTTGGGAAGTGGGGTCCTCGGGGGGGTGGGGGTGTTTTTGGGTGCTGAGGGGGTCAGGGGGACACACCCCGAGTCCCCGGATCAGGTGGGGGAAATTCTCTCCCTCCCTCCCTGTCTCTGCAAAGCCAGGCCTGCTTATAGATAAATGTAGGTAGATGGATGGATGGATGGATAGATAGATAGAGTTTCTAGGTTGCCAGATGCGAAAATTGACGCAGTGCTTCTGTCCATCAAAGGAGGTCATAGGGGGTGGAAGTTCTGTCCCTCCCTCCCTGTCTCTGCAAAGCCAGGCCTGTTTATAGATAAAGGTAGGTAGATGGATAGATAGATAGATAGATAGATAGATAGAGTTTCTAGGTTGCCAGATGCGCAAATTGACGCAGTGCTTCTGCCCATCAAAGGAGGTCATAGGGGGTGGAAGTTCTGTCCCTCCTTCCCTGTCTTTGCAAAGCCAGGCCTGTTTATAGATAAATGTAGGTAGATGGATGGATAGATACATAGATAGAGTTTCTAGGTTGCCAGATGCACAAATTGACGCAGTGCTTCTGCCCATCAAAGGAGGTCATAGGGGGTGGAAGTTCTGTCCCTCCCTCCCTGTCTCTGCAAAGCCAGGCCTGTTTCTAGATAAATGTAGGTAGATGGATAGATAGATAGATAGAGTTTCTAGGTTGCCAGATGCGAAAATTGACGCAGTGCTTCTGTCCATCAAAGGAGGTCATAGGGGGTGGAAGTTCTGTCCCTCCTTCCCTGTCTTTGCAAAGCCAGGCCTGTTTATAGATAAATGTAGGTAGATGGATGGATAGATACATAGATAGAGTTTCTAGGTTGCCAGATGCACAAATTGACGCAGTGCTTCTGCCCATCAAAGGAGGTCATAGGGGGTGGAAGTTCTGTCCCTCCCTCCCTGTCTCTGCAAAGCCAGGCCTGTTTATAGATAAAGGTAGGTAGATGGATGGATAGATAGATAGATAGATAGATAGAGTTTCTAGGTTGCCAGATGCGAAAATTGACGCAGTGCTTCTGCCCATCAAAGGAGGTCATAGGGGGTGGAAGTTCTGTCCCTCCTTGCCTGTCTTTGCAAAGCCAGGCCTGTTTATAGATAAAGGTAGGTGGGTGGGTGGATGGATAGATAGATAGATAGATAGATAGATAGATAGATAGATAGATGTGGGCATTAAGTTACTAGGTTGCCAGATGCACAAATTGACGCAGTGCTTCTGCCCATCAAAGGAGGTCATAGGGGGTGGAAGTTCTGTCCCTCCCTCCCTGTCTCTGCAAAGCCAGGCCTGTTTATAGATAAAGGTAGGTAGGTAGATAGATAGATAGATAGATAGATAGATAGAGTTTCTAGGTTGCCAGATGCGAAAATTGACGCAGTGCTTCTGCCCATCAAAGGAGGTCATAGGGGGTGGAAGTTCTGTCCCTCCTTGCCTGTCTTTGCAAAGCCAGGCCTGTTTATAGATAAAGGTAGGTGGGTGGGTGGGTGGGTGGATAGATAGATAGATAGAGTTTCTAGGTTGCCAGATGCACAAATTGACGCAGTGCTTCTGCCCATCAAAGGAGGTCATAGGGGGTGGAAGTTCTGTCCCTCCTTGCCTGTCTTTGCAAAGCCAGGCCTGTTTATAGATAAAGGTAGGTAGGTAGGTAGATGATGGCATTACGTTACTAGGTTGCCAGATGCGAAAATTGACGCAGTGCTTCTGCCCATCAAAGGAGGTCATTGGGGGTGGAAGTTCTGTCCCTCCCTCCCTGTCTTCTGCAAAGCCAGGCCTGTTTATAGATAAAGGTAGGTAGATGGATAGATAGATAGATAGATAGATAGAGTTTCTAGGTTGCCAGATGCACAAATTGACGCAGTGCTTCTGCCCATCAAAGGAGGTCATAGGGGGTGGAAGTTCTGTCCCTCCCTCCCTGTCTCTGCAAAGCCAGGCCTGTTTATAGATAAAGGTAGGTGGGTGGGTGGGTGGGTGGGTGGATAGATAGATAGATAGATAGATAGATAGATAGATAGATAGATAGATAGATGTGGGCATTAAGTTACTAGGTTGCCAGATGCGCAAATTGACGCAGTGCTTCTGCCCATCAAAGGAGGTCATAGAATCACGGACTTGTAGAGTTGGAAAGGACCCAAAAGACAATCTTTCAGGGTTAAGCCTTATCTCAGGCTACACATACTGTACCCTCCTCACATTGCCCTGAGCTGTTTCAATCCTGCTCCCCGAAACCATTGCTCCAGAATGAAAGGCAGAAGGGGGGGGGCGGAACCACCCACACAAAGCAAGTTTCTCCCCGCCCTCCTCTGTCTTTGGATGGCTTTGTCCCACTCTTCTTGTTCTCCTTTTGCAGCAGAAGGAAAGGCACAACCTGTTTTGCCAGCCTTGAGAAGCGGCATCAAATAATCCCCACAAGTCTGGGCAGTTTCACATTTTGAACTCGCCTTATTCTGTTTGCTCATGGACTGCCTTGCTCCAGTCACGCGACAAGATAAACCTACCTCATATGGTGGGTGTGAAACTGGAGAAAAGACAGTAAAATGGCTGCAGAAGGGCTTTTGCTTCCTTGAAGCATAGTGATGCGTCTTTGAACGGCATAGAGCCTTGTTTTTCTGACTGCCACTCACAAATTTGTACAGCTCCGACCAATCTTAATGTGATCTGGTTACCGCAATCCTGTGCCCACTTTAACTCTCATGTAAGACGCATTCTGAGTAGACATGCATGCCATTCTGTTGCAATGTACGAAAGCCCCACATGAAGCACTCAAGAGTCAAGCTGTATTTTCAGTGAGGCTTTATTCCAGTTGCAGTTTTGTATCGTTATAAAGCAGTCTTCTTACATCCAGAAATCAGCATACAGAGGTGGGACTACATATAGGTAAGATGCCAGAGAGGGGCTGTCAGCTGTACTTTTTTATACTAGGTGGCTATAGCCCAATTAGGCAATGCCCCGTGTCACATGATGCTGAGTCAGCATTTCCACTTAGCACTGAGTGTTAACTCCTTGATGCCCACAAAACATTCTGCTGTAAGTTAACTATACACTGAATTCTTAATGAACATCTGGACAGCCTCTTTGTAGCTTGTTTTTGTTTTGTTTTTTTGCATTTGCCATTTTTTTGGAGGGGAAGAGATTCTTTAGCACCCACCCACAAACACTCCGTAGAGGTATTTGAAGAAAATAACCTAATTCCTAATCTAAGATGTACAGGAAAGCTGCATTCTGGTTGCTAGGATGAAATGTGCATTAAATCAGAGGACGAAATGGCAGCTTTTTAGGTCCCCAGGGATGTCTAACACTTGCCTGGCATCCAAACAACTCACCTGTCAATCACAGCTCCAACTTCAATTTTTTTAAAAACAAAACAAAACATGGTAAGGTAGTGAGAAACCAGACCAGCTCCTCTGGTGTCTCAGACTGAAACTGCCTCTGCAATGTGCTCTATACGGGGCTACCTTTGAAGCTGACCCCGAAACTACAACTAATCCAGAATGTGGCGGCTAGACTGGTGACTGGGAGCGGACGCTGAGACCATATAACACCGGTCTTGAAAGACCTACATTGGCTCCCAGTACGTTTCCGAGCACAATTCAAAGTATTGGTGCTGACCTTTAAAGCCCTAAACGGCCTCAGCCCAGTATGCTTGAAGGAGTGTCTCCACCCCCTTAGTTCAGCCTGGACACTGAGGTCCAGCTCTAAGGCCCTTCTGGCGGTTCCCTCACTGCGAGAAGCTAAGCTACAGGGAACCAGGCAGAGGGCCTTCTCGGTAGTGGCACCCACCCTGTGGAACACCTTCCCATCAGATGTCAAAGAGACAAACAACTACCTGACATTTAGAAGACATCTGAAGGCTGTCAGGGAAGTTTTTAATGTGTGACATTTTAATGTATTTTTAATCTTTGTTGGAAGCCGCCCAGAGTGGTTGGGAAAGCCAGCCAGATGGGCGGGGTACAAATAACAAATTACTATTACCCGCACTTTGAGAACTGCCTTCTTAGAAGGTGGGCTGCGTATTTTACTTGAAAATTTTTCTTCCAAAAGGGCTATTGCATCACTATAATACATCCCAGGTTTCTAAAGATACTTCAACAGGGAGTATTTTTCCTCTCCTTACAGCATAGCAATCCCATAACAAAAAAATGTCTTGGTTAATTAGGACAGGCAGAAAATGGCAGAAGAGCGAAGGAGTTCCTTTCGACTTCCTGGAGGCTTCCTTGGAGCGCAGAAGAAAAAGGAAGACTCGGCTGGCCCTGAAGCAGGAAGAGGCTACGATGCCATCAAGACTGAGAGCCGTGGGAGATTCTGGGAAAAGTCAGTGCAAAAAGTCCCGAGCGAGAAAATCGCTCTCGGCTCAAATGTGCAGAGCCAGCAGTTCAGGCAGTTCTGCTACCAGGAGGCCAAAGGACCCCGAGAGGTTTGTAGCCGACTCCACCATCTTTGCTGTCAGTGGCTGAAGCCAGATCGACACACAAAGAAGGAGATCCTAGACCTGGTGATTCTGGAGCAGTTACTGGCTGTCCTTCCACCGGAGATGGAGAGCTGGGTGAGAGGCTGTGGAGCAGACACTTGTTCCCAGGCTGTGGCCCTGGCTGAAGGTTTCCTCCTGAGCCAGGCAGACAAGAAGCAGGAGGAGGCACAGGTGAGTGTTCCATCTAGATAGTCCCCAGGGGGTTCAGAACACGAGGGAGGGTATCTTAAAACTCTGCTATTTGCCCAACTTTTTCAGTAAAGCATCCAAGGAAAGATGGCCAGATCCCATTAGGACATGGGTAGGCACCTAAGGCCCAGTGGCCGGATCCGGCCCAATCACCTTCTAAATCCGGCCCACAGACGGTTCGGGAATCAGTGTGCTTTTACATGAGTAGAATGTGTCCTTTTATTTAAAATGCATCCCTGGGTTATTTGTGAGGCATAGGAATTTGTTCATCCCCCCCAAAAAAAAATAAAGTCTGCCCCCCCCACAAGATCTGAGGGACAGTGGACCAGCCCCCTGCTGAAAAAGTTTGCTGATCTCTGCATTAGGATTTTGCTCCTGTCATTCCTTCTCCCCATTCCTTGTTTTGATTCTTCATTACTGTTTCAGAGACGGAATCGGTTTGCAGAAAGGAGCACGGTTTTTCCGAAGATGGTTCCATTTGGTACCAAACAGAGTCCACTTGGTAAGGATGAATGGGATGTATATCAGTTCGGTCTCCCTCTGTTGAGTGCAAAATAAACCTAGGAGCTGCTTTAATATTTGGAACAAAAGACACCTCTCTAGCTTTTTCCACTGCTTAGACATGCATTTATTTCCAATACACTTTTTGAGTTGAGAACAAAAGCCCAAAGAAGTAGAAATGTGTTTTCACACAACTGAAATACGTATAAACACATTTCTTTGTAAACACTAAAAAATAAAACTTTTTCCAAGGCCTGTGTGTACTTAGGCATGCATTCGTTAATCTCTGAGACCATCAAGTGCTACTGGCTTCCCACTAACTTTGTCTCTCACAGTTGACAGGGTGATGCCGGCAAGACCTCCTCAGCCATCTCTTCTTCACAGTGGAAGGGAAGCAGCTTCTGTGGCACGGGATCAGGTATGGGGAGCAAATCAGTACAGGGAGAGAGTTGGGGAAAGCCAGGGTGCCTCTGTCTCGTCCTCACCTCCCTAGACCTGAATTAATTGTTTTTTCTTAGTAGCTGTAGTATTGCTTATGAATGGAAGCAGCCGCCGAGACCATATAGCACCAGTCTTGAAAGACCTACATTGGCTCCCAGTACGTTTCCGAGCACAATTCAAAGTGTTGGTGCTGACCTTTAAAGCCCTAAACAGCCTCGGTCCAGTATACCTGAAGGAGCGTCTCCACCTCCATCGTTCTACCCGGACACTGAGGTCCAGCACCGAGGGCCTTCTGGCAGTTCCCTCACTGTGAGAAGCCAGGTTACAGGGAACCAGGCAGAGGGCCTTCTCGGTAGTAGCGCCTTCCCTGTGGAATACCCTCCCACCAGATGTCAAAGAGAACAACAACTACCAGGCTTTTAGAAGACATCTGAAGGCAGCCCTGTTTCGGGAAGCTTTTAATGTTTGATGTATTATAGTATTTTAATATTCTTTTGGAAGCCGCCCAGAGTGGCTGGGGAAACCCAGCCAGATGGGCGGGGTATAAATAATAAATTATTATTATTATTATTATTATTATTATTATTATTAACAACACTTAATGCTAACATAGGCTTCTAAACAGCTGACAATGTAGGAAAAGTGTTTACAGAAAGAATAAGCTTGAAACAGCGATCATTAAAACACGCAATGAAACGTTTCCCTTAAAACACCCATAATTAAAATGCTCAGCACGATAATGGCATTAAAAAACACAGCAATTAATAGACAATGAACAACAGTAATGAGCAGCAGGTAATTGATATGCTTTCTCTGAGGTGGAAATATTTCCTTTTTCTTTTAGAGTCCAGCAACCTTTGAGGAAGTGGCTGTGCATTTCACGGATGAGGAGTGGGCTTTGCTGGATCCCGGCCAGAGAGCTCTGCATACGGAAGTCATGGAAGAGACCTGTGGCATCATGGTCTCTCTCGGTAAGTCTTTCTGTTGGGTCACAAGAACTGTTTTGAAAATCGGGTGTGTGATGAACCAATGGTATTGTGATGGAATTCAACCACGCCCCCTACAGCGCGGGTGGCGCTGTGTTCTAAACCACTGAGCCTCTTGGGCTTGCTGATCAGAAGGTTGACAGTTTGAATCCCCGCAACGGGGTGAGCTCCTGTTGCTCTGTCCCAGCTCCTGCCAACTTAGCAGTTTGAAAGCATGCCAGTGCAAGTAGATAAATAGGTACCGCTGCTGTGGGAAGGTAAGCGCTCTGGTTTCCATCACTGTGGACAAACGCCAACTCCCTCAGCCTGCAAGTGGAGATGAGCGCCACAACCCCATAGTTGCCTTTGACTGGACTTAATCGTACGGAGGTCCATTACCTTTATTCTAATGCCCCTGCAGTTAACCTGGAATGGAAAATGATCAACCGTTTTGTTTCTGAATATGATGATGATGATGATAATTTATTACTTCTACCCCACCCATCTGACTAGTTTCCCCAGCCACTCTGGGCAGCTTCCAACATAATATAAAGCAGACATGTACCACAGGTCAATTGTAATTGACCGGTCGGTTATGGGGGCGTTCAGGGTCGATCTTGGTATGTAGTAAAGTGATCGCCTGGGTGGTCCTTATCGATCTCCTAAAAAAAGCTCAACAATTCCTGGCAATGACCGTGGGTAGATCACACGATACATCAGATATTGAAAATATCCTGATTCAGGGCTGCTTTCAGGTGTCTACGGAAGGTCATATAATTTATTGCATGTTTATTTATTTTTGTTTAAAGAATACAGAAGAAACAAAACAAGAAAAAAGAAAGAAAAAAAGATTGAAAACAATCCAAAAACATTGTAAACAAATATTACATACTTATCACATAATACTCCCCCCCCACACACACACCCGCAGCTTCCCTACGGAAGGGCATATAATTGTTTATCTCCCCTGGGCACATGTCTCTACCAAGAAGGCCCTCTGCCTGGTTCCCTGTAACCCATGGCTGAATTTCAGCTGTCTATAGCAGTGGTTCTCAAAGGGTTTGGCACGCCAGCCTTGTGTTGCAGGAGAGGATGGCAAGTGTAGTGGGAAGATTAAAAGACAATCGAAGAAAAAAATTAAACATTTCAGTGTAGCATATAGTAAAGTATGGTATCTGGATAGATATCTTATCAAAATATTTTTTCTGACAGATATGAAAGATCAGAAAAGAGAAAGGTTTCTTTGTGTTGATGAGGATACGATACAAGTCTTTGCTTGCCTCAAAGTAGACCTAATATAAAAGCAAGCTCACAGTTCTTATTGGATTTGCATACATACTTAAGGTACCTACGCAAGAGGCTAGCTTATAATTAAATTTGGTAAATGATGCCTGTTCTTATGTAACCACATTGTTTTATACTTTTGGGATGTCCCGTGATCATATTATAAAGTAGTTGTGTTCTGTTTTATAAATCAAGCACTGATAGGGGGTGTTTCTTTTGTTTTTCCAATGTATTTCTTATCAATAAAAAAATTGGTTTGGCATGAGCAAATTTTTATTTTGAAAGTGTGGCCCAGAGAAGAAGTTTGAGAACCAGTGGTCTGTAGCATGGCACCTGTTCCCTTAATGCCAGTTAAGGGGCAGTTAATTCTGTAGAAAGCTCTGCATTGCATCTAAGTCCGTTCAGTTCTTTCGTTATCACAACTGTTTTTTGGCATGGCTCAATAATCTGGAGCCCAGCTTCATCCAGTGATTCTAATCAGTTTCTGTTCTCCTTGCAGAAGGTGAAAATTTGGAAACCAAGAATAAGAGAGTCCACAACAGTAGTCACGGAGTAGGGGAAGTGAATATATATTTGGAGACGGAAGAGATCTTCAATCAGAGCTCTCAACAAGAAACTGACAGCGAGGAGAAACCATATCAGTGCTTAGTATGTGGGAAGAAGTTTAGCAGGAAGTCAAGTCTCACTAAGCACGAAAGAATTCACACAGGCGAGAAACCATATAAATGCTTGGAATGTGGAAAGAGCTTTCGCCAAATCACCCATCTCACTTCCCACCAAAGAGTTCATACAGAAAATAAACCGTATCAGTGCTTGGACTGTGGAAAGAGCTTCAGCCAGAAGTCAAGCCTCACTGCCCATCGAAGAATTCATACAGGGGAGAAACCATATCAGTGCCTGGAATGTGGGAAGCACTTTAGTCAGATCGCTCATCTCACTTCCCATCGAAGAATTCATACGGGGAAGAAACCATATCAGTGCATGGAATGTGGGAAGTGTTTCAGTCAAAGCTCCCATCTCACTTCACATCAAAGAGTTCACACCTTGGAGAATCCATATCATTGCTTGGACTGTGGGAAGAGCTTCAGCCAAAAGGCAAGTCTCACTGCCCATCAAAGAATTCATACGGGGGAGAAACCGTATCAGTGCCTGGAATGTGGGAAGAGCTTCAGTCAGATCGCTCATCTCACTTCCCACCGAAGAATTCATACAGGTGAGAAACCATATCAATGTTTAGAATGTGGAAAGAGCTTTAATTTAAGGGCAAACTTATATAATCATCAAAGAATTCATACAGGGGAAAGACCATATCAGTGCTTGGAATGTGGAAAGCGCTTCAGTCGGAAGGATAATCTCACTTCCCATCAGATAATTCATACGGGGGAGAAACCGTATCAGTGCTTGGAGTGTGGGAAGAGCTTCAGCTTAAAGCAGAATCTCACTTCCCATCAAAGACTTCATAACGGAGAGAAACCATATCAGTGCTTGGAGTGTGGGAAGAGCTTCAGTCGGAACCACCGTCTCACTTCCCATCAAAGAATTCATTCAGGCGAGAAGCCGTATCAGTGCTTGGAATGTGGACAGAGCTTCCGCTGGAAAGAAACTTTCATTTCCCATCAAAGAATTCATGATGGAATGATATTATAAAAACAGTGACAGCTGGCAGTCACTGGACCTGACAAGGCTGTGCCACAAGGTGTGCATCTGAACCCACAAGTTTGTCCAGCATTCATGTAAGATATTCAGGATATTTAAGACCTGGGATAGCTGAGTCAGTAGAGCACGAGACTCTTAATCTCAGAGTTGTGTGTTAGTGCTACATGTTGGGCGAAAGATTCCTGCATTGCATGGCGTTGGATAGATGACGCTCGTGGTCCCTTCCAACTTTATAGATCTATGAGCGTTTTTACTGGAGTTAAACATCCATCCATTATGAATACCTGTTTCTGTCCTTAATCTTATGTCCCATAAAGATGTTGCACACATCAGAGAAATGAAAAAAAAGATTGTTTTATTAAATGAAATAAAAACGACACAGAATACTGGAGGGGTGCTGTTTTCGTTTGCTATTATGGTATTATGTCTCGTTGTTGTTTTAGTATTGTAAACTGCCCTGTTATCTTCGGGTGAAAGGCCGTATGGAAATGAAATAATATGGATGTGGTTTTCAAAGAGTGGTTGCAATATAAGTGGGTAGCAAATCGCACAGCATACGCACCATGATCTTGAGAGTAAAAATGATACCTTGCTATTCCAAAAGCCTAGAAAGTGTGTTAATTTGCCACAGTGCCCACACTTGAAATAAAGTGACAAAGGAAGGGGATGCACATATCTAGCCCAAAGTATGCAGAACCTAAGTCTGGGAGCAGAGTTCTGTGGCTTTGGTCTGGGAGTTCTGCTCTCCCTGTCCACCAGCAAGGCTACAGCATCTCTCACAGTCCTCCTGTGGGTCCATTTCCAGCAAGGCATGAAGAAGGAGCTTTGAGCTACCCAACCATTGGCAATCTGGGATTTAAGTACTCTTCTGAGCCAATGATTTAAGTACTATTTTGAGCCAATGAATCCTTAAAGCGAAGGGGAGGGGGGTTGCCCTGGATGAGTGAAAGTTATAACACCTTTATTTCTGTGTACTATTCTTTATTTCCTACAAGTTCCTGTCTGTTTGCTATTCTGTTCACTTTGCTAAGTTTGAAGTTGAAAGTACATGACCCTGGTGAGAAATGATTGCTTATTATATAATATAGAATATATAGTAGACATATAATATTTTATAATGAACCACCAACAAAGAGAAGGGTATCTCCCCCTTAAGTCTTCCCAATCCCTTACGCCCTCCTAAATAGTATGAGTAAAACATTTGTTTTGCAAATGAAAACTATAGTGTGGTACTTACTCACAATGATCAAGTCTTGTCCTGGTTCTTCTCTGACACTCCCAGCTGAGCTTTTGAAAGCTTTCTTGACTAAATCACTAGCACTCCCAACGGGTTTACAGGTTACAAACAGCTGGTTCATGACAACGCATAGCAGTTCACAGCTGGATGTAAATAAGATGTTGATCGAACACTTGACATGCTTCTTGTTCTTTCTTTTTGAAGAGTGAGGCTGGCAGTTCTAACCACATAATTTACATCTTCCTGGGAGTTATGGCAGGTCAGGGAAGGCAAGGGAAGCTGCTGAGGGAGCAAACATGTTTCTGGGCTCTGTGGAAGTGTAGCCTTTTAGCCATGTTCAAATATATAAAAGGATGTCACATAGAGGAGGGAGAAAGGTTGTTTTCTGCTGCTCCGGAGAAGCGGACACGGAGCAATGGATCCAAACTACAAGAAAGAAGATTCCACCTAAACATTAGGAAGAACTTCCTGACAGTAAGAGCTGTTCGACAGTGGAATTTGCTGCCAAGGAGTGTGGTGGAGTCTCCTCCTTTGGTGGTCTTTAAGCAGAGGCTTGACAACCATATGTCAGGAGTGCTCTGATGGTGTTTCCTGCTTGGCAGGGGGTTGGACTCGATGGCCCTTGTGGTCTCTTCCAACTCTAGGATTCTATGATTCTATGATTCTAAGAGCTGAGCCACACTTGTTCACACGAGGGGCTCCTCATTTAATGGGCTGCACTAGCAACTGGGGGAAGCTAGCAAACAATATAAAATAGGGTGGTCATATTTCAAAAAGTGAAAATCCGGACACAAAAATTGTTGAGCTCTTTTTTTTTTCCTTTTTGGCCAAAGTTTTTGAGCTATTTTTAAGGAAAATAACCCTCAACAACACTGCTGACATTCAGATTTTCCCGGACTTTTTTTTTCTTCTCTCCGCAATTTTTGCCCAGACACTGCTTCCAACTGCAGTATTCCGGCTATGTCCAGGATATAGAGTGCAAAAGAGAAGAAGGAAGGTTGAAGAAGGGTAATGGGGAAGTCAGAGGTACAGAAATGAGAGTTTGGAGGGAAATGCTGTTGATTTGGTTTGTCTCCTGCTGAAATGGGAGACTCCAAGCTGGGAGGGAGAAGACGGGTACATCTTACTGACTTTTGATGGTGGTTAATAATAATTTTATTATTTGTACCCTACCCATCTGACTGGACTGTCCCAGCCACCCTGGGTGGCTTCCAACATATATAAAAATCATTAAAAATGATTGCAAGTTAATAATAATAATGTTATTTATTAGGAGGACCCTACCTTCTCCATATTCCCACACCTCTTTCCCTTTTGCTCTTAAAATCCACTCTTATGAATGCCTGCGAGGCCCGTCCCCAGGATCCATGTCCCCCTCTCCCAGTCTGGGGAGTCCATCCTCTGTGCCAGATTCCCATTCAGTCCCAGATTCACCCCAGCCCAGCCCCCTAAGACCCTTTCCATGGTCTTCCAATTCCAGCTCCCTAGCCTCCCCCCACACTTTCAGAGGACTCATGGTAGATCAGAGAAAGGAGAAGAAGGCTGCTCAAAGAGCAAACATGCTTTCTGAAAGTGTGGCCTTCAAGGAAACGGTTGAGCCACAACCCCACATGTCGTTCAAATCATTTAATTCCCATTTAATCGACCGTGCCAGCACTTGGGGGAAGCTAGTCAGGAATATGAAAAGATAACCCAGGGTGTAGAGGGCAAAAGAGGAGGATGAGGAAGAGACAAGACACATCTTGTTGACTTTTGAGGGTTTGGAGGACCCTGCCGTATTCTCTGTCCCCACACCTATATCCCTTCCACTCTTAGAATCCAGTTCAGTTCATTTTAACCCTTAGAACCAAGCAGAAAAATAAAGTATTTTTGTCATGCTGTAGCTCCATTTAAATCCATGGGACTTAAAAACAATCCCATGGTGCCTTAAAAGACCAACCAATTTATTCTGGCAGAAGCTTTTGTGGCCTATATACGACAGAGGTGTGAAATGCTACCCTCAGTTATATGTATACTCAAGTTTTGGGGCAGAAGGGTTGTCGGTTGAATAAAGGAATGAAATACAGAAAAGTACATATGGTGATAATTATGTTGTTCACAGTGTTTATTCACACAGAGAGACGAAGTCCAGATTAATTTATCCCACTGATGCCAAAGAGACCAAAATTTGACTACCTCTAGATCTAATCATCTTTCAAACGGTATTTTTCACTGGGAAGTGAACTGTTGGAAGAATATATTTTTGGAGCGCAAGGAGACATTTGTCATCTGAAAGCAAGACTGGTGTAGATCTGTGCTCCAGCACAATTCTCAAAACAATCACATGAAATCACATGTGTATCTGAAGAAGTGTGCATGCACACGAAAGCTCATACCAAGAACTAACTTAGTTGGTCTTTAAGGTGCTACTGGAAGGAATTTTTTTATTATGAAATTAAAAAAAGGGAAATGTATTGGAAGTTTGTATAAGGATGTAGCGTTGCTTCAAAGGGCGCAGTAACTTTGCTGGCGTTTGCTGCATCTAAAGAAGATTTCTGGCAGGTGGTCACCGTCCCTGTGCTGAAAAAAGGTCACCCAGCCCCTAAACCGCCAAAAACTACTTTGGGAAGGGGAAAAAAACTTCCCCGAAACTCTCAAAATAACAAAACAATCCTAGGGGAAAAAATCAACAGCGCCCCCTATTGGGTCTAGTAAACAACGCCAGCTGCGTGGCTTTCTAAGGGTTAAGGAGAACTGAACTGGCTTCCTAGAGAGGAAGGAACTCGGAGAGAAGGGAAGGGAGCGGAGTCCTCCAGGGCAATACATGCCCCCACTCCATAGTCCTGCCTGGTTTTGGACTTGAAGGTGGGAGATCATCTGGGATTTGGTAAGTCGACCCCCCACTCTATTTTGTGCATTTGGGGGGAGGGTGCAGCTGATCCACCCAGGGGACCCCCAAGCCCTCCAATCAGGGAGCGCAGGTTCCCGCCCTGCAAAGCCAAATTTTGAAACGTTGGGAGAGGCTGCAAAGCAGGTCCGAAACATTTAGCTGAGCTAAGCAGAATGCATTTTCAGTTGCATTCCCTGTTGGTGAGGACCAGATCCAAGACAGACGGTTCCTTTGCTTCTGCTTCCAGGATCTGGGAAATAGGATTGTCTGCATGGCAACGAACCTTAAATAATAGTAGTAATAATAATAATAATAATAATAATAATAATAATAATAATAATAATTTATTTGTACCCCGCCCATCTGACTGGATTTCCCCAGCCACTCTGGGCGGCTTCCAACAAAGATGGGCGGGGTACAAATAATAAATTATTATTATTATTATTATTATTATTATTATTATTATTATTATTAGTTCGTTGCCATGCAGACAATCCTATTTCACAGATTAAAAACTTCCCTGAACAGGGCTGCCTTCAGATGTCGTCTTCTAAATGTCAGGCAGTTGTTTATCTCTTTGACATCTGGTGGGAGGGCGTTCCACAGGGCGGGCGCCACTACCGAGAAGGCCCTCTGCCTGGTTCCCTGTAACTTGGCTTCTTGCAGCGAGGGAACCGCCAGAAGGCCCTCGGCGCTGGATCTCAGTGTCCGGGCTGAACGATGGGGGTGGAGACACTCCTTCAGGTATACTGGGCCGAGGCCGTTTAGGGCTTTAAAGGTCAACACCAACACTTTGAATTGTGCTCGGAAACGTACTGGGAGCCAATGTAAGTCTTTCAAGACTGGTGTTATGTGGTCGCCCCCAGTCACCAGTATAGCTGCTGCATTCTGGATTAGTTGTAGTTTCCGGGTCACCTTCAAAGGTAGCCCCCACGTAGAGCGCATTGCAGTAGTCCAAGCGGAAGATAACTAGAGCCTGCACCACTCTGGCCAGACAGTCTGCGGGCAGGTAGGGTCTCAGCCTGCATACCAGGTGGAGCTGGTAGACAGCTGCCCTGGATACAGAATTGACCTGCACCTCCATGGACAGCTGTGAGTCCAAAATGACTCCCAGGCTGCACACCTGGTCCTTCATTCTTAGCATAGGCTGAGTTCCAAGAGGTATCAGGGGTAAGGAGTTATTTAGCACCCACCCACAAATTACTCCATAAAGGTGCTTGCAGAAAGCAGCTTCTTCCTGATCTCAGGCCAGCAGGAAATTGGCATTCTTGTTTCTAGGATGAAATGTGCACTATATGAGAGGAGGAGGAGGAGGAGAAGGAGACTGCAGCTCTTTAGGACCCCAAAGGAATCCTAAGTGTTAGCTAGTTTCCAAATGCAGCTGCGGCTTCCTTCATAATTTCAATACACAGGGAGGCAGGGAGGAACCTCTGATGTTTCAGTTCTGTTTCAGTTCTCAAGTGAGATCGTCTCACAGGCTGAGGAAGAGCCTGCAAGTCTCAAATGGAAGAATGCTGGGGCTCAGTAGTGGTCCATGGCCCATAGTTTGAGAACTGCTGGCTTAGAAGGCGGCTTGTATAATTTGCCTTCATAACTTTCCAGGAGGGCTACTGCATCAGTATAATCAGGCCCTGGTTAGGGATGCGGGAGGCACTGTGGTCTAAACCACTGAGCCTCTTGGGCAGCTCAAATCCTCGTGACGGGGTGAGTTCCCATTGCTCTGTCCCAGCTCCTGCCAACATAGCAGTTCAAAAGCACAGCAGTGCAAGTAGATAAATAGGTACCGCTCTGGCGGGAAGGTTAAGCGGCGTTTCCATGCGCTCTGGTTTCCGTCACGGTGTCCCGTTGTGCCAGAAGCGGTTTAGTCACGCTGGCCACATGATCCAGAAAGCTGTCTATGTTTAAACGCCAGCTCCCTCAGCCTGAAAGTGGAGATGAGCACCACAACCCCATAGTCGAATTTGACTGGAAATAATAATAATAATAATAATAATAATAATAATAATAATAATTTATACTCCGCCCATCTGGCTGGGCTTCCCCAGCCACTCTGGGCGGCTTCCAACAAAATATTAAAATACAGTAATGCATCAAACATTAAAAGCTTCCCTAAACAGGGCTGCCTTCAGATGTCTTCTAAAAGTCTGGTAGTTATTGTTCTTTTTGACATCTGGTGGGCATTCCACAGGGCGGGTGCCACTACCAAGAAGGCCCTCTGCCTGGTTCCCTGTGACTTGGCTTGTCGCAGTGAGGGAAGAACTGCCAGAAGGCCCTCGGCGCTGGACCTCAGTGTCTGGGCAGAACAATGGGGGTGGAGACGCTCCTTCAGATATACTGGACCGAGGCCTTAACCCTCCAGGGGTTCTTTACCTATTTTTAACTATTGAGACCCACCCACCTTTGCTCAGGGAACATTCTTCCTATTCTGACAATGAAGCAATTTTACAGAAGAACAATGTCTTGGCCTTCTAGGACTTGCTAGCACCTCTCATTAGGACAGACAGAAATTGGCAGAGGAGCAAAGGAGTTCCTGTCAACCTCTTGGAGACTTCCTGGGAGTACCGATGGAGGAGGAAGATTCCAGAGGACTTGAAGCAGGAAGGGGCCGGGATGCCATCGAGACTGGAAGCAGCAGAGGATTCTGGGAGAACACAGGGACTAAGGACACCCTCATCTCGTACGTTCAGCCCCAGTGTTTCAGGCATTTCCTTTACCAGGAGGCCAAAGGCCCTCGGGAGGTTTGCAGGCAACTCCACCATCTTTGCCATCAGTGGCTAAAGCCAAATCAACACACAAAGAAGGAGATCCTGGACCTGGTGATCTTGGAGCAGTTCCTGGCTGTCCTTCCATCAGAGATGGAGAGCTGGGTGAGGGAGTGTGGGGCAGAGACCAGCTCCCAGGCGGTGGCCCTGGTGGAAGGTTTCCTCCTGAGCCAGGCAGAGGAGAAGAAGCAGAAAAACTGGCAGGTGAGTGCTCCAATCTAGAAAGCAGCAAGAACTTCAAATGTGATTGAGGGTACCTCAAAATTTGCTACTAATTGCAACATTTTTTGAAAGCTTCCAAGGATATACAGTAACCCTTAAGGTTTCTGCTTCTTGTAATGCCTTTTCTAATTTTTCTCCCCATTCCATGTTTTGAATTTTTATTGCCGTTCCAGGGGAAGGTTCTGTTTGCAGAGATGAGCAATGATTTCTCCGATAATGAGAGGACTCCACCAGACACCAGAAAGCACCCACTGGGTAAGCATTGCAGAAATCTATCCCAGTTTGCCTTCCGTGTTTAATTGCAAAACACTTCCATGGGCTCCTTTAGTGTTTAGAGCAGAAGGTACTTCTCTCTAGCCTTTTCCGTAGCTCAAAACAACATTTCCCTGTTTTCAAATGTGGGGACATGCAAGTTGAGTTGCGGACAAAAGCCCAAAGAGGGAGAAACGCATTTCCACATTCCTGAAATATAAAATTGGAATAAAAAACTCAACAGATGAGACTATTTCTAAAGCCTGTTTGTAGTTAGACATGCAATGCTTAACCTCTGAGACAAGCTTTCCATCAACTTGTCTTTCACAGGTGATGGGATGATGCTGGGAAGATCTCTTCAGCCATATTCTCTTCACAAAGGAGGGGAATCAGCTTCTGTGGTACCAGATCAGGTAGTGGGGCAAATCAGTGGGGGGGGGGAGAGGCTGGGGGCAGCCAGATGGCCTCTGTCCTCTCCTCTCTGAGCCAGAATCAATTTTCTTTCACTTTCCTTCTCTGAAATGTGAGCTGAACGAAAGCTTTGAAGGCCAGTCAAGGAAACTTTAAATCCTGAGAATGAGGAACAGCTACCACGCGGGTGGCGCTGTGGTCTAATCAGAAGGCGCTGTAGCTTGCCGATCAGAAGGTCGGCGGTTCAAATCCCTGCGACGGGGTGAGCTCCTGTTGCTCGGTCCCTGCTCCTGCCAACCTAGCAGTTCAAAAGCACAGAAAAGTGCAAATAGATAAATAGGTACCGCTCTGGCGGGAAGGTAAACGGCGTTTCCGTGCGCTGCTCTGGTTCACCAGAAGCGGCTTAGTCATGCTGGCCACATGACCCGGAAGCTGTATACCAGCTCCTTCAGCCAGTAAAGCGAGATGAGCGCCACAACCCCAGAGTCATCCACAACTGGAGCTAACGGTCAGGGGTCCCTTTACCTTTACCTTTACCTCGCCTTAACTATCCTTTTAGATGCAGCCAGAATTGTTTCTTAGTAGTAGCAGTGCTACGTATGAATTTAAATAACACTTAATGCTAAGGTAAACTTCTAAACAGCTGACAGTAGAAAAAGCAGTTACAGAAATGAAACAATTCCATTGAAACATTAAAATAAACACCCATAATTACCGTATTTTTCGTCCCATAGGGCGCATGGGCCCATAGGACGGACCTAGTTTGGGGGGGGAATAAGGGGGGGGAGCCCGAGCTTCCCCTGACCCCAGCCCCCAGAACAGGCAGCTCTCCGCAAAGCGGTGGGAGAGCTGTGTGACTTCGCGCAGCTCTCCCACTGCTTGCGGATAGCTTCCTGAAGCCTGGAGAGCGAGAGGGGTCCGTGCGCACTGACCCCCCTCACTCTCCAGGCTTCAGCGAAAGCCTGCATTCGCCCCATAAGACGCACCCACATTTCCCCTTCATTTTTGGAGGGGAAAAGGTATGTCCTATAGGGCGAAAAATACGGTAAATTGTACAAAAAAAATTATGCATTAAAGCAACACAACAGTTTATAGACAATGGACAACCTGGTAATGAGCTGTCTCTGGTGAGCCATCTCCAAGGTGGAAATATTTCCTTTTTATTTTAGGGTTCAGCATCCTTTGAGGAAGTGGCTGTGCATTTCACAGATGAGGAGTGGGTGCTGCTGGATCCTGACCAGAGAGCTCTGCATAAGGAAGTCATGGAGGAGACCTGTGGGATCATGGCCTCTCTCAGTAAGGCTGTTTTATCTATCTTGTGAAATTCAGGTGTTTATACGTATGATGAACCTACAACATTGTGCTGGAATTCAGAAGCAGCACCTACGGCATCTGGTATTCTAACGCCTCTGCAGTTAACCTCAAATGGAAGATGGTATATTGTTTTGTCTCCAAATATGATTCCTCCAGTTTCCCCCTTCTAAACAATTAGCAAAGTGGTTTTGACTGCTCTAACCATTGGTCAGTCTTGCCCAGTGTTGTCTCCTCTGGCTGACAGCATCCCTCCAACGTTCCATGCCAGCACATTGAATGCCAGCACAAGATCCATTAGATGAGCAAGGGGAACTGGATCTGGCTGGTGAGGCGGATAGTTCCCTGCTCTATGCATAAGCCAACTTTGACAGGTGATCATTCATATCTGTCTATCAATCTTCTGATGACATTATGACATCAGGTGGCAATTAGGAAGGGGGGAATTCAAACCCCCCTTGAAGGCCAGCTTTCAGCGCCAATCAGCTGATCAGTGTGGAAAATCCTTTCACATTTACAGTGGTGCCTTGCAAGACGAAAATAATCCGTTCCGCGAGTCTCTTCGTCTAGCGGTTTTTTCGTCTTGCGAAGCAACCCTATTAGCGGATTCGCGCTATTAGCGGTTTAGCGGCTATTAAAGGCTTAGCGGCTAAAAGGCTATTAGCGGCTTAGCGGCTTAGAAAAAGGGGGGGAGCAAAAAAAATCGTCCTTTTTTATTTCAGTCTTTACAGAGAGAGGCTATAGAACCCAGACTCTTAGATAATGGTGTTGTCCTGAGTGAATCTCCACCCCCGTCTCTCCCACTTCCTCATTCATCACTTCTACGGGTGCTGCTAAGCGCCCTCTGTCTTTGAGCTCTTTGCTCTCCTACTTTTAAGGCTCGCCGGGTTCTGGGAGATGGTGGGTCTGGAATGCTTTCTAATGACAACATGTCAGCTGGTAGTTGTTCCAGCTATCCCATGATTTCCCAGCTTTTCCCCTCATCTGCCTCTGAGCTGCTACCTCCCTCAAACCCCTGTTGCAAATCTATACTATCTCCCTCTTCCTCCCCCCTGGAAGGGTCCTGCCAGGAGCCTTACTTGCGAAGGAGCAGTCAGGAGTGCATTTTAAGCAGCCAGCTGGTTGTGGGGAGTCACATATTTTCATCTCCGCACTAGGAAGTCATAGCTCTGGGGCTCACAGCCTCTCAGTCCACCTTAGGACCCCTGCCAGAAAGATCTGCCTCACATCAAAGTCCCTTCAGTTCTTCCATTTTTACAACTGTTCCTTGGCATTGCTCAATAATTTGGAACCCAGTTTCATCCTAAGGCTCTAATCAGTTTCTGTCTTCATTGCAGAAGGTGATGAATTGGAAACCAAGAATAAAGGAGACCACGATAATGTCTACGCAGTGAGGGAGCAGAATGTAAATTTGGAGAGTGGAGAGAGATTCAGCCAGAGGTCCCAACAAAAAACTGATGGTGGGAAGAAACAGTATCAGTGCTTGGAATGTGGAAAAAACTTTAGCAGGAAGTCAAATCTCACTAGGCATGAAATAATTCATTCAGAAGAGAAACCGTATCAATGCTTCGACTGTGGTAAGAGCTTTAAAAGAAGCACAGACTTCCTTAAACACCAAACATTTCACACAGGGGTAAAACCTTATCAGTGCTTGGAATGCGGAAAGTGCTTAAGTCGAAACAACCGTCTCGCTTCCCATCAAAGAATTCATACAGGGGAGAGGCCATATCCATGTTTGGAATGTGGGAAGAGCTTCAGTATGAGTGACAGCCTGACTACACATCAAAGGATTCATACAGGGGAGAAACCATATCAGTGCTTGGAATGTGGAAAGAGCTTCAATTTAAAGCATAATCTCACTTCCCATCAGACACTTCACACAGGGGAAAAGCCATTTCAGTGCTTGGATTGCGGAAAGAGCTTCTCTCGGAACGACCGTCTCACTTTCCATCGAAGAATTCATACAGGGGAGAAACCCTATCAGTGCTTGGAATGTGGGAAGAGCTTCAGTTTAAAGGTAAATCTCACTTCCCATCAAACGCTTCACACAGGGGAAAAACCATATCCATGCTTGGAATGTGGAAAGAGCTTCAGGTTGAAGCAAACTCTCGCTTCCCACCAGACGCTTCACTCGGGGGAAAAGCCGTATCAGTGCTTGGAATGTGGGAAGAGCTTCAGGTTAAAGCAAATTCTCACTTCCCATCAAACGCTTCACACAGGGGAGAGACCGTTTCAGTGCTTGGAATGCGGAAAGCGCTTCAGCCGGAGCTACCATCTCACGGCTCATCAAAGAATTCATAACGGAGAGAAGCCGTATCGGTGCTTGGAATGTGGACGGAGCTTCAGTCAGAGGGCCTCTCTCACTTCCCATCAAGCAAAGCATGATGGAATCAAACTATGAAAGGAATAAATGCTGGCAAGTCATAGGTCCAGACAGGGCTGTGTTGCATGGTGTCCATCTGAATGCACAGGTGTGTCCAGCTCTCACATATATCTCTGTACCTTTGGTGATGAGTTCTGCTCTCCCCACAAATAACCTCTACCAGCAAGGCTACAGCATCTCTCTCAGTCCTTCTTTTCGTCCATTTCCAGCAAGGCATGAAGAAGGGTATTCCATTGGAGCTTTGAGCTACCCAACCAATGAAAATCTGGGATTTAAGTACAGTGGTACCTCGGGTTACAGACGCTTTAGGTTGCAGACGCTTCAGGTTACAGACTCCGCTAACCCAGAAATAGTACTTCGGGTTAAGAACTTTGCTTCAGGATGAGAACAGAAATCGTGCCCCGGTGGCACGGCAGCAGCGGGAGGCCCCATTCGCTAAAGTGGTACCTCAAGTTAAGAACAGTTTCAGGTTAAGAATGGACCTCCAGAACGAATTAAGTTCTTAACCTGAGGTACCACTGTACTATTTTGGGCCAATGTATCCTTACGGGGAAGGGAGGGTCTCCCTTCATGAGTGAGGTTCATAATGCCTTTATTTCATTGTACCATTGTTTCCTACAAGTCCCTCTAGGTTTACTATTCTGTTCATATTTCTAAGTTTGAAGTTGAAAGGAGATGCCCCTGGTTAGAAATGACAGAATGGTTATCTTTCCTGTTTCCTGTATTTTTCCTGTTTCTTGAGTTTTTCTTTGGAGAACGCTAATATTGACCCTGGAGATCTCCATTCTTTCTTTTGATTGGAAAGATACAGTGCTGTATAGGGAAGCTTTTAAATGTGTAACGTTTTATTATGCTTTAAAATATGTTGGAAGCCACCCAGAGTGGCTGGGGCAACCCAATCAGATGGACGAGCTATAAATAATAAAAAGTATTATTATTATTATTATTATTATTATTATTATTATTATTATTTGCTAGTAATTAAACATTGCTGGCAACACACATTTAGTGTACATTTACCCTAAACTTCCAGGACCCATCCCAGGTCACGATTTGTAGAGATGGTTTGTGTCATGATAGCTGTACATTTCTCAGAACGAATCCTCACTGAATTCAATGTAATCTACAGATAATTGTGTCCAGAACTGCAGGCTGAATAGGCTAGTTGCAGCACTTTTAACAAAGTACCCATCCAATTCTAGGACTATGGGAAAGGAATTCCCCCAGGACCCAGCTTATTTACTCCTATGTCTTATTTCCAGAGAGTGAAATAAAATAGAGAGATATTTAATGGACTGGGACCTGGGAGATCAGGGTTAAATTCTAGTGGAGGCACAAGCTGTTTTGGAGTTGTAGTCCACTTGGTCAGATGAATCATTTTTGATAATCCATGAAAGACTATGCAGTACTGTGTTATCCTTCTATTTATTGATACCCTGCCTTTTCCCCTTATGGGACTCAAAGCAGTTTGTGGATAAGAACAAGAACGGCTAAAACAGAAAAGAACCATCTTTTCTTTAAAACAATTGTTAAACCATAAAAAATAATGACAGCAAGAACAGCACAGCAGCAGCCCTTTCATTCAAAGCAGTCAGTTCCGCAAAGTGTTGGAACAAGAAAGTTCTCACCTGCTGGACAAAGGGAGTTGACTTTTTGAGTGTTTGGAGGGTTTTACTCGCTTCTCTCTCCCCAATCCCAACCCCACAAATGTCCCTACAGCTGTTAGAATCCAGCTCAGTTCATTTTAAACCTTAGAATCCAGAGGAATAAATAAAATTACAGTGGAACCTTGATTGTCGAACGCAATCCGTTCCAGAAGACCGTTAGACTTCTGAACCGTTTGACAACCGAGTCGCAATTGCCGGTCAGCAAATTCCTTTTTAAAAATGGAGAAACGTGCCTTGGAAGCCGTTCGACTTCCGAGGCGCATTCAGAAACGGAAGCATTCACTTCTGGGTTGTTGGCGTTCGGGTTCCGAATTGTTCGGGTTCCGAAGTGTTTGACAACTGAGGTTCCACTGTATTTAGACATGCTGCAGCGCCACTGAAATCCAAAACATTCCAAAATGAGGTGTTCGGGAACCAAGGTTTGACACTCTCGTGTGTGTGTGTGTGTGTGTGTGTGTGATGTTTTGGAGCTATTTTTAAGGAAATTCACCAAAATCTAGACTTCTGACATGGATTGCTAGATTTTCCTGGACATTTGAGCAATTTCCGCCCGTACACCGTTCCGACAGTCGTATTCCAGCTATGTCCGGAAAATTCCAGACATATGGCAACCCTATTATGTATACACATGGTTTGGGGCAGAAGGGTTGTAAAATACAGAAGAGCACATATGGGGACACAATGGTATGGTGATAAGGTAAACGTAAAAGATAAAGGACCCTTGGACAGATAAAGTGACGGGTCAGGGTCTAATCCATACTCACACAAAACCCAGCTGCTGATGCCACTGATACACTGGTATTGGTAAGTCAAGATTAATTTGCCCCATTTATGTCAATGGCACTAAAATGTGATTGACTTCCTCTCAATTCAACCTGATCAGTTATTAGAAGAAGCCCAGCCCTTTGGGACAAGAAATCTGAAGCATGAGAACCTGGGTTGTCACTCGGACTATGAGCACACCCTGCATTTAAAGCACATATCCCCCACACACACACATCCAAAATATGGGAACTGTAGTTTACCCCTCACAGGCACAACTCCCGACACCCTCCAGAAACTACGCTTCCCGGGTAAAAATGCACTTTAGATGTATTTGGCGTGTGCCCAAAGCTCCCCTGCGTGGGTCAGAGCATGATCCACCCCCTTTGAGAGGCACAGAGGGAGCTGATCCTGCTCCTTGGCCTTCCCTTTCTGCCTGGTTTTCTCAACAGGCAACGCCAAGGATTGAACCCTGGAGGTTCTGAATGGGAAGGACTTTCCCTTCCAGCTGCTGCTGAGCTACAGGCAGTCTTCCTGCATAGCTTTCTAAGGGTTAAGGGGAACTGAACTGGTCTCCTAGAGAGGAAGGGAAGGGGGTGGAGTCCTCCAGGGCAATGCATTCCCCCCCTCCAAAATCCTTCCTGCCTGGCTTTGGACTTGGGGGGTGGGAGGTGGGAAGGTGGCCTCTGTCTCTCCCAAGATCCCATCAAGGGGCCCTCAGAGATTTGGTAAGTCAACCCCCCCATATTGTGCATTTTGGGGGAGGGTGCAAATGATCCATCCAGGGGACACCCCCCAAGTAAGAAGCAGATTCTGTCCCTCTGCAAAGTCAAGAAGCTCCCTACTGTTATAGGACTTCTAAGGTCTCACATATAATAAATCACATGTTCATAAATTTACAAGGCAAACCTACATAAGTATATAAACTACATATATAGTACAGGAGAGCAATCCTGAAACCCTTCTGACTCCCAAATTGACCTCAAATGTATCCCTGCAAGGAGGAAGGAACTGGGAAAGCCTACCCATTGTCTCTTTGCTCACAAATCCTGTCTTAAGGGCATATCTGTGTATGAATAGGGCGAGCTTGTGACCTGGATTCAGGAACTATTTACCATCACAAAAGAATGGCCAGGATGCCCAGGTAAAAGCAATCAGTGACCATTATCAGGTATCCTGGCAGACAGGTTTTCTGCTGTCTGCTAGACCGCACCTCCAGTGATGTATGTATGATGTTTTGGGGGGGGGTGGTCTTGAGCTACAGGGGAGGCAATTTTCAAATGTCTATATAAGAGCTTGAACACCATTGTTCTAGGTTCCTCCACTCCCTCCCTGCGTGGGGTGAGCGGGGGACCCTGCTGCAACAGTTTAATAAAGATCATGCTTACTAGCTGCTCTGCTTCTCAATATTCTCTGGTTGGCCTCTGTTATTTTCTCATACCGATAGAGAACCTACGTAAGGACTCCATATGGGCTCTTAGATACCCCATAAGGGAAAGGGAGCAGTACAGTGGTACCTCGGGTTACAAACACCTCGGATTACAGACTCCGCTTACTCAAAAGTAGTACCTCGGGTTAAGAAATTTACCTCAGGACGAGAACAGAAAACATGCGGCGGCGGTGCAAGGCCCCGTTAGCTAAAGTGGCACCTCAGGTTAAGAACGGTTTCAGGTTAAGATCGTACCTCTGGAACGAATTAAGTTTGTAACCAGAGGTACCACTGTATTTTTCTTATAACACTACATTTAAGGTTCCTCCCCGACATTAGTTAGGCAATGGTCACTTGCATGTGCTCATTCAGACATGCAACACATGCAGAGGGGGAGGGGGTGTTTTGTGATGGAATGGAAAACACTCCTGAGAACGGACAAGCGGTCTTTTAAGCAAATGATCAAATGCAGGTGACAACCTGTCTGAAAGTAAACAAACCTGTTGAATGGGGGCAGGAGTGCAAGTAACAGAAGCAGTCTGGCTAACACACTGGGCAGTTTTAAGCATATTAACACAGGTTTCCAGCTTTCATAGAATCATAGAATCATAGAGTTGGAAGAGACCACAAGGGCCATCGAGTCCAACCCCCTGCCAAGCAGGAAACACCATCAGAGCACTCCTGACATATGGTTGTCAAGCCTCTGCTTAAAGACCTCCAAAGGAGACTCCACCACACTCCTTGGCAGCATTTCTCACAAGCTGAGGAGGAGGAACAATGAGGCTGAGAGGCCCACACGCAGGGATGCTGAGGCTCAGTAGAGGTCCAATACTTTGAGAACTGCTGGCTTAGAAAGTGGCCTGCACATTTTGTTTATTAACTATCCTTTTAGAAGGGCTATCGCATCACTATAATCCAGCCCTGGTTACTAGTTGGACTCATCTACCCTTGCTCGGGGAACATTATTCCTCTCTGACAGTGTAGCAGTTTTACAACAGAACAATGTCTTGGCTTTGCAGGATTCAATGGATGAAAAGGACACCCTCACCTCAGAAGTCCAGCGCCAGCAGTTCAGACAATTCTGCTACCGGGAGGCTGAGGGCCCCTGAGATGCCTGCAGCTGACTTTACAGTCTCTGCCATCAGTGGCTGAAACCAGAGCAACACTCAAAGAGTGAGATATTGGACCTGGTGATCCAGAGCAGTTCCTGTTACCATAAAGCACCAATGCTGCAGCAAGCAAAGGCTCCAGCAGCTCAGTCAGCTGCTTGTGGCTGGAAAGCCAAACAGGATGTTTGTGACTGTTGCCATGGGAACAAAGGGGCAGTCCATTCTGTACTGAGCACCGGATGTTAGCTCAGTGTGTGTGTGTCATATGACCCGTACTGGAAGTACATGGGTGGAGTTTCTTCTTGCTGTTGTCGAGTGCAGACATGTTTCTCTGTACTGATATGAGAGACAGAAATAAAGGATGTAAATAGTTTTCTGTCTGCTTCTTTCCCCTCCCTGGGGGACACCAAAGGGGAGAGATGAAGAACGGTGTGTTCCTCTCACACATCTGAGAAGAATCACCGAGACCTCGCCTGCTTATCAGCAGAGTGGAGACGCGGGGAGGTCGACAGGAATATCTGCCGGTGCCTATGCTGTGGCACATTCCTCTGACCCAGGCAGAATTCCAACAGTTCCTGACTGTCCTTCCATCAGAGATGGAGAGCTGGGTGAGGGAATGTGGAGCGGAGACCAGTTCCCAGGTGGTGGCCCTGGCCGAAGGTTTCCTCCTGAGTCAGGCAGAGAAGAGGAAGCAGGCAGAGCAGCAGGTGAGAGTGGCAACCATCAAAATCTCTTGGCAACCATCAAAAATTTCACCTGTGGAAAACACCATTGAAGTGCTTGGAATGTGGAGACTATTTTGACAAGTCGTCAAGTCTTATTTTGCATCAGAGAGTTCACGCTAGGGAGAAACCATATAACTATTTGTCAAGAGCTTCAGTCAGAGCTCCAATCAAACAAGCGACAGGAGGGAGAAACCATATCAATGGTTGGAATGTGGTGACTACTTTGACAGGAAGTCGAGCCTCGTTTTGCACCAAAGAATTCACAGAAGAGGGAAACCGTATAAATATAAATATATAAAAGGATGTCACATAGAGGAGGGAGAAAGGTTGTTTTCTGCTGCTCCAGAGAAGCGGACACGGAGCAATGGATCCAAACTACAAGAAAGAAGATTCCACCTAAACATTAGGAAGAACTTCCTGACAGTAAGAGCTGTTTGACAGTGGAATTTGCTGCCAAGGAGTGTGGTGGAGTCTCCTACTTTGGAGGTCTTTAAGCAGAGGCTTGACAACCATATGTCAGGAGTGCTCTGATGGTGTTTCCTGCTTGGCAGGGGGTTGGACTCGATGGCCCTTGGGGTCTCTTCCAACTCTAGGATTCTATGATCTACAGAGTATAGAGAGCTTTGCCTGGGACCTGGAATGATCCTGTTAGGCAAATAATAAATAAATAAAACACCATTCTACTTTTCTGATTTTGACACACCTTTGCATAAATGCAAAACCTGGCGTCTCCAGACTAGGTGAAAGGAGCAGAAAGCCTAGAGGGCCCGTTGTTGTTGTTGTTTAGTCGTGTCCGACTCTTTGTGACCCCATGGACCACAGCGCGCCAGGCACTCCTGTCAGAGAGCCTTAGCAACCTTTCTTAACAACGGAAGGGGGAGCAACGAGTCCACGCTGCCTAGAGAGCCCTTAGCAACTCTCTTAACAACGGAAGGGGGAGCAACGAGTCCAACGTTGCCCAGAGAGCCCTTAGCAACCTTTCTTAACAACGGAAGGGGGAGCAACGAGTCCACGCTGCCTAGAGAGCCCTTAGCAACTCTCTTAACAACGGAAGGGGGAGCAACGAGTCCAACGTTGCCCAGAGAGCCCTTAGCAACCTCTCTTAACAACGGAAGGGGGAGCAACGAGTCCACGCTGCCCAGAGAGCCCTTAGCAACCTCTCTTAACAACGGAAGGGGGAGCAACGAGTCCACGCTACCCAGAGAGCCCTTAGCAACCTCTCTTAACAACGGAAGTGGGAGCAACGAGTCCACGCTGCCCAGAGAGCCCTTAGCAACCTCTCTTAACAACGGAAGGGGGAGCAACGAGTCCACGCTGCCCAGAGAGCCCTTAGCAATCTCTCTTAACAACGGAAGTGGGAGCAACGAGTCCACGCTGCCCAGAGAGCCCTTAGCAACCTCTCTTAACAACGGAAGGGGGAGCAACGAGTCCACGCTACCCAGAGAGCCCTTAGCAACCTTTCTTAACAACGGAAGGGGGAGCAACGAGTCCACGCTGCCTAGAGAGCCCTTAGCAACTCTCTTAACAACGGAAGGGGGAGCAACGAGTCCAACGTTGCCCAGAGAGCCCTTAGCAACCTTTCTTAACAACGGAAGGGGGAGCAACGAGTCCACGCTGCCTAGAGAGCCCTTAGCAACCTCTCTTAACAACGGAAGGGGGAGCAACGAGTCCACGCTACCCAGAGAGCCCTTAGCAATCTCTCTTAACAACGGAAGTGGGAGCAACGAGTCCACGCTGCCCAGAGAGCCCTTAGCAACCTCTCTTAACAACGGAAGGGGGAGCAACGAGTCCACGCTGCCCAGAGAGCCCTTAGCGACCCCTCTTAACAACGGAAGGGGGAGCAACGAGTCCACGCTGCCTAGAGAGCCCTTAGCAACCTCTCTTAACAACGGAAGGGGGAGCAACGAGTCCACGCTACCCAGAGAGCCCTTAGCACCTTTCTTAACAACGGAAGTGGGAGCAACGAGTCCACGCTGCCTAGAGAGCCCTTAGCAATCTCTCTTAACAACGGAAGTGGGAGCAACGAGTCCACGCTGCCCAGAGAGCCCTTAGCAACCTCTCTTAACAACGGAAGGGGGAGCAACGAGTCCACGCTACCCAGAGAGCCCTTAGCAATCTCTCTTAACAACGGAAGTGGGAGCAACGAGTCCACGCTGCCCAGAGAGCCCTTAGCACCTTTCTTAACAACGGAAGTGGGAGCAACGAGTCCACGCTGCCTAGAGAGCTCTTAGCAACCTCTCTTAACAACGGAAGGGGGAGCAAGGAGTCCATGCTGCCTAGAGAGCCCTTAGCAACCCCTCTTAACAACCGAGGAGGAAGCAGGGAGCAACGAGTTCTGGCCAGAGAGCCCTTAGCAACCGTCTTAATAAGAGAGTCTGAACCTCAAGGAGCAGGGAGGGCGGAAAAATCGAACTAAGCACAACCGCCACCACCCCCCCAAAAAAACACGGGGCGCGGGGGCGTTGTGGAGACGTTTGCAGGGCAAAAATAAGGCCGTGCCGCAGAGATGACAAAGGGAGCAAAGTGTGGGTTGGCGCTTAGAGAAGAGCCAGCAGGGCTGGTGCTCGCAAGGCCTAAAGAGGAGCCTGGCGGACCAGGGTCCCTACGCTGAAATGGGGCGCCCGGCCTCTGAGATGGAAGTAGGCAACCAGGCCCAGAAATCCTATGGTGTGCTTTAACCAGTCCAGTCCTATAGGTCAAGGAATCGGAAGTTTGAGACCCTGGAGCGCGTCCGCGCGCATCAATAAATGAATGAATTTTATTACTACGGTTGCAGACCAGTTCCGGCTCACTTACAATACAGTGGTGCCCCGCAAGACGAATGCCTCGCAAGACGGAAAACCCGCTAGACGAAAGAGTTTTCCGTTTTGGAGGTGCTTCGCAAAACGAATCTCCTATGGGCTTGCTTCGCAAGACGAAAATGTCTTGCGAGTTCCTGCGGGGGTTTTTTCCTCCCCCCCCCTTTTTCTAAGCCGCTAAGCCGCTTATCTGCTAAACCTAAGCCGCTAAAAGCCACTAATAGCGCTAATCCGCTAATCCTTCTATGGGCTTGCTTCGCAAGATGAAAAAACCACTAGACGAAGAGAATCACAGAACGGATTCTTTTCGTCTTGCGAGGCACCACTGTATCAGGAAAATCATAGAACACGAGCAATGCACTGAATTGCAATTGGGTATAACAGAGACAATACAGATATAGTTGCAGTTAAAAATATATATTAAATCTGGATTACTAAAATATAACCTAAAATTGTCATTTAAAACCTTTTTGTAGTACAGCTTGTTCCCTAAGTTTTATGGCAGTCGCAAAGAATTTCGCGCGCATCAATGCCTTTAAAGGGCATCCCCACCCACCAACCAAATTTTCCAAAATTATGCGAACTGTAGCTTCCCTCTCACAAGAGGCACCATTCCCAGCAGCGCCTCTAACAAACTACCGCTCCCAGGATCCTTTTGCAAGGATAACGTGTGGTGTGAATGTGTTTCGCGCGTGGCCAGAACCCTGTTCAAAACACCCTTCTGTGTCCAGGGGGTGGCTCCTCCTTGCCTCCTTCATGGACAGGCGCAGAAGGAGGTGGTCTTGCCCTTTGGTCTTCCCCAGGACTTGCCTCCTGGCTTTTCATAATTGGGAAACTGCCACGGATTGAACCCGGGAGCTTCTGCCTGCAAAGAGCAGCCGCCCCGCCACCTGCCCCTCTCGCCTTTTTGGCTTTAGTTACAGATAGGTAGCCGTGTTGGTCTGCCATAGTCAAAATAAATCCTTCCAGTAGCACCTTAAAGACCAACTAAGTTAGTTCTTGGTATGAGCTTTCGTGTGCATGCACACTACTTCAGATACACTGAAACAGAAGTTGCCAGATCCTTCTATCTAGTGAAAAGGTGGGGAGGGGTATTACTCAGAAGGGTGGTGGGAATGGGAGATTGGCAGATAGCTGAGATGAGCCTGTTGACGACTCTTAACGACTGCAATAGGTCTTACAGGAAAAGGCAAGGGGTGAGAAGGTGAAACATGGCTTAGTCATGTATAATGAGATAAGAATCCAATGTCTCTGTTCAGACCAGGTCTCTCCATGGTTTTGA
This sequence comes from Podarcis vaucheri, assembly GCF_965113315.1. Classification (NCBI taxonomy): domain Eukaryota; kingdom Metazoa; phylum Chordata; class Lepidosauria; order Squamata; family Lacertidae; genus Podarcis; species Podarcis vaucheri. The sequence goes on along the minus strand of NC_138760.1, from coordinate 127,773,415 downwards.
GTTTGGTAATGAGTTGCAATTCAGCAGCTTCTCTTTCCAGTCTATTTCTGAAATTCCTTTGTAGTAAAACAGCTACTTTGAGATCTTGTATAGAATGTCCTGGGAGATTGAAGTGTTCTCCTACTGGTTTCTCTTTTGTGATTCTTGATGTCAAATTTATGTCCATTTATTCTTTGGCGTAAGGTTTGGCCTGTTTGTCCAATATAGAGAGCTGAAGGACACTGTTGGCATTTGATGGCATACACAATGTTAGACGATGAGCAATTAAATAGTCCCGAGATGGTATGTGTGATGTTGTTGGGGCCAGTAATGGTGTTGTCCGGGTGTATGTGGCAGCAAAGTTGGCACATACAAAGTTAACTTAACATGGACACTGGCACCAGAGCCTGCAATAAACCCAGATGCCAACTTTGCTGCCACCACCCTTCTGAGTAATACCCCTCCCCACCTTCTCACTATATAGAAGGATCTGGCAACTTCTGTTTCAGTGTACCTGAAGAAGTGTGCATGCACACGAAAGTTCATACCAAGAACTAACTTAGTTGGTCTTTAAGGTGCCACTGGAAGGAATTTTTTTCTTTTTGGCTTTGTAAGAGTTAAAGGAACCGAACTGGATTCCTAGAGCGGAAGGGAATAGGGCGGGAGATAAAGGGGGGGGGGCTTGCAGAGTCCTCCAGGAGAGAAAGCCCCTCCCTCCAAAGCCCCTTCCTGCTTGGCTTTTCCCCGGGGGGAGCAACGTGGTCTTTGTCTCTCCCAGCGCTGCATTGGGGCGACCCTTCTGGGAGCCGGTGAGTTGTTCCCCCTTTATTTTGTGCGTTTGGGCGAAGGGGAGTCCCAGGGCTGCAGGAAGGAGAGGGTGCAAAGGGGACCTGATCCATCCAGGGTGCTCCCCCCCCAAAAAAACCAGGGAGGGCATCCTTTTTCTCTCCCTCTGTGCAAAGGCAGGAGATGCAATATTTTGAAATATTGCAGGGAGGGGAGGATTTAAAGTTGATCCCGGTGCAAGGGTATCTCCAACTGAGCTTTGATTAGATTTAGTAGCCCCTCCCCATTAATCAGGCAGTGGCTTCCCCAAGCGTTCTGGAGGACACGCATGTGCCCATTCAGACGTGCAATGCCTGTGAGACGGAGAGGATCATTTGAGGCTGAAGAGAAAGCACTACTGAGAACTATTGGAGGCCTAGTAATCAGAAGAATCAAGTGGCTGCAATGGGGGAGGAGAAGTAATGGAGGGAGCCCCCACCCCAGCCTGCAAAGAACCATAATTCACAGATTGCCCTGTTAAGGGGGAAAGCTGGATGGTTACTAGCATAGCAAGGGAAGGGAGGTTGGTGATGACCATTTCTTTTACTGCACCTTTTACGTCTCCTGTCTGAAGCCGTAGAGAGATGCTACCAGTCACAAGTGGACACTATTGGGCAAGATGGGCCAATGTTTGATTGGCCATTTCTGCCCTTTAGGATTAACCTCATCTTGGGCTACAGTGGCCATATTCTGTGCCCTCAAGCTGTCCTTGGCCTAATAATAATAATAATAATAATAATAATAATAATAATTAATAATAATTTACTTATACCCCACCCATCTGGCCGGGCTTCCCCAGCCACTCTGGGCAGCTTCCAAAGGAATATTAAAATACTGTGATACATCAAACATTAAAAGCTTCCCTAAACAGGGTTGCCTTCAGATGTCTTCTAAAAGCCTGGTAGTTGTTGTTCTCTTTGACATCTGCTGGGAGGGCGTTCCACAGGGCAGGTGCCACTACCGAGAAGGCCCTCTGCCCGGTTCCCTGTAACTTGGCTTCTCGCAGTGAGGGAATCACCAGAAGGCCCTCGGAGCTGGACCTCAGTGTCCGGGTAGAACGATGGAGGTGGAGACGCTCCTTCAGGTATATTGGACCGAGGCCGTTTGGGGCTTTAAAGGTCAGCACCAACACTTTGAATTGTGCTCGGAAAAGTATTGGGAGCCAATGTACGTCTTTCAAAACCGGTGTTATATGGTCTCGGCGGCCGCTCCCAGTCACCAGTCTAGCTGCCGCATTCTGGATTAGTTGTAGTTTCCGGGTCACCTTCAAAGGTAGCCCCACGTAGAGCGCATTGCAATTGTCCAATTTAACACAGTGCACAAATCCCTCCCTTTAGTCAAAAATCTGGAAGCCATGGATAGAAGAATTAAAAATTGAACTGAATATTTGAAAATTAAAAACAGACTCCTGGAGCTGTGGAAGATAAACAATGCCCAAGAAATTAAGCACCACCCTCAAGCTTAGATTGCTACATCCTGCTCCCCCTTGAGAAATAGCACCAAAAATGCTCATTGAGTCCCTGCTGTTTCACTTTTTAAGCTTACGTTATTGGTTTTTTCACACTGATTGCCTTGGTCTAATCACTGAGGTTCAGCTTCACTTACATCACAGGGCTTCTCTGAAGTAACAGAAAAATGAATAAGATGGCTGCTAAAGGCTTTAGGTTTTGCTTCCTTTAACCAGACCAATATATTTTTGTACTATAAAGAGCCACATTTTTCTGCCCCACTTGCAGATCCATACAGTTTCAACCAATCTTAATGTGACCTGATTACTGTAATCCTGTCTGCATATTAATTTATTTGGGAGTAAGGCCCAAAAACAAAAGGAGATGTACAGTCATACCTTGGTTTTAGAACAGCTTAGTTCTCGAACGTTTTGGCTCCTGAACACCACAAGCCCAAAAATGAATGTTCCAGTTTGTGAACTATTTTTGGAAGCCAAACGTCTGACGGGGCTTCTGCAGCTTCCAATTGGCTTTAGGAGCTTCCTGCAGCCAATTGGAAGCCCCGCTTTTGTTTCTGAACATTTTGGAAGTCAAACAGACCTCCGGAACGGATTCCGTTCGACTTCCAAGGTACAACTGTACTTCTGAGTGGACATGTACAAAATTGGTCTATAATTTCATTGTACAGTGAATTATCATTGAATGAATAAACAGGTGACATTTCTAAACCTCCTTCCAGCATTTTTTATTTGCCTTTTTTTCTGGCAGTGATGAATCTACATATAGTGATTGTGTACAGGTATTTTGAAAAGTACAGGAAAGCCACCTTGTGTTTGTTGGGATTAAATGTACACTGAATCATAGTTGAAATGGCAACTCATTAGGACCCAAGGAATTTCTTACCATTGGCTTGTGACCAAGCAACTCACTTCTCAGTCACAACTGTTGACTACGCTCACATTGTTTTAAAACACAGTAAGGCAGGGAGGAAGGGACGCGGGTGGCGCTGTGGGTTAAACCACAGAGCCTAGGACTTGCTGATAAGAAGGTCGGCGGTTCGAGTCCCCACATGGGGGTGAGCTCCCGTTTCTTGGTCCCAGCTCCTGCCAACCTAGCAGTTCGAAAGCACATCAAAGTGCAAGTAGATAAATAGGTACTGCTCCAGCGGGAAGGTAAACGGCGTTTCTGTGCGCTGCTCTGGTTTGCCAGAAGCGGCTTAGTCATGCTGGCCACATGACCCGGAAGCTATACACCGGGCTCCCTCGGCCAATAAAGCGAGATGAGTGCCACAACCCCAGAGTCGGCCACGACTGGACCTAATGGTCAGGGGTCCCTTTACCTTTTAAGGCAGGGAGGAACATGTCAGTTTGCATTTCTTAGTGCAGAAAGAGGGTTCTGGAAGCTTCTCTGTGTGAAAAAAAACAAGCAGAAGGTTCCTGATGTTTGGGTTATTCCTTCAGAGAAGCTGAGTACAGTGGACGCTCGGGTTGCGAATGTGATCCATGCAGGATGTACGTTTGCAACCCGCAGCGGTGCGTCTGCACACGCACAGGTTGCGATTCGGCGCATGCGCGACCCTCAAAACCCGGAAGTAACCCGTTCCGGTACTTCCAGGTTTTGGTGGATCTGTAACCCAAAAAAATGCAACCTGAAGCATCTGTAACCTGAGGTATGACTACAGCTTGCTTAAACTGGTTCTGTTATCTCTTCTTCAAGGTCTTGCTGACTATAAAAAGAGGCCAGAAGGAGCTTGGGTTTCACTTTCTATCTCTCTTCCTTCTTGTGTGGTCTGTAGCTAGTATGCTTGGTGTTAAGGTTTAGTCTTATTATAGTAAGTTTAAGTCTGCTGCAACTGGATTTCTTCTGGACAGTGCCAATCCTGAATGTATTGGATTCGTGACCATTATACTCATTTGCCTTCAGGAGCAGTAAAGCTCTGCTGGATGAAATATCAGTTGCCTCTGGTCTTTTTTTTTGGAATCCTGCAACGTGTTTTAAGTTTTTACTCTGCAACTATACACTGGAATCTGCCCTGAATCAATATTGAGTAGAATTCCATGACAGAGCTAGGCTGACCGCTCTGGTATTACAGTGCTGAGGTCTGCTTGTCTCACAAGGTAAGGAGGGAGAATGAAGTGACCCTGAGGTCCACCTGGAAGAAGCCTGACGCTGCTCTGAGCCCAGCTTCGGCTGGGGAGGGCAGGATATAAATAAATTATTATTATTATTATTATTATTATTATTATTATTATTATTATTAAAGTGGTTCTTGGCCAATGTTTTGAGAAAAGCTGACATAGAAGTTGGCCTGCAAATTTTGCATGAACTTTTCTTCCAGGAGCACTATTGAATTATATAATAATAATAATAATAATAATAATAATAATAATAACAACAACAACAACAACAACAACAACAACAACAACAATAATAATATTAACAACAACAACAACAATAATATTAACAACAACAACAACAACAATAATAATATTAACAACAACAACAACAATAATAATATTAACAACAACAACAACAACAACAATAATATTAAAATAAAAAATTCCTTCCAGTAGCACCTTAAAGACCAACTATGTTAGTTCTTGGTATGAGCTTTCGTGTGCATGCACACTTCTTCAGATACGAATAATAATAATAATAATAATAATAATAATAATAATAATAATAATATTGTGCCACTATAATCCAGCCCTGGTTGCTAGTGAGACTCATCCACACTTGCTCAGCGAGCATTTTTCCTCTTCTGACAGTGTAGCAGTCTTATAACAGAGCAACGTCTTGACTTTGTAGGATTTGGTAGCACCTCTCGTTGGCACACACAATGGCGGAAGAACGAAGGAGTTCCCTTAGACCTCGTGGAGGTTTCGTTGGAGCGCAGATGAACAAGGAAGGAGGAAGAGGCCGCAATGCCGCCAAGATTGGGAGCGGTTGGGCATCCTGGAGAACCTCGCTGCAGAAAGTCCTGCGTGAGCAGCGTGCCCACAGCTCAGATCTACATCGCCAGCAGTTCAGGAATTTCCACTACCAAGATGCCCAGGGGCCCCGAGAGATTTGCAACCGACTCTACCACATTTGCCATCGGTGGCTGAAGCCAGAGCAACACACAAAGAAGGAGATCCTGGACCTTCTGATCCTGAAGCAGTTCATGAGCGTCCTTCCACCGGAGATGGAGACCTGGGTGAAAGAATGCGGAGCGGAGACCAGTTCCCAGGCGATGGCCCTGGTGGAAGGTTACCTCCTGAGCCAGGCAGAGGAGAGACAGCAGGCAGGACATCAGGTGAGCGAGTTTCATTTAGATAGTCCCAGAAGTTTTGGAATCGGAGGGAGGGTATCCCAAAAGTGTCTACTAATTGCCCATTCTCTTTTGAAAAGCATTTAAGGAAGTTTCCCCACCCCCCTGTCATTCCTTTTCTAATCCTTCTTCACATTTTGTGTTTTGAATCATCAATACTGTTTCAGGGAGAGGATTTCGTTGCAGAAATGGAGACTGATTGCTCAGAGGCAGAGACCGCTGCATCGGACACCAGAGCGAGGCCACTTGGTAATATTTAATGGGATTTATCCCAATTTCATGGATCTTGGAAAGAGGCTTTGGGCTCGTTTAATCTTTCCTGGAATTTTTTTAAAAAAAATATTCTTTTTTTAATACTGACAGCAACCACAAAAAACACATACAACAAAAACCACAATAACACTAATAATACAATTTAACAATTCAGATTTGAGTACTGATACACCTATAACTACACCCTTTTAACAATATTTCCCCACCTCTCCTCCCCCTACTTCCCACCATTTTCTGCCTGATCGCTTAAGTATTCCTTCCAGATTTCTTCATAATTATCCATTCTTAATTTGTGTCGATATGCAATTCGTTCATATGTAACTAGTCTGTCCATATTGTCAGTCCATGTGCTCAATGGGGTCTTTTTGCGGCTCTTCCAATTCATCAAAACAAGTGTTTTTGCTTCTAATATGGCACTTTTCTGGAATGACACTTTTCTGGAATGACACTTCTTTTTTGTATTTTCCACCCCCTGGGTAAATATTAATGGGATGTATCTCAAATTAGCCTCTTTCTGTTGAGTGTGAAATAAATCTGGGGGATCCTTTAATTGTTTTTTTTTTAAGGGGGGGGGGAGACACTTGTCGCCAGTTTTTTCCACAGATGAAAAATATCCTTGCTTAAAACAACTCACTACTTTATGCATGGGGACCTGCACATTTTGCCCAAAGGAGGAGAGTCGCATGTTCACACAACTGATATATAAAATGGTATAAACACATCTGTTTATAAACACTTTAATAAAATAAGGTTCCCCCCCCCAAGGCCTGTGTATACTTAAGCTTGCATCACTTAACCTCCGAGAGGAGCAAGTTCAACTGTCTTCCCACTAACTTTGATTCTCACAGGTGACAGGAGGATGCTGACCAGACCTCCTCAGCCACCTGCTCTTCACAGTGGAGGGGATGCAGATTCCGTGGCACAAGATCAGGTAGGGGGGCAGATCAGTGGGGAGAGAGGGGCTGAGGGTAGCCAGGGTGCCTCTGTCCCCTCACCTGCCTGGGCCTGGATGAATCTCTCTTCTGCTTTGCCTCTTTAAAATCTGTCCTCAGCAAAGGCTTTGAAGGCCACTCAGAGGAGGTTTAAATTCTGACAATAATGACCAGCCACCTCTTATTAACAAGCCCTTCGGATATAGCTAGAATTATTTCTCGGTGATTAAAGGTAAAGGTACCCCTGCCTGTATGGACCAGTCGTGTCCGACTCTAGGGTTGTGCGCCCATCTCGCTCAAGAGGCCGAGGGACAGCGCTGTCCAGAGACAATTCCGGGTCACGTGGCCAGCGTGGCGAAGCTGCTCTGGCGAGCCAGCACCAGCGAAGCACACGGAAACGCCGTTTACCTTCCCGCTATAAAGCGGTACCTATTTATCTACTTGCACTTAGGGGTGCTTTCGAACTGCTAGGTGAGCAGGAGCTGGGACCGAAAGACGGGAGCTCACCCCGCCGCGGGGATTCGAACCGCCGACCATACGATCGGCAAGTCCTAGGCACTGAGGTTTTACCCACAGCGCCACCCGTGTCCCTTGGTGATTACAGCAGTATTATTTATGGATTTTAAAAAAGCTTAATGTTGTATTTTAATCTTGTTTTTAAGTTGTATTCATTCAACTTGTTTTTATTATTGGTTGTTAGCCGCCCTGAGCCCGGCCTTGGCTGGGGAGGGTGGGGTATAAATAAAAATTATGATTATTATTAATGCTAAAATAGGATTCCAAAGAGCTGGCAAACAAAAAGTAGTTACGGAAAGATTAAAAATCAAAACACGCATCATGAAAACACATCATGAAAATGTACCATTATAACATTGAAATAAGCACCCATAATCAGAATGCATAGCAAGGCAATCCCATTAAAGCAACCCAATGATGAGCAATGGATATTCCATATGCGATCTCTGAGGTGGAATTATTTCCTTTTTCTTTTAGAATCCAGCATCCTTTGAAGATGTGGCTGTAAATTTCACGGAGGAAGAGTGGGCTCTGCTGGATGCTGACCAGAGAGCTCTGCATAAGGAAGTCATGGAGGAGACCTGTGGCATCATGGATTCTCTTGGTGAGGCTCCATGCTGCATATTTGTTTTGAAAACCATAATTTTATATGTGATGAACCAACAATATTCTCATGTAACTGAGTAGCACCACCTAGATAACCTGGGATTCTATTTTTATATGTATAATTTTTATTTATGACTTTCAATTTTGTACATTTCAATAATTATACAATGATTTTAACAGTTTGAAACTCTGCTTCCTTCCCCTTCTTTCTGCTGTTCCTTTCTGCGGTTTCTTATCTTTTATGCATATAATGGACGCTCGGGTTGCGAACGTGATCCGTGCGGGAGGCGTGTTCGCAATCCATAGTGCCGCGTATGCACACGCGCGGGTTGCAATTTGGTGCTTCTGCGCATGCGCAAAGTGCGATTTAGCGCTTCTGCACATCCGTGACAGGGCTGCCTTCAGATGTCTTCTAAAAGTCTGGTAGTTGTTGTTCTCTTTGACATCTGGTGGGAAGGCATTCCACAGGGCAGGTGCCACTACAGAGAAGGCCCTCTGCCTGGTTCCCTGTAATGCCAATGTTCTTATCTATTTACAGTTTGTTTGGAAATATTCAGTAAACCATTTCCTTTCTTTTGTAAAAAGTTTATCTTGATTTCTTATTTTTCTGGTAAATCTCACCGTTTTTGCGTATTCCATAAGTTTTTGAATCCATTCTGCTTTTGTCAGAACTTTTTCTTTCCATATTCGGGCAAGCTGTGTATCAGCTTTTATGTCTATTTTTCAGAATGTGGAATAAAGCGGAAGAATATTAACTGGATGTGGGAGACCAAGGATTAAATCACCACTCGGCTACAAAGGTCACTGGGTCAGCCCAGTCGCTGTATCTCAGCCTATGCTACCTCTCAGAATTGTTGTGTGAATAACATTGGGCTACGGAGACCCAGAATGCTGCCTCAAGCTCCTTGAAGGAAAAGTTGGACAGATGTAAATGAAATGCTAATGAACGATGATGATAATTAAAGGTCTTGTTTTCACTTGGTCTGTCACTTACTTTAAATTGGGGGGAGTGGGGTCTGTGTGGCCAGGTTTGAAATCTTGAAAAACGCATCCTAAAAGTCAAAGAAAAATCACTCTGGGGGTCGATCAGGATAGTGAGACCTACAAACATTGAACTTTACTTGCATATCCAGAGTGTGGTTGTCTGCTGGGGAGAGGCTTGCAGTTCACGCATCCGTACTACATATAAGCTCTGTAGACTAGTTCTCATCTGAACCATCTCTGCACTACCCTACTTTTTGTAATTGTGATTTAAATTTGCCAAAGGGCTTGTCTTCTATCTTCAACACCCTCAAGTTTCACAGATTTGTTGCAGCATAAGCTCTTTTTGGAGCCGCAGTACATGTAGTAAACATCATCAGATGCATTGTTCTTGATAATCTATGAAAGTTTATCCAGTAATACATTTGCTAGCTTTTAAAATGTCACTGAATTCTGAATGTCAGAGAATCTTATAGAGCCAGTGCCATAGAATGAGCCTCTGGCACAGAAAAGGGACTTTTTACTTAGGTCTCTACAGCTTCATAATTTAAGTCCTCCAATCACTCATGACCCCCCACCCCCCAAAAAATGGTATGAGTAAAATTGTTTAGTGAACAAGAGAATCACTGCTCTCTACTTTGCTGATACAAATTTTTCAGAGTGGTTTAAACAAAAAGAGATTGAGAAGACCTCGTTGGAGCAAAAAATAAAACAAAATCTTAATTTCATATATACGCTCATAGAGTCTGAACTAGAGGTAATGGACCAGAAGGAGACCCTGGGGTCACAGTAGATACCTTGATGAAGATGTTGATCCAGTGTGCGATGACTGTGGTTCCAGAGCTGCCGAGCACAGTCCTCAAAACAACCACATTGAATTAAAAATAAAGTGTTTTGTAAGTTCATACAAGGACAGGGCATTGCTTCAAAGGGAGCATCGACATGGCTGGAATTTGCTGCTTCTAAAGAGGTTTCTGGCGGGTCACGGTTCTTGTGCAAAAATGGAGAGCCTGGCCTCTAAATGGACTCAATAACCCGTAGAAATTGTAAGGCAAAAACCCATTAGCCTGATCGGTTATAGGCTAAGGTTACCAGATTATTTTCAATGAATACGGGGACACTTTTCAACTTCCAACTGAATAGATGGATTTTGTCAGGGGACTGAAAATCTGGGGACTTCCTCCAGGAAACGGGGACGTCTGGTAACATTACCAGTCCTCTCAGTCAAGAAATCAGAAGCAGGGAACCGGAGGTGTCCCTCAGTCTGCGTACACACCCTACATATAGACTCAGAGAGCTGGAAGGAACCCTTGGGGATCATCTAGTCTAGTCCAACCCCCCTGGAATGCAGGAATCTGCAGATCTCCCATACGGGGACTGAACCTTGGTGTTACCAGAGCCATGCACTAACAGCTATCATTTCTGCTGATACAAAACTTCTGGGAACTGTAGTTTGCCGAGCTACAATTCCCAGCACCCTTAAAAAATGACAGTTTCCAAAATTCTTTCGTGGAGGTAAAATGTGTTTTCAATGTATCTGAAGTGCGCACAGCCCCGGATCAAACCTGTGCTCAGCTCATGATTCCTCCTTGGCTTCTCCTTTGAGAGGCACACAAGAGAGATGATCCAGCTGTGTGTCCTTGCTCTCCACCTTGGAATCTCCCCCCCCCCCCTTAACCTCCTCTTCTCCAGGCTAAACATGCCCAGCTCCCTTAGCCGTTCCTCATAAGGCATCTTTTAAGGGAGCTGGGCATGTTTAGCCTGGAGAAGAGGAGGTTAAGGGGTGATATGCTAGCCATGTTCAAATAGATAAAAGGATGTCACATAGAGGAGGGAGAAAGGTTGTTTTCTGCTGCTCCAGAGAAGCGGACACGGAGCAATGGATCCAAACTACAAGAAAGAAGATTCCACCTAAACATTAGGAAGAACTTCCTGACAGTAAGAGCTGTTTGACAGTGGAATTTGCTGCCAAGGAGTGTGGTGGAGTCTCCTCTTTTGGAGGTCTTTAAGCAGAGGCTTGACAACCATATGTCAGGAGTGCTCTGATGGTGTTTCCTGCTTGGCAGGGGGTTGGACTCGATGGCCCTTGTGGTCTCTTCCAACTCTAGGATTCAATGATTTCCCCACCTGATCTTTTAAAGTTTAAAGGCCACGGATTGAACTCTCTTGCATGCCAAGGCAGCGCTTTACCACTAAGCAGCTCTGGCGGCTTGGGGCTTCTAAGGGTTAAAGTGAGCTTATCTGGATTCCTAGAGAGGAAGGGAATGAGGAGGGCGGGGGGGGGGAGGAGGAGGAGGGTCTGGAGTCTTGCAGAGGAAGAGAGTCTCCCCCCCCCCCCCAAAGCCCCTGCCTGCCTGGATCTATCACTTTGAGCAGGGAGGGAGGGAGCCCTCTATTTCTCCCAAGCACCCTTCTGAAACCTGGCGGTGAGTCGACCCCCCTCTAGTCTGTGCATTCGGGTTCAGGGGATTCCCTGGGCTGCAGGGGGGAGGTTGCAGAGAGGGGTCTGTGCAGCCGAGCCATCCACGGGACGCCCCCAAATTTGGGAGTGGAGGTTCGCCCTCTCTCTCCAAAGCCAGAGGGCCCCTTTTGAAATAGAGAGTGGGGGGGGGTGTTAAAACTGATCTGCATGGAAGTATTTCTTCAATTGCACTTTGATTAGAATTTACACACACACACACCAGCAGTTAATCAGTTACAGATAGGTAGCCGTGTTGGTCTGCCATAGTCAAAATAAAAAAATTCCTTCCAGTAGCACCTTAAAGACCAACGAAGTTAGTTCTTGGTATGAGCTTTCGTGTGCATGCACACTTCTTCAGATACACTGAAACAGAAGTTGCCAGATCCTTCTATATAGTGAGAAGGTGGGGAGGGGTATTACTCAGAAGGGTGGTGGGAATGGGAGATTGGCAGATAACTGAGATGAGCCTGTTGACGACTCTTAACGACTGCAATAGGTCTTACAGGTCTTATTGGATTCTTATCTCATTATACATGACTAAGCCATTTCTCACCTTCTCACCCCTTGCCTTTTCCTGTAAGACCTATTACAGTTGTTAAGAGTCGTCAACAGGCTCATCTCAGCTTTCTGCCAATCTCCCATTCCCACCACCCTTCTGAGTAATACCCCTCCCCACCTTCTCACTATATAGAAGGATCTGGCAACTTCTGTTTCAGTGTATCTGAGGAAGTGTGCATGCACACGAAAGCTCATACCAAGAACTAACTTAGTTGGTCTTTAAGGTGCTACTGGAAGGAATTTTTTTATTTCAGCAGTTAATCAGGCAGTGCTATCAAGCCTCCACTCATTTACCCATTCAGGCAGCCAACCCTTCAGAAGAGGTGGAGGGGGAAATCTTTTTTTTTTTTGAGATCGGCTGAGAAAGCATTGCTGATCAAAAGCAGCAGAGATCCAGCTGTTCGGAAGAGAAATTACAATAGACAAGCAGAGCAGTCCCAAAACCCATCAGAGTGAAGGGCTGTGGGGTGAGTCGGTGGGCAAGTATCAGCTTCCTTCCTTTAGGAGGGTTTGGAGTGCAAAGTCAGGCTTTTGAAACAGGTGAGAATGGGGTTTTAAAACCACATAGCATAGGCACCTGCTGCCCCCGAACTGTGCAAGCTGATCAGTATAAGAATTGGCGCCTGAGTTTGATTTCCCCTCCCTGTCACTTTTCCATTGTGTGTCATGGGTTGTTTTTCCCCAGACTGTAAACTTGCAGGCAGGGACTGTGTTGTTTTAATTCACTGCTTGTAAATCACTCCGGGAACCTTTTTAGCTGAAGAGTGGGGTAAAGGTAAAGGAACCCCTGACCATTAGGTCGTCATGACCGACTCTGGGGTTGCGGCGCTCATCTCGCTTTATTTGCCGAGGGAGCCGGCGTTCAGCTTCCGGGTCATGTGGCCAGCATGACTAAGCCACTTCTGGCGAACCAGAGCAGCGCATGGAAACGCCGTGTACCTTCCCGCCGGAGCGGTACCTATTTATCTACTTGCACTTTGACGTGCTTTCAAACTGCTAGGTTGGCAGGAGCAGGGACCAAGCAACGGGAGCTCACCCCGTCGTGGGGATTCGAACCGCCAACCTTCTGATCGGCAAGCCCTAGGCTCTGTGGTTTAACCCACAGTGCCACCCACGTCCCACCAAGAGTGGGGTACAAATGCCTAAATAAATAAATACTTGGAAGTGCCAGGACTTGAACCTGGGACCCTGTGCATGCAAGGACTTAGGGATAAGGGGAGCTGTGGCTGGCAACTTTCAGAAACAAGGGATGACAGTGTTAAAGAAAGGGAGGGTGCCCCAAGGGGAAGGAGTGGCAGGGAACAGACCAGTAGAACAGATACCACACCTTCTTACATACAACCAGACTGCTGCTGCTATTATTATTATTTAGCTCTATTGCCTGCCCTCACTAAAATGCCCCACGGTGGATTACAGCAATACAGAATATATCTGGTTGCTAGCCAGACTCTTCCACATTTTCCCTGTCCTGGCAGTGTAATAATTCCATAGCGTAACAATAATTCAACGGCTTGCCTTTTCAGGACTTGGTAGCACTTCTACTTAGGATTGTCTTATTCTTGGAGACAGAAACTGGCACGAGACGAAGGGGTTCTTTTGATTCTGTTCAGTTCTTCCATAAAAGAAATATCAAAGATGGATGAGGATTTAGGAAGTTGTCCCAGTATCAACCAGGCAGGGAGCAGCGGAGGATCCTGGGACAGAACCCAACTGAAGATCCCGGGTGAGGAGGACGCCCTTAGCTCACATGTTGAGCACCAGCAGTTCAGGCATTTCCACTACCAAGAGGCCGAAGGACCCCGAGGGGTTTGCAGCAGACTCCACCGTCTTTGCCACAAGTGGCTGATGCCAGAGCGACACACTAAGACTCAGATCCTGGACCTGGTGATCTTGGAGCAGTTCCTGGCTGTCCTTCCACTGGAGATGGAGAGCTGGGTGAGGGAGTGTGGAGCAGAGACCAGCTGTCAGGCGGTGGCCCTGGCCGAAGGTTTCCTCCTGAGTCGGGCAGAGGACGAGACGCAGAGAAGGCAGCAGGTGAGAGTGTTTCTCCTGGTTACTTCCATATGATTGTCAAACCTTTTCAGGAAAGCATCCAAGGATATCCGGTAACCCTGAAGGTTTCTTCTTCTCTCATTCCTTCTTTTTACTCTTCTTCCCATTCTGTCTTTTGAATCTTTGTTGCTCTTTCAGGAAAAAGATCTGTTTGCAAAAATGGATGTTGATTTCTCCGAGTGGGAGAGGACTCCATCAGACACCAGACAGAGGCCACTGGGTAAGGGGTGATGGGATCTATGGTCCCCCTATTTCGAGTGTGAAATAAGTACGTGGGCTCCCTTAATCTTTGGGGTGAATGACGCTCTTCTCCAGCCTTTTTCCAGAGGTGAAAAATGTCTTTATTTACAGTGTTTCGCTATCAAAATAAAAAAATTCCTTCCTGTAGCACCTTAAAGACCAACTAAGTTAGTTTTCCATTTCATGCGGCTCAATGTGGTGCCTTCCATGGTTCCAGTTACAGATGGGTAGCCGTGTTGGTCTGCCATAGTCAAAATAAAAAAATTCCTTCCTGTAGCACCTTAAAGACCAACTAAGTTAGTTTTCCATTTCATGCGGCTCAATGTGGTGCCTTCCATGGTTCCAGTTACAGATGGGTAGCCGTGTTGGTCTGCCATAGTCAAAATAAAAAAAATTCCTTCCTGTAGCACCTTAAAGACCAACTAAGTTAGTTTTCCATTTCATGCGGCTCAATGTGGTGCCTTCCATGGTTCCAGTTACAGATGGGTAGCCGTGTTCCATGGAGACCTGCACTTTGACTTGTGGTCAAAAGCTGATACATTAAAAGAAGTGCTTTCACATAATATTAAATGGGTTTAAACACATATACAGTCATACCTCAGGTTGAAGTAGCTTCGGGATAAGAATTTTCGGGTTGTGCTCCGTGGCGACCCGGAAGTAACGGAACGCGTTACTTCCGGGTTTCGCCACATGCGCAGAAGCTCAAAATGACGTCATGCATGGAAACGGCGAATCGTGATCCGTGCACACGCGGACGCGGGTTGCGTTCACTTCAGGATGCGAACGGGGCTCCAGAACGGATCCCGTTCGCATCCAGAGGTACCACTGTATTCATAAACTCTTGAAACATAAGCCTTTTTCTAAGGCCTGTTTGTAGTTCTTGATACTGACTTCCCACCAACTGTGTCTCTTGCAGGTAACGGGGTGATGCTGGCAAGAGCTCCTAAGCCATCTCCTCTTCACAGCAGAGGGGAAGCAGCTTCTGTGGCACAAGATCAGGTAGTGGGGCAGATCAGTGTGGGGAGAGAGGCTGGGGGCAGCCAGGGCACCTCTGTCCCCTCCACCTTCTGGGGCCTGAATGAATCTCTCTTACCACTTTGCTGGTTTGAAATCTGTCCTTGGCAAAGTCTCCAGAGGGTGCTGAGTAGAAGCAGTTAATGTTTATGCTGTCTGTGAGGGGGTAAATGTTTTCTTTTTATTTTAGGATTCATTGTCCTTTGAAGATGTTGCTGTGTATTTCACAGACGAGGAGTGGGCGCTGCTGGATCCTGATCAGAGAGCTTTGCATAACGAAGTCATGGAGGAGAACTGTGGGATCATGGCCTCTCTCAGTAAGCCTCCCAATTGAATCATAATATCAACTTTGAAAATAGTTACCGTATTTTTCGCCCCATAGGGCGCACCGGCCCATAGGGCGCACCTAGATTTTTGGGGGGGAAATCGAGGGGGGGGAATTATCCCCCCCCCCCCGCAGCCATCCCCAAGCTAGAAGAGGGAGACGGAGCGCTCCGTCTCCCTCTTCTGCCTTCAGGGACAGCCACCCTAGCCTCCGTGGGGCAGCGGCTTGCCCCATTGTCCCCCGAGCTTGTGTGGCTGGCGGTGGGGAGAAGCTTGCTTCTCCCCACCGCCAGCCTCCAAATCAGGTCGGGGAATAGCAGGATGGCGGCGCTCCGCCTTCCCGCTGTCCCCCGAGCTTGTGGGGCTGCCCGATATCTGCCCGAAGCCCGGGGTGCGCTCCGGAGCGTGCCCCGGGCTTCGGGCTGCAGGCTGCCGCCCGCAAGCCTTGCAAGCCCGGCGGGAACTCCTGCCAGGCTCGCAAGGCTAGCGGATAGCTTCCTGAAGCCTGGAGAGCGAGGGGGGTCAGTTCGCACCGACCCCTCTCACTCTCCAGGCTTCAGCAAAAGCCTGCATTCGCCCCATAGGACGCACACACATTTCCCCTTTATTTTTGGAGGGGGAAAAGTGCGTCCTATAGGGCGAAAAATACGGTACATGTGTGATGTATCAACAAAATTATCATATAACTCGAAAGTTATAGCATCTGGGTTCTATATGCCCCCACATTTAACATTGAATGAACAGCAATCTATTGTTTCATCTCAGAATATACTTTGTCCTATTATGTCCTTTTAAACAGAGATCAAACTGGTCTGAACTTCCCAGGCCTTTTGAAATGTAAATTTCGGAATTGTTGCGGAAGTGGAAGTAGCCTCTCAGTCATTTTCTGCTTGGCGAAAGAGACCGCTGACATCAGAAATGGAGCAGATTTCATGATTGTGCCAAACAAGTATCCATCTCAGAAAAGAGGTGGGCTTTTGCTAGTATCAAATTCCCATAACATTTTAAGCTTTTCCCCTCCTGGAAACATCAGGACAGGAGTCCAAAGATGCTCTCTTGAACAACCAGCCATGTTCAAGGAACTGCGCACTTGCTGTAAAATCCAAGACAGGTAACATGTAACTAGCAAAGTTAGACTGGTTTGAGTAAGAAAATAGTGTTTTGTTTGATTGTGCTTTTTTGTGATGGATGGACCTTGGAGACCCAGAAACCAATCTGGGCTGGGTGGTGTGTCAGCCAATCAGGAGGGAATGGAGAGTTAAAAGATAGAAGCTGGCAATTTAACTGTCAGATGGGGCTTGGATTGGGTTTAGAAAGGTCTTGGCTAGAGATTAGCCGAGTTTTTTGGGTTTTGCTAGGCATGGCAACCCACATCATTTCCCTGAGTAGAAGGAAAATATCCTAGAAGACGGTTGAAAGTGTTTTACTGGCATAGTAGAACAAATAGCCATTCTAGGGCCAAGTCGAAGAAATAGCTATTTTAGGAGGAATCAGTTTAATTAGAAACAGATTTAAAGTGGAAGTTTTGAGTGAAATTATTATTTCTGTAAAGTTGATTTGACTGAAACAAAAGTGTTGTGCCTAATTAGAGTAACCATTAAGCTTTAACCCTCATGGACTGTATATGAAATTTTAGTTTTGTTTCCAATGTCCCTCAACCTTACTTTGATCCTCCGGTTGAGGGATAAGCGGCCACAGGATTTTCTTCCACATTACTAGGAGTCCTTCCTGCTGGGTATGTGTAAATGCTACCAAATCACGAGGAACTAGACATCTCAGTGTTACTGACAGGGAGTGTCAATGTTTTAAAACACCTAAAACCTGGTCATGTTACCTCACTCCAATATTTTCTGAGGGAGCTTGCCAAAATTATTTATATTTTGAAATTTGACTTAGCTTTGTTTTACAGGCTACTGTTAACGGGCCTCTTTTTTTCTCACAACAACCAAATCCAACAGTGTAGCACACCAGCTCTCAGATAATGCTAGCAACTCTGTGCAATAAGATCTGCCTCCCATCTAAGTCCTTTCAGTTCTTTCTTTCTCACAGACATTCTGGGGGTTGGACTAGATGACCCTTGGGTCCCTTCCAACTCTTATGATTCTATGGTATTTTCCAGTACAGTGGTGCCTCGCAAGACGAAATTAATTCGTTCCGCGAGTTTTGTCGTCTTGCGATTTTTTTCGTCTTGCGAAGCACGGTGTGGGGAAAGTTTTGGAAAAGCTTCAAAAATCACCAAAGTCTTTAAAAACCTCAAAAAGGCTACCACACCGCGTTCTATGAGTTGCTCCTCGAAGTCAAGTCACAACTGTATTAACGGTGTTAAGAAAAAGGAAACAAACTTGCAAGACGTTTCCATCTTGCGAAGCAAGCCCATAGGGAAAATCGTCTTGCGATGCAGCTTAAAAAACAAAAAACCCTTTCGTCTAGCGAGTTTTTTGTCTTGCGAGGCATTCGTCTTGCGAGGTACCACTGTCATTTAGGTCTCCATTTTCTCCTAAAGCTCTAAAAAAAATTCTATCTCCGTTGCAGAAAGTAACAAACTGGAAACAATGAACCATGAGAAAATCCACACAGCGGAGGAGCCATCTAAATATTTAGAGTGTGAAGAGATCCTGAGTCAGAATTCCCACGAAAGAACTGCCATCAGGGAGAAACCATATCACTGTTTGGAATGTGGGAAGGGCTTCAAGTGGAAGAAAAGTCTCACTTCGCATCAAATAATTCATACAGGGGAGAAGCCATTTGAATGCCTGGAATGCGGGAAAAGCTTCAGCTGGAAAGAAAGTCTCACTTCCCATCAAAGAATCCATACAGGAGAGAAACCACATCAGTGCTTGGAATGTGGGAAGAGCTTTAATGCGAGCAGAAACTTGCGCCGCCATCAAAGAATTCACAGTGGGGAGAAACCATATCAGTGCTTGGAATGTGGGAAGAGCTTTACTAGAAGTACGAGCTTCCGTTGTCATCAAAGTATCCACAGTGGAGAAAAACCGTATCAGTGCTTGGAATGCGGCAAAAGCTTTACGAGAAGCATATACTTCCATCACCATCAAACAATGCACAGTGGGGAGAAACCGTATCAGTGCTTAGAATGTGGAAAGAGCTTCCGATGCAAGAGAAGTCTCATTTCCCATCAACAAATTCACACAGGGGTGAAATCATAAAAGCTGTGCCTTCTGGTGTAACCACGTCCTGGTTTTCTCTCCATCTTCCTCTCTTGCAAACTTACTGTGGGCACTTAACCATTACATTTGTACAAATACTAATCTGATAAGACAATCACTTTAAGTTTTCCAGTTCTAGTGGTAAGGGGCAAATGATGAGGAAGAGAGAGAAGGCCACCAGTTGCTTCCTGGTGGCCGTGGGAGATGTTTTGTTGGGGCAGAAGTGCAGAGGAGGTGAGTGGAACCGTTCATTGTTGACAGTTGCCCTCCAGCCAGAAAACTTCAAGACCGGCATTGCTGAAGCAAACTGTGAGGGTGCCCTCCTTCAAGATTGTGTGTGGAGTACTTTCTTTTGTGGGTTGAATTGTCTGAGGGCACCTGGTGAGAGGAAGTAGTACAAGGGGGAGGTGTTTACCATTCCACCCGCACGGGACACGGGTGACGCTGTGGTCTAAACCACTGAGTGTCTTGGGCTTGCCAATCAATCGTAAGGTCAGCCATTTGAATTGGCGCAACAGGGTGAGCTCCCGTTGCCCTGTCCCAGCTCCTGCCAACCTAGCAGTTCAAAATCATACCAGCATGAGTGAATAAATTGGTACCGCTGCGCCAGGAAGGTAAATAGCATTTCTTTGCGCCCTGGCTTCCATCGTGGTGTTTCGTTGCTTCAGAAGGGGTTTAGTTATGCTGGCTACATGACCCGGAAAGCTGTCTGTGGACAAACGCTGGCTCCCTCAGCCTGAAAACTGAGATGAGCGCCGCACCCTATAGTCAAATTCGACTGGACTTAACCGTCCTTTACCTTACCTTTTACCATTCCACCAATTATTTGGTGAGAGATAGCAACCTGCTATTTAAACACAGTGCTTTCTTAGGAAATTGTTTGTTAGGTGAGCATTCTCAGAACAAGCCAACAATTTCATTTATTTCTATGGGGAAATTTCTAATTGTACTAATCCGTCATGTTTGGATAAGTGAATTTTCATATAACAAGCGTTTGGATAGCAGGACTTACGTGTATTGTCAATGAATGTTTTCATTGCCTCCTTGATGTTTTTCCACTATTCTTTTGTTCAGAGGAAGGAGTGGCTGAAGACATTAGTTACAGATTGAGTGTGAGATATTGGAGTGTTTGGATGGTACATCTGTGGGTATGTGT
This sequence comes from Podarcis vaucheri, assembly GCF_965113315.1. Taxonomy (NCBI): domain Eukaryota; kingdom Metazoa; phylum Chordata; class Lepidosauria; order Squamata; family Lacertidae; genus Podarcis; species Podarcis vaucheri. Next base: position 127,753,573 of record NC_138760.1, on the reverse strand, counting down.
GGATGTGTGAGTGGTGTGTGAACAGAGTGACACTGAATGAGCAGTACGTGTTATATGATCTTTGTAGTTGTAGGGTTGAATTTAGGTGTGATCTGTAGTACTTTGTGAATCAGGGGGCTGATTTGGAAGGCTGAAGACTCTAAAATATTCCCTGACTCTAAATATGTTTCCAAGTGTTTGTTCTTAAAGTTTGCAATAATTTTGTTTTTAAAGATCGTATTGTTTTATCCAGTGCTCTTTTTTTAGGAGAAAAGGTGCCGGTACTCACCATGAGGTTGTTACAGTAAGTGCCACACTTTTTAGCATTTGGAAAAGAGAAAGGTGCGAATACCATGTACCCCAGAAAAAAAGCACTGGTTTTACCACATTGCAGTTTTGTTTAACAGGATAGTATTATATTGTAGCTTCTCAGTTTCATTGCTACATGGTTTGTAATAGAAATTTAATAAATAATAATAATAGTTAGCCAGCTAGGGACTGTCTTAAGTTTAATGCAGTATATATATAAAATGAAATAATACATACAATAAATAAAGGTTTCTTGTTTTGGTTCAGAAGAGGCCCCTGCTGTCGCTGTTGCTTCTCTGCTAGGACAAAAGTGTGGTTTCCACCTGTTCTCATTTTCTTCCTTCTCCTCCTCATTTGCAACAAAGCAGTGGACATTTAAACATGACAGTTGTATAAATCCTTAGGGTGGCATTCAATTATATTTGTGCTCCTCCTCCTGCCTGCAGCCATGCCATCCCCAGATCTGCTCTGAAGGGATGAGGGATGAGTCCCATAACAGAGTGGTGGAATCCTTGGAGAGTATGACTATGACCTAGGGGCCCAGGATTCACTCAGTCACAAAGCTCACAGGATGATCTTGGGCCAGTCTTGGTCTCTCAGCCTAACTTACCTCCCAGGGCTGTTGTGAGGATAGCATGTGGAGGCATTGGCACCATCTCCAGGGGCCTGGGCATAGCTGTCAACTTTTCCCTTTTCTTGCGAGGAATCCTATTCGGAATAAGGGAATTTCCCTTAAAAAAGGGAAAAAATTGACAGCTATAGGTCTGGGCACCAACAAAAAATTTGCTGTGGGTGCCCAGCCTCCACCCATCACCTCTGTGGCCACTGCCGCCCACTGCCCACTGCCAAGAAGAACCTCGTACACCACCGTAGGTGATAAATAAATGTAATAGGTAAATATAAGGGGTGTGTGGGAGCAACCCCTTCCATTGCGCAAGGAGAAATCCTAGCACAAAAGAAACGTTCTCTATAGTGCTACCTTGAAAGCAACCTTATTGGCTCAGGGAAATGTCTTAGCTTGGTTCAGAGTGGCTATCTAGCCTGGGCCTCTCCCAGAAGAGCCATTTATCATACCCTCCCCTACCCAAGCCCAACACTTGGAGTAAGAGTGTCCTTTAACTCAAACCACTAAACACTTTTGCTCTCAGCCTCCCTCCTGCCATGTTCCCTGTTTGCCTTCTGTCTGTCACCTGATAGGGTTCCTGGCTCTGGGCTTCCAAAACCTCAAGCAATCTCCTAACAACTGGCAAAAGGTAAGGTAAAGGACTCTGCTGGCGCCATATAGAAAATTATATCTGTGACTGACTTTGTCGCAGTCTTGGTAGCAGTTCAAGTTCAAGTTTTATTGTGGCCAAAGCCAGTGACACTAAACACCATAAGATCAAACAACAAGAAATCAACAACAACCTCAGAAAAAGAAGGGGGGGAAAGGTTACACAAGGGAACTTCGCAGTGTGCCATTCAACAGAAGAGATTTACGCTTCCTAATTACTAAAGTGCAAAATTTAGCCACCTCATATGATATTGAGCTTGAGGAATCTTCCAGGAGGTATTTTCGAAGAATTTCGGGGGAGGATTCCAAATAATATTGAAGGGGTATAAATTTTGATAGAAGCGGTAAAATAAGTTGAACTCGTTCTTCACTATAAAATTCGCAAAATAGAAGAGTGTGTGTGACAGATTGTACCTTATTAGACATACAAGAGCAGAGACGCGCATGCATTGGAACCCGCGTGAATTTGCCATACAGCACTGCTGAGGGCATTGTCTCAAAGCGGGCTCTACAGAAAGCCCATCTATAGGCTTCGTTAGTGATGTTAGTTAAATAAGGGGCAGCTGCAAAATTAGGTAGTCTTGGTAGCTTGGCCAGACATGAGGACGTAGGAACAAGTTATTATTATAGTAAAAGCTGGTTATAACATGTTCTTCTGTGGTTTGTTATCAGTAACACTTTGCGTTTCATACCATGTGCTTATAAGTCTTATTCTGAATCCTATTCCTATCCAATCTTGCCCACTCACCACTCAAACCAGACACCCAACTGTCTTTTTCTTGCCCACCTGTTCTAACTGTCACACTTCAACCTCAGCCAATCAGCACAGAACAAACCCCATCATTCCATCCCTCTCTCCCTCCCCTCCCCCTCCCTTATGTGTTTTAATAGAGAAACCCGTACAAGTCAGTTCCAATGGCTAACGGCACAACATCTGCTGAAGTCCATGAGGGTACCACCTATTAAATACATGCAAGAGTTGTTGCTTGAGTTGGTTAAGTCTTCTTAAGGGTGCCACACCGGAGGCGAACAATTGAAATTGACAAAATAAAAAAACAATCCTTCCAGTAGCACCTTAAAGACCAACTAAGTTAGTTCTTGGTATGAGCTTTCATGTGCATGCACACTTCTTCAGATAATTGAAATTGAAATACTTTATTGTCACTTGTACACCTTGTATACAGTGAGATTACACAAGCACCCCCCACTCAGCTCTCTTAGTCTTAATTCCCCTCGTTTACTGACGCACACCCACCAAACCCAAAAGTCAGTTGCCCTGTTGTTCTCTTTTCATTCAGCAGCCTAACAGCCCAGGGATAGAAGCTGTTCTTTACCCTGTTGGTGCGACTGATCATGATTCTATATCTTCTGCCTGAGGGCAGGAGATCAAGAAAGTGCCGGCCAAGGTGTGAATCATCCCTGAGAATTTTCCTCACTCTCCTGAGGCAACGTTCTTCCGCTATTTCATCCAGCGGATTCACGGGACAGCCCATAATATCTTGTGCTGTATTCACCACCCTCTGTAGGCACTTCCTATCAGTTGATCTCAAACCAGCGTACCACACTGTGATGCAGTATGAAAGGACACTTTCTGTTGTTGACCTGTAGCAGGAGATCATCAAATGTTGATTGACATTTGGGAGCAAATAAATTTCCAGACCTATGGAAAAAAATTATTCCCCTCCCTAAACCCTGGAAAGGCTTGCTGTAGCCCAGAGCTTTCCAAACTGTGTGTCACGACCCATTGGTGTGTCAGTGGCAGTTTGTAGGTGTGTCCTCCTCCTGGCATTGGAAAGTGGTTAGGTTAACCTCTGGTTTGCTAGTAAAACAAGTATTATTATTATTATCATTATTATTATTATTATTTATATACCACCCTATATCTGAAGATCTCTGGGCGGTTCACAGAAAATATTACAACATATATAATCAGAATAAAAACAACCACCCACTAAAAACCCCAACATTACCGTTTGGCGAAATGATGGGTGTCTAAAACGTGTGTCATAGGGACGCGGGTGGCGCTGTGGGCTAAAGCCTCAGCGCCTAGGGCTTGCCGATCGAAAGGTCGGCGGTTCGAATCCCCGCGGCGGGGTGCGCTCCCGCTGCTCGGTCCCAGCGCCTGCCAACCTAGCAGTTCGAAAGCACCCCCGGGGGCAAGTAGATAAATAGGTACCGCTTACCAGCGGGAAGGTAAACGGCGTTCCGTGTGCGGCTCTGGCTCGCCAGAGCAGCGTTGTCACGCTGGCCACGTGACCCGGAAGTGTCTCCGGACAGCGCTGGCCCCCGGCCAATAGATGTGAGATGGGCGCACAAACCCCAGAGTCTGGCAAGACTGGCCCGTTAGGGCAGGGGTACCTTTACCTTTACCTTTAAAACGTGTGTCACTAACTTGAAAAGTTTTGAAGCCTTGACTCTAGCCGAAGATCTCTCTAGCAGGATGATATGTCACAATGGAGGGTGTCAGTTACAGAGAGGTAGCCGTGTTGGTCTGCCGTAGTCAAAATAAAAAAAATTCCTTCCTGTAGCACCTTAAAGACCAACTGAGTTAGTTCTTGGTATAAGCTTTCGTGTGCATGCACACTTCTTCAGATAAGAAGGAGGGTGTGTTACCGTTACTTAGCAACCTTGGACATGGAACCTCTATAGACACATGCATTTATTATATTATAATGTAGAGAGAGAGAGAGAGAGCTTTCAATAGATTAAGCTGCATTATCTATTTCCATTTTCATATATATATATATATATATATATATATATATATATATATATAAATAATCTAGGGAATGCAATTACCAAACTTGCCCCATTGTGCAATAGAACTTTGTTTGATCACCCTCCTCAAATCTGCTATGGAGGTTTGGGGGGGGAACCCCTAGAAACTATCATTTGGATAAGTTACCGTAGTTCTTCTCTCCCAAGCCCCCACCCCGCCAAAAAAAAAAACTTAGCTTCCCCCCATCAAATATATTAGAAACCTTCCAGCCTTGTGGGGAAAGCTAATTTTGCGGCTCTGCAGGGGCAGTTATGTCAAGAGTGGGTGGTCTCGTCTGAATCTCTCCTGGCTCACTAGGCAGGTGTTTTCTCCATGTTAGTTGGAAGCCACAACTCAGCAACAAAGTATTGTATAATAAATCAAACCCACCCGCCCCCCCCCCAAGGCCTGCAGGCAGGGGCACCATTTATTTCAATTTTGTGATCGCAGTGGGGAAACGTCCTCCCATTCACCGAACCACTTCTTATGGCCGCTTCGCTTTTGAACCTGAAGTGTCCCTGAGATGTTAAAAATACCCACCTGTGCAGCGTGTGCGCGCGGCGCTCTTTTCCTCTTTGGGCTCCTGCTTTGAGAGAGACGCAGGCAAAGAGAAGTGGTCCAGCTGTTGGTCCTCTCCTTAGGGTTAAAATGAACTGAACTAGATTCCCAGAGAGGAAGGGAATTTTTTTTTGGGGGGGGGGGGAGACAAGAAGTGGGCGAGGTCCTCCAGAGCCAAAAGCACCTCCTTCCAAAGTCACGTCCTGCCTCGGTTCTCCTTTGAAGGGGCGTGGGTCTGTGAAAGTGTAATTGATGCAACCCTGGCTCTTCCTGAGATCTGGTGAGTTTTGTCACCCCTGCCTGCTCCATTTTGTGAATTTGATTGAAAAGGGGGGGGGGGTTGTCCCAGGGCCGCAGTGGATCAGCTGTTCCAGTGGGGATCAACCACAACACCCAAGTCAGAGAGCGGAATCTTCTCTCAGCCCTCCTCTCTGCAAAGCCAGGAGTCCCCTTTCGATACGTTGTGGGTGGGAGAGCATTTTAGGTGGGTCTGCAACGCCGAGTGGATCTCCATGGCAGGGTGTCTTCAACTGCAATCGAAATGCAGTACAATTAATGCCCTCCCCCACCCGCCCCATGCTCCCCCTTTTGATATTTTTAGGTGCCAGTTTTCCATTTTAATTTGGTTAGAATGAACACCTCCTCCCACACCCCCACACCCTGTTGTAAATAAAAATATGCCCTTTTCCCTTATGGGGTATCCAAGAGCCCATTTAGAGTCCTTACATAGGTTCCCTATTGGTAGGAGCAGCGGCGTAGCGTGGGTTGTCAGCACCCGGGGCAAGGCAAGTAATTTGCGCCCCCTAACCTGCCGCCGCTGCCAGCTTCTTCTTGCTGCTGCCTGGTCTGGTCTGGTGTGGTTCTCTCCCGCGCTCAGCGCTGCGCTGGGCGGCCACTGCACTGTCCCTCCCCCAGATAGTCCCTCGCTCTCTCTCCGCACCGCACGCCTGGCACCCACCCCCTCCACAGTGGGCGGCGACCCAGCGGATTCGCACAGCCAGCACTGCAGTGAGAGAGAGTGAGTGAGCCAGGTAGGGGCAGAGAGCAGAGAGTGCGAGCGCGCCCTCCCCCAGATGTTGCGCCCGGCGCGGCCGGCCCCCCCTGCACCCCCCAGGCTACGCCACTGGGTAGGAGAAAATAACAGAGGCCAACCAGAGAATATTGAGAAGCAAAGCAGCTAGTAAGCTTGATCTTTAATTGATCTGTTGCAACAGGGTGCTCCCCTCACCCGCAGGAGAGGAGGAGGACCCACAAAAATGGTGTGCAAGGTCTTATAAAGACTTTTGAAATTCCCATCCCCTAGATCAAGACCACCCCCAGAAACATTATGCATACATCACAGAAGGGGTGTAACCTAAGACCACCCCTCAGATACATCCCACCTACATCACAGAAATTTTAATATTGTTTTTCTCCTGTTGTTGTTTATCTCCTGTCTAGCAGGTTACTTGATTGGATTGCCTGAGGAGCCTGGCCATTCTTTTGTAGTGGTAAAATACTTATTTCCTGGGCCAGGTCACAGGCTCACACCTTATTCAAACAGACATATCCTTGAGACCGGATTTGTGAGGAAAGAGACAATGGGGAGGCTTTTCCAGTTTAACCTTGCAGAGAAAGGATTTGGTCAGTTTAGGAATCAAAATGGTTCCAGGTTGGTCTTCCTGTGTTGATCCATGTATGTGCAGTTATGAACATTACCATATATCTAAGACCATAAAATTCCTATCACACCCTTACCAAGGCTCACGACTGACATGCATGTTCCCATTCAGAAATGCAAGCCCCCACGATGTAGAGGGGGACCTTTTCAGACTGAATACAAAGCACACACACACACACACACACACACACACACGGAAAACTACTGGCTGTCTTTTAACTGAAGAAATCTAAGCCAATTTGTTGCATGGTAGAAAGGGTGTGTAAGGAAGGCTGTATTTCACACAGGTGCCCCTGCACCGTGAATAATCACAGATTCCCAGTTTCCATTGTAATTTTATCTTAAAGGAGAGTTAATTCCTAGCACATGTAGAAATATGAGGCAAAATGTATAATTTTAACTTCTAACCTCCCCCCTTCAGAAACTAGCCTTCTCCCACCTTTTGGTTTTCTGCTTTGCCCCTCCCTGGAAAAATTCCTCTAGACCCCCATCACCTGGAAACCCATCACAATGGAAAACTAAAACAAAACAGATAAATGGCACATTCCAAATCTGTTTGCACACTGATGGGGTGGCATGACTTTATCTGCCGCCCCATGAATCACACCTGCTGGGGGAGAAGCAGGGGCAGGCAAAAAGCATATTGAGGGTGAAAAATGACTTTAAAAGCCATAGATGAAAACCAGGCCTAGTTAAAGATCCATGGATATAATGGTGGAAGACAGCTTGATAAAGATGCAGTGTGTTTTTTCAGGCTTATGAGTTTGTGAAGGAGGACATGCATAGCTCCAGACATGTACAGTAGGTAAAAGGTAAAAGTAAAGGACCCCTGGATGCAGTTACAGATGGGTAGCCGTGTTGGTCTGCCATAGTCAAAATAAAAAAATTCCTTCCTGTAGCACCTTAAAGACCAACTAAGTTAGTTCTTGGTATAAGCTTTCGTGTGCATGCACACTTCTTCAGATAGTGTATCTGAAGAAGTGTGCATGCACACGAAAGCTTATACCAAGAACTAACTTAGTTGGTCTTTAAGGTGCTACAGGAAGGAATTTTTTTATTTTGACCCCTGGATGGTTAAGCCCAGTCAAAGGCAACTATGGGGTTGCAGTGCTCATCTCGCTTTCAGGCCGAGGGAGCCAGCATTTGTCCAGAGACAGCTTGGGCGGGGTATAAATATTAAATATTATAAATTATTATTTCTGGATCATGTGGCCAGCATGACTAAACCGCTTCTGGTGCAACGGAACACCGTGACGGAAGCCAGAGCACACAGAAATGCCGTTTACCTTCCCGCCGCAGCAGTACCTATTTATCTACTTGCACTTGTGTGCTTTCAAACTGCTAGGTTGGCAGGAGCTGGGACAGAGCGACGGGAGCTCACCCCGTTGCTGGGATTCGAACTGCCGACCTTTGGCAAGCCCAAGAGGCTCAGTGGTTAGACCACAGCGCCACCCGCATCCCTATGTACAGTACAGGATATTGCAATCCACAGTTGAAGTCAGTAATCTTTCTGAATACTAGATACTGTAAACAACAGAAGGGGGCTCTTTTACTCAGATCCTGGTTGCAGGTTTCCCACCGGCCTCTGGTGAGCTACTTTGAGAACAGGGTCCTGGATTGCATGGGTCATTGGCCTGATCCAGCAGACCCTTCTTATGTCCTTACTTTGTTATGTTCTCAGGGAAATGTGACAGTGTAGTAATTCTATAATAGAACAATGTCTTGGCTTTGTAGGACTTGGCAGCGCTCCCATTTAGGACAGAGAGAAATTGGCAGAAGGCAAAAGGAGTCTTTCCGACCTGTTAGAAGCTTCTGTGATAGAAATATGGGTAAGGAAGACTCAGTTGCTGCTGAAGCAGGAAGAGGACATGAGCCCATCAAGACTGGGAGCGGTGGGGGATTCTGGGAAGAAAGAGCGCAGAAGATGCTGGGTAAAGAGGACAAGCTCAACTCAGATGTACAATGCCAGCGTTTCAGGCATTTCTCCTACCAGGAGGCTGCGGGGCCCCGGGAGGTTTGCAGCCGACTCCACCGTTTTTGCCATCAGTGGCTCAAGCCAGAGCGGCACACGAAAAATCAGATGCTTGACCTGGTCATCCTGGAGCAGTTCCTGGCTGTTCTTCCACCAGAGATGGAGAGCTGGGTGAAGGAGTGTGGAGCAGAGACCAGTTCCCAGGCGGTGGCCCTGGCCGAAGGTTTCCTCCTGAGCCAGGCAGAGGACAAGAAGCAGGAAGAGGAAAAGCAGGTGAGAGCATTTAAACTAGATAGAACCAACATGAGGGTGGATATCCTGAGCATTTATCTCTTAAAATTGTCCCAACTTTTCCAGGAAAGCATCCAAGGAAGGATAGCCAATGCCAGTATTTTATTTTTGCCTCTGCCACTCTTTTTCTAATCCTTCTGTCCATTTGATGTCTTCAATACTTGTTACTGTTTCAGGTAAAGGATCTGTTTAGAGAAGTAAGCGCTGGTCTTCCTGAGGCAGAGAGGTCTCCACTGAATACCAGACAGAGGCCACCGGGTAAGGATCACTGTTGTATCTCCATTTGGTGTCCCTCTCTCCATCGTGAAATAATTATCCGGGCTCCTTGATCCTTTGAGAGAAGACACTTGTCTCCAGCCTTTCCCACAGCTCAAAAATGTGATTACTTACAACATTCCTCTAGTTTGTACATGGGGACCCGCACTTTGTTTTGCAGCCAAGAGCCCAAAGGGCGAGAGACGCTTTTTCACGCAACTGAAATATAAAATGGGTAGAAACACTTAACAGGTAGGATTTTTCCAAAGGCCCAAGTATAGTTAGACATACATCGCTGAATCTCTGTGTTGTGCTACCAGCTTCCCACTTACCTATTGTTTCTCCCAGGTGACCAAACAATGCCAGTAAAACCTCAACAACCACTCCATATTCACAGTGGAAGGGAAGCAGCTTCTTTGACGCTGGATCAGGTAAGGGGACAGGTCAGTGGGGAAAGAGGCTCCTCTGCTCAGTTCCCCGAATCTCTCCATCTCTTCGTTTTTAAAAAAATCTGCCCTCAAGAAAGCTTGAAAGGCTACTCAAGGAAGGCTTAAATGCGGAGATAATGATTATGCAAAATAATGATATCACAAAGCAATGGATGAGGGGAATAATAAATTAGTAATCATAGAATTGTAGGGTTGGAAGGGACCCCAATGGACTGTCGGGAGCTCCGTTTGACCGAGCCTTTGAAATCGTTTCCCGAAGATTAATTGACCTGAGCCTTTGATAAGGCTCCAGGCACATTCTATCCAGCAGAGCATCAAAACAGCATGCGGAAGTGATGAGATTTATGGCTACATTTTTAAAGAGTTTTATTTCTAAACTACGCAGAACAGAAACGACATCCTATCTCTATGGAAGCAGAGAGTAACTGAAACAAAGGAAACAGGAAACCACTAACGTCACATCCCGTCTCCTTTCCCGCGAGACTCCAATAGTATGGAATGTAAACAGAGTCCTGTGACTCCACACAGCTGCACAGTGATAAGAACAGAAACTAACGTGGACATCTAGTCCAACCTCCTGCTATGCAGGAATCCTGCCCACAGCCATCCCTGGGTAGGGATAGCCTGGGTAGGGTAGCCTAGGTAGGCTTGAACCACCAAGCTTCTACAGTGGTACCTTGGTTCATGAACTGAATTCATTCCAGAAGTCTGTTCGACTCCCAAAACCATTCAAAAATCAAGACACAGCTTCCGATTGGCTGCAGGAACTTCCTGCACTCAAGCAGAAGCCACGTCGGAAATTCAGCTTCCAAAAAACGTTTGCAAACTGGAACACTTACTTCCGGTTTGCAGCGTTCAGGAACCAATTTTTTGGCAACTAAGCCATTCGAGAACTAAGGTACCTGTCAGGTTTAGCACTTCTCCCACACAAGACACGACACGCTGGCAGTTTGACTCGTTGAGGTTTATTATCAACAACAGACTTTCAGCAATCTGAGCTTCCCACAACTCATACCTCACTGTCGGAATCAGTTGACTCAACTGGCTTCTGGGCCCCTTCCAAGGCCAGATATACTCCAAGCCCGCCCCCACTTCCTGCTGGTCTTCCTTTGTTCTAATCGCTTGCTCCGCCTCCTACTTCTTGGAGACTCAGGTGCAGCAATTCCTCCTCCTCTGGAGTTGAATCCAACCACCTACTTCCACCTGCATCCTGCTCCTTCCTCTCTGTGCTGCTGCGAAAACTTACAGGCAGCAATCCAGAGCGAGAAGGGCTTATCTCACTTTTGTGGCGTGAATGAACCAAGTTCCTGTTTTCCTCTGCCTTTTCCTCCCCTTCTGCAGAGTCCTCTCTGCCGGCCATGTCTCTGACAGCACCACTGTAGTTACAGTGGTGCCCCGCAAGACGAATGCCTCGCAAGACGGAAAACTCGCTAGACGAAAGAGTTTTTCGTTTTGGAGGTGCTTCGCAAAACGAATCTCCTATGGGCTTGCTTCGCAAGACGAAAATGTCTTGCGAGTTCCTGCAGGGTTCCCCCCCCTTTTCTAAGCCGCTAAGCCGCTTATCAGCTGATCCGATAAGCCGCTAAAAGCCGCTAATAGTGCTAATAGCGCTAATCCGCTAATCCGTCAATGGGCTTGCTTCGCAAGACGAAAAAACCGCTAGATGAAGAGAATCACAGAACGGATTCTTTTCGTCTTGCGAGGCACCACTGTAGTTACTAGCCAGACACACTGACCCATTGTGATGTGCTGTGCTGGAATGTAAACAGGCATGTGACATACAACAGTCATGTCTGTTCCTCTTAAGGTGGAACAGAATATCTTAACACGCGGCACAATTTAACTTATGAAATTATATATTTTCATATATCCCTGTATTCTTGTCATTCATTGGTTTGTGATTCCTTTATTACACATGTTTTATTGAGTGATTTTGTTCCTTATCTTGGTTTTCGGAGAATAATGACCAGCCACCTCACCTAAATAACATTTTGGGTGACGCTAGTATTATTTAGTAGCAGGAGCAGCAATTATTTACTTATGCATCATTCAATACTAGAATTGGCTTATAGCCAGTATAAAAAAACAGTTGTACAAATACTAAAACAGAAATGTCCATCACTACAATAAACAATGAAGCAACCCCATTGAAATCTGAGGAGACATCCCATTGCTACCACCAAAGTGCCAGGTATCTCAGGTCCCTCAGCCTCACTTGTACACATACACAAGTTTGTGTGCTTGTATGTAATGTTTTTCTGCTCGCAGTGCTTTCAAACCGTCTGATATTTGATAGGCTTGGATGTGAGGTGGACTCTGACACTAAAGATGATCAGTTTAAACTAATTTATTAAGGGCATTTTATCATTCACTGACTGTCCAACTGATGGGAGCCTCCAGCCAATCAGTTTTTAATTAGCCTGCTCCAAGCCCCACCTACTAAAATATAAGGCAGCCTCCCTCCCTCTCTGCCCATTGCTGTCACCTAGCAACCCCTACTAAACAGGCTTGTAATACAGTGGTGCCTCGCAAGACGAAATTAATTCGTTCCGCAAGTTTTTTCTTCTTGCCAGTTTTTCGTCTTGCGAAGCACGGTTTCCCATAAAGGTAAAGGTAAAGGTACCCCTGCCCGAGCGGGCCAGTCTTGACAGACTCTGGGGTTTGTGCGCCCATCTCACATCTATAGGCCGGGGGCCAGCGCTGTCCGGAGACACTTCCGGGTCACGTGGCCAGCGTGACAAAGCTGCATCTGGCAAGCCAGCGCAGCACACGGAACGCCGTTTACCTTCTCGCTGGTAAGCGGTACCTATTTATCTACTTGCACCCGGGGGTGCTTTCGAACTGCTAGGTTGGCAGGCGCTGGGACCGAGCAGCGGGAGCGCACCCCGCTGCGGGGATTCGAACCGCCGACCTTTCGATCGGCAAGCCCTAGGCGCTGAGGCTTTTACCCACAGCGCCACCCGCGTCCCTACGGTTTCCCATAGGAATCCATTAAAAATCAATCAATGCGTTCCTATGGAGACCGTCCGGGGACAGAGGGGAAGCGCCGCGTGCCTTCCCCTCTGTCCCCTCTTTTGAAGCAAGGGGCGGCGGGGAGAAGATTGCTTCTCCCCGTTGCCACCCCTTGGTTCAAAAGGGGTCCGGGGACAGAGGGGAAGGTGCGCGCGCGCCTTCCCCTCTGTCCCTGGAGATTGCGGGGCTGGCAACGGGGAGAAGCGATCTTCTCCCCGCCGCCCCTTGCTTCAAAAGAGGTCCGGGGACAGCGGGGAAGACGCGCTACGCTTCCCCGCTATCCCCGGAGCTTGCGGGGCAAGCTTCATTTTGCGAAGCAAGCCCATTGGGAAATGCGTCTTGCGAAGCGGCTAAGAAAACGAAAAACTCCTTCGTCTAGCGAGTTTTTCGTCTTCCGAGGCGTTCGTCTTGCAGGCACCACTGTATTATAATTTTTTAAGGGAGGGCCGGATTAAGAGCTTTAGAAGCTCTAAGCCCTTAAAAGATTTTGGTGTCCCCCCCATATATATCTAAATCAAAATATAAACAATAGTAAACCATAAAACAATTTCTTATTTTTTGAAATGAATCAAAACCTACAGTAAGATGGAAAATAATGTTTATTTATGTATGCTTCCACTTTATTTATATTTGAGAGAAAAATTCCCTACTTTTTCTAATTGCAAAAATCATGATAAATGCGACAATGGAAATTCCCCCCCCTTTCTTTCATGCCCTAAGGACGTGCTTATTTTGCTTAATGGTTAATCTAGCCCTGATTTGAAGTGCCATGGCAGTCACAGGTTATATCTTCTCCTAAAACATAGGCATACATAAAATTTTATCCACACTAGTAGTAGATAACCTTTGTTTTATCTTTGAGGAGGAGGAAATGTTTCTTTTTCCTTGCAGGGTCCTGTGACCTTTGAAGATGTGGCTGTGTATTTCACGGACGAAGAGTGGGCGCTGCTAGATTCCAACCAGAGAGCTCTGCATAACAAGGTCATGGAGGAGAACTGTGGGATCATGACCTCTCTCAGTAAGGCTCCTATATTGGGGCGTAATATCTATTTTGAAAACTAGAAGCTTGAACGGGGGTACATTATTGAGATCTGAGTGGGGGAGTTGGGTGGGCCATTTTTGATTCAGCTTTGCCCACCCAAATACTTGGTGTGATATCAGCCCAGACTGGAGGGGCAGGGAGGAGATGTTTCTGTAGTTCACAGGAGTTCATTTACTACCAAATCCCCCTCTCTTGGAGTGTGGGACTGGCCTGGAGGCCTTTCATCTGGTGCTGGGTCAAAGAGATAGGCTAGAAATGTTGCTCATCAGCCTCCCTCGCCAAGCTGGCTGAGGTTGTTTCGGGTGTGATGCTGGAGGATTCCAGAACTGTGGATTTGGGTGACTTCAATATCCATGCTAAGAATTCTTCAGGATCGGCTTGGAAGTTCATGGCCTCCATGGGCAACCATAGACCATGCAAATGACATCCTCTGCCAGTGAATTATGGGGGCTATCCTTTTTATTTTTTTATTCTATGACGTTTGTATCATTATGCATGTGCTTTTGTTCCATATACCTGCACAACAACCTTGTGACGCAAGCTAAGCTGAGAGAGAAAGAGAGAGTCTAATTCAGCCCATCAAATGAGCTCCATCCCTGAGATGGAATCAAAACCCGGGTCCAAATCAAACATTCTGTAGTACAGCAGATGTCAGCAACAGAGGCAGTAAGGTCTGCCTCTCATCTAAGTCCCTTCAGTTCTTCATAACAAATGTTTATTAGCATTGTTCAGTAATTTGAGTCTCCATTTCCTCCTAAGGCTCTAATGAGTGTCTGTCTTCTTTGCAGAAGGTGATGAACTGGAAATGAAGAATAAGGAAGACTACAACAAACTCCTCACAGTGGAGAAGCCATGTAAATATCTAGAGAGTGGAGGGAGCTTTGGCCAGAGTCTCCATCTTCACAGAGGGGAGAAACCATATAAGTGTTTGGAATGTGGAAGGAGTTTCACTTGGAAGAAAAGCCTCACCTCTCATCAAAGAATTCATGCGGGGGAGAAACCACATCAGTGCTTGGAATGTGGAAAGAAGTTTTATACAAGCACAAGCTTTCATCGTCACAGAAGAATTCACAGTGGGGAGAAACCATTTCAGTGTTTGGAGTGTGGAAAGAGCTTTAACAGAAGCACAAACTTCTATCGTCACCGTGTTATTCACAGTGGGGAGAAACCATTTCATTGTTTGGAGTGTGGAAAGAGCTTTGTTCGGAAGAGCGATATCACTTCCCATCAAAGAATTCACACCGGGGAGAAACCATATAAATGTTCGGAATGTGGAAAGAGCTTTATTCAGAACTCCCAGCTCACTTCCCATTTAAGAATTCATACAGGGGAGAAACCATATCAATGTCTAGAATGTGGAAAGAGCTTCAACAAAAGCACAAACTTCCATTCTCATCAAAAAATCCACAGCGGGGAAAAGCCCTATCAGTGCTTAGAATGTGGAAACACATTCCGCCAGAAAAAAAATCTCACTTCCCATCAAAGAATTCACAGTGGGGACAAACCATATCACTGCCTGGAATGTGGAAAGAGTTTCCGTCACAGCATTGGCCTTACTATACATCAGAGAAGCCACACAGGAGAGAAACCATATAAATGCTTGGAATGTGGAAAGAGCTTCTGCAATAGCTTAAGCTTTATTATACATCAGAGAAGCCACACAGGAGAGAAACCATATAAATGCTTGGAATGTGGAAAGAGCTTCAGTCAAAGCTCCAAACTCACTTCCCATCAAAGAATTCACACAGGGGAGAAACCCTATAAGTGCTTGGAATGTGGGAAGTGCTTCCATCAGAAGTCAAATCTTACTTCCCATCAAAGGATTCATACTGGGGAGAAACCATATAAATGCTTAGAATGTGGAAAAGGCTTTAGCTGCAAGAAAAGCCTCACTTCCCATCAAAGAATCCATGTACAAGAGGAATCATAAAAGTACTTGCCTTTAAGTTTTTAATATGCAGTTGGATGCAGACTGTGTTGTTGGAAAAAGTTTTGTACAATTGGAAAGCTGACAATATGCTGTTTAAAAAATAGGGGAGGGGGATTAGAGACAATAGACATTTGTGTTTATTAAGCACTTAAATGACAGGCAACATCAGGGACAACATGTTCACAAATTATGTAAGTGTTGAAACAAATCACCCAAAGTGTTCCCAAGACGTGTTGCTATTTTCTCCAGATTGGCCAAGTTATTAATTTTATCTCATGTGTGCCCTCCCTCTCAGTCATTACTGAATGTGGATGTATCTATTGTAACACAAGTATATGTTGTAAAACATATTCTGATTATATTTACTGTTATTTACACTATGGAGGTAATGGAGGCTTGAATCTTCATAACATGGCTACTGAAAAACTGCAGTCGTTGAACCTAATAAGGAACTATAAAGCAGCGTTTTTAGTTCACAAGGATCAAATTGCAGTGGAACTGAAGGAAAACGTCCTAGAAGATTTCCCAACATGTTTAATATTATCTGTCAGGGGTTCAGGAGCAGAGACGCAGAGAAGGGAGGAAGCAGAGAGCGAGGGGGAGGAATCCGAAGGGAAAATGAGTGATGATGACGACCCGAGATCTCCAAGCCTAAGCAGTGAGTCAGAGGACTCCCAAAAGGGAGCCCCAGTGAGCAGAGCAAGGGGGGGTTCCGGGGGGACACCCCAGGAGGAAGGGAACAGAGGAGATTCAGAGAGTAGCAGCTGGAAGTCGGGACCCACGCTCATAACTGAGGGCGGCAGCAGCTGGAAGTCGGGACCCACGCTCAAGACTGAGAGCAGCAGGGAGGAAGGTAGCCAGGCATCGGGTTCCGGAGGCTGTCAGCAGGAGGGAGGGCACGAGTCAGGGGTGGTCACGCCCTCCTCAGAGAGCGAGGCAACGGTTAAGAGGAAAGTAGAGAGTTGGGCGCGCGCGCCAAGTTCAAATGCAGCGGAAGCTGGAGCAGTAAGCAGCCCGGAGAGTGAGCCAGGTCCCAAAGCCCGCCGCAAGGAGGCAGAAGGATCAGGGGGGTCAGCGTCAGAGGAGAGTAGAAGGGAGGAGGCCCAGGGGGGCAGAAGGACCCAGAGACGTAGGGAGAGGCGAAGGAGGTGGAGCAAGGCTAGGGTATTAAGCTGGTGTGCAAGAGGCGGGGACTCAGACGGGTCTTCGCCGACCTAGGGCAGAAGGTGTAGAGCTGCACGCTGCAGTTCGGAAATGAAACCTGTAACTTAATAAAGACTCTTATAAAGTGAACGCTGGTGGACTTGGTCCTATGTGAGCTGGGACTGGGTGGCAGCTCTGACAGTAAGACCCGTCTCTTAAAAGCTTCGGACACCTGATATCTCGCAGCGGAGAGAGAGGCAGCTGGAGGAGGGGATCGGTGTTTGGGAGCAAGCTCACGACGGTTAGCAGAGATGACGGAAGCAGAGACAGTTGCAGCGCTGCAACAGGCAGTTACCCAATTGAACGCGGAGGTACTGGCATCCAAGAAGAGGGAGGAGGATGCGGCAGCCGCCTACAGAGATCTCCACGCCAGGTTTGAAGCATGGGTTAAACACGGGCAGCCAGGACCCAGACCGGAGGGGGTTGGGTTGGCACGGAGAGCAGGAGGGCTTGTGGCTCACTTCGATGGGAATTTACAACAGTACCCCAATTTTCGAGCAGACGTAATGTGCGCACTGCAACTGCTGGCAAAAGACTTTAGAGATGAGGAAGAGAAAGTGGGGTTCATACTATCCCATTTGCATGGGGATGCTAAAGCGTGGCTACGCAATTTGTGGAGGGATAAAGATCCGGCGCTTCAGAATGCAGATGCCTTTATCAAAGCGATGGATGCGTGTTTTTTGTCTACTATTGATGTGGATCTTGCCCGACGGGAGATTCATGGACTAAAACAAGGGAGGGCAAGCGTCCGGCAGTACCACGCCCGCTTTTTTGCGCTGGTCAGTGCCTTAGAGTGGGACCGGGATTCGCCCCCTGTCAGAGACCTGTTCTGGGAGGGTCTAAGCTCTGCGGTCAAGGATGAAATTGCAAGGGGGGAGAGGCCCCGAAGCACGCAGGAGGTGGTCCAAAGGGCGCTGACTGTGGGGGTGAGGCTGGAAGAACGTCCATGGTGCAGAGATGAAGGACGTGGAGGGCGCGAAGCAGCGAGAAGTTTCTCTTTCGTTCCAAGAGAAGCAGCGCGTGCGCAATCCACACCTCCGCCTGGAGGGGGAGGGGAACCGATGGAGGTTGGAGGTGCAAGGGCTCAGTCAGCAGCCAGAGCCCAAGCACCGACAGCAGTGAAAGCGAAGCCTCCTAGAGGGAACAGGAAGTGTTACATCTGCGAGGATCCAGGCCATTTGGCGAAAGAGTGTCCCCGGAGGCTCCACAAGCACACTGCAGCCTCAGCAATGGTGACTGCAGCAACGCAGCAAGGAGAACCACAGCAGGGAAACGACGATGTCTGGCTGGAGACAGAGGCACTGGGGCCCAGCCAGACGCATCAGTGAAGCAGTCCCCAGCGATCTTGCAACCCACGGACCCCCTCCCACCCAAACCAGTAGTGCAGCTCACAGCATCTCTCCAGCTACCCGATGGCGTCACTATCGAAGTGCTGCTCTCTGTGGATTCTGGAAGCAACGCAGACTTTATAGCGCAGGATTTTGTGGAGCAGCACGCTATACAGCTACTGCCTGCCACTCTGCCCCTGCAAGTCGTCACAGTGGATGGCAGAGAGTTGCTAGGGGGGCAGGTGGTGAAGCAAACGCCACCGATGGTGATGCGCCTTGGCAACCACAGGGAAGTCATCAGTTTTAATGTCACCCAACTGTCGGACACGCCCATTGTGTTGGGCATGAGTTGGCTGGACAGGCACAGTCCGACACTGGCTTGGTACCAGAGACAGCTGATCTTCGGCTCCTCTTATTGCGCAGAACACTGCATCCTGCCCAGACAGGAGGGAGAGGAGGAGGAATCACAACTGCAGTTGGGAACGTTGCAAGCAGTCCCCCACAAATACGCAGACTTTCTGGAGGTCTTCTGCGAGAAAGAGGCTGACAAGCTACCACCGCACAGGCAATATGACTGCAAGATTGACCTCCTACCAGGGGCGACGCTGCCGAAAGGGAAGCTGTATTCCATGTCTGAGGACGAATTACAGGAACTCAAACAGTTCATAGATCACAATTTGCAGCGCGGTTTCATCCGGGAGTCCAGGGCAGTAGGGGGCAGTCCTGTTTTCTTCGTGAAGAAGAAAGACACGCCCCAAAAAAGACTGGTGGTGGATTTTCGCCTCTTAAACAAGATGACCAAGCCTTCTGATTTCCCCATGCCCAGGATTGACGACCTACTAGCGACGGTGCGCAAGGGACGCGTGTTCACCAAGTTGGACCTGCGAGGGGCGTACAATCTCATCCGCATGAGGGAGGGCGATGAGTGGAAGACTGCCATGTTCACGCCTCTGGGCACCTACGAATACAGAGTGATGCCGTTTGGATTGCAAAACGGTTCTCACTGTTTCCAAGCTTTCATGCATCATGTGTTGGCGGGACTCCTTTACAAGAAGTGCGTCTGCTTTCTGGATGACATCCTGATATTCTCCGAATCGCAGCAAGCCCATGACCAAGATGTTCGGGAGGTGCTGAAGAGGCTGCAGCAGCATAGACTGTACGCCAAACTGGAGAAATGCCAGTTCGACACGACGGAGGTGGATTTCTTGGGTTACAAGTTGTCGGACAAGGGGCTAGCCATGGACAGCGCCAAGGTTCGTGCGGTGTTGGATTGGAAGAGCCCGCGCAACCGGAAGGAGGTCCAGCGGTTTGTCGGCTTCGCCAACTTCTATCGCAAGTTTATCAAGGGGTTCGCGATGCAGACGGCGGCCATTACGGACACGCTAAGCTCCAAGAAAAAGAAATTCATCTGGACGGAGCAGGCGGAGCAGTCCTTTCAGGCACTCAAGCGTCTCTTCGCGTCGGAAGAGCAACTGCTGCATATCGACCCCAGCAGACCGATGCGGGTAGAGACAGACGCGTCCGATAGAGCAGTGGGAGCTGTCCTGCTGCAAAGGGACCCACAGGGGGTCTGGAGGCCGGGAGCGTTCTACTCCAGAAAGCTCAGCAAGTCGGAGCAGAACTACACCATCTGGGACAGGGAGTTGCTGGCCATTCATGCAGCTTTCAAGGCGTGGAGGCACTTCCTGATCGGCGCCAAGCACACGGTGCAGGTCTGCACGGATCACAAGAATCTGGAGCACTGGCGCACGGCTCAGTTCCTGAACCAGAGGCAGATACGTTGGGCGGAGTTCTTTGCTAACTTCAATTTCCGAATAGAGTACGTCCCAGGCGACACCAACGTCATGGCGGATGCACTGTCCCGCAAACCGCAATACCTCGAAGAGGCGACGCCAGCGGCAGCCATGCACATCTTCGCGCCAACAGCGTGGGCGTGCGCTTCAGCCACAGTAGACCTGGATGCGGTGCGGCGGGCGTTGCAGGACGACTCCTTCGCGCAGGCGAAGATGGCAGAGGTGCACAAGGGCACGGCGAGGGGCGACGAGTTCCAGATACGAGACGGCTTGCTCTTACGTAAAGGGGCCATCTACGTGCCGGGAGACGAACTTCGCGCCAGGGTACTGCAGCAGCTGCACGACGCACCCACAGCCGGGCACTTTGGCACGGAAAAAACGGTGGAATTAGTCGCAAGGGACTTTTGGTGGCCCAGACTGAGAGGGGAAGTCGCGGACTACGTTGCGAGGTGCGACACCTGCCAGAGGGCCAAACCGGTGCACAAACCACCGGCGGGACTGCTGGAACCGCTGCAAACGCCGTTTGAACCGTGGGAGAGGGTGGCCCTGGACTTTGTTACGGATCTACCCAGCTCGAGAGGCAAGACAGCTGTACTAGTGGTGGTGGACTTGTTCACCAAGATGGCACATTTCATTCCGTGTGCGAAGGTGGCCACGGCGGAACAAACCGCCAAACTGTTCATAGATCACGTGTTCAAAGTGCATGGTCTGCCGCGGTCTATCCTGTCCGACCGCGGGCGCCAGTTCGTCTCGAATTTCTGGCAGAAGCTGATGAGTTTTCTAAATGTCAAGGTCGATCTGGCATCAGCAAGACACCCGCAGACCAACGGGCAAGCAGAGAGGGTCAATGCCATCATGCAGCAGTACCTGAGATGCTATGCCAATCAACAACCTGCGACCTGGGTGGATTACCTGCCGCTCGCCGAGTTCGCTTACAACAACACGAAGCACGTGTCCACAGGGGTGACGCCGTTCTTCGCCAACAATGGGAGGAATCCCAGAACCTTCCCGGGACGGGAGAGAGTGGGGGACGGAGAACCACAGACGGCGGACGCGTTCGCGTCAGAGTTGCAGGCGGTACACGATCAACTCAGACGGCAGCTGGAGCTAGCTAAGCACGCCTACAAGGTGCAAGCTGACAAGCACAGGCGGGTTGGCGAAGAGATCCAAGTGGGAGACTGGGTCTGGTTGGCAGCCCACGCAGTGCCGACCAGGTCACTAGCCAAGAAGAAGTTGGGGCACAAGCAAATTGGTCCGTACCAAGTCGAAGCACAGATCAACCCGGTAGCCTTCCGACTGGCGCTGCCGGAGGATTCCAGAATGCATCCGGTGTTCCACAGGTCGGTGCTCACTCCCTACAAGGCACCTCACAGATTCCAGGAGCCAGGGACGGCACCGAGTCCGTTCCGGGAGCGGACGGAGACGCGAGGGGTGACGCAGCAAGACCCCATCAACGAGGTCACGGAGATTTTGGACTCCAGATGGGGGGAAGAGGGAGTCGAATACCTCCTAGCCAGAGAGGGCACCCGGGCCAGCGCCAATAGCTGGGTGCCAGACTACGCTTTGGAGGAACCCCTGCTCAAGGACGAGTTTCATGCCCTTTTCCCACACAGACCCATGCCAGCGAGCTTCTTCGACGACTGGCTGTTCACGCCCACACTTTCTTCCAGCACGTTCCATGGCTTCGACTCGGACGGGGAACCCGCACTGAGCACCCGTTCCCCAGAAGGATCGCCGGCGGGTTCGGCGTCAGACACCTCGTATTGGTGGGACGATCGACCGGAGGAGCAATGGCGCCGGAAGTGGCTGGAGATGCCAGGTCGAGCGACCGACGCAGAGACTGACATGGACGTGTTCGGGGAGGACCTTGGGTTCGAGCACGGCGGTACAGAGATGGAAGCGGAACAGGTCAACGTCGGCGACCGCGAGGAGGAAGACTCGGAGGTCTTCAGTTGGCGGCCAACCACGGGGAGCGAACTGTATCCGGCATTCCCTCCCGTGATGATGGAGCACCCAGCACCCACACCTGAAAGCGGGGAGGGGGGAAGGGGGGGCTTCGAGGGGGGGATGGATGTCAGGGGTTCAGGAGCAGAGACGCAGAGAAGGGAGGAAGCAGAGAGCGAGGGGGAGGAATCCGAAGGGAAAATGAGTGATGATGACGACCCGAGATCTCCAAGCCTAAGCAGTGAGTCAGAGGACTCCCAAAAGGGAGCCCCAGTGAGCAGAGCAAGGGGGGGTTCCGGGGGGACACCCCAGGAGGAAGGGAACAGAGGAGATTCAGAGAGTAGCAGCTGGAAGTCGGGACCCACGCTCATAACTGAGGGCGGCAGCAGCTGGAAGTCGGGACCCACGCTCAAGACTGAGAGCAGCGGGGAGGAAGGTAGCCAGGCATCGGGTTCCGGAGGCTGTCAGCAGGAGGGAGGGCACGAGTCAGGGGTGGTCACGCCCTCCTCAGAGAGCGAGGCAACGGTTAAGAGGAAAGTAGAGAGTTGGGCGCGCGCGCCAAGTTCAAATGCAGCGGAAGCTGGAGCAGTAAGCAGCCCGGAGAGTGAGCCAGGTCCCAAAGCCCGCCGCAAGGAGGCAGAAGGATCAGGGGGGTCAGCGTCAGAGGAGAGTAGAAGGGAGGAGGCCCAGGGGGGCAGAAGGACCCAGAGACGTAGGGAGAGGCGAAGGAGGTGGAGCAAGGCTAGGGTATTAAGCTGGTGTGCAAGAGGCGGGGACTCAGACGGGTCTTCGCCGACCTAGGGCAGAAGGTGTAGAGCTGCACGCTGCAGTTCGGAAATGAAACCTGTAACTTAATAAAGACTCTTATAAAGTGAACGCTGGTGGACTTGGTCCTATGTGAGCTGGGACTGGGTGGCAGCTCTGACATTATCGATTATTGTTTTTCTGCAGTTCAACTTTTTGAAGCTGGGGTGTGTGTTATACTGAGAAGTGCTTTATATTCTGGCAAATGTGGTGATTAGTGCATTGATTATATTCCATGTTACTGTATTGTATTGGTATTTTAATTTTGTACCAGTATTGTAGTAGTACAGAAACATGACCTCAACAAAGTTCTTTATCAGTGGAAACAGTTTTTCCCTTTAATTTTGCTTTCTTGAAGGAGTGTTACATTCTTTATGAACGACTTGGATGAGGGACTCAAGGGCATCCTGATCAAATTTGCAGATGACACCAAACTGGGAGGGGTGGCTAACACCCCAGAGGACAGGATCACACTTCAAAACGACCTTGACAGATTAGAGAACTGGGCAAAAACAAACAATATGAATTTTAACAGGGAGAAATGTAAAGTATTGCACTTCGGCAAAAAAAATGAGAGGCACAAATACAAGATGGGTGACACCTAGCTTGAGAGCAGTACATGTGAAAAGGATCTAGGAGTCTTTGTTGACCACAAACTTGACATGAGCCAACAGTGTGACGCGGCAGCTAAAAAAGCCAATGCAATTCTGGGCCTCATCCATAGGAGTATAGCATCTAGATCAAGGGAAAATAATAATAATAATAATAATAATAATAATAATAATAATAATAATAATAATAATAATTTATTTATACCCCGCCCATCTGGCTGGGCCTCCCCAGCCACTCTGGGCGGCTTCCATAAAAACCAAAAATACAGTAAAATATCACATGTTTAAAAACTTCCCTGAACAGGGCTGCCTTAAGATGTCTCCTGAATGTCAGGTAGTTGTTTATCGCTTTGACATCTGCTGGAAGGGCGTTCCACAGGGCGGGCGCCACTACCGAGAAGGCCCTCTGCCTGGTTCCCTGTAGCTTTGCTTCTCACAATGAGGGAACCGCCAGAAGGCCCTCGGCGCTGGACCTCAGCGTCCGGGTAGAACGATGGAGGTGGAGACGCTCCTTCAGGTATACTGGACCGAGGCCGTTTAGGGCTTTAAAGGTCAGCACCAACACTTTGAATTGTGCTCGGAAACGTACTGGGAGCCAATGTAGGTCTTTCAAGACCAGTGTTATATGGTCTCGGCGGCCGCCCCCAGTCACCAGTCTAGCTGCCGCATTCTGGGTGAGTTGTAGTTTCCGAGTCACCTTCAAAGGTAGCCCCAAGTAGAGTACATTGCAGTAGTCCAAGCGGGAGATAACCAAAGCATGCACCACTCTGGCGAGACAGTCTGCAGGCAGATAGGGTCTCAGCCTACGTACCAGATGGAGCTGGTAAACAGCTGCCCTGGACACAGATTTGACCTGTGCCTCCATGGACAGCTGTGAGTCCAAAATGACTCCCAGGCTGCGCACCTGGTCCTTCAGGGGCACAGTTACCCCATTCAGGACAGGGAATTAGTAGTGCCACTGTATTCTGCTCTGGTCAGACCTCACCTGGAGTACTGTGTCCAGTTCTGGGCACCACAGTTCAAGAAGGACACGGACAAACTGGAACGTGTCCAGAGGAGGGCAACCAAAATGGTCAAAGGCCTGGAAACGATGCCTTCTGAGGAACGGCTAAGGGAGCTGGGCATGTTTAGCCTGGAGAAGAGGAGGTTAAGGGGTGATATGATAGCCATGTTCAAATATATAAAAGGATGTCACATAGAGGAGGGAGAAAGGTTTTCTGCTGCTCCAGAGAAGCGGACACGGAGCAATGGATCCAAACTACAAGAAAGAAGATTCCACCTAAACATTAGGAAGAACTTCCTGACAGTAAGAGCTGTTTGACAGTGGAATTTGCTGCCAAGGAGTGTGGTGGAGTCTCCTATTTTGGAGGTCTTTAAGCAGAGGCTTGACAACCATATGTCAGGAGTGCTCTGATGGTGTTTCCTGCTTGGCAGGGGGTTGGACTCGATGGCCCTTGTGGTCTCTTCCAACTCTATGATTCTATGATTCACCGTTTCCCCAGATCTTTTTTTCACACACACATGAGAAACAGAAAAGGAATTTCAGCTGGGTATGAGAGGTGATCCAGTTAGCGAGCCAGACCAGTGAACTGCTGCTAATCTATTAATCCCTTTTGGCCTTGCCTTACTAAACTCCGCTATCTCCTAGTCAGGCCTTTCCCAACTGAGGCTGAAGCCACATTCACCCCAAAGTTTATTCCATTTTCCCATTTCCCTAACTGTTAATTTCCGCCTTATATCCGAGCTTTCACATGATGTAAAATCAACTTCTAAAAATATAGTGCAATATAATGTTCATTTCTGAGTGATTGGCAAACAGATTTTTTTCCTGGCGCCAATAACATGGAAATGATCACCACACTTAGCCTTGTTGTTGTTTAGTCATGTCCGACTCTTTGTGGCCCCATGGACCAAAGCACGCCAGGCACTCCTGTCCTCCACTGCCTCCCGCAGTCTATATTCTGCTATATTCTGAAAGTGGATTTTGTGGTGTGTGAAAGCTCAAATACAATGCGGAAATTAACGGGAAAACGGAATAAACTGTTGTGTGCATGCAGCCCTTCATTTTTTGTAATCGGCAAAGAATACAAAATACCATCTTGCAGATTGTCAGGGACTGTCAGGGCTCTGAGGCGTGTGACAGGGGGCCCAGGGGGTGACCCAGGAGAGGCGACCAGCAATTTATGGGGTTTGGTGGTGCCCTCAAGGCGGGAGTCAAAGCAGGGAAAGGGGGAAGAGTCAGGGCAGTTTGAAACAGTGGTGGAAGAAGAGGCTGCTCAATGACAAGACAGGTCGGTAGACTCCCCAGCTTCCATGCAGGTTGCAGGCACGTAATCCCTTAGGAGGGTATATATCTCCACCATTCTTTGGCTTCCAAGTTTTTAAAGCCCCGAAGTAAAAGCCCAAATAAACTGTCTTGAAGTTTACTTCAGTTGCCCCCAAACTACAGAAATGAAGCTTGATTCTCCTCTCCAAATATTCTATGATTATTTTCACATATTTATATAAGAAGCAACTATCAATACTGGGTGGGTGTGATGGTTGAATATTAAAATGCAACTTCATTTTCATACATGTAGGCACTGAACTCTCTTAAGCAAAACAAAAACCCCTACATTTGTATAACCTTTCCCACCTTAATTCAGGCACAATTTTAATTGTTCAATGGAAAAGCACAATAACTTCTGTGTGGCATTTGCTATCCGATATACTTCCTCTACCAGCATTTCCGTGTGCTGCTCTGATTTGCCAGAAGCGGCTTAGTCATGCTGGCCACATGACCTGGAAGCTGTACGCCAGCTCCCTCGGCCAATAAAGCGAGATGAGCACCACAACTCCAGAGTCGGCCACTGCTGGACCTAATGGTCAGGGGTCCCTTTACCTTTCTACTTCCTCTACACATTGAGGTTCCTCTTGCACCCAAGAGCTTTCTCACTGCAGTAAATCGGATCCATAGGGATTATTTTGCTTTGATTCCTGCACAGAAGGGAGTAGGAATTTAAGATGGCCCTTGGGGTCACTTCCAGCATTGTAATTCTACATGGGGCGGCAACATCCTCTTCCCAAGTGACCAGCTTTGTCTTTGCGACCAACCGGAACTTGGATCCACTAGTTCTGCTCTGCAAATGTATTTGGGGGGAGGGATCCCCCTAAACCTTAGAAATTAATAAACGGTAGCATTTTGATAACTTGGAATACTGAAGGAGAGATTGCAGGCCAGTGGAACAATACAGGCTAAGCTTCCTTTCCAAGCCAGTGCCTCACCTTGGATAGAGGCAAAAAGGTGTTGATGACCCAACTGAAAAGGAATTATTAGGCCGGACAGGAGGTTGCCAAGGTGACGGGCTTCAATAATAATAATAATAATAATAATAATAATAATAATAATAATAATAATAATTTTTACCCCGCCCATCTGGTTGGTTTTCCCCAGCCACTCTGGGCGGTTTCCAACAAAATATTAAAATACATTAGTCTGTTAAACATTAAAAGCTTCCCTAAACAGAGCTGCCTCCGGATGTCTTCTAAAAGTCTGGTAGTTGTTTTTCTCTTTGACATCTGGTGGGAGGGCGTTCCACAGGGTGGGTGCCACTACCGAGAAGGCCCTCTGCCTGGTTCGCTGTAACTTGGCTATGTTATACCAGAGCTGCCTCACCCAAAGCCTTCCTTCATCATTAACATCATTACTTATCAGAACCAGAGGGGAAAGGAAAATAGTGTTTTGAGCAAGGTGTGCTGGGAAGAAGAAGGGGAGAGAAAAAGGCGGAGATCCATCTTTTGGCAGGCTGGCTGAAGGCAGGCTGGGAGAGATGCCCTGCACTCCATTGCTGCACTGCTGTGGGGAACAAGCCCCTCTTAAGATGACCATGCTGTAAGATCTGGGCTCCCTCCATCCAAATTCAGGTGTTAATATGTGAAAAAATCTTATTTCTTAATTTTGCAATGTATTTTATTATCCCCAGCTGCCCACGCTTCAAAAAAAAAATCTCTTAGCACCTCTTGAACCCATGTTCCTTCTTAAATAAGCTTCCTCTCTGCTCAGGGTTTGGCCACGTCAAAACCACACAGGCTGGCATTGCGGGGATGGGTGTCCTTTCAATGGGAAACTTTCCCAACTTTCCAATAAGAAGCACCACCCCCTTTTCTCCCTTTCCCAGGCTCTGCTTCTGTAGCCTTCTGACTCTCCTTCACCCCACAGCGCAAGGGGGAGCTCACCCCATCTTAGAAGGGGGTGTCTCAAAAACTGCCTCCGCAGCAAAAGAAGTCCAGCCGCTTTCTCTCCCCAGCAAGGCAGGACGATAGCTGTCAACCTTCCCTTTTTTTGCGGGAAATTCCCTTATTCCAGCGCCGTTTCCCGCTGCTATCCCGGATTGTTAGATATCCCATAGACTGTCCCCAGGACAGGTGAGGCTGCTGATCCCTTATTTTCAAATCTGAAAGTTGACAGCTATGGGCAGGACCTGTGGCCAAGCATCTACCTCTTGCATCCACCCCGATCATCATAATCATCAACTTTGTTTTAACAACAGCAGCAACAATTTTATTGTTCGTATTTCGCCCATCGGACTGGGTTGCCCCCGACACTCTGGGTGGCTTCCAGTATATACAATATATATATATACATAATAAAACATTAAACATGAAAAGATGTACATAATTGCAAATGTAATAAAAGAAGTCGTTATGGTTAAATAAAGGACATCAAAAGGCACACAACAAAACTGAACAATTTCTACGTAAGATCTAAAAAGATACAAACAATTACAGTGGTGCCTCGCAAGACGAAAAGAATCCGTTCTGTGATTCTCTTCGTCTAGCGGTTTTTTTGTCTTGCAAAGCAAGCCCATTGACGGATTAGCGGATTAGCGCTATTAGCGGCTTATCTGCTGATCAGATCAGCTGATAAGCGGCTTAGCGGTTTAGAAAAGGGGGGGAGGGGGAAAACCAGCAGGAACTCGCAAGACATTTTCGTCTTGTGAAGCAAGCCCATAGGAGATTCGTTTTGCGAAGCACCTCCAAAACGGAAAACCCTTTCGTCTAGCGGGTTTTCCGTATTGTGAGGCATTCGTCTTGCGGGGCACAACTGTATTATAAATAAGAGCAACAAAACAAACAAAAAAACAATACCCCAGCTCACACCTCACCTTTTCCACCAGGCCACCTTTATTCTTTATGTACTTACTGTGTTGTGGAGGGTTGGACAAGGACATGGGAGACAAGGGTTCAAATCCCTTTTCAGCCATGAAGCTCACTGGGTGACCTTGGGCCAGTCACTGCCCAAACTTCACATTTTATATGAATACATTTGAATATAATCTGAAGGCGTTTCCAGTCTAGTACCTGAGGGTGCCCACACTGAGCATTTTTTTGGTCTAGTCTTGGGAATGGACTGACCAGGTGAGAGCCAAAAAGCAAATCTTAATCCAAATAAGACCGAGCACTGTGATATTTTTAAATTTTTTAAATAAAATTTTTATTGGTTTTACAAAGTTTTTATAAACACAAATAAACAAACAAACACACAAACAAAACATGTATAATTTCATATCCTTTTTTTCCTTAAACCTTACTTCGTCGACTTCCCCATACCTCCCCTTTCCACATCCCAATTTCCAAAATTATTTCAGCAAATCCTAACACTTAATTTTATCGAATTTTTCCCTTATTCTTTTCTTTTACTTAATCTTTTTCAGCTGTAACCCCCTTGAGCACTGTGATATTTTTAAAGGCATTGAGCAAGGATATATTACATAATTACACAATTCTGTATTTACTTAGATACCTAAATAATTTTACTATGTCGGCAATTGCCATTTATATATTAGTTCACATTTCTGTTTTGAAGGGGAAAAGATTCTGTGACTAAAGGTTTGAGGCCTTGTGTTGTGATGATGTTGCAAAGCCTGCACAGCAGTAGTTTTCCGCGGCAGGTTCTGAGAGAGACAGGATTGCTTTTGAGAATTCAGTCTGATTGGTTGGTTTGGGTGTCAGCAGAATCTGATTGGTTAGAGGTTCCTGTCAGTTGGGAGCTGACTATCAGCAAGGGAGTGTTTAGTCAGTTGAGGGGAGTTCAGTTGGGAGATAGGGAGTTTATGAGGAAAGTGTGAGGAGTAGACCAGAGAGAAAAGCTGAGGAGAATGGCTAAGGCCTCAATATTAATACACAATTATGTTAATATGTGAAGATCAGGAGAAGGGAGCTGGGGACTGAGCTAGTCTGAGAGGCAGCCCTATGTAAAAGGTCTTATGCAGGGGTGCCCAAACTTTTTTCAAAGAGGGCCAGATTTGATGAAGTAAATATGCGTGAGGGCCAACCAAATTGAGCTTTTTTTTTAGGATTGAAGTTGTTCGAGTTTTTTTACCCCAGGACGACATATACTGCCACGGGGGCCGGATTAAATCGAACGGCAAGCAGAATTAGGCCCCTGAAACAGACTTTGGACATGCCTGTACCAGAGGAAGGTGACCCAAGGGTGTTTGTGAAAGTTGTCCAAACTGCCCAAGCATCAAGGATCACAACTAGAGGAGATTTGGGGTACCAAGGCAGATTGTCCCTAGGAGGTAGACTGGGTTGTGGGTGAATTTGGCTGGGATGGAGGTTTAGGGTCACTGCTGTGGATACACAACCTGACTATCTCTAGGCTATCCCACATGCAGGGTTAATGTTGCCAGCCTTCATGTCACATTTGCAGACATCTCTGTAACACAGAGTTGGTCTGCCAACAGGCCCGATGCCTGAAGCCAGCTCCCCATACAGCATGTCCTTGGGGATGCTGACATCTTCCATTATGCAGACATGACCAAACCAGGGTAGTCGTCGCTGAGACAGGAGTGCACGCATGCTGGGAATGTGGGCTTGTGAGGGCACATATTTGTTTGAGCCTCTTGTGATGCCTTCCTGGTGCAAGCCAGGGAACCAAAGCAGCAGACAGGTAATGTTAGACCCCTGAATTAATGTTCTTACACTGCTCTTTTTAGACAGACAAGAGTATTACATCAATTGTGTTGCATTTTTCTTCCCCCTCTATCCCCCCACCCCACATTTCCATCCATAAAGGTAAAGGTACCCTTGACTATTAGGTCCAGTCGCAGACAACTCTGGGGTTGCACGCTCATCTCACTCTATAGGCCGAGGGAGCGGGCGTTTGTCCACAGACAGCTTCCGGGTCATATGGCCAGCATGACTAAGCCATTTCTGGCGAACCAGAGCAGCGCATGGAAATGCTGTTTACCTTCCCGCTGGAGCGGTACCTATTTATCTACAGTGGTACCTCTGGATGCGAAAGGGACCCGTTCCGGAGCCCCGTTCGCATCCTGAAGCGAACACAACCCGCGTCTGCACATGCACAGGTCACTATTCGACACTTCCGCGCATGCGCATGATGTCATTTTGAGTGAGCATGCGCGAGTGGCGAAACCCGGAAGTAATGCATTCCGTTACTTCAGGTCACCATGGAGCATAACCTGAAAACACTCAACCTGAAGTATATTTAACCCAAGGTATGACTGTACTTGCACTTTGACGTGCTTTTGAACTGCTAGGTGGGCAGGAGCTCAACAAGAACTAGGGGGCCACAGGTCCCTTACCCCTGGTTTAGTCATATGTCTGGTGGTGGCAGGATCTCAGGAGGTAACCATGGCACCCCAGGCCTGAAACTACCATGCTGCCACGACCACTCACCAGCTGCCCTCCTTTCCTTCAAGGACACACAGATGTTCAAAACAGCAGGAAGGCCGATGAAGGACACATTTAAACTGTGGAATTCACCCCTACCCACAATAAGTATTGAAAGCCATCAACTCATATGTTTGTAAAAGGGGATTCGATAAATTCATGGAGGAGGCTGTCAATGACTACTTGCAGCACACCTCTGTTACTTCTTAGCAGCCCTGCCAGGTCCACTGACCCCCAGCTTCTACAGCTTCTATGGTTTCTCTCCTGCATGAATTCTTTGATGTGAAGTGAGACTTTCCTTCCAGCGGAAGCTCTTCCCACATTCCAAGCACTGATATGGTTTCTCTCCTGTATGAATCATCTGATGGGACATGAGATGGCTGCTCCGACTGAAGCTCTTTCCACATTCCAAGCAGTGAAATGGTTTCTCCTTGCTGTGAATTCTTTGATGGGTCATGAGATGTGAACTCTGACTGAAGTTCTTTCCACATTCCAAGCAGTGATAGGGCCTCTCCCCACTGTGAATCATTTGGTGGGAGGTGAGATGATCTCTCCGACTGAAACATTTTCCACATTCTAAGCATTTATACGGTTTCTCCCCTGTATGAATTTTTAGGTGGGAAGTGAGAGTTTCCTTCTGGATGAAGCTCTTTCCACATTCTAAGCATTCATACGGCTTCTCTCCTGTATGAATTCCTTGATGGGAAGTGAGACTTTTCTTCCAGCGGAAGCTCTCCCCACACTCCAAGCACTGATATGGTTTCCTCCCTGTATGAATTCTTTGGTGGGAAGTGAGATTATGTTTCAAGCTAAAGCTTTTTCCACATTCCAGACATTGATATGGTCTGTTGCCTGTATGAATTATTTGATGGGAAGTGAGATGGTCACTCCGACTGAAGGTCTTTCCGCATTCCAAGCACTGATATTGTTTCTCCCCTTTATGAATTCCTTGAAGGGAGCTCTCATGGAAACTCTGTCCACACTCCCAATATTTACATGGCGCCCCTACTGTATAGATTTTGTAGTAGTCTCCCTTAGTCTTGCTTTCCAATTCACCACCTTCTGCAATGAAGACAAAAACTAATTAGAGCCTTAGAAGGAAATGGAGCCTCAAATTATGTAAAAATGCAATTTTTCAAGCCTTGTGAGGAACAGTTAAGAGGAGATATGAGAACCTTCAAATATCTCAAGGGCTGTCACATGGTAGATTGAGGAGGCTTGTTTTCTCCTGCTCCAGACCAGTGGGTCCAGTTATAAGAAAGGAGATTCTAACTAAACATGAGGAATAATTTTCGATTTACTACCCCCCTTCTCTCTCCCTACCTTTCTTCTTCCCCAGCCTTCTATAATTTTTTTATAAAAACAATTAAAAAAATCAGGAATAACTTTCCAAAGGTAAGAGCTGTTGGAAAGTTGAACAGTAGACTCCCTTTTATTTGTTGGAAGAGTTTAAGCAGATGTTGAATGGCCATCTGTCATGGATGCTTTAGTGGAGATTCCTACATTGCAGGGGGTTGGACTA
Organism: Podarcis vaucheri; assembly: GCF_965113315.1. Classification (NCBI taxonomy): domain Eukaryota; kingdom Metazoa; phylum Chordata; class Lepidosauria; order Squamata; family Lacertidae; genus Podarcis; species Podarcis vaucheri. Next base: position 127,721,206 of record NC_138760.1, on the reverse strand, counting down.
GATGACCCTCAGGGAACATTCCAACTCTACAACTCCATGATTCCTGTTTTGCAAAGAAAAGATCGTGTCGTGTGTCTCAAGTACATGCATAACCTTCTGAACTTATAAGAACAATGGAAAGATACAAACATGATTAAATAAAAACTTAGGCCCCAACATTCACTGTCAGTGACTTCCCTAGCTATCAGCTAATCAGCCCCACTGGGATCAGCTGCATTCTCCATCCTGATAATTCATTCTCCATCCTGATTTGCAGACTGATGTCGACAGTGGGCCATCCGGGGGGGGGGGTTGTTTGCTCCTTTCAAATTGTCACATCATGTGTTAATGATGGTAGGTGATTGAGGGATGGTCATCCCTGCTCACCTATCCAAGTTGGCCCATGTGTAGGGGTGCTGGTTGACTCACAGGGTCTGCAGGCCAGATCCAGCTTACTACCAGGGCAGTAAAAACCAGTCAGGCAATCGCTTAAATGGGCATAACTGGAGGATGCAGCTTGAAAGGCAATACAGTACACAGATGCCCGTTCAATGTTAACTACAGGGAGTCTGAATCCCAGCTGTTGTAGGCGACTGCTGAACTACATCAGAATATAGGGGTTCATCAAATTTATCTGCAATTGATCGTGGATAAGAATTCATAATTCACGACAGGTATTATCAAGCCACTGAGAGCCTCACCAAGTAAGGCCAGGATCCCACAGGTCTCCTCCATGACTTCCGTATGTAGAGCTCTCTGGTCAGGATCCAGCAGTGCCCATTCCTCGTCCATGAAATGCACAGCCACATCCTCGAAGGATGCGGGACCCTAAAAGAAAACAAAGAAGCTTTTCCAGATTGGATCATCGTGTTGCACTTTTTAAAAACAGGCGTTTATTTTAAGGTTTTAATAGAACTGTGTATTCGGACCCAGGGAGGTTAGGAGGAGACAGAAATATGTTGGATGACCCCAGGCTCTTTCCCCCCACTGATCTACCTGTTCCAGTGCCACAGAAGCTGCTTCCCCTCCACTGTGAAGAGGAGATGGCTGAGGAGGTTCTGCCAGCATTATCCAGTCACCTGCGTGGAAAAAAAACGTGGTGGGTAGCCAGGAGCACTTCCTTGTTTCAGGAGTTAAGTACATTTAGCTACCAATGGGCCTTTTAAAAAGTATTTTGAGCATTTACAAATATATACATTCTATATACAGTATCAGCTGTGTAAAAACATCTAAGGGGAATTGGGAGCAGTGAAAAAGACTGCAGGGAGGTCTCATCTGCCGCCAAAGATTTAAAAAGCCCTAGATTTATTTCACACTCAGCAGAGGGAGACCAAACTGAGATGCATCCCAACCATCCTTACCTAGTGGCCTCTGTCTGCTATCCAACGGAATCAACTCCATCTCAGGGAAATCAGTGTCCATTTTTGCAAGCAGATCCTGACCCTGAAACAGTAATAAGGCGTCGAAACAGGGATCGAGGAGGAGGAAGGACAGAGGTTAGACAACCTTCATTGGATGCTTCCCCCCCCCCCCCCAGAATGTTGGGATAGTAGCAGAGAATTTTGAGATACCCTCCCTCACATTCTGAATGCCTTGGGAACCATCACGGTGAAACACTCTCACCTGTTGCTGTTCCCGCTTCCTGTCCTCTGCCTGGCTCAGGAGAAAACCTTCAGCCAGGGCCACCGCCTGGGAGCTGGTCTCTGCCCCACACTCCCTTACCCAGCTCTGCATCTCCGGGGGGAGGACTGCCAGGAACTGTTCCAGGATGACCAGGTCAAGCATCTGATTCTTTGTGTGTTGCTCTGGCTTCAGCCACTGACGACAAAGTCGATGGAGTTGACTCCAAACCTCTCGGGGCCCCTTGGCCTCCTGGTAGCAGAAATTTCTGAACTGCTGTCGCTGCACATCTGAACTGAGGATATCCTCACCCAGGACCTCCTGCACTGAGGTTTTCCAGAATACTTCAGAGTTCCCTGGTTTGATGGCACTGTGGCCTCTTCCTGCTTCAGGGCCAACTGAGTTTTGCTCATCCATCTGTGCCCCAAGAAAGCCTCCAAGATGTCCAAAGGAGTTCCTTGGTCTTCTGTCAATTTCAGTCTGTCCTAATTAGAAGTGATGCCAACCCCTACAAAACAAAGACACTGTTGTGTTACGGGATTGCTACACTGTCAGGAAAGGGAAAATATTCTCCGAGCAGGCCTGGATGAGTTTCGCTAGAACCCAGGGCCAGATTATAGTGGTGCAGTAGGAGTCTCCAGCTCTCCTAGAAGGAAACTTAAAAAGCAAATATATGCAGACTACCTTCTATGCCAGCATTTCTCAAAACGTAGGCTAAGAATTACTACTGGATCTCAGCGTCCTTACAAATGGATCTCACAGCCTCTTCACTTCCCCTTCTCGCCCTGTGATATGAAACAGGCTCCATATTATTATTACGATGTCAGAGACGTCAGCCTGACTCCTCCCCTTTTCCCACACGTTTGAAAACAATGAGGGACTATCAGAGCTGTGATTGACAACTGGCAATAGCAATGTGAGGTAGGTTGAGCAGAGCATTAGTGACTGGACCAAGGCAGTTAATCAGCAAAATGAAGCCGGAGTAAAGTAGGTTTGAAATGTGAAACTGCACAGAAACAATACGTGCTGCTCTTTTTCAAGTTTGGCAAACTGGTGGGTGGGTGTTCTCACTTTTGGTGCAAAATATCTGTGTGGTACATAGCACTAAGGATGGGGAGATGCTTTGTATTACAGCTATTCAATTTTGAATTTGAATTTTTTTTAAATGACATTTAAATACTTTCCTTCAACGGATTCCTGATTTATTAAATCTCCAATGGTTCTCAGCAGTGCTTTGTATTCACTCCCAAATGATCCTCTCCATCACTCAGGAGTTTCACATGTCCGAATGGGCACATGTCTGCCAACCAGAAGCCTTGGTAACGCCACTGCCTGATTAATGGGGAGGGGATGTTAATTCTAATTCAAATTCAACTGGAGATACACTTGTACCGGGAGCAACTTTTAATCCTCCCCTCCCCGCAATATTTCAAATAGCATCTCCTGCTTTTGCACAGAGGGAGAGAAAAAGGCTGCCCTCCCTGTTTTTTTTTGGGGGGGGCACCCTGGATGGATCAGGTCCCCTTTGCACCCTCTCCTTCCTGCAGCCTTGGGACTCCCCTTCGCCCAAATGCACAAAATAAAGGGGGAACAACTCACCGGTCGCCCCAGTGCAGCGCTGGGAGAGACAAAGACCAGTTCGTCCCCCCCCCCCCCCCCCAGGGAGAAGGCAGGCAGGAAGGGGCTTTGGAGGGAAGGGCTTTCTCTCCTGGAGGACTCCGCACTCCTCCCCTCCTGGTCCCCTTCCTCTCTAGGAATGCAAATCGGTCTGCTTTAACCCTTACAAAGCCAAAAGGCGAGAAGGGCTGTCTGTAATGCAGAGGCAGGGCAGCTGCTCTTCTCCTGTCATCGTGGAGCCAGCTATCAGACTTGCTAAGGGGGAAGATGGCGAGATGTCTGTTGGGGAATCTTAACGATTCTCCAATTGTTTCTCTTTGGGCACTTCTCCTCAGTCCTCCAGAGCAGCTGTTAGAATTCCTGCTCCATGACTGCAGTCATGGGAATTTTGTCTGTCACATGACGATGTATGTTTTGACTCCACAGAGTGGGAAGTGACAGAGACAGGATGTTTGTGTTACTGTGTTCTGTGAAGTGGGACTACAGTGGTACCTCGGGTTACATACGCTTCAGGTTACAGACTCCGCTAACCCAGAAATAGTGCTTCAGGTTAAGAGCTTTGCTTCAGGATGAGAACAGAAATCGTGCTCTGGCGGTGCAGTGGCAGCAGGAGGCCCCATTAGCTAAAGTGGTGCTTCAGATTAAGAACAGTTTCAGGTTAAGAACGGACCTCCAGAACGAATTAAGTACTTAACCCGAGGTACCACTGTATTGGGACGCGGGTGGCGCTGTGGGCTAAAGCCTCAGCGCCTAGGGCTTGCCGATCGAAAGGTCGGCGGTTCGAATCCCCGCGGCGGGGTGCGCTCCCGCTGCTCGGTCCCAGCGCCTGCCAACCTAGCAGTTCGAAAGCACCCCCGGGGGCAAGTAGATAAATAGGTACCGCTTACCAGCGGGAAGGTAAACGGCGTTCCGTGTGCGGCTCTGGCTCGCCAGAGCAGCGTTGTCACGCTGGCCACGTGACCCGGAAGTGTCTCCGGACAGCGCTGGCCCCCGGCCAATAAATGTGAGATGGGCGCACAAACCCCAGAGTCTGGCAAGACTGGCCCGTTTGGGCAGGGGTACCTTTACCTTTACCTTTTACCACTGTATTGTCCTTTGTTCTCTCTTTGCTGTCTGTCTCTAGAGAGGGAGTCATGTTGCAGTGCTCCGTGTGTGTTAATATGTAAGTAAAGTAGATTAGCCAAAATGCTGAGTTGCTGAGTTCTGTTACACGGACTGCACAAACTCTGCAGATGCCTAAGTGTGCCGATGTGATGTTCGGGCAGAAGAAAGCTTTTGAAGCTCCCGAACAACCAGGAGGGAGAGAACATGCCAGTTGGGCATGTGTCTCTGCCAGGGTCCTATTCGAGTGTAGGACAAGCTCATGACAGCAGCTCCCCCCCCCACATGGGTCTCCATCTGTTTTTGGACTACAACTCGCATCATCCCTAGCTAACAGGACCAGTGGTCAGGGTTGATGGGGATTGTAGTCCGAAAGAAAACAGATGGAGACCCAAGTTTTTGGAAACCCTGATCTAATGGATTTTCTCCACCTTTTCCCTTCCCCTCTCTTCCAGAAAAGCACTAGAATTGAAGGATCCAAACAATTCTCTCTTGCCCCCCCCTCTCTCGAGGCCTTGGAGGGTCAGGGGATTTTTTCCAGTGTACCCGAAGGAGCGTCTCCACCCCCATTGTTCAGCCCGGACACTGAGGTTCAGCGCCGAGGGCCTTCTGGCAGTTCTCTCACTGTGAGAAGCGAAGTTACAGGGAACCAGGGAGAGGGCCTTCTCAGTGGTGGCTCCCTCCCTGTGGAAAGCTCTCCCATCAGATGTCAAGGAAATAAATAACTATCTGACTTTTAGAAGACATCTGAAGGAAGCCCTGTTTAGGGAAGCTTTTAAAGTTTGATGAATCATTGTATTTTAATGTTTTTATGGAAGCCGCCCAGAGTGGCTGGGGAAACCCAGTCAAATGGGCGGGGTATAAATAATAAATATTATTATTCCAAAGCAACAGCCCCTGCAGGACCACAGTCAAATAAGTGTATAAACACTAATTCCCTCTGGAGTTTTTTTTCATGAGGATTCAAAATGTTCCCCACTTCCCCTGCTAGCAATAAGGCCTAGATTTACAGGCCCCTGTATGTGGAGGCATTTACAGGGGCAGCTGTTCCTTCCAAATATCTAGTTTTGAAATAACTAATTTAAATTGCTTCATGAGTCTATGTTTAGTTTGATAGGTTCTAGAGGAATGAATTGGAATTACCCTGCCAGATGAAACTGCAAGATGTGCTGGTCCTTTTTCTGGTTTCTTGGGGTTTCTCTTTCAGCTATGGAAAAGGAGTTGCTGCTTCTCTTTTTTTAGTTTTCAATATATTGGCTTAAGGAGCTCCTGAAATACGCTCAGTTGAATAAATTTTTCCGTAAAATATTTGTAGCTTCGTTATAGTTTGCCCGTTAATATAGATACCACCTCAGATGCTAGTCTGTCTGGTTTTTCTGCCTACAACTTGACAGTTCAGTTTTAAATAAAGTGTATGCTCCAGATATAAATTTATTCACTCTTCTCTGTGATAGTCCCTTGGGAAAGTTTTGAAGATTTATTTTATTCATTCATTCATTCATTTAGTATACTGCCCTTTATCCAAAGACCACAGCACAGTATTATTATTATTATTATTATTATTATTATTATTATTGCTACTACTACTACTACTGTTTATTAAATTTGTATACGACCCTTCATCAGAAGGTCACAGATTGGTTCACAACATAAAAATACAAAATAAGAACACAAAATACTCAACGAAAACAAAATTATCCCCCTCACACAAACACATTTAAAAGACCATAGACTGTTAGCCTGATTGAAGAGAAACATTTTCGCCAGGAGCTTAAAGATATGTAATGAAGGCTCTAGGGTTGCCATATTTTGAAGAGCAAGAAAGAGGACACATTTGCCGACTTCTGCTTTTAACTGTAGATCTCTATGACGACTCTCATTTTACATACCCATGAAAAAGAGGACGTGTCTTGGAAAAAGAGGACATATGGCAAGCCTAAAAGGCACCAAGCAATCCTCCTTGGGAAGAGCATTCCACAAACAGGGAACCACCACATAAAATGCCCATTCTTATGTTGTCACCATCTGGACCTCTCATGGGGTAGGCGCAAGAAGAAGGGCTTCTGATGTTTTTAATAGAATCAATAAGATGCTTCCTTCTCTAGTGCCTACTTAAGAGGAACAGCAGCCCCCAAGTTTCCAAGTACAGTAGTCTAGTATGTCCCTTTAAACAATAGTTCAAGTAATGGGATGGCTGCCAATGTGCAGAGATATGCTAATCTGAAGTGGATTTTACTCCAATTAACCACTCCAATGTTTTAAGACAGCTTTTATTCGGTCAGAAGAACAGTAGCAGCTGGGGAACCCACAGAGAGGAGGCTGTTGGGAATCTGATGTGGAAGTGTGGATCTTACTTGAGGCACCACTCACCACACAGAAGCAGAGTAAGGTCCAAATCTTTTAATGTTGTAAAATTAATAGGTCCAGCAAACAGCTCTGGGCCAATTTAAGCACGGAAAAGTAAGTTCCAGTTTGTCGGCTTTTCAGATACAAGTATATACAGAGACAAGGTATCACTGTTGCTCTAACAAACACCAACTAACCAAGACACAACACCACTGTACAACTGAGCGAGTTGACATACATTAATCACAGATATAGTGAGGCCTCCAAGCTGTTACCACTGTAACTGGTTCATTTGACCTTGCACTTGTGATCACCTTGTGTTTGATATCCGCGGAGGAACCCCTTCCTATGCCCAGCGACCCCAACACTGGACTAAAAGCATGCCTGCATTATCAGAACTGGAGGCATCATGTCTGCTTTATATTACTGGTCTCCTAACAATATCCTTTCACACACAGTTTTGAAATCTCTTCACATGTATTAAAGGTAAAGGGACCCCTGGCCATCAGGTCCAGTCGTGGCCAACTCTGGGGTTGCGGCGCTCATCTCACTTTATAGGCCGAGGGAGCCGGCGTACAGCTTCCGGGTCATGTGGCCAGCCTGACTAAGTCGCTTCTGGCAAACCAGAGCAGCGCACGGAAACGCCGTTTACCTTCCTGCCGGAGCGGTCCCTATTTATCTACTTGCACTTTGACGTGCTTTCAAACTGCTAGGTTGACAGGAGCAGGGACGGAGCAACAGGAGCTCACCCCGTCGCGGGGATTCGAATTGGCGACCTTCTGATCGGCAAGTCCTGGGCTCTGTGGTTTAACCCACAGCGCCACCCGCCTCCCCTTCACATGTAGACTACCTATCAATGTACATACATCAATACTATCGTGGCATGAACCAACTCCAGGAATTCTGACAGCGATTCTGAACCAAGGTAAAATACTTTAGTTAGCTGCTGAGCATTTATACAACTGAAATCTTTACATGTCCACTCTTTCTTTGCAGAGGAAGGCAACAGGCAGAGAAACAGTACAGGTGGAGGCAATACATAACTTTTGTCCTAGCAGTGAATAGGCTGTGATGGCAGAGACCAGTCCTTCAGGACCAGTTTTCCAGTTTGTTAGATGCACAATATTTGTTCAACTGCAATGCTTAAGTAACTTTGCAAGGAAGAATGGGGAAAACAGCTTAGCGGCGCCACTGTGACCTCTAAGTAGCCAAGCCACACCAGTGACCCTCAGTTGTCACTGATTTTATGGTTTCTCCCCGGTATGACTTTTTTGATGGGAATTGAGATTCTCACTGTCTTTGAAGCACTTTCCACATTCCAAGCATTTATACTGTTTCTCCCCTGTGTGAGTTCTTTGATGGGAAGTGAGGTTTTTCTTAAAGTTGAAGGTTTTACCACATTCCAAGCACTGAAATTGTTTCTCCTCTGTGTGAATCTTTTGATGTGAATACAGATGGGAGGTCTGACTGAAATTCTTCCCACACTCCAAACACTGATATGGCTTCTCCCCTGTGTGAATTCTTTGATGGTAACAGAGACTGCTGCTCCGACTGAAGCACTTTCCGCATTCCAAGCACTGATATGGCTTCTCCCCGGTGTGAATTCTTTGATGGGAAGTGAGGCTTTCCTTCCAGCGGAAGCTCTTTCCACATTCCAAGCACTGATATGGTTTTTCTCCTGTATGAATCATTTGATGGAGGATGAGATGGCTGCTCCGACTGAAGTTCTTTCCACATTCCAAGCAGTGAAATGGTTTCTCCTTGCTGTGAATGATTTGATGGGTCGTGAGATGTGAACTCTGGCTGAAGCATTTCCCACATTCCAAGCACTGATAGGGCTTCTCCCCACTGTGAATCATTTGGTGGGAAGTGAGATGGTGTCTCCGACTGAAGCTCTTTCCACATTCTAAACATTCATATGGTTTCTCACCTGTATGAATTCCTTGATGGGAAGTGAGACTTCTCTTCCAGCGGAAGCTCTCTCCACATTCTAAGCACTGATACGGTTTCCTTCCGGTATGAATTCTTTGGTGGGAAGTGAGATTATGTTTCAACCTGAAGCTTTTTCCACATTCCAAGCATTGATATGGTCTCTCACCTGTGTGAATTCTTTGATGGGAAGTGAGATGATCGCTCCGAATGAAGTTCTTTCCACATTCCAAGCACGGAAATTGTTTCTCCCCTGTATGAATTATTTGAAGGGAGCTCTGACTGAAGCTCTCTCCACACTCCCAATATTTATATGGCTCCCCCACTGTATAGATTTCGTAGCAGTTTCTCTTATTTCTGCTTTCCAATTCTCCACCGTCTGAAATGAAGACAGAAACTGATTAGAGCCTTAGTAATAAATGGAGCCTCACATTATAAAAAATGCAATTAACATTTGATATCTAAGGAAAAACTGAAGGGACTTAGATTGGGGGGGCACATCTTACACTACCAAATGATATGCATTTTGTAAGGTTTTAGTAAGTTCTCAAATCTAATTAGGGGAAGCACTAGCACCAACGTGAGTATATGGCAACCTAGCCAATTAATCTTTGTTGGAGACATTTATGCTTATGATATATTAACATGCAATGTATTTAAAAACATGTGTCACACTTCTTAATCCTAAATCTTGTCTGTATGGTATCACAAACAGGAAAGGTCCTAGAACAGGGTTAGAATCTCTGGTGTTCTCACTTCCGGTGCTGATTTGCCTTAATGGCTGCCGCTCCCACATTAGTGGAGATTGTTTGCGACGGATAAACAAGGATGATTTGAGGATAATTGTCCTTGTAAGCTCCCCCCAGGGCCCAGGGGAAGTGAGCTTCACTTGCAGATCGTCTTGATATCTGACTTTTGCTCCTATATGGAATGTGGGAGCAGGGAGATGCTGGGTGTAAAAAGCACTTCGCCTATCAGTAATCCTCTGATGCAGCCATCAAGATGCAGAGGCTCTTCTGTCTATTAGAGTAAAATTCAGACTAATTTACAGACATGTGCTTGGATGGATAGGACAAGATTACTATCTGCTAAAAGGAAATGGCTCCAAAGACGTAAATATTTCAACTGGAAATAGAAAAATCCTTCGTTGTAAAAGACGGTATGTGCGGGGGGGAGGCTTTACCCCTTCTGTATACATAAATGATTTGGCAAACCCACCCCGTGACTACTAAAAAAATAATGGAAGGCAGGAAAAGATAAAAGAAAATGGGAGTTTATGTATGGATGACAGTGCAAAATTGAACTGTGTGTGAAAATGGATATGGATTCAAATCATTCGAAAGGATTTATTTCTCACTGCATCGCTACCTCAGAGGGGTCTTTGAAGACTTGCCAAGGCTTGGCGGAACACCAGATCATTACTGCGTATGATTAAAGGAAAGAGAGAAAATGGGGGCTTGCCGGTGCTTTGGCAGGGCACCAGACTGTCTCTGTTCCTGGAATGAAATAAAGATGGTGCATGGCAATTACAACCTCATGTTTTTGAGACAAAGGGAGAGAGAAAGACCGGAAGTAGCTGAGTTGTGCCGGACAGAGACTAAATAGAATGAAGAAACAATATGGGCAAAACAAAATAAATTAATATAAATCTAAAACAAACCTCATGCACAGAAAATAGAAAGATTACAGAACTTTTCTTGCAGAGATATAAATTATTAATGTTTCAATACGAATGGAAGTTAAAAACATTGTAGCTGTGGATAAGAGACTTTGATTAACAATAAATGGAATTGGATTAAATAACCCTTCAGAAGCAGAATGTAAACAAAAATACTGCACCCTGAAATCTAACACACGGGAAGTCATAAATAATATGTATGTGTAATTGGCTGTTTAATTATATTTGAACTGCAATTGTAATTTGGCATTGATACAATGTGGCATGTATTGGATTTTTTTTTTGTAATTGAAAACTAATAAACATTTATATATAAAAAAAAGAATCCCTGATGTTGCAGGTGACACCGTTGAACCACATCAGAATATAGGGATTCATCACCTTTATCAGCAATTGATCATGGATAACAACTGATAATTCACAACAGATACTATCAAGCCACTGGGAGCCTTACCAAGAGAGGCAAAGATCCCACAGGTCTCCTCCATGACTTCTGTATGCAGAGCTCTCTGGTCAGGATCCAACAGTGCCCATTCCTCATCTGTGAAATGCACAGCCACTTCCTCAAAGGATGCTGGACTCTACAAGAAAACAAAGAAGCTTTTCCTGATTGGACCATTTCTGGCACTTTTTAATTATGGGTGTTTACTTTAAGGTTTTAATGGCAATTGTGTATTTCAATGATGGGTGTTTTATCTTTGTGCAACTGCCTTTTCTTCTTTGTTAGCTTCTTGAAAATCTACCTTAGTATTAAGCATTTTTTGAATTTATAAATACAGTGGTACCTTGGTTCTCAAACTTAATCCGTTCCGGAAGTCTGTTCGACTCCCAAAACCGTTCAAAAACCAAGGTGCAGCTTTCGATTGGCTGCACTCAAGCGGAAGCCACGTCGGACACTGGGCTTCCAAAAAACGTTCACAAACCAGAACACTTACTTCTGGGTTTGTGGCATTCAGGAGCCAATTTGTTCGCCAACTAAGCCATTCGGGAACCAAGGTATGGTCAACAACTTTGGTCGGCCCTCATGGCCCTTCACTTCATCAAATCTGGCCCTCTTTGGAAAAAGTTTGGACACCGCTGTTCTAGCTCCACCCAAAGGCCTAGTTAAGTTGAGGGGGCTGATCATTCTTCTTTGGATCGAAACCTTCCCTGAGTGGCCTTCAAAGACTTTATTGAGGACAGGCTTCCCAGAAGCAAAGTGAAAGAGAGATTCATTCAGGCCCAGGGAGGTTCATTCAGGCCCCAGCCTCTTTTCCCCCCAATGACTTGCCACCCCTACCTGTTCCAGTGCCACAGAAGCTGCTTCCCCTCCACTGTGAAGAGGAGATGGCTGAGGAGGTTCTGCCAGCATCATCCAGTCACCTGTGAGGGGGGGAAATGTGGTGGGGAGCCAGGAGCACTTCCTTGTTTCAGAGGTTATGTGATAAACATTTATCTACAAATGAGTCTTTATGAATACCGTATTTTTCGCTCGATAACACGCACCTGACCATAACACGCACATCGTTTTTAGAGGAGGAAAACAAGGGGGGGGGGAGGAATTCTGAATGAAACAGTGGATGTATCATTTTTGTGCTTCATGCTGTGGCCACAGACATGTGATCTGATGGTGAATTTGGGGTGACCCAATGCAAAGATCCTGAGGATCCATGCGCTGTAACCATGTTTTTGCACCATTGCAGCCCCAAGCAACAGTGGGTGCGTGATTTTTTGGGGGGGCAGGCTATAGCCATGGACATGCTATGTGATCTGATGGTGAATCTGGGGTGACCCAATGCAGAGATCCTGAGGATCCATGTGGATCCATGCTTTGTAACTGCATTTTAAGTGGGGAGGGGGGAAAAACACAGAAGGGACAAGGAGCATAAGAATGCAGGAGAGGAATTTAACGGGAGGGAGGAAAGAAAGGCAAAAGTCCCCCCACGCCACCCAAGCCAGCCATCTCTCTCTCCCTCTCTCCCACCTGCATGTTTTCTGGCTGCCTGCGAGGAGCAGGGAGAGGAATTAGAAGGAAGGACGCTCTGCTTTCCCCTCTGCTTGCCTGGAGGGGGGGGGGTTTCTCTGCTCTTTGTTCCGTTTGAGCAAACACAGCAAGGAAACAGAGGAGAGTGGGCAGTAAGACCCTGAGGCAGAATGCAGGAAAGCAGCCGCTTCCTCTTTTCAGGTTTCCCTTCTCCAACCACGCGATTTGATTTTTGACTGATTTTTGTTCCTGCGCTTGCCCTAGTCGGCTCCAGGGACCACACATTCGCTCAATAACACGCACAGACATTTCCCCTTCCTTTTTGGGAGAAAAAAATCTGCGTGTTATAGAGAGAAAAATACGGTACATGTGTTTATACCCATTCTGTGTATCAGTTGTGTAAAAGCACCTAAGGGAAATTGGGAGCAGTGAAAAAGGCTGCAGGGATGTCTTGTCTGCCGCCAAAGATTAAAAGAACCGGGAGATTTATTTCACACGCAGCAGAGGGAGACCAAACTGAGATACATCCCAACCATCCTTACCTAGTGGCCTCTGCCTGCTGTCCAACGGAATCAACTCCATCTCAGGTAAATCAGTGTCCATTTTTGCAAGCAGATCCTGTCCCTGAAACAGTAATAAGGTGTCGAAACAGGGATCAAGGAGGAAGGACAGAGGTTGGACAACCTTCATTGGATCCTTTCCCCCCCCCCAAAAAAAAATGTTGGGATAGTAGCAGAGAATTTTGAGATACCCTCCCTCACATTCTGAATGCCTTGGGAACCATCACGGTGAAACACTCTCACCTGTTGCTGTTCCCGCTTCCTGTCCTCTGCCTGGCTCAGGAGAAAACCCTCAGCCAGGGCCACCGCCTGGGAGCTGGTCTCTGCCCCACACTCCCTCACCCAGCTCTGCATCTCCGGGGGGAGGACAGCCAGGAACTGTTCCAGGATGACCAGGTCAAGCATCTGATTCTTTGTGTGTTGCTCTGGCTTCAGCCACTGGAGGCAAAGATGGTGGAGTTGGTTGCAAACCTCTCGGGGTCCTTTGGCTTCGTTGTAGCAGAAATGTCTGAACTGCTGCCGCTGCACATCTGAACTGAGGGTATCCTCACCCAGGACCTTCCAGAATACTCCAGAGCCCCCAGGCTTGATGGTACTGCGGCCTCTTCCTGCTTCAGGGCCAGCTGAGTTTTGCTCTTCCATCTCTGCTCCAAGGTAGCTTCTAAGAGGTCCAAAATAATTCCTTTGTCTTAGGTCTATTTCATTCTGTCCTAATTAGATGTGATGCCCACAAAACAAAGACACTGTTGTGTTATTGCTACACTGTCGGGAAAGGGAAAATATTCCCTGAGCAAGCCTGGATGAGTTTCGCTAGAATCCAGGGCCAGATTATAGCGGTGCAGCAGGAGTCTCTAGCTCTCCTAAAAGGAAAGCTACAAAACAAAATACACAGGTCACCGTCTAAACCAGCATTTCTCAAACATACAGAAAAAAAGGCAGTTTTGCTACTATTTTTCAAGGCTGGCAAATTGGTCGGTGTTCTGTATTTTGCTGCAAAAGTGGGATTGGAGCAATTGAAGCACAGGGGGTGAGGAGATGATTTCTTCCCAGGCTTTTGTTACAGCACTCCTTAAAACAACAAAAATATAGCTGGGAATCTGTGGGAATCCATTACTTCTCTCCCATTAAAAATAACAATGATTTTATTATTTGTACCCCGCCCATCTGGCTGGGTCTCCAATAAACATCGCAAAGGTATGTTTACTTTCAGTCAGACTCTCTCCTGCATTTGAGTCCTCTGATTATTAGCCCTCCAATAGTTCTCAGCAGTGCTTTGTATTCGGTCTCAAATCATCCTATCTGTCTCACAGGAATTGCACGTCTGAATGGTGTCTCCAGAACCCTCGGGGAAGCCACTGCCTGATTAATGGGGAGGGGCCACTAAATCTAATCAAAGCTCAATTGGAGATACCCTTGCACCGATATCAACTTTTAATCCTCCCCTCCCTGCAATATTTCAAAATATTGCATCTCCTGCCTTTGCACAGAGGGAGAGAAAAAGGCTGCCCTCCCTGCTTTTTTTTGGGGGGGGGGAGCATCCTGGATGGATCAGGTCTCCTTTGCACCCTCTCCTTCCTGCAGCCCTGGGACTCCCCTTCGCCCAAATGCACAAAATAAAGGGGGAACAACTCACCGGCTCCCAGAAGGGTCCAATGCAGCGCCGGGAGAGACAAAGACCACGTTGCTCCCCCCGGGGAGAAGCCAAGCAGGGAGGGGCTTGGGAGGGAGGGGCGTTCTCTCCTGGAGGACTCCGCGCTCCTCCCCTCCTCCCTCCTGGTCCCCTTCCTCTCTAGGAATCCAGTTCGGTTCGCTTTAACCCTTACAAAGCCAAAAAGGCGAGAGGGGCTGCCTGTAACTCAAGAGGCAGGGCAGCTGCTCTTTGCAGGCAGAAGCCCCCCCCCCCCCGGGTTCAATGCTGGACATTGTTGTTGTTTTTTAAGGTGACAAGTTATGGGGAAAACTCCTAGGGGAAGAGAGATCGCCAAGCAGCATCCTTCAGCTCCTTCTGCATCTCTCCGTGCACTCCAAATACATCCAAAGCACATTTAACCCCTGCAGAAGAAACACGAGGAACTGTGGTTGTTGTTTTTTTGTGTGCCTATTGTCTTATCTCAGCACATTAAACCTTGGTTTGCCCTCTGTATATGTGTGTGTTTCTTCTTCTTCTTCTTCTTCTATTATTATTATTATTATTATTATTATTATTATTATTATTATTATCAGTGGCGTAGCGTGGGTTGTCAGCACCCGGGGCAAGGCAAGTAATTTGCGCCCCCTAACCCGTGGATTTGCGCCCCCTAACCCTAACCCCCAGATGTTGCGCCCGGTGCAGCCAGCCCCCCCCTGCACCCCCACGCTACGCCACTGATTATTATTATTATTATTATTATTATTATTATTATTATTACCTTCCTGCTGTCACCCCCTTCTGGCCCGAGAGGGAATGGATATCTTTTTTACACGTTCCTGAAGTGATGAAGCATCGCTTCCAGGAGAGTGGCAGCGATTGCTGGTGTTAAGGTAAAAGGACCCCTGACCATTAGGTCCAGTCGTGACCGACTCTGGGGTTGCGGTGCTCATCTCGCTTTATTGGCCAAGGGAGCCGGCATACAGCTTCCGGGTCATGTGGCCAGCATGACTAAGCCGCTTCTGGCGAACCAGAGCAGCGCACGGAAACGCCGTTTACCTTCCCGCCGGAGCGGTACCTATTTATCTACTTGCACTTTGATGTGCTTTCGAACTGCTAGGTTGGCAGGAGGTGTTACTGGTGTTAAAGGTAAAGGTAAAGGTACCCCTGCCCGAACGGGCCAGTCTTGACAGACTCTGGGGTTTGTGCGCCCATCTCACATCTATTGGCCGGGGGCCAGCGCTGTCCGGGGACACTTCCGGGTCACGTGGCCAGCGTGACAACGCTGCTCTGGCGAGCCAGAGCCGCACACGGAACGCCGTTTACCTTCCCGCTGGTAAGCGGTACCTATTTATCTACTTGCCCCCGGAGGTGCTTTCGAACTGCTAGGTGGGCAGGCGCTGGGACCGAGCAGCGGGAGCGCACCCCGCCGCGGGGATTCGAACCGCCGACCTTTCGATCGGCAAGCCCTAGGCGCTGAGGCTTTAGCCCACAGCGCCACCCGCGTCCCTGGTGTTAGCTGCTTCTAAAAGAGGAGACTGGCAGACCAGGGTTCCTGTGCTGGAATGGGGAGCCCCTAAATTGGAAGTAAACAGCCAAATGTAAAGATCATTTCTGCAATGCATGGGGTTGGAATAGATGACCCCCGGGGGTCCCTTCCAACTCCACAATTCTACGATCATAGGGCACCACTGAAGCTGATCAGTTACAGGCAGCCCAGTCCTTTGGATCAAGAAATCAGAAGCTCTGGAGCAAAGCACACGCCATACATTTAAAGCACGTGTGCAAATCCTGTGAACTGTAGTGTACCCCTCGGAGCTACAGTTCCCAGTACCCTTCACAACCCACAGTTCCCCAGGATCCTTTTGCAGTGTCTTTGACATGTATGCAGCCCCAGAACGAAACACCCTCGAGTTCAGGGCCTGATTCCTCCTTTGAGAGTCGCAGAACAACAACAATTTTTAATTTATATCCCGCCCAACAACAACAACAACAACAACAACTTTTACAAAATAAAAAAAATTCCTTCCAGTAGCACCTTAAAGACCAACTAAGTTCGTTCTTGGTATGAGCTTTCGTGTGCATGCACACTTCTTCAGATGTGTATCTGAAGAAGTGTGCATGCACACAGATGTGCATGCACACAGATGTGTATCTGAAGAAGTGTGCATGCACATGAAAGCTCATACCAAGAACTAACTTAGTTGGTCTTTAAGGTGCTACTGGAAGGAATTTTTTTTATTTTGACTATGGCAGACCAACACGGCTACCTATCTGTAACAACTTTTACGGTGATTTATATCCTGCCCAACTGACTGGGTTTCCCCAGCCACTCTGGGTGGGTTACAACATATAAAACACAACAAAACACCAAGCATATCCTATACAAGCAACAAACCAATAAATCAATAAAACCAATAACAACAATAATAACAGCAATAATTATAATAATAATCAGTTTGCAGTTATACCCAAATTAAGATAACTGACGTTGCAGCCTGGCCATCTCTCTCTCTCTCCCTGGATCTCTTCCCCATCACTTGCCACGTGGAAATGCCGCGGATTGAACTTGGAGCTTCCGCACTCCTTTTGCAGGAGCTGCACCCCTGAGCTACGCGCAGCCCCTCTCGCCGCTTGGCTTTCCAAGGGTTAAAATGGGCCGGAACTGGTTTCCTAGAGAGGAAGGGAAATGGGATTTGGGGGCGAAGGAGGGGGAACATTCCTCCCCACGGTGCCCCTTCCTGGCTTCCCACCTTCGGGGTCCGAAAGTGGCCTTTGTGCCTCGCAAGTGCTACATCGGTGGATACCTCTGATGTTTGGTGAGTCTCTATTTCCGCGCGCCCCCCAAGCCCCAGTTTGATGCATTTGGTTAAAGGGGATTCCCAGGGCTGCAGCGGGGAGGGTGCCTGCTCAGCTGATCCATCCGAGATCCCCCCCCCCCAGAGCACCCAAGTCAGGGATCAGGTCTATTCCCTCTATGCAGGGTCAAGTGGCCGCTTTGGAATTATTATTATTATTATTATTATGAATTCAGATACTGCCCTACATAGGTCTCAGGGCGGTTCACAGAATAAAATCAAAATATAAAACTGCAAAATGCATAATCAAAATAAAAACAGCAATCCAATATTTTTATTTATTATTATTATTATTATTATTATTATTATTATTATTTATTATATTGAATTCAGATACTGCCCTACATAGGTCTCAGGGCGGTTCACAGAATAAAATCAAAATATAAAACTGCAAAATGCATAATCAAAATAAAAACAGCAATCCAATATTTTTATTTATTATTATTATTATTATTATTATTATTATTATTATTATATTGAATTCAGATACTGCCCTACATAGGTCTCAGGGCGGTTCACAGAATAAAATCAAAATATAAAACTGCAAAATGCATAATCAAAATAAAAACAGCAATCCAATATTTTTATTTTATTATTATTATTATTATTATTATTATTATTATTATTTATTATATTGAATTCAGATACTGCCCTACATAGGTCTCAGGGCGGTTCACAGAATAAAATCAAAATATAAAACTGCAAAATGCATAATCAAAATAAAAACAGCAATCCAATATTTTTAATTATTATTATTATTATTATTATTATTATTATTATTATTATTATTATTATTATATTGAATTCAGATACTGCCCTACATAGGTCTCAGGGCGGTTCACAGAATAAAATCAAAATATAAAACTGCAAAATGCATAATCAAAATAAAAACAGCAATCCAATATTTTTATTTATTATTATTATTATTATTATTATTATTATTATTATTATATTGAATTCAGATACTGCCCTACATAGGTCTCAGGGCGGTTCACAGAATAAAATCAAAATATAAAACTGCAAAATGCATAATCAAAATAAAAACAGCAATCCAATATTTTTATTTTATTATTATTATTATTATTATTATTATTATTATTATTATTATTTATTATATTGAATTCAGATACTGCCCTACATAGGTCTCAGGGCGGTTCACAGAATAAAATCAAAATATAAAACCGCAAAATGCATAATCAAAATAAAAAACAACAGCAATCCAATAATAATCCACCCTCCCCAAAAAAGCCCAGATTTTAAAAGAGCATAGGATGTCAATCCTACCAGAGAGAAGTGTTTAAAGTACAACGCTGAGCTGACCTCGATGGAAGTGCGTATTCGACTGCAGTTTTGATTAGAATAATAATGCACTCCCCCCCCCCAAAAGCAAGTGGCGATATCAAGCCTCCTGACTGACATGCATGTGCCCATTCAGACATGCAACCCCCAAACATGAGACTGAACGGAAAGCATTCCTTAAAACTGCAAGCGGTCTTTTAATCAAAGGAATCAAATGCCGCAGTGACCACCAACTAAAAGCAAACCAACGTAGTCAAATGGATTTGTTTAGTGGGTGTGTAAGGGGAAAATTCCTCCCTTCTCCACGAACCATAATCCAGATTGCCATTTTAAAAGAGAGACAAAGTTTCTAGTATTTGTAGAACCTGAGGCAGGGTGTGTGTGTGTGTGTGTGTGGTGTGTGTACATTTTGGGGGACAAACTAGCCTCCCCCCACCTTTCAGTGTTTCACCCCTTTGGAAGGAAGAGCGGGAAATAAATTGAATACTTAATAATCATAGCAATGCTTTGCTCCTCCCTGGGAAAAATTCTCATGACTGCCCCACATCCTGTTGTATGAAAGGGAAATAATCCCCTTTAATAATCCCCTCTCTGGCCAATTGGTGGTGGGGCACTGCATAGCCCCATTGCTCACACCTGCCAGGATGGAATCGCAGGGCACTTTCAGTCGCACACAATGACTGTGTAGAAGGATTTGCAGGAAACAACCTTTTCGTGATCTCAGATGTTACAAAAAAAGCTGCCTTTAGCTTGCTAGGATGAAAAGGATGCACTAAACCAGGGTGTGTTGGAGGACAGTCTCTCTTCGGGACCCTGGGTGATTCCTAACTTTTGCCTGATGTTCAAAAACAACTCACTTGTTATGACAGTTCTGAATTCACTCTTTGCTTTAAAGCAATGAAAGGAAGGTGGTGAGGAACCAGGCTGACCCCCCTTCCTTTGCAACACCACTGAGAAACAGAGAGAAGCAGCCATCCTTGCTTATATCTAAGGGTGAGGATGGGGAGTGTTGAGGCTGCAAGGCCCACCTGGAAGGGTGCTGAGGCCCAGGAATGTCCCGTGGCCTGTAGTTTGAGGAAAGCTGGCGTAAAAGGTGGCCGGCACATTTTGCTTCATAACTTTCCGTCAAGGAGGGTTATTGCATCACTATAATTTGGCCTGGTTGCTAGCGAGAACCCTCCCGGCTGGCTCAGGGAACAATTTTTCCTCTCCTGACAGTGTAGCGTCTAATAACAGAACAACGTCTTGGCTTTATAGGTCTTTGTAGCGCTTCTAACTAGGGCAGACTGAAATTGGCAGAAGACCGAGGACTTCCTTCAGACCTCTTGGAAGCTTCCTTGGAGCATAGATGGAAGAGGAAAACTCGGCAGGCCCCGAAAAAGGAAGAGGCCGTGATGCCATCAAGACCGGGAGCTGTAAGGGATTCTGGGAGAGAACAGTGCAGAAGATCCTGGGTGAGGAGGACAACCTCAGCTCAGATGTGCAGCGTCAGCAGTTCAGGGCGTTCTGCTACCAGGAGGCCAAGGGGCCCCGAGAGGTTTGGAGTCAACTCCACCGTCTTTGTCGTCAGTGGCTGAAGCCGGAGCAGCACACCAAGACTCAGATCCTAGACCAGGTGATCCTGGAGCAATTCTTGACTGTCCTTCCACTGGAGATGGAGAGCTGGGTGAGGGAGTGTGGAGCAGAGACCAGTTCCCAGGCGGTGGCCCTGGTCGAAGGTTTCCTCCTGAGTCAAGCAGAGGTCAAGAAGCAGAAGGAGCAGCAGGTGAGAGTTTCATCTAGATAATCCCAAGGGGCGCAGAATGTGAGGGAGGGCGTCCCAAAAATTCTCTTAATTTTTTTGGGGGGAAACATCCAAAGAAGAATATTCAGCAACTCTTCAGTTCCTACCTCTGTCGTGGCTTTTCGAATCCTTCTCCCCATTTGATGTCTTCCATCCTCGTTACTGTTTCAGATACAGGATCCGTTTGCAAAAAAGGGGACTGACCTCCTAGAGGTGGAGAGGGATCCATCGGACACCAGACAGGGACCACTGGGTGAGGATTGGTCTTAATCTGGTCTATTGATTTTGAAATAAATCCATGGGTCCCTTTAATCATTTGGAGTAGTAGATTGTTGTCTTCCAGCCTTTTCCACCACTGAGAAATGTGTTGATTTACAACATTTCAGCATTTATACAGTGGGACCAGCATTTCGACCTTTTTTTCCAAGGATCCAAAGCAGGAGAGATGTGTTCCACACTATAACATAAAATGAGTAAACACTCAATAGGTATCTTCTAAGATCCATGTGGCGGGTGGTGCTGTGGTCTAAACCACTGAGCCTGGGGCTTGCCGACCCGTTGCTCGGTCCCAGCTCCTGCCCACCTAGCAGTTCGGAAGCATGTCAAAATGCAAGTAGATAAATAGGTACCGCTCCGGCGGGAAGGTAAATGGCGTTTCCGTGCGCTGCTCTGGTTCGCCAGAAGCGGCTTAGTCATGCTGGCCACATGACCCAGAAGCTGTCTGGGGACAGACAAACGCCGGCTCCCTCGGCCTATAGAGTGAGATGAGTGCGCAGCCCCAGAGTAGTCTGCGACTGGACATAACGGTCAGGGGTACCTTTACCTTTAAGATCCATGTGTAGTTAGGCATGCATTGCTGAATCTCGGAGACAAGCGTCCTGGCTTCTATCCCCTTTTATATCTTGCAGGTGAAGGAATGATTTCAGCAAGATCATCTCAGGAATCTCCTCATTGCAATGGAAGGGTAGCAGTTTCAGTGGAACAAGATCAGGTAAGGGAAGGGTCATCCAAGAGACTGGGGGCAGTCTGGGTGCGCCTGCCCTCTCCTTCAGACTTTAGCAATCTCTCTCTCTTCCACTTTGCTTTCAAAGCTACTCAGTGAATGTTTTAATCCTGAGAATAAAGAGCCATGTCATCTAGCAGTTAGCTATCAATTTTAGGTTCTTCTTATTTTACATTCTTTTGCGCCAGAGTCAATTATCTAATGTCTGCCAGTTGCATCCTCTGAAGCTGGGAAACCTGGTCTCAGCTCCACAGAAGGTCCCATGCTTATTTTAGAGGCTACAGAGGGACTATTTTCCAAAATTCAGGTAGGTAGCCGTGTTGGTCTGACGCAGTCGAAATACATATAAAAAAATAAAAATTGTCCAGAAGCACCTTAGAGGCCAGCTAAGTTTGTTCTCTGTATAAGCTTTCGTGAGCATGCACTGGGTCTTGTCATGTGTGCAGCCTAGGATCTCCAGACACACTTCTCAGGCTTGCACCCCAGGGAGGTCACTTTGGTGCTGCTAATTCTGTGGTTTGACTTCACCCCCAGAGGAACACTCCATTGTCTCTCGAGACAAACAGGTGCCAGCAAGACTTATTAGCAGCGTAAAAACCACTTACACAGATACTAAAATATAGGTAAAGGGACCCCTGGCCATTAGGTCCAGTCGTGACCGACTCTGGGGTTGCGGCGCTCATCTCGCTTTATTGGCCGAGGGAGCTGGCGTCCAGCTTCTGGGTCATGTGGCCAGCATGACAAAGCTGCTTCTGGCGAACCAGAGCAGCACACGGAAATGCTGTTTATTTTCCCGCCGGAGCGGTACCTATTTATCTACTTGCACTTTGATGTGCTTTCGAACTGCTAGGTTGGCAGGAGCAGGGACCGAGCAACGGCAGCTCACCCCATCATGGGAATTGGAACTGCCGACCTTCTGATCGGCAAGTCCTAGGCTCTGTGGTTTAACCCACAGCACCAACCACGTCCCAACTAAAATATAAATGCCCACTTTTAAAATGGGAAATAAAAGAACCCAATTAAGACAGCACAGCACTTAATAGATAGAATATATTGGACAGCAAATAGTAGTAGAAGGCTTTTATTCTGTCTATCAGGAGGATATAATTTCTTTTAATTTTAGGGTACAGTGTTCTTTGAGGATGTGGCTGTATACTTCACGGATGAGGAGTGGGCCCTGCTGAATCCTGACCAGAGAACACTGCATAACAGCGTCATGGAGGAGAACTGTGTGATCGTGGCGTCTCTTGGTATGGCTCCCCGTTGGATGATAATATCTGCTGTGAAATTCAGTATGTCTGTTTTATGATGAATGATCTGATGCAGCTCAGTGGCACCACGTACAGCATTTGGACAAGTATCTACTGTGTTGTCTCAGGACTCATACACCAGTTATGCCCTTCTAAAGAATTATCAGACTGGTCTGAACTTCCCAGGCCTTTGAACTGTGAGTTTCAGGGTTGCTCAGGGTAGAAGTAGCCCCTCATTAATTTTCTGGTTGGCGAAAGGAAACCACTGACTTCAGAGATGGATTTCATGATTGGCCCAAACAGCAATCCATCTCAGAAAAGAGGTGGGCTTTTACTCATCTCAGATTCCCATAGCTATATGCCGCTTTTGCCTTTGTAGAAATATCTCTTCAAGAGTCCTCCCTACCCAGAGTCCTACCCACCCCTAATAATAATAATAATAATAATTTTTATTTATACCCCGCCATCCCTGGCCAGAGCTAGGCTCAGGGTGGCTAACACCAATAAAATTTCAGTAAAAACATAATAGGGAAAAAGAAAAAGAACAATTTAAAATACATGTTAAAATGCAATTTAAAATGCAGCCTCATTTTAAAAGTCAAAACCATAAAGGGGAGGGAAACATAAGGGTCAGACTGAGTCCAAATCAAAGGCCAGGTGTAACAGGTCTGTCTTGCAGGCCCTGCGGAAAGATGTCAAGTCCTGCAGGGCCCTAGTCTCTTGTGACAGAGCTTTCCACCAAGTTGGGGCCAGTACTGAAAAGGCCCTGGCCCTAGTTGAGACCAGTCTAACCACTTTGTAACTTGGGACCTCCAAAATGTTGTCATTTGTGGACCTTAAGGTCCTCCGCGGGGCATACCAGGAGGTCCCGTAGGTATAATTTGTATAATTTGCTATTTGGCTTAACTGCCTTTCATGGGCAATTGCAGATGAACTTCAAAGTGATAAATCTCAGGCTCATCAGCTGATCAGCTCCAGGAGCCTTATCAGGTGACCTAGGCCAGGGGTCTGCAACCTTTAAGACAAAAAGAGCCACTTGGACCCGTTTCCGAAGAAAAAGAAACTGGGAGCCGCAAAACCATCGCGACATTTAAAACAAATATATCTGACAGCGGGCGGGAAGGTGGCGTCGGGACGGTGCATGACTAACGCATGCACCGCCCCCATGTGACCGTCACAGCCAGTACAGCGCCTGCCACAGTGGGGAGGGTCGGGGCGCACAATGCGCCTCCTCCCCTCGCTAGTATCCGCCCCGGAGCCGCGGCAAAGGTGTAAAAGAGCCACATGCGGCTCCGGAGCCGCGGGTTGCAGACCCCTGACCTAGGCAGTTCCTGATGAAGGATTCCCTAATGCTGCTGATCCCAGTGGGGCATCCTGACAGAGACGGTCAGCTGATGGTTACTGAGAGGGAGCCACACCAGCAAGGAGCAATCAGGAGTGTATTTTAAGCTCCTCGTTCTTCATTTACAGCGTTTTACCTTCCCACACCAGAAGTTGCAGATCCAGCAGAAAACAACCTCACAGACCCTATCAGACGCATGTGCCAGAGGTTCACCACCATTGCTTTAGCTAGAGAAGTGAGGGATTGCCCATGGAACTTCTAAGCCTAACCTTTACATTCTATCATATTTTCATCTTTTCTATTACTCCTCACAGTTCTGAAGAGAATGGACATGGTTGTATCATTTACCTGCACATCAACCTTGTGAAGTAGGCTAGACTGAAAGGGAGAGTGATTGGTCAGTGATGACCCAATGATTTTTTACACTAAGCCGAACCCAGTTTTACACAGGCCTGATTCAACAGTCTGTAGCAAGCCAGCTCTCAGTTAATGCTGGCGACCAAAGAGAGTTAATTCTGTAGTAAGATCTGCCTCTCATCAAAGTCCCTTCATTTCTTCCTTCATCACAACCATTATTGGGCATTGTTCAGTATTTTGGGGTTCCCTTTCCTCCTAAGGATCTCTAATAAGTTTTTGTTGTCATTGCAGAAGGTGACAAGTTGGAAACCAAGAATCAGGGAGACCATGACAAACTCCACACAGTAGAGAAGCCATATGAATATCTGGAGTGTGGAGAGAGCATCTATCAGAGTTCCCATCAAGGAACTGACAACAAGGAGAAACTTTATCAGTGCTTGGAATGTGGGAAGAACTTCAGCTGGAAGAAAAATCTCACTTCCCATCAAAGAATTCATACCGAAGAGAAGCGATATCAGTGCTTGGATTGTGGAAAGAGCTTTAACAGAAGCACAGATTTCTGTCGTCATCAAAGAATTCATACAGGGGAGAGACCATACGAATGCTTAGAATGTGGAAAGAGCTTCAGTCAGAGCTCCAACCTCCATGCCCATCAAAGAATTCACAGTGGCAACAAACCCTATCAGTGTCTGGAATGTGGGATTGGCTTCACCACCAAGAGAAGTCTCACTTCCCATCAAAGGATTCATACTGGGGAGAGACCATATCAGTGTCTGGAATGTGGTAAGAGCTATAGCTGGAAGGACAGTCTCACTTCCCATCAAAGGATTCATACAGGGGAAAAACCCTATCAGTGCTTGGAGTGTGGAAAGAGCTTCCACAGAAGCACACATTTCCGCCGCCATCAAAGAATTCACAGCGGGGAGAAACCCTACCAGTGCTTGGAATGTGGGAAGACCTTCAGCTGGAAGGAAAGTCTCACTTCCCACCAAAGAATCCATACAGGGGAGAAACAATATCAATGCTTGTAAATGTGAAAAGAGTTTTATTAAATGTACCATTTTCCATCTTCATCAAGGTATTCGCAGTGGGAAGAATCCATATCAGTGCCAGGAGTGTGGCCCATCCTACTCTTTTTTTGTAATAGGGCAACAAAAAGAAAATAATAGCACCTTCAAGACTTCGCACATGTATTCTGGCAGATGATTGTGAGGTTTTGAGAACGGGTGGGAAGAGATGTTAAATGATGATGATGATGATGATAAAAATAATAATTTATTTGTACCCCACCCATCTGGATGGGTTTCCCCAGCCACTCTGGGCAGCTTCCAACAAAGATTAAAAATACATTAAAATGTCACACATCAAAAACTTCCCTAAACAGGGCTTTTGCTTGAAATTTCACTTGGTGGGACATTGCCCCAATAGACTCTTATGCAGCCTACAGTGCTTGGAGTTTGGAAAGAGCTTCAAAGAAACACAAATATCCATTGCCATCAATGAATTTAAAAGGGGGAAACTGTATTAACACTTGGGAGGGTGATGCTCACTTATCAGAGAAATCACATGGGGTGAATCCATAAAAATGCTTCCATCCCAATTTTTCCCTTCTTCCCATCAGGGAATTCATGTAGAGAGACATCATGCAAATTGGTCATATCCAGTGTTAATCTTGCTTAGAGTAGACCAAGGTGGTCCAGCTTTTCTTCGTGGCCCCCAACAACATTCGGGGGGGGGGATCTTAAAGCCTTTTAAAAAAAATTGTGTGTGTCATGCGTTGTTAACGAAAGCACCTACATCTGTTTGTGTATTAAATTTGTTTTAATAATTAAATATATTAAATATACTATATGTGTATTTATTTATATACTGTATATTTCATTAATTTCATTAATTGTGTATATTAAATAATATTAACTATACAGTGGTGCCTCGCAAGACGAAAAGAATCCGTTCTGTGATTCTCTTCGTCTAGCGGTTTTTTTGTCTTGCGAAGCAAGCCCATTGACGGATTAGCGCTATTAGCAGCTTTTAGTGGCTTATCTGCTGATCGGATCAGCTGATAAGCAGCTTAGCGGCTTAGAAAAAGGGGAGGAAAAGGAAAAAAAAACCCGCAGGAACTCGCAAGACCTTTTCGTCTTGCGAAGCAAGCCCATAGGAGATTCGTTTTGCGAAGCACCTCCAAAACGGAAAACTCTTTCGTCTAGCGAGTTTTCCGTCTTGCGAGGCATTCGTCTTGCGGGGCACCACTGTATTGTGAACACTTCAATTTACGATATGGAAATTTAATTCATTGTGTGGCCCATATGTTCTGCGATGAAGTATTCTTGCAGCCCCCTTGGTATGAAAAGTTGGACTGCCCTGAAATTAACAGACCCAAGTTGTTGTGTTCCTTAAGTTCAGTGGATGTACTTTGGGCAGGATTAACATTAGATACAGCCCACTGCTATGAATGGGGAAAGGAAATGCTTCAGGCAGGAAGTGAGCAATTAGAAACTGTCCATATCTTTATGTAATTATTTATCTAAAAAATTGCAACAGGGACACTCTTGTTTTCCCTGAGTGGTTTTTATCCATTGATGGGATTGTGCAGCAGGTGAATAAAGCCCTATAAGATATAACTTCCTTAAACCTGCCCTGAATCTCTCACCAGTCAGTTTCATGGGATAGCCTGAGCTTCTAGGACTATGAATGGGAGGAGAAAACTGCTTTCCGCAAGTTCTCAAAACGCCATTCAGGACTTTTGTCACCCTCTTTCTTTGACTTCTATGCTAAAAGGTTGTCTAGGCTAGCTTGGCTGTCAAGGCTAATTCATAACAAAGCTGCCACTCAGCTCTAGAAATGCTCATTGATTAAATTTTCAGACCAGAAGATTTTTTATTTTATTTTTTACAATATAGTTTTATTTGTTTTTTCATCATTACAGTTTTCATACATTATTACAATAAAAAATTGAGACATTTAATTCCCTTCCGCTTTTCCCTGGCTTGATACTTTACTGTCTTTTACCACTGCATATTCTAATCAATCCATATCTTCTCTTTTCACATTTTATTTCCACATATTTTATACTGCTGAATTTATTCTACACCTGCTGGTGTTTTGACCTGTTTACAATAATTCTCAGGTCATTTATTAGCCTATTGAGCTCACCTACATTTCCAACTAAATCATAACTGTTTTTCCCCCTTTATGTAGGACACAGCAGTGACCATCTGGAACTGGGGTTCACCAGTTGTGTTTTGGCGCGGGGGGAGGGTATTTCTCTCTCAAACATGATTGCACGGCACCTTTTTGCGTCCATTTCCCAAGTCT
This sequence comes from Podarcis vaucheri, assembly GCF_965113315.1. Taxonomy (NCBI): domain Eukaryota; kingdom Metazoa; phylum Chordata; class Lepidosauria; order Squamata; family Lacertidae; genus Podarcis; species Podarcis vaucheri. The sequence continues at coordinate 127,693,579 of NC_138760.1, read as the reverse complement.
CCCATGACCTGCTTGAAGAATCGCCCTCCCCTCCGATCAGGACTGGGCCACGTGCAGAAATGCATCAAAGGACAGAAGTTGGCACAGAGGATGCGTGGGGGACATGGGAGCCAACTCCCATAGGCCAGGTTCCTTCAGGCCGCCCAATAAAATATTGGAGGGGGCTGCCCCCATGTTGACAAGCATAGCTATTCAGATGGTATGTCTGTGCCACACCATGTGATCGATTATGCAGGGTAGGGCTTGCGTGCCCCCCAATATTTTGTTCAAGTTGGCACCCCCACCTCCTCAAAAGCTCTGCCCCCATTTTTCTCCCGATTTAACTGGCTGATCTCCCCACATATCCACTTCCACCCAGGCTCCTTGCCCCGCCAGCCCCTCTGACTCCCCTCTTCACCCACAGCACAAAGGGGAGCCCATCCCATCCTGGGAGGTAAACTCGAGGTGCAGCCCTTACAACAAAAGAAGGAAAAAGCAGCAATGCGGGAGCGAGCTGCAAGTTGCTGGAATGCAAAACAGGATGTTGATGTTTGGGACTGTACTATTGGAACAAAGGGGCAGTCTATTCACTGTACTGAGCACCGGATGTTAGCTCAGAGTGTCATCTGACCTGTACTGGAAGTACAGGGGTGGAGTTTCTCTCTCTACTGTTGGAGACTGGAGAGTGCAGACGTGTTTCTCTGTACTGCAGAAATGACAGAAATAAAGACATGTAAATAGTTTTCTGTCTGTCTCTTTTCCCCTCCCTGAGGGAAGCAGGGAGGAGTTGGTGTGTCCCTCTCACGCTGAGTGGGATCTCCGATGGTGACCTTGCCTGTATCCTGCCGGGAGACGCAGACGGAGAGGTCAACTAGGATCTCAAGCCGAATGCCTGGAGAATGGCCAGTTACCTTTGACTGCGGCCTGAGAATCCGACACCCAGCCACTTCCCATGCCCCATGCAGCCTTTGCAGCAAAGGTGGAGGTGAAGGCGGAGGCAGGAAGCAGCTGGCAAGTTGCTTTGGAACATGGGTAGGCAAACTAAGGCCTGGGGGCCGGATCCGGCCCAACCACCTTCTAAATCCGGCCCGCGGATGGTCCAGGAATCAGCGTGCTTTTACATGAGTAGAATGTGTCCTTTTATTTAAAATGCATCTCCGGGATATTTGTGGGGGATAGGAATTCGTTCTTCTACTTCCCCCCCAAAAAAATATAGTCTGGCCCCCCACAAGGTCTGAGGGACAGTGGACTGTCCCCTGCTGAAAAAGTTTGCTGACCCCTGTCTGGGGGACCCAGTCCCCTCTAGGAAACCATCCCTCAACTTCAGGTTCACATTCGACTATTGTCATGAATGGGAAACATGCACAGTACAATGTGTTTTGCCTCTCATTTCTTTCCAGTCTTTGCATTGCTTTCCGCTTCCCCCACCCACCCACTGCAACCCCCCCCTTGTTCGCTTGGGAACCCGAAGTGCCGCTGAGTCTTCATCCGGCCAGTTGAGCCCCATCAGTGAGCGTTTCCTCTTTGGCGCCTGCTTTGAGAGAGAGATCGTGCTGCATGGCCTCCTCAGGGTTAAAAGCAACTGAGCTAGGTTCCTAGAGAGGAAAAGCGTGGGGGTGGGGAAAGGAATTTAGGGAGGAGGAGGGCAGGAGGGATCCTCCAGAGCCAATGCTGCTCTGCCTTGGTGGCTTCCTGGGTAGGGGCGAAAGTGGGCTTTGACTCTCCCAGGAGCTGCATCGAGGGCCCCTTCTGTAGCCTGGTGAGTGTCTCCCCAATTTGTGCAACACTGAGCTGAGCTCTAAGGAAATTCATCCTCAGCTGCACGTATGATATAAGAATTTTATTGGACACCCAGCTGTCATTTTGCCTACTCTAGGGCATATAAATAAATGCTTGATGACACCCCAACTCCTTCCCTGCACTCCCTAGGATAGAAACCCTTCCCCGAGCTGTCAAGTTCCTGAGCTGCAATAGAACGTTGAGAAAATGCCTTTATCTCAGTTTCAAGACTGAATAAACGGCATCCATTTTTCCCCCTATAACAAATGCATTTCCACCTGGAAATTGTAACGACTTTTCTCTGTATCTAAACTGTGTCCCCTAGGTGGGGACGCAATTTACTGCGGATCTTGATTTGTATCTACATGTTTATCTCCTGATCTGTAAATTACCGTATTTTTCGCTCTATAACACGCACCAGACCATAACACGCACGTAGTTTTTAGAGGAGGAAAACAAGAAAAAAAATATTCTAAAGGAAATAGTGGATATATGATTTTTGTGGTTCATGCTGTGGCCACAGACATGTGATCTGACAGTGAGTTTGGAGTAGCCCAATGCAAAAATCCTGAGGATCCATGTGGATCCATGCTTTGTAACCACGGAGGAGGAAAGGAAGGGGAACCATGGATCCTCTGCTCACGACTGCAACAGATCCCCACCACCACCCGCAGGCATTCGCTCCATAACATGCACAGACATTTCCCCTTACTTTCTAGGAGGAAAAAAGTGAGTGTTATGGTGCAAAAAATATGGTAATGGCATTGTCAATGCCACTGCCACTGCTAAATCCTTTTTCTATGTTCCTGGGAAGAGAGCAAATACTGGGAAATTAACTCAGTCACAAATGCTGAATACATATTAACTTGTCAATGAAATACCAATTTTCTGTAACCCACCCTAAACCAACTTTCCCAACAGAGCTCCCCCAACTCACCTTTCTGATGTGTACTGTCCTGTTTTTCTATGTACAACTGAGAGAGGGAGGAGCTGTGAACAACAGAGCTGTTGGATGGATGCTGCGCCTTATTTATGTATTTATTTGTTAACATTTACATACCACCTTTTCCTCCAAGGAATTCAAGGTAGTAGATATGCTTCTTCCTCTCCTCATCTTATCCTCACAACCACCCTGTGAGGTAGGTTGGGCTGAAAGGCAGTGACTGGCCAAAGGTCACCCAGTGGGCTTCTTGGTTGGGTAGCAACTAGAACCCTAGTCTCTTCCAGGTCTTAGCTCTACACCAAACCAGCTACCTTCTGACCTTCAACCAGGTTGAAGGCTTTGATCCATAGCCCACACTTGAAGGAACCTCCCCAGAAGATCATCTTAAGAGTCCTCTTGTCATTCACCTGCCCTTCCTTCTGATGGGTGGCTGGACTCATCTACATTTCCTCAGGGAAAATCTTCATGTCCTGACAGTGTAATAATTCACTCACCCTACAATGTCTTGAATTTTTAGGACTTGGCAGTGACTCCAGTAACAGCAGTCTTCGGCAGAAGCAACAGAAGCTTCTTGGACCCTGTTGGAGGGAACAGAGATCAAAGATGGAAGAGAAAGTCTCAGCTGGTCCTGAAGCAGTAAGAGGTCTGTTTATCATCCAGGCCAGGAGCCCTGGGGAACCGTGGGAAAGAACAGGATGGAAGATTCCAGGTGAGGACACCCTCAGCGCAAATGTGCAATGCCAGAAGTTCAGGCATTTCCACTACCAGGAGGCTGAGGGGCCCCGAGAGGTTTGCAGCCGACTTCACCATCTTTGCCGTCAGTGGCTGAAGCCGGAGAGACGCACCAAGGCTCAGATCCTGGACCTGGTGATCCTGGAGCAGTTCCTGGCTGTCCTCCCCCCAGAGATGGAGAGATGGGTGAAGGAATGTGGAGCAGAGACCAGTTCCCAGGCAGTGGCCCTGGCCGAAGGTTTCCTCCTGAGTCAGGCAGAGGACAAGAAGCAGGCAGAGCAGCAGGTAAGGTTGTCATCTGGATCAGGGGTCTCCCAGACTGTGGTCTGTGAGCTGCTAGTGGTCCATGATTTTCATTCAGTTGGTCAACGTTAAATATTTACATTTACATTTAATTGCCTCTTGGTTGCTTATTTTATTTCTTGTATTTTAATGCATAGCAAATTGAATTCTGTGGAACACAAAAAATGCAATATTTGAGATAAACCGCTTTGACGATTTTTTACAATCAAGTGGTGTATACATTTTATGAAAGAAATGAATCTACTAAAAGTACCTTTTAAAAAATCATACAGCATCAAACACAGCATATTACAATCTACAACAGGGAGAAAATACATTAAGTAGGCTCCAGGGAGGGCATCCCAGATTTCTCTGTTAATTGCCCAAACCTTTTCTGGAAAGCATCCAAGGAAAGACTTCCAATAACCCTTCAGGTTTCTGCCTCTGCCATTCCTTTTCCAATCCTTCTCCACAGCTGATGTCTCCAGTTCTTAATGTTGTTTCAGGTTACAGGTCTATTTGCCAAAGCTGGCCTGGATTTCCTAGAGGCAGAGAGGGCTCCATCAGACACTGGACAGGAGCCACTGGGTAAGAACTCCCTTGTTAGAACAGTTACATTAGCTTGCAGTCTGATTCCAGGTGCAATTCAAAGTGCTGGTTATGAGCTATAAAACCCTATACCGCTTAGGTCCAAGCTATCTGAAAGACCATATTTCCTTTGGGAATTGACTGTTTTTTAAGGCAAGGGCTTTTACTAGTGGAAAAGGACTTTTACTAGTGCTGTTTTTAATATCTATCTTAATAGATTTGTTTTTATATTGTTTTAATTCTTCTAGAGTTTAACCAACATTTTAATTATTCTCTTTTTATGTTTTAGCTTTTTTGTACTTCATCTGTGTGGTTATAATTAATGTAAGCTGCCTCAAGTCCCGGTCTGGGGATAAGACAGGATATAAATAAATATAATAATAATGATGATTGATGGGATGTATCTCAACTGGGTTTATCTTGGTCAAGTGTTAAATAAATCCACAGGCTCCTTTAATCTTTTGGGGGAAGAAACAGGCAGCCCAGGGCCCAGGGAAGAGATGTCCTTTCACACACATATAAAATGGAATATAAGGCTCTGAAATATGCTTAACAGATAAAAAAAATTCTAACACCCATGTGTATTTAGGGACGCATCGATTAACCTATGAGAGGAGCAAGTGCTCCTGGCTTATCGCCAGCTTTTTCTCTCTCAGGTGATGAAATGATGCTGGCAAGACCTCATCAGCCATCTCTGCTTCGTGGTGAAGGGGAAGCAGTTGCTATTGAACTGGATCAGGTAGGGAGGACAGATCACTGGAGGCAGGCTACTCGGTCCCCACCTCCCAAGGCTTGAACTGAAATCCCTGCTTCTGGATTCTTCTGTCGGAACTGCCTGGAAGGAAGTCAAATATTTAAATCATTCCATGGAATTCAAATTGCCACATGATAAAATGCAATATAGGAAATAAAAGTACAATTAAAAATCATACAACATCCACAGGGCAAAGTGTTTGGGAACCAAGGTAATAGATAACACAAACTATTATCTATAGAGGAGATTTCATTTCTGCAGAATAGCCCCTCTTCCTTGAAGAGTCTCATGGATTTTGGGAATCAATATATCTTAATGTAATCTTTCAACTATTTCCCTTTTTCTCAGAGTCCCGTGTCCTTTGAGGAGGTGGCTGTGTACTTCACTAAGGAGGAGTGGGCACTTCTGGATCCTGATCAGAGAGATCTGCATAAAGAAGTCATGGAGGAGAATGGTGGGATGGCAACCTTTCTTGGTAAGGGTTGAAGTTTCACTTGTCCTGGAGTGCAGAACCTTCAGCATTACAGACATAACAGGACTGCAACACCCATAATTTCTGTACTAGTTTAAAACTGTTTAGAAAGTGTAGCAATCTATCAACTTTTAGCATTATTCTTCTTTGCACGTTTCTTATACTGGATAATTTTTATTGATTAAAACATTAGCAACTAAAACATTAGCATTTTTACCTCAAGTTCTTACCTGTTTCTTATCTTTGTTGCAGCATGTGAAAAAAGCTTTTGTCAAAGTTTTAGCCTCACTACCCCTCAAAGGATCCACATTGGGGAGAAGCCATATAAATGTTTTGGAGGTGCAAAGCGCTTAAATGAGAAGACAGGCCTCATGACACACCCAAGAATTCACATAGGAGGGGAACCACACCAGTGCTTGGAGTGTGGAAAGAGCTTCAGTGATATGAAAGCTTTCACTACTCATCAAAGAACCCACACTGTGGAAAAGCCATATAAGTGCTTGGAGTGTGGAAAGAGCTTCCGACAGAACATAACTCTCAGCAGTCATCAAAAAACTCACACAGGGGAAAAACCCTATGAATGTTTGGACTGCGGAAAGAGCTTCATTCGAAAGATAAATCTCACTTATCATCAAAGACTTCACACAGGGGAGAAACCGTATCAGTGTTTGGAATGTGGAAGGAGCTTCATTCGAAAGATAAACCTCACTTCCCATCAGACAATCCACACAGGAGAGAAACCATTTCAGTGCTTGGAGTGCGGGAAGAGCTTTAGACAGAATATAACTCTCAGTAATCATCAAAGACTACACACAGGAGAGAAACCCTATCAGTGCTTGGAGTGTGGAAAGAGCTTCATTCGGAAGACTGATCTTAGTTATCATCAAAGAATCCACACAGGGGAGAAACCTTATCAGTGCCTGGTGTGTGGAGTGAGCTTTACACAGAAAAGGCACCTCACGTCTCACCAAACGATTCACACAGGGGAGAAACCATATAAATGCTTGGAGTGTGGAAAGTGCTTTCGCCTGAACAGAGACCTCATTCCTCATCAAAGAATTCACACTGGGGAGAAACCGTATCACTGTTTGAAGTGTGGAAAGAGTTTCAATACAAATGCAAACCTCCGTTGTCATGAGAGAGTTCACACAGGAGTAAAACCATATAAATGTACGGAGTGCGGAAAGAGCTTCAGTGCGAAGAAAACACTAATTTCCCATCAAAAAATGCATACAGCGGAAAGTGATATGAATGTTTGCAGTGTGGAAAGAGTTTCCACGTAAATAAAGTTCTCATTTCTTTGAATTAACATGGGATAAACTATTCCAGTGCTTGGAGTGGAAACACATGAAATGCTGCACATAAGGGTACAACCATTTACGGTAAATATTTCTTGGGGACGTAGAGTACCCTCCTTTTCTTCCTTAAGCTACACCCCTCCCTCTTGGCCCCACACATTTAAACTGAAGCAGCCCTGGGAGACTAGAGTTCAAATCCCCATGAAGCCATGAAGTTCACTGGGTAACCTTGGGCCAATGGCTCTCAGCCTAGTTCTACCTCAGGGTTATATTGAAATACTTTATTGTCACTTGTACACCTTGTATACAGTGAGATTACACGAGCACCCCCCACTCAGCTTAGTCTTAATTCCCCTCGTTTACTGACGCACACCCACCAAACCCAAAAGTCAGTTGCCCTGTTGTTCTATTTTCATTCAGCAGCCTAACAGCCCACGGATAGAAGCTGTTCTTTACCCTGTTGGTGCGACTAATCATGCTTCTATATCTTCTGCTTGAGGGCAGGAGATCAAGAAAGTGCCGGCCAGGGTGTGAATCATCCCTGAGAATTTTCCCTCACTCTCCTGAGGCAACGTTCTTCCGCTATTTCATCCAGTGGATTCACGGGACAGCCCATAATATCTTGTGCTGTATTCACCACCCTCTGTAGGCACTTCCTATCAGTTGATCTCAAACCAGCGTACCACACCCTGATGCAGTATGAAAGGATACTTTCTATTGTTGACCGGTAGAAGGGGATCATCAGATGTTAACTGACATCGTTCTTCCGCAATACTCTGAGGAGATGGAGTCTCTGTTGGGCTTTCTTAACCACCTGAGTTGTATTTATTTTCCAAGTAAGATCTTCACTGAGATAAACTCCTAGGAATTTAAAGAAAGAGACTCTCTCCACACAGCCCTCCCCAATGTACAGCGGGGCTAGTTCTCTCTTCCTCCGAAAGTCCAACACCACCTCTTTTGTCTTGCTGATATTAAGGTGCAAGTTGTTCCCTAGGCACCATGTAGATATTTTTTTTTACCTCCCCTCTATACGCTGATTCGTCTCCACCTGTTATTACACCCATTATGGTGGTGTCATCTGCAAACTTAATAATTGCAGTAGACTGATCAGATGATATACAATCGTACGTATACAATGAATACAGGTAGGGACTTAGCACACATCTCTGGTGTGCCAGTGCTGATTTTTAAGGAATTCGATGTTACATGTCCAGTCCTCACTGTTTGTGTCTGATCTATCAGAAAGTCTTTAATCCAGTCACAGATGGTAGGAGAAAGGTTCATGTCAGTCAGCTTTTTTCAGGGTTGTTGTGAATATATAAAATTGGGAATAGGAGAACTATGAAGCTACTTCAAGTTCATTTGAGGAAAGGTGGGCTATAAATTAATAATAAATGAATAACAAGTCCATTTCCAGGTTACCTGTCCTTGATTTTGAATTGGTGGTGGTGGTATGTTTTTGGTTTGTTTTTGTGTGTGTGTGTGTGTTTATATAGGAGGCTGGGTTTGGAATCAGGAAATTAAATGTGCAAAGAGAGGAAATGGAAAGGGCAAAGGAATGTTTTCTGGTTTCAAAGTGCAGAAAACGTGCAAAGGCAAGGAGAGGGTGCGGGAGAGAATATGTTTTACACACACACACACAAGATTTAATTTACCCACCCTGGTATTGTAATCTGGGCATCTCCCTGCCCCAGGGGTCTGCAAACTACTTCAAGTTACAAGACAGAAGATTCCGACTAAACATCAGGAATAACTTTCCTTCCTTGGAGGTTTTTTAAGCAGAGGTTGGATGGCCATCTGTCCTGGATGCTTTAGCTGAGATTCCAGCATTGCAGGGGGTTAGACTAGATGACCCTGGGGGTCCCTTCCAACTCTAAGATTCTATGAAGCTCCCTAAACAGGGATGAGGAAGAGGAAAATTGGAGTTCAGGCGCACAGACTCCAATCCAGGTGTGGCTTTCAAGGCAGGGCGGGGGAATGTTCACAGGATCAAAGATGGGATAAATTAATTTTTTTAAAAAAAAAATTTAAATCAACGATTAAATAATTTGTTCTTGGCTGTTAAGACCCTAGTAAATTATTTACGTAAGATACTGCTATAAGTTATTTCTTCTTCCCTTTTTGCTAAGCAACTTTTTTCTATTCAAATGAAATTATTTTGCAAAACAATCTTACGTGGTCGATTATGCAGGGTGGGGCTTACCTGCCCCCCCCCAATTATTTACGTTGGCACCCCTGGACCTGGGAGCAGGGTTCGTATCCCCATGAAGCTACCTTGGACAGCCAACGTCTCTCAGCCCAGCCTACCTCACAGGGTGGTTGTGAGGGCGAACTGGGGACGTCAGTGGCGTAGCGTGGGTTGTCAGCACCCGGGGCAAGGCAAGTAATTTGCGCCCCCTAACCCGTGGATTTGCGCCCCCTAACCCTAACCCCCAGATGTTGCGCCCGGTGCGGCCGGCCCCCCCCCTGCACCCCCCACGCTACGCCACTGGGGGATGTGGAGAACCATGCGCAGCACCTTGAACTCTTCGGAAGCAAAGGTGGTATATAAACGTAATGGCGGGGCGGGGGGAAGGGAGACACCCGCAAGGGGCCTCGAAGCAGCCGGAGAGCGGTCGCAGGAAATGCAAGGCAGCGCCGCGCCGTGAGGACGAACGAGGCAAAGGCAGCGGCTGAGGCAGAAGCGCCGGCATGGCGAAAGCCAGCGAAGGAAAAGGCGGCCGGGCGGCGTTGCTACGGGCTCGTGAGGCGTTGCTAGGAGGCGCCCAACGGCCGGGCAGCGTTGCTAAGGGCACGTGAGACGTTGCTAGGGACGGCCTAGCGGCGTTGCTAAGGGTACGCGCGGCGTTGCTAGAGGCGCCCAACGGCCGCGCGGCGTTGCTAAGGGCAAGTGAGGCGTTGCTAGGGGTCGCCCAACGGCCAACCGCCGCTTGGGCACTCTATGGCCTCTGCTATTTCTCGACTCGCGCCTGCTGCTGATCACTTCCGGGTCTCCTCGCAGGGTTTTCTCCGGGCAGGGAGGGGGAGCCGCCTGCAGAATTCAACGGGCGGCCGCTTCTCGTGGGGAGCCGGCGGCGGAGGCGGGTTCTCGCCTCATTAAATGCCCCCAAGGTCTTGCGTTGCCAGGGAGTTGGGGGCCAGATGATTCATTGCCTGTGATTCTGAGTTGTAGGGTTTGGAAGGGACCCCCAGGGATCATCTAGTCCACACGCAGGCACACCCTCGAAATGCAGGCATCGCAGCTAATTCTGCAATTCCGGGCTGCATCAATAGGAGTATAGCATCTAGATCAAGGGAAGTAATAGTGCCAGTGGCGTAGCATGGGGGGTGCAGGGGGGGGCCAGCCACACCGGGTGCAACATGGGGGGGGGCGGTCGCACTTTCAGCTCTCTGCCCCTACCTGGCTCACTCACTCTCTCTCATTGCAGTGCTGGCTGTGCGAATCTGATCCGAGCCGCTGGGTTGCCGCCCACTGTGGAGGGGGTGGGTGCCAGGCGTGCAGTGCGGAGAGAGAGGGAGGGACTATCTGGGGGAGGAACAGTGCAGCGGCCGCCCAGCGCAGCGCTGAGCGCGGGAGAGAACCAGACCAGACCAGCCCAGGCAGCAGCAAGAAGAAGCTGGCAGCGGTGGCAGGTTAGGGGTTAGGGGGGCACAAATTACTTGCCTTGCCCCGGGTTAGGGGGCGCAAATTACTTGCCTTGCCCCGGGTGCTGACAACCCACGCTACGCCTTTCCCTTCCTCCCCCACAACAAACACTCTGTGAGGTGAGTGGGGCTGAGAGACTTCAAAGAAGTGTGACTGGCCCAAGGTCACCCAGCAGCTGCATGTGGAGGAGCGGGGACGCAAACCCGGTTCACCAGATTACGATTCTACCGCTCTTAACCACTACACCACACTGGCAATGTGGCAATGAGTGGGGCAAGGTCATCCAGTGAGCGTATTGACTGGGTGGAGATTTGAACTCTGGTCTCCTGTGTCCTAATCTGACACTCCAACAACACTGGCTGACTCTCTTATTGTTATAATAATAATAATTTATTATTTATACTGTGCCCATCTGGCCGGGTTTCACCGGCCACTCTGGGCGGCACCTAGCAGAGTATTAAAAACACAATAAAACATCAAACATTAAAAACTTCCCTAAACAGGGCTGCCTTCCGATTTCTTCTAAAAGTCAGATAGTTTTTTTATTTCTTTGACATCTGATGGGAGCACATCCCCTACATCTGCATGTTATGAGCTAAGAGTGACAGATGCACTGGGTTACCATATGCAATAAATCATCATCATCTAGCCTCCAAAGCAAGTGGGTGGAGGGCTGCTGTCACCTCTTATCCCAAGTCTACGTTGGAGTCCTCTGAAACTGTGAGTCCAAGACACACACACACACACACACACACACGAAAAAAGAGAGAGATCAGAAGCCCTGCTTCTTGAGGGGAGGGGGGAAGGAAAGAAAAAGCTTGAAAACCAGCCCCTTCCCGACCAACCAACCTCCTAATTCCTCCCTATTAGCCTCCTCTTTTTGAGTGACTTGTGGGGGCGTTGACCCTGGCAGCCTGGGCTTCGAAGGGTTAAAGCGAACGCGACCCGCTTCCTAGAGAGGAAAGGAATGTGTGCGTGGGGGGGGGGCGAGTCCTCCAGAGCTACGGTAAGTCCCCTCCTCCCCCAAGCTCTCCCCTTGATGCGATTCCTTCGGAGCAGAAGCGAGCGGCTGGTTCTTTCGCGCGATCGCTGCCTCGGCGGCCCCTTCTGAGCTCCGGTGAGCCCCCCACCGGCTTTGTGCATTTGGGGGGAAGGCGATCCCCAGGGGAGGAAGGTGCACAGGAGGGGCTGCAAGGTGGGACCGGGAAGAGGGGGCTTAGAAGACCCCCTGGGAAGCGGTGGGGAGGGGGCCAAGAGCTCAGCCCATCTGTCGTGGGTGTTCGAGCTGAGATTCCTGCCTTGCATTTCAGGGGGTTGGGCTAGATGACCCCGGGGTCCCTTCCGACTCTACAATGCCACGATTCTGCGATGGAGAGGATGGGCGGGTTAATGGGGCTTTATCCCCATTTCGTTAAACCCATAGGGAGACACAGGGCTGCAGACATGGGGTTCACACGTACTGGGCAGGGTGGTGGGGATGGGCTTTTAGCTTTCTTTAAATATTTTTTATTAAAAACAACAACCCAGTATGCCAATCAGACATTTGCAAAGGCAGAGGCAGCTGTCTAAGGCTTCTGCAGGAAGCAAGGTTGCTAAGCGTGCCTCGTTCTCTGTTGCTAAGCAGACGGGTATGTGGACTGAGTCTGGACAGAGGGGAAAAGAGAAAGAGCAGAAAAAGCTCCTTGTTGAGGGCTAGCCTGGTGCTGGACAGGGGAGGGTGGAGCCCATACAATTTTGTTCTTATATGCCTTTATAGTATAAAATGCAACTGTCTGAAATAAATGGGGAATTGGTGATGTTTCAATGCCCTGGTTCTCTTTTCCCCCATTGCTGGTGTGCTTTTAATTAGTAATTTACTTATTAATATACAGCAACCCTGAAACAAATTTATGAAACCCATACTGCAGCTACAGCCAGTTAAATTTCCTATAGGCTCTGATTCTGAAATTAATATAGTAAGCCTTATTTATCCTAAATGTTTTCCCACTCAATAAATAAAAAAAGCAATCTAGTAAACAGGGAGAAGGTTTGGAGGTTTGGGAATCAAAATCAATCATAGCTGTGGTTCTCAAACTTTTTCCCGCATGGAACACTTGAAAATCACCGAGGGTCTTGGTGGACCCCACTTAATGCTTTTTTCTGTCTGCTGCAACCACTGCAGTGAGCAGCTCTGGGTGCTGAATGGTTTTAATTTGTATATCAATTGCTTCTTTTCATTCCTTTTTTAAGTGTATTGTATTACTGTACTGAAAGTCAATAAATTTCTGTAGAATTCAAATTGCAATGAAAGAAAATGCAAGGTCCCCAAGTGTCTTAAAGCAGTCTGGTTTCTCAGGGAAAATCTTTCTGTCCTGACGGTGTGATAATAAAATCATCTGGGAATGGCTTGATTTTTCAGGACTTGGTAGCACCTTCAGCTAGGGCAGAAGTGGGAAGAGTCCCTTGGGGTCAATTGGAGAGTCTTCCTTGGAACACAGATGAAACAAGATGGAAGAGGAAGACTCTGTCGTTCTTGAAGACGGTAGAGGCCCATAGACAATCCAGGTTGGGAGCAGTGGGGACTTCTGGGAAAGAACAATGCAGAAGATTCTGGAAGAGGAGGACACCCTCAGCTCATATTTACAGCTCCCCGTTGGGCATTTCAACCACACAGAAGCCAAGGGGCCCCGAGAGATTTGCAGCCGACTCCACCGTCTTTGCTGCGAATGGCTGAAGCCAGAGCAACACACGAAGAATGAGCTGTTGGATCTGGTGGTCCTGGAGCAATTCCTGGCTGTCCTCCCCCCGGAGACGGAGAACTGGGTGAGGGAATACGGAGCGGAGACCAGTTCCCAGGCGGTGGCCCTGGCCGAAGGTTTCCTCCTGAGTCAAGCAGAGGAAAAGAAGCAGGAAGAGCCGCAGGTGAGAGAGAGTTTCATCCTAATAATTTCAGCGGGGTCAAAATTGGAAGGGGGGAAATCTTAAAACAGCCTGTAATTAAACCTTTTTTTAAAAAATAGAAATAATTCACAGCACCATGCCCCAGATTCCCCAAGGCCTTTTTTCTCTGTTGTGCCTTTTCTAATCCTTCACCTCATTGACTGACTTCAATCTCCTCATCGTTTCAGGTAAAAGGTGTGTTTGCCGAACCAACCACTGACCTCCCTGCAGCAGAGAGAGCTTTGTCAGACGCCAAGCAGTGTTTCCTGCGAAGGAGGAACATTCAGGGGAGCTGGGGAGCTGCAGCCTCACTCAGTAAGAATTAACTGCATCTCCCACGGGACGCTTTTATGTTCTCGTGAACCATTCAGAGGGAGGCCCCCTTTCCGTAGCCTAAAGGTAAAGGGACCCCTGACCATTAGGTCCAGTCGTGGCCGACTTTGGGGTTGCGGCGCTCATCTCACTTTATTAGCCAAGGGATCCGGTGTACAGCTTTAGGGTCATGTGGCCAGCATGACTAAGCTGCTTCTGGCGAACCAGAGCAGCACATGGAAGCGCCATTTACCTTCCTGCCAGAGCGGTACCTATTTATCTACTTGCACTTTGACGTGCTTTTGAACTGCTAGGTTGGCAGGCGCTGGGACCGAACGACGGGAGCTCACCCCATCGCGGGGATTTGAACCACCGACCTTCTGATCGGCAAGCCCTAGGCTCTGTGGTTTAACCCAGCCTTATCCACAGTTAAAAAATGAATCTATTTTCAATACTTGAGCACTTACACGAGTGCTTGGGTTTCTGGCTGAGAACCCAAATAGGGAGAATTGCAGTTTCCCACAAATGAAGCGCACAATGTTTAGAAGCATCCCAAATACAGTGGTACCTTGGTTCTCGAACTTAATCTGTGCTGGGAGTCCGTTTGATTCCTGAAACCGTTCAAAAACCAAGGCGTGACTTCTGATTGGCTGCAGGACCTGCACTCAAGCAGAAGCTGTGTTGGACGTTTGGCTTCCGAAAAACGTTTGCAAACACTTCCTTCCGGGTTTGCGGCATTCGGGAGCTGATTTGTTCAGCAGCTAAGCCGTTCAGGAACCAAGGTACGACTTAGTGCGATGAAGGAGATTACATTTTTGTAATGTCAGCATGTACGTAAAACATGCGCCACTCAACCTGTATCTGGTTAGGAGCATTCAGAATGTCTAAGACAGATGCACCATTTTCTAATGTCAACTTGTACTTGGAGATGTGTCCTTCTGTTGGACAAGCAGTTGCTATTGGCTTCCCACCATTTTGCCTCTCGCAGGTGATGAAATGAAACCGGCAAGAGCTTCTTGGCTGTCTCCTCTTTGTGGTGAAGGGGAAGCAGGAGCTGTGGAACCAGATCAGGTAAGGGGGAAGAAGGTTCATTGAGGAAAAGAGAGGCTGGGTGTCATCCTATTATTATTATTGTTGTTGTTGTTGTTATTTATTTTATACCTCCCTATACCCAAGGGTCTCAGGGTGGTTCGCAAAATAAAATCAAGATATAAAATAAAAAAACCTACTAAAAATAAAAGCAACCCAATAGCCCCCCCCCAAAAAAAAAACACATTTTAAAAGGGCATAGGATGTAAATCGGATCAACCAAAGGCCTAGTTAAAAAGGAACTTTTCTGCCTGGCACCTAAAGGTGTATAATGAAGGCGCCAGGCGAACTTCCCTGGGAGAGCATTCCACAGACAGGGAGCCACTACGGAGAAGGCCTTGTTCTCGTGTTGCCACTTTCCGGATCTCTCAAGGAGGGGGCACACGAAGGCTCTGTCGACTGCTCACCTTCTTGGATCTGAACAAATGAATCTCATTTTCTTTGCATCTGTCAAAGCTGCCTACTGGAGGGGCTGCGGAGGCCACTTAAGAGTGCAACTCAAAATTTTCCTTGTGTAGTCTTTTGTATTCTAGTAAAACAAAATCATTATGAGCTGCCTAAAAAAGCAACTACCTCCCTGCCTTTCAGGGTCGAAAGTCTTTTGAGGATGTAGCTGTATATTTCGCCAAAAAGGGCCCCCATGAAGTTTGCAGCCGACTCCGCCATCTCTGCCGTCAGTGGCTGAAGCCAGAGGGTCACACCAAGACTCAGATCCTGGACCTAGTGATCCTGAAGCAGCTCTTGGCTGTCCTCCCTCTGGAGATGGAGAGCTGGGTGAGGGAATGTGGTGCAGAGACCACTTCCCAAGCGGTGGCCCTGGCCGAAGGTTTCCTTCTGAGCCGGGCAGAGGACAGGAAGCAGCAGGTGAGAGAGAGTTTCATCCTGGCATTTCCAAAGGGCTCAGAATCGGGGGCAGGATTTTAAAGCCCTGTGTATTTGCCACACTTTTCCTGGATATCACTCACAAAGGAATGTCCCAAACTCGCCAAGACCTTTCCTGTCTTTGAAATCCTCACTGGGCCAGATTGCTAATATCCTTGGTAATATCTCTACTTTTTTTTTTTTACCCTTGGCCCTAATTCTTTAGATGCCCATACGGAATCTGTTCTGCTTGCGGAATTTTTCACAAAGGAATAATAAGTAAATTGGCGTTCCATCAGATGTTTAAGTCTCCATAGATCTAGTAGATTTATGTTTATGACCATATCAGAAAAGGAATTGGATAATTTCGCTTCCTTTGTTTCGGTTTTACGTATTGTCCTGTCAAACACTTAACAATGTTACTCCATTTAGATCTCCCATTAATATTATTTTGCCATTGTATTGTTCAAACATAAATTCCTCTAAGTTGTTTTTTTAAAAATCCAATTTTCTTTCATTGGGTGCATATATTCCTACGATTAAGAAACGTTCCCCTTCCCAATTAATTTCCACTGCTATTATTCTCCCCCACCCTCATCCTTTAATCTTTGCTTAGGTTCCAATTTCTGGTTAATACAAAACTACACCCCTTTCCCCCCTAATATCTGATGAAATGAATTCTTGGCCCCAACCCTTTGTTTACTATTAAACGTTTGTCTTGTCTCTAAAGGGGAGATCATTCCATCAGGCAAGCAGAAATGTTTGTGCTGATGGAACAAACACCTTATATAGAGGGATCTGGCTACTTCTGTTTCAGTGTATCTGAAGAAGTGTGCATGCACACGAAAGCTCATACCAAGAACTAACTTAGTTGGTCTTTAAGGTGCTACTGGAAAGAATTTTTTTATTTTGACTATGGCAGACCAACACGGCTACCTATCTACTACAAACACCTTAGTGTTACTTTGAATTTCAACCTCTTTTATTTCAGATAAGGAGTTTGTCTGCAGAAGCGACCACTGACATAAGAGAAAGTCCCCTGCAAAGTGGTAACAATCAGGAGAGTGGTGGACATCCCATCTCATTGGGTAAATATTATTAAATTGATCTATCTATATTGATTATGTAAGAAATTCATGGGATCCTTTTGTACTCCCTTAAATCTTTGAGGGGGCAACACTTTCCCCCAGCGTTGTTTAATCATGGGAAGACTGTTGTCTCCAGCATTTTTCAAACTTCAAAAGATAGATGTATTTTAATTACTTGAGAACTTAATTCAGTCCTTGGATTTCTGGCCAAGCACTCAAGTTGGGAACACAAGTATTTGCACACAACTGAAATATACAATGTGGCATGGAGAAAACGGAAAGAGACAGGTTTTTCTCTCGTAACACTAGAACCTACAGATATTCAATAAAACAGAATGTTGGAATATTCAGTAAAGGTTATTTAAAAGTACTTCAACACGCAGCATATAGTTAAATGATAGACTGCATCAGTGAGGGCCACTGACTTGGGATATAATAATAATAATTTATTATTTATACCCCGCCCATCTGGCTGGGTTTCCCCAGCCACTCTGAGCGGCTCCCAGCAGAATATTTAAAAACAATAAAACATCAAACATTTAAAAATTTCCCTAAACAGGGCTGCCTTCAGATGTTTCTTTCCTTGACATCTGATGGGAGGGCGTTCTACAGGGCGGGCACCACCACCGAGAAGGCCCTCTGCCTGGTTCCCTGTAACTACTTGCAGGGAGGGAACCGCCAGAAGGCCCTCAGCTCTGGACCTCAGTGTCCGGGCAGAACGATGGGGGTGGAGACGCTCCTTCAGGTATACAGGACCGAGGCCATTTAGGGCTTGAAAGGTCAGCATCAACACTTTGAATTGTGCCCGGAAACATACTGGGAGGTCTTTCAGGACTGATGTTATATGGTCTCGGCAGCCGCTCCCAGTCACCAGTCTAGCAGCCGCATTCTGGATTAATTGTAGTTTCCGGGTCACCTTCAAAGAAAATAAGACAAATTCATGGATGACTAGGCTCTCATGGCTGCTAGCCATGTTGGCTATGCTCTGTCTTCATGTCAGAGGCCGTATGCTTCTCAACACTTGTTGCTGGAAGCCAAAGGAGGGAAGAGCTGATCTTGTGCTCAGATACTGCTTGGGGGTTTCTCACAGGCATCTGGTTGGCCACTGTAAGAACAGGATGCTGGACTAGATGGGCTATTGGCCTGATCCAGCAGGCTCTCCTTACGTTCTTAACAAGAGCCCTTTCTTACACTCTTAACATCCAAAATATGCACAGTGGTTGAAACGTTTTGTCATTCCAACATGTACAGTGGTGCCCCGCAAGATGAATGCCTCGCAAGACGGAAAACTCGCTAGACGAAAGAGTTTTCTGTTTTGGAGGTGCTTTGCAAAACGAATCTCCTATGGGCTTGCTTCGCAAGACGACAATGTCTTGCGAGTTCCTGCGGGGTTTTTTTCCTTCCCCCCCCCTTTTCCTAAGCCGCTTATCAGCTGATCCGATAAGCTGATAAGCCACTAAAAGCCGCTAATAGCGCTAATCCGTCAATGGGCTTGCTTCGCAAGACAAAAAAACTGCTAGACGAAGAGAATCACAGAACGGATTCTTTTCGTCTTGCGAGGCACCACTGTACTTGGATATGCATTGCTTAATATGGGAGGCAAACTACTGGCTTCCTACCAACTTCATCTCTCGCAGGTGATGAAATGGCGCTGGCAAGACCTGCTTGGCCATCTCCACTTGGCAACGGATGGGAAACGGCTGTTGTGAACCCAGATCAGGTAAGGGAACTCATCTCTAGGGGAACAGAAGCTACGTGCCGCTTGGGCACCTCTGCCTTCTGCTCATTTCCCTGGACCTCAACAAACCGATCACCTCGTTGCTCTGCAGGAGAATCCTCAGGAGTCTTCTGGAGTTTGGTGGTCAATAATCTTTTACGTTCTCTATAAAGAGGCAACCGTTTCCTTTTCTTTCAGAGAGGAGAGCCAGCGTGGTGTAGTGGCTAGGAGCGGGGGACTCATAATCTGGTGAACCAGGTTCGCTTCCCCGCTCCTCCACATGCAGCTGCTGGGTGACCTTGGGCCAGTCACACTTCTCTGAAGTCTCTCAGCCCCACTCGCCTCACAGAGTGTTTGTTGTCAGGGAGGAAGGGAAAGGAGATTGTGAGCAGCTTTGAGACTCCTTAAGGGGAGTGAAAGGCGGGATATCAAGTCCTAACTACTACTACTACTACTCTTCTTCTTCTTCTTCTTCTTCTTCTTCTTCTTCTTCTTCTTCAGGGTCCCGTGTCCTTTGAGGAGGTGGCGGTGTATTTCACAGAGGAGGAATGGGCTCTGCTGGATCCTGACCAGAGGGCGTTGCATAATGAAGTCATGGAGGAGAACTGTGGGATGGTAGTCTCTCTCAGTAAGGCTCCCAGTTTGTTTAGTTTATTATTATATGATTTATTATATAAGCAACTTAAATAACTTCAGTCAGGGTTTAGACCCAGCTATGGCCCAGCTTTGGTTGCCCTGTGTGGTGATTTACGTCTGGAGAGAGACAGGGGGAATGTTTCCTCATTAATTCTCCTCCATCTCTCAGCAGCCTCAGATACCATCAACCATGGTATCCTTCTAGAGTGGTGGTCACAGTGGGTTGCTCAGCTTTGCAGTGATTCCAGGTCTACTTGGATAGTCATTTCTAGAGGGTGATCTAGGGCAGTGTTCCCCAACCTTGGGCCTCCAGCTGTTTTTGGACTACAATTCCCATCATCCTTGACCACTGGTCTTGCTAGCAAGGGATGATGGGAGTTGTAGTCCAAAAACAGCTGGAGGCCCAAGGTTGGGGAACACTGATCTAGGGGACTGATCTTTGGTCCCCTGGAGTCTTCCTTGTGGGGTTATCCCCCATGCTGCTTAACACCCACATGAAACCTCTGAGTGTGCTTATCAGGGGTTTCGGAGTACATTGTCCACAATGTGGACACCCTTGACACACAGTCCTACTTCCCCTTTATACCTGCAGATGAGGCAGTGGACGTCTTGTGCTGGGCCATTGTCTTGCCTCACTAATGAACTGGATGAGAACCAATAAGATGGAGCTCAATCCAGATAAGACTGAGGCACTGTTACTGGGAGAGGTTCCCTAGACCGGATGGGTGGGAGACAGGCTGCTCTTGACGGGGTTACACACCCTCTGAAGGCAGGGTGGGAATGCAGGTTGTGGGTACTTCTGAATGCATTGCTCTGAATCACAGGGCCTCTCCTCATTTTTATCACACTTCTATCCCAACATTGCTCCAAGGGGTTCAGAATAGAGTGCATGGGGTTGTTTGGTGGTTTGAGTGGAGCTACTTAGAGAGGATGATCGCTGAGTACAGTAGACACTCGGGTTCTTCTTTGTGCGGGAGGCACGTTCGCAACCCACGCGTCACGATTCGGCGCTTCTGCGCATGTGCAAAGCGCGATTTAGCGCTTCTGCGCATGCGCAAGTGCCAAAACCCGGAAATAACCCACTCTGGTACTTCTGGGTTCGGCGCGGTGCGCAACCCGAAATCGCACAACCCGAAGCGTCTGTAACCTGAGGTATGACTGTACAATTCAGTGAACTTCATGTCTCAGCTGGGATCTGAATTTGGGTCTTTTGGATCTAATCCAATAATGCATAGGACACTGGGTGTCAGTCAAGGTATAAACAGAGGCAGATAAACAGATGGGAAGATTTACCTCCCAGCTAAGACTTTTCCATTTTTGCATTCTTCCATTATCAAAAGAATTGTGTGTGGTTGTCAAGATTTGAGGTTCCGTTGTCTTAAGAGTTCTGTTTCTTCTTTGCAGTAGGCTATGAATGGAAAACTGAGAATCAGGGAGAACTACCTGGGGTGTTTGCAGAAAGAGACACATGTATGAAGAGGGAGAAGCAGAGAAGGAAAACAGAAGGACAGAAGAGGAGGAATCATTCCCTTGCTTCTCAGGGCACAGACTCCAATGAAATCCCAGTCCAAGAAAAAACGCAAAACAGAAGAGAAACAATTACATGTTTTGTATGTTGGAGAAGTTTCCATTCTAAATCTAAACTTAAAACTCACTACAAAATCCACACAGGGGAGAAACCACACAAAAGCTTAGAATGCGTAAAGGGCTTGAATACAAGCACAAGCCTTGGTATTCATCAAAGGGTCCACACAGGGGAGAAACCTCATAAATGCTTGGAGTGTGGAAAGAACTTCTCTCAGAAGAGAAATCTGACAGCACACCACAGAATTCACACTGGAGAAAAACCATTTAATTGTTTGGAGTGTGGAAAGGCCTTCCGTCGGAGGACACATCTCACTGCTCATCAGAGAATTCACACAGGAGAGAAGCTGTATAGGTGCTTGGAATGTGGAAAGACCTTTAACAGAAGCGGAAGCTTCACTACTCATCTAATAATTCACGCAGGGGGGGAAACATACAAATGCTTGGAATGTGGAAAGAGCTTCTCTCAGAAGAGGAATCTCACTAACCATCACAGAATTCACCTAGGGGAGAAACCATACCAATGTTTGGAATGTGAAAAGCGCTTCTTCCGGAAGACACATCTCACTGCACATCAAAGAATTCACACAGGGGAGAAGCCATTTAAATGCTTGCAATGTGGAAAGAGCTTTTGTTGGAAGATCCATCTCACTTATCATCAAAGGATCCACACAAGGAAAACACCGCATAAATGCTTGGAGTGTGGAAAGAACTTTTCTCAGAATTCTCTCCTTGTTACCCATCAAAGGATCCATACAGGGGAGAAACCATTTAAATGCTCAGAGTGTGGAAAGAGCTTCTCTCAGAAGACAAATCTTGCTTCCCACCACAGAACTCACACAGGGGAGAAACCATATAAATGTTCAGAATGTGGAAAGAGCTTCTATCGAAGGACACATCTCACCACTCATCAGAGAACTCACACAGGGGAGAAACCATACAAATGTCTGGAATGTGGAAAGACCTTTAGTAGAAACAGAAGCCTAACACATCATCAAATAACTCACACAGGGGAGAAACCATACAAATGTTTGGAATGCGGAAAGAGCTTCTATTGGAAAATGCATCTTACTTATCATGAAAGAATTCACAGAAAGGATGCACCGCATAAATGCTTGGAGTGTGGAAAGATCTTTTGTCAAAATTCTGACCTCGTAACCCATCAAAGAATCCATACAGGGGAGAAACCATTTAAATGCTTGGAATGCGGAAAGAGCTTCTGTCAGAAGATAAATCTCAGTAATCATCGAAGAATTCACACGGGGGAGAAACCCTTTAAGTGCTTAGAATGTGGAAAGACCTTTAGTACAGGCACAAACCTCACCACTCATCAAATAATTCATACATGGGAGAAACCATTTAAATGTTTGGAGTGTGGAATGGCCTTTAAGAGAAACAGAGGCCTCAGTATTCATCAAAGGATCCACACAGGGGAGAAGCCACATAAATGCGTGGAGTGTGGAAAAAGCTTTCGCCACAGTTCTGCCCTTGTTAATCATCAGAGAATCCACACAGGAAAGAAACCATATAAATGCTTGGAGTGTGGAAAGAGTTTCTGTCAGAAGACACAGCTCACTGCTCATCAAAGAATTCACACAGGTGAGAAACCACATAAATGCATGGACTGTGGGAAGAACTTTTGTCGGAAGGAATCGCTTGCTGCTCATCAGAGAATTCACACTGGGGAGAAACCATTTAAGTGTTTGGTATGTGGAAAGAGCTTCACACGGAAGATAAGTCTCGTTTCTCATAAAAAAATCCACGCAGGAGAGAAACCATAAATTCTTGGGAGTGTACAAAATGCTTCAGTAATAAGAGACTGCTCTGCAAAGAATTCACTCAGAAGGGGAGCTAGAGAAATGATCAGAGTATGGAATGCGATTCTGTCACAGTTTAACTCCTATTTCAGATTGGAGTTGAGTTGGTGGGGGATGGGACCTGGCCTTGGCAGACTCCTAAGGGCCATTTGGAGATAAATACAGATTGGAAGACTGGATCCATTGTAGAATCTGAGAAGCCTGATGGAATGGCCTGAGATATAAATCCATTTATCAGCAATAGCAGTAGTATTATGTTACAAACTTGTAAAAACAAAGTAATTTCTACAAAGCCTCTCTAGGGATAGCATCCCACAAACGAGGAGCCACTGTTGAAAAGGCCTGTTCTCATGTTGCCACCCTCCAGACCTCTTGTGGGGAAGGGCCTCAGACAATGATTGCAGGGTTCAGGCTGGTTCATACAGGGAGAAGTGGTCCTTGGGGTATTACGGTCCTGGCCCATTTAAGGCTTTATAAGTCATAACCAGCACTTTGAATTGGGCCAAGAAACTAACTGGCAGCCAATGCAATCGGGCCAGGATTGACATTATATGCTCAAACTGTCTTGCCCCGGTGAGCAACCTGGCCGCTCAATTCTGCAGCAGTTCAAGTTTCCGAACCATTTTCAGAGGCAGCCCCATCTATAACACACTGCGGTAATCTAACCTAGAGGTTGCCAGAGCCTAGACTAAAGGTGTTAGGGTATCCCTGTCCAGATTGGGGCACAGCTGGGCCACCCACTGAAACTGATGGAAGATACTCCACGTCAAATGACAGCGTTTCTACAAAGCAATCTCTGTATAAGCCAAACCAGACCCTGCAATCATCTGAGGCTCAATTCAAAGTCGTCGTCATCATCATCATCAAACCTTTATTGGCATCGCATACAAACATTCAAAATAAATAGGCCAATGCGCCAATTCAGAGTGCTGGTTATGACTTACGGAGCCTTAAATGGCTCAGGGTCGTAATAACTCCAAGGACCACTTCTCCGTCTATGAACCAGCCTGAACCCTATGGTCATTGTCTGAGGCCCTTTTTCATATGCCCTCTCCACTAGAGGTCTGGATAGTGGCATCACGAGAGTAGGCCTTTTCTCCAGTGGTTTCCTGTTGTGGAATGCTCTCCCCGAGGAGGCCTGCCTGGCACCTTCGTTAAATATCCTTAGGCGCCAAGCAAAAACATTCCTGTTCACCCAGTCCTGTGGCTGATTAAACAATCTATGGCCTTTTAAATGTATCAGGGGTGGTGGTTATTGTGTTGTTGTTGTTGGTTGTGTATTTAATAAATAAAGATAATAATCAGTTGAAGTATTTTACAAATCAGTTCACAGTTTTGAGGCGTTTCGAAACGGTACAGATAAAATACAAAATATACAAATTGTAGACTGGAGGTTATCCAGCCCTTCAGTAAGGGAATGAACAAGGGCATTGGATTTCCAAAGCCACAATGCTGGCATCCGTCTGTCTCAGGAAACAATGGAGGAGTGCACCTTTTGGGATGAGGTCAAGCTGCCAGAAGGCTGCAGTGCCTGCTGTGGCTGTAGAGCTCGATGCAGAAGAGACATGTTTTGTTGCAGCTGGGGCAGATGAAGGTGTCCAGTCCAGTCTGGTGCTTGTGGTAGTCTCAGCAGTGCCCACATCAGCAAAGTGAAGTTGCCAGGTATGGGACCAGAGGATCCCTTGGTAATTGCCCCAAACCACCCAATATCTAAGCCAGTATTGCCTGCTTTGACTGGTAGCATCTCCAAGGCCTCGTGCCCAGCACATCCAAGCGCTTCTTCCAAGATCCTCTAACTGGAGAAGTCAGGGAGTCACCTTAGGGCCTGGTGACTCAAAATGACAAGGTCTCTTTATTTTATCTTCCCAAGTGAATTTTTATTGATTTCCTTACATATTCTTTTCCAACAAATTGTAATAACACCATACATTCCCTTTGACTCTGCCGAGTCACGACCCCCCTCCCTCCCCACAGCTGGTATATTTATCCTCTTTCCATCACACAAATCATTCTCAAATTAGTACTATTATACATTGGAGGTATTATGTCAATCCTGCTAGTGTCTTGACCTCTTTACAATTCTTCTTTAAATATTCAATAAATTTACTCTGGGGGATGCGGGTGGCGCTGTGGGTAAAAGCCTCAGCGCCTAGGGCTTGCCGATCGAAAGGTCGGCGGTTCGAATCCCCGCGGCGGGGTGCGCTCCCGCTGCTCGGTCCCAGCACCTGCCAACCTAGCAGTTCGAAAGCACCCCCGGGTGCAAGTAGATAAATAGGTACCGCTTACCAGCGGGAAGGTAAACGGCGTTCCGTGTGCTGCGCTGGCTCGCCAGATGCAGCTTTGTCACGCTGGCCACGTGACCCGGAAGTGTCTCCGGACAGTGCTGGCCCCCAGCCTCTTGAGTGAGATGGGCGCACAAACCCCAGAGTCTGTCAAGACTGGCCCGTTCGGGCAGGGGTACCTTTACCTTTACCTTTAAATTTACTCCAGTTATTTTGGTATCTTTGATCTCCCTGGTCCTGGATCCTCCCTGACAGTTTGGCAAGCTCTGCATATTCTGTCAACTTCGCCTGCCACTCCTGTATAGTTGGTATATCTTGCACTTTCCATCTTTGGGCCAGAAGGGTCCTCGCGGCGGCTGTAGCATACATGAACAAATTTTGATCTTCTATTTTAATTTCTGTTCCTATTAAGCCTAATAGACACGCTTCCGGTCTTTTGGGGAAAGTATATCTAAATATTTTTTTGAGTTCATTATAAATTATAAGGTCTCTTTATTTTATCATGCCGGTATCCTGCCATTGCTCCGGAAGAGAGTGGCAAGTGGTGGTTCTGTGGTTCTTCTGCAGAACAACCTTCTGAGGTACTGTAGGCTAGGCTGGGAGTGAGTGAGTGATTGCCCAAGTCCACCCAGTAAGCTTCATGTGTGAGCTGAGATCCGAACTCGGTTCTACAGGGACCCAATGCAACAGTCCACAGCAGAGGTGCCCAAACTTTCTACTCCCAGGGTCCACTTGAGATGGCTGAAAATTACTGAGGCCCACCAGTCACAAAATGGCGGCAGATGGAGGCGGATTTTTGGCATAATTTTTGAATCTGTTCCACTTTGGCTTCAGGCCTAGTCATGATACGGAAACTGCTTTGGTTGCCCCTGTTGACATTTCTCAGAAGTTGATTCCAGTATTCTTCTGGAGTGTCTCAGGGAGGTGGGGTTTTAGGGCACTGTGATTCTGTTCCTATCTCTGGGGCTATTTCCAAAAAGTGGTCATGGCACCTTTCTGGTTAGTGCCATAGGAGTGTCTCACAGGGCTCCATCCTGTCCCCCAACTAGAAGAAGCCTCTTGGAGCTATTATCTATATACAGGTTACACCAAGCCTTATCTCTCTGTTGCATCTGAATCAGGAAAGGTGTTAGACCAGTGCTTGGGGGCAGGAATGGGATGTATGTCCTGCTTGGACTGGTAGCTATATTCCCCCACTGTCCCACAAAAGAGAACCTTAGAATTGTAGAGTTGGCAGAGACCCAAAAGGTCTACTCTAAACCCTTCAATGAATCACAGCCATAGAATCGCTGACACCGCCTTTAGGGTCTACAATAGCTCCCAGTATGTTTCCGAGCACAATTCAAGTCTTGGTGCTGACCTTGAAAGCTCTAAATGGCCTCAGCCCTGAAACCTGAAATAGCATCTCCACCCCCATCGTTCTGCCTGGATACCGAGGTCCTCCTTTGAGGGTATTCTGGCAGTTCCCTCACTGAGAGAAGTGAGATTACAGGGAACCAGGCAGAGGGTCTTCTCAGTGGTGGCACCCGCCCTGTGGAACTCCCTCCCACCAGATGTCAAGGAGATAAAGAGCTGCACAACTTTTACAAGATATCTGAAGGCAGCCCTGTGTAGGGAAGCTTCTTAATGCTTAATGTTTTATATGGTTTTATATATGTTGGAAGCTGTCCAGAGTGTCTGGGGAAACCCAGTCTAGATGGGCATAGTACTATTATTATTATTATAATTATTATTGTTACGGAAAATCCGGGTGCGTATTTACCCTGCCACCCAGCCAGTCGGACCAAGTCCGTGGATTCTAGCGGAAGAAAAGGAAGCTCAGCCGGACGCAGGAGCAAAATGCGAAGATCCAAGTTTATTGCGCAATAGGTTCAAAGCGAGATTGAACCCCGAGAATGGGGCGACATAAACTTTTAAAAGTTCCCTCCAAGTCCCATAACACAGTGCGCGAAAACGTCATGAATACATTATAGGAAGGTTGGGTTTCACAAGTTACATCATGAATATGCTTTACACGTCATGAATACATTATGAAAAGGTGGGATTACATTAATTAGCATTTTCGGATGAGGGAGGGGGGATATGCAGAGCGGGAAAGATACATAGATACACATTTATTGAGTACCGGTGGCGGCAAGACAATGGGTCAGAGATATGCATCGTCTGCCACCTGGTATTGCCCGGGGAAAGGGCTGGGCAGGACGATCTGACGGGATTAAAGAGTTCCTGTGTACGTGACTTGCCGTCTCGAGGATTATGGAGTCGTGCAGCATCATGGAGTCCTGGGGAAACTGAGTCGAATGACACTAAGAGCAAGAAAATTGGAGCTGTGGTTGATTTTATATGAATTTTAAAAGGTTCTGATAACTTTCAACCTGTTCCGTAGTCTAGATCAAAAGCGGAAACAGAATGTATCCATTCTTGCAGAAATGGATACATTGTAACAAGGGTTTGACAGTTTTACGAGGTCTGGAGTTTCGGTTCTATTGTTCTCGCCGTGGGGGGCCGTCAGCAGCTCGTCAGGAGGTTAAATGAGGCGTGCAAGAGCTCCCTGAGCTAGCTCCTGCAGGACGAATGCATGGCTGTGATTGGCCAAAGCGCGGCCATAGGAATAAGCGGAGAAGGGAAACACTCGGTCTACTCATTCTAAGTATGGAGCGCAGACAGGCATAGGAAAGGATAGGGAATATACATATATTCGAGCTTATTTCGCTCGGGAGAAGGTCTGGGAAAAGTGTGGTGCTTGTGTAACGGTGAAGGGGGTTTGAGGATGGGTGTGCGATGGCACCCTTGAGGTCATCGCCTCGGACAGCCAAGGAGAAGGGGGGAAATAGGTCCCCCCCCCTCAGTCCGTATCATTATTATTTTGATTGATTGATTGATTGATTGATTACTAACCACTAGGTTAAATTGCTAAAGGGCTGGGAGATGTGTGTGTGTGTGTGTGTGTGTGTAGACCAAATTACATTCTCTCACACACACACACCCATATAGTTGTGACTAATTTGGTTTTTAATTCTGTGGTTTACATTTTTCTGACTAGTCTGGGACCACGTGGTGAAGAGCGGGTAACAAAAACAACAATAATTAAGGCACCCAACTCGAGGTGAGGTTGGAGTGGGCCTTCTACCTCGTTTATTTATACATTATATGTTTCTAGGCCGCTGTTTCATAAAATAGTTCAAGAGTAAGAGGCCAGGCTAGACTGGTCCACCAGCCGGGCTCTTCGCCGACGTCCCACAGGGTTCCTGCAGAGTGGCCTCCTAAGGGTTAAAACGACCTCAGCTGGATTCCTAGAGAGGAAGGTAAAAGGCGAGGCGGTCAGTCCTCCAGAGCGAAGGCCCCTCCCACCCAACTCTCCTTCCTGCCGGGACTCCCCCCCCCCCCCGGGACGTGCCTTGGCCGCCCGCCCTCCCAAGCGCAGCGTCGGTGGCTCCTCGCGGGATCCGGTGAGCCCCCTTCCCCGCCCTAGAGGCTCCAGTTTTGTGGGTCTGAGTCTGCAGGGCTGAAAGGCGCATGGGGGGCGGGGACGACAAGAGGCAAGGCAGGAAAATACGACGGGAAGGGAAGGGAAGGGAGATGCCCAGGTGACAACTGTTTAAAAAGATGGGGGACACCTGGCTTGAGAGCAGTACATGTGAAAAGGATCTAGGAGTCTTGGTTGACCACAAACTTGACATGAGCCAACAGTGTGACGCGGCAGCTAAAAAAGCCAATGCAATTCTGGGCTGCATCAATAGGAGTATAGCATCTAGATCAAGGGAAGTAATAGTGCCACTGTATTCTGCTCTGGTCAGACCTCACCTGGAGTACTGTGTCCAGTTCTGGGCACCACAATTCAAGAAGGACACTGACAAACTGGAACGTGTCCAGAGGAGGGCAACCAAAATGGTCCAAGGCCTGGAAACGATGCCTTATGAGGAACGGCTAAGGGAGCTGGGCATGTTTAGCCTGGAGAAGAGGAGGTTAAGGGGTGATATGATAGCCATGTTCAAATATAGAAAAGGATGTCACATAGAGGAGGGAGAAAGGTTGTTTTCTGCTGCTCCGGAGAAGCGTACACGGAGCAATGGATCCAAACTACAAGAAAGAAGATTCCACCTAAACATTAGGAAGAACTTCCTGACAGTAAGAGCTGTTGGACAGTGGAATTTGCTGCCAAGGAGTGTGGTGGAGTCTCCTACTTTGGAGGTCTTTAAGCAGAGGCTTGACAACCATATGTCAGGAGTGCTCTGATGGTGTTTCCTGCTTGGCAGGGGGTTGGACTTGATGGCCCTTGTGGTCTCTTCCAACTCTATGATTCTATGAAAAAGGGAAGGGGTACCTATAGGAAGAGCAAAGCTATTTCAGCCCATGGCTGAAGATGCTTGTGCATCTTCCTGGGAGTTGGGTGTGTGCACTGCAGAAGCTCAATCAAGCTCATCGCAGGAAGCAGCTGGTTAGCAGAAAATAAATAATAATAATACAGTGGTACCTCGGGTTAAGTACTTAATTCGTTCCGGAGGTCCGTTCTTAACCTGAAACTGTTCTTAACCTGAAGCACCACTTTAGCTAATGGGGCCTCCCGCTGCCGCCAGAGCTCGATTTCTGTTCTCATCCTGAAGCAAAGTTCTTAACCTGAAGCACTATTTCTGGGTTAGCAGCGTCTGTAACCTGAAGCGTATGTAACCTGAAGTGTATGTAACCCGAGGTACCACTGTAATAATATTTATATGCCACCCATCTGACTGGGTTACCCCAGCCGCTCTGGGCAGCTTCCCACAAATTAAAACACAGCACAAATTGTCTTTACTAGCCCAACACCAATGCTTTATAGGTAAAGCTAAAGGTACCCCTGACCATTGGGTCCAGTCGCAGACGACTCTGGGATTGCGGCTCTCATCTCGTTCTATAGGCCAAGGGAGCTGGCATTTGCCCGCAGACAGCTTCTGGGTCATGTAGCGAACCAGAGCAGCGCACAGAAAAGCCGTTTACCTTCCCACCGGAGCGGTACCTATTTATCTACTTGCACTTTGATGTGCTTTCAAAGTGCTAGGTGGGCAGTCTTTACTAGCCCAACACCAATGCTTTATACACACTTATTTATTTACAAGATGTTACGAGCAGCTTTCCCTCTCTGAGCCCAGACGGTTTCTTTGTTTACGAAGCCCCTTGCTGCGCCAAAGTCCACAAGGCAAGAGTTCTCTTGCAAGTCTCTTGCAATGGAGTCCTGCAACTCTTCCTCAAAGGCGTCAGTTCCAATGCTTCTCTATGCTCTCTGCCCTTTCCCACTCTGAATGCTGTAACCTGAGCCCCTTACCTACCCAGCCTGACTGTGCCAGTTCTGTCCAGCAACACTGCCAAGGCAGTAACAAAGTGCCTTGCAGCTGCATCGTGGGGAATTAGCTCTTGAGTGGCTTTCCTTAACGTGCACGGGTTTCCTGCGTGTATGTTTTCTTCAGCTCCTCTTTTTATCTTCACAAGAGCCCCATGGGGTAGGCTACACTAATGTAGCGTATGTACATAACCAACAGTTTCTTGTCTGTGTCAGGGACTGGAGCGTCTTTCCTCTCCTCTGCAAAGCCAGGAGGCCCCTGATTCGTGGGGCTTGGAGGCTTTGAAGCAGGTGAGTTGATGCTTAGAAGTGAACTATCAACTGGACTTTGATTTCAAATAGGACACCCCACCACCGAAATAGAGAGAGAGAAAGAGAATTCATTAGTTACACAACCGCACAAGGTCACTTACAGACATGGAAACCCCTGAAGTGTAAAGGGGATCTTTTCACAATGGGCATTACTGAAAAATTGTGCCCTTTTAATCAAAGGCAGGAGAGAGAGGCTGATTCAAAGGAAGCAAACTGCTTTTATGAAGAGAATTGAAAACAGTACATTAAAAGTCAACAAACAGTTGCAGACATTTGGTTACAGGCTGAAAGTGGAGCCTGTAAACTCTAGCAGAGAACAGTCCTAGCCAGTGATACTTGAAATAAATTTAGGAGCGCAACTGGATAGAAATGTGGTGTGTTTTTCTCCACTGATGATACGGACAAAGAAAGGGAAAGAGAGAGAGGTGGACAAAACCCTGGTCCAGTTAGGAAAATATTGGGCCAGGGATATTGCAGTGAATAAGAGGAATAGAATATTCACATTGGAGAAGCAGTGTACTAGATCTCAGATACAGGGAAGCAATATGATTTTGTTTCCAGTAAACAATTGGAATATTTCTAAATGAATGTTAATATTTACAAGTAAATATTAAAGTAATCAACTAAGATTCATTCAGCAGAATGGCAGATTTAATTCAAAACTTTTGCTAGGTAAGAAATAAAACCAGCAGGAAACAATAAAACAACATTCATCCCGATAATATTAAAGTCCAACAACAAGAGATGACTAAAACCATTAAACCTACAAGCACAACTCAAAGGAAGGTCAGAGTGTTTTCTTTCTAAAAGGGTGCTGAAATATATTCTGTAGGTGTTGTGCTGAGAGTTGTGAAATGCCACGGGTTTTCTTTTGTAGTACCGTATTTTTTGCACCATAACACTCAGTTTTTTCCTCCTAAAAAGTAAGGGGAAATGTCTGTGCGTGTTATGGAGGGAATGCCTACGGGTGGCATGCCTACGGATTTTCCTCCTCTAAAAACTACGTGCGTGTTATGGTCGGGTGCGTGTTATAGAGCAAAAAATACGGTATACTGAAGCTTGCGCGGTAATAAATTTGATAACCTTTAGGATACCAAAATCATTATTTTGTGCTACCTTCGCATAGCAGCAAATTGGGCTGATCTAACTAAAGCCAAATGGTGGTCAGCTCCATGCCTCGAAAATTATGATTTGATACATGCCTTGAGGAGAACCTCAAAAGACTCTAAAGTAAACGAGGCTGGAGTACTTCTTTACCAAATGGCTATTCGCTTAAACCTAGCACCCCTGAATGGTTGCTGCCCTCCCGATATACCGGGGGAGTATACCCACCTAGGCATAAAATCAAATAGTGTACTAGATTACCTTTTAGCCTCGAGCGACTTGATGCCGAAAGCTCTCTCTTTTAAGATTGACAATATTCAGCTCAGTGACCACCTCCCACTTGCTGCTACGTTTGACCTAGACTGGCACGGGGACGAGTACAGTCATCCAACTCAATTAGACACTAACACAGAAAACCTGGTAGAGGGTATTAATACGACATTACGAGTGAAGGGTATAAAGTGGTCTGCAATGCAGGCTCAAAAATATTCTGAATTTTTTCAGCAGGAGATCATACAAACCTATTCAGCCCTTGACATAACCTCATATGAACACGACCAAACTATTAATTTATTTGCCAATCTGTTGAATGTCCTCACGTCATTCTTTACTGTCCCAACCCACCAGGCAAATCGGGCCCACTCCAAGACAGGTGCACTGTGGTTTAATCGTAATTGCAAACAAGCCAAACAACATCTTTGTGCTATTTATAATGATTACAAATCCTCAGGGGCAACTATGCTCCCCATGGAGTACTATCAGGCAAAATCAGCTTACAAATATGTGCAAAAAAAGGCCAAACACGAATGGCAACTGAACCGCTGGCATGCACTTATAGCTGCCTCAAATACCCGTAATTCCCGAAAATTCTGGCTGTTGGTTAACAGAAAATCTAAAAGATACCCCCTAACAGTTATCCCTGCCCCAGTCTGGGAATCCTTTCTAAGGAACTATTTTGCCTTACCAGACCTTAATATTAATACAATCGATGGATTCTATGAGCAGCTCCCTCTTTGGCCACCCACTAACCCAGAAGAAATCCACGGTCTCATTTCTAATCTCAAAGTTGGAAAAGCCCCCGGTCCTGATCTAGTCCCGGCGGAAGCTATTAAACTTCACGCAGACTGGTGGGCGAAAATCCTGGCCGTTACTTTTGATGCCGTAAACAACAGTGGGAAGGTTCCAAGAATATGGAAGGATGCGATTATTATTCCAATTCATAAAAAGGGCTCGACAGATGATCCGGGAAATTACAGGAATATCAGCTTATTGTCAATAATTGGGAAAATATATGCACGGTTCTTGTTAACTAAGCTTACTAAGTGGGCCGAAGAGAACAACCTGATTGGGCCTGAACAGGCTGGTTTTAGATCGAATCAGTCAGCGGTCGATCATGTCTTAGTTTTATACCACCTTGCCCGAAAATATTCCGCCCCAAATAGAGGCCAACTTTGTGCGGCCTTTATTGATTTAAAGGCTGCTTTTGACAGCATCCCCAGAGGACTACTTTGGGGAAAATTAGCACGATGGGGAATAGACAAAAGACTTTTGTGGCTAATAACTAAACTGCATGACGGATCGGCCGCTAGGGTGAGAATCACTCCGGCAGGCGACCTCTCAAATCCAGTAACCATCAATAGAGGTGTTCGTCAAGGATGTATCCTTGCTCCGACCCTTTTTAATCTATTTATAAGCGATATGAGGGCGCCTCTGATAGATTCTCAAGAGACGATCCACGCCCCCCGTCTTGCCCAATATCGTTGCCCCCTTCTACTCTACGCAGACGACGCAGTGATCCTATCTTTTTCCAGAGTTGGCCTTAGGAGGGCCTTAAAAATTTTTGATGCTTACTGCAAATCAAATTTTCTTACAATTAATCACGCAAAGTCCAAAGTCCTAATTTTCACCAAGAGTCGAAAAACCTATAATTGGAGAATAGATGGGAAAGCCATAGACCAAGTTTTTAAATTTCAATACTTGGGTGTCCTCCTCCAACACAACATGGGCTGGAAGGTCCATCTTGCATATGTATTAAATAGAGCTAAAGCCCTTTCCTTTGCGCTACTGCGTTTTTTTTTCTTTTCAGATGGGGCTTTCCATATTCCATCAGTGTTAAAAGTTTTCAAGGCAAAGGTGATTGCAACAATAGCATATGCAATCCCAATATGGGGGTCCTTTGTTAATCTAACCCAGTTGGAGGTAATCCAAAACCAACTGCTAAGAAGGTTGCTAAAACTACCCAAGTGTGTAGGCAATACAGCTATACGACTCGAACTAAATGTGACATCTCTAGAAACCACACTATGGAAATGCATCCTCTGTTACTGGTTGGCATTATGGCATAAACTCCCATATCTCCACTTGATACAGTGTCTCTGGAGAGATGACTTCCCTAGCCCTTGGGCAAAAATAATACATGGGAAACTTGTGTCCTTAGGACTATCTCCATCTGAACTACTAAAATTGGATTTAATTTCTGCCAAGAGAATTATAACTCACAGATTAGAGGAGATCGATTTACAATTTAATATTGCGACAGGTGGTGGCACCTGTTCGCCGATAAACCTTGGCTTAACACCACCAACGAAACTCCCAGCTTATTTAACTACCTTATCTGTGGTGATGCACAGGTATGCCTTTATAAAGGCTAGATTCAATGTTTTCCCATCAAATGTGTTGGGTAACAGACTCTCCAACGGACAGATCTCACTCCTCTGTGACTGTAAAAGTGGATCTATAGAATCGTTATACCATATAATCTTCTGTTGTCCATTACATTCGGCTCCACGGTCCAAGTTTCTAGCCCCATATTTATCGAGAATTGCTGACAGACCTCAGGAAGCCCAAATAATATACTTATTAAACGACGAAGACTCAAGTAGATCCCTTGCAGTCGCTAGATACCTGATTAATGTCTTATTTCATAAGAGGAGAAATGGATCACTGTATGACTCTGACAGCTTAGCCAAACTTAAGAACCATCAATAAGTGCCAGAACTAAGACGCATATCCCCGAAATATTTGAATTACGGTTGACACAGAGGGACCTTATTGTATATAGTGTTTACTTAATTGAAGTTAAATTGGTTTTATATGGGTGTTTTAACTTGGAATTGTTTTAAATTGTTTGTTTATGGATAAATCTTGTTGTATTGTTTTAGATATGGGCCAATGGCCGTAATAAATCAAATCAATCATTTTGTGCTACCTTACTTCATGTGTTCCTTCCTGGAGGAAGGAGGGTCCCTCAGCTCCTTAATCCAACCTTGTATCTCCGCTTTTCAGGAGTCTGTAGCCCAGTTGGAGGCATCCTTGGAACAGTGAGAAAGATGGAAGACCAAGACTCAGTCGGCCTGGATGGGGAGAAGACCCTCAGCTCAGATGTACGGCGCCAGCAATTCAGAAAGTTCTGCTATCATGAGGCCAAGGGACCAAGAGAGGTTTGCAGCCAACTCCACCACCTTTGCCATGAGTGGCTGAAGCCAGAGAGATGCACAAAGACTCAGATCCTGGACCTGGTGATCCTGGAGCAATTCCTGACCGTCCTTCCCTCAGAGATGGAGAGCTGGGTCAGGGAATGTGGAGCGGAGACCAGTTCCCAGGCGGTGGCCCTGGCCGAAGGTTTCCTCCTGAGTTGGGCAGAGAACAAGAAGCAGGCAGAGCAGCAGGTGAGAGAGGGTTTCATCCTGGTGCTTCCAAAGGGCCCAGAATGTGAATCAATCACTTCCTGGAAATCATCAGCGGAGGAATGTCCCAAACTCCTCTTGACATTTTGCCCTTTTCTCTGGTTTTCTGCCCATTCACTGTCTTCAATATCTTCATTGTTGTTTCAGGTAAAGGGTCTCCTTGCAAAGGTGGCAGCTAATTTCACTGAGAGAGAAAGTTCTTCACTGGATGTGAAAGAGTGCTTCCTGCTAAGGAGAAACGTTCTGGAGAGCAGTGGAGGTGCTGCATTACTCAGTAAGAATGAACCTGAACTTCCTGAAATGTATGGGATCTTCTTACATTCTCCCGAAACTTTCAGGGGAAGATGCTTCCCCCCATCATTTTCCAAAGATTAAAAACGAGTAGGTTTCAGTGTTTGAGGCCTCAAGCCATGAGAACAAATTAATAATAATAATATTTAAATTGTATCCTTCCCATTTGGCTGGGTTTCCCCAGCCACTCTGGGCAGCTTGCAACATATAAAACACAGCCAAACATCAAACATTAAAAAACAAGATATCCTATGCCAGCAACAAACAAATCAATAAATCAATAAAACCAATAATAATCACAATAACAATAATAAACAGTTTACAGTTATACCCAAATTAAAGTAACTGCCAACCTCAACTAAACATTTAACCAACACCAACCCAACAAAAATAAAACAGAGGAACCCAAATTAGAACTGTTTAAAACATACAAAAACATTTTAGCCAGTTGCCCAAGAGTTGTTCCAGCAATGTCCCTCCAGCCTCCCAGGAGCCTTTTAGCTGTTCAGGGTGAGTGTGGGCCCCGTCCCCTAGGCCAGGTGGAAATGGGCCTTGCATTTTCTGATATAATGTTATATAATGTTAAGATAGCCGATGTTAATGTTAATTATATAATGTCAAGGTAGATAATAAAATATGTACAGTGGATGAGACATTTTGTAAAGTCAGTGTGTCCTACCCTGATACATGTCACTTAGCCCCTGAGACAAGCGCGTGCTACTTCCTTCCCACCATCTTTGTCTCTCAGGTGAAGAAATACTGGTGGCAAGACCTGCTCAGACGTCTCCTGTTCGCAACAGACAGGAAGCAGTTGCTGTGGCACCAGATCAGGTAGGGGGAAGGGTCATTGTGGGGAGTGACGTTAGGGGGCAGCCTGGGTTCCTCTGTCTTCTGCTCACCTCTGTAGGCCAATGTAAACTTCTCTCTTTGAGTTTGTCAAACTGCCCGCTAGGGAGGCTGTGGGTGCCACTCAAGAAAGTTTAGGTTCTGCAGGATAATACTCAAGTCATCTTACTTTGAGGCGTATTCTGGATTTTGCTGGTAAATAACATAAAGATAAGGGACACGGGTGGCGCTGTGGGTTAAACCACAGAGCCTGGGACTTGCCGATCAGAAGGTTGACGGTTCGAATCCCCGCGATGGGGTGAGCTCCCGTTGCTCGGTCCCTGCTCCTGCCAACCTAGCAGTTCGAAAGCACATCAAAGTGCAAGTAGATAAATAGGTACCACTCTGGCGGGAAGGTAAACGGCGTTTCCGTGCGCTGCTCTGGTTCGCCAGAAGCAGCTTAGTCATGCTGGCCACATGACCCGGAAAAACTGTCTGCGGACAGACGTCGGCTCCCTCGGCAAATTAAGCGAGATGAGCGCCGCAACCCCAGAGTCGGTCATGACTGGATCTAATGGTCAGGGGTCCCTTTACCTTTACTTTTAACATAAAGATTACCTACAACAAGGCAACTATTTCCTTTTCTCTCAGGGTCCCGTGTTGTTTGAGGAGGTTGCTGTGGATTTCACAGAGGAGGAGTGGGCTCTGCTGGATGCTGACCAAAGGGCACTGCATAAAATAGTCATGGAGGAGAATTGTAGGAATGCTTTCTCTCTTGGTAAGGTTCTTTGTTTTCAGAGTTGATGACAATAGCATTTAGAGCTATAATGGGCCTGTTTGCACATTTTCTCTGTTTTAGCACCTCCGTTCCCTTTTGTCCAGTCTAGAAGGTTTTCTCTATTTTTGACTGTTTAATTTCCATTTAACAAAAAACCACAAGGAGGCAAAATGGTAAAATGGCAACAAAATGTATATAACAGTAAGCTGTAAGAAACATCAAGAGTTGCAATGAGTTCAAATAGAGATAGAAGCCATTGCAGAAGGAAGACACCTGCCATAGCCTACCTAACACCACCTAACCTAGTTTTGTCTGCTGTGGCGCAGAATCTCTCCAGTGTGTGAAGCTCAGATCATTGACGGGCTTCTTCCAAGATCCTTTAACTGTAGAATTCAATGATTGAACTACAGTCGTACCTCGGAAGTCGTACACAATCCATTCCAGAAGTCCATTCGTCTTCTAAAACATTCGGAAAGCAAAGCACGTCTTCTGATTGGTTGCAGGAAGCTCCTACAGCCAATCGGAAGCCCCCTCAAATGTTCAGGTTCCAAAAGAATGTTCGAAAACCAGAACACTTCCTGTTTTTGATCGTTTGGGAGCTTGAACGTTCGACTCCCAAGGTGTTCGGGAGCCAAGGTACGACTGTAATGAGCTTCTGCCAAAAGTGAATACACGTGATTATTCCATGGTTTGCCCATTCCATAACCCTGTGAGTTAGCCTAGTCTGAGAGAGAGTGGCTGCTTGAGATCCCACAGGGAGCTTCATGTCTGAGCTGACAATTTTGTTCCGGTCTCCATGGATCCAATAGAATAGAGTATAGAACCCTGGCTGGCAGTTACGGTGTTAAAAGTGGCAGATAAATGGATGATAAGACCTGCTTTGCAGCTAAGATCTTTCCATTCCTCCATTATCACAAGCTTTATGTGTCACCGCCAGTTAGTTTTGGAACTCCATTTGTACCTCAGGTTCTGAAGTTTCCTCTCTTCTTTGTGGCAGGACATGAATGGAAAACCAAAAATGAGGGAGAACCACATGGGGTGTTTGCAGAATGGGACACATGTATACAGAGAGAATCTCAGAGAAGGAAACCTGAAGGGGAAGAAAAGGGGAGGAATAAGTTCCCTTCTTCTCATGGCAGTGTGAGCCAACAAATCCCAGTCCAAGAAAATACGCAAAAGAGAAAAGAAGCAAGTGCGCGCTTTGTATATTGGAGAAGTTTCCCTTCTAAATCAAGACTGAAAACTCATTACAAAATCCACACAGATGAAAAGCAATTTAAATGCCTGGAATGTGGAAAGAGATTTTCACGAAAGACACATCTCTCTATTCACCAAAGAGTTCACACAGGGCAGAAACTGTTCAAATGCTTGCAGATTGGAAAGAGATTCCGCCAGAAGACTGCTCGTCAAAGAACTCACACAGGGGAGAAAGCATATAAATGCTTAGTGTGCGGAAAGAGCTTTCACCAAAATTATGTCCTTTTTATTCATCAGAGGATCCATACAGGGGAGAAACCTTTTAAGTGCTTAGCCTGTGGAAAGAGCTTCTGTCAGAAGATACACCTCACTACTCATCAAAGAACCCACACTGGAGAGAAACCATATAACTGCTTGGAGTGTGGAAAGAGCTTCACTCGGAAGACGAATCTCACGTCACATCAAAGAATTCACACAGGGGAGAAGCCATATAAATGCTTGGAGTGTGGAACAAGCTTTCGTAACACTTCTACCCTTGTTAATCATCACAGGATCCATACAGGGGAGAAAGCGTTTAAATGCTTGGACTGTGGAAAGAGCTTCCGTCAGAAGAAAAATCTTTCTGCTCATCAAAGACTTTACACCGGGCAGAAAGCATATAAATGCTCAGAGTGTGGAAAGAGCTTTCATCGAAATTCTGCCCTTGTTACCCATCAGAAGATCCATGTAGGGGAGAAATTGTTCAGATGCTTGGAGTGTGGAAGCAGCTTCTTAAGGAAGACACATCTCACTACTCATCAGAGAATTCACACTGGGGAGAAACCGCATACATGCTTGGAGTGTGGAAAGAGCTTTTCACAGAAGATCCATCTCACCACTCACCAAATAATTCACACTGGGGAGAAACCGTATAAATGCTTGCAGTGCGGGAGGAGCTTCACTCGCAAGTCAAATCTCACTTCCCATCAAATAATTCACACACGGGAGAAGCCTTTTAAATGACTGGAGTTTGGAAAGTGTAGAAGCAGCCTGAATATGGAATGTGAGTCTGAGACAGCTGAACTCCGCTTTCAGATTAGAGCTGAACTGGCAAGGAATGGGGGATGGGGCATGGCTTGAGTAGAGTCCTGAGGGCAGAAGTGGTCCTACTTCAGGTGTCAGAAGCCCTCCCCCCCCCCAGTTTGAACACCCAAGGCTGCCCCACTTGCCCTGCCGCTTCTGCCAGCGGTGTAAAGCACCGTCACTTGTGGCGTTGATTTTGAGCTCTCACCCCAAAATGGCACAATCCTATCTGCAATCAGC
The DNA here is from genome assembly GCF_965113315.1 of Podarcis vaucheri. Lineage (NCBI taxonomy): Eukaryota > Metazoa > Chordata > Lepidosauria > Squamata > Lacertidae > Podarcis > Podarcis vaucheri. The sequence continues at coordinate 127,653,992 of NC_138760.1, read as the reverse complement.
ACCAGTGGCAGTGATGCTTCTCTGCCAACATCAGAAGAAATAATAATAATAATAATAATAATAATAATAATAATAATAATAATAATATATTATTATTTATACCCCACCCATCTGGCTGGGTTTTCCCAACCACTCTGGGCGACTCCCAACAGAATATTAAAAACAGGATAAAACATCAAAAATTAAAAACTTGCGGTATGACAAGGTAAAAGCTCATAAAGCGTTGCTAAGAACCATATTGTCAGGAAGACACTGTTCAATGTCTGGACAAGATATAAAGATTTATTAGAAAGTAAGACCCCAAGGTGGTTGTCACCAATGGAAGCCAAGGCTCAGAAAAGACTCAATATGGAGGCCAATTGGCCAAAATATTGGCAGATAGTAGAAAAGGATGGAGACACTTGGAGATTGCAGAGTTTTGAGAAACTAAAGGACAAAGTGCGAGATTGGTTACATTATGGTCAGATTAGGGGGCCTATAAGGCGGACAAAAAAATAGGCTTCCAGGTGGAAAAATCGAAACTAGAAACAGAACTGTTAGAAACAAAAACTAAGGTACTTTCAAGAATGTACAACTTGCTGTTAAAATGGAATACTCAGGACGAAACGGTTAAATCAGCAATGATAAAATGGGTGAAAGATATTGGCTATAATATTATGTTTGCTGACTGGGAACGGTTATGGACCACCAGTGTGAAATTTACGGCATGTAATGCCCTGGAAGAAAATATTATGAAAATGATATACAGGTGGTACATGACCCCAGTCAAAAATATACCATTTGCCAGACAGTAAGTGATGGAAATGTAAAGAAACTGAGGGAACATTCTTTCACCTTTGGTGGACATGCCCAAAGATTAAGGCTTTCTGGGAAATGATCTATAATGAACTGAAAAAGGTACTTAAATATACCTTCCCTAAGAAACCAGAGGCCTTTCTCTTGGGCATTGTTGGCCAAATGGTGTTAAAGAAAGACAGAACTTTCTTTATGTATGCAGTAACAGCAGCAAGGATTCTCATCGCAAAATATTGGAAGACACAAGATTTGCCCACCTTGGAAGAATGGCAGATGCAACTGATAGACTACATGGAACTGGCAGAAATGACTGGCAGAATCCGAGACCTGGGAGAAGAGATAGTGGAAGAGGACTGGAAGAAATTTAAGGACTATTTGCAAAAGTATTGTAAATTGTATGAATGTTAGAACGATGCAGGATATAAAGATAATATGGCACTAGTGACATATCTGAAAGGAGTATGAAAATAATTGATTTATAAGAACAAAGGCGAAATTTGAATAATATTATGCCAAGCTTAAATATTTGATAACAAAGGGAAAAATTGGAGACATAATAGTTGAAACGTATAATTTAAAGTAAGTTCTGAGAGAAGGTGAAGTATTGCTGAATAAGATCTTGTAAATGGGAACACAGAAAAGGGAGATGTGAGGGAGTCAGAAAAGAGGGTTATGGAAATTTTATTCATGAAACTGAACTATTTTTCATGTCTTGTTATGATTTTTTGTCCTCTGTCTTTTTTTTGTATATCTTTTTTTCGTTTCTTTTTTCTTTTTTTCTTTACTGATTGACAGTGATGGTGTTTTTTTTCTTTTTTGGGTTGTGTATGTGAATGTTGTTTTATTGTTTAAATTCTTAATAAATATTTTATAAAAAAATATTTTTAAAACTTGCGGGCGCCACCACCAAGAAGGCCCTCTGCCTGGTAGTATATCCTGTTTCTTAGGAAATGCTGTTTTCATGTGTTTCCCCCCAAATCTGCTTCGGCTGAACATACTCCTAGAAGGATTTTAACTAGTCCGGACAGGAAGAAGCTGAACAGAATTAGAATCCAGTCTCCACCCGCTCCCTGGTACCACTCCCAGAAAGCCTGCTTTAAGAAACATACATTGGCTTCCTCTTTTAAAAGTGTGACAACACTGGTAAAAAGGATTGTGTGATTTCCTCTGGGTTGCCAGGTCAAATGGAATTAGGACCCACCTTGGGCAAAAAAAATGAGAGGCACAAATACAAGATGGGTGACACCTGGCTTGAGAGCAGTACATGTGAAAAGGATCTAGGAGTCTTGGTTGACCACAAACTTGACATGAGCCAACAGTGTGACGCGGCAGCTAAAAAAGCCAATGCAATTCTGGGATGCATCAATAGGAGTATAGCATCTAGATCAAGGGAAGTAATAGTGCCACTGTATTCTGCTCTGGTCAGACCTCACCTGGAGTACTGTGTCCAGTTCTGGGCACCACAATTCAAGAAGGACACTGACAAACTGGAACGTGTCCAGAGGAGGGCAACCAAAATGGTCAAAGACCTGGAAACGATGCCTTATGAGGAACGGCTAAGGGAGCTGGGCATGTTTAGCCTGGAGAAGAGGAGGTTAAGGGGTGATATGATAGCCATGTTCAAATATATAAAAGGATGTCACATAGAGGAGGGAGAAAGGTTGTTTTCTGCTGCTCCAGAGAAGCGGACACGGAGCAATGGATCCAAACTACAAGAAAGAAGATTCCACCTAAACATTAGGAAGAACTTCCTGACAGTAAGAGCTGTTCGACAGTGGAATTTGCTGCCAAGGAGTGTGGTGGAGTCTCCTACTTTGGAGGTCTTTAAGCAGAGGCTTGACAACCATATGTCAGGAGTGCTCTGATGGTGTTTCCTGCTTGGCAGGGGGTTGGACTCGATGGCCCTTGTGGTCACTTCCAACTCTATGATTCTATGATTCTAAGTCCTCCCCTGTCTGGCTCTGCCATATCACACGGGTATATCTGAATTATGTGGCATAGTCAAGTGAACCAGAGATGCTCTACGTCCACATCAAAACTCGCCCATCCTGGTGGGTCTTAGGTTAGGGCTGCACCCTGAGCTACTAATTCTCGGCCTAGTCTACCTCACAGGGCTGTTGTAAATATTAAAAAGGCACAGGGAATACAATGTACACAACCTTGACCTCCTGGGAGAAAAGCGAAATAGAACGATACAAAAACTCTAAATGTGCACTTTCAGGCACAGAGAAAACATTTAGTCCAGCCTGATAAATAAAAGAACTATCCTTGTGTTAAAGTTCAGTCATGGGGCAGGAGTGTGTGTGCCCTATTGTAATATGCATATTTCCTTGATAGCTGTTTGGTTAATTGATTTTATTTCTCACCAATATTGTTTTCCATCTATAAATTGTTCTCTGGTATGTCACTCATACATTCCTTATATTTCAGCTGTTGCTGAGCTTGCATATTTTCACCAGTTTTGAGCTTTGATATAAATAAATCTGTCCAATTTCTTTTATTGTTGTCCAGACTCTGCTTCTCTTTCCTTGCTGTTTTTTTCTTTGAAAAAAAGATTTTATGCAGAAACAAGGCAAATGTAAAAAGCACTAATAGTCAAACTACAAAAATAGAGACTGCGGAGCTTTCCAGCGTTCCGCAGGTGTCTCTGGTGTCTGAACACGAACATGAAATTTATTACGGTCAGAGACCAGCTTGAGAAATGCAAATGGAACTACAGTCCCAGCAGCAAAACAAACATTTAAAACAATATACAACAATGGATTTTAAGTTTTAAAGTGTGATAGACATATAAACACATAAAAACTTTAAAATAGACTACCTTAGAGAAAAGACTCAAAGTCACCCGTGGATCCGGGTTTGGGAATTTTCTTAACTCTGGTGTCTGTATTGTCAGTGGGTCTTGTGTCCATCTTAGAAATCTATGCCACCAGATGGCAAAAATCGCCTTCACGGTTACAACTTGTGACTAAACCATCTTCTGCCACTCACTCGTTTAGGCTGCCCGCTTTCTTGGATTTCCAGTTTTCTGGAATGACCAAGTCAGGCATACTCTTTTTTTTACTTCAACGCTTCTCTTCCAAGACCTCTGTGTGTGTGTGTGTTGTTTGTGTGTGTGGCTCCCCCTAAATCAAGTAAATAAATAAAAATGCTAACTAGAAGTAGAAATTGTGGAAAGATTTTGAGAGTTTTTTTCTGAGCACTTGGGGGTCAAAAGAAAATAATTTAAAACAACTGATGGCCATCTGTCAGGGATGCTTTAATTGAGATTCCTGCATTGCATGGCATTGGACTAGATGACCCCCGGGGTCCCTTCCAACTCCACAATTCTATGAACTGTGGTTGAGATGTTTCTTTCTGAATCTGCTAGACCTAGGAAGATTAACAGGTGGGCTTCCTGCTCTCACCCCCAACATAAATCCTGGCTATGCCCACATTAGTTTGCACCATTTATAAATGGTGGTTTCAAAGATCACCAGTGTTGAAGCAATGATTCTTCAACATCAACTTTGTTGGACTGATCATAATGTGTAGATGCCTGATTATCATCTTCCAAAGCAACTACTGTATTCTGAACTTAAAAATTGAAAGCGCAATGCTGGTGGTCAACGAGAGGTTTAAAGACTGTCTCAAGGCAAATCTCTTAAAAATGTAGTTATAAACACTGACAACTGGGAAACACTGGCCTGCGAGCTTCTTCCAGTACACTGATAGTAGTTCGCCTGTCCTCCCAAGTGATGTGTAAGGTTTTTCAGAGACAGTGTTGATGGAATCTTTCGAGAAGTTGGAGATGGTGTTTGTAAGTGGTCCATGGTTCACAAGCATACAGTAAGGTTGGTAGTACAATGGCTTTGTAAACAAGCATTTTGGTTTCCCTGTGAATGTCCTGGTCCTCAAACACTCTGCACTTCATTCGGGAGAAAACCGCACATTTATGTAAACACATTTATGAAACACATTTATGTAACAGGTGTTAACGGAAAAATCCGAGGGCTCCCTTGGACAAAAACAAAGACACCAACCAGGATAACTTGGAGCAAAACAGCAGCCTGTAGGCTTGGCCTTTATTGAACTGTTGCAACAGGGTGCTCCCCTCACTTGCAGGTGAGAGGAAGGACCCACAAAAATGGTGTGCAAGACCTTATAAAGACTTTTGAAATTACCACCCTATAGATCAAGACCACCCCCGGAAACATACATCACAGAAAGGAGGGGTTGAGGGAGGAGTTGTGGTGGTAACCTGAGTGTCCTGTCACCTGGCTGGTTCCCCCTTTCCCCCTCCCCATGAGTACTTTCCAGGTGACAGAGGGGAGTTTGCAGTTTCCTGCCCCCAGAGGGAAGAGCTGATTATTGTCCTTTGTTCCAGTCCATGCTGAATCCACTCGCATATGCAAGTTCTTTGTGATCTTGATGGTCTTCTGTCTAGGACCATCAGGGTCGGCATAGCAACTGGGCAGGGCTCCTGTGGATGTGCTGGTATGCTCAAGGGATTATGGCTGCCCTGTATCAAACCTTCCCCATTTTGTAGTCTTTCCTTCATGGAGTAAAATAAAAGTGGAACAGTGCAAATCCAATGTATGCTTGATTTTCTATGAATTTATAACAGAAGTGTAGCGTATGTAGTGTGTGAGTGTGTGTGACGTTTGTACAAACTGAATGATTTTGGGGGAGGGGGGTTTCCTGCGACACAGGCAAACCTGTTTAGGGAAGTTTTTAATGTCTGATGTTCTGTTGTGCTGTTGGGAGCTGCCCAGAGTGGCTGGGGAAACCTGGCCAGATGGGCAGGGTATAAGCAATAAAGTAGTAGTAGTAGTAGTATCTCAGACGGACTAGAATCATAGAATCATAGAACCATAGAGTTGGAAGAGACCACAAGGGCCATCGAGTCCAACCCCCTGCCAAGCAGGAAACACCATCAGAGCACTCCTGACATATGGTTGTCAAGCCTCTGCTTAAAGACCTCCAAAGAAGAAGACTCCACCACACTCCTTGGCAGCAAATTCCACTGTCGAACAGCTCTTACTGTCAGGAAGTTCTTCCTAATGTTTAGGTGGAATCTTCTTTCTTGTAGTTTGGATCCATTGCTCCGTGTCCGCTTCTCTGGAGCAGCAGAAAACAACCTTTCTCCCTCCTCTATGTGACATCCTTTTATATATTTGAACATGGCTATCATATCACCCCTTAACCTCCTCTTCTCCAGGCTAAACATGCCCAGCTCCCTTAGCCATTCCTCATAAGGCATCGTTTCCAGGTCTTTGACCATTTTGGTTGCCCTCCTCTGGACACGTTCCAGTTTGTCAGTGTCCTTCTTGAATTGTGGTGCCCAGAACTGGACACAGTACTCCAGGTGAGGTCTGACCAGAGCAGAATACAGTGGCACTATTACTTCCCTTGATCTAGGTGCTATACTCCTATTGATGCATCCCAGAATTGCATTGGCTTTTTTAGCTGCCGTGTCACACTGTTGGCTCATGTCAAGTTTGTGGTCAACCAAGACTCCTAGATCCTTTTCACATGTACTGCTCTCAAGCCAGGTGTCTAATATCTGAGACCTCCAGGTATAGGGCAGTATATAAATTCAATAAATAATATTGACAGAATAAAAAAATTCCTTCCAGTAGCACCTTAAAGACCAACTAAGTTAGTTCTTGGTATGAGCTTTCGTGTGCATGCACACGCACATGAAAGCTCATACCAAGAACTAACTTAGTTGGTCTTTAAGGTGCTACTGGAAGGAATTTTTTTATTTTGACTATGGCAGACCAACACTGCTACCTATCTGTAATATTGACAGACTGACTCTTACGGCGGACAGCAGCATAAGCCAACAATTTACCTGCTGCTCTTAAGTGAAAAAATCTGGAGGGGGGAAAACTGCCTCTGGCACATGACATCCCAGGATCGCATTCTGCAGCATGAAGCCTTTGCATGGTGTTTTGGACGCACCAGTCTCACAGAGAGGAGGCTCCCTGCCTAATACCAATCCCTTGGAGGAGGATGCCTGGCGGGGAGATTCCTAGAGAGGACGCGAGGAGGAGGAGGAAGAGGCGGGGCTCGGGTGTCTCCAGAGCAACTCGCGAAGCCTCGCAGCCGCTTCCTGCCCCGCCTTCTCGAGTGGGGGGGGGCGGGGCGGGCTCTGGCAAGGGCTGCCCCCGGGTGTTTTCCTCCTGGTCGGCTCGGGAGAGCTTTGGGGTGATTCCTGGGAAAGTGAGGGAGGGAGAGATCCGGTCAGCAACTGGAAGAAAGGAGGGTTTGGGTGTGCTTCACATTGGGAAGGTGGAAAGTCTCATCTGCTGGGCTCTTGCCTGTCCTCTGGTGTATTTCTGCACATTTCTGCATTTTAACCTGTATTTTAAATTGGTTCCCCCCCCCCCAATTATGTTTTTACTGTAATTTTACTGTCGTTAGCCGCCCTGAGCCCGGCTCTGGCCGGGGTATAAATAATATTTTTATTTATTTATTTATTATTATTATTATTATTACTGAGCAGTGGCGTAGCGTGGGTTGTCAGCACCCGGGGCAAGGCAAGTAATTTGCGCCCCCTAACCCGTGGATTTGCGCCCCCTAACCCATGGATTTGCGCCCCCTAACCCATGGATTTGCGCCCCCTAACCCGTGGATTTGCGCCCCCTAACCCGTGGATTTGCGCCCCCTAACCCGTGGATTTGCGCCCCCTAACCCATGGATTTGCGCCCCCTAACCCGTGGATTTGCGCCCCCTAACCCGTGGATTTGCGCCCCCTAACCCTAACCCCCAGATGTTGCGCCCGGTGCGGCTGGGCCCCCCCCCGCACCCCCCACGCTACGCCACTGTTACTGAGCCCTGTCCAGAGGAAAGAGATTCACAGGATCGTAGAATTGGAAGGGACCCCGAGGATCGTCTGGTCCAAGGTAGGAATATGCAGCTGTCCCAAAGGGAGATGGAACATGCAACCTTGGCATTACGTCTTAGCACCATGCTCTAACCGACGGAGCTATCCAGGCTGACTTCTTAGAGAGTCGGTGCGAAACTTTGACTGGGATGAGGTGGGAGAAGAAAGCAGGAGGGGGGAAATATATCTCCGCCCAGAGGAGTGGAACCTCCATGTGTTGAGAATGAATACCAGATAGCAAGCACTGCAGAGAAATGTTCTGTCTTTGCATGAAACAAATATATAACAACAACAAGTAATTTTATTGTTTATATCCCAACCATCTGGCTGGGTTTCCCCAACCACTCTGGGCAGCTTACAGTATATATAAAAACATAATAAAAACATCAAGCGTTAAAAACTTCCCCACACAGGACTGCCCCCAGATGTGTTCTAATAGTTGTATAATTCTAGAAATGTACATTTATTGCACAAGTGAGTTTGAAAGTTAATCAGTTGCCATTTCGTTAGTTCAGTGGCTGCTTTTCTTTTTAAAATATTTTTTAAAAAGATTTCATAATTTACAAAAAATACATGTATTGTCTCTTTTTTCAAGTTGCGTTTTCTACAGATCAGTTTCATTTGCTGTGAGGCATTAGTGTTGTGTACAATGTTAGGGTAGGAAGAAAGGGGGGAAAGAGGGGGAGGGGCATGGTGAGTGGGGTCGGTGGTCGGGTGTCAATGCTTCAGTTCTTGTGTGGGGTTTTGTGTCAGCGTCGTGGCTGCTTTTCTTTAAACTAAGCTTCATGACAGTTGACAGTTGACCAAGGTTGCCAGTTTGATCCCTGTACAGGACAGCTGCATATTCCTGCATTGCAGTGAGTTGGACAAGATAATCCTCAGGGTCCCTTCCAACTCTGTAATTCTATGATTGTATAAAGCTGTATCACCTCCAGCGCCAGGGACTGAATGCCTCTAGATACCGGTTGCTTTTGTGCTCATGTGCTTCTTGCAGGCTTCCCATTGGAGAGAGCCAGTGTGGTGTAGTGGTTAAGAGCAGTAGACTCGTAATCTGGTGAACCGGGTTCGTGTCTCCGCTCCTCCACCTGCAGCTGCTGGGTGACCTTGGGCCAGTCACACTTCTCTGAAGTCTCTCAGCCCCACTCACCTCACGGAGTGTTTGTTGTGGGGGAGGAAGGGAAAGGAGAATGTTAGCCGCTTTGAGACTCCTGAAGGGGAGTGAAAGGCGGGATATCAAATCCAAACTACTACTACTCCTCCTCTTCTTCTTCTTCTTCTTCTTCTTCTTCTTCTTCTTCTTCAGATATTAGGTGACCATCTGTCATGTATGATCAAGCTGAACACACACAGGTGTGTGTGAGAGAGGTTGCGAGGGTGGAGTGGGGGGGGGGAGAATGAGAAAGAAATTCAGAGGGACAGACAAGCGCTCCAAGTCCCTTTATCACTCTTAAGGACTGCCAGGGCTCAAGGCTACAGAAAGTCCAATGGATGTACAGTAAATACAGCCCACACAAGTTTGCTAAGACAATTTCGCAACTTCCACAGTTTTGGAAGCACAAGATGGTCACAAAGTCCAGTCATTTTGGATGTGGCTCTGTTGCAAGGGAGGGCTTTGTAGCACCTTCAGCTATTTTTTATTGCCTCATTCATTCCACCCCCCTCCCAGGATTTGTCAGATGAAAATTGCTCCTTTCCCCACATATGGTGGGACTGCCCATAGGTGTTTAAATTCTGGACAGCAGTTTGGCAAGAAGTGACCCAAAACCGAAAATATCCTGTTACATATCCCCTTAGGAACCAGTGTGGTGTAGTGGTTAAGAGCGGTAGTCATGTAATCTGGGGAACCGGGTTCGCTTCCCCGCTCCTCCACATGCAGCTGCTGGGTGACCTTGGGCTAGTCCCACTTCTCTGAAGTCTCTCAGCCCCACTCACCTCACAGAGTGTTTGTTGTGGGGGAGGAAGGGAAAGGAGAATGTTAGCCGCTTTGAGACTCCTGAAGGGGAGTGACAAAGCGGGATATCAAATCCAAACTCTTCATCTTCACTGTGAGAACAAGAGGCTGCACAAAATGGATCTTTGTCTTGACCCAGCAGCCACGCTCTTCTTAGTTGTAGAGGACAGACCACTGGGAGGGATCTTCTGAGTCTCAACCAGAGCAAATACTTCAAGGAAACTCGCCAACAAGTCTCATTTTTCTCTGGGTCTTAGCAATTAACTGCCTTTACTTCTGGGGGGTGCCCTGGTTGATATTCAGACTCATCTACATTTCCAGGGGAAATCTTCCTCTCCAGAAAGGTACAATTCACTCACCAAACCATTTGTTCATTTTGCAGGACTTGGTAGAACCTCCATTTTGAACAGCCTCTAGCAGAAGAGGGAGAGGTCTTTTGGGCCCAGTCAAAGACTTCCTTAGAGTAGAGATCAAGGATGGAAAAGGAAGATTCAGCTGCCCACCGAGCAGGAAGAAGTCCTTGTACAAACCAGGCCGGCAGCCCCAGGGAATTCTGGGAAAGAACAGTGCAGAAGGTCCTGGGGAAGGAGGACACGCTCGTCTCAGATGTGCAGCGCCAGCGTTTCAGACAGTTCTGCCACCAAGAGGCCAAAGGGCCCCGAGAGGTTTGCAGCCGACTCCACCATCTCTGCCGTCAGTGGCTGAAACCAGAGCGACACACAAAGAATCAGATCCTGGACCTGGTGATTCTGGAGCAGTTCCTGACCATCCTCCCAGAAGAAATTGAGAGCTGGGTAAGGGAATGTGGAGCAGAGACCTGTTGCCAGGCAGTGGCCCTGGCCGAAGGTTTCCTCCTGAGCCAGGCCAACGACAAGAAGCAGGCAGAGCATCAGGTAAAATATAGTTTTGTCCTGGTACTTCCAAGGGGCTCAGAATCTGAGGGACAGTGGGCTAACGCTCTCTGTAACTGTCAGACCTTTTCTGGGATTCATCCCCGTAGGAATGTCCCAACTACCAAGACCTTTTATTTCTAGTGTGCCTTTACTAATCCTTCTCCCCGTTTTCTGTCTTTGATCCCTTTATTGTTATTTCAGGTAAAGGGTCCATTTGCAGAAGTGTCTGGAGATTTCTCTGCGCCGGAGAAGGTTCTGTCAGAGACCAAATGCAATCTCTTGCAAAGGGATAATGTTCAGGAGATAGACAGACATGCCACCTCACTGGGTAAAGACTAACTTCATCTCCTTCTATTGATTATGCTATAAATTCCTAATTAAAGCAGTAAGATAAGTGATGCCTGTTTTGGACTCGTACGGAGCTTGGTGTATGGGTACCCCCAACAAAATTTAAAATTTGGCTGTATAATTTGGAACTAATGTGATATGGTTAATGTGATGTGATTGGCCTGTTAATAAAAATTATTTATAAAAAAAAAAGATTATGCTATAAATTCTTGGGATGTGTTTTTGTTCCTTGGAAACTTGGTTCAAAAGTGAATTGGCATCCAATACTTGAGAACTTAAACCAGTGTTACTGGCTTCGCACTTACGATTGTCTTTCACAGGTGATGAAACGAGGCTGGCAAGACCTCCCCGGGATTCTCCTTTTTACGGTGGTCAAGAAGCAGCTGCTGTGGAACCAGATCAGGTAGGTGGATCGATCAGTGTTGAAAGAGGCTTGGAACCACCTGGGGACCTTATTCTTCTGCTCACCCCTAAACAGATCATAGAATCCTAGAGTTGGAAGAGACCACAAGGGCCATCGAGTCCAACCCCCTGCCAAGCAGGAAACACCACCAGAGCACTCCTGACATATGGTTGTCAAGCCTCTGCTTAAAGACCTCCAAAGTAGGAGACTCCACCACACTCCTTGGCAGCAAATTCCACTGTCGAACAGCTCTTACTGTCAGGAAGTTCTTCCTAATGTTTAGGTGGAATCTTCTTTCTTGTAGTTTGGATCCATTGCTCCGTGTCCGCTTCTCTGGAGCAGCAGAAAACAACCTTTCTCCCTCCTCTATGTGACATCCTTTTATATATTTGAATATGGCTATCATATCACCCCTTAACCTCCTCTTCTCCAGGCTAAACATGCCCAGCTCCCTTAGCCGTTCCTCATAAGGCATCGTTTCCAGGCCTTTGACCATTTTGGTTGCCCTCCTCTGGACATGTTCCAGTTTGTCAGTGTCGTCCTTGAATTGTGGTGCCCAGAACTGGACACAGTACTCCAGGTGAGGTCCGACCAGAGCAGAATACATTGGCACTATTACTTCCCTTGATCTAGATGCTATACTCCTATTGATGCAGCCCAGAATTGCATTGGCTTTTTTAGCTGCCGCGTCACACTGTTGGCTCATGTCAAGTTTGTGGTCAACCAAGACTCCTAGATCCTTTTCACATGTACTGCTCTCAAGCCAGGTGTCACCCATCTTGTATTTGTGCCTCTCATTTTTTTTGCCCAAGTGCAATACTTTACATTTCTCCCTGTTAAAATTCATCTTGTTTGATTTCTCTCCTCCTCTTTTCTTCTTTCAAAGCAGCCTGCCTAGGAGGCTGTGAATACCATTAAAGAATGTTTAAGTTCCTCAGGATAATAATAATCTTTCTCTGGAGTATGTTATGGGTTTTGGTAGTCCATTAAGGGAACAAAAGAGAAGGCAAGTTGCACAACAGTACTGGCCCTGGTATGGGGGCAAGAAGTGAAGGGCGCTGAGTGGGGTATTTGTAAACAATGACAGAGGTTTGAGTAAAGCAGGGATGGAGTACTACTGTGAGGGAAATCGTGGTTTTTAACAATAGTAGAGGTTTGAGTACAGAACTGTGGGATATTTGAAGGAGCCAGTGTGGTGTAGTGGTTAAGAGCGGTAGTCTCGTAATCTGGTGAACCGGGTTCGCGTCTCCGCTCCTCCACATGCAGCTGCTGGGTGACCTTGGGCCAGTCACACTTCTCTGACGTCTCTCAGCCCCACTCACCTCACAGAGTGTTTCTTGTGGGGGAGGAAGGGAAAGGAGAATGTTAGCCGCTTTGAGACTCCTTAGGGTAGTGATAAAGCGGGATATCAAATCCAAACTCCTCTTCTTCTTCTTCTCCGCATCCTTTATCTCTTCTCTCTCACATGAGGCAGCTGAAGAATGGGAGAGGGAGAAGTTTGAGTACAGCAAGAAGGAAGAGACACTGAAAGAGGCGGGGGAAACAATGACAGAAGTTTGAGTAAAGCTGGGGGCGGAGGGACAGAGAGGAGAATGATGGTTTTAAACAACAGAGCTTTCAGTAAAGTGGAAGTAGAGGACACACAGGAAAATGGCAGTTTTAAACAGCAGAGTGAGCAGAAAGTAGCACTGAGGGCGGGGGAAGTGGCACTTTAAAGAATAATTCAAATACAGCAAGAAGGGAGTTGGGAACAGATTTGTTGTGTTAGCTTTTTTGGTGTCAGTGTCTGTGTTGTCCCCATCATTTATATTTCTCCTTGTTAAAACTGGTTTGGGTTTTTAAAAGGACCAACTGCTCTTTGTCTTTCCATCAGTGCTTTACTCAAACCTCTGCCTGTTTACCCCCCCCCCTTTTATTTGTCTATCTGTCCCTCGACACCCACTTTACTCAAACTTCTGCTGTTGTTTGAGTACGGTGAGAAGGGGGAGACCCTGAATGAAAAAAGCTGGCTGTTTTAAACTTCTCCCTTTTCCATTCTACAGCTGCCTCACGTGAAAGAAATAAAAGATGTGAAGCCCTCAAATATTCCATAGTACCTTCAAACAATGTATTTCACTCCTGGCATCATGCATTCCGTGGGATGTGGGTGGCGCTGTGGGTTAAACCACAGAGCCTAGGGCTTGCCGATCAAAATGTCGGCGGTTCGAATCCCCATGACGGGGTGAGCTCCCGTTCTTCAGTCCCAGCTTCTGCCAACCTAGCAGTTTGAAAGCACGAAGTGCAAGTAGATAAATAGGTACCACTCCGGTGGGAAGGTAAACGACGTTTCCGTGCGCTGCTCTGGTTTGCCAGAAGCGGCTTAGTCATGCTAGCCACATGACCCGGAAGCTGTACGCCGGCTCCCTCGGCCAATAAAGTGAGATGAGCGCCGCAACCCCAGAGTCGGCCACGACTGGACCTAATGGTCAGGGGTCCCTTTACCTTTACCATGCATTCCAGATTCAGTGTAGCTATTCAGAAGAATTTATTTGTTTATTTTAAAAAAACAACCCACCCATATATGTTCAACATCCGTCAACTGAACTAAATTTTTCTAACTGAACAAGCTAACTTGACTGGCTTGCTCTTAAGATTCTATCCATCTTAAAGATGCAGTAACACATTTTAGCATGGGGGTGTGCGCAAAGGGCGCTGCACAATAGAAGAAGGGATAAGGCATGGACATGGGAGTGTGTAAGAGAGAGTTGAGAAACATAGGAAGGAGGGTGGAGGAGGGGAAAGTGAAGTTGAAGACAGGGGTGCAAAGGGAGTTGCAATAAATGAGGGAGTGGAAAGGGAATTGGTGGTGAAATAAAGGGCATGAAAGGATCTGAAGAACAGGAAGTGATGGTGGCTTCATAATTGGGCAGAAGCTGGAAAGGGTGCTTAACAGTTGCAACATGTGGGAGGAGGAAGATACAGGAGATTACCATGAGAGTGTTTTTTGTCTTCTTCTTTTGGGAATAAGAACAGTGAGTCTGTAAGTGATTGTGGAGGCCAATTCTGGATCCACAAGTCCTTCCACAGTGGGGACATAGGTTTCTGGGCGGGAGTTGATCACAGTGAGGGTTTGCCAAGCGTGCCTTCCTCTTAGCATTTCCCCCCCTTTTGTTCTGAGTTTGAATGTCTTCAAAGTCCATGACACCTTTGGTAAAGGCTGTTCTCCAACTGGAACTCTCACAGGCCAATGTTTCCCAGTTGTTGTCATTTATACTACATTTCTTAAGATTTGCCTTGAGAGAGTCTTTAAACCTCTATTGTTGACCACCAGCATTGCGCTTTCCATTTTTAAGTTCGGAATAGAGTAGTTGCTTTGGAAGACGATCATCAGGTGCTTTTTGTGCAACAGTAGTTGCACATTATAGCTAGCTTAATAGTTGCTTGGGGTTAGAAGGAGAAGCTCTAGGGAGTTAATGGGGCGAATGGGAAGGGAATTCATGAGTGGAATGAGCATAGACACTGCTCCTAGCTATAATAATAATAATAATAATTTTTATTTATACCCTGCCCTCTCCAGCCAAGGCCGGGCTCAGGGTGGCTAACAAGCAATAATAAAAACAAATTGAATGAATACAACTTAAAAACAAGATTAAAATACAACATTAAAATATTGAAAAATTAAAATATTAAAATGCGGCCTCATCACAGGACGAGAAGGAAAAAGAAAGAGGGAGAGGGAATCAAATTGGCTCCAAGCCAAAGGCCAGGTGGAACAACTCTGTCTTACAGGCCCTGCAGAAAGAAATCAGATCCTGCAGGGCCCTGGTCTCATGAGACAGAGCGTTCCACCAGGCCGGAACCTGTGTTGAAAGGCCCTGGCTCTGGTTGAAGCTAATCTAACTTCTTTAGGGCCCGGGAACACTAGGGTGTTGCTATTTATGGACCTTAAGGTCCTCTGTGGGGCATACCGGGAGAGGCGGTCCCGTAGGTACGAGAGTCCTAGGCCACGAAGGGCTTTAAAGGTCAAAACCAGCACCTTAAATCTGACCCTGTACTCCATCGGGAGCCAGTGCAGCTGGAAAAGCACTGAGTGAATATGCTCCCATGGCAGAGACCCCATGAGGAGCCTCGCTGCAGCATTCTGCACCCATTGGAGTTTCTGGGACAGCTTCAAGGGCAGCCCCACGTAGAGCGAATTACAGTAGTCAAGCCTGGAGGTGACCATCGCATGGATCACTGTGGCCAGGTCAGGGCGGGAAAGGTAAGGGACCAACTGCTTGATGCGGCGAAGGTGGAAAAATGTCGCCTTGGCTGTTGCTGTAACATGCGCCTCCATGTTTGGGCGTCAAGGATTACACCCAAACTCTTAACGGAAGGTAATAGCACTAATTGGGCCCCCGCAAGAGAAGGGCGTTGGTCCCTCATCCCCATAGTTATCTATAAAGTAGCAACTATTTTCCTTTCTTTCAGGGTCTAGGGTTGTTTGAGGACTTTTCTGTGTATTTTACTGAGGAGGAGTGGGATCTGCTGAATCCTGACCAGAAAGCTCTGTATAAAGAAGTCATGGAGGAGAACTGTTACAGAACCCATTACAAAATCCACACAGGAAAGAAACCATACAAATGTTTAGAGTGTGGAAAGAGCTTTTGTCAAAGTTCGGACTTCATTATCCATAAAAGGATCCATGTAGGGGTGAAACCATTTAAATGCTTGGGATGTGGAAAGGGCTTCTGTCAAAAGACACTTCTCGCTACCCATCAAAGAGTTCACACGCAGGAGAAACCGCATAAATGCTTGGATTGTGGAAAGGACTTTCGTTACAGTTCTGCCCTTATTACTCATCAAAGGATCCACACAGGCAAAAAACCGTATAAATGCTTGGAATGCGGAAAGAGCTTCTGTCAGAAGATAAGTCTCATTTCTCATCAAAGAATTCACACAAGGGAAAAACCACATAAATGCTTGAAATGTGGAAAGAGCTTTCGTCACAGTTCGGCCCTAACTACCCATCAAAGGATCCATACAGGGGAGAAACCATATAAATGCTTGGAATGTGGAAAGACCTTTCGACACAGTTCTGCCCTAACTACCCATCAAAGGACACACACAGGGAAGAAACCATATAAATGCTTGGAATGTGGAAAGGACTTTTGTCAGAAGATAAATCTCACTAGTCATCAAAGAATTCACACAGGAGAAAAGCCATTTAAATGTTTGGAGTGTGGAAAGAGCTTTGGTCAGAGGGCTTACCTTACTTTCCATCAGAGAATCCACAAGGGGGAGAAACCACATAAATGCTTGGAGTGTGGAAAAAGCTTCATGCAGAAGAGAAGGCTCACTTCCCATCAGAGAATACATACGGGGGAGAAACCGCATAAATGCCCAGAATGTGGAAAGAGCTTCTGTCAGAAAGCAGATCTCACTATTCACCAGAGAATTCACACGGGGGAGAAACTACACAAATGCTTGGAGTGTGGAAAGAGCTTCTTACGAAAGACACATCTCACTACTCATCAGAGAATTCACACTGGGGAGAAACCGCACACATGCTTGGAGTGTGGAAAGGGCTTCAGTCAGAAGGCGCATCTCACTACTCACCGAAGAAGTCACACGGGGGAGAAGCCACACAAATGCTTGGAGTGTGGAAAGTGCTTCACAGAGAAAAGAGCTCTTACTTCTCATCAAAAAATCCACACAGGGGAAAAGCCACATAAAACTTTCAAGCATGGAAAGGTCTTTCCTCACAGTTGTGACCTTATTACTAGGCCTACCCAAGGCAGAACGGCAGGCAGTAGCAACAGCTGCAGCAACACAGGCCAGACTGATTTGCCCCCAGTCGTATTAGTCCATCTTCCTCCTAGTACTGCTTGTGTTGGACAACATCAGCCACCTATCCCGATTCCTAACTTTCCTGAATCTTCTGGTCATGGGGACAAGCCTTCTCCTACTGCCGGGATGTTGTTTGAGGAGGCAGGAGGCCCTGGCAGCAGCAGTCTTGCAGAGTCATCCACTTTAGTGAGTGAAGGGAGACAGCTTAGCCCACTGGTGGACATCAGCTTATCTGAGGAGGTGTCTGTAGTAGATGCCCTCAGCTTGATTGAAGGTGAAGATCTCTTCCACTCCTCTTCCCTAGGCAGAGGTGCTTCTGTCTGGAACCCTGTGGAGCAGGAGCAGCAAGAACACACCCCACCAGTGCCGCGAGGGGGTACCTCCTACGGTTCCCCCACTGCTCCTGGGGTGGCTGTGACCCCCCAGACCGAAAGCAGCCAGCCCGATTCACCACAGAAGCGGCAGAGCATCGTGTGGGACCACTTTGAGGTGGGAGTGGATCCCAGCACCGCCGTCTGCAGCCACTGCAGGCGGGTCATGAGCAGGGGCAGAGACGCAGCACATTATAGTACCAGCAGCCTGCGCTTGCACCTACAGAGGCAGCACCCGTCCATCGTGCTAGGAGCACAGGAAGCCAAGTCCCAGCCGCCGGGGAGCAAGGGCAAATGGGTGGCAACCTAGTGCCAGGAGTAAGGGCAAAGTCCTCTGCCAAATCTCTGTCTCCCCTCAAGCCAAGAAGCTTAGGCCGGCAACGGTGCGGAGGAGGTGGAGCAAGGGAGGTGGGAAGTTTTGAATACCAGACCTGATCGCAAAATGCATAGAAGACACTTGTGGTGAAATGGATTGGCATCAGAGCTAAAACCATATGCATGTAACCAAGTGTTTGGTAAGAGCGATTTAAAGTAGTTCATAGGTAACAATAAATAATAAACATGGAATTAATAAACCTAATAAAACAATTTAGCCAATGTTGATTCTATATTTGCAGGTGTTGCACTGCATGGATGTTTTTTTAAAAAATTATTTGCTACATTAAATTATTCTTATCAGATAATTGGTTATGTGTATATGATTTTAGGTGTTATCCCAAACTGTTGTTTCAGAACAACCTGATGGCTCTTGTGGTCTTATTTTATGCACTATTGTGTCACACTACCTTAAGAGGGAGAATGGCGGCCTCCCAGTGTTAGGCATGCAGGGAGAAAGTGTGTTCCCTTCTAGGCAGGGTTGCCTTTCTCATATAAGCCCACGGGACTGCTTCGGTCTTCAGAATGGGCGCTGTTCCCAGTGCCACATAATCCTCAGTTGTGAAAAATCAACATTTCAGTGCAGCAGCATCTACACATCGGAACTCCCTGCCTATTGAGACCAGACAGATGCCTTTGCGGTACTCTGTTTTGCTCCTGCTTAAAACAATTTTATTTAGGCAAGCCTATCTAGACACGAAGATGTCGACGTCTTTGAATCCTTCTCACTCTTAATTTCAGTGATCTGTAAATGTTTTCCGTTGTTTTGATCTGTTTTCATTGATATTTCTTGAAACCCACCAAGAGGTTTTACTGCAGTTATACGATTTTTGTTAAATAAAATAAAAACCAGCCCACATGCCACATGGCCGGAGACAAAAGTGATGTGAGTTTTGTATTCCAGCCACAAAACAAGCCAGAGAATTCTACTCCCACTTGCGTCCATCTTGGCATACAAGGGCCACCAACACAATTTAGTGACCTATTCCAGCCAGGCAAAAGCACTTGAGGGGTATGTGTGTGGGAATGTTGTGGATAGTAGGAGAGGATATATTGATTATATATTATTCTTCCACACTCACGCTAGTGGGTTACATATAGCAGAGCTCATTCCCCATTTTACACAGCAAGAAGCTAGTTTGCAGATTCATATGAATCTCTAAGCTATCCAATCTGGCATGCCCAGATTGGAGTATATTCCTGGTAAAACCCCTTTGATTCCCGCCTAAAAGAATAAAGACACAAGAGTCTTCCTTATAAGTAATGAATAGTTTACTTACATAGAGTATGCTCTCTGAAGACATGCTTTAGCTTGTAGTTACAAAAGACGACGTGGATTTATCCCATATGGGGATTTATTCCATGTGTTGCTTGCTAAGATCCCATTTTAATTTTTGGGCTGTGTGTCCGAGACAGTCAATCTCTTGGGCTTGAAGCTTTGGGGGGCTTTGGTTCCTAAATACAATGTTAATAAATAATAATAATAAACAACTTGAATCAGATCCTGCTTTTGTAGCATGCGTGCACAAAGACATATATAATTATATATTTATATATGTATGTGTATATAATTTTATTGTTTAATATTCTTGCTTATTCCCAGATGAGGTGCCTACTTCCCTATTTTCATTTTCCAGTTTTTCCTACACATCTTTGTTCTTCCGCATCCATCCCATAGGATCTGACATTCATCTCTCAGGTCTTTCCAGAAGCTGCAAAACACAGAAATGTTCCTTATGGTTGCTATGCTGTATATTGATTTCCAGAGGAGAGTTAAATTTACAAATACATAGTTTATTTCCTTTGGCACATAAAACATTCCTCGCAATTAGCATTCGGTATTTTGCACTTACATATCTGTGTAATAATTTTAAGGGGTTTTCCCTAAGGAAACTGGAGATTTTAAGGGCCTAAGCTGATTTTATTTGAATTTTATCGTTCCTACGCTGTTCATTGTAGATATTAGTCAAACCAAACCCTGTGGAACGCCCTCCCACCAAATGTCAAGGAGATAAAGAACTACACAACTTTTAGAAGACCTCTCAATAAATAATAATAATAAATAATAAACCATTAAAAAGCTCCTGTGTCAGGAGGTTTTTAATGTTTGATGTTTTATTATGACTTCATATGTGTTGCAATTTAAAATAATGCATCCGATAGAAAAAGTGGACAGAAAAGTGTTTCTGTCCCCCAGTCATTAACTCCAGAACTTGAGGAGATAAGATACTGCTTCTTCATACAGAACATGAACTACAGAATCTGCTCTCACAGGAAACATGGTGGCTTTAAAAGAGGATGAGGCCCATTCACAGAGTATGAGGCTAGTCCTAGATTTTGCAACTCCTGCCCTAGAGAAGCCATATTGGCTGCCAGCAGGTGAAGACCTCCATATGCCCACAAGCCTCTGGGAACTGGCTGTTTTTGAGGAAAGGGCTGCTGCTGCTGTTGTTTTATTACTGTTAACATCAATACTTTTAATAGTTCTTTATATCCATATATATTTTAACTCTCTTGGAGTTTAGTCACTTTTTTCTCTTTTATCGGTAAGCTGCATTGACTTCTAGTCCTGGAAAAAGACAGGCCATAAACATCATAATATTAATACAAGTGGTGTGGCAGCCATATCCTGTTGAGCAGTCAGACATGTAGGCAGCAATCCTATGGTTACCATATTTTTTTCAATGAATCCGGGGACACTTTTTTGTTTTAAGCTGAGTAGCAACAGGGAGTCAGTAGTGGGGATGGTGAGGCAAAAGTCCCTGGGCCCAAGCACACGTGCATATTGTATAAAGGTGCAAAGCCCTTCTTTTGCACCCTGTGATGAAACATCAATGCGCAGTTTTTTTAAAAACTGGGCAACGGCCAACCACCCGCAACTCCTGAGCCTCCCCTATCAGTCAAAACAAAGGGGAAAGGGGGCAGGAGATCTGTACTGCTGGACATCCCTGGTTCCCCTTTGGCAGTGGCAGCAGCAGCAGCAGTCAGCAGCCCAGAGTCAGCCTGGTGGCGCAGTTGGCTGCCATGGCGCCCGCCATTTTTCCTCGCCGTATGTTCCAGCAAGGAAAAATGGTGGGCGCCATGGCAGCGGGGACAGTGAGCAGCTCCTGAAGCCAGCCAGAGCCAACTGCGCTACCAGGCTGGCTCCCAGTTGCTGAGCCTGCCGCTGCCACGTTTCCCGAGGACAGATTTGCACACCTGGGGACGGAATTTGTCCAGGGACAGATTTGCAAATCCGGGCTAAGCAAACCCACCCCATTGCTTAAGCTTACATTGCAATATCCCCGAAACGCTGAAAGCAAGAAAAGGAGAAGAAGCCTTGTATGGAAATTGCAGAGTGCTTAACGGTTTCTGCAATGCTGAGCTCTTTGCAATAACAGGAAGTAAGCTTAAACAAAATTTTAAAAAATTCCTTCCAGTAGCACCTTAGAGACCAACTAAGTTTATTACTTTAAGGACTATAAGGTACTGCTGGAAGGAATTTGTTTTTATTTTGTTTCGACTACGGCAGACCAACACGGCTACCTAACTGTAACAGGAAGTAAGCTTATAAGGAATAAAGGAAGGGTGCTGTCCCAAATGATTGGTTAAATTTTGCTGCAGTATATGAATATTCAATGCTAGATGCTGAAAGGCAAAAGGGTATAAAAGCCCCTGGAACCTGTTGCTCAAGGCTGAGACTTTGGAACTCACTATTCTGAGCCACTTTGCTGCCGGTTACAAATAAAGGAACTCCTATTGCTGCATGTGAGTTTTCAATCAGCCTAGCAGTTTTGCAACAATGGTAAGGAGAATGTCCATGGGTTCTGGCCAAGCTGGCTCTGCTTCAAATATGTGTCCTTTTTTTGGGGGGGGGGGGGTTCTAGATGTCACTTGCTGGAAATCAACTTTCTTAAAGTCCAGAGTGCATCTCTGACTCCGCTCAGCATGAACCCCAGGAGGACAGGGTCACTTTCTACCGGGAAATGGTCACTTCCTCACAAAGATCCCAGTACAGTGGTACCTCGGGTTGAGTACTTAATTCGTTCTGGAGGTCCGTTCTTAACCTGAAACTGTTCTTGACCTGAAGCACCACTTTAGCTAATGGGGCCTCCTGCTGCGGCCGCACCGCTGCTGCATAATTTCTGTTCTCATCCTGAAGCAAAGTTCTTAACCTGAAGCACTATTTCTGGGTTAACAGAGTCTGTAACCTGAAGTGTCTGTAACCTGAAGCGTATGTAACTAGAGGTACCACTGTACTTAGGCTGTTTTTTTTTGGGGGGGGTGAGTTATTAGGTAGTTTTTGTTTTGATAGTGTATCTTCTGTTTTTATATTGTGATTGCCCTGAGACCTGCGGGTATAGGGCGGTATACAAATTAATAATAATAATAATAATAATAATGTGGTGTAGTGGTTAAGAGCGGTAGTCACGTAATCTGGGAAACCGGGTTTGCGTCTCCGCTCCTCCACATGCAGCTGCTGGGTGACCTTGGGCCAGTCACACTTCTCTGAAGTCTCTCAGCCCCACTCACCTCACAGAGTGTTTGTTGTGGGGGAGGAAGGAAAAGGAGAATGTTAGCCGATTTGAGACTCCTTAAAAGGGAGTGAAAGGCGGGATATCAAATCCAAACTCTTCTTCTTCTTCTTCTTCTTCTTCTTCTTCTAATACTTCAGACTCTCCATGTAGGTTTGGACCAGGTCCAAGAGAGATGACATCCTTGTTACTTCTTTCTATGATTATTAGCTATTTTTAATAGTTCTTTCTATTTATGTATCCTTATTAGAGTACAATTACTTTTTAAGGATTATGTTAGGTTTCCTGTTTTATGTGAAAGCCACCTTCACTCACAGTCCTGGGGAAGAGGAGGCATATGCTATGGCTCTCAGTGGTCACTGCATCCTGCCTGGGGCACCTGCTGGAGGAGAGGCTCCTGTACTCGGGGCCTGACCCTGCAGGGCTTTCTACACAAAATGGGGACTCCTCTCCTCGCTCTCCGCCAGGAGCAGCCAAGAGGTTCCTCCCGCTCAGCTCCGCAAGGGTTAAGCCGAAACCACAGAGCCAAGATTCCCAGAGCGGAAGGGGAATTCCTGCGCGAGAGGAGGAGGAGCTTCCGCTTCCTGTTCCGGGCCTGTCCCTCCTTCCTGTGGGACGCAGCTGCTTTCCCTGGAGGCGCCTCTTCCCTCTTCTTCCTTGCGGAGGAGCTTCTCCCGTTCTTTCTCCGCAGGGGAGGCTGCCTCTCCTGCCGCCTCCAGGTCAGATGCCGGGAAGGAGAGACGGAGGAAGGAGGAGGAGGAGGAGGAGGAATGTATGTATGGTGTTTTGGGGCCTGGTCTTGGGCAAGGGGGGGGGGCGATTTCAACAGTCTTTATAGGGGCTTCGGGGTTCTCTTCCCTCCTGCGTGTCGTGAGCGGAGACCATGTTGCAACACTTCATTTCCCTTAATAAAGATCAGGCTTTCCAGCCGCTTTACTGTCAATATACAGTGGTACCTCGGGTTAAGAACTTAATTCGTTCCATAGGTCGGTTCTTAACCTGAAACTGTTCTTAACCTGAGGGACCACTTTAGCTAATGGGGCCTCCTACTGCTGCCGTGCCGCCACTGCACGATTTCTGTACTCATCCTGAAGCAAAGTTCTTAACCCAAAGTACTATTTCTGGGTTAGCAGAGTCTGTAACCTGAAGCGTATGTAACCCGAGGTACCACTGTACTCTGCTTGGGCTCTGCTTCCTCTGACTGATAGAGATCGCCTGAGAGAGATCTCTTATACGGGCTCTAGATGCGCCAGGAGGATATTAGAAAGTATTATACTTATGACGACACCTTGCCTTGGAGTGCTTACAAAGAAGGGAACGGTTTTCTTCTTCCAGGGATTGGTGAGCTTCGATGAGGTGTCTGTGCGTTTCACCAACGAGGAATGGGCCTTGCTGGATCCGGGCCAGAGAGCTCTGTACGAGGAAGTCATGGAGGAGATTCGTGAGATGATGACATCTGTGGGTACGGATCTGTTTCTCCTTGATCCATAGCTAGCAAAGGTGTGAATTATTGTTGGTGTACCATCAATGAGATCACTAGAAAGCACTTTGTAATTTCTCCTGGACAAAGGAACATTCGAAGACCCCTCTTGGTTCAAAGCAAAGGCCCACGTAGTCCAGGATTCTGTTCTCACGCTTGCCAACCAGATGCCTATAGGAAACCATCAAAGAATGGACCCATTGGCTATGAGTCACCTGCCTTGATTTCCCTTTTTTTCTGGCCAGGGAGGTCTCTTGTTGGATTGGGTGAGGGGTGAACAACTGCATGTCACGGAAACAGAAGGCTGAAGAGGTCTGCTGTGTGCTGGTTGCGATTTATTGCATTGGGGGAGAGTCCTAGTCTGCCTAGCTGCATAGCTTGCAAAGCAGTGTACAGGGCAGAATGGATGGAGTGGCATGGATCTGAACCTCCTCTCTGTCCCCAACGACTCACAGGGAGAATCGGAGGACCCAGCTGATTTGGGAACTGAGCTTACACAGGAGGGTTGTGCACGAGAGGGGGAGGTCCTCAGGCCTGTTGGGGAAATGTCACCCAACTTACTGTTCTGGCTCCCAAACATGTTCTAAGGCCCTTGTCCAGTAAATGTGCACCTGTTATCCTGTAGCACGATTATTTCTGGATTCTGCTTGTGGAAGGGAGAGGAAAGAGTCGTGGTGGGTATCTTATTCTGCCACCTGAGTAGAATGCTCACAAGGACCTCTTTTCCCCCATAAGACAGGTGTAGGGACGCCTGGCTCCCTCCCAGAAGTTGCTGGATCCCAACATCCTCTCTGTTGACTGTCCATGTTTGCTGGAGCTGATGGGATTTTTTTCAGCAGCATTTGGAGAGCCAAAGGTTGCCAATTCCTCTCTTAAAGACTTTCAACTTTTAAAAAACCAACACTCTTTATCTTGTTTCTCTACATCAGTGTTTCCCAACAGGGGCCCCAGGATTTTCCAACCGGGTCCCAGGTGAAAATTATGTAAATTGGGGGGCCGTACAGTATGAGGCTAGGGAGCCACAGAGGGAAGTGAGAAGAAAATGGAAAAAGCCATTAATCATTCTGTTTTGGTTTCAAAATCCTGATTGGCTGGCTATCTGCTCGGCCAATCACAAGCAGGTAAGGGGGTGGCCCACCAGGGCAGCGTAGCGCTGCTGCTTCTGTTTTCCTTTGTGCATTTTCTTAGAGCAGTCCTGGTTTGTTTCCAGCTGGAGATGGCCATCTCTGAGGCTCTGGTTTTGACCACTGCTTGTAGCTGCCACCAGTGCTCGGCCAGGTGGCGGCCTGGGCCTGATTCTGAAAGACGTGGGGTGCAATCGACACCAGCGCCTAGGAGATCGGGGGCACAGGGCCTGTCGGCAGTGTCTGCCTAGCCGAGTGGATTTGTCTGGTGCCTCTGACTTGCATCTAGAAAATTGCTAAGTGTCTACTTTGAACAAAGCAGTACTGAGTTCAGTGGGCCTTATCCCCAGGTAAGGGCTTGGTGTGGGGCTATAGTGGTTTTTCTAGGCAGCCAGGGCTCCTCCGGATGACTAGATCTTTTGCACCACGTCAGTGAGGACCACTTGCTTTTAAAATTCTCCCAGATATACAGAACTCCCTGTGCTCTTTTTGCAGCCTCTCCAATTGTCCCTATTTTCCAAGGACAGTCCTGGATTTACAGAAGCCGTCCCAGTTTCTGATTTGATTCCGGAATGTCCTGCTTAGGGTCTCCCTATTTTCGCCAGAGAAATGTTGGAGGGTATGGAGTTAGCCAACCCCCGAGCCATCTGAAGGCAGCCCTGTGTAGAGAAGGTTTTTAAAATGTTTTATTAAGTTTTTATATATGATGGAAGCTGCCCAGAATGGCTGGGGCAACCTGTCAGATGGGCAGGGCATTAATAGTAAAATGATTATTATGGAATAGGATGTACCTATTTTCATTGGAGATAAGTGGGAAGGTATGCTTTTGGACTGTTGTTTGTAGGTTTCCCCCTCTGTGTCAAATAAGGGTGAAGAAAAGGTAAAGTACACCTTGACGACTAGGTCCAGTCAAAGGCTACTTTGGGGTTGCAGCGCTCATCTTGCTTTCAGGCCGAGGGAGCCAGGGTTTGTCCACAGACAGCTTTCTGGGTCATGTGGCCAGCATGACTAAACCGCTTACAATCATTTTTTCCCCTTTAAAAATCCTGATTGACTGAATATCTGCTCAATGACGCACAGGCAAGTCAGGGGGCAGCCTAGCACTACTTTTATTTATTTTTTCCTTTTTGCATTTCTTGGAGCAGTCCTGGTTTGTTTTCAGCTGGAGAGGGCGATCCTTGAGGCTCCTGTTTTGACCACTGATTGTTGCTCCGCCAGTGCCAGGCCAAGTGGCAGCCTGGGTCTGACTCCGCAAGAGGTGGGGTGCAGTCCTCCCCAGGGCCTAGCAGATCAGTCCGCAGGTTCATCGGCAGTGTTGGTCTGGCTCTGCAAGACGCGGCACGAAATCCACCACAGCACCTAGCCAAGTGAATTCGTCTGGTGCTGCTGACTTGCATCTAGTAAATTAGTGTCTACTCAGAACAAAGCAGCACAGTGTTAAGTGGGCCTTACTCCCAGGTAAGGGTGTGTGGGGCTATGGTGTTTTTTCTAGGCAGCCACTGCTCCTCCAGATGACTAGATCTTTTTGCACTAGGTCAGTGAGGACCACTTTTTAAAATTCTCCCATATATACAGAACTCCCTGTGGTCCTTTTTGCAGACTCCCCAAGTGTCCCTATTTTCCAGAAACATCCTAGATTTACAGAAGTCATCCCAGGTTCTGATTTGATCCTGGAATGTCCTGCTTTTCCTTAGGACGTCCCAGAGAAATGTTGGAGGGTATGTAACCTCCAAGCCATCTGAAGGCAGCCCTGTATAGGGAAGAGTTTAAGTTTAATGTTTTATTATGTCTTTATATATGTTGGAAGCCGCCAAGTGGCTGGGGCAATCCAATCTGATGGGCGGGGTGTTGGTGTTGTTGTTGTATAGTTGTGTCTGACTCTTTGTGACCCCCTGGACCAGAGCACGCCAGGCACTCCTGTCTTCCACTGCCTCCCGCAGTTTCGACACACTCAGGTTCGTAGCTTCGAGAACACTGTTCCACCATCTCGCCCTCTGTCGTCCCCTTCTCCTTGTGCCCTCCATCGTTCCCAACATCAGGGTCTTTTCCAGGGAGTCTTCTCTTCTCGTAAGGTGGCCCAAAGTATCGGAGCCTCAGCTTCATGATCTGTCCTTCCAGTGAGCACTCAGGGCTGATTTCCTTCAGAATGGATAGGTTTGATCTTCTTGCAGTCCATGGGACTCTCAAGAGTCTCCTCCAGCACCATAATTCAAAAGCATTCATTCTTCAGCGAGCAGCCTTCTTTATGGTCCTGCTCTCACTTCCATACATCACTGCTGGGAAAACCATGGCTTTAACGATACGGACCTTTTTCAGCAAAGTAGTGTCTCTGCTTTTTAAGATGCTGTCTAGGTTTGTCATTGCTTTTCTCCCAAGAAGCAGGCATCATTTAATTTTGTGACTGCTGTCACCATCTGCAGTGATCATGGAGCCCAAGAAGGTAAAATCTCTCACTGTCTCCATTTCTTCCCCTTCTATTTGCCAGGAGGTGATGGGCCCAGTGACCATGATTTTAGTTTTTTTGATGTTGAGCTTCAGACCATATTTTGCGCTCTCCTCTTTCACTCTCATTATAAGGTTCTTTAATTCCTCCTCACTTTCTGCCATCAAGGTTGTG
Source organism: Podarcis vaucheri (assembly GCF_965113315.1). Taxonomy (NCBI): domain Eukaryota; kingdom Metazoa; phylum Chordata; class Lepidosauria; order Squamata; family Lacertidae; genus Podarcis; species Podarcis vaucheri. The sequence continues at coordinate 127,626,442 of NC_138760.1, read as the reverse complement.
TCATCTGCATATCTGAGGTTGTTGATATTTCTTCCGGCAATCTTAATTCTCGCTTGGGATTCATCCAGTCCAGCCTTTCCCATGATGCATATAAGTTAAATAAGCAGGGAGACAATATACAGCCTTGAGGTACGCCTTTCCCAATTTTGAACTAACTGTAGCTGCTTGTCCCACATGGATGGGGTATTATTAGTAAAATTATTATTATTATTCTGGAATAGAACGTATCTATTTTCATTGGAGAAATGTTGGACGGTATGCTTTTGGACTGTTATCTGTAGGTTTCCTGCTCTGTGTCAAATAACTGGGATCAAATAAGTGTTGTTTACTTTTTATAATACAGTACAAGGAAGATCTCCCTCTGGAGTTTGCAGACTCTCCTTCCTTGGAGGTTTCTAAGCAGAGGTTGGGTGGGCATCTGTCATGGAGGCTTGAGCTGAGATTCCTACGTTTGTATGGGTTGCACTAGAAAGATGACCCTTGGGGTCCCTCCCAGCTCTATGATTCTTATGTTTATCTGCTTCAACAATGTTTCATTATGCTCCTATTATTTTATGTAGTTGTATTTTGTATAAATCATAAAAACATTATGATAAATAAATTATAAAAGAGGTTCTATTTACAAACAAAACATTTCAGTAGCTACCTTTCTACCGGTAGGAAGGGGTTGGGGGCCACAGGAAGGAAATGAGGTCGGAAAGGGGCCACAGTTGGAAAAAGATGGGGGAACTCTGCTCTGCATCATGTCTCTAAATTTAAGAAAGGGAAGGGCAGGCTGCCATTTAGATGAGGAGGATTTTCTGTGGATGATGCAAAATGTAAAATAGAGATGCAAGCAGCCTCAAATCAGCATTAAATGTCCTGTGTGGATGAGGCCTTAAACCAAGGGTCAGCAAACTTACTGAGCCTGGGCCGGTTCACTCCCCCGGAGATCTCAGCAAGCGCAGGATTGTGAGAACACACACCCGCAGACACTATTTCTGGCATGGAGAAGGCACCTCCAGCTTCCTATTGGTTGCAGGAGTTTGCTGCATCCAATAGGAAGCCCTGCCAGTGCCGCAGAAGTGAGTCGCCGCGATGCGCTGGTTTAGCGCAGCGTGCAGAGACTTGCAGAGCGCGTGGCAGGGTTCGGGGGTGGCTCGGGGGCCGCTTAAACGACCCCCCTGGCCAGATGTGGCCCAGGAGCTGTAGATTGCCGACCCCTACCTTATACAGACACATCATTTTACCACTTTTCCTTTCTTTAATCCATTAGGAGATGTTTCAGAGTTCCTGACTGAAGGAGAACAATCAGAACTGTCACGTGAAGGAGCTGAGGAGCAGAAGGAGCAACGGAAACTGCGGGTTCAAGTTGGAACCCACAGAAAGGAGGGGACCCAAATGCAGAAGGTGGGGAGAGAATCCACCGCTTCTCAGGTTAATGAAAATCAGATTTGCAGAGAGAAGCATGAATGTACTGTGTGTGGAAAGAGATTTCCTTATCGCTCAACGCTTACTTCACATCAAAGAGTGCACTCGGATGAAAAACCATATAAATGCTGGGAGTGTGGAAAGAGTTTTAGTCAGAGTGGCTCCCTTACTTCGCATCAAAGGACTCATACAGGGGAGAAACCTCATCAGTGCTTTGAGTGCGGAAAGAGCTTCAGTAACAGTGGCTCCCTTACTTCGCATCAAAGGACTCATACAGGGGAGAAACCTCATAAATGCTTTGAGTGTGGAAAGAGCTTCAATCAGAGTAACTCCCTTAGTAGGCATCACGCAATCCACACAGGGGACAAACCGTATGAATGCTTGAAGTGTGGAAAGTGTTTCCGTCAGAGGAGCAGCCTCACTAGACATGAAAGAACTTACACAGGGGACAAACTGTGTGAAAGCTTGATGAGTGGAAAGAGCTTCCATCAGGGGAGCATCCTCACTAGAGATAAAAGAACTCACGCAGGTGAAAAACCTCACAAATGTTTGGACTGTGGGGTGGGCTTCAGGCACAAAGGCACCCTCACAAGGCATCAAAGAATTCATACAGGGGACAAACCTTATGGGTGTTTGGAGTGTGAAATGAGCTTCAGTCGCAAAGACTCCCTTACTTTGCATCAGAGTAGTCACACAGGAGAAAAACCTTATAAATGCTGGGAGTGTGACAAGAGCTTCCGTGAGAGTGGCGCCCTTACTCGGCATCAAAGAACTCATACAGGGGAAAAGCCTTATACCTGTTTTGAATGTGGAAAGAGCTTCAGTCAGAGTTGTCACCTTATTGATCATCAAAGAACTCATAGGAGGAGAAACCTCATTAATGCTTTGGAAGAGCTTCAGAGACATTAGCTCCCTTAATATGCATCATACAACCCACACAGGGGACAAGCCATATTACAAATGTTTGGACGGTGGGGAGAGCTTCCGATATAGTGACTCCCTCATGAAGCATCAAAGAAGTCATACAGGGGACTGTATGCAGTGTTGAAAGAGTTTCAGTTGCAAAGACTCCCTTAGGTAAAGATAAAGGGACCCCTTACTGTTAAGTCCAGTTGCGAATGTCTCTGGGGTTGCGGCGCTCATCTTGCTTTACAGGCCGAGGGAGCTGGCGTTTGTCCACAGACAGCTTTCTGGGTCATGTGGCCAGCATGACTAAACTCCTGGCGCACGGAGGAACGTGATGAGTGCCAGAGCGCTCCCTTCCTGCTGGAGTGGTACCTATTTATCTACTTGCACTGACGTGCTTTCGAACTGTTAGGTTGGCAGGAGCTGGGACCGAGCAACGGGAGCCCACCCCTTTGCAGGGATTCGAACCGCCGACCTTCAGATCAGCAAGTCCAAGAGGCTCAGTGGTTTAGACCACAGCGCTACCTGCATCCCTCAAAAAGACTCCCTTACTTTGCATTAAAGAACTCACACAGGAGAAAAACCTTATAAATGTTTGGAATGTGGAAAGAGCTTCATTCAGAGTTGTCACCTTACTAGCCATAAGATAATTCATACAATGGATAGCCCTTACAAATGTTTGTAGTGTGACAGTTGGCAGCGGGAGGCCCCATTAGCGAAAGCGCACCTCAGGTTAAGAACGGACCTCCGGAACGAATTAAGTTTGTAACCTGAGGTGCCACTGTAATTACTCCCTTCCCACACCTCCCTGTTCTTCACGCAACTCTCTTGCTTGCTGTGAAAAGTGCTGTGGAGATTTTGTGGCTGGAATCCACCACCCCAAGATTTAAGAGTTCCATTCTTTGCTGACTGAGCTGTCCGTGAGATCCATTCAGTGGATGTGTATTTAGATCAGCTGGGTATATTGGTAAGCTCTATGAGAGAGCTGGTGGAGCCAGTGTGGAATTCAGCAACAGTTAAGTTGGATATGATTTTGACTTGGCCTATTCTTTTTTCAGAGTAGACAAACATAAGTTTAAAAGTTAAGTTTTATATTAATATTTTGTGTTTCCACATGAATCATTTGCATATTCTGTTGTTTATTTTTCCACATTTAGTGTATAATGTGCACTGATTTCTGCTTGATCCCCTTTCACTCATATCTTTCATAGGTTAAAAGGCATTTCCTGGTCTTCTGTTGATTTATCTAAAATAAATCTCTCCAAACACGTTTTAGCCTCTCAGGTCCTGTTGGTTCACCACACTCTTGCCCATTTGGGCAAATTAGGAACTTCATTTTCAAGGTTTTCATGAATTCTTGACCACCATGCATTCAGGTAAGGTAGGGGAAAGGTAATCAGAAGAAAGATGTTGGGGACCTCTGGAATTGGTACTTCCTAGTAACAGAGAGACCTGAATCTGCGGCCTCTGAGGAAGGGGCTTTGCTCATGAAACCTTGAACATGACCTCAGAAGAGCCTAGCTGGTGGATCAGGCCCTTAACCCACCTAGGCCAGCATCCTATTCCCCCAGGGACCAAGCAGATGCCTCTGGGAACTTCGCAACCAGCAGCGAGAACAACATGCCTCTTTAGGTGATTCCCAGGAACTGGCAATGAGGAATATACTGCCCAAAACAAGTGGAAGCTGTGTACAACCATAATGGCTGGTGGTCAGTTGTAAAAGCACGTGAACGTAATAGGCCGCATGGTAACAATCACAAGTTATTTACTAGAAACTACTTATCAAAAATTAGATGCCACTTCTCATAATGTCAAAATCAACATCGTGACATAATATAATAGAACGTAATTTCTTCATCTCTTGTATTTTTCTGTCTGATGTATTCCTTAGAAGAGCAGCATGAAATAGTCTTCTAAGTGTCCAATAAAGATAACTGGGTTGGCAGACAAAAGAAACTGGCACTGATGGCTATGAATTTGCCTAATTCTCTCTTAATTGGTGGCTATTACTGCATTTTGCATTAGTGAATTGCAGAGTTTAACAGTGAAGAAGTGCTTCCTTTTGTTCGTCCTTAATCTGTGCACAATTAGCTTCATTGGATGACCTGGAAAGGCAGTATTCTAGAGGGAGAAACACCTCCCTCTCTCCTATTTCTAAAGACCATGAATACCTTTTTACATCTCTATCATATTTCCCCATAATCGCCTTTGTTTCAGATTAGTAATTCCTCATATTTTTCCAACCCGTTAATTATTTTGTTTGTTCTTTTCCCAACGTTTTGTGAATCTGCAATATTATTTTTGAGGTCATGCAACTGGATCCATACAGTTTTATAAGGGCAGCTGCACCACAGATTTGTATATCAGCACTATGATATTGGCAGCTTAGTTTTGAATCTTTCCCTAAAACAGCATTGACCCATTTCACTACTTTCACATCCTGCGCCAATTTCTTTACTGAGCTATCAGCTATGATCCCAAATGTCACTTACCTTCTCAGTCATCACCAATTCAGATCTCATTTGCAGATGTGTTAAGTTAGGATTTCTTTTGCTTGAAGGTGCACTATATAAATTTGCTTACATACATTTGGTTATGTCATTGTCTTTAATAATGTTTTCCACCAGTTTCCCCAAAACAAACATTAAACTAACTAACGTGCAGTTTTCTGGAAACTAAATCCCTTACATTGGCTTCCCTGTTGGAGGAAAAGAAACTGGGCAGTCTCACAGACAAGTTACATATTTTTGTTAGAATACTTGACTTAGAATTCTTAAACTAATGGGTAAATTCCATTGGCTTTGGGTGATTTCTGAACACATAAGATCTCCAGTTGCCCATTTTCCCACACCTTACCCTGGATGGACTACGAATAAGGGAATTGCTTTCCTTTTCCAGGGATCAATGAGCTTTGAGGGGGTGTCCTTGAATTTCACCGTTGACGAATGCTCCCTGCTGGATCCAGGTCCGAGAGTGCTGTACAAGGAAGTCATGATGGATATTTATGAAATGGTGGCTTCTGTGGATAAGGATCCTTTCCCCCTGGATCAATAGCTAGCGAAGGTGTGAACTCCTGTTGGTGTAATATCAATTAGAGAGGGTGTTCTTAATTTCCCCATGACAAAGAATGTATGAAGAGCCCTGTTGGGTCGAAACAAAATCCTATGTAGTCCAGCATTCAGATGCACACAGACACACTTGTGAAATGTGATTTTACAGACGTCAAAGATTAGACACATTGGTTAAGAGTGACTTACCTTGATTCTCATTTTTCTGACCAATGAGGTCTCTGGTTCCGATTGGGTGGGGGGTGAACTTGCTTTTTCAATAGGATTGTTCTTACAACTGCAAGGCGTGGAAACAAAGGCTGAAAGGGTCTCATGTGTGCTGGTTGCAATTTACTGCTTTTAGGTTAGTCATAGACTGTTTAATCACATAGTTTGCTTAGCAGCATACATGACAGAATGATGGCGTCGCAGATATTATGCCTTACTATTCATTGCATTTAGTTGCTTTTTCAAGGAAGGTCATCTCAAAGCAAGTCAATGTAGGTTGCAAAGATTAAGGCCACAATAATTCTTTAAGTTAAAGGCCAAAAGCCTGGCTGAAAAGAAATGGGGAAAGTGTATTTCTGAGGTTTGATGGCTCATAATACCACTTTCTCTAGGAGTAATATCATAAAATTATATATCAATGGAGGTTTGACCACCACAGTTCAAGAAGGACACTGACAAACTGGAACGTGTCCAGAGGAGGGCAACCAAAATGGTCACAGGCCTGGAAACGATGCCTTATGAGGAACGGCTAAGGGAGCTGGGCATGTTTAGCCTGGAGAAGAGGAGGTTAAGGGGTGATATGATAGCCATGTTCAAATATATAAAAGGATGTCACATAGAGGAGGGAGAAAGGTTGTTTTCTGCTGCTCCAGAGAAGCGGACACAGAGCAATGGATCCAAACTACAAGAAAGAAGATTCCACCTAAACATTAGGAAGAACTTCCTGACAGTAAGAGCTGTTCGACAGTGGAATTTGCTGCCAAGGAGTGTGGTGGCGTCTCCTACTTTGGAGGTCTTTAAGCAGAGGCTTGACAACCATATGTCAGGAGTGCTCTGATGGTGTTTCCTGCTTGGCAGGGGGTTGGACTCGATGGCCCTTGTGGTCTCTTCCAACTCTATGATTCTATGATTCAAGTTTTATCCTTCTGAAATGTCCAGACTAGGGAGGGTTCTCGGTGGGATATATTTGTGCTGCCTGTGCTTCACCCACCTCCTTTGCCCTAACCTCCAGCCCAAGGAATCTTCAGAAGGGAGTTGCTGCCGAGGACACTGTGTGCTTTTTAATGAACTGAATAGAATGAAAGAACCTGCAGCACAAATATAAGATAAGGGACAACTGACTTTCTAGCAGTGCATGTGAAAAGGATCAAGGAGTCTTAGTAGACCACAAGCTTAACATGAGTCAACCGTGTGATGCAGCAGTAGCAAAAAAGAAAATTCTATTCTGGGCTGCATCAACCAGATTGGTGTCAAGGGAAGTAATAGTACCACTCTATTCTGCCTTGGTCAGACCACACCTGAAATACTGTGTCCAATTCTGGGCACCACAATTTAAGGATTTTGACAAGCTCGAAAGCCTTAGGAAGAGCACTTGAAGGAGCTGGGCATGTTTAGCCTTAGGAGGAGACTGAGAGGAGATATGATAGCCATCTTCAAATATTTTAAAAGGCTATCACATGGAAGACGATACAAGCTTGTTTTCTCCTGCTCAGAAGGGTAGGACTTGAACCAATGGCTTCAAGTTACAAGAAAGGGGATACCGACTAAATGTGAGGAAGAACTTTCTGACAGTAAGAGCTGTTGGGCATTGGAACAGTCTCCTTTAGCAGAGATTCATGCATTGCAGGGGGTTGGACTAGATGACCCATGGGTCTAATCCAACTCTGCAATTCTATAATTCTGATTCTAATGCTCCTTCCTTTCAACTTGCTTGTTTTATTATATATTTTAAGTAAGGATGTTTTAAGGATGTTGAGATCAAATTGTTATTGTTCATTTTATATATGTGCAAGCCTCCTTAACACGACACTATTGATTTACTTTGAGACATTGGAACTTGCTCATCAGCAAAATAGGCTCCCGGAATGAGGAGAAAGGGGAAAAGCCGAGTTACCTGTTCAAAACTGGTTCTTCTTACAGTGACAAGCTGTCACAGATCAGTGGAGGGAGGTGAAGACCTGGTTACTTCTTTTATGATTACAGTATTTGGTTTATTTTAAAATAGTTATTCATATACATATATTCTCACCATATGAGAGTTTAATGCCTCCTTAATCTGTTCAGTGGTAACGATTATCTTTTCTACGATCTCCTACTCTCAATTTGGAGAAAAGATGGGGCATTAATAATGGTGATGCCCATTATTAATATAATAATAATAATAATAATAATAATAATAATAATAATACTCCGGCTCTCAGTGGTCACTGCATCCTGCATGGGGCACCTGCTGCAGGAGAGGATACTGCCCTCGGGGCCTGATCCTGCAGAGCTTTCTAGAAAAAATCGGGACTCCTCTGCTTGCTCTCCGCCAGGAGCAGCCAAAAGGTTCCTGCCGCTCGGCTCTGCAAGGGTTAAGACGAAACCACAGCGCCAAGATTCCTAGAGCGGAAGGGGAGTCGTGCGCAAGAGGAGGAGGAGCTTCCGCTTCCTGTTCCGGGCCTGTCCCTCCTTCCTGTGGGACGCAGTTGCTTTCCCTGGAGGCGCCTCTTCCCTCTTCTTCCTTGCGGAGGAGCTTCTCCCGTTCTTTCTCCGCAGGGGAGGCTGCCTCTCCTGCCGCCTCCAGGCCAGATGCCGGGAAGGAGAGACGGAGGGAGGAGGAGGAGGAATGTATGTATTTGGGGGGGGGGCCTGGTCTTGGGCAAGGGGGGGGCGATTTCAACAGTCTTTATAGGGGCTTCGGGGTTCTCTTCCCTCCTGCGTGTCGTGAGCGGAGACCATGTTGCAACACTTTATTTCCCTTAATAAAGATCAGGCTTTCCAGCCGCTTTACTATCAATATACAGTGGTACCTCGGGTTAAGAACTTAATTAGTTCTGGAGGATCGTTCTTAACCTGAAACTGTTCTTAACCTGAAGCACCACTTTAGCTAATGGGGCCTCCCGCTGCCGCCGCCACACAATTTCTGTACTCATCCTGAAGCAAAGTTCTTAACCCGAGGTACTATTTCTGGGTTAGCAGAGTCTGTAACTTGAAGCGTATGTAACCCGAGGTACCACTGTACTCTGCTTGGGCTCTGCTTCCTCTGACCGATAGAGATCGCCTGAGAGAGATCTCTTATACGGCCTCTAGATGCCCCAGAAGGGTATTAGAAAGTATTATACTTAAGACAACACCTTACCTTGGAGTGCTTACAAAGAAGGGAACGGTTTTCTTCTTCCAGGGATTGGTGAGCTTCGATGAGGTGTCTGTACGTTTCACCAACGAGGAATGGGCCTTGCTGGATCCGGGCCAGAAAGCTCTGTACAAGGATCTTTTTCGCCTTAATCAGTAGCTAGCAGAGGTGTGAATTATCGTTTGTGTACCATCAATGAGATCACTAGAAGGCGCATTGGTAATTTCTCCTGGACTAAAGAACATTTGAAGAACCTTGTTGGATCAAAGGCCCATGTAGTCCAGGATTCTGTTCTCACGGTTGCCAATGTGGGGCAGAGGACTAACGTGTTTCTGAGTGTCAGAAGAGGAAGAATATGCACAGCAGTCCTTTGCAGATTTACTCCTAAGTAAGCTCCACTGAGTTCAATGGGTTGTACCTTCCGGTCAATAATGTGTGAACCATGCCAGCCTTAAGAAAGGATAGAGGAAGCAGACAGATTAATTTGGAAACAGAAAAAAACATGTTTAAAAACTGTTGGGGACTGTTGCAGAGGGGATGCCCCATTTGAGCTTCTCCAGGGGCAGGAAACTATCTAGGGCAGGTGAATCTATGGAGGCTTCCTTTCCTTTTTTTTTTTCCATCCCAGGAAAATGCTGCTTGTTTTGCCTTCAGAGCTCCTTAGGAAGGATGAAAGTGTCTGATCCTGCAAACCTAGCGAGGATGGAAGGAGGAAGATGGACGGTTGACGTGGTCAGGCTGTCTCCCACCACCTTTGAATGTTCCCTCCCAGGACCTCCAGAGGGATCTGGTGAGTTGCAGAGAATGGAGAGGGGGATTTGGGGAGATGTTTGGAGCAAGAAAACGAGGAAGACTACTGGGCTGTGAGAGATAAAAGGTAGAAAAGGAAAGGAATGTTTTTCAGTGGTGGCATGGGCGCGGGATTTTTGGTGGGGGGGGCAGGACTTTTGTTAGGGAGGCAGAACCGGTGTGATTGGTCAGTTAGTTATGTGTTTCTAATGTTTTACTTGATCTGGGGGGCTGCCCCCCACCCCTCCTTGGTTACGCCCATGAACGGTGGTGTGAAGAAAATTCTTTTTCAGAGTATAATATTGTGTTGGGTCCTGAATCTTCTGACACTCACTGGTATAGCTGCAGCAATTGCCAGATCAGGGACTGAATGGGCTTCATCTGAGTATTCAGACAGATTTTTTTGGTTTGCAGCAGCCAAGCTGCCAGGTCATCAGTGAGAGACTTGTGGGTCATGGCGGCAGTCCCTCTCTAGCCCACAAAGCCATTTCCCTCAAATCGTGTCCTGCTGCCCTACATATGTGGCTTCAGGGGTGGGACGTGCAGGGACCAGGATGTGACTGCAAAGGATATGTATCAGGAGCCTGAAAATGCACCGCTGATTGTTCCTTGGCACCTGAGACAAGATAAGGACCACTTGTTTTTTAAAATACTCCCATATATACAGAACTCCTGGTGTGCCTTTTGCAGACTCTCCCAAGTGTCCTTATTTTCCAGGGACAGTCCCAGATTTACAAAAGTCATCCCAGTTTTCAGATTTGATCCTGGAATGTCCCACTTTTTCTTAAAAGGTAAAGGTACCCCTGACCGTTAGGTCCAGTCACAGAGAACTCTGGGGTTGCACGCTCATCTTGCTCTATAGGCCAAGGGAGACGGCGTTTGTCTGCAGATAGCTTCTGGGCCATGTGGCCAGCATGACTACCGCTTCTGGTGAAACCAGAGCAGCATACAGAAACGCTGTTCTATTTACAAGCAAAACATTTAAATAGCTACCTTTCTACCAGTAGGATGGGATGGGGGCCACAGGAACGAAACAAGGTCAGAAGGGGGCCAAGGCTGGGAAAAGGTTGAAACTCTGTTCTACATTATGTTTCTGAATTTAAGAGAGGTTAGGGCAAGGTGCAAGTTAGATTAGGAGGATTTTCTGGGGATGATGCAAAATGAAAAATAGAGATGCATCAGCTTAAATTCAGCATTAAAAGTCCTCTGTGGATGAGGCCTGATAGAGACACAACATTTACCAGTTTTCATTTTTAATCCATTAGGAGATGTTTGGGGGATCCAGACTGAAAGAGAAACATCAGAAGTTCCTTATGAAAGAGCAGAGGAGCATAATGCGCAACGGAAACTGCGGGTTCAAGTTGGAACCTACAGAAATGAGGGGACCCAAATGCAGAAGGTGGGGAGGGAATCCACCACTTCTCAGGTTAATGAAAATCAGATTTGCAGAGAGAAGCATGAATGTACTATGTGTGGAAAGAGATTTCCTTATCGCTCAACGCTTACTTCGCATCAAAGAGTGCACTCGGGTGAAAAACCATATAAATGCTGGGAGTGTGGAAAAAGTTTTAGTCAGAGTGGCTCCCTTACTTTGCATCAAAGAACTCATACAGGGGAGAAACCTCATCAGTGCTTTGAGTGTGGAAAGAGCTTCAATAACAGTGGCTCCCTTAATATGCATCATACAACCCACACAGGGTACAAACCAAATTACAAATGTTTGGACTGTGGGAAGAGCTTCAGGCACAGTGACTCCCTCACGAAGCATCACAGAATTCATGCAGGTGAAAAACCATACCAATGTTTGGACTGTGGGAAGAGCTTCAGATCCCGTAACTCCATCATGAAGCATCAAAGGATTCATTCAGGTGAAAAACCATACCAATGTTTGGACTGTGGGCAGGGCTTCAGGCATAGTGACTCCCTCACGAAGCATCAAAGAATTCATACAGGGGACAAACCGTATGAGTGTTTGAAGTGTGGAAAGAGCTTCAGTCGCAAAGACTCCCTTACTTTGCATCACAGAAGTCACACAGGAGAAAAACCTTATAAATGTTTGGAATGTGACAAGAGCTTCATTCGTAGTAGCCACCTCTCAAGACATAAAAGATCTCATACAGGGGATAAACCTTATAAATGCTGGGAGTGTGGAAAGAGTTTTAGTCAGAGTGGTCACTTTACTTTGCATCAAAGAACTCATACAGGTGAGAAACCTCATCAATGCTTTCAGTGCGGAAAGAGCTTCAGTAACAGTAGCTCCCTTAATAAGCATCATACAACCCACACAGGGCACAAACCATATTACAAATGTTTGTACTGTGGGAAGAGCTTCAGGTACAGTGACTCCCTCACGAAGCATCACAGAATTCATACAGGGGACAAACCTTATGAGTGTTCGGAATGTGGAAAGAGCTTCAGTTGCAAAGGCTCCCTCACGAAGCATTACAGAACTCACACAGGAGAAAAACCTTATAAATGTTTGGAATGTGACAAGAGCTTCGTTAGTAGTAGCCACCTCACAAGACATAAAAGAACTCATACAGGGGATAAACCTTATAGATGCTGCGAGTGCGGAAAGAGCTTTATTGACAGTATCCGCCTCACAAGACATAAAAAACCTTCCAAGTGTTTAGAATGTGGAAAGAGCTTCTATTGCAGCAGCCACCTTACTAAACATCAAAGAATTCATACAGGGGACGAATCTTACGACTGTTTGCAGTGTGGGAAGAGCTTTTGTCACAGTAGCTCCCTTACCCGGCATCAAAGAACTCATAGGAAAACATCTTAGAAGGGATTAGAGTGGGGAAAGATCTTCAGTCACATCAAGATCTCCTACAGGAAGCAAACCAAAGATTGTACTCAGTGTTAGAAATTGCTTCTTTATCTTTGGTTTTAATCTTGCTTACCTCCCTCTGTTTAATCATAGGCTTTTGCTTGTTCTTTTGAGCCTAGTCTGCCTCCTAATGTCCACAGTTGAGTAGCAGGGTTTTGTGTTAGATTTTCTTGGTTTATTGGCTTCTCCTTGCATCATGGCAGTCTGAACGTAGGAGGGCGAAGAGTGGGCTTGCATTAGACAAGGCAAGAGATATTGTGTAGATGAGGCAAAATAAAATATAGAGACACAAGCAGTTTCAAGTCCACCTTAAAGTCCAGTGTGGATGAGGTCTTTGCACAGTCTTTTACCAGCTTTCTTTTTTTATTCACCACCACAGCAATGATTTGTACCCTGCCCGTCTAACAGGGTTGCCCCAGCCACTCTGGGCAGCTCCCAACATATATAAAAACATCTCCCATTAAAAGGTTTCCTTCTATAGGGCTGCCTTCAGATGTCTTCAAGGTTACTCATCTCTTTGACATCTGATGGGAGGCCCTCTGCCTGGTTCCCTGTAGCTTCTCACATTGAGGGAGCCATCAGAAGGCCCCTGGTGCTGGACCTGTGGTCCTGCTGTGGCTCCAAAACTTGTTGATGTAACAGAGTGCTTTCCTAATAAAGAACAAAACTACAAATTGTTTCCAGTAGCACCTTAGAGAACAACTAAGTTTGTTATTTTGTATGAGCTTTCATGCACATGCTCACTTCTTCAGATACAATGTGTGCATGTACACGAAAGCTCATGCCAATAACAAACTTAGTTGGTCTCTAAGGTGCTACTGGAAGGAATTTTTTTATTTTGTTTCGACTACGGCAGACCAAACACAGCTACCTACCTGCAGCTACACATTGCTTGTCCTGTTTGGGCTGTGTGTCCGAGACAGTCAACCCCTTGGGCTTGAAGCTTTGGGCGGGCTTTGGATCATAAACACAAAGTTAATAAATAATCATAATAAACAACTTGAATCAGATCCTGTTTTTGTAGCATGCATGCACAAACACATATATAATTATATCTCTATATATGTATGTGTATATAATTGTATTGTTTAATATTCTTGCTTATTCCCAGGTGGGGTGCCTACTTCCCCATTTTCGTTTTCCAGTTTTTCCTACACATCTTTGTTCCTCCGCATCCGTTCCATCGGATATGACATTCATCTCTCAGGTCTTTCCAGAAGCTGCAAAACACAGAAACGTCCCTTATGGTTGCTATGCTGCAGATTGATTTCCGGAGGAGAGTTAAATTTACAAATACAGAGTTTATTTCCTTTGGCACATAAAACATTCCTTGCATTTAATGTTCCGTATTTTGCACTTACGCATCTTTCTAATAATTTTAAGGGATTTATCCTAAGGAAACTGGAGATTTTAAGGGCCTAAGCTGATTTTAGTTGTATTTTATCGTTCCTACACTGGTCATGTAGGTATTGGTCAAACCAAACCCTGTGGAACTCCCTCCCATCAGTTGTCACTGAGATAAATTGCTACACAACTTTTAGAAGACATTTTAAGGCAGCCCTGGGTCGGGAAGTTTTTAATGTTTGATGTTTCATGATGCTTTTATATGTGTTACAATTTTAAATAATGCATGGGTTAGAAAGAGTGCTTAGAAAAGCATTTCTGTCCACCAGTTCTTAACTCCAGAACCTGAGGAGATAAGATACTTCCTACAGCACATGAACTACAGAATCTCTTCCCCCAGGAAGCATAGTGGCTTGGAACGGGGATGAGGCCCATTCATGGAGGATTAGGCTAGTCCCAGACTTTGCAACTCCTGCCCTAGAGAAGTCAGATGGGCTGCCGGCAGATGAAGACCTTATGCCAAATAAGCTTCTGGAAACTGGCTGTTTTTGAGGAACGGGCTGTTGTTGCTGTCCTTTTATTATTTTTAATATCAATACTTAATAGTCCTTTATATCCATATATATTTTAACTCTCTTGAAGTTTAATCACTTTTCCAATTTAACGGCAACCTGCCTTGACTTCCCGTCCTGGAAAAAGACAGGCCAAAAACATAACATTAATACAAATGGTAATGATGATGTCCGTGGGTTCTGGCCAAGCTGGCTCTGCTTTAAACATGTGTCCTTCGGGGGGGGGGCATGTTTCTAGATGTCGCTTTCTGGATATTAGCCTTCTTAAAGGCCAGAGTGCATCACCGACTCCACTCAGCTTTCCCTTGCCTTTGCCTCATGAAACCCAGGAAGACGGGATCCCATTCTACTTGGAAGTGGTCACTTCCTCACAAAGATCCCAGTACTTGTTTTTTTTTTTTGGGGGGGGTGTTATTGGGATGTTTTTGTTTATGTATTTTGTTTTTATATTCTGATTTTATATTGTGAGCTGCCCTGAGATCTGCATATATAGGGTGGTATGAAAATTTAATAAATATATTAATAATAATAATAATGGCTCAGTTCCTCCCTATAGGTGAGGACCAGGTCCAAGAGAGATGACCCCCTTGTTGCTTCTTTTTATGTTTATTAGCTATATCTTCAATAGCTGTATCTATCTATCTTTATTAGAGTAGAATTCCTTTTTAAGGATTATATATGTCTTCCTGCTTTATCTGCAAAGCCACCTTGACTCCCAGACTTGGGGGGGAAAAGGAGGCATATACTGTACAATAACAAAAAATAATAATGATACTATGGCTCTCAGGGGTCACTGGATCCTGCATGGGGAACCAGCTGGGGGAAGAGGATCCTGCTGCCCTCGGGGCCTGATCCTCCAGGGCTTTCCAGACAGAATCCGGGCGCCTCTCCTCGCTCTCCGCCCCAGCAGCCAAAAGGTTCCTGCCGCTCGGCTCCGCAAGGGTTAAGAGGAGCCACAGGGCCGAGATTCCTAGAGGGGAAGGGGAGTCCGTAGCCAGAGGAGGAAGGGCTTCCGCTTGCTGTCCTGGGCCAATCACAAGCAGGGCAGGGGGCGTGGCCTATCGCTCCTCCCCCTTGTGCACTTTCTCGGTGCAGTCCCTGTTTGTTGCCACTTGGGGAGGGCGATCCCTGAGGCTCCGGTTTTGTGTGTGTGTGTGTGTGTGTGTTTTTTTTTGTAATATTTATTGAGATTTTTAAACAAAAAACCATCCTTCCAATCAACCCAAAACAGAAACAACATTATCACACTCAAAGCAGAACAGATAAATACAATAAAAGCGTATAAAAGGTAAGAAACAAAAAGAGAGAAGGAAAAAAGGAAAACATAAAAAAGACATAAAAATCCAAATTTTTACTTGTTGTTTTCGTAACCGTTCTTCCTGACTTCCTCACATCTCCCTTTTTTCTGTTCCTTTTTACACACTCATATTCAGCAATATCTTACCCTCTTTCAAATCTTAATCTATATCATGCATTTCAACCCATTGTGTCTCCAATTTTTCCCAGGTTTTGATTACTGCTTGTAACTGCCCCAGTTCATCAGTCTGGCTCTGCAAGGCACGGAGGGGGGGGGATCCACCCCAGCGCCTAGCCCAGCGGATTCGTCTGGTGCTGCTGCCTTGCATCTAGTAAGTAGGTAAGTGTCTACTCAGAAGAAAGCACCCCTGAGTTCAGTGGGCCTTACTCCCAGGTAAGGGTGTGGGGGGCTATAGTGTTTTATCTATTGTCCTGCTTGTGAGTCCTGAAGGCCATTCCCTGTGTGATAGGAATTTTATGGTTTTAAATATATGGCAATGTTCATAAGTGTGCCAGCCAAGCACATACATAGATCAGCACAGGAAGACCAACCTGGAACCATTTTGATTCCTAAACTGACCAGATCTTTTTTCTGCAAGGTCAAAATGGAAAAGCCTCCCCATTTTCTTTTCCTTCACAAATCCTGTCTTAAGGGTATGTCTGTGTTTGAATAGGGTGTGAGCCTGTGACCTGGCCCAGGAACTAAGTATTTATCATTACAAAAGACCGGCCAGGATACCCAGGAAATCCAATCAAGTAACCTGCCAGACAGGAGATAAACTAAAACAGGAGAAAAAACAATATTAAAATTTCTGTTTTAGACTGTGATGTAGGTGTGATGTATCTGAGGGGTGGTCTTAGGTTACACCCCTTCGGTGATGTATGTATGATGTTTCTGGGGGTGGTCTTGATCTACAGGGTGGCAATTTCAAAAATCTTTATAAGGCCTTGCACACCATTTTTCTGGGTCCCTCCTCTCTCCTGCAGGTGAGGGGAGCACCCTGTTGCAACAGATCAATAAAGGCCAAGCCTACAGGCTGCTGTTTTGCTCCAAGTAATCCTGGTTGGTTTCTTTGTTTTTTGTCCAAGGGAGCCCTCTGATTTTTCCATTAACACCTGCAGGGCCTTTTCCCACCTGGCCTTGGGAGCAGGGACCATAAGAGACTCCTGGGAGGCGGGAGGCCATTGTCCTGTTGTGAGTCCTGATGAGCCCAGACTCATTGGAACAAACTCTGGGGTTTTTTAATAGTTTTTAATCGGCGGCGTTTTACGTATTTTGTTTTTTATTTTGTTTTTGCTCTCTTGGGTGTAGGATAAACATTTAGTTAGCGCTGGGGACTAGTTTAATTTCAGAATAATTGTAAATAGTTGTTTTTAGTTGGTTTCTCCTGTTTTATTGATTTGTTGTATAGTTTGTGTTCTGTTTTGAAGGGGAGAGAGTCAGGGCTTCCTGGCAGTTGGCCCCAGCCAATAGAATGGCTAGGGCAGGTTACACAGATGGGGTGGGGGGGATGCACTGGCACACCTGATATCAGTGAGGAGGAGATACAATAAGACCAGACCATCTTATTACCGAGGAGGCAGGTTTAGTCATTGTTTCAAGACTATCCCTGCCTCTGGGTCATAGCTGTCAACTTTCAGATTTTCAGGACGTCATTAGCTTACACCAGGCGTCTTACTGAGAAGACCCAGTTTTCTGAGTGCATGTTCTGGAAGTTGGGCAATAGGGACAGTACAGGATTCCTTTTGGTGCACCAACCTCCCTGCTGCACCAAGGATTCCCTGCCCAAGCTGCTTCAGGTAATGGCGGATGTTCTCCGGGAGACACCGAGTTTGGTTGTCCTAGGGGATTTTAACATCCATACTAACACAACCTTACAAGGGGCCGCTCTGGACTTCGTGGAATGCATGGCCTCCATGGGGCTGTCCCTGAATAGGTTTGGCCCAACTCATAGTCGTGGACATGCCTTAGACCTGGTATTCACCTCTAGTGACGTGGGTGATCTGACACTAAGTAAAAGTGAAACCAAAGAAATGCCATGGTCAGATCACTTCCTGGTGCAACTGGACTTCTCCGCGAACCTTCCCCTCTGCAGGGAGGTGGGACCGATTCTGATGGTCCTTCCCCACCACTTAATGGATCCAAATGGCTTCCAGAGAGAGTGGTAGGGGATGTTTTATCCCATGTTGATGGCCTTTCAGCTGATTCCCTGTGGCCTGCTGGAATGCCGAGTTAACTAGGACTATCGACTGTCTGGCTCCAAAGGGCCCTCTTCAATTGCATGGAGCCTGGACAGCCCCATGGTTTCCCCAGAGCTGTGGGTCATGAAACATTCTCTGAGATGGCTAGAGCACCAGTGGTGGAAAACGTAGTCTGAATTGGACCGGACACAGGTTGGAGCTCAACGTTGAGCCTACCAAGTGGTGATAGCGATGGCGAAGAGGACTTTCTTCACCGCCTCTGTTGCATCTGCAGTAAACAGTAGCAGGAGACCCTTTCAGGTGGTTCACAATCTAACAGAACAACCTTTGCCATTGGTGCCTGGTAAGGCCCCCAAGATCTCCTGCAAAGTATTTTACAAATAAAGTGGCTCAGATTCGGAAAGACGTAGACTCCACCATGGGAACAGGGCTGGGGTGGGAAAGTGCTAGAGTCCTGTCTAGTCAAGTTGCATGTGATCAATTCCAAAGTTACCTCTGAGGATGTGGACAAGCTGCTTGGACAAGTGAACCAACCACCTGTTTCCTTGAGCCAGTGTGGTGTAGTGGTTAAGAGTGGTAGTCTCGTAATCTGGAGAACCGGGTTCGAGTCTCCACTCCTCCACATGCAGCTGCTGGGTGGCCTTGGGCCAGTCACACTTCTTTGAAGTCTCTCAGCCCCACTCACCTCACAGAGTGTTTGTTGTGGGGGAGGAAGGGAAAGGAGAATGTTAGCCGCTGTCAGGGGATGGTTAGCTGCTTGTGCTTAAAATTGTGCCCCTTCAGAGTTTGTGCGACCCCACAAACCTCTGTGTGTGACAGAGCTCCTCAGACATGTCTGCTCTAGTCACTAGTAGAGTCTGACAGTGGCTGTCTGCGGAAGCGCTTCCAGCAAAGAAGTTCCTTAACGGAAACGCGTCTCCTGGACTCACGACGTGGCAGCTTCCGGCGAAGCATGGGTCTCCCTGCAGTAGCTTCTGACACCTCCCCGCTATTTTCGCTCGAAGTGTCTCTCACCCCTTTCTCTTCCCTGCTGCTTCCTGCCTGGGCTGCTGCGTCTCTCTCAGCATTACTGAGATCCTCCTCCAGAGACCCCGCGCTCCCCCTGCTGGTCCCTGCTTTGGCTGTTGACTCTCTCCCAGTCTCTGGGAGCCTTACCACTTCCCTTTCCTCCGATGTCAGTTCCCTGACATCCACCTCCCCTCCAGGGCCCCCCTCTCCCCCGCCCCTACTTTCTCCTCTGGGCGGTGAGGAGCTGAAACCCCTAAAAGAATCCTCTTCATCTTCAGACGTCTCGAACAATTCCCTCCATCGGTCTTCGTTCCGACTCGCTGAATCCTCCTCCACCTCGGAATCAGCGAACCCCTCCAACTCTTCTTCGTCGTCGGTGGTGGCGAAGTATTCCCTCCGGAACCTTGCCACTGGCTGGGGTTTTCTAGGGAATCTCTGATGAAAAGTTTCAATCAAAACCTCGTCATCTACATCCTCTGCCCTGACCCAGGTGTTTTCCGACTCCGGCTCCCCTTCCCACATTACCAAATACTCTACTTGCTCTCCCCTCCACCTGGAATCGAGAATCTCCGCTACATGGTAGCTGTGTTCTTTTTCCTCCATAGCTGGTCCCCTATTAACCCTCCCCTCTCTGTCCCCTATATACGGTGACAGCAATGATCTGTGGAACACTGGGTGCAACTTCATGTGGTTCGGTAACCGGAGTCTGAAAGCCACTGGGTTGACCTGTTGCGTGACTTCAAATGGGCCCAGTCTTTTGGGTCTTAACTTCTTACAACCTCCTTTAAATGGTAACCCTTGGGTGGACAGCCACACCTGGTCCCCCACCCTAATGCTTTCCCCTTCCCTTCTGGTTTTGTCTGCCTGCCTCTTATATTCCTCCTTCGCCCTGTTTAAATTAAGTTGGAGCTGGCGATGGATCGCTTCCATTTCTTCAACGAACTGTTCTGCGGCAGGAACGCTCCAGTTCTCCCCCTCTCCCCCTGGGAAGGCTCGGGGATGACACCCGTGATTGGCCAAAAAAGGGCTCATCCCCGTGGACACGTTCTCTGCATTGTTATAGGCAAATTCTGCCAACGCCAGCTTCTCCACCCAATCATTCTCTCTGTCATTCACATAACACCTCAAATATTGCTGGAGGACACCATTAGTTCTTTCCGCCTGCCCATTGGTTTCTGGATGACGGGCAGTGGAAAAATTCACCTCTACGTGCAATAAGCTCATGAGCTTCCTCCAGAACCTGGAAGTAAATTGTTTCCCTCGGTCCGAAACCACCCTCAAGGGGGCACCATGCAACCTAAACACATTTTCCACAAACAATTTAGCGGTTTCTTCTGCTGTGACCGCATGTGAGCAGGCTATAAAGTGGGCCATCTTGGTTAACAGGTCTACCACAACCATAATGGCTGTCTTCCCTTTGGACCTGGGCAGATCTGTCATGAAATCTATTGCCACTGCCTCCCATGGTCTTTCCGGCGTGGGTAGTGGTTCTAATAAACCTGCCGGTGCCCGCCTCTCCCCCTTGGCTCGTTGACATCGGTCACACCCTCTCACATATTCACGCACATCTTCCCTGACCTTGGGCCACCAGAATTCCCTGGTAACCAGCCACATGGTTTTGTGTTGCCCAAAATGCCCTGCTGTGGGGCTATCGTGCAGTTGCTTGAGTACCTTTTCCCTCAATTCCCCTTCAGGTATGTATAACGCTCCCTTGTAGTACAACGCCCCGTTTCTCTCCTCAAAACCCCCGGGTTTGTCTCCCTCCCTCCTGAGACCCCTGAGTTTGTCCTGGGCGTATTCATCCTGCACCGTTCCCTCTACCAGTTCCCTTTGCCCCACCAAAGCCGCCCCACACACCCAGCGGTCCTCGGGAATAACATGGGTCTCTTCGGGTGCTCCCTCCCCCTCCAAATATTCAGGTTTGCGTGAGAGAGCGTCCGCCCTAACGTTCTCCGGGCCTGGTACGTAACAAATCTCAAAGTTAAATTTGGAGAACTCCTGGGCCCATCTCAACTGCCTTTGGTTGAGCACTCGCGCAGTTCTCCAATACTCTAGATTCTTATGGTCCGTGCACACTTGCACCTTCTGTTGTGCACCAATTAGTAGGTGCCTCCATCTCCGGAAGGCCTCATAAATCGCAAGAAGTTCCCGGTCGTGCACCGTGTAGTTTCTCTCAGATTTGTTCAGCTTTCACGAAAAGAAGGCACACGGTCGCCACTCTGACCCCTCCTTCCCCGGCTGCAGAAGAAGCACCGCCCCTATGGCTCTGTCAGAAGCGTCTGTTTCGACCCTCAGCTTTTTTTGTAAATCCACATGTAGAAGTTGTTCGTCAGAGGCGAAGGCCCTTTTCAGTTCCTCAAACGCTCGCTCCGCCTCCCCCGTCCAAACAAACTTCTTTTTGCTGCTGAGACAGTCCGTGATGGGCGCCGTCAGGTGGGCGAAGTTTCGGATGAACTTACGATAAAAGTTTCCAAACCCTAGGAACCTCTGCACATCCTTCTTGGTCTTGGGTGTTTTCCATTCCAGCACCGCTTGAACCTTGCCGGGGTCCATGGCCAACCCCTTGTCTGACAAGCGGTACCCCAGGAATTCCACCTCCTTGGTATGAAACTGACACTTCTCCAGTTTCACCCACAATCTGTTGGCTTGCAGCCTGCTCAACACTTCTCTGACGTCTCTCACATGTTGCTCCTCATTCTCCGAATACACCAACACGTCATCTAAGAAGGCCACGCAATTCTTGTAGAGCAAAGGCCCCAGTACGTGGTTCATAAAGGCTTGAAAACACGCGGAGCCTGTTTGTAATCCAAAAGGCATAACGAGGTATTCAAATGCCCCCAAAGGGGTGAACATGGTGGTCTTCCATTCATCCCCTTTCCTTATACGTATCAGGTTGTACGCCCCCCTTAGGTCCAGCTTTGTAAAAATCTTTCCTTTTCGCACCCTGGTCAAAATATCATCAATCCTGGGCATAGGAAAAGCCGCCGGCTCTGTCACTGCATTTAGGGCCCGAAAGTCACATACCAGCCTCGGCTTGTCCGTGTTTTTTTTATCCACAAAAAACACTGGGCTACCCCCCGCTGCCTTGGACTCTCTGATGAAGCCTCTCTTCAGGTTCTTGTCAATGAACGCTCGCAACTCCTGCATCTCCCTGTCTGACATGGCATACAACTTGCCTACAGGAAGCTGTGCTCCAGGGAGTAAATTGATCTGGCAATCAAAGGGCCTATGCGGGGGTAGTTGGTCCGCTTCCTTCTCGCTGAACACTTCGCTGAGATCAGCATACTGTGGTGGCACCTTCCCCTTCTCCATCACTTCCGTCCCTGCTAGGGTGGCTTGGGCCCCTGCTGACCCCTTTTCCCCCCTGCAGTGTTCCAAGCAATGTGCTGAACCGAAGGAAACCACTCTTTGATGCCAGCCCACCAGCGGATCATGTAGGGCTAGCCAGCTCATTCCCAAAATAATGGGAGCGCCTCCCAAGGTGGCCACATTAAACGCTATCAGTTCTGTGTGCCTTGCCACCCTCATTATCATTGGTTTCGGTCTGCAAGCTGACTCCTCCTTCCAACAGTTCCCTGCCATCAATCGTGGTCACCTGCAGGGGGTTGCTTAACGGGATAGTCTGTATCTGGTGCTCAGCAGCAAACTCCTTGCTCATGAAATTGCAGGAGCTGCCTGAGTCCAACAGCGCCTTTATTTTTAGGGGGTGTCCATTTTGCAGCTCTAGAGACACTTCAATCACTAGAGCAGGTCGAGGAGCTTCTGGCACTGGCACTTGGGGAAGGGGCACTTTCACTGCTCTTTGGCCTGGCTGCAGTGCCCTGCTGGCAACCAGGCGTTGGCTTTTACCTGCTCCGTTTCTCCCTGCTCTTCCCCCTCAACAGCTCCCACCATCCCTTGCCATTCCTTCCTCTGGGGGCAGACTCTGGCAAAGTGGCCTGGCTGTTGGCAGAGATAGCATTTCCGGGCTCCCTTTCCCTCCTTCTTCGCCCCCTCACTGGGCTTTGAAACTGCGCGCGCGCGGGCTGTTCCGATTTCCATCGGCTCTGCCGGCGGGAAAGCTGGCTCAGGAATGTCTGGAATGCGTAACTCCTTCCAACGTTCCCCTCTCCCTTCCCGCCTCTCCAAGGCTCTTGCCTCCTGGCGCGCTCCAATGGTCAGCGCAGATTTGGTCAGCTGATCCATAGACCCCGCCCTGGGGCTCCTGGCCAGCTCGTCTTTCACAGCTGAAGAAAGACCTTCTTCAAATAGCATCTGAATGGGTGCCGCCGATAAATCCCACCCCAATCTGTGAATCAGCATGGTAAATTCAGTCCAGTACTCACGGACAGATCTGCTTCCCTGCTTGCAAGCCATTAGCTGTCTGCGTGCCACCCCTTCCTCAATATCGCTGGAAAACATGATATCCATTGCACGAAAGAATTTCATAGTGTCCTTTAGGATATCGTTGTGCGTTGCCATCAGGGGTCGAACCCAGTCTCGCGCCCCCTTCTCAAGATGCCCAATTACGAACGCAACTCGCGATTCCTCATCAGGGAACTCATCAAACTGCACATTCAGAGCATATTGCATCTCAGTCCTAAAGGCATGGTAATCCTTGGGGTCCCCCCCAAACTTCTGCACCAATCCTGGTACCTTTCTGGGGAACTGAGTGGTTCTCCCCTTTTTGTCAGCATCCTGAGCCCTTCTCTCCTCGAGCCTCGCCGTCTGCAGCGCAAGTTGGACCTCCAGCGCTTGATACCTTTCTTCCAAGCTTGGACCAGCTCCAACCCCTGCGTCTCCGGTTCCGACTGGGTTGCTCATGATGCTTTCTCCTGCACAGGCAGCGTACAGAGACTGTCAGACTGCTGTCAGGGGATGGTTAGCTGCTTGTGCTTAAAATTGTGCCCCTTCAGAGTTTGTGCGACCCCACAAACCTCTGTGTGTGACAGAGCTCCTCAGACATGTCTGCTCTAGTCACTAGTAGAGTCTGACAGTGGCTGTCTGCGGAAGCGCTTCCAGCAAAGAAGTTCCTTAACGGAAACGCGTCTCCTGGACTCACGACGTGGCAGCTTCCGGCGAAGCATGGGTCTCCCTGCAGTAGCTTCTGACACCTCCCCGCTATTTTCGCTCGAAGTGTCTCTCACCCCTTTCTCTTCCCTGCTGCTTCCTGCCTGGGCTGCTGCGTCTCTCTCAGCATTACTGAGATCCTCCTCCAGAGACCCCGCGCTCCCCCTGCTGGTCCCTGCTTTGGCTGTTGACTCTCTCCCAGTCTCTGGGAGCCTTACCACTTCCCTTTCCTCCGATGTCAGTTCCCTGACAGCCGCTTTGAGAACCTGCAGCTTGTTTAAACTTCTGAGTTCTGCAAAATAATTTCAAAGATCTGTGATCCTAGAAATGACCTGAGCTGGGGCTCCCCACCTCCAGTACCCATTAAGGCTGGGATAGGTCAGCTGAGTTTCAGGGGGTTTGGGGGGGGAGGGAATGAGGAGAAATGGATGGACCCCCCCCCCAAGTGAGCAGAAAAGACAGAGCGGGGAGAAAAGGCAAGAAGGTCTTGACTGGAGTAAGGAAGGGGAAGAGGACCAATGTGTTTCTGGGTGTCAGAAGAGGGAGAATATGCACAGCAGTCCTTTGCAGATTTACTCCTAAGTAAGCTCCACTGAGTTCAATGGGATCTATTTTTAGGTCACTACTGTGTGAACTATGCCAGCCTTAAGAAAGGATAGAGGAAGCAGACAGATTAATTTGGAAACAGAAAAATATATCACGGAGCAATGGATCCAAACTACAAGAAAGAAGATTCCACCTAAACATTAGGAAGAACTTCCTGACAGTAAGAGCTGTTTGACAGTGGAATTTGCTGCCAAGGAGTGTGGTGGAGTCTCCTACTTTGGAGGTCTTTCAGCAGAGGCTTGACAACCATATGTCAGGAGTGCTCTGATGGTGTTTCCTGCTTGGCAGGGGGTTGGACTCGATGGCCCTTGTGGTCTCTTCCAACTCTAGGATTCTATATTTTAAAACTGTTGGGGACCGTTGCAGAGGGGATGCCCTATTTGAGCTCCAGGGGCAGGAGAATATCTAGGGCAGAGGAATCCCTGCAGCTTCTCTGAGGCTCCCTTTGCTTCTTTTTCCACCCCAGGAAAATGCTGCTTGTTTTGCCTTCAGAGCTCCTCAGAAAGAATGAAAGTGTCTGATCCTGCAAACATAGCGAAGATGGAAGGAGGAAGATGGACAGTTGACCTGGTCAGGCTGTCTCCCACCACCTTTGAATGTTCCCTCCCAGGACCCTCAGAGAGATCTGGTGAGTTGCAGGGAATGGAGATGGGGACCTGGGGAGATGTTGGGGGTGAGGAAGCCCCCCCCCCGGCAAGAAAACGAGGAAGGCTGCAGGGCCAGAGCTCTGGACTGGCAGAGATAAAAGGTAGAAAAGAAAAGGAAAAGTTTTTAATGGTGGGATGAAAAAATTCATTTTCAGGCAGCACTCCTCCTTTCTTCTCTGGTAGGGATCAGGAGAAAGACACCCCACTTTTACCATAGAAACTGTGACTGGGGGCTCCACGCATAATGAGGCTTCCACAGCCTCCTTAGGATCTGCTTTCAGGTCACTAATATGCCTACCATTCCCTGAGGGCTGGAAGTAAGACCTGCGCTCTGCTGTAAGGCCCATTTCCACCTGGCCTAGGGGGCGGAGCCCAGACTCACCTTGAACAGCCTAAAGAGGCTCCTGGGAGGCCACTGGGACATTGCTGGAACAACTCTTGGGCTGGGGGCAAATGGCAAAAATGTTTTATAATGTTTTAAACAGTTCTAGTTTTGGTTCCCCTGTTTTGTTTTTGTCGAGTTGGTGTTAGTTAAATGTTTAGGGATGCAGACAACGCTGTGGTCTAAACCACTGAACCTCTCTGGCTCGCCAATCAGAAGGTTGGTGGCTTGAATCCCTGTGACGGGGTGAGGTCCTGATGCTCTGTCCCAGCTCCTGCCAACCTAGCAGTCCAAAAGCACGCCAGTGCAAGTAGATAAATAGGTACTTCTGCGGCAGGAAGGTAAATGACATTTCTGTGTGCAATGTTTTCCATCACGGTGTCCCGTTGCTGTTTAGTCATGCTGGCCACATGACCCAGAAAGCTGTCTGTGGACAAACACCGGCTCCCTCCGCCTGAAAGTGAGATGAGTGCCACTATCCCATAGTCGTCTTTGACTGGACTCAACCATCCAGGGGTCCTTTACCTTTACTTTAAATGTTTAGTTGGGGTTGGTGGTTATTTTAATTTGGGTATAACTGTAAAAACTGTTCCCTCCCAGGATCCCCAGAGGGATCTGGTGAGTTACAGAGAATGGAGAAGGGGAGATGTTGGGAGTGAGGAAGCTCCCCTGGCAAGAAAACCAGGAAGGTTGCAGGGCAAGAGTTCTGGGCTGTGAGAGATAAAAAGTAGAAAAGGAAAGGAATGTTTTTCAATGGTGGCATGGGTGCGGGATTTTTGGTGGGTGGGTAGGACTTTGATAGGGAGGCAGAACCGGCGTGATTGGTCAGTTAGTTATGTGTTTCTAATGTTTTACTTGATCTGGGGGGCTGCCCCCCACCCCTCCTTGGCTATGCCCATGAATGGTGGTGTGAAGAAAATTCTTTTTCAATCAGTTCCATAGAATAATGTTAGGTTGGGTTTTGAATCTTCTGACACTCGCTGGTAGCTACAGCAATTGCCAGATGAGGGACTGAATGGACCTATTATGTATTATTGTAATTTTATTGGGGTCAGCTGCCCTGAGCCCAGCTCCGGCCAGGGAGGGCGGGGTATTATTATTATTATTATTATTATTATTATTATTATTATTATCATCATCATCATCATCATCATCATTATTATCATTACAGACACGACATTTTACCAGTGTTCCTTTTTAATAATTTAGGAAATATTTGGGGGATCCTGACTGAAGGAGAACCATCAGAAGTGGCATCTGAAAGACTTGAGGAACAGAAGAAACAATGGAAACTGCGGCTTCATGTTGGAACCTACAGAAAGGAGGGGACCCAAATGCAGAAGGTGGGGAGGGAATCCACCTCTTCTCAGGTTAATGAAAATCAAATTCATATAGAGAAGTATGAATGTACTGTGTGTGGAAAGAGATTTCCTTCTCACTCAACTTTTAATTCACATCGAAGAGTGCACTCGGGTGAAAAACCATATAAATGCTGGGAGTGTGGAAAAATCTTCCGTCGGCGTGACTATCTTAATCTGCATCAAAGAACACATACAGGAGAAAAACCTTATAAATGCTGGGAGTGTGGAAAAAGCTTCCGTCAGAGTAGTCACCTTACTTCGCATGAAGGAATTCATACAGGGGAGAAACCTCATAAATGCTGGGAGTGTGGAAAGAGCTTCCGTCAGAGTGGTGGTCTTACTTTGCATCAAAGAACTCATACAGGTGAGAAACCTCATCAATGCTTTGAGTGCGGAAAGAGCTTCAGTAACAGTGGCTCCCTTAATATGCATCATACAACCCACACAGGGGACAAACCGTATGAATGCTTGAAGCATGGAAAGAGCTTCCTTCAGAGGAGTATTCTCACTAAACATAAAATAATGCATGCAGGTGAAAAATCATACAAATGTTTGGACTGTGGGGAGAGCTTCAGGTACAGTGACTCCCTCACGAAGCATCAAAGAATTCATACAGGGGACAAACCGTATGAGTGTTTGGAGTGTGGAAAGAGCTTCAGTCGCAAAGACTCCCTTACTTTGCATGAAAGAAGTCACACAGGAGAAAAACCTTATAAATGTTTGGAATGTGACAAGAGCTTCATTCGTAGTAGCCACCTCTCAAGACATAAAAGAACTCACACAGGGGATAAACCTTATAGATGCTGCGAGTGCGGAAAGAAATTCAGTCACAGTGAAACCCTTACTAAACATCACAGAACTCACACAGGGGAAAAACCTTATAAGTGTTTGGAATGCGGAAAGAGCTTCTATCAGAGTAGGCAACTCACTAGCCATCAAAGAACCCATACAGGGGATAAACCGTATAGATGCTGGGAGTGTGGAAAGAGCTTTAGTGACAGCGCCTCGTTCACAAGACATAAAAGAACTCATACAGGGGAGAAACCTTATAGATGCTTTGAGTGTGGAAAAAGCTTTAGTCGCAGTGAAACCCTTACTATACATCACAGAACTCACACAAGGGAAAAACCTTTTAAGTGTTTAGAATGTGGAAAGAGCTTCTATTGCAGCAGCCACCTTACTAAACATCAAAGAATTCATACAGGGGACAAATCTTACGAATAAAGAAGTGTGCATGCACACGAAAGCTCATACCAAGAACTAACTTAGTTGGTCTTTAAGGTGCTACTGGAAGGAATTTTTTTATTTTGACTATGGCAGACCAACACGGCTACCTATCTGTAACTGAAATCTTACGAATGTTAGCAGAGTGGAAAGAGCTTTTGTCACAGTTGCTCCCTTACCCGGCATCTAAAGGTTTTGGAGTGGGGAAAGATCTTCAGTCACATCAAGATCTACAGGAAGCAAACCAAAGATTGTGCTCAGTGTTAGAATTTGCTTCTTTAGCTTTGTTTGGTTTTAATCTTGCCTACCTCCCTCTTTTTAATCATAGGCTTTTTCTTGCTCTGAGGTCTTTTGAGTCCAGACTGCCTCCTAATGTCCACAGTTGAGGAGCAGCGATTTGTGTTAGATTTTCAGTCTGAACGTAGGAAGGCAAAGAGTGGGCTTGCATTAGACAGGGAAAGGGATATTGTGTAGATGAGGCAAAATAAAATATAGAGACACAAGCAGTTTCAAGTCCACCTTACAGTGTGCACACCAATCTCTGACTTTTGTCCTCTGGGTTTCTAGGGGGTTTCCTGTTGTTATTCTGCCTCTCACAGCTACCAATAAACCTACCATTAAAATTATGGACTGGTCATTTCATCAGAGGGCAAACGGGCAAATTTAGCAGGGGATCAAATACTTTCCCCCCTCACTGTATATAAAAGCATCTCCCATTAAAAGGTTTCCTTCTATAGGGCTGCCTTCAGATGTCTTCTAAAGGTTCTCAAGGTTACTCATCTCTTTGACATCTGATGATTGGGCATTCTACAGTGTGGATGCTACAACTGGGAGGGCCCTCTGCCTGGTTCCCTGTAGCTTCTCACATTGCGGGAACCACCCTTGGTCCTGGACCTCAGTGTCTGGGTTGAATAATGGGAATGGAGATGTTCCTTCAGGTCTACAGGCCATGGCCATTTAGGGCTTTAAAAGTTCAGTATCAACAAGTTTGAATTTTGCTTGAACACTTACTAGGTCTTTCAGGAGGTATTTGGAGGAAAGAACCGTGGAGCAGGAGGAGTAACATAAATAAGGGGTTCACAGTGTAGCCAACAGACAGGAGGGGAGAGAAACATAAAGCGGGGAATGAATGGTGCTTTTCTGGTTGAAGGAAATTAAATTCACAGAGAGGATACAAAGTATGACTGTTGAAGGTGTGGAAAGAGATTTCCATATCATTCAGTGCTTATTTCACATCAGTGTGCACTTGGGTTAAAAACCATATAAATGCAGGGTCAGGGTGTGTTTTTTATATATATATATATATTATGATACCCCGGCTCTCAATGGTCACTGGATCCTGAATGGGGCACCTCAGAGGAGAGGATCCTATACTCGGGGCCTGATCCTGCAAAGCTTTCCAGACAAATTCGGCTTGCCACTGCTCCCGCTCTCCCCGTAGCAGCCAAGAATGTTCATGCCTCTCGGCTCCGCAAGGGTTAACTAGAGCCATAGAGCCCAAATTCCTAGAGCGGAAGGGAAGTCCAGAGGAGGAGCTTCCGCTTCCTGTCCCATCCAACCTTCCTTTTTTTTTTTTTTTGTTGGGGGCGCTAGGTTTGCCTCTGTCCTCCTCGTCCTCCCGGGGGATCTTCTCCGGTTGTTTCTCCCCCGGGAAGGCTGCCTTTCCTCTTGCCGCCTCTGGCTCAGATGCGGGAAGGGAAGGAGGAGGGAAGGAAGGAGAAGGGAAGAGCTGGGACTCCCATAGGGCAGAAGAGGAGCCTCCTCGGAGGGCGAAGGCCAGGCGGACCCCGCGCAGCTGAACCCGAGAGAGTGAGAGAAAGGTGGATTTTTTATTGGGGAACGAAGGCCCTGCTCCCCTGCACTGAAAATATTTCATTTTAAAATTAATTGCTGGTCCTTAATAATGTGTCCTGGACAGCAGCAGCTGTAGTTATTAAATGTTTTCAAAATATCTAAGCTCTTCCTCAGAAAAGTGCCCCTCTGCACTGAAAATATTTCATTTTAAAATTAATTGCTGGTCCTTAATAATGTGTCCTGGACAGCAGCAGCTGTAGTTGTTAAATGTTTTCAAAATATCTAAGCTCTTCCTCAGAAAAGTGCCCCTCTGCACTGAAAATATTTCATTTTAAAATTAATTGCTGGTCCTTAATAATGTGTCCTGGACAGCAGCAGCTGTAGTTGTTAAATGTTTTCAAAATATCTAAGCTCTTCCTCAGAAAAGTGCCCCTCTGCACTGAAAATATTTCATAGAAAAATGTCGGTCCCTCAGAATGTATCTTGTCATTATTTTAACTCGTATTCAAAATATCTAAACCCTTTTCCAGAAAAGTATGCAGATGAAAATAAAGATAGAACACAGCTAAAATTCACAGAACCATGCAAAAACTAATATACATAAAGGCATCGGTTTTAAATAATAAATACTGTCTCTCTCTCCCCCACCCACCCTCCCTTCACTCCTCTCTCTTGCCTGCTGTGAAAGGTGCTGGGCAGGTTTGCACATTACTTTGTGGCTCGAATCCACAACCTGAGATTAAGAGTTTAATGCTCTGCTGACAGTTATCTCAGCTGTCCATGAGATCCATTCTGCCCTTCCCTATTGTTTTTCTGAGTAGACAAACATACGTTTAAAAGTTAATTTTTATATGAATATATTGTGTTTCCATATGCATCATTTCAATATTCTTTTAGTTATTTTTCCACATTGCCTCAGCGTGTAATGTGCTGCTGATTTCTGTTTTATAATCTTCCGCTTGGGCAAATCCGGAACTTCATTTTCAATGTTTTCATGAATTCTTTGGCGACCTTCCCTTTCACAGACACTGCAGTGGCATCAGACCAACATTGTGGAATTTCCCTACATTACTCAGGAGAAGAGGTGGCCACCATGCGTCCAGCTAAGGTAGGGGAAAGATAATCAGGGAGAGATGTTGGGGATAGGTGGAGTGGGTCCGTACTTGTTACAGAGAGCGTTCTTGCAAGGGCCCGAATCTTGCACCTGTGCTTCTGAGGCTTCTGCCTCTGAGGAAGTGGGTTACAGTGGTGCCTCGCAAGACGAAAAGAATCCGTTCTGTGATTCTCTTCGTCTAGCGGTTTTTTCGTCTTGCGAAGCAAGCCCATTGACGGATTAGCGGATTAGCGCTATTAGCGGCTTTTAGCGGCTTATCTGCTTATCGGATCAGCTGATAAGCGGCTTAGCGGCTTAGAAAAAGGGGGAGGAGGGAAAAAACCCGCAGGAACTCGCAAGACATTTTCGTCTTGCGAAGCAAGCCCATAGGAGATTCGTTTTGTGAAGCACCTTCAAAACGGAAAACACTTTCATCTAGCAAGTTTTCCGTCTTGCGAGGCATTCATCTTGCGGGGCACCACTGTACTTGACTGAGTTTTGCTCATGAAACCTTGAACATGACCTAGGAAGAGTCTAGCTGGTGGATCAGGCCATTAACCCACCTAGTCCAGCATCCTAGTCCCACAGTGACCATTTGTAAGCAGGAGCTCAGTACAACATGCCTCTTCAGGTGATTCCCAGGAACTGGCAATGAGGAATATACTGCCCCAAACAAGTGGAAGCAGTGCACAGTCATCATGGCTGGTAGTCAGTTGTAACCTTATCTGCTATGAATTTGCCTAATTCTCTTTTAATTTGGTGACCATTACTGCATATTGCGTTAGTGAATTGCTGAGTTTAACATTGTGAAAAATGCTTCCTTTAGTTTGTCCTTAATCTGTGCACAATTAGCTTCATTGGACAGCCTTGGACTGCAGAAACACCTCCCTCTCTCCTATTTCTAAACACCATGAATACCTTTTTACATCTCTTATCATATTTCCCCATAAGCCCCTTTGTTTCAGATTAGTAATTCCTCATATTTTTCCAACCCGTTAATTATTTTGTTTGTTCTTTTCCCAACGTTTTCTGAATCTGCAATATTATTTTTGAGGTCATGCAACTGGATCCATACATGGGACGCGGGTGGCGCTGTGGGTTAAAGCCTCAGCGCCTAGGGCTTGCCGATCGAAAGGTCGGCGGTTCGAATCCCCGCGGCGGGGTGCGCTCCCGCTGCTCGGTCCCACCGCCTGCCAATCTAGCAGTTCGAAAGCACCCCCGGGTGCAAGTAGATAAATAGGTACCGCTTACCAGCGGGAAGGTAAACGGCGTTCCGTGTGCTGCGCTGGCTCGCCAGATGCAGCTTTGTCACGCTGGCCACGTGACCCGGAAGTGTCTCCGGACAGCGCTGGCCCCCGGCCTCTTGAGTGAGATGGGCGCACAAACCCCAGAGTCTGTCAAGACTGGCCCGTTTGGGCAGGGGTACCTTTACCTTTACCTTTAACTGGATCCATACAGTTTTATAAGGGCAGCTGCACCATAGATTTGTATATCAGCACTATGATATTGGCAGCTTGGTTTTGAATCTTTGCCTAAAACGGCATTGACCCATTTCACTACTTTCACACCCTGTGCCAATATCTTTACTGAGCTATCAGCTATGACCCCAAATGTCACTTTCCTTCTCAGACATCACCAATTCAAATCCCATTTGCAGATGTGTTAAGTTAGCATGTTTTTTGCTTGAAGGTGCACTATATAAATTTACTTACGTACATTTGGTTATGTCATTGTCTTTAATAATGTTTTCCACCAGTTTCCCCAAAACAAACATGAAACTAACTAACCTGCAGTTTCCTGGAAACTAAATCCCTCTTGGAGGAAAGGAAACTGGGCAATCTCACAGACTCGTTACATGTTTTTGTTAGAATACTTGACATAGAATTCTTAAACTAATGGGTAAATTCCATCGGCTTTGGGTGATTTCTGAACACTTAAGATCTCCAGTTGCCCATTTTCCCACACCTTACCCTGGCTGGACTATGAATAAGGGAATTGTTTTCCTTTTCCAGGGATCAATGAGCTTTGAAGGGGTGTCCTTGCATTTCAGTGACGATGAATGGTCCCTGCTGGATCCAGGCCAAAGAGCGCTCTACAAGGAAGTCATGATGGAGATTTATGAGATGGTGGCTTCTGTGGGTAAGGATCCTTTCCCCCTGGATCAATAGCTAGTGAAGGTGTGAACTCCTGTTGGTCACTAGAGGGAGCGTTCTTCATTTCCCCTGTACAAAAGAACATACGAAGAACCCTGCTGGGTCAAAGCAAAGTTCTACATAGTCCAGCATTCAGATGCACACAGTCACACTCCTGGTATATGATTTTATAAACATCAAAGAAAAGACATATCGGTTAAGAGTTACTTGCCTTGATTCTTTCTTTTTTTTTCTGGCCAGTGAGGTCTCTAGTTCTGATTTGGTGGGGTGTGATCTTGCTTTTTGGAAAGAACTGTGCTTACAACTGCATGGCATGGAAACAAAGTCTGAAGGGGTCTTCTGTGTGCTGGTTGAAACTTACTGCTTTTGGGTCAGTCGTAGACTGCTTAATCGCATTGCTTGCTTAGCAGTATACACAACAGAATGATGGTGTGGCAGATATTATGCGTTAATATTCATTGCATTTAGTTGATTTTTCATGAAAGGTCAACTCAAAAGCAAGTTAACATAGGATGCAAAAATTAAGGCCGCTATAATTCTTTAAGGTAAAGGCCCAAAGCCTGGCTGAAAAGAAATATTAATGTATCCCTCCTAAAATTAGCCAGTGATTGGCTCCTGGGGAGCCTCCCTGGGCAGAGCCCCCACTCCAAGCCCCATGCTTGTGTTGGCACACTTGGCACCTTGCTAGAAGAAGGGCACGGTGAGAATCATAGAATCATAGAGTTGGAAGAGACCACAAGGGCCATCGAGTCCAACCCCCTGCCAAGCAGGAAACACCATCAGAGCACTCCTGACATATGGTTGTCAAGCCTCTGCTTAAAGACCTCCAAAGAAGGAGACTCCACCACACTCCTTGGCAGCAAATTCCACTGTCGAACAGCTCTTACTGTCAGGAAGTTCTTCCTAATGTTTAGGTGGAATCTTCTTTCTTGTAGTTTGGATCCATTGCTCCGAGAAGGACCTCAGATGATGAATGTAGGGTGTGGGCTGATTCCTGAAGGAAAAGGGAACCGAAGATGAAAACTAACTGGTAGTCAGTGCAATCCCTGTGGCAGGAGCAAGAAACTTCATCCTTCCTTATACCACTGAGCCACAACTTAGCTGTTGCCCATGTTGGCTGGGGCTGATAGGAGTTGCATTTCTGCAGCATCTGGAGGGACAAAGATTCCCCATTCCTCTCATAAGAACTGGGTACTTTCTAAAACTTTTTAAAAATTATTATTATAGAAAACCCTCTTTATCCACCCAAACTTGAGAAAGGGAAAGGTGAGGTATCTGTTGGATGAGGATGTTGTGTGGATGATGTAAAATTAAAAAAAAGTACAGGCACAAGCAGATTCAAGGCCACATTAAAGTCCAGTATAGGCGGGTGTGCATTTAGCAGCATCTTACCAGCTTTTCTTTTTAAACCAGCAGGAGATGTTTGGAGGATCCTGGCTGAGGGGGATCCATCTGAAGGGCCATCTGAAAGAGCTGAGGAGCAACAGAAGTTAAGGATTCAAGATGGAACCAACAGACAAGAGGGCAGACGAACGCAGAAGGCGGGGAGGGAACCCACTGCTTCTCAGGTTAACGAAAATCAGATACCACACACAGGGGACAAACCTGATGAATGTTTGGAGGATGGAAAGAACTTCAGTGACAGAGCCTATCTTATTTTTCATAAAAGAGGTCATACAGCAGAAAAACCATATAAATGCTGGGAGTGTGGAAAAAGCTTCAGTCGGAAAGAACACCTTACTCTGCATCAAAGAATTCATACAGGCGAGAAACCTCATAAATGCAGGGAGTGTGGAAAGAGCTTCAGGCACAGAGACTCCCTCACTAGGCATCAAAGAATTCATACTGGGGAGAAACCTTATAAATGTTTGGAATGTGGAAAGAGCTTTATTCAGTGTAGCGTGCTCACAAGACATAAAAGAACTCATACAGGGGATAAACCTTATAGATGCTGGGAGTGTGGAAAGAGCTTTAGTGACAATGGCACCCTTACTCGCCATCAAAGAACTCACAAAGGGGACAAACCTTACAGATGTTTGGAGTGCGGAAAGAACTTCAGTCGCGTAAAGTCCCTTACTTTTCATAAAAGAAGGCATGAAGGGAGAAAACCTTATGAATGCTCGGAATGTGGAAAGAGCTTTAGTGTGCGTAGCCAGCTCAAAAGACACATGAGAATTCATACAGGGGAGAAACCTTATAAATGTTTGGAGTGTGGAAAGAGTTTCAGCCGGAGTGGCCACCTTTTGCAACATCGAGGAACTCATACAGGGGAAAAACCTTATAAATGCTTGGCGTGTGACAAGTGTTTTAGTCAGAGGGTTCACCTTACTCAGCATCTAAAAACTCATACAGGGGAAAAACCTTATAAGTGTTCAGAGTGTGAAAAGAGTTTCAGTCAGAATAGTCACCTCACCATACATAAAAGAACACATACAGGGGAGAAACCTTATAGATGTTTGGAGTGCGGAAAGAGCTTCACAGTCAGTTCGTCCCTTTCTAAACATCAAAGAATTCATACAGGGTACAAACCTTATGAATGTTTGGTGTGTGGAAAGAACTTCAGTCGCTTAGATTCCCTTACTTTTCACAAAAAAAGGCATACAGGGGAGAAACCTTATAAATGTTGGGAGTGTGGAAAGAACTTCAGTGGCTCCCTTACTCAGCATCTAAGAACTCATACAGGGGAAAAACCTTATAGATGTTTGGAGTGTGACAAGTGTTTTAGTCAGAGTGGTCACCTTACTCAACATCTAAGAACTCATACCGGGGAGAAACCTTATAAGTGCTCGGTGTGTGAAAAGAGCTTCAGTGGCTCCCTTACTCAGCATCTAAGAACTCATACCGGGGAAAAACCTTATAAATGTTTGAAGTGTGAGAAGAGTTTTAGTCAGAGTGGTCACCTTACTCAACATCTGAGAACTCATACCGGGGAGAAACCTTATAATTGCTTGGAGTGTGGCAAGAACTTCACCTACAGATATTCCCTTAACTCACATCAAATAATCCATAGAAGTGAAATATCTTAAGCTTGGAAGGTAGAAAAATATACAGTGATCTCAAGAGCTCCTAAGCGAGCAAACCAAAGAGTCTACTCAGTGTTAGAATCCCCTTCCTTATCTCCAGTTTTTACAATAGACTACAGTAGACCTTTGGAGCCCAATATGCCTTCCATTTTAGAGAAGAAAGGGGCTTTTGCTTTCAACCTGTTTTTTAAGTATGAAAGCAGATTGTGGGCATTCTTCTTTAAGCCAGTGTGAGGGATGGGCAGGGGTTTGAGTGATGGGTAGTGGAAGAAGGGAGGTTCAGTGCCACCTGTGAGGCAAGAGGTGGTCGTAGAGGAGAGCCAAACTGAAGGCAGGAGAGGGGCTGCAGGAAGTCTCCGAGGTGGAAGAGAAGGTCCCAGAAAGAGTCCTGCCATTGGACTCTCCTCCATCCCCTCACCCACTGTCTCCTCTTACAATGAGGGGCATTAAGCAATAGCAACAAGGACCGTCTCTTTCTATATGAAGATACCTGGACCCTGAGTCATCTTCCGAGACCCTTCTTAAAGTGCTGCCTCCATTGAGAGGCCTGGAGTGTGGCAACATGAGAACGGGCCTTTTCTGCAGTGGCTCCCTGTCTCCGGAATATTTTCCTCAGGCAGGTTCACCTGGCACCTAGGCACTAGGCAAAAGCCTTTCTCCTTAACCAGGTTTCTGGCTGATTGACATCTAATGCCCTTTTAGAATGTGGGGTGTTTTTTTTTGGGGGGGGGTTGTTTTTGTTATGATTATATATTTCACATTTTTGGGTTGTGATTGTATCCTGAGTTCCTCCCATGGCTGGAAAGGGGTTCATTTAACCTTCCGTTTGCTAGTAAAACTGAATTACTTTGTCACAAAATGACATATGTCTAGAAATCATTTCACCAACATGAAAAGTTTGGAAAGCTCTGTGTTAGTAGAAGAACCTGAGGTCTCTTGTGAGTCTGTGCATTGGTATATGGTGGCCCCTGTTAGTCCACCATATTTTTTCTTTTAACATTAGCAGAAGTGTTAATTTATCTCTTGCTGATGTAACCTAGTTCTTTGCCAATAGAGAATTGAATTTCCTATTGTTTGTCCACATTGGGCTGGGGCTCTGGGTTATGAACAAAAATTTAGTTAATTAATTAACACCTTGGAAGAGACCTTGCTTTTGAATCTTGTATGTATAAAATTTTATTGTTCCATATTTTTGCTTATTTCCAGGTGGGGTTGCCTACTTCCCCATTTCAGTTTCCCAGCCTTTTTTATCTGCATCTTACCTATAGGCTCTGATATTTATCTCTCATCTCTTCTGAAATTACAAAATAATAATAAAATAGATTGATTCCTTGCAGAGGCTATGCTGCAGATTGTTCTTCTGAGTAAAATTTACATATCCATGTTCTAATTTATTTTTTGCACGTAATCATTTGTTACATATGCTGTTCCGTATTTCACCCTTCCCCAAGATTTATTCATGTGCTGTGAATTTTCCTTTGATGTAACCAGGCTGATATGCTTCATAGATGGAAATGCTTTACCTGGTATTCTGCTGACATATATTATATCTTTCCAAAGAGCGTAGCCTCTCAGATCACCCTCTTCATGGACGAAAGGTCTCCCTCAGCCCCTGTCAGGAAGGCCAGAAATATTCTGGATATTTGATAGCTCCTCTAATTGTTTCATTCACCAAGACATTGCTATTTGTTTCTGTTTCCAGTTGTCATGAAGTCTGGGTTGATTCTGTTTTTACTGCGTTTAGCCCCTTACGAATAAATGCTCATTAAAAACTGCCGTACCTTGGTTCTTGAATGGAATCCATTCCAGAAGTCCGTTCGACTTCCAAAAATGTTCAAAAACCAAGGTGCGGCTTCCAGTTGGCTGCAGGAGCTTCCTGCACTCAATCGGAAGCTGTGTCAGACGTTCAGCTTCCAAAGAACGTTTGCAAACTGGAACACTCACTTCTGGGTTTGCGACGTTTGGGAGCCAAAGCTTTCGATAACTAAGCTGTTCAAAAATCAAGCTACGACTGTATAATAAACCTCAGGACTTTGTCAAGAAACCACAACAAGGTTCATTAATTTTTCAGACTTTTTTACATGTTAGTTAATGGGACAGTTTCAGACTGCATGCTTCTTCACCTTCATGAGGGTTTCAAGTTTTATGCTTCTGAAATGTCCAGAAATGCTGCCAAGGACATTATTTGCATTTTAATGAACTGAATAGAATGAAAGAACCTGCAGCACAAATATAAGATAGGCGACATCTGACTTTCTAGTAGTACATGTGAAAAGGATCCAGGAACCTTAGTAGAACACAAGCTTAACATGAGTCAACCGTGTGATGCAGCAGGAGCAAAACAGAAATTAATGCTATTCTAGGCTGCATCCACAGAATTAGTGTCAAGGGAAGTAATAGTACCACTCTATTCTGCCTTGGTCAGACCACACCTGGAATACTGTGTCCAATTCTAGGCACCACAATTTAAGAGTTTTTACAAGCTGGAAAGCCTTAGGAGGAGCACTTGGCGCTGGGTATGTTTAGCCTTAGGAGGAGACTGAGAGGAGATATGATCTTCAAATATTTTAAAAGGCTATCACATGGAAGAGAGAGCAATCCTGTTTTCTCCTGCTCTGAAGGGTAGGACTTGAACCAAAGTGGATGCCAACTAAACACGAAGGACTTTATGACAGTAAGAGCTGTTGGACAGTGGAACGGTCTCCTGGTCTCCCTTGAGAAGTTGTGGACTCTCCTTCCTTGGCGTATTTTAAGCAGTGTTTGGCTGGCCACCTGTCATGGATGCTTTACTGAGATTCCTGCACTGCAGAGGGTTGGACTAGATGACCCCTGGGTCCAATCCAACTCTGAAGTTGTATTATCCTGATTCTAATGCTCATTCCTTTCAATTTGCTTGTTTTATCATATATTTTAAGTAAGGATGTTTTCAGGATGTTGAGATCAAATTATTGTGCATTTTAACATACAGTAGTACTTCGGGTTAAGTACTTAATTCGTTCTGGAGGTCCGTTCTTAACCTGAAACCGTTCTTAACCTGAAGCACCACTTTAGCTAATGGGACCTCCTGCTGCCGCCGCGCCGCCGGAGCACGATTTCTGTTCTTATCCTGAAGCAAAGCTCTTAACCCGAGGTACTATTTCTGGGTTAGCGGAGTCTGTAACCTGAAGCGTATGTAACCCGAGGTACCACTGTATATATATGTATTTTATATAGGTGTAAGCCTCCCAAACGTGACACTCTTTGAGACATTGTAAATTGCTCATCAGCAAAATAGGCTCCCACAGTGAGGGGAAAGGGGGGAAACCAAGGTACCCGTTGAGAACTGGTTCTCCTTACTGGTAAAGTTCAGGGAAATGAGGTGAAGACCTGGTTACATTTCTTAGGATTATTTGCTGTATTTTAAAATAGTTATTCATATCCATATATTTTCACCATATGGAAGTTTAATGCCTCTTTAATCTCTTTAATGGTAAAGATTATCTTTTCTACGATCTCAGACTCTCAATAATAATAATAATAATAATAATAATAAGTAGTAGTAGTAGTAATCCGGTAATAAGTAATAGTAAGGTGCTACTGGAAGGAATTTTTTTTATTTTGAATAATAATAATAATAATAATTATAATAATAATAATTGTATGGTACTAAGGCTGCCCATGGTCACTGGATCCTGCATGGGGCACCTGCCGAAGGAGAGGATCGTGCACTCGGGGCCTGATCCTGCGGGGCTTTCCAGACAAAACCGCGGCGCCTCTCCTCGCTCTCCGCCCGGAGCAGCCAACAGGTTACTTCTGATCGGCTCCGCGAGGGTTAAAGGGAGGCACAGCGCTGAGATTCCTAGAGCGGAAGGAGAGAGTCCTGCGCGAGAGGTGAAGGAGCTTCCGCTTCCTGTTCCGGGTCTGTCCTTCCTGCGGGAGGTGGCGGAGGGAGGCGGCAGCTTTCTCTAGAGGGGCTTCTGTCCGGATACCGGAGGGTCTTCTCCCGTCCTTTCTCCGCAGGGAAGGCGGCCTCTCCTCCCGCTTCCGGGTCAGATGCGAGGGAGGAGAGACCGAGGAGGAGGAGGAGGGAAGAGCTGGGACTCCCAGAGGGCAAGAGACGTGCCTCGGAGGAGAAGGAAGGCAAGGCGGACCCCGCGCAGCTCAACCCGAGAGAGAGAAAGGTTTTTAAATAGAGAATCCAACGTGTTCCTCTGCACTGAGAATATTTCATAGAAAAATGTCGGTCCCTCAGAATGTATCTACTAATTATTTCATTATTTTATTTTCAAAATCTCTAAACCCTTTATCAGAAGAGTATGAAGGCGGCACACAGGTTAAAATAAGGATAGAGCACAGCTAAAATTCACAAACCCATCCAGAAACTATTATGCACAAAGGCCTCATTCTTAATAACAAAGAAAGCTAAATAATAAGTCCTGTTACCCTTACAGTTCTCTGCTTCTTTCCTATCTCTCTGCGTCCCTTTTGCCTGCTGTGAAAGGTCCCGGGCAAGTTTACTCTTGACACACAAAATTTGGGGTTGCAGGGAGAGATTGTGGGGAAGGATTTTCAGAAATCTATTAGGTGTGGGCAGTTTCTTTCAATTATAGTTTTCTCTGTGTGTCTCCTTTTCCCCAGTATTAAATTTAGTCACCCGGACATTGACATCTTATGAAAAGAAAGGACCTCTTGCAAATTTGCCGGCATTTTAGTGCAGATTTCTACTAATGAACACATAGTTTCCCTAATATTTATATTTGCCCTAATATAATGCATTTCTGTATATAGTTTTTCCTAAAATAATGCTTTTCTATGTGCTCTTTCCCTTTATAACCTGGCAGGGCAAATCCATATCTTTCTCCCTCTTTCCCTGCCACACTGTCTACGACAAGACCTTGTGTTTCCTTGTACCCTAACAGATCAGGGTGGGTATTTCAAGGCACATCCTAAAACAATGGAAAATGCAGCTGTTCCTCATGTAATGGGATAATTTTACGTGGCTTGATTATCTGTTTGGAATTTTCTGGATCCTATATCCTAGATACAAGATTTATCTCTAATACCACTTATCTAAGGCCTGCAATTTCACACTGGATTGGTAGCTGAGTTTTTTTCGTCTGTTCAGTGGCTGTGTATTTTGGTGGAGTTCAGACAGGCCTATGGAGAATTCAGCAACAGTTAAATTGTAGATAATTTTAACCTTGCCTATTCTTTTTCTTCGGGACATGGGTGGCGCTGTGGGTTAAACCACAGAGCCTAGGACTTGTCGATCAGAAGCTCGCGGTTCGAGTCCCTGTGATGGGGTGAGCTCCCGTTGCTCGGTCACTGCTCCTGCCAACCTAGCAGTTCGAAAGCACGTCAAAGTGCAAGTACTGTATTTTTCGCTCTATAACACGCACCAGACCATAACATGCACGTAGTTTTTAGAGGAGGAAAACAAGAAAAAAAATATTCTAAACGAAATAGTGGATATATGATTTTTGTGGTTCATGTTGTGCCCGCAGACATGTGATCTGACAGTGAGTTTGGAGTAGCCCAATGCAAAAATCCTGAGGATCCATGTGGATCCATGCTTTGTAACCACGGAGGAGGGAAGGAAGGGGAACCATGGATCCTCTGCTCACGACTGCAGCAGATCCCCCCCGCCACCATTCGCTCCATAACACGCACAGACATTTCCCCTTACTTTCTTGGAGGAAAAAAGTGAGTGTTATGGTGCAAAAAATACGGTAGATAAAAAGGTACCGCTCCGGCGGGAAGGTAAAAAGCATTCTTGTGTTTGCCAGAAGTGACTTAATCATGCTGGCCACATGACCCGGAAGCTGTACGCCGGCTCCCTCGGCCAATAAAGTGAGATGAGCACCGCAACCCCAGAGTCAGGCACGACTGGGCCTAATGGTCAGGGGTCCCTTTACCTTTTTATTCTTTTTCTGAGTAGACATAAGTTTTAAAGTTAAGTTGTATATTTATAAATTTGCAACTCCAGAACCATCATTTACATAAGCTGTTGCTTATTTCTCCCTCCTTTATACGTTTCCTCATTGTGTGATGTGCTGCTGATTTCTGTTTAGTAATCTTTTGCTCATACCTTTCATAAGTTCAAAGGTTTTTACTGGTATTCCGTTGAGGTATTTAAAATAAATCTCTCCAAAACTCTAGCTTCTCAGGTCCTATTTGATTGCCACTCTCTTGTGCATTTGGGCAAATTAGGAATGTCATCTTCAGTGACCAACAGTTCCCTTTCACAGGCTGTGCAATGGCATTGGAGCAACACTGTGGATCCTCCCTGCTTTACCCTGGAGAGGAAGCGACCACCATGCATCCAGTTGAGGTAGGAGAAAGGTCATCAGGTAGAGATGTTGGGGATAGCTGGAGTGCGGCCTTCCTTGTAACAGAGGGCCTGACACTTATCCCTGTTTTTCTGAGGATGCTGCCAGAGGAAGTGGGTTGGCTTGACTGAGATAGATAGATAATTTATTACGGTCAGAGACCAGCTTATAAAACACACTTGGGGGTACATTCCCAGAAAGAAAACAAACATTTAAAACAATGTGCAACAATAAATTTAAAATTTATAAATGCAATAAGCGTATAGACACTTAAAACTTTAAGATAAGCTACCACAGAGAGATGACCCAGAGCCATCATGGAACTGAGTTTGGGGATTTTCTTAACGAACTAGTTTGAGTTGGGAGATGGTCTGCGCCTACAGATCTGTACACAGAATCTGGCAACCATCTGGGTTGTCTTGCCTAACTGGAAAAGTTCAAATTTTTGCTTTTCCGGGAAGTCAGCGAGCCTCACCAGCAGGGGATCAATGGTCTCACTACGTTCCTCTTCATAAAAGAACAAGTGCTCTGGGCTTTCTATATCCCCCAATGAACAGGCGCAAAGTCTCTGAGCATATGGGACCTTTTTAAAGGCTCCTTCCAGGACGGGCGAGGGCAGAGCTGAGCTTCTGGCGAGTGTAAAAGCCCTTCTTGCATTTTTGGATATGAGAAAGAAGAGATATGCTGCTCTCGATTTCTCCAATTTTATAGTCGAGGCACCTTGAGCAGTCCTGTTGTCTCTCTGTGTCTAAGATTCTTGGCCTGACCGTAGCTTTTGCCTGGCCCAACCCCAGACTTAGAAGGGCTTGAGGGGCACAACCCAGCTTTTGAAGGGGGTTCAGGACTGCTGTCTGCATATGCAGACAGTCATCATAGCTGGTAGTCAATCATAACCTTATCTGCTATGGATTTGCCTAATTCTCTTTTAATTTGGTGGCTATTACTGCATGTTGTGTTAGTGAATTGCAGAGTTTAACATTGTGAAAAGTGCTTCCTTTCGTTTGCCCTTAATCTGTGTACAATTAACTTCATTGGATGGCCTGGGACTACAGTATCATTCTAGAAGGAGAAACACCTTCCTGTCTCCCATTTTCCCATCCTTTGCATACCTCTGTACATCTCTTATCCTGCTCCTCAAGCACTTTTGTTCCAAATTAAGAACTCCTCGTATATCTCCAACCCCTTGCTTATTTTCTTTGTCTCCCCCCCCCCAAACATTTTCTGGCTCTACATATTATTTTTGAGGTCAGGAAACCGAAACCATATTCAAATTTCTAAGGACACCTGCACCATCTGCATGATGTATATCTGCATGATGATATTGGCAGCTTCATTTCGAATCACTTTACCAATGGTCTCTAACACAGAGTTGATCCATTTCACAACTTACACACACTGTGCCAATTTCCTTACTGAGCTATCTGTCTCTCCTGCTCATTCATCACCAACTCGGATCCCATGAGTAGTCTAGTTAAATTAGAATCATTTTTCTTGAATGTGCATTACTTAAACTTGCTTACAAGTTTGAATTACAGATGTACCTTGGTTGCTGAATGCCTGGGAACTCCTACATTTCGACTACCGAACGATCAAAAACCAGAAATGAGTGTTCCGGTTTTTGAACGATTTTCGGAAACCGAATATCCGGTGCTGCTTCCACAGCTTCCAATTGAGTGCAGGAAGCTCCTGCAGCCAAGTGGAAGCCGTGCCTTGGTTTTTGAATGGTTCTGGGAGTTGAACAGACTCCTGGAATGCATTCTGTTCGAGAACCAAGGTACGACACTACTTGCTTAAACACCTTGAATTACGTTTGCTGTTAGGTGTTCAATGTAATTTGAAGACATCCTATTGGAGCTCTCTGCAATACTCTGTTGTGAACAGCTAGGTTGGCTACCTAGCAGCTCAGCACTGACTCCAGGTCATATATAAGCTGTTTAAAAAGCACTCATCCCGATACTGATCCTTAGGGGCCTTCACTTCTAGCATTCCTTCCTTTGAGAGTTGGCCATTTCTTCCCATTCTCTTCTTTCTGTTCTTTAAGCCGTTGCTGATCCATAAGGCAGGCTCTCTTCTTATTCCATGACTCACCAAGACGTTGGTGAGAGACTGTACTAAAAGAAT
This sequence comes from Podarcis vaucheri, assembly GCF_965113315.1. Classification (NCBI taxonomy): domain Eukaryota; kingdom Metazoa; phylum Chordata; class Lepidosauria; order Squamata; family Lacertidae; genus Podarcis; species Podarcis vaucheri. Next base: position 127,581,931 of record NC_138760.1, on the reverse strand, counting down.
TTGAGTGCACTGTCAGTTGCATACCGTCTAGACACACTTTAAAAAATCAAATGGCTCGTGAGTCACTCTTGCAGAAGCCATGCTGATTCGGCTTTAGCAAGGCTTGTTCTGCTATACATTTGGTTATCCTGTTGACTTTAATAATGTTCCCCATCAGTTTTCCTGAAAGAGACCTTAAACTAACTAAGCTGGTTTCTGGAAACCTTTTTTTTTAATGTCACTACCTTTGCTTCCCTCTTGAAAGACAGGTAGATGGGAAATCTCACATACAAGTTACACGTTCTTGTTAGATTTGACTTCTTTAAGAACTAATTTGATATATGAGGAGTTTCTAATTTGGAACAAAAGTGCTTAAGAAGGAACAGGATAAGAGGTATGCAAAGGATGGAAAAATGGGAGAGAGGGAGGTGTTTCTCAAATTTGGGTCTTCACCCGTTGTTGTACTACAATTCCCATCATCCCCAGCTAGTATGACCAGTGCTCAGGGATGATAGGAGCTGTAGTCCAACAAAAGCTGCAGACCCAAAATTGAAAAACCCTGAGCTAATGGGTAGATGAAATCTGACCACTAAAGGTAGAATCCATCTCCCATTGCAGTGGGAGTGGAGGAGAGATGCTGCCCACACCTTGCCTTGAAGTATCTCCAAGGAAGGGGATTTTTTTCTTCTTCCAGGAATCAGTGAGCTTCGAGGAGCTGTTCTTTACTTTCACCAACGAGGAATGGGCCTTGCTGGATCCAGACCAGAGAGCTCTGTATGAGGAGGTCATGCTGGAGATTCATGAGATGGTGGCCTCTCTAGGTAAATATCCCTTTCCCCCTTAAATCAATAACTATGGAAGGTATAAATTCCTGTTGGTGGTACTATCAATTAGCTCACTAGAAAGAGTGTTGGGATTTTCCTCTGGGCAAAAGCACATTTGAAGAACCATGCTGGATCAAAGCAAAGGCCTATGTGGTCCACAATTCTGTTCTCACAGTAGCCCAACCAGATGCCCAGAGGAAGCCCAAAAGCAGGACATGCATCTGATATAGGCATCAGAGAATGGACACACTGGCTATGAGTTACTTACCTTTCTCGCCCTGATCTGGCCACAGTGATCCATGCAACGGTCACCTCCAGGCTTGATTATTGTAACTCTCTCTACACGGGGCTGCCCTTGAAGCTGATTCAGAAACTCCAGCGGGCGCAGAATGCCGCGGCGAGGCTCCTTACAGGGTCCTTGCCGCAGGATCACATTCACCCAGTGCTTGACCAACTGCACTGGCTCCCGGTGGAGTACAGGGACAGGTTTAAGGTGCTGGTTTTGACCTTTAAAGCCCTGTGTGGTCTAGGACCCTTGTACCTACGGGACCATCTCTCCTGGTATGCCCCACGGAGGACCTTAAAGTCCACAAATGACAACACCTTGAAGGTCCCAAGTAGCAAGGTGGTTAGATTGGTCTCAACTAGGGCCAGGGCCTTTTCAGTGCTGGCCCCAACTTGGTGGAACACTCTGTCCCAAGAGACTAGGGCCCGGCGGGACTTGACATCTTTCCACAGGGCCTGCAAGACAGAGCTGTTCCGCCTGGCCTTTGGTTTGGACTCAGTCTGACCCTTATGTTTCCCTCCCCTTATGGTTTTGATCTGTGGGCTACCATTAAAACGAGGCTGCATTTAAAATTATATTTTAACCTGTATTTTAAATTGGTTTGTGTTTTTTTAATTGTAATTTTACTGGTGTTAGCCGCCCTGAGCCCGGCTCTGGCCGGGTATAAATAAAATATGATGAAGAAGATGATGATGATGCAAACCCCTGCAAATCCTATTTTGCCCCTGAGCAGGGTTGCTGCCAAGGGCCTCCTTGTGCCCATAAGACAGGTGTGCAGACCCCCTTGTCCCCCGCCAATACAATGCTGAATCACTGTTCTGAATCACCCTGTCTCTCCCTGGACTTGCTTGCTGAGGCTGAAGGGTGCTGCAGTTTAACAGCATCCTGAGACATGCAAAGGTTCTTCACTCCTGCCATAGGGACCAGACAATTTGTGTGCAGGTTTTTTTAAGTCTCTAGCCCCTGTGGCAAGAGCAGGAAAGACTGGCAACTTAAAAAAGCACTCTATTTTGTTTCTCCACACTATGTTTCTGAATTTAAGAGAAGGAAGGATGGGCTACTGCTTGGATGAGGAGGATGTTCTGGGGATAATGTAAAATAAAATAAAAATACTGACACAAGCCGATCATCATCATAATAATAATTTATTATTTATAGCCCACCCATCTGGCTGGGCTTCCCCAGCCACTTTGGGCAGCTTCCAACAGAACACTAAAATACAATAACCTATTAAACCTATTAAAAGCTTTCCTAAACAGGGCTGCCTTCAGGTGTCTTCTAAAAGTTTGGTAGTTATTTTTCTCTTTCACATCTGGTGGGAGAGCATTCCACAGGGCGGGTGCCACTACCGAGAAGGCCCTCGATTCAAGGCCACATTAAAGTCCAGTATGGGCAGATGTTCATTTTACCAGGTTTTCTTTTTAATCCATCAGGAGATGTTTGGGGCATCTGGATTGAGGGAGAACCGTCAGAAGTGGCATGTGAAATTGCTGAGGAGCAGGAGGAGCAACGGAAGCTGTGGGTTCAAGATGTTACCAACAGACAAGAGGGGACAGAAATGCAGAATGCTGGGAGGGAATCCACTGATTTTGAGATTAATGAAAATCAGATAATTCACACAGGGGAGGAACCTTATGAATGTTTGGAGCTCGGAAGGAACATCAGTTGCATAGACTACCTTACGTTTCAGGAAATATGTCATACCGCCGAAAAACCATATAATTGCTTGTTGTGTGGAAAGAGCTTCCGTCAGAGTGGTCACCTTAGTTTGCATCAAAGAACTCATACGGGCGAGAGACCTTATCACTGCAGGGAGTGTGGAGAGAGCTTTAGGCACAGTGACTCCCTCATAAAGCATCAAAGAATTCATACAGGGGACAAACCTTATAAATGTCTGGAGTGTGGAAAGAGCTTCAGGCAGAATATCCACCTCACTAGACACAGAAGAATTCATACAGGGGAGAAACCTTATAAATGTTTGGAATGTGGAAAGAGCTTTATTCAGTGTAGCGTGCTCACAAGACACAAAAGGACTCATACAGGGGAGAAGCCTTATAGATGCTGGGAGTGTGGAAAGACCTTCAGTGCTAATTGGTCCCTTTCTAAACATAGAAGGACTCACACAGGGGAAAAACCTTATAAATGTTTGGAGTGTGACAAGAGCTTCAGTTGGAATGGTCACCTTATACAGCATCTAAGAACTCATACAGGGGGTAAACCTTATAAATGTTTGGAGTGTGGCTCGAGTTTTAGTCAGAGTGGTCACCTTACTCAACATCTGAAAACTCATACAGGGGAGAAACCTTATAATTGCTTGGAGGGTGGAGACGGCTTCAGTCATAGAGATTCCCTTAACTCGCATCTAACGAGTCATAAAAGGGAAACATGTTACACCTGGAAGGTGGAAGGAGATTCAGTGATCACAAGAGTTCCTGCAGAGAGCAAATGAAAGATTCTTCTCAGTGTTAGAATTCCCTTATCTCCAGCTCTTACTTGTTCTAAGGCCTTTGGAGCCCAGTAAAACTTCCATTTTAGAGGAGAAAGGGTTTTTGCTTTCAACCTGCTTTTTCAGTAGGAAACAGTTTGCGGCCTTTTTTTCTGGAAGGAGTTCAAGTGGTGGGTTGGCTAGATAGCGGAAGGTCCCAGAAAGAGCCCTGCCATTGGACTCTCCTCCATGCCCTCACCCACTGTCTCCACTGACGAGGGGCATAAAGGAACAGCAACAAGGGCACTTACCTGGACCCTGAGGTCATCTTCTGAGGCCCTTCTTCATGTGCCTCTTCCATGAGAGGCCTAGAGTGTGGCAACATGAGAACAGGGCCTTTTCTGCGGTGGCTTCTCGTTTGTGGAATACTTCCCTCAGGGAGGTTCACACACTAGGCAAAAGCTCTTTAACTAGGCCTCAGGCTGATTGACATCCAATCCCCCTTTTTAAAAAAATGGGGGGGCGGGGTTTTTGATTAGATTACGGTATATATTTTGTGTTTATGTATTGTGATTTTATCCTGTGAACTGCCCTGAGACCTGCATGTATAGGGCAGTATACAAATTTAATAAAATGATGAGTGTAATAATAAATAATAATAGCTGGAGCTGTCGTACAAGAGAAATTGCCGGTTGCTTGTGCACACCAGATCAGGCGTGTTTGTGTAATTTTATAAATGAGTGCTGCTGTTTCCCCCTCATCCGGATGTTGAGTGATAGAGTGCCAGGTACACTGCGTAACCTTGCAACAGTCAAAGGCCGGGTGTCTGCTTGCTGACTCATACATCCTTTATCTCAGGAATGTGTATATGTGCAGAGACATGTCTAAAAGTCATTGCTGCATTGCATTCAGGTGGGGAGAAGCTATGAGAGTCTGTGAGCGGCTGTATCAAAGTAAAATCCAAAAAATCATGTATACATAGAAAGCACACCTGAGCCCCTTAAAGAGGACAAGAATATCCAAAATTCTGCAAGTTAAATGCCAAAAGCATTGTTGAAAATATTGTTGCCTCCTCAAAGTAGCCTCCTGAGGTAATGGGAGCCACCACTAAAAGTCCCATGCTTGCCACCTCTCTGCATCTCGCTTGGAGGAATGCAGAGTGAAAAAGGCCTCAGATGATGAATGCAGGTTGTGGGCTGATCCTGAAGGACGGTTTTATATGCTCAGAGCATCATGCAGCAGTTGGGAATCTGGCCGCCACTTTCTGAGCCTTCTTCACAAAGAGCCTCACATATAATGTATTGCAGAAATCTAGCCAAGAGGTAGGTAGAAGAACCTGAGGTATATCGGCACACCTATTAGCACACCTTTATTTTTTAGCACTAGCAGAAGTGTTCCATATACCCCTTGCTGATGTAACCGAATGCTTTGCCAATAAAGAGCTGAACTTCCTATTGCTTGTGCACATTGGCCTGGGCTCTGGATTATGAACACAACATTATTTAATTATTAAAAAAACTTTGAAGAGATTTATTAAGCTGGAACGTTTGCAGAGGAAGGCAACTGGGATGATGAAGGGTCTGGGAAACAAGCCTTATGAGGAGCGCTTGAAGGAGTTGGGTATGTTTAGCTGGGAAAAGAGTATGAGATATGATAGCCATCATTAAATATCGCAATGCCTGTCACATGGAAGAGGCTTGTTTTCTCCTGCTCTGAAGGGAAGGACTCTGACCAATAGCTTCAAGTTACAAGAAGGGATATCAACTAAATGGGATCAACTAAAATAGAATGGGGAAAATTTATTGATTATTTGAGGACACATTGTAAGCAAAACGTTAGTGGGATTGATAAAAACAGGTGCAGTAAGAGATAAGGGGAGGATAAGGGGAAAACTATAAATTTATTTGAACTGGATATGCAGTAACAAAAAGATACGAAATAAATAACTGCAGAAGGGAGGGGAGGGAAGTCAAAAGTTAAAAATAAAATTTATTTTTAAAAAAGAGTCCAGAAATTGGGCAGGGGCACAGGGTGAAAATGCAGGGGAACAGGCCATTAATTTATGGTCTCTGCCACCCTTGAGGCAGGAGATGGGTGGTGGTGGTGGGGAGAAGTCTGGGGAATCAGAGGTGGAGAGGAATTTCAAGGAGGCGGAAGACAAAAATAGAGTCCAGCCATCACAGTCTTTCCATCCCCTCCCACATGGTCTCCACGGTCAAGGAGCGGCTTAAAGCAAGAGGAACAGCTGGAGTTGTCATGCAGGAGAAGCCGCTGGTCCATGGGGTCACGAAGCACGACTAAACAACCACAAGACCTAAAAATTCTTATAACAGTATTTTATTCTTCTACACTGGTCGTGCAGCTATTTCAACAAATGGTAGTTTAATTATCGTTCCACAGACAACAGTATTACTTAACCTCCGGATTCCAGCATCGTCTTATATTGGTATTCCATCTTTCTGTTATGAAAATGTCGCAGGACCTTTTCACTAGTACCACCCACTGCGGAAAGGATGTATAGATTTGTCACCAAAAAAAATAAGGGGGGGGGGGAATAAAAGCATTCCCCTGGAAGTCTGACATTTCGTTTTATTTGGCCTGATTCAATGATCATGCCTTTCAACTTGCTTGCCTTTTTGTATATTTGAACTAAGGAAGTCTTAATGTTGAGATGAGATGGTTATTGTGTATTTTAACATGGTAGGTATGTATCTTATATAGTTGTAAACTACCTAAACGACATATTCTTTATAAGAAAATTCCTTCCTGTAGCACCTTAAAGACCAACTAAGTTAGTTCTTGGTATGAGCTTTCGTGTGCATGCGTGTATCTGAAGAAGTGTGCATGCACACGAAAGCTCATACCAAGAACTAACTTAGTTGGTCTTTAAGGTGCTACTGGAAGGAATTTTTTTATTTTGACTATGGCAGACCAACACGGCTACCTATCTGTAACTATTGTCCTGCTGTGAGTCCTGAAGGCCATTCCCTGTGTGATAGGAATTTTATGGTTTTAAAGATATGGCAATGTTCATAAGTGTGCCAACCAAGCACATACATGCTGGGTATTTTAGTTCTGAAAAGGTTTGCTGTAGATCTCTTAGGTGAGAGTCTCTGTCTGTAGAATTGGAACAGATGTAACGTTACAGCTGCATCTGTTCCAATTCTACAGACAGAGACTCTCACCTAAGAGATCTACAGCAAACCTTTTCAGAACTAAAATACCCAGCAGATGAAGTTAGACAACAGATCAACAGAGCCAGACTGATACCCAGAAAGAACTTGCTGCAAGACAGACCCAAAAAAGAAAATAACAGAACACCTCTAGTCATCACATACAGCTCCCAAGTTAAAACAGTTCAACGCATCATCAGAGATCTACAACCTCTCCTGGACAATGACAGTTCTCTTTCTCAAGCTCTGGGAGGAAGACCTTTCATTGCCTACAGACAGCCACCCAATCTTAAACAACTCCTAACCCACAATAATACTACAACCAGACTTAACACGGACACTGGCACCAGAGCCTGCAATAAACCCAGATGCCAACTTTGCTGCCACATACACCCGGACAACACCATTACTGGCCCCAACAACATCACACATACCATCTCGGGACTATGGCAGACCAACACTGCTACCTATCTGTAACTGGACATATTCTTTATTAACTTTGAGCCTTTGCAACCTGCTCCTCAGCCAAAAAGGCTCCCAGGGTGAAAAAAGAAAAGGGGGGGGAGGGGAGGTTCCCGCCTGTCGGCTCCGCAAGGGTTAAGCTGCGCCATAGAGCTGAGATTCCTAGAGCTGAAGGAGAGCCGCGGCCAGAGGCGGAGCTTCCGCTTCCTGTCTCTGCTATTACTTCCTGGGTTGGCGGAGGAAGGCGGCTGCTTTTCTTGGAGGATCTTATAGACTCCTCCCAGAAGATCTTCTCTCCTCCTTTCTCCGCAGGGAAGGCCGCCTCTCCTCCAGGAGAAGGACCGAGGAGGAAAGACAGAGGGAGGAGGAGGAGGAAAGGGATTCCCATAGGGCAGAAGAGGAGCTCAATCAGAGAGAAAAAAGGTTTTGCAATAGAGAACAAAAGTGCTCCTCTGCACTGAAAATATTTCATTTTAAAATAATTGGCTGGTCCTTAAGAACGTATCCTGGACAGCTGCAGCTGTAGTTATTTTATATTATTTTCAATATTTCTAAACCGCTTTTTTCAAATAAAAAAAATCTCACAAGTGGAACGCAGATAAAATTAAAAGTGAGGAACTGGTCTGTGACCGTAATAAATTCATTCATTAAAAGAGAGAACGCAGCTAAAATTCACAGGCCCATGTGGAAACCAATATGCCTAAAGCCATCATTTCTAAAAACAAAAATAACTAAGTAATAAATACATTTACTCCCACTGTTCTTTGCTTCTTTCCTCCCTCTCAGCTTCTCTTTTTGGCTGCTTTGAAATATGCTGGGAGATAGTATGCGAAAGGGTTTTTTAAAAACCCAATAGGCATGGGCAAACCGTTCAATTTTAGTTTTATCTCTATGTCTCATTTTCCCCAGTTAAATTTAAGTTGCTTTTAGTTGCCCACATTTTGACATATTATGAAACAAAAGGACCTCTTGAAAAATTAGTTAGCATTTTAGTTCCAATTTTCCTCTTATATTTGCCCTAATGCAATGCATTTCTGTATATAATTTCCCCTAAAATCATGCATTGCTGTGTGCTCTTTCCCTTTGAACAGGTGTAGAAAATCTTTTATCACCCAGCAGGGCAGATCCAGATCTTATTTTCTTCCTACACTCAACTGTAGACCAATGTTGGTGGGTGGGTGACCTTCATGGGGTCAAGGTACAGCTTAAGAATGGAAACCTTAATGCATCTGTTCCCCTTGTAACTTACAATATTTTTCTTCTGGCCTGTTTTTTGTTTGAAATTTTCTGGATTCTATATCCAGGACACCAGATTAGAGTCTAGTACCACTTATCTAAGGCCAGCAATTTCACTCTGGACTGGTAGCTGTGTTTTTCATGTCAGTTAAGTGGCCGTGACTTTAGGTCAGCTGGTGGAGTTAGGACAGGCCAGCATTGATTAAGTTGTAGATAATAATGAGCTTGCATATTCTTTTACTGAGTTGACATAAATTGTATATTCATATTTTGAATTTCCGGAACCATTGTTTGCATATGCTATTGTTTATTTCCCCCTCATTTCTCCACGTTTTCTCAGTGTGTAATGTGCCATTTTTCTCAGTTTTCTCAGTGTGTAATGTGCCATTTTTCTCAGTTTTCTCAGTGTGTAATGTGCCATTGATTTCTCTTTTGTAATATTGCAGTTGGAAATTTGTAATGCATTTACTGGTCTTGACATATTTAAAATAAATCTCTTCAAACACACGTTACACCAGGCATAGGCAAACTCCAGCCCTCCACATGTTTGGGACTACAATTCCCATCATCCCTAGCTAACAGGACCAGTGGTCAGGGATTATGGGAATTGTAGTCCTAAACATATGGAGGGCTGGAGTTTGCCTATGCCTGTGTTACGCTTTCAGGGCCTGTTTGCTAATTTGGGCAAATTTTATCTTCAATGTTTTCATTCAGCCACCACTTCCCTTTCACAGGCTGTACAATTGCATCTGAGCTTCAGTGTGGATCCTCCTTACCTTACCCTGGAGAGGAAGCGACCACCATGTGCCCTGCTCAGGTAGGGGAAAGATCAATGGGGGGAGATGGTGGGGATAGCTGGAGTGCGTCCTTCCTTATTACAGACGGACTCATTGCAGGGGCCTCTTACACCTGGGCTTCTGAGGAAGTGGGTTGACAGCTTCATTTTTCTGTATTTCTTATTGCCAGCAAGGAAACCTATAGTTTGTTCAATGTTTTTCTAATGGTCTTCTCGGTAGTGGCGCCCTCCCTGTGGAACGCCCTCCCATCAGATGTCAAGGAAATAAACAGCTATCTGACTTTTAGAAGACATCTGAAGGCAGCCCTGTTTAGGGAAGTTTTTAATGTTTGATGTTTTATCGTGTTTTTAATCTGTTGGGAGCCGCCCAGAGTGGCTGGGGAGACCCAGCCAGATGGGTGGGAAAGAAAGAAAGAAGGAAAGACAGATGTTTCATTGTATTTTAATGTTTTTTGGGGAGTTGCCCACAGTGGCTGGGGCAACCCAGTCAGATGGGTGGTAAATAATAATAATAAATAATAACATCATTTCGTTTGTCCTTAATTTGTCCACATTTAGTCTCATTGGATGGGCCTGGATTATTATTATTATAATTATTATTATTTTCACAGAGGATTGATAATATCGCTCCCTTTTCTTTGTGCTATGCATAACTCTGTACATCTAAATTAGAAGATCTTTTTATTTCTTCAACTCCTTGATTATGTTGGTTGCTCTTTTCCCAGCATTTTCTGGGTCAGCAATTCTGTTTTTGAGGTCAGGCAACCAGAACCATACAGTATTGCAAAGGCAGATGCATCATAATCTGTATACCTGCACAACGATATTGGCAGCTTTGCTTTGAATCCTGTCCCTAACACGGAATGGACACATTTCACAGCTTCCACAAATTGTGTCTTTGCTGAGCTATCTGCAGTGGTGATTTCTGAGAGCGACAGCTAAAATCCCCACTTGCCCCACTGGAGTGTGAGTGGAGGGGAGATGCTTTCCACACCTTGCCTTGGAGTGTCTACAAGGAAGGGAATTGTTTTCTTCTTCCAGGGGTCTGTGAGCTTCAAGGAGGTTGCCGTGAATTTCACTGACGAGGAATGGGCCCTGCTTGATCCAGGTCAGAGAGCTCTGTATGGTGAGGTCATGCTGGAGATCCATGAGATGGTGGCCTCTCTGGGTAAGGATCCTTTTTTCCTTAATCAGTAGCTACGGAAGGTATGGGTTCCTGTTAGTGGTACTATCAACTAGCTCACTAGAAGGAGTGTTGTTAATTTCTCCTGGAGAAAAGAACATTTGGTTCAGAGCAAAGTCTTACTTAATCCAGGATTCAGTTCTCACAGTGGCCAGCCAAATGCCCATAGGAAGTCCACAATCAGGACTTGCCTCTGATATAGTTGTCCTGGGCTTATTGGCTTGAGTTACCTCGGGATGCGAACGGGATCTGGTGGTTCCCTCCCTGCGAGAAGCCAAGTTTCAAGGAACTGGGCAGAGGGCCTTCTCGGTAGTGGCACTCACCCTGTGGAACGCTCTCCCCCCAGATGTCAAAGGGAACGAATACCAGACATTTAGAAAACATTTAGACGGCTACCAGACATTTAGAAAACATCTGAAGGCAGCCCTGTTTAGGGAAGCTTTTAATGTTTGACGCACTATTGTATTTTAACAATATTTTAATATTTTGTTGGAAGCCGCCCAGAGTGGCTGGGGAAACCCAGCCAGATGGGCGGATATAAATAAGTTGTTGTTGTTGTTATTATTATTATTATTATTATTATATTATATGACAGGTGTGAGGACCCCTTGCCCTCCCTCAGACGATGCGAATGGTACTTGTAGTTCAGTAACATGGAGAACCAAAGGTTCCCCATTGAAGCGGCTACTTTGATGAAAAGGATGTTTTGTGGATGGTGCAAAATAAAGAAATACAGACACAGGCAGTTTCAAGTCCACGTTAAAGTCCCGTATGGGCAGATGTGCATTTATACAGAAACAGCATTTTACCAGTTTTCCCTTTTAATCCACCAGGAGACGTTTGGGGGATCCTGGCTGAGGGGGACCCATCAGAAGTGCCGCCTGAAACAGCTGAGGAGCAAAGGAAGCTGGGGGTTCAAGATGGAACCAACACACAAGAGGGGAGACAAATGCAGAAGGCGGGGAGTGAATCTGCCGCCTCTAAGGTTTACGGAAATCAAATCACCAGAGAGGTGAGGAAGTATGAATGTAAAGTGTGTGGAAAGATGCTTGCTTCTTGCTCAAGGCTTACTTCACCTCAGAGACTGCGCTCAGGTGAAAAACCACACGAATGCAGGGAGTGTGGGAAAAGCTTCAGTCCGAGTGTCCCCCTTGAGATCCATCAAAGAACTCTTACAGGCGGTAAACCGTATAACTGTTTGGAGTGCGGGAAGAGCTTTGGTGACCGTAGCAGCCTCACTAGACATAAAAGAACGCACACCGGGGAAAAAGCTTACACATGTTTGGAGTGTGGAAAGAGCTTCAGGGAAGGTTACTCCCTTACTCAGCATCAAAGAACTCATACAGGGGAGAAACCCTATAAATGCTTGGAGTGTGGAAAGAACTTTGGTCGCCTAGGCTCCCTTACGTTGCATCAAAGAAGCCATACAGGAGTGGAAACTTACGTATGTTTGGAATGTGGAAAGAGCTTCTATCAGAGTAGGCACCTCGCAAGACATAAGAGAACCCACACAGGGGAGAAACCTTACGGATGCTGGGAGTGTGGGAAGAGCTTCAGTGATAGTGGCTCCCTCACTAGACATAAAAGAACTCACACAGGGGAAAAGCCTCACGAATGTTTGGAGTGTGGGAAGAATTTCAGTCGCAGCTGCAACCTTACTTTGCATCAAAGAAGTCACACAGGGGAAAAGCCTTATGAATGTTTGGAATGTGGAAAGAGCTTCGTTCGGAGTAGTCACCTCACTAGACATAAAAGAACTCATACAGGAGACAAATGTTCCTATGAGTGTCTGGAGTGTGGAAAGAGCTTTAGTCGCAGTAGCTATCTTACTCACATCTTAGGTTTGGAATGTGAAAAGACCATGATTAGTCCTACCAAGAGCTCCTACGAAGACCAGGGCAAATACTGTGCTCAGTGTTAGAATTCACTACTGTATCTTTGGTTAATTTTGTACTGTATTTGCTTAACTCCAGTTTTTTTACAATAGACATTTGCTTGGTCTGAGTCCCATTTGCCTTCTATTGTGGGGGAGAGAAGGGTTTTTGCTCTGACCCTTCGTGTTCAGCCAGTGTCCGTAAGGGGCAGGAGTCCGAGCAGTGGGCAGGGAGGTCAGGTATTGGTAGAGGCGAGCGAAGAGGGAGAATAATTATATTAAAAAGAACAATGATAACAACAGATGAAAAAGGTGAAAAACAAAAGCATAAAATAGGTACATGAGTTAAAATGGCAAAGACCAACTAAAGACTATCACTTTTATCAGATCATCATGTATAGTTCCATCTTTGCCAGGCTTGTGTTGAGGGTTTCCTTGAAAATTTTTAAATGTCTGGACATTCTAGTCCTTTTCAAAATTATGATGAACTTTCTCCATTTTAGCTATATTCCAGAGTGAGTGCAAGCTTTTGGGTTGTTTTCCCTTGTGTTTTAATTACTTTGTGCTGCCCAGATCCTATATGAGGCCAATTATTTTGACATTGGTATCATCAAAAATATTCTGTAACATTTTGGACAACGAACAATAGCTTCTCCATTAATAGTTATCATTTCTGTCAAAATTGAATTCCAAAAATCTTGCACTAACTGACATTCCCACTATAAGTGACAATACGTACAAAGTTTATTTCAAACCCTCCGAACAATTTCGTTACGCAGAATAAAACATTTTTGACATTTGCAAATAAGTCCTGTACCATCTGTGTAAAAATAAGGCATTTTCCCTAAGAAAACTGGAAACCAGTTTTAAGGGTCTACTCTGATTTTACAAGTATTTTATCATTCCCACACTGATCATGTAGATACGTTAACTAATGATATTTTTAATCAAAGTTGAACACACGTCCAAGTATCACCTAACCTCCAAATTGCAGCCTAGTCTTATTCTGGCATTCCATTTTTCAGTTATGAAAATGGAAATGTCATAGTAGCAGAAAGGATGTGAGGGGAGACAGTCTTTGTGCTGACCACCTCCATCACATGGAACATCATGTGCAGGTGTATTTTGATGCTTTAAATAGAATGAAAGTTTATGAGTCATAGAGGAGGGGAGAACACACGTACAAATTCAACACTTTGTTTTGTTGCTGTCCTTTTAATGTTGTTAATACTGTTTTACAGATATGGATGCCGTCGTACTCTATGAATCCTATAATAGGATTCTTGGTGTAACTGTGATGTTTAGGTTATTTTTTAGTTGTTTTGTTAATAGTGTTACATAGATGGTAATTGTTTTATTTAAGATTTGTGATTGTTTTACTGATGATTTGTAAAGTATTCTATACGATTTATGCTGTGATGTTCCATTATGTTATTTTTATCTTTTGTTTGTAAACCGCTTTGGGATTTATTTGAATAAAAAGCGGCATAGAAATAGAATCAGTCAATCATTTGTAGGACATTATGCTGATCTTCTGACTTTTTGTTATACGTGGGATTTTGTTGTTGTTATGTTCAGCTTGTTTTATTGGCCATGCCTTTCAACTTCCTTGTTTTATTTAGGGTTGCCATATGACCCATCTTCCTGTCTCCAATGGAGGCCGTCCTCTATAATGGGTGCTCCCAGATGACAGCTGAGGCAGAGCTTACATTTTAGCATGTAAGGGGGATATGAATGGGGATGATGATCTAATTTAACATTATGAGAGCGCTCCAATTGGAGAACAGCCTTTGACAAAGGTGTTGTGGACTTTGAAGACGCTGGAACTTGGGACAAAAGGGGGAAACATTCTAAGAGGGAGGCACGTTTGGTAAACCCTCACCGTGATCAACACCCGCCCGGAAACCTAGGTCCCCACTGTGGAAGGATGTGTAGATCCAGAATTGGCCTCCACAGTCACTTATGGATCATGTTCATGGAAGACAATCTTACTTAGCTGCGTATGATCGTCAGAGAAGAAACATCATCATCAAAATTAGTATATTGCCCTTCATTTGTAGATCTCTGGGCGGTTCACAACATAAAACTGTTGAATGGTTACTTTAGATGTAAAGGTTCATCATTGTTCCACTCCATGTGTATGTCTTTAAGGGGCCAGAGCAAAATACCGAGACCCAGCTTTACAGCTGTGAAACATAGCAGGTGCTGCTGAGTTGTACTGATTAAGCTGTGTCAGCAATTGGGTGTAGTATATAAGGAGCAGCACCTAGCTCTCCCATTACCCTGGGGGATGGGTTGGTGGTTGGGTCTGGTTTGTTGTTGATGCGTTTAGTGTAAAAGGAGTTTTTGTTTTTGTAATTAAAACCTTGTTTAAGTACTTTTTGAGTCCCCCTTATCAATGCATGGTCTCCCCAGCAAGCTCTCTGCAGCACTACTATACTGCAAATAGCCAACAAAAACCACAATGTTGGTTGCTGGAAATCAGCCTTCTTAACGTCCAGATTGCATGTCTGACTCCACTCGGGTTTCCCTTGGCTCTGCATCATGAAACCCAGGAGAACAGGATCACTTTCTCCCAAGGGTCCCAGTGCTTCCACTTTGTGTCTCAGTTCCTCCCTGCTGGTGAGGATCAGGTCCAAGAGGAAGGACCCCCTTGTTATTGGTTTTAATGATTATTCATGGGCGTAGCCCATGAGTTCCTGCCCTCCCCCCAACACGAATCCTGGCTAAGCCCATATGAGCATGAGCTATATTTTAAAAGAGTTCTTTATATATTTTCTCTATGGGGATTTAAGGGCTTTGTAATCATCATGTTTTATATGATCTCAGCTTTTCCAGTAAACCACCTTGACTCCCAATATGGGGGGGAAAGGCGGGGCATAAATAAATAAATATAACGTTAATAATATAGATGTTGATTCTGTGATACAAAAACTGCCCACGGTCACTGGGACAACCAGTCCTTTGGGGCTAGGGTTTTGGAACAGAAATACAGTCGTACCTTGGTTTTCGAATGGAATCCATTCTGGAAGTCCGTTCGACTTCTGAAAACGTTTGCAAACCAAGGTGCAGCTTCCAATTGGCTGCAGGAGCTTCCTGCGCTCAATCAGAAGCTGTGGAAGCCCCTTCGGACATTTGGGTTCCAAAGAGTGTTCGCAAACTGGAACATTGCCGGGGTTGCAGCGTTTGGGAGCCAAAACGTTTGAGTCACAAGGCATTCAACAACCAAGATACGACTGTATAATAAATAAAAAACCAACTAGGAGCAGATCTGGCCTTTGTATCACACACACACACACACACACAGTGGTACCTTGGGTTAAGTACTTAATTCGTTCCGGAGGTCCGTTCTTAACCAGAAACTGTTCTTAACCTGAAGCACTATTTCTGGGTTAGCGGAGTGTGTAACCTGAAGCATATGTAACCCAAGGTACCACTGTATCTCAAATGTTCTTGTTTAATATTTTTGCTTATTCCCAGGTGCGGTTTCTAACTTCCCCATTTTAATTGTTCAGTCTTTCCCCATCACCACTGTTTTTTTACATCCTACCCATAAGATCTGACATTCAGGGGAACATCTTGAGCTGCTTGGATTCTCTTAGAAATAAATGCTGCTTTAAAAAAATGTGTAATAAACCTCAGGACTTAAGTCAAGAAGGTAACCGCAGCAGGGCAGAAGGTGCATCAATTTTCAAGACTGTTTCCATTTTTGTGTGTTGATGGGTCCCTGGTTCACTGTAGGTCTCGTCATCTTTATCCTCGCACAACAGCTTTCAATTTTTGTGATTCCGAAATGTCCAGACCAGGGATTGGTGCTTGTGGGATATATTGGTGCTATGTGAGGTTCCCCCAAATCATCCCCTCTATTAGTATTTCCCCCACCGAGCATACGTTCTGGAAACCTGAAGTCCACTGTGCACCTATGCGCAGGTATTTGTTTATCATAATCTAATAAAGTCCAACCTCACCCAGCACACAAATGTGGGGGGGGGGGGTTGAAATTCAGCCTTTAGATAAATCAGATTTGCACAGAAGAGCAGGCAAAAAATAGGAAAATATGTGTGTTGTTCTATGCTGGGCAGATTTGGAGTTACTCGTATAAAAGGCTGCTGCTTCCTTCCCTTTCGTTTCCCAGTTTCTATAGCTGCAGATAAAACCTTATAAATGTTTGGAATGTGGAAAGAGGTTCGTTCTGCTTTACATAACATTATCTATCTATCATCTACACATGGGAAGCACTTGGAGCAGACAGGACATAAACAGACACCAACAAATGTTGTAATAGACAAATATTGCCATTTAGCACTACCTGGTAAATGGGATCTGAACCACAACTATAGGAACTATACAAATTATCCATCTGTGATCTACCAGTGATCTAATGTATCAACCCCACATTCTACGCATTTTGTCCACAAAAGTGTTGCCTCTTTTTAAAATCTAGGTTACCTCTTAAAGGTAACTTAGCATGAGCATATGGATCAATTTGTAACTAACAAGACAATATAGATAACTGAAATTGGCACAGGGTCGTTCTTTTTTTCTTTTTTTACATACCTAGACTCATCCAAAAAGGGGTGTTAAGTACGACACCTCTGTGTTTAGTGTGCTGGGATACTCGGGGAGAAAGAACCAGTTGTTTGTGTGTTCTGGCTTTGTGTGTTCTGGCAAATATGCCTCACTGGTACAGACTGATGTCTTGAAAAATTGAATCCACCTTCCAGTATAGGCGACAACATTTTTTTTAAGTGTTAAAGAATGTGGAGAAGTACCCCAAATAAAAGTCTGAAATAATGCATAGATCCTTTTAAAATATGCTTGGGGGACGTTTGGAAACGAACATGCCACCGTGGGTTCCTATTTAATAAATATTGTGTGCTGGATTCAGCTAACTAGTTGCACTAGGAGGATCCAGCTCAAGTCCTGTAGTACAAAGGGCCTTTCCCCTTTCATTCCCACCCCTCAAAAAAAAAAATGGCTCTGGGGAGATCAGGGGAAACCCCAGAACAGTGTGCAAGGGAAGGGAGGGTGTCATTTCACATGGGAAGCAGAAATGTGTTTCACAACACAACACTGAATTCCATCCATTATTTGGGGTGGGGGGTATTAGGGGAGGGATGGTGCCTCTGGTGGGGGACGTGTCTCGCTCCTTATGGGGTAGTTTGTCCACCTTTGGTCCCCAAACTGCACTCAGCTCTCACCTGTCAGCATGAGACTGTCCTAGAAGCTGTCAGCATGTGACAACAGCCACCCCGGGGAAATGGCTTCACCTGGCCATTTAGGGGCTTCCCCTGCACGTGGAGACAGGCTCTGGCAGATGGAGCGATGAGACTAAGAGGGGAGCCTATAGTCAAGGTTTCTGCACATGTTGCAGGGGGAAGCAAGAGGCAGGTGGGGCTTGTCCATCTGGGAAGGAGACCATCGAGGAGAAGGAAAACTGATTCTAAACATCCACTGCCTTGCGGGATACAGTGGTGCCTCGCAAGACGAAAAGAATCCGTTCTGTGATTCTCTTTGTCTAGCGGTTTTTTCGTCTTGCGAAGCAAGCCCATTGATGGATTAGCGGATTGGCGCTATTAGCGGCTTATCGGATCAGCTGATAAGCGGCTTAGCAGCTTAGAAAAAGGGGGGGGGGAGGAAAAAAACCAGCAGGAACTCGCAAGACATTGTCGTCTTGCGAAGCAAGCCCATAGGAGATTCGTTTTGCGAAGCACCTCCAAAACGGAAAACTCTTTCGTCTAGTGAGTTTTCCGTCTTGCGAGGCATTCGTCTTGCGGGGCACCACTGTACCTTCAGGAGACGAAAAGGTATCAGGAGCAAACCCTACATGAGTCCAGAGTGGAGTCCCAAAGACAGTTGGATGGTGCCTTGTACTCCTTCGGGCAACGTTTTGCTCTGCTTTCCTTTGGACCCCATCAGCGAGGCCAAGAGTGGGGTCTTCCAGGCTAGTGCAGCAGTTTGACTTCACCACAGAGATGCACCCCACTGTCTCTTGAGACAGCTCGTGTTTTTCTATTCCGCCACCAGAATTAACTAACTGAGCAAATCTAGGATGCTTGTGTTATGACTTGGGCACAGTCACTCTTTTTCCTTGAAGCTTCACTTAATTGTCACAGGATTTTCTGCATTTCCTTTCCATCGAACCTCAATATTTTGATTTTTCTTTGTACACCCAACATGTGTATACAGGCAACTCCCCATTTGATATGATAATACGATACGATCATCTTTACTGTCATTGTCCCATACAGAACAACGAAATGAAAAATAATAAATCTACATAAGACATTCAAAACCAACAAGCCTGCTATCCCAGCTATCCCAACCTGGTTAGATCCCTAAAAACTCTTGATACCCCATTTTTAAAATACAATATACTCCCATAGAGACTCCTTACACTGCATTTAATACCAAAATCGCATTTGGATAGAAACTTTCTCAGGCGGCTAGTCCTAGTCTTTATAACCCTGTACCTTCTTCCAGAAAGCAGAAGCTGAAAGAGATCATTTCCGGGGTGCGCACTATCCTGCGCTATCTCTGCAGCTTTCTTATGGCACCTGGAAGCATCTCCGCAGTCTTTACAACCCTGGACAGCATTGTTTTTTCCCTGACCATGCAGCTCCCAAACCACACACACAGACCATGTGTTCAAAGCAGGTGTACACCGTTTTTGGCCCTGGAAGTGGGTGCAACAGGGTGTGGTGGGCTTACCTATGCACCGTTGACATGCACAATGACCTGGAATGGAACCCCCACAAAAAGTGAGGGGGGGTGCACAAATTGGGGGAGCGCCTGCTGAACAAGATAAAACCATGTAGCTGATGATGTGAACTTTAGGCCATAAAAGCTTATGCCTCAATAAACTGGTTTCAGTCTTTCAGGTGCCAGAAAAGTCTTGCCCCTCACGGCTACCCTAATTCTTGAAACTAACAAATGCACATCAATACAGACATTTATACCAGATACAGCTAACCATCTTCACTGATCCACTGTAAGGCTGCCACTCGCACTGAAGCTTTTCTCACATTCCACATGTTTACATCGCTTTGCCGCTGTGTGGGTTCTCTGATGTGTATTGAGGTTCCCTCGACGACTGAAGCTTTTCCCACATTCTGGGCATTCGAAAGGTTTCTCCCCTGTGTGGGTCGTCTGATGTCTGTGAAGGCTTCCGCCCGTGCTGAAACTTTTCCCGCACTCCACACATTTGTAGGGCTTCTCGCCCGTGTGCGTTCTTTCGTGTTTCGTAAGGTGTGTCCTCTGGCTGAAATTCTTCCTGCACTCAGCACATTGAAAGGGCTTCTCCCCTGTGTGAGTCGTTTGGTGTCTGTTAAGGCTTCCACTAGTGCTGAAGGTCTTCCCACACTCCACACATTTATAGGGCTTCTCTCCCGTGTGAGTTCTTTGATGTAAGGTAAGCTGCTGGCTCTCAATGAAGCTCTTTCCACACTCCATGCACTTATAGGGCTTCTCTCCTGTGTGGGTTCTCTGATGGGAAAGAAGGCTCCCACTACGACTGAAGCTTTTCCCACACGTCATGCATTTATAAGGTTTCATCCCGGTGTGAGTTTTCTGATGTGATGTAAGATTATAGCTTTGGCGGAAGCTTTTCCCGCACTCCAGGCACTTATACGGCTTCCCCCCCGTGTGCGTTATTTCATGCGCAGTCAGACTTTTGCCGTCAAGGAAGCTTTTCCCACACACAACACACTCGTATGGTTTCTCCCCTGGGTGGATTCTTTGCAGAGAATTAAGGCTTCCGCTACTGACGAACCTCTTTGTACACGCCACACATTTATAAGGTTTCTCCCCTGTGTGGTTTTCAGGATGTGTGTTAAAGGGGCTGCTGGAAGCAAAACACTTCCCGCAGTCCACGCATGCGTACATTTTCTCCCTTGTGTGGATTCTCTGATGTGCATGAAGGCTTCCGCTGTGGATGAAGTTCTTTCCACATTCCAGGCACTTATACGGTTTTTCGCCCGTGTGAGTCCTTCTATGTGTATGAAGACTTCCGCTGTTGCTGAAGCTCTTTCCGCAGTCTGTACATTCGTATGGTTTCTCCCCTGTATGAATTCTTTCATGGGTAGTGAGGCTTCCACTATCACTGAAGGCTTTTCCGCACTGTGTGCATTTATAGGGTTTCTCCCCTGTGTGAGTTCTCTGATGAACGGTAAGATGGTGACTGTGACCAAAGCTCTTTCCACATTCCAGGCACTCGTATGGTTTCTCCCCTGTGTGGGTTCTACAATGCCTGCTCAAGTTTGATTTATCTTTGAATGTTTTCCCACACGCCGGGCATTTTTCTTTTCTATTTCCTTTCTGATCTTCCTGTGGGATTAGGAGTTTGTGGACACTGGCACCCTGAGAAGCAGAGAATCTCTTCCTTCCCGCCTTTGGTTGGTTTCCCATGTGCTTTTTCCATCCCCTTTGAATACCAAGCTCCTTCCCCACTGAATGCTTGGCTATTTCTGATACCTCAGATGGCTCCACAGACTTCTCATTGTCCTTCTGTCTGAGGCCTGCGTGCAGAAAAGAAAAACTTCATGTTAGGAGTTCAAGGCAGAAATCTCATCAGGGGACTGAGTCAAATTAGCCAATTCTCTAATGACAACAGCTCCAAAATTCTCCCCATTCTTCTCTGCGCACGCTACTGAAATCTAGCTTACAGGAGGCACTCAGCTGTATTCCTCTCAGCTCTAAAGATTGCTGACTGCAATATTTTGCATGATTATTTCCAAAAGCTTTATTCCAAAGTTCACTACAATGCCCAAGCCCTGGTGCTTAGCAGGTGCACTATTTGAAAGTAAAATAATAACAAAAGAATAAAACCAGTTTATTTATTGGTAAAAATATTTTGTAGAATCATAGATTTGGAAGGGATCCCAAGGGTCATCCAGGCCAACCCCTGCGAAGCATTAATACTGTTCATAGCCATCCCTCCCAGGGCTCGAACCACCAACCTTCTGATAAACAGCCAGATGCACTGACCATGTTCCATGCTGGGACCCCTCCATTGTGGTGGCAAATACTCAGAACAGGAGTTCCCCCTCTCCAGCCTCAATCAGCCAAAGAGATCTTTACCCACAGAGTGCAGATTCCCACAACTCTCCATCGTGGCTTCCTTGTACAAAGCTCTGTGGCCTGGATCCAGGAGATTTTACTCCCCCTTGGCGAAATACGCAGTCACCTTCTTCTCTGCTGAAAGAAAAGAGGATTCTTCATTTGAAGGTAGTTTCCTCCACGTGTACCACTGCTCCCTCTTTGAACACTGTATTTTAATACTTTGTTGGAAGCCGCCCAAGGAGGCTGGGGAGACCCAGCCAGATGGGCGGGGTATAAATAATACATTATTATAATATTATTATTATTTGAACAGTGGCCAATGAATAAGCTAGACAGACACATAAGCCAAGCAGGGGGAAACTCACAACGCTGCTGAGAGAGTATTGTATTGTATTGTATTGTATTGTATTGTATTGTATTGTATTGTATTGTATTGTATTGTATTGTATTGTATTGTAATGTATTGTATTGTATTGTATTTTTACCAATAGTGTGGAGGCTTATGAAAAATGCAGCGATGGGATTCTTACAACCAGATTCAACTAAATAGTTGTGCTGGCAAGAGCCAGTGTTGTGAGTCCTGTTACTGCAAAGGTAAAGGTAAAGGTACCCCGGACCGTTAGGTCCAGTCACGGACGACTCAGGGGTTGTGTGCTCATCTCGCTCTATAGGCGGAGGGTTCCGGCATTTGTCCGCAGACAGCTTCCGGGTCATGTGGCCAGCATGACTAAGCCACTTCTGGTGAATCAGAGCAACGCACAGAAACACCGTTTACCTTCCCTCCGGAGTGGTACCTATTGATCTACATGCACTTTGACGTGCTTTCGAACTGCTAGGTTGGCAGGAGCAGGGACTGAGCAACGGGAGCTCACTCCGTTGCGGGGATTCGAACTGCCTACCTTCTGATCGGCAAGCCCTAGGCTCTGTGGTTTAGACCACAGCGCCACCCGCGTCCCTTGTTACTGCAAAAGTGCTTTCTTTTTATATATGTATATAATTTTTATTAAATTTTCTGTTTTACAATTTAGAATACTCATTTAAACAACCTTAAAATATCCATGGCTTTCTTTCTTCTCTTTCCATGGTTCATTTTGCATATCAAAAATCCCTGCATATTTTAGGTAAACTAAACCGTACAGTATTCCATTATTACATCCATCAAAGCTTATTTACACTGTTGAATTTATCTTAATGCTGCCAATGTTTTCAAGTGTACACAATTCCCCCCCCCATATATTCAACAAACATTTCCAGTCTTCTCAGTGCAACAGTGCTTTCTCACTCCTCCCAACTCAGTGCCCCCCCCCCAATCAGATGGGGTGAGGCAAGAGAGGGTTGTTTCATTTTTAACTCTTTTTGTTTAACAAACTTTTTATAAAAGAATTGAAATTGTCTATTGAACATTTTACAAATAAATTGCAAACAGATAAGAACATTGGCAGGATTACTGTAATAACCTTCAGTTTCATAAGGGTATATATTTAAAGAAGATGAATAAATGAGCAAATTAAGTTAATTTGGATATACAAATAATTTTTTTTTTTTTTTTATAATAATTTTTATTATATTTTTTACAGAAATAACAGAACAATCAAAGAAAAAAAGAAAAGACAAGAAGAAAGGAAATAAAAAAGAAAAAAAAAAACACGACCACTTCAATGACTTATTTCAAATTTCCATTGGACTTCCCCCGTCCCCCGCACAATGCATTCTTAACAATAAATTTATCAGCAAATTATACCCTTATTTCGTGTATTTCTTTATATTTTCAATTGCAATTTAGATTTAAATCTCTTGGTCACCATATACTCTAAAAATATACCATAATATCGTTTTTACCCATTTAAATCTTGGTTCTTTCATAAATCTTATCAAATTTCTTAAATATTCAAGTTTCATTACTGGAGCTAAGTTCCCAATCATACGACATCTTATGTTTCATATAACTTATAATACTTTTGCAAATAGTCTTTAAATTTTTTCCAGTCCTCCTCCATTGCTTCTTCTCCCAAGTCCCGGATCCTTGCAGTCATCTCGGCTAGTTCCATGTAGTTCATCAATTGCGAGTGCCAGTCCTCCAGTGTGGGCAAATCTTGGGTCTTCCAATGCTTGGCGATAAGAATTCTTGCTGCTGTTGTAGCGTACATAAAAAAGGTTCTATCCTTTTTAAACACCTTCTGGCCGACAATGCCCAGAAGGAAGGCCTCTGGTTTCTTGGGAAAGGTGTACTTAAACACCTTTTTTAACTCATTGTAGATCGTTTCCCAGAAGGCCTTCAGTCTTGGGCAAGTCCACCAGAGGTGAAAGAATGTCCCCTCAGCTTCCTTGCATTTCCAACATTTGTTATCGGACAAATGGTAAATCTTAGCTAGCTTAACCGGGGTCATGTACCACCTGTATACCATCTTCATAATGTTTTCTTTCAAAGCATTACATGCAGTAAATTTCATACCGGTGGTCCATAACCTTTCCCAGTCTTCAGACATAATATTATAACCAATGTCCTGGGCCCATTTTATCATTGCTGATTTAACTGTCTCATCCTGAGTGTTCCATTTAAGCAGCAAGTTATACATTCTCGATAATAACTTGGTCTTTGGTTCAAGCAATTCTGTCTCAAGTTTCGATTTTTCCACCTGGAAACCTGTTTTTTTGTCTAACTTAAAAACCTCATTAATTTGGGCATAATGCAGCCAATTTTGCACCTTATCCTTTAGTTTTTCAAAGCTCTGCAGTCTCCAATTACCTCCAATATTTTCTATTATTTCCCAATATTTCGGCCAATATGCCTCCATATTGGTTGTTTTCCGAGCTTTGGCCTCTATTGGTGAAATCCACCTCGGAGTTTTACTCTCCAATAAGTCTTTATATTTTTTCCAGACCATATATATTGCTTTTCTGACAATATGGTTTTTAAACATTCCATATGATTTACCCTTGTCATACCACAAATACGCATGCCAACCTAACGAATTGTTAAAGCCTTCCAGATCTAGGACATCAGTGTTTTCTAGTAAAATCCAATCTTTCATCCAGCAGAAGGCCGCCGCTTCATAATATAACCTTAAGTCCGGCAGGGCAAACCCCCCTCTCTCTTTTGCATCAGTTAATATTTTGAACTTTATTCGGGGCTTTTTGCCCTGCCAGACAAACCTAGAAATATCCTTCTGCCACTTTCCAAAACATTCCACTCTGTCCACAATCTGCAGGGCCTGAAACAAAAACAACATCTTTGGCAAAACGTTCATCTTTATAGCTGCAATTCGGCCTAACAAGGATAATTTCAGTCTTGACCAAATTTCTAAATCTTTTTTAACTTCTAGCCAACATTTCTCATAATTGTCTTTAAATAAATTCAAATTCTTAGAAGACAAGTTCACCCCCAGGTATTTCACTTTTTTAACAATATTTAGTTCTGTCTCTTTCTGAAACCCTTCTGTTTCCATAGCCGTCAGATTTTTCCCTAACACCTTAGTTTTTTGCTTGTTCAGCTTAAAACCCGCCACCCGACCAAATTTCTGGATCAGATCCAAAACTCTTTTTGTACTGGGTTCTGGCTCCTGTAGTGTTAAAACCAGATCATCTGCAAATGCTTTCAGTTTATATTGTTTCGCTCCGACCCGTATTCCTTGTACCTGCCGATCCTCCCTTATCATGTTCAGCAAAACCTCCAGGACCGAAATAAACAATAAAGGGGATAGGGGGCACCCCTGGCGTGTTCCTTTTTCAATATGAAGTTCTTCTGTCACCACATTGTTCACTATCAACTTAGCTTTTTGTTCAGAATAGATTGCCTCTATTCCATTCTCAAACCCCCTTCCCACTCCCATCCCTTCCAAGTTTTTCTTCATAAATTTCCAAGAAATATTGTCAAAGGCCTTCTCCGCATCAATAAAAATTAACACTGCTTTGGTGTTAATATTTGTTTGTAAAAGTTCCAGAATATCGATAATATTCCTGGTGTTGTCAAACAAATGTCTACCTGGGAGAAAGCCTGCTTGGTCCTTATGGATTACTTCATTTAATACTTTTTTAAATCTGTTAGCCAAAACATCCGCAAATATTTTGTAATCCACGTTTAGGAGTGAGATGGGGCGGTAGTTCTTAAGTTGAGTCTTTTCAGTTTCCACTTTAGGTATCAGTGTGATGAATGCTTCTTTCCACGTATCTGGTGCCTTCCCTCCCCCCATAATCTGGTTGCAAACCTCCTCTAGTGGTTGTATCAAATAGTCTTTTAACGTCCTATAATACTTGGAGGTGAGTCCATCCGGTCCTGGAGATTTGCCCAACTGCATATTCTGAATGGCATCCTCAATTTCCTGTTGTGTTATTTTGCAATTCAAGATTGATCTCTTCTCTTGAGATAGTTCTGGAAGGCCATTTTCTTTCAAAAATTGTTCTATCTCGGCTACATCCTCGGATCCTTGTGTGTATAGTTTTTTAAAATATTTCTGGAAGCACTTTCTAATTTCTCCGGGTTTCTGGATGTTCCTTCCTTCAACTTCTAGATTGGTAACATAATTTAATTTTTGTCTCTTTTTCAACTGCCAAGCTAGCAGTTTCCCACATTTATTTGCCGACTCAAATGATCTTTGTTTCATTTGTTTAATTCTCCATTCCACTTCTTGGTTGATCAGTTGCGCATATTGTGACTGGTGGAATTTAATTTCTCTTAGAGTCTCTTTTGATTTTGGATTCAATCTTAATTTTTTCTCACCGTCTCTTATCTTCTCCAATATCTTGTCTTTTTTACCATTCCAGAGTTTTTTCTTAATCGTATTCTGTTGTATCAGAAACCCTCTCATAACAGCTTTACTCGCGTCCCAGATTGTTCTTTTTTCCACCGAGGTATTTAAGTTGATTTCAAAATAGTCCTTTAAAGCTTTTTGGGCCTTCTTTACAATCTCTTGATCTCTTAGCAGGTTGTCATTCATTTTCCATCTGAAGGAGTCGGCAGTAGTAAATCTCATTTCCATTTTCAAATACAAATAAATTTAAGGAACCGCAGAAGGAGGGGGAAGGAAGCCAAGATTTGAAATGTCAAAATGATTGTAAAACCAGTGAAATGTATAAACCTGAAAAGTATTTTAAAATATATATGAAATTGACAGCAGCTATTAGAGGACATTCAAAACAAAGTTTGATAAAGAACTGGGAACGTGTGATGGAATATACAATGAAACGTTGTTCCGGTACAGAAATCATGATATGTACATGACAAAGTTTGTAAGGGGGAAAGGAATAAAATAAATAAAAATAAAAATATCTACAAAACAAAACACAACAACACAACAATAAAGATAAGAGTGTAAAATAAGGTCAAGCATCAATGGAAGGAAGTCGTATCTTAGTTTAAAATTTGTTATAAGTCAAGGTGGTGGGTGGGAAAGGGGGGATGTTTGGTTTGCTCTGTGATTTTTTAAAAAATATTTCTGTATTTCTATTTCTTTCTTTTTTTACTTTAAAAAATAATTAAAAAATGAAATGGTCAAGGCTGATCCTGCAGATGGGAAAGCGGAAGCAATGACATCTTGCAGCGCCAAATGTGAACAGAAAGAGGAATATTCTGTCAGTTCCTGAACCCCTCCCTGCATACAGACACATCGTGACCCCGAAGGAAGGCTCCCAGCTGCCTCCTCCATCTCTCCCCACAAGTCGCTTCCCTTACCTGAGGCGTCGGCTGGATTTTGCGCTCCAGCCCAAAGAAGAGACGATTTAGGTGGGGCCTCCGATGTCATCGCAGTGGCTGTGGGGGAGACGGGGGAAGCATGAATCCTATGCCAGTTTCCTTGCCAGGTGTGGGTGGACTACAGCTCCCACCGCCTTTTACCATTTGTGATGATGGCTGGGGCTGATGGGAGTTGTAGTCCAGCCACAATCTGGAGCGCGTCAGTTTGGTGAAGGCAAGGGAGCACTCCCAGACGCAAGGAAAAGCAAGCCACAGCCATAAAAGCTAAGCAGGTGTTCTCCTGCTCTGGAGGGCAGGATCTGTACCAATGGATTTAAGTTACACGAAAGGAGATTCCGACTCACCATCAGGAAGACAGTAAGAGCTGCTCGGCAGTGGGACAGTCTCCCTTAGGAGCTGGTGGACTCTCCTTCCTTGGAGGTTTCTAAGCAGAGGTTCATAGAATCATAGAATGGTAGAACTGGAAGGGACCCCAAGGGTCATCTAGTCCAACCCCCTGCAATGCAGGAATATTTCACCCAAGGTGGGGCTCATAGAATCATAGAATCATAGAGTTGGAAGAGACCACAAGGGCCATCGAGTCCAACCCCCTGCCAAGCAGGAAACACCATCAGAGCACTCCTGACATATGGTTGTCAAGCCTCTGCTTAAAGACCTCCAAAGTAGGAGACTCCACCACACTCCTTGGCAGCAAATTCCACTGTCGAACAGCTCTTACTGTCAGGAAGTTCTTCCTAATGTTTAGGTGGAATCTTCTTTCTTGTAGTTTGGATCCAATGCTCCGTGTCCGCTTCTCTGGAGCAGCAGAAAACAACCTTTCTCCCTCCTCTATGTGACATCCTTTTATATATTTGAACATGGTTATCATATCACCCCTTAACCTCCTCTTCTCCAGGCTAAACATGCCCAGCTCCCTTAGCCGTTCCTCATAAGGCTCGAACCCACAATCCTGAGATTAAGAGTCCCATGCTCTACTGACTGAGCTAGCCCAGCTCATTTGTCACAGATGCTTCAGCTGAGATTCCTGCACTGCAGGGGGTTGGACTAGATGACCCCTGGGGTTGCCTACCAACTCCACCTGGTATGCTCCGCAGAGGACCTTAATGTCCATGAATAATCATAGTTTAGAGGTCCTGGGCCCTAAGGAAGTCAGACTATCCTCCACCAGGGCCAGGGCCTTCTCAGTGATGGCTCCGACCTGGTGGAATGCTCTGTCCCTTGAGACCAGGGCCCTGCAGGATTTAACTTCCTTCCACAGGGCCTGTAAGACAGAGCTATTCCGCCTGGCTTTCAATTTGAACTTAGCCTGATCTTTTATTCCCCTTCTTTCCCTCCCCTTCCCCTTTTTATGAAGATTACCTGCTCTGGGATCCCACAGCTAATTCTCTCCTGGTCTCCTCGCTGGCCCAAATAGGACTAATTTAGCCAGCTAGCCCTGGGGATTAGCTAATGTCTATTGGATGGATTTCCCCCCTAAATTGATTTTTGAATTCTGAATTTCTTGTTATTCACGTTTTATACTGTATTTTATGCTGGTTTTTTGTTGTACCAATTAAGTGTTTTAAATTTGTTGTTAGCCGCCCTGAGCCCAGTTTTCTGAACTGGGAAGGGCAGGGTATAAATAAAAAATATTTATTATTATTATTATTATTATTATTATTATTATTATTATTACTTCCAACCATCAAAGGAAGAGAGACCCCTGAACACACTTGTTGTTGTTTAGTCATTTAGTCATGTCCAACTCTTTGTGACCCTGTGGACCAGAGCATGCCAGGCACTGAACCGGGAAGGGCGGGGTATAAATAAAATGTATTATTGTTATTATTATTATTGTTATTATTACCATTCTATGATTCTAGGTGCAAAGCGCACCAGATCCGAACTCTCTTTCCTAGCGGGTCTGAGCCAGCCTATCCCTGGGAGAGGGAAAGCAAGTATTTCAACAAGTCTCCCGGCAGGGATTCTTGCATCGCAGCGGGGCTGGACTAGCTGCCCCTCTGGGGTCCCTTCCAACTCTACAATGGCATGATTCTGCAGTCCTCCCATCTTCTGCCCCGGGGTTAGTGGAGGGAGATCTGAATGAGAAGGGAGAGTAGGAAGGCAATGCAAAGCGGGAGCGGGGCTTGGAGGGCAGACCCCCTTTGCAGCTGGAGGAGCTCGGAGTCTTTTTTTTGGGGGGGGGAGTCTTTTTCACCTCCCTCTCTCCCCCCACCTCGCAAGCAGGGCTGATTCCCAGGCCCCCTCTGCTTTCCCCCAACCCACATATTCCCCATGCGAATGAATGGTGGGATGGGCGGGGGGGGGCTGTTGCTTCAAAGGGGATCGTGCAATGGAAACGTGGCAGATATTTGGATCCCCTTTTGGGCTGCATAAATCACGACCCCCTCCCGCCACCTGCGAGTCTAAGAGAGGAGTTAGACTTTCCCTTTTTCTCCGAAAAGGGAAAATTCTCCCCGTTCCCACCGGCCGCCTCTCCCAATCCATCCCTCCAGTGTCGCCCAGTCCTTCCAATTTATTCATGGGGGGGTCTTGTCTTTTTCTGCACAACCCCCCCTTCCTTCCTTCCTTCCTTCCTTCCTTCCTCCCTCCCTCCCTCCCTCCCTCCCTCCCTCCTGAATCTCACCTGGCCCGTCTTCCTTTCCCTGGGATGCGAAGGCACCATTGTCTTGCAATTCCACCCTCACTCCCACACATGGGGAAAACTTCCTGCCTCTCTAGGAACCACAGCTCAGTTCCTAGGTTCTTTGGAGGACTGAGTTGGCAGGAGCTGCCTTCAAGGCCCCCCCCCCAAGAAATCACAGCTGCTTCAATTATTCTTTCTCTGTGTGTCTCTTTTTCTCTCTCACACACACGCAGACCAGACCCTCCAAGTGTTTGTCCAATGTACGTGGCTGGGCAGACTTTGCAGGGTATTTCATAGTCACGATTTCAAAGTCTGCCCAGCCACGTACATTGGACAAACAAACAGACGAATAAATGCACGTATCGCAGAACACAAGAATGCCGTCAAAAAAGAAGAAAAAACTTCCTCTCTTTTCCAACACATGAAAGAAACAGGACATGAAATTAATTTTGCAGATTCCAAATTGCTCTTTAACATGGAACATCACCACAAGAGAATAATCATGGAAGCCATCGAGATAGAGAAACACCCTCACAACATGAACAAGCGTGACGACACGTCCCGCCTGCCAGACATCTGGAAATTAGCCCTCCCCACAAAAACCGACACCAGAACCAGAGGCACACAGAACGCCGTCACCAATCAACCACACCAGACCCAAACCCAGACCCTCTCCACAGACATATTACAGACTCCATCCAGTAGCCAAACTATAGTGGCACCTCCGGATGCTGCACCCCCCTGCAATCCCTACACAGATCTGGCTGGCACAAGGCACAAAACCATAGCTCGCCCCTATACACGAAGCCAAGCCAGAGCACAACTAAATGCAGCACAGCCATCTTCTCAGAAAAACTCTTCACAAGCTCAAGAGGTCAAGACACGAGAGCTTTAGCAACTAATCTACACTTAATGACCCACCCAGTGATATTCAGAATATCACTCATGAAATCACCCAAGATATCCCTCAAGTAATTAAGGAACAAAAGAAGAAAAGGCACACTAATCTAGGAACTTCCTCTCTGCCCAGAACGTTGGAGGCTATACACCACACCCCTCAACAGTATTTATAGGAACTCAAACACCAGACTCTGCTCTGTTCCAGTAACAAGAAGCCGAAAGCACCAGCCTGAAGATGACGAGTGAGACCTCGTCGAAACGTCGCACAGACACCCCGACTCTTACACGGGAAGACACCCGAAGACACCAAAACCTGCATTCCTATACCCGTGAAAATCTACGAAAGCATATATATATATATATATATATATGAATATGATAAATGTTCATAACTGTATATATAAACCACATGTCTGAAATCCCACAGAAAAAGTCCTGAAACCATTTTGTCCCTCCCAAATTGACCTCAAATATTTCTCTGCAAGGTCAAAGGAAAATGGAAAAGCCTTTTCGTTCACAAATCCTGTCTTAAGGGTATGTCTGTGTATGAGTAGGGTGAGCCTATAACCTGGCTCAGGAACTAAGTATTTATCATTACAAAAGACTAGCCAGGCTCCCCAGGTAATCCAGTCAAGGGACCATTAACAGGTAACCTGCCAGACAGGAGATAATCAAGGCACTCAGATTTCTGTTGTAGACCGCCTTTTCTCTGATGTAGGTATGATGTATCTGGGGGGTGGTCTTGGACTCCAGGGCGGGCAATTTAAAATGTCTATATAAGGGCAGGCACACTTAGGTTCTGGGTCCTCCTGCTTGTGAGGGGAGCACCCTGTTGCAACAGCGTTAATAAAGATCAGGCTTACTAGCTGCTTTGCTTCTCAATATTCTCTGGTTGGCCTAGTGTTATTTTCTCCTACCAATAGGGAACCCACGTAAGGACTCTATACTGGATACCCCATAAGGGAAAAAGGGCAGATTTTGTTTACAACACTGTAGAGTTGGAAAGGGACCCTCAGGGGTCATCTAGTCCAACCCCTGCAATGCAGGAATCTCAACTGAAGCGTCCATGACAGATGGCCACCCAACCTCTGCTTAAAAATCTCCAAGGAAGGAGAGTCCACCACCTCCCGTTCAAAGAGCTCTTACTGTCAGAAAGTTTTTTTCTGATCTTTAGTCGTAAACTTATTTCTTGTAGCTTGAAGCCATGGGTTCTGTAGCAGGAAACCCCCCCCCCATCATTCAGTTTGTACAAACTTCACACACACTCACACACTACATACGCTACACTTCTGTTATAAATTCATAAAAAATCAACCATACATCGGATTTGCACTGTTCCACTTTTATTTGACTCCATGAAGGAAGGACTACAAAATGGGGAAGGTTTGATACAGGCCAGCCATAATCCCTTCACCATCCCAGCACATCCACAGGAGCCCTGCCCAGTTGCTATGTCAACCCTGATGATCCCAGACAGAAGACCATCAAGATCACAAAGAACTTGCATATGGGAGTGGATTCTGCATGGACTGGAACAAAGGACAATAATCAGATCTTCCCTCTGGGGGCAGGAAACTGCAAACTCCCCTTTGTCTCCTGGAAGTGACTCATGGGCAGGGGGAAAGGAAGAACCAGCCAGGTGACAGGACACTCAGGTTACCACCACAACTCCTCCCTCAACCCCTCCTTTCTGTAATGTATGCATGATGTCAACCCCTCCTTTCTGTAATGTATGCATGATGTTTCTGGGGGTGGGCTTGACCTGGAGGATGGGAATTTCAAAAGTTTTTATAAGGTCTTGCACACCATCTTTCTATGTCTTTTCCTCTCTCCTGTAAGTGAGGGGAACACCCTGTTGCAACAGTTCGATAAAGGCCAAGCCTTACAGGCTGCTGTTTTGCTCCAAGTTATCCTGGTTGGTGTCTTTGTTTTTGTCCAAGGGAGCCCTCGGATTTTTCCGGTAACAGTTTGAGTCCTACCCTCCGGAGCGGGAGAGAACAAGCATGCTTTGTATGTCCCGCATCGAGATGCCCTCTGGGAGACCTTCAACGCTGTGGCTCCGAATTGTAGCTGAAAATCTTCCCAGAGTTGCAGAAGAGAACTTTTAGAAGACATATGAAGGCAGTCCTGTATTGGGAAGCTTTTAATGTTTGACATTTTATGATGTTTTTATATGTGCTGGTAGCTGCCCAGAGTGGCTGGGGAAACCCACCCAGATGGGCGGGGAATAATAATAATAATAAGTGCTGGACTTTGTCTTCTGGCTTTAGCAAATGCCTCTTTCTCCCCCTTCCTTATTATTTTACCAGCTGGCTTGAGAGGAAGCTTCTTATCTGAGTTTGCTTTCGT
Source organism: Podarcis vaucheri (assembly GCF_965113315.1). Taxonomy (NCBI): domain Eukaryota; kingdom Metazoa; phylum Chordata; class Lepidosauria; order Squamata; family Lacertidae; genus Podarcis; species Podarcis vaucheri. The sequence continues at coordinate 127,549,070 of NC_138760.1, read as the reverse complement.
CTCCCCACCCAGCACCAATCTGATCTTATGCCGCAGCTTTAAAAACAGCCACCACAACCCTGTGTTTGGGTTGGAGCTCAGACAGCCCTGTGCTGCAGCTTTTTTTTTTTTTTTTTTTAGAAAGCGGTTTAACTACTGCAAATATTGTAAGAATTTATTTTCTGTACAACTGGCTAGCTCTCTGGGGAGTGCCTTGTGGCCGGAAGCAGGCGCTGCAATGCTGCCAACAATTAAACAAAGTTATTGGCTGCTGGTTCAGGAGGCAGTTGGCCGGCCTTTTCGGGGATTTCCTTTCCGACTATAACGCTCTCTGCCTTTTCTGGGAAATCAGGTGAGAGCGAAGAAGTTGCCCTTTCCCTTTTGGACAGCAGAGGGCACTGCTGCACCATCAAAAGCCTCTTTTGCAAGGCTGCTGAATGTTGACAGTGAATAAAATCCATGCAAAGGAATCAGGACTGGCCCAAGGCATTTTGGCACCTGAGCTGAACCACAAAATTGTCCCTCCTTAAAGATGCTACTGTGTTTGAGAGTCTCTCTTCCTTTGACAGCTGGAAGTAGGAACCCCGTTGCAGCAAAAGACCAAATAAATTGCTTTTACTTAACCCTAGCTGAAGTCTCCCATTTTTTGCGCTGAGCATACATAACTCTTCTGTCTGTGGGAGACAAACGTCTTCAGCCTTAACTGGACTCCTTCCTTGCCTCTCTAATGTCACCTGCAGAGAAGAAACCAAAACTTAAGTGTGGTCTATATGCAGTTTATTTATTGCGCTATAATCAAAGCAGTCATTTAAAAGGGCTCTTCGGTTGTGGGACTAAGGTCAGCCAGGAAGGCCCCCCCCCCAATGCAAGAAGGCTGGTGTGACACATTTTGAAACGAATCAAGGGACACGTATTGTCATCGGAAAACAGAGATGGGGGCTGTTCGGACCATTAAATCCCAAGCATGGTATTGCCAAAGTGCGTCACTGGATTGCGGCTGATTGGTTGTATAAGCAAAATAAGCGAGTCACACGGAATACATCCAAGTGAATGATTTATTTGTGCTTAGTTTCCTTGCGCAAAGACACACCCGGGGCAACTTGGCAGCAGGAAACAGCGCAACATGGCGAGGAGCAACTCACTCGGGTTCAGCTTCGTTCTTTCATGCTCATGCATTATCTGCAAAGAAACAAGGAGAGATCAAGTCCTGGTTTTAGAAGAGGAAGCTGGTTTTAGGAGAGGAAGTCCCCACGGAACTTCTTCAGGACCCACAAATCCATGGGAACAAACTTTTTCTCAGAATAAAGGAGGGGACTGGGGAAATGAAAATGGGCACAGATGGAGTCCTTGCTATTGTTTTCCTGGGTAGTAAAGGTAGAAGGCAAAGGACCCCTGGATGGTTAAGTCCAGTCAAAGGAGACTATGGGGTTGTGGCACTCATCATCATTTTCAGGCCAAGGGAGCCGGCTTTTGCCCACAGACAGCTTTCCGGGTCATGTGGCCAGCAGGACTAAACCACTTCTGGCACAGCAGAACACTGTGATGGAAGCCAGAGTGCACAAAAATGTCGTTTACCTTCCCACCACAGTGGTACCTATTTATCTACTTGCACTGGCATGCTTTCGAACTGCTAGGTTGGCAGGAGCAGGGACAGAGCAACGAGAGCTCACCCCGTCGCGGGGATTCGAACCACTGACCTTCTGATCCCACGTCCCTCTAAAAGGTAAAAGACCCCTGGACAGTTAAAGGAAAAAAGGGATGTTGTGGTGACATAAACTCACAGGAGCTTGCTGGGTCAGGACAATGGCCCATCAAGTCTAGGTTCCTGTTCTCCAAGTGCCCAACCAGGTGTATCTCCTGGGAAACCAGCGAGCAGGAACTGAGCCCAAGAGCATTCTGCCCTCCTGTGGTTTTTCAGGAACTGGTGTTCACCTGTCACCAGGGTCTCTTGCCCTCTAGCTTACATAAACTATACCAAATTTTAGCTGGTTTTAATTTGCACTGATAGCTGGGGCTTTCAGCCGAGTCTTTTCTCACCTGCAGCAACAGCCTAACTTTGATAACCTAGGAAGCAAAGCTGGGTGGTGTTTTAGAATAATAATAATAATTATTATTATTATTATTATTATTATTATTATTATTACGGTAATAATAATAATAATATTATTACCCGTCCCTCCCCAGCCAAGGCCGGGCTTAGGGCGGCTAACAAGCAATAATAAAAACAAGTTGAATGAATACAACTTAAAAACAAGATTAAAATACAACATTAAAATAATGGAACATTAAAATATTAAAATGCAGCCTCATCACAGGAGGAGAAAGGAAAAAGAAAGAGGGGGAGGGAATCAAATTGGCTCCAAGCCAAAGGCCAGGCGGAACAACTCTGTCTTACAGGCCCTGCGGAAAGAAATCAGATCCTGCAGGGCCCTGGTCTCATGAGGCAGAGCGTTCCACCAAGCCGGAGCCAGTGTTGAAAAGGCCCTGGCTCTGGTTGAAGCCAATCTAACTTCCTTAGAGCCCGGGACCTCTAGGGTGTTGCTATTTATGGACCTTAAGGTCCTCCGTGGGCATACCGGGAGAAGAAGGTGAAGCCCTGTCCTTCTCACCCAGCGTCAGCTCTGGCATGTGTAAACGAGACCAAGTCTTTTCCCCGGCACGACACGCATGCACCAACCACTGTGTTGTCAGTTTCCTCTTGCATCTAGGGTTGCTCAGGCCTAAAAGTGCCACTGTTAACTTCGGTGTCGAGAGGCACGATGAAAACGTATGCAGAAGTCACTTTTGCCAGGCCTGTCCCATCCCTAAAAAACCCCACTGACAGGATCTTTGTGGTAGACTGGGCTGATGAAAACATGGGTGCTTGGCTTACTGGGTTTATTGATGACCCTTTCAGCGACACAGGCAATAGTGATCACCACAGCGGCAGCACACACACACGGAATAACGGCTGCTGGTACTACGATGCTGAGGCCCTTTACTGTGGAACCTGCAAAGAGAAAGCGCAGGTCACCCAGCACTGCAACTAAATATATCCCTGACCCATTAGGCCTATTAACAAGCTGAAGGTATGGGGACTGAGGGGCATGCAAAATAACTCCCCTGAAGCTGATGGCATCCAGTAGGTTTCTGTGGTCTCGAGAGCAGGCGGTACTTTCAGAGAGAGGGCTCCAGGGGTACTGCTAGGTGTTTGTCCTCGCATACAAAGCCCTAAACTGTTTAGAAACCAAGTACTAAAAGCAGAAGGGATGCAAGTGGCACTGTGGGTTAAACCACAGAGCCTAGGACTTGCCGATCAGATGGTCGGCGGTTCGAATCCCCGCGACGGGGTGAGCTCCCGTTGCTTGGTCCCTGCTCCTCCCAACCTAGCAGTTTGGAAGCACGTCAAAGTGCAAGTAGATAAATAGGTACTATTCCAGCAGGAAGGTAAACGGCGTTTCCGTGCGCTGCTCTGGTTCACCAGAAGTGGCTCAGTCATGCTGGCCACATGACCCGGAAGCTGTCTGCAAACGCTGGCTCCCTTGGCCAGTAAAGCGAAATGAGCGCTGCAACCCCAGTTGTCCGCAACTGGACTTAATACTTAATGGTCAGGGGTCCCTTTACCTTTACTTTTTACTAAAAGCAGGCTTCTCCACACCTTGGGGTTTTCTCCGGGGTGGTAGGACTGGAACTCATGGCTTCGAGTTACAAGAAAGGAGATTCCAGCTAGCCATACGGAAAATCTTTCTGACAGTAATAGCTGTTTGACAGCAGAATGGTCTCTCTCAGGTTATGGTATTTAAGCAGAGATCGGGAGGCCATCTGTCATGGATGATTTAGTTGAGATTCCTTTCCTTCCCATTGGATCCTTTGCTTTTGCTAATGGTTTTTATCCCCACGGAAATTCCCTGCAAGTGGATTAGTCTTTTCACCTCTATTCACTCCTTGCCATTATGAGGCTTTGGGCTTCCTAAACTCTTATGCTCCTCAAGACTGTCACCTCGCAAGGAAATGAGTCTATTTGTGGATTCCCTAGGATTACAACCCTAAGTCACAACCCAGGAAGTATATATAACTTAATTAGTTCTTACACCTGCTTAGGCATTGGGTGCCCTTTTAAATGTGTTGGGCAGGGGGAGTTATTGGATTGTCTTTGTTCTTTTTATTGCGTGTTTTGTGGTGTTTTTTAATATATTGTGAACCGCCCTGAGATCTACTGGTATAGGGTAGTATACAAATTTATATAAATAATACAATACCCATTTCGTTTCCCCTGACACACAGGTTTTAATTAAACACATCAAACCCATTACAATAGAAATGTTTTGAAGATAACAAAATAAAACAGAAGCTGCCTGAATTGTCCATGCAGCATCTTCTGAGGGACTCACCTAAAATTACCATGATTTTCACTTGCTCACTCATTTTGTCAGCAACTGAGAAATTTAGTAACCTCCTCGCTGCTCCCTGGAGAGAACATTGCAGGTTAGCTCATGACAAACGAAGCATGCACAGTGGTACCTTGGTACTCAAACGCCGAAAACCCGGAAGTAAGTGTTCGGTTTTTGAACGTTTTTCAGAAGCTGAACGTCCGATGCAGCTGTCGGCTATTGTTTGCGGGGCACCTGCACCAATCAGAAGCTGCGCCTCGGTTTTTGAACATTTCGGAAGTCAAACCAACTTCCGGAACAGATTAAGTTTGGCATTTTTGTTTTTGCTATTTATTTTGCATTTTTGTTTTTGAGGCTTTTTTGATTAATTTGTTTTTGTGACTGTGTGGAACCCAGTTCAGCTACTGATTGATTGATTGATTGATTGATTGTGTGACTGCGGAAATGGATAAAAGCCCACCATCTAAACAATGACCGTCACCAGTGCAGGTAAGAAAAAAAAGCATACATCTACAAATAAAACCATATCATCATGGTTTTATCATTCTAATCTCATCATCTACAAATAAAAAATATCATCTACAAATAAAACCATATCATCATTCTAATCTAATCAATGTTTGCAATTTTTGTTATGATTTTAATTTTTATCATCTACAATACTGTCTTATTTATTTTATAGTACAGTAGTACATTGATTATTGCTTTCATTTTATGGATCAATGGTCTCGTTAGATAATAAAATTCATGTTAAATTGCTGTTTTAGGGGTTGTTTTTAAAAGTCTGAAATGGATTAATCCTTTTTGCATTACTTTCTATGGGAAAGTGTGCCTTGGTTTTGGAACGCTTTAGTTTTGGAACGGGCTTCCGGAACAGATTAAGTTTGAGAACCAAGGAACCACTGTATACATTTGTAGGAGATTTATTTCCATATAAATCTACCCGGACCCTGAGATCATCTTCTGAGGTCCTTCTTTGTGTGCCTCCTGCACGAGAGATCTGGAGGGTGGCAACATGAGAACGGGCTCATTATTATTATTATTATTATTATTATTATTATTATTATTATTATTATTATTATTATTATTATCATGCCTTAGTTGCTTTGTATTCCACTCTTGATTGATTACTAGTTCATATCTGTATTGGATTTTAAATTATTTTATATAGGATTTTTTTAAAAATTATTTTATTTTCAATGCAAAATCATAACAAAAATTACAATCACTGATTAGATTAGAATGATGATATGGTTTTATTTGTAGATGTATGCTTTTTTTACTTGTTTTTTATTTTGTTTTCCTTTTTTTGGTATGTTTTGTTTTTCTTTCTTGTTTGTACAGTATTATTTCGGATTATATAGGATTTTTTTATTGTACAGTGGTACCTCGGGTTACAAACACCTCGGGTTACAAACACTTCGGGTTACAGACTCCGCTAACTTGGAAGTAGCATCTCGGGTTAAGTACTTTGCCCCAGGATGAGAACAGAAATCGTGTGGCGGCGGCGAGGCAGCAGCGGCAGCCCCCATTAGTTAAAGTGGTACCTTAGGTTAAGAACAGTTTCAGGTTGAGAACGGACCTCCGGAATGAATTAAGTTCATAACCAGAGATACCACTGTATGCTTGGGGTTGCTTTTATTGTTGAATCACTCCCAGACATTAAACAGGAAACAATTCAGAAATGGAATGAAATAAATGATCTGTAATAATCCATTCCGGAGATGACTGAAAGTCAAGGTATGCATCTATAAACTAAACAATTATACAGTCATACCTCGGGTTGAATGTGCTTCAGGTTGAGTGCTTTCGGGTTGCGCTCTGCGGCAACCCGGAAGTAACGTAGCGCGTTACTTCCGGGTTTCGCCGTTCGCGCATGCACAGACGCTCAAAATAACGTGACGCATATGAGCGGAAGTGGCAAAACGCAACCCACACACATGCGCCGTGGCGTCTTACGTTCTATTCAGGATGCGAACGGGGCTCCGGAACGGATCCCGTTCGCATCCCAAGGTACCACTGTACTCTCAATGATTTGGAGGCGTTTTATTGGGGGGGGGGTAGTTCTACAAGAATACTAAGCAGACAAAAGTAAGTAATCCTCCAGCAACAAGGGTAGATCTAGCTTCTTGACCACAGCTGGACTATTGGAATATTCCAGAGAAATGTTTCTGTGCAGCACACAGACTTTGAAATTGTTTTGGCAAGAGGGCGGTCATTTTGCAACACATAAGCAGTGGCCATTTTCTCCCTGAGCTCAGCCAGACTGAAACAAGCAGGCAAACCACTTTTTGAGAGCCGGCCTTCGGTGGCTCCAACAGCAGGAAACTCCCTGAAAACAGATCTGCGCCAACATTTTGCACCTCAGTGTCTGCCGTTGCTGTTCAGAGTCCCACAATCTCCCTCCCATTTCCTTTAAAGGAAGCATTTCATCTCTCTAGACAGAAACTGGGTGGAGATATTACATGGGAAGTGATTCACAAATGGAATCAAACCGACTAAAACATTCACTGCATGCAACATATAAATGATGGAGCATTCTATATGAGGTTGTAGAAAGAACAATGCATAGATATGAACAGTATGCTGATATAAATCAGTGTGGAAATATTATAGTGTGGAAATAAGAAAACCAGAAGAGCATTAGAGGGAAGTGGTAATCCTGAGAGTTTTAGATTACTAATACAGCAGTACCTCGGGTTACATACGCTTCAGGTTACATACACTTCAGGTTACAGACTCCGCTAACCCAGAAATAGTACCTCGGGTTAAGAACTTTACTTCAGGATGAGAACAGAAATTGTGCGGCGGCAGCGGGAGGCCCTTTTTTGTATTCTAGTTCGGTTAGCTATTTCAGCAAATCCTTTCCATCTTTCCCAGTTTTTGTCCTATAATTTATCTTGATATAATCTAACTTTACTTTCCCTCCTTTCACCAATTAACAGTCTATTTTTACTTAATCCTTTATAACATTTCTGCTAAAACCACATAGCTTCATTCCAACATCCTTCTAACATTCATTAATTTTACAATGTTTCTGTAAATAATCTTTAAATTTCTTCCAATCTTCTTCCACCGACTCTTCTCCCTGGTCTTGGATTCTGCCAGCCACCCTCCAGTTTTCAAAGCTGTTCAATTCTTACCTTATCTAAGCACTGCAGAATAAGGGTGAGCTTGCTAAGAAAGCAGCTCCCTGCAGCTGCTTCGCTCTCCTTTCTCTGTTGATTTTCCTATTGCTGGGTTTTGGAGCACAAGAGGGAGGAAACAGGAACAGAGATAACATTCTTCCCACCCCCCCTTTTTTTTAGCTAATTCCAGGAAATCGTGCAAGAACAAATAAACGATTCACGAGCCTCTCCCCTTTGAACACGAGGGGGCGTTCCACGTCCCCCCCAAGCTATACTGTATGTTTAACATACATATTATTACAGATTTATTGGTTTGCAAAAGTATGTGCTGTTGAATAGTGCAGTGTTTCCCAACCTTTTTTGGGCAAAGGCACACTTGTTTCATGAAAAAAATCTCGAGGCACACCACCATTACAGCCCCGTGACGTCAGCGCGCAGCGTCACGCCGGGAGGGACATGAATTGCTAGCAAATTACATAATCATCTCCTTGAGGGCTGGCTCATCTTCTCCGAAGGCAGAACCCCATTAATTAACAGCACAGACTCACACCATAGCCAAGACGAGGGGGGAAAACCTCAGTCATGCACAGTCATGCACATGTGGGGGCTAAATGGGGACGAAGACCGGGCAGAGAGCAGGGTTCAAATGACCCCACCTGGCCAGGACAATCCCTGGGTGCTCCCTTGGGCCACTCGCCTGACCCACCTCGCAGGGCTGTTGTTGCGAGGATAACACGGGGAGAACCACGCGCGCCCCCGGGAGCTCCTTGGAGGAGAAAGCGGGCGATGAATGCAATGCACGAAATATATGAGAGGCGACCAGGTTTTGCAGGTGAGGGGCCCCCGCCAGCCTCCGCTTCCAACACCCGGCGCAACGACGCCGAAGTTTCCCCCCGGGCTCGGCTCGGGGAGCAGCGCTGCTCCCCCCCGGCTCCCCTTCGCCCTCCCGGCTCTCTCGGCCACCCACTGGGGACACCCCTCACCTGCCAAGTCCAGAGCGCCGGTGGAAGTTGCATGCATGCATGCAGGGCGCCGCGTTGCCATTGCATTGCACTGCACTCCATGCAACGCCTGCACGCATGCATTGCCTTGCACGCCCGCCAAGAGGTCTCCCTGCGGTCCGCTGCGTCCCCTCCGGCGCAGATGCAGCATTGCAAAAATAAAAAAACCCCGACGCAGCCCTACCTGGGGGGCAGCCTCCGCCTCCACCGCTCCGCCTCCGTGGGGATCCCCGGGCTCCATCCTGCCGCCCGATCTCCGCGGGGGTGCAGGCAGGCTGCGCGGGGTCTGCGCGGAAGAGCCCCTGCCCGCCCGTCCGCCGCTGCGCTCATTCCATGGCCGGGAGAAGAGCGCTTCAAAGAAAACGCCCGGCCCGTCAGGCCACGCTGGGAAACGTAGTTCGCGCACCCCGCGCGGGTGCGGAGCCCAAGGGCGAGGGGACTACGGATCCCGGCAGCCCCCGCGCCGGGGACAGAGGGGGAGAGGCCGGGTGCAGGGATGGAGGGACGGGTGGGCGAGCAAGTGAGTGAGTGGCAGCCGCCAAGCCTTGCCCGAGAGCCAGGAAGGGCCTCCCCGGAGGAGGAGGGAGGCGCAGAGCAGGAGGGAGGGAGGGAACCCGGGGGGTCATCTAGTGACGGTGCCCCAATCGAAAATTTGACTTTTAAAAAAAAATCTTTCGAATTTTTTAATTTTTCCCGCGGCACACCAGGCAACATCTCGCGGCACACTAGTGTGCCGCGGAACAGTGGTTGGGAAACACTGGAATAGTGGGTAGACATAGCAAACGACACAGCGATTTCTCCAAAGCAGCTCTTTATTTGTAAGCTGGACAGAACTGAACAGCAAACAGCTCAGCCGGCCTGCTTTTATAGGCAGCCGGCTGTCACTTTGTAACAACAACAACCCAGGGTTTCCCCGCCTAAAATAACTGACGCAGACCTGAGTAAAAACTACATAGACAATACTCCTGGTGGCCAGGGTGAGAACTTCAATACATAACATGTACAATGTCTCTTTTTTCAAGTTACATTTTCTACAGATCAGTTTTGACAATTGCATTACGACAGAGAAGCATTCGTGGACTGGTGGCCCCTTAAGTGATCACGGGACATGGAGCAAGATCTTTTGCCTGAGAATCTGTGTGGCTAGACATGGGGGTTCCTTTGGCACTTCCACAATGGGTGCCTCTGTCAACCCCCCAGTTACAAGCTGACAGCCGCAGGGTATTTTATTCTGGGAGGAGCAGAGCTGCTCTGTTCCCCCCAAGAGGGCGAGGACCCCACAGAGGACTTCGTATAAATTGAAACTGCCTCCTAGATTGCTTGTGTGTGAGATCCCATTTCCCCCCCTTCAGATCGTCCATCAAAATTCGCCTTTCCCTCCAGAAAGGTCTTGTAAGAAGCGCCTTGCCTCTTCACGTTCTGCTGCTTTAAGCAAATCAAATCAAATTTATTGTGTGGTGGAAATAACTGGCACCTCCCAGATAACAACAACAACAACAACAACAACAACAACAACAACAACAATTTATTACTTATACCCCGCCCATCTGGCTGGGTTTCCCCAGCCACTCTGGGCGGCTTCCAAAAGAATATTAAAATACTATGATACATCAAACATTAAAAGCTTCCCTAAACAGGGCTGCCTTCAGATGTCTTCTAAAAGTCTGGTAGTTGTTGTTCTCTTTGACATCTGGTGGGAGGGCGTTCCACAGGGTGGGTGCCACTACCGAGAAGGCCCTCTGCCTGATCTCCCCAGATCTCCCCTGACCAGGCTGAAGTTGCTTCCTGGTTTCTTTGTTTTGAAATGCAATACCAAGCTTGCTCCAGAACAAGGAGATGATGTTCACACGCCCACAAGTGTCTCCAATTTAACCCTTAGAATAAGAAAACTGATATTTATACACACATCTCCACCTCAGCAGTTTCGTCGAATATGAAACCGGGCGCTCGATAAATTCCCCAGACGGTTATTGACTGTCAGAGCTGCCCTAGGTCCCAGCTCACAAAGGACCAACGCCACTTCGTTGTTATATACAAGAGTCTTTATTGAAGTTCAGTTTGTCTTTCACATCGGCAGCGTGCAGCTCTACGTCTGAGACTCTAGACCGCCGAAGCTCCGTCTGAGTCTCCTCCCCCCAGACACCAGTTTAAGACTCTAGCCTTGCTCCACCTCTTCCTCTGCTCTTTCCTCCTCTGGGTCCTCCTGTCAGCTGGGGTCTCGTCCTTCCTAGACTCTTCTGACGCTGAGTCCCCTGAGTCTTCCCCCTGCTTCTGGCGGGCTTTAGGACCTGGTTCCCGATCTGGGCTTTCTGCTGTCCCGCGCGCCTGTACGTTTGAACTTGGCGCGCGCGCCCAGCCGCCAACCTTCCTCCTGACCGTTACACTGCTCCTGTCACTGCTTCCCCCTTCGGGGGGGGGGGCTAGCTGGACTTGACCTGTTTCCTGCTTGGCAGGGGGTTGGACTCAATGGCCCTTGTGGTCTCTTCCAACTCTATGATTCTATGATTCTATGACCTCCCCTCTGTTCCCCCACTCTCCGATAGAGGCGTGGTCAGTCTCGACTCATCTTCTCTCCCTGCTGGAGGAGCCGTTGGTCCTGACACTTGGGACTCTTCCCCCCCACTACGCTCTGGTGGGGAAGCTGGTCCTGACCTCCCGCTGCTGCTTTGGGAGTCCCCGCTGGCCCCCCTTGCCCTGACCATCGGCGCCTCCTTCTGGGAATCTTCTGATTCGCTGGAGAAGCTCATGGAATCTCTCGGGTCACTGTCATACTCCCCTACGCTGCCCTCAGATCCTTCCCCTTCGCTCTCCATCTCCTCTCTCCCCTGTGCCTCTGTCCCTGAGGCCCTGACATTGACTGACAACTGTTATACAAGAGAGGGCTTTCTCCTTCAACCTTAAAACCAGGGGGTGTGGCAGCATGCCATTCTGAGGGGTTTTTGTGTGTGTGTGTGGAGGTCTAGGCATAGAAGCTGTAGAGAAGCTTCTGACAGCTTCACTGATCCCACCACACCCCATAAAATAATCTGGGGAGTGTGGGGCACTGTTGAAAAGATGGAGCCAGACTGCTCAACCTGTCTGGATTTTCCTCAGGGCTACAGGAAAGGAGGAAAGTGTTAAACTTCTCTCTCCATGCTTCCTGTAGTCCTGGTAAATCCAGAATGGTTTAACAATGAATCCCTCTTCCTAGGGAACTTTGGGAATTGTAACGCTGTATAACGCAGCTTCTTATCGATGACTCCAACCTCACCGGCTTTTAAGTGGATCCTGAAAAATTTTGTTTGCACCTCAAGCAACTTTTTAACATCTGGTTCTCTGTATTGCCGAAGTTGTGACGTTTACATACGTTTTGTGTTTTTAGCGTGCGGTTTTATGGGAAATTGATGTGTTGTTTATTTTATTTATATATTTAGAAATATGTGTAAATCACTTATTCAAAGAGTGTGTATTATAAGATATAGAATCATAGAATCCTAGAGTTGGAAGAGACCACAAGGGCCATCGAGTCCAACCCCCTGCCAAGCAGGAAACACCATCAGAGCACTCCTGACATACGGTTGTCAAGCCTCTGCTTAAAGACCTCCAAAGTAGGAGACTCCACCACACTCCTTGGCAGCAAATTCCACTGTCGAACAGCTCTTACTGTCAGGAAGTTCTTCCTAATGTTTAGGTGGAATCTTCTTTCTTGTAGTTTGGGTCCATTGCTCCGTGTCCGCTTCTCTGGAGCAGCAGAAAACAACCTTTCTCCCTCCTCTATGTGACATCCTTTTATATATTTGAACATGGCTATCATATCACCCCTTAACCTCCTCTTCTCCAGGCTAAACATGCCCAGCTCCCTTAGCCGTTCCTCATAAGGCATCGTTTCCAGGCCTTTGACCATTTTGGTTGCCCTCCTCTGGACACGTTCCAGTTTGTCAGTGTCCTTCTTGAACTGTGGTGCCCAGAACTGGACACAGTACTCCAGGTGTGGTCTGACCAGAGCAGAATACAGTGGCACTATTACTTCCCTTGATCTAGATGCTATACTCCTATTGATGCATCCCAGAATTGCATTGGCTTTTTTAGCTGCCGCATCACACTGTTGGCTCATGTCAAGTTTGTGGTCAACCAAGACTCCTAGATCCTTTTCACATGTACTGCTCTCAAGCCAGGTGTCACCCATCTTGTATTTGTGCCTCTCATTTTTTTTGCCCAAGTGCAATACTTTACATTTCTCCCTGTTAAAGTTCATCTTGTTTGTTTTTGCCCAGTTCTCTAATCTGTCAAGGTCGTTTTGAAGTGTGATCCTGTCCTCTGGGGTGTTAGCCACCCCTCCCAGTTTGGTGTCATCTGCAAATTTGATCAGGATGCCCTTGAGTCCATCATCCAAGTCGTTGATAAAGATGTTGAATAAGACCGGGCCCAAGATTACACAAAACAATTACACAAGATTACAAGATTACACAAAACAATATAGATTACACAAAACAATTACCACACAGATAAAAGCAATAAAACCTCTTAAAATGAATGTGTGAAACTCAGTTCTAAAGTCTGCTTGTAATGTGTGTTGCAGTGAGACAGTTTTTGCATGCTGAAAATCAGTGTACAGATCTGCTGACATAGGCTGCCACCTTTTAGTTTTCCTGATGAGGTTGCTGTGAGATATTCAACAGGTGTAGTTCCCCGCTACAGTGCCTGTTAGGAAAAGCTGAACCACCCGCCTACCGGCCAGGGGCCTAAACTGGCAGCTCTGTTGTTGTTATGGAAACCTCTGAGCAACAGCTGAAGGGCTCTTAATCATCTCTGACTGACTGGCATTTTCAGGGCAGGACCAGGGAGTCAGCTGGCCGGTCTCAGCCTTTTCTGGGAAATCAGCTGAGAATGAAGAAGTGTTGTCTTCTCTGCCCACCAGAGGGCACTGCTACATCATGAAAGAAAAATCTGCCCAGAAGGAAAAAAGAAAGGACTAGCAGAATTCAGTGGGTGAAAAATCAAGATAGAAAAAGGAAGGTCAAATGGAAGTTTAAAGTACCGGTAGTTCTGGTCACTCTTGATTTAGATGAATCAGAGAATTGTAGAGTTGGAAAGGGACCAACACGGTTCATCTAGTCCGACCCCCGGCAATGCAGGAATCTTTTGCCCAATGTGGGGTGGCTCGAACTCACAACCCTAAGTTTATCCCTCATGAGTGTGCATTGCTATTGATTTTGTATTTATACTGATCCTCACTCCCGTTGCTACTGATTTACTTTCTGGACAGCTCGTGACTCGTCTTTACATAGAGCAAGTCCTTGAGAGTGAGAGGAGAGTTGTTAGAATAGAGTCTGTGCTTCCTAGGTAATAATTATTTTATCAGTGACAGAGTTACAGAAGAGTTATAGCATTAGAGGAGTCATTTTATTAGCTGGAGGGCTCACCCACACTTTTGTTTGTACCCTGATTTGTGGGCAAAAGTCTGTGCTTTTCAGGCACGTATCTGAGCAGTTTTTCTCCTTTTTTTGTCCTGCCACTTTTCCTGGGAAACCCCACTGTTGACAGCTGAATTCAATCAGTTTTTCTGAGGAAGGTGGTGGGGCAAAAAACCCCCAAACCCGTTCAGATTTGTTTCTGGAAATCATGTACCTGTGCTGGAGGGGGCGGCGTTGGCAGTGAACAGAGGACTCAGCAGCAGGCTGGATGGATGTATCTGATTTAGGAGGAGTCAGGGATTATTCAGTGTGGCCCACATACTAACTTAGGGTTGCCGTGTCTTGAAGAGCAAAAAAGAGGGCAGCCCCAGCTGGATGTAGGGCAACCCTGGCTAATGCCTTCCTTAGCCCACGACACCATCCAAAAGGCGTCCAGAGGCCCCATAAGGAGAGATGTCCCCCTGGTTGTGGGCTTTTGGTTTCTCTCACCTGGTGCCACGGAAAAGGCACTGGCTGCTGCCTGTCTCACGCTTGACTTGTGATTCAGAAAGGGGTTTTCCTGCTTGTGGGATCTGGGCCAAAACCTCTGCTGGACTTTGTTCTGGACAAAGTGAGAGTCAGAGCTTGCTGACACTGCAGACTGCCACTCCACCACCTCAAACAAAGGTTTTGCAGGTTTAAGGGACCCCCAATATTGTTGTCGGGGGCCCAGATGGGGCTATTCCACTAGTCCGTTTTGCCCCATCAGATGTAATAAATTACTCCACACAACAACAAAAAATTATTAGGGAATTGGTGGCAGTGGGAAAAGTCACACCGTAGATCTCTGAGTTATTGTGGCAGGGAGTTCCTTAGCCCCCAACATATAAAAATTAAAAGATGCACAAAACTATTCCCCCCCCCCTTGTATTTTATCCTGTGAACTGCCCTGAGATCTTGTGATGAAGGATGATATAGAAATCAAATGAAAGAATGAATGAATGAAATGAAAAAGCCAGAAGTATAGGCAAATATATAAACTTTGTACTTCTCTCATATCCCGAGATCTGTGGGACTCCCTGCCATGGGATGCCCCCATTACCTCCCTCAGGTATCAAGTGAAGGAGACCAAATGAGCTTTGCATTCTGCAGGTCTTTTTTAGAGAGCTATTATTATTATTATTATTATTATTATTATTATTATTATTATTATTCCACCATCCATATACATGGCACTTTAGTAAGAATGTCCATTGCAGGTCCTGCCCCAAGGAGCTTGCAATCTCAAACAAGGATAACATGAATGCCACCTAGATATAAATATTCATTTTTTGAAGGCAGTCAGCTAGAGAGAAAGATGTGTTTGCCTGCCAGTGTTGTAAATAAAACCTGCCCTTATTCCCTTATGGGGGACACAAGAGCCCTTATAGAGTCGTTTGCAGGTTCTCCATCAGTAGGGGAAAATAGCAGAGGCCAACCAGAGAATATTGAGAAGCAAAGCAGCTCGTAAGCCTGATCTTTATTAAAGCTGTTGCAACAGGGTGCTCCCCTCACACGCAGGAGGATGCAGGAGGACCCATAACAAAGGTGTGCCTGCCCTTATATAGACATTTAAATTGCCCGCCCTGGAGTCCAAGACCACCCCCAGAAACATCATACATACATCACAGAAGAGGCGGTCTACAACAGAAATCTGAGTGCATTGTTTATCTCCTGTCTGCTAGGTTATCTGATCAGGGCCGTCTTAAGCTTATCTGGCGCTGTGGTGCAAGGATCCCTCCGGTGCCCCCCACCCCCACGTTTCCTTCTGGGCGGGCAGCAGCTGGAGGGCAGCTCCTCCAGCGGGACGGAGGCTCCGGGTGTGGCATGGTGGAGGGTGGCGAGGGCGGCGCTGCCGGCGGTGCTGGAGGGCGGCTCCTCTGGCAGAAAGGAGGCTTTGGGTGCGCACAGCATGGTGGAGGCGGACGAGGGTGGTGAGCTGATGCCAGGAGGCGCCACATCCAGCCTCTGCCTCTTCCCTCCGCCCTCCAGAACATGGGGTTGTGGCACCCCGGGCCACTAGCCTCTATGGCTCAGACGCCCCGGAATCTGATAATGCCTTATCTGATTGCTTTTCCTGGTAGTCTGATGGGACAATGGGAAGGTTCTCTCACCCCCTCCCTCCTTGCAGAGAAACATTTGGTCAGTTCCGGAGTCAAAATGGTTTCAGGACTGTCTTCCTGTGCTGCTTCAGACATGTGGTTTATATATTTATATATGCGTTTGCTTGGTACATTTATGAACTTTTATCATATATATAAGACCTGAAAATTTTTTATTACACCAAGAAGACCCAGGAGTCCTGGCTCCTGCCGAGTCTCCTCCCAAAGGGGACCCAGGAGTCCTGGCTCCTGCCGAGTCTCCTCCCAGAGGGGACCCAGGAGTCCTGGCTCCTGCCGAGTCTCCTCCCAAAGGGGACCCAGGAGTCCTGGCTCCTGCCGAGTCTCCTCCCAAAGGGGACCCAGGAGTCCTGGCTCCTGCCGAGTCTCCTCCCAGAGGGGACCCAGGAGTCCTGGCTCCTGCCGAGTCTCCTCCCAAAGGGGACCCAGGAGTCCTGGCTCCTGCCGAGTCTCCTCCCAGAGGGGACCCAGGAGTCCTGGCTCCTGCCGAGTCTCCTCCCAAAGGGGACCCAGGAGTCCTGGCTCCTGCCGAGTCTCCTCCCAGAGGGGACCCAGGAGTCCTGGCTCCTGCCGAGTCTCCTCCCAAAGGGGACCCAGGAGTCCTGGCTCCTGCCGAGTCTCCTCCCAAAGGGGACCCAGGAGTCCTGGCTCCTGCCGAGTCTCCTCCCAAAGGGGACCCAGGAGTCCTGGCTCCTGCCGAGTCTCCTCCCAAAGGGGACCCAGGAGTCCTGGCCACTTGGCCTTGAGGAAGAGAGCTGGGGAGGCTCAGGGTTTTGTCCTGCATGCTGAGGGAGACGGGTCTTTCCAAGGTTGGAGGGGGCCCAGGCCAGGCCAAGAGGGAGAAATGCCAAAGGTCTCCCCATCTGGGCGCTGAGGGACATCGTGGGGAGAAAGAAAACGTCTTCCTCTGAGCGATATTTCTGCCTGCCGATCTCCCAGTCAGGCAACCTGATCTGTGGGCTGCTGTGGCTTTCAGTTTCTGCCTTGCATGGCTGCTCTCCCTTGCACCAAAGGTCTCCTCTGCAGGGAGGGAAGCCATTTTGTGGAGGGCTGGCAATGAAGCAGAAAGGGAGGGGAAATGGCTGCCTCCTTCCTGGAAGGGCTGCTTCAAGCAGCTGCTTTCATTATTTGTTCATTTTCATGCCAGCATCTCCCTAAATTCGTTCAAGGGTGGTTTAAAACCACATAACATGCTCTTTATTCCGCTCATAGTGGTGAGGAGGAAGAATACTTTGAGTCCCCTCAAAGTATCTGCTTATATACATTATTTACACAATGGGGTGCATGTGATTGGCTAATTCCGGAATTCTCCTGTAGGCCAATCAGGTTGTGGATTCACTTCTATCTGCAGCATGATTGGGTGGTTCCTGTCAACCAATCATACTGCTGCATTGTTCTAGGACCAATCAGACTGCTGGATTCTGAATCCTATTGTTCTAGGACCAATCAGACTGCTGCAGTTTGGATCCTATTCAACTCAGTACATAACACCCCTCCCCTCTAAGTTCCAGTCCTGCCCGGGAGGTCGCATTCATAGTCCTCAAGGTACGCCGGCGGCCTACGTGTCTCAGTCTCAGTCAGTTTTATTGCACATAGCCAAAGGCTGCCGCAATGTACACAGAATTATTTGACAATTAAAAGAAAATATACTGAATTGGTAAAAAAAGACTTAAAACATTTATATTATTAAAACATTACATACTCTAAACAAAGCTATAAAAGTACCCCAATGTACAAATAAAAACATTAAATGATAAAATTCATAAGCTAAAATCATCACATGGTCACTAATGTTAAAAACAATATCAATTAATACAGTGTGCAATTTATACTCAGAGTTTGGTGACAAAGATAGAGCATAGATAGATAGGATCAAATAAATTCATCTCCTTTACAGTTAATGGCTACCTTGGCTATATAATTTGCTCTAATTTTCCTAGCAGCAGTTGCAAAAAGTGCTACCCGCCAGGTCACATACTTATCTGTGTCTGCAAGGAAATATAACATCATATCAAGGGGGTTCTGGCCAGGGGACCCTGTCATTATAGGTACTAAAAATCTTTTTCTTGCATCATTATATAACGGACAGTGCAAGATATAATGCATAAGGTCCTCTACTTCAGAACATCCCCTAATGCAAACACGTTCGTTTTTTGGTATGCCTCTATGTCTCCCATCTCTATAAGCAGAGAATAAATAAAAACAATAATAATACATCCCATTTTGCTACCTGAGGCAAAACAGGAATTTTCTCCTGCCCCTTCTCTGCTTCTCCGTCCAGGGGTGGAAAAGATACGGGGCAACACCACGTGCCAGAATGGCTCCTTCTTGCCAGTTGGGGGGGGGGCTGTTCTGGTGGCAGCAGAAGCAGTGTGGTTGCCTCCTGGGCAGGCCAACTCTGGATATGATGCTGAAGCCTCTGCTCAGCTCCCTGCCTCCTATCCATCCTCTCCCCAAGTCTTTTTTAGTTGTTCCTGTGGAGACTCATTGGGCCCCCTGGTGGCCAGAGCTGGTACAGCCTGTGGGAAAGTGAGCCCTTTTGGGGATAAGAGGTTCTTCCTTTGCCACACTCTGCCCCCCCTTCGATCTGGTGAAGGGGCAAGGGTGGGGAAAGGGGATGTAAGGCCACATGTTGAGACCTGACCCCAAAGTTGCATTTGCCCTCCTGCCCTTGCTAGCCCTTTGGGGCCTTCTTTCTCAAGTGGGGAACCTGCTCTGTGGGTGGCAGCTCAGACCATTGAAAGATTGCAACACTGAACCATTGAAACACCGATTATCAAAAGGGGATCCAGGAATGAAATATACTCAGAGTCGCAAAGTGATTTCATGCTCTTTATTCAGCTCATAGTGGTGAGGAGGAATGAATGAAAGTCCCCTCAAAGTATCTGCTTTATATACATTATTTACACAATGGGCTGCACATGATTGGTTAATTCTGGAATTCTACTGTGAGCCAATCAGTATGGCGACGTAGAGGCAAAGTTGCCACGAGTGCCAAGAAAAACAATCAAGGAGCCCGGCACGCTTCCCTTTGCGCAGCTTGCAAACTGTCCGTGGTCATGCAAAAGTCCTTCCGGCTCCAGCCTCTTGCCGTTAGCAGAGTAAACACAGTGGTGAAGCAATTGCAGCATGTGGGCCATAAATCAGACACAAAGGCGTTCCTTATCTTCTTGCCTTTAATCATGAAGTTTAACAGCGTAACTTCAACCTGGTGAAAGCTCACCCATCTTGCATCCTCTCTCCGCAAAAGCGAAACCAGACTGAAACTCTCAGAGTCAAACCACTCCCATAAGAGCTTCTAACCACGCCTCAGGGAAGAGACGTCACCAGAACTCCTTAACCCGGTGAGTTCTGAAACCAATAACACCCCCTCTCGTCTCGAACCCTGAGGGAAACTGTGAACCCCTATTTACAGACCTCTTTGAGTTCAACTCACCTCCCATTGCCTTTTGCCTCCCACTGGCATCTATCCCAGGCAATTGTTGAATCCCTTCCACACTCCCAGAATCACACTGTGCGAAACCAACCCACGCACTGGTGACCTGAAACCTCTCAGGTGGAATCCCCTTTGTGGTCCGAGTTGACCGCCGGAGCACAACCTCGGGCGCTCCTCCTGACCCACTGGGGTCAGCAAGTGTGTCTCCAGCAAGCTCAGAAGACTCCCCCTCTGACTTGCTGCGTCTTCGGGCCTCCTGCACTTGGCTAACAGGAGATGAAGGCTCGCTCTTGGGTTCTCTCTTAACCTGTGGAGAAACCCACCCCTGTGCCTGACCACCATCAGTAACCTGGTCTTCAGCAACAGGCTCCGCCTCTGGCTCTCCTTCCTCCCTTTCCTCCCCCTCAGAATCGGACAAGCATTCTGAGAGAAAATCAGAACCACCCCTAGGCCGTGACCAACCTCCCTGCTCAAAGAACTCAGCATGCTTGCTGACCAGCAGCTTGGTCTGATCACCCTCTGGGTATGCAAACTTCCACCCATTTGTTGCAGGATCATACCCACAGAAGATCATGTCCTGGCACCTAGGACCACCCTCCTTCCGTTGCGCTGTTGCTATCGGCACTGAAGCCCTCGAACCGAACGAACGGAAGAAATGCACCTGTGGCTTCCTCTTGTGCAACAGAAAATTCGGTGTGTCCCCTACATCGTGATTGTAGGACCTGTTAAAAACAAAGCTGGCAAACTTCCAAGCCTCACTCCAAAAGCTCTGAGGCAGCCCAGAGTCACACAGTAAAACCCTGACAGCTTCAGCCAGTGCTTCACTCCTGTGCTCTGCCACGCCTCTCTCTTGAGGAGACTTTGCACCCGTCACCTGGTGACGAATTCCCTTTTCCTTGAAGAACTCCTTCAGAGCAGCCCCAGTGAACTGTGACCCACGGTCGCTCCTAAACTCTTGCACCTTGGTGGAGAACCTTAGTTCCACCCCCGCAACCCAATCCTGGATCAGTTGCGCAGCCTCCCTCTGTGACCTGAGAGAGAAACACCATAAATTCTGAGAAAAATCATCTGACATCGTTAGCAAAAACCTGGCCCCACCCAGACTCTCACACTCCATGGGTCCTGTAAGGTCTGTGTGAACCAACTCAAAAGGTTTTGTGGTTACCCTCTTTACCCCGGGAAACCTGCACCTTTGAACCTTGCTGCATGCCCTGCACACTAGGGATCCCTCACATGGTGTGATTTTACAACCTTTGGTGCAGCCTGGCAGCCTCTTAACATCTTCCAGACAAGCATGAGACATTCTCCTGTGCCATATATGAACACATGAATCATGGCTGGGAACACTAGCACACTGCGCCTTTGCTTTTCCTGCATTCCCACCACCCTCCAGAGGAGTTTCCAGAACAAAGAGATTGTTCTTGCATTCCACGTTGACAAGTTGTCTCCCCCCTCTGAAAATGGAACAGGTATCATTTTCAAAACAAATTTTGTACCCCTGCTTCGCCAGAGCAGGTATCGATAACAGGCAACACTTCATCCCTGGTACAATGAAACACTCCAGCTCCGCCTGCAAAACAGACACATAAACATTTGCAGCATTAGAGACTTTTCATTTTGTGCCGTCAGCTAATGTGACCGCAGTTCCAGTTAAAACAGCCCTGCAATTCCGCAGCTCCCCAGCAGATGGCGTCCCAATGAGGTGATGACTGGCACCCGAATCCAGCACCCACTTCACATCTGTGTCCCTGTTGGCATTGTTCTGTAGCGTTGCCATGCCAACAAACGTCCCGCTGCCTCTGTCCTTGGCAGCGTCCGAAACCACAACATCTCGCGTTGCTCTGAAGACTGGACTTATCTCTGAGTTCCCAGACAACTCTGCAGCCGTTATCTCTCTCTGCAGCAGATGGCTGACCTTGAAGCATCTAGCAGTGTCTTGTTTCCCAGGCTTCGACTTACGATGCAAACAACTCTTGGCAGCCTTTGGAAAAAGAGGCTTCTCTGTGCCTTTACTGCGCACCGCCCCCCCACTGCTCCCAGGGCTCCCAGGACGCTTTCCTGCACCCCCAGTGGTGGGTAAAGGGCCCCCAGCAGCTTGCCTCTCTCCAAGCTCCTCACGCAGACACGTTGCATCACCCACGCAGCTTTTAGACTCTGCAAAACTGGCAGCAACAGCAGCAGTGGTGATAGTCCCTTCGCCCCCCTCAGGGGTCCCACAGCCTTTCCCAGCTGTGCACTGGCTTCCACGAAGGTGGTTAGTGCCCTCTGGCCTTCCCTGTTCTGATGCAGCCATCTCCCGGCCCTTGCTTCCGCCCACAGCTTTACACACTTCCTGTAGAGCTAGCCACGCGGCCTCCGGCTTTCGTGCATCCAGAACTATGGGCCTTAAATCAGCACTTACATTGTCAGCCAGAAACGTAAGCACATGCTCCTCAGCTTCACGTTGGCTTGCAACAGCTGACGTAGACATCGGTTTCACCAATTCCCAGAGCTTGGCTCCAACTAGGGACAACTCTGCTAAATAACTCCACTCCAACCACGTTTGAGTGGTTAACTTTTCACAAAGCCATGTTCCTGGGACTGAGCCATCTCCTCCTCCCCCGGGGTAAGCTTACTCACGACAGCAACAGCTTCCTCCGGCCTCCGGCAGATCGGCTCAGGCAGACTGCTTCTCCCCAGCGAGCTCCTTCCAGCTTCAAAGACACAGCTCCAGAGCTCCGGCTGGCCCCAGCACCTTTCCTGCTGGCTCCCCCACATGTGGGACGTTCCTGCAATGCTTCAAAGCGTTGGCAAGCACCCATAACCTATGGCGACGTAGAGGCAAAGTTGCCACGAGTGCCAAGAAAAACAATCAAGAAGCCCGGCACGCTTCCCTTTGCGCAGCTTGCAAACTGTCCGTGGTCATGCAAAAGTCCTTCCGGCTCCAGCCTCTTGCCGTTAGCAGAGTAAACACAGTGGTGAAGCAATTGCAGCATGTGGGCCATAAATCAGACACAAAGGCGTTCCTTATCTTCTTGCCTTTAATCATGAAGTTTAACAGCGTAACTTCAACCTGGTGAAAGCTCACCCATCTTGCATCCTCTCTCCGCAGAAGCGAAACCAGACTGAAACTCTCAGAGTCAAACCACTCCCATAAGAGCTTCTAACCACGCCTCAGGGAAGAGACGTCACCAGAACTCCTTAACCCGGTGAGTTCTGAAACCAATAACAATCAGGTTGAGGAGTCACTTATATGTGGAGCATGATTGGGTGGTTCCTGCCAACCAATCATACTGCTGCATTGTTCTTGGACCAATCAGACTGCTGCATTCTGAATCCTATTGTTCTAGGACCAATCAGACTGGTGCAATTTGGATCCTCTTGTTCTAGGACCAATCAGACTGCTGCAGTTTGGATCCTAGTCAACTCAGTACATAACACCCCTCCCCTCTAAGTTCCAGTCCTGCCCGGGAGGTCGCATTCATAGTCCTTGAGGTACGCCGGCGGCCTACGTGTGCGTTGCGGCCTGTGGTGTTCCCTGGTCTGGGGTTCAGGTTCTGGCTCGTGTTCCAAGGATGCTGGCTGTGATGGGCCTGTTTGGTCTGGCGCAACCGGCTCGCTCAGTCTTGGTTCTGGTTCCGGTGTCCTTTCAGCCTCCCGGGTCCTCTCTGTATTTACTGATTCTGCCTCTCCTGCTGACCCCTCCTGTTCTATGGGCCTCACTGCCCAACTGTTCCCTTGGGACTCCTCTGAACTGTCCTCCTCCTGGTTTTCTCCCGGGAATCGTCACGTATCTGGTTGCAGTGGCGGCGCCAGCACTGCCCCCCATCCGTTAGCACCTCGTACGACACGGGGCCAGTGACCCTGGTGACTGTGGTGGGTACCCATGCTGGGCCTGCCCCAAAATTCTTTGCGTACATTGGGTCCTGGGCCATGAAGGTCCAGGGGTTCCTGCCTTCCCCCACCACTACCTCATCCTGAGCTCTATCGGGGTGAAGGCGGTCCAATCTGATTGCAAGGCGCCGACCCATTAGTAGTTCAGCGGGGCTCCGGCCAGTCGTTGAGCTGGGGGTGCTGTGCTGTGCTAGGAGGAATGTGGCAAGGCGGTACTCCCAGTCCCCTTGCGTCATGCGGTGGAGGGTGTCCTTGGTGGTCCGCACCATGCGTTCTGCTTGGCCATTGGTGGCAGGGTGGAACGGTGCCGAACGGATGTGGCGGATGGCGTTCTGCGCTGTGAAGGTTTGGAATTCTCCTGACGTAAATGCAGTCCCGTTGTCTGAGACGAGAGTGTCCGGGAGCCCGTGGGTTGCAAACAGCCTGCGTAGTACCCGGATGGCTGCGGACGTGGAAGTGGAGGGTACCAGTGCGACTTCCAGCCATTTGGTGTAGGAGTCCACCACTATGAAGAATGTTTTCCCCTGAAAGGGGCCAGCGAAATCCACATGCAGGCGTGACCATGGTGCTCGGGCGGACTCCCAGGACTGGACTGGGGCCCTTGGGGGATCTGGGCGGGATTCTTGGCAGGCCTGGCAGTGTTTGACCCAGGCCTCTATCTCTCCGTCGATCCCTGGCCACCACACATAACTCCTGGCAAGGGCCTTCATTCTTACTACCCCTGGGTGTGTCTCGTGTAGGGCTGTGAGGACCCTTTTGCGGAGGGGCTGGGGGCTGGTGAACAACGACCCTTCTTCCCCATAACAGGAACCACATTTATGTCAGGAGAATTCCAAACTTTCACAGCACAGAACGCCATCCGCCACATCTGTTTGGCGCCATTCCACCCTGCCACCAATGGCCAAGCAGAACGCATGGTTTGGACCACCAAGGACACCCTTCGCCACATGACGCAAGGGGACTGGGAGTACCGCCTTGCCACATTCCTTCTAGCACAGCACCCCCAGCTCAACGACTGGCCGGAGCCCCGCTGAACGGCGCCTTGCAATCAGACTGGACCGTCTTCACCCCAATAGAGCTCAGGATGAGGTAGTGGTGAGGGAAGGAAGGAACCCCCGGACCTTCATGGCCCAGGACCCAGTGGATGCAAAGAACTTTGGGGCAGGCCCAGCATGGGTACCCGCCACAGTCACCAGGGTCACTGGCCCGGTGTCGTACGAGGTGCTAACAGATGGCCCGGTGTCATACAAGTATTCACCCTGCAGGAGATCTTGCTTCTCCCAGAGTCAGCGCCTTGGCATCCAACAGAAATCAAGCCTGGCACTGAAACAGCTTCTCCACCTGCAGCCTCCTCTCAGCCCAGCTCACACACAACGGCCAAACCTTTTGACTTTCTAAATACCAGGCAGTTTGGGGGTGAGAGCAACTTCTTTTGTTATACTAGTGAGGGTGCTTAGGTGACATCTACGGCCATCATCTCACCGAGATAGTTCAACAATGGATCCCTCCATTAGATTTCAACCTTGGCTGGATCCAGGAATTAGAAGGGACTCAGGCATCCTGCAGACTAAGACCACCACCCCAAACTCACAATAATATTTTGGCATCAGACAAGGGGAAATAGGGATGATAGAGATCATGCAGCTTGGGGAAAAGATAATTCTTTACCTTCCGACTTCACAGCCCCCCCCCGCCCCCATTAAATCAAAAGCTTCCTCGTACCTGGGCAAGGAGCGGCCACTACTTGTCTCTCTCCTGACTTCTTGGAAAAGGCAACAGCTTCTGCGTGTGTCCCATGCTTAGCTCATGTTTCAAGCGTTCAGGCTTCTGGAAGTGGGATGTGGGCCAAACACTCTCTGGGCCAAGCGCCCAGCCTGGGCTCAGGGCCTTCCAGAAGAGGCTTGGCAGCCGCTGGGTCTTGCTGAGTTTGCAAAGGGGGCCTCCCTGACCCCCAACTCCCCCTGGCCTGCAGACTTAGAGGGTCCCAGGCAGGGGGAGAGAAACTCATGTTGGGGCCAGTAGGATGAGAGAAGGAAGCAGAGGTATGTGGAGATATAAAATGCCCCTTTAAAAAGCACATGGAGAAAGGAAATTGTGGCAAGCTGGTGGGCTCTGGCCTGACCCTGTGCTAAAACCAAATGGGTTTGTCGGTATCCCAGCACCTGCTTCCCTTCTCTGTGTGGTCATACTCTCTCTCTCTCTCTCTCTCTCTCTCTCTCTCTCTCTCTCTTTCTGTTTTGACTTCAACCCTGAGGTTCAGCCCTAGTTGCAACACTGAGCATTTATTACAAGGCACACACTTAACCGCTGGAACCCCCTGCCACTAGATAGAGGGACTCAGGAGAAGAGCTGGGCTGCTGGATCACCCCAAAGGGGCCCATTGAGTCCAGCATGGCCGTCTCCCAGTGGCCACCCAGATGCCCCAGTAAGGAATCCTGCAAGGAGGACGGAAGAGGGACACCCAGTGAGTGGGACGCTGTTACGGCTAAAATCTGGGTGCGGGGTTACTCTGCCACCCAGCTCATCGGACTAAGTCCGTGGGTCCCTGCGGAAGAAAATGAGCTCAGCCGGACACAGGAGCAAACTGCAGAAGGTCCAAGTTTATTGCGCAACAGGTTCAAGGCGAGATTGAACAGCGAGAAAGGGGGTGACATGAACTTTTGAAATTTCCGTCCATGTCCCAGAATACAGTGCAAAATACCTCCCAGTTACATCACGAATACATTAAGGAAAGGTTGGGTTACACAGATTACATCATGAATACATTAAGGAGAGGTTGGGTTACACTGGATTAACATATGGAGGAGGGAGGGGGAATATGCAGAGCTGGAGATATGCGCAGATAAGCACATCCTGAGAAGACAATGGTCCATGTACGCATAGTCTGTCACCTGGCATTGCCCGAGGAAAGGTTTGGCAGAGTGATTTTGACAGGATTACTTGAGAGATTATGGAGGACAGGGGAGGGGTGATGGAGTCCTAGAGAAATTGAGCAAATATATTGTAGTGAAGAAGACATGCCCCCCCCCTTCCGTAACAGTCCCCCATTCGGAGATAGATTTGCATTAAAGTTCTGTAAGAACTTGCAAATCTTTTCTCCGCACCCTAAATCTCGGTGAATGTAGGTTTTCCCTGTGAGTGGGAATACGCTCTAATGGAAAGGAGGTGGGTTGAGCAGGGCAGCAAAAGAGGGAGCAACACGGACGAATACAATGTACACGCGTGTTATATATATGCGCTAAATAATAACTTGGTATCTACCGTACCAGATGTGTGGGTTTATGCAAACCTGAAAGGGACTTGCATATCATGCTGCTTTAAGGATATTTGCACAGAAATATAATGGTGTAACAGTACACATAGCTAGACATAGGATATCACGTAAATTAATATTTTGTTGCTCAGTTACTTGTGGTATTCTAGCACCTTGGAAGAAATATTTTCTCAATAGTGATCTATGCTTTACATTTAGGCAGGAAGGTCCACTAATGACTGCAAAGTGCAGTTTGCTTCCCCCCCCCCCGCCATTTTGTGTTCTCAGGTGTCAAGGTAGCTCTTCTGTGGTCTCACACTGACATAGTGCTACAGCAACACATCCTGTCTGTTGAATCCCCTCAGGGCTTTCATTTAACCATGTCGCCTGGCATTCACCATAGCTGGCACAGGTTTGGGCATCTCTGAGGGAGATGTCTTCGCCTTGGCCTTTAGCTATGGGATTTTATTATAGGCTGTGGTTTTGCACGCATGGGGGTTGCTCACTTGCACTTAAAGGACCAAAAGGCTAATTGCAGCCTGGATACACGTGCCCAATTCAAACTGAGTCCAATTTGAATTTATCTTGCCCCATGGTTCTCAACTCTTCAAACCAATCTGTTAAAAGAAAACCATTCTTAACAAGGGCAGTTGTCCAAATAAGTCAATTTAAGTCTATAAGGAATCATTCCTGCTAAACCAAAGCATATCCACCTTCATGTTTCTTAGAAGCTTCTCCTTGGTAAAGCAAGTTTTAGCACATTTTTAAAATGGGTAGGGAAGGTTGGCATAGTGCCAGGTGGGACAACGAATTGTGGTTATCTAAACATTGGACTACACAATAGTGTGAGCTATTAGAAAGTATAAAATGCATGAGAATTCTCCACTGGTGTGTAAGGAATAAGACATTAAACATAAAAACAGTTACACACAATAAATTGCCCCCCTTTGTGGAAATCACACTGTCAGACACATTTCAACATTCTTACATAATAACACATAATACAAAACAAAATAATTAAATATCTGTTGCATATCTTGACACCATTGTGATCTTTTACGTATGTATCTTTTGAATCTTGGAGCAGAGGCTTGAGGTTCAAGTGAAAAAATGTCCTTGCAATTCAACTCCTCCCCCCTTTGTCAGCCCCCCCCCGTCAGTCTATATCATTTTAAAGAGATAGCTGTGGCCACTTTGAAAACTCTGGTGTTGCAGGTCTCGTGATAGCGAAGAACTGAGTTGAGGGGTTGTTGAGGGGTTGTTGCTGCTTTTCATCATTGCACATCTGTAGAAGTGATATCCTGTAAGGGGCAGGGTTTTGGGGTGACTTAAAAACAGTTAGACAAGGAAGGGGCAAAAGGCAAAAAGGATGTCCTCCAGTTTCCATGGGAAGCTGCAAATAATAACAATGTTAGTGGATTAAACATTTTATTCATTATCATTATTGGACTATTTTGATTGTTGTTAGCCGCCCTGAGCCCAGCTTCGGCTGGGGAGGGCAGGATAGAAATAAAATTTACTATTTAGTATTATTTATTATCACATTTCCATATAATTACTGTTATTATCTGCTAAGTTTGTTTGCTTTCCTTCACTTAGTTTTTGTTGTTGTTGTTCTTTTCATATTATAAAATAAAAATTACTCCACATGTATAGAAAGAGAACTGAAAAAATACAAAGGTTAAAAAAATACAAAAGAAAGCAAAAAATTAGATTACCAGTCAGATGAAAACAAACTTGACACAAGGACATCAGATTTAGAAAAGAATTATTATTAAATATATTGTCAAAACCACTAGACTGAAAAGATGGGAAAACAATGGGGAAAAACTTAAAATTCACCATGTGCTATCTGATAAAAGAACTTCATGAAACTGACTTTCAACATGTGATGAACATGTCCCCAAAGTAAAACACAAACACACAAAATGAGCTATGAGGAACCAAAAATAAATAAATGCTAAGACACACAATTAATAAGTAACCTGAAGTAATCTGTTTTGGCATTCTAACATCCCAAATGAAAATAAAAGTGTTTCTTGATGTGACATCAGCTGTAATGTTAATAGTGGAATACTGGGAAATGAGTTAATACCAAGAAAATGAATGGCAATTTAAAGTTGTGCAAGTACCTTGCACTAGCCAAAATGACAGAATTAAGAAATGCTCAGGCAAAAGGTAAACAAATACCATTCCACAAACAATGTTTGGTTGTGCTTCGATTAATTTCATATATATAATGGAAGAACTGATAAAACGAACTTAATAAAGGAAAACAGATTATTTGTAACCTAAAAATTAATGTCAAAGCCACAAAGAGATAGAAGGAAATCAACTAATATAGCAGGGATTCAGACTTGTTTTGCTGAACAGAAAGAAAGTGACTGTTTGGCTTTAAGGGAAGTAAGACAAAAGGAAAACAAATGCAATTACTTTTTATAGAGTATTTAAATCACTGTTTGCATCCCCTCAGAAAGGACACTCTGTTAAAAGGGAAAATTATTTCATGTGAGAGGTCTGTCAGGAAATGCTGTTCCTAAAATGCATAGGCATATACACATACACACACACACAAGAAAACTGTTATAAAATTTAAATCCCATGGGGGGGGGAAACTACTCAAGAGAGGAACTCACAGTGGGAGTGCTTTGATATTTACCTGTGAAAAGAATTTGGCATGTCCTCCTTTCTCTCGCTCTCTCTCTCTTTTTTTTTTTAAAGCTGATCTAGCCTCTGTGCATGTGCAGAGTTCATGTCTCAGCAAACCTTTTATACCATTGAAAATGTTGCATCCTTTGGCTCAATTAGAATAAGGAAGGGAAAGGTAAGGAGTAGATTTTAAAATTAGGGTTAGATTTTAAAACAACAAAAAAGAGAAACTCAGCAATTTAAGTATTCACCAAAGCTAGCAATTTCAGCTCAAGCAATAGGAGTGCTTCCTTTATGTACAGGAAAGGACTATCATTATTGGTCATTTTATCTGGTCATTCGCGGAACAATCAACCGCTCTCTTATTTATGAGTAAAATGGCCAGAGAGTTAGAATTCATATGATTTTTTTTTTTTTAACATTCTCAGCCTTACCATCTGCAGACAAATTTTACTGCCCTTTATTTACAGGATGGATGGTCAAGGCTAATTCTACTTGATTATATGAATTTTTTATGTGCTTAAACTTTTAATGGACTTTTAAGTTTGATTTTTTTTAAAAAAAATAATAGACAAAATGATGAACACTGTAATCACTTAAATGCTTGATATTACCAGTTGGGCTTCACCTCTCACCTTTTAAAACTAAAGAGCATAGCTAGGTTGAATTTCAACTCCATCACGTCACCAGAATTTAAGAAGTACCCTCCAATGCTTGCAGACACATGTCCTTCCACACAGCCACAAATCGGGAGAGTTGAAAGGGGACCCTGGGGTCATCTAGTCCAACCCTCCAAAATATAGGGTTCACAGCAAGATTTTGCAGCAAGATTTGTACTACCAAAGAGGCATACACATTTAAGTACAGATTTACAGCTGGGAAAGGAAACATCTATGCTCCTATCATGTACTAAGGAAGAGGAAAATAAAAGTACATAACTTTACACAGAACCCTTTTTGCAGATCTTGAGATAGTTTGAGTGAGTTTGAAATGATATTTAAGGAAGATTGAAGTGAACAGTTTTCGTAAGATAGGGAGAGGATCTCTTATAAAGCACAGTTAAAGCAGCCCTAGATTTGATTTTTTTTTTAAGGGAATACACGAGTGTTGCCCCCCTCCCCTCTTTGCAGTTTCCTTTAAAGGAAGCTTACTCGGGAGTAAATTTACCTGGCACAGAAGTAAGAAGGGGGAAAACAACTGAAAGAGGCAGAGTGAAACAAGGGGGAGGGGGGGCATTTTCTAACAAAAGAGGCCATGAAGTCTTATAGAGACTGATATCAGGAGCCTTACAATAACTCTTCTGTCCAACCAAATCAAAGTTAAAACTGGATTCAAATATTTTTCTTAGAATGAACACCATACTTTTATAGGCATATGCTTAATGAAGTACATACACTGCATTTTAGCTTGAGAGAGCAGTTGGCTCAACTAGGCTTTTGCAGCAGAAACATTAGGTTATCAGCACCTTCCAAAATAAGACTGTAGACTCACAATCTCAAAAGTTGGGGCAAAGCAAGAGGTGGGGTAAACATTTGCACACTTCATTCTCAATTTTTGTCTTATTTAGGACTGCTAAGATCCAGCATGGCTTCCTTAGATTTAAATTTTGAAGCAAGCTTGCAGTTTAAACTATGCACACTTAAGAAAGGCAGTCTGCCAGAGACAGAAGGAACAGACAACACACATAACAGACAACATGTAAACATACATCTTCTCATATATGTATTAACAGACAACACACATAACAGACAACATGTAAACATATATATTCTCATCCTTTAGTTGGTTATTGCAAGGAGATGGGCCACTACCTTTGGCTTCATTAAGTGAAATTAGTAGGAAGGTCCCACATGGTTTTATGAGCCTCCTTGCCTCTTCAAACACACCACCAGGTAATCAGACTGGTAGGGCTCACAACGCTTGGTTGACTGGGTACCCCTTTATAGATGCATGCGTTGCTGTTGTTGCTTTTTTGCTTTTTTCTTTTTTGGGGGGGTGTCTGGGATAGAGAAGGGGAAAAAGAGGGGTTGATTAGGATTGGTATGTCTAGGGGTTTGGTATGCTTAGTACAGGGACGTATAGTAGAGAGGAGAAGGGGCTTCTAGTTGCCTGGCAACTTCCTTAGTGGGTTTTAGAGAGCTCTAGCTATCCGGTTCCTTGCGTTCCATTTCCTATTTCCTTATTTCCTTATTTCCTGTAACCTGGGGTCTCTTTCCACTCTGCCGGTCCTGCCCAATTCCTCATGGGCTATCCCTCCTGGCAACCTCCTACCTATCGTCACATCTCAGGAAAAGGGGCCCTACTGGACGCCCGCGCCATGCAGTGCCAGATCGGGTGGTCCCTGGATAGAATTTCGGGTCGAAAATCCCCCTTGCTTTCGGAAGCGAGCTTACAGTACACGTGGTATGTAGCTCGACCGGTGCGGCTGGGATTGGGATAGAAAGCAAGACCACTTCCTGCCCCCTAGAAAGGACGCTCGGGAAGATCGGAAAGAGAGCTCCAACCCCTTGCTTTCAACTGGGATGCCCGTTGCAGAGAGTCGGCTATCTTTCAAGTCGGGTCTCTCCGTCTTACTTTCGGGCTCCCAATTGGTGCGGCTGGCTGGAGATTTTAAGGAAAAGGGATAGAGCTCAGAACCCCCCTTTCGGGTTGAGCAGCGGTCCCCGGTCTCTCTCACTAACCGGACCAAGAGAAAGGCAAGAAGGAGCGATAGAGAGGAGGGCAGAGAATTCAGTTGCCAGGAGACTTCCACCCCCTTCCCACCAGTGCACTGGATTTTCCTTTTTCCTTATACTCACGCGTCTTCTATGATGATCCCGGGATCGATGAATAAGCCGGCTGGATCCCTCTTTTGCTCCCCGGCTGAACTCCTAGGGCTTTCGATTACCGCCCAGAAGATGGCTGGGGGTCCAAAAGGATCTTCCCAGGCAAAATGGCCTGGAGCCGGCTGAAGATTTCGGGGCCCCCAGTCAGCAGCTCGGGAGAACCGCAAGCCCCACGTTGGGCAGCCAACTGTTACGGCTAAAATCTGGGTGCGGGGTTACTCTGCCACCCAGCTCATCGGACTAAGTCCGTGGGTCCCTGCGGAAGAAAATGAGCTCAGCCGGACACAGGAGCAAACTGCAGAAGGTCCAAGTTTATTGCGCAACAGGTTCAAGGCGAGATTGAACAGCGAGAAAGGGGGTGACATGAACTTTTGAAATTTCCGTCCATGTCCCAGAATACAGTGCAAAATACCTCCCAGTTACATCACGAATACATTAAGGAAAGGTTGGGTTACACAGATTACATCATGAATACATTAAGGAGAGGTTGGGTTACACTGGATTAACATATGGAGGAGGGAGGGGGAATATGCAGAGCTGGAGATATGCGCAGATAAGCACATCCTGAGAAGACAATGGTCCATGTACGCATAGTCTGTCACCTGGCATTGCCCGAGGAAAGGTTTGGCAGAGTGATTTTGACAGGATTACTTGAGAGATTATGGAGGACAGGGGAGGGGTGATGGAGTCCTAGAGAAATTGAGCAAATATATTGTAGTGAAGAAGACATGCCCCCCCCCCTTCCGTAACAGTCCCCCATTCGGAGATAGATTTGCATTAAAGTTCTGTAAGAACTTGCAAATCTTTTCTCCGCACCCTAAATCTCGGTGAATGTAGGTTTTCCCTGTGAGTGGGAATACGCTCTAATGGAAAGGAGGTGGGTTGAGCAGGGCAGCAAAAGAGGGAGCAACACGGACGAATACAATGTACACGCGTGTTATATATATGCGCTAAATAATAACTTGGTATCTACCGTACCAGATGTGTGGGTTTATGCAAACCTGAAAGGGACTTGCATATCATGCTGCTTTAAGGATATTTGCACAGAAATATAATGGTGTAACAGTACACATAGCTAGACATAGGATATCACGTAAATTAATATTTTGTTGCTCAGTTACTTGTGGTATTCTAGCACCTTGGAAGAAATATTTTCTCAATAGTGATCTATGCTTTACATTTAGGCAGGAAGGTCCACTAATGACTGCAAAGTGCAGTTTGCTTCCCCCCCCCCGCCATTTTGTGTTCTCAGGTGTCAAGGTAGCTCTTCTGTGGTCTCACACTGACATAGTGCTACAGCAACACATCCTGTCTGTTGAATCCCCTCAGGGCTTTCATTTAACCATGTCGCCTGGCATTCACCATAGCTGGCACAGGTTTGGGCATCTCTGAGGGAGATGTCTTCGCCTTGGCCTTTAGCTATGGGATTTTATTATAGGCTGTGGTTTTGCACGCATGGGGGTTGCTCACTTGCACTTAAAGGACCAAAAGGCTAATTGCAGCCTGGATACACGTGCCCAATTCAAACTGAGTCCAATTTGAATTTATCTTGCCCCATGGTTCTCAACTCTTCAAACCAATCTGTTAAAAGAAAACCATTCTTAACAAGGGCAGTTGTCCAAATAAGTCAATTTAAGTCTATAAGGAATCATTCCTGCTAAACCAAAGCATATCCACCTTCATGTTTCTTAGAAGCTTCTCCTTGGTAAAGCAAGTTTTAGCACATTTTTAAAATGGGTAGGGAAGGTTGGCATAGTGCCAGGTGGGACAACGAATTGTGGTTATCTAAACATTGGACTACACAATAGTGTGAGCTATTAGAAAGTATAAAATGCATGAGAATTCTCCACTGGTGTGTAAGGAATAAGACATTAAACATAAAAACAGTTACACACAATAAATTGCCCCCCTTTGTGGAAATCACACTGTCAGACACATTTCAACATTCTTACATAATAACACATAATACAAAACAAAATAATTAAATATCTGTTGCATATCTTGACACCATTGTGATCTTTTACGTATGTATCTTTTGAATCTTGGAGCAGAGGCTTGAGGTTCAAGTGAAAAAATGTCCTTGCAATTCAACTCCTCCCCCCTTTGTCAGCCCCCCCCCGTCAGTCTATATCATTTTAAAGAGATAGCTGTGGCCACTTTGAAAACTCTGGTGTTGCAGGTCTCGTGATAGCGAAGAACTGAGTTGAGGGGTTGTTGAGGGGTTGTTGCTGCTTTTCATCATTGCACATCTGTAGAAGTGATATCCTGTAAGGGGCAGGGTTTTGGGGTGACTTAAAAACAGTTAGACAAGGAAGGGGCAAAAGGCAAAAAGGATGTCCTCCAGTTTCCATGGGAAGCTGCAAATAATAACAATGTTAGTGGATTAAACATTTTATTCATTATCATTATTGGACTATTTTGATTGTTGTTAGCCGCCCTGAGCCCAGCTTCGGCTGGGGAGGGCAGGATAGAAATAAAATTTACTATTTAGTATTATTTATTATCACATTTCCATATAATTACTGTTATTATCTGCTAAGTTTGTTTGCTTTCCTTCACTTAGTTTTTGTTGTTGTTGTTCTTTTCATATTATAAAATAAAAATTACTCCACATGTATAGAAAGAGAACTGAAAAAATACAAAGGTTAAAAAAATACAAAAGAAAGCAAAAAATTAGATTACCAGTCAGATGAAAACAAACTTGACACAAGGACATCAGATTTAGAAAAGAATTATTATTAAATATATTGTCAAAACCACTAGACTGAAAAGATGGGAAAACAATGGGGAAAAACTTAAAATTCACCATGTGCTATCTGATAAAAGAACTTCATGAAACTGACTTTCAACATGTGATGAACATGTCCCCAAAGTAAAACACAAACACACAAAATGAGCTATGAGGAACCAAAAATAAATAAATGCTAAGACACACAATTAATAAGTAACCTGAAGTAATCTGTTTTGGCATTCTAACATCCCAAATGAAAATAAAAGTGTTTCTTGATGTGACATCAGCTGTAATGTTAATAGTGGAATACTGGGAAATGAGTTAATACCAAGAAAATGAATGGCAATTTAAAGTTGTGCAAGTACCTTGCACTAGCCAAAATGACAGAATTAAGAAATGCTCAGGCAAAAGGTAAACAAATACCATTCCACAAACAATGTTTGGTTGTGCTTCGATTAATTTCATATATATAATGGAAGAACTGATAAAACGAACTTAATAAAGGAAAACAGATTATTTGTAACCTAAAAATTAATGTCAAAGCCACAAAGAGATAGAAGGAAATCAACTAATATAGCAGGGATTCAGACTTGTTTTGCTGAACAGAAAGAAAGTGACTGTTTGGCTTTAAGGGAAGTAAGACAAAAGGAAAACAAATGCAATTACTTTTTATAGAGTATTTAAATCACTGTTTGCATCCCCTCAGAAAGGACACTCTGTTAAAAGGGAAAATTATTTCATGTGAGAGGTCTGTCAGGAAATGCTGTTCCTAAAATGCATAGGCATATACACATACACACACACACAAGAAAACTGTTATAAAATTTAAATCCCATGGGGGGGGGAAACTACTCAAGAGAGGAACTCACAGTGGGAGTGCTTTGATATTTACCTGTGAAAAGAATTTGGCATGTCCTCCTTTCTCTCGCTCTCTCTCTCTTTTTTTTTTTAAAGCTGATCTAGCCTCTGTGCATGTGCAGAGTTCATGTCTCAGCAAACCTTTTATACCATTGAAAATGTTGCATCCTTTGGCTCAATTAGAATAAGGAAGGGAAAGGTAAGGAGTAGATTTTAAAATTAGGGTTAGATTTTAAAACAACAAAAAAGAGAAACTCAGCAATTTAAGTATTCACCAAAGCTAGCAATTTCAGCTCAAGCAATAGGAGTGCTTCCTTTATGTACAGGAAAGGACTATCATTATTGGTCATTTTATCTGGTCATTCGCGGAACAATCAACCGCTCTCTTATTTATGAGTAAAATGGCCAGAGAGTTAGAATTCATATGATTTTTTTTTTTTTTAACATTCTCAGCCTTACCATCTGCAGACAAATTTTACTGCCCTTTATTTACAGGATGGATGGTCAAGGCTAATTCTACTTGATTATATGAATTTTTTATGTCTGTCACCTGGCATTGCCCGAGGAAAGGTTTGGCAGAGTGATTTTGACAGGATTACTTGAGAGATTATGGAGGACAGGGGAGGGGTGATGGAGTCCTAGAGAAATTGAGCAAATATATTGTAGTGAAGAAGACATGCCCACCCCCTTCCGTAACAGACGCGAATGCATTTAATGTCTCTGACAGTGGAGGAAGAAGGGAGCCATCTTTTAAGACTTGTAAGGGCTTTTTTTTAAAAAAAGGACACAGGAGGCTACCTTGCACTGACTCTGTGGGAACGTTTATATAATTTAGCAGAGTTTAAACAATTCCCTGTTTGAGTTTATGCAGCGACAAGCGGATTGCTAACTCATTTAAGTCCTATCAATATTTATACCTTCCCGGTTGATAATCCCTTCTGTCCCTCCAAACAAGACACACATGAATCTGAATCATATTAACATCAACTACTTTACTTTCAGATTCATTCAGTTTACAGAGTTGTTCCTGAAGGCAGGCTTTAGTTACTTAACAGATAAACTGTATACTAGATAGTAGTGAATCATGAGAAGACTGTATCCATAGCAAGGACGTAGGAAGGGAGCGGCGGGGGGCGGGTCGCCCGGGTTTCATCATGGGGGTGTGTGACAAATAAGGAACAATTACTGCCCTACTAGGGCAGTTCATTAAAATAAGTATATTTTTTTTAAATGCCTGTTCCAAAGGTACTACACAAGGGATTATATGTATGAAATTTCCTGCATATCAGTTAATATCTTGACCCTCCTCCACGAAAATAGCTGTTTACTTGGCTGTTTTCCTGTGTTGTCAAGGCTGAAATTTCAACTCAGTGGAGCAGGGTCACCATCCCAAAGAGGATAAAATGGCTCCTTGCCTGTTACGTTACATGCGGGGAAACCCGTGTGGGGTTCCTCTCTGTATAAAGTTTTCAAGCTGTTCCTGCGCATCCCTGACAAATCTGCCCCATTGTCAAAATTTATCTTTCCCCTCACCTCCAGTCTCTGTTGTTGTGTGTCCTGAGGGGAAAAATAGAAGACAGGTGGCCATCGGTCCGGGATGGTCTAGTTGAGATTCCTGCATTGCCCCAGGGGTTGGGCTAGATGACCCTCAGGGGTCCCTTCCAACTCTACAGTTCTTTGGTGCAGGCTTGTGCAGAGGTTTAGGTACAAGTTGGATGCAAGTGGTGCATAGGATTGCAGCCCATCTTATGCACCGTCGGCTCGGGAATAAGTCTCGCTGATCATGATGAGACTAGATTGCTGCTTGCAGTCCTGTTTTTTAAATAAATGTTTTCCTTTTCAGATAATACAGAGCATGGTGAAATCACAATAAATAAAAGCTCCCCTTTAGTGGTTTCAAGCAGTACTACAGGTTCCTCATAATACCTGTAGTGCATTGTTTACTGTGACGGCACCTGCACTTTGGAACTCCCTGCCTATTGCAACAAAGCGCGTGGCTTTGCTAGACTCTCTTCGGGCACCTGCTAAAAGCATTCTTCTTTAGGCAAGCATACCTAGATCCTTAGGAAGTTGAAGTAATTTTAATCTTAATATTTTAGCTTCTGTATGTTTTAAAGTAGGGTTGTTATTTTTTCTTGATTTCACTGCTGTGGTGTAGCTGTTTTTTGGTAAACCACTTTGCAGGTTTTTAAAAATAAAATTTATTAAATAAATAAACAATAAATATAAATAAAATAACAGAAGCCAAAACACAATTCATCCTTAGATTTAAGTATCAGTCCATAGTCGCCTACTTGTTATCAGAGGCAGAGAATCCACATTCCTTTGTAAGAAAATATGAAATAACGGAAAATTGCCATTTTTGCAGGCAATTAAAATAAAATAAAATTCAATGTTGGGGAGGGCTGACATGAAATTTTCCTCACCGGGTACCACCTGACCTTCCTACCTCTCTGCGTCCGAGCAGTTACCAGTCAACACTCCCAGCAGCAACCGACCAACAAACTGCCACATAGAGGCAGTTAGTCCTCTGGGAATGTTGGGCTTGACTGACAGCTTTACAGACTCCGCCCACAAGCGCATCTCCCTGGGGATCTCACAGCCCCTCCCCCTAGTTTCAGAGAGGGGGACATTCCCAGACCCCCCCCCCCTGGAGATGCGGGGACTGAACCTGGGGTCCTCCCCTGGCAACCCCCCTCCGCCCTCCCTGAAGGGCAGGGCAGGAAGAGCTGTCGGGGGGGGGAGAAGGAGGGGGGAGGGAGGGAGGCGGCGATTCCCAGCGAGGAGCTGCAATCACTTTCTCTTTCCCTCTCCAGCCTCGCTCCCAAACTTGTGCCTAGAATTCTGCCCGGCGACCGGTGCCGCCATCTGCGCGCAGATTTCCGATTGGCGGGATATTTCCCCCTCGCCCAATCCCTGGTTCCGCAGGCGGGGCGGAGAGCGGGTCTCAGAGTCGGAGGGAGGAGGAAAAGGGCGCTTCGTTTTGGGGGGAGATGGGGGTCCTCCTCCGCTGGCCCCCCCTGATCCTGGGGGCGGCTGCCCACCTGCTGCTGCTCCTGGACTGCGCAGGTAAGGACTCTGCTCTGGGGCGGGGGGAGAAAACAATTTGCACTAAATCATTTTTTTTGGGGGGGGGGGACACACGACTCTTTGTGAATTGCATTTCGTGGGCACTGAAAGGGGCGACCGGGGAGTTTCTTGTCCGAAGCGGAGCCGGATCCCTTCCCAAACATCTGTTTCCCAGACTTGGCTTGTTTTGTATGCCGCCCGGGGCAGGGGCCGCTTCACTCCTGGGCTCGGGGCTCAATCAAAGAACAAAACAAAGCTTGAAGGTGTTGGGAAGATTAATGGTGGGGAAAGTGACTCGCCTGTCCCCCCCCCCCCCGCAGCTTCGTGTTGACTCTGATTTCTCTGTGTGTGTGTGTGTGTCTGTGTCTGTGAGAAATACAGATACAGAGTCTTCGCTCGTCTATTTTTTTACCTTCCTTCTTCAATCTAATCTAACCCTCAGCCGCTCTAAAAACTCTGGAGACCAGCCTGGGGTGGGTGGGAGCTGGACGCGTGTAGAGCTGACTTCATTTCGGGGTAAACGTCTGAATAAGGGGTCCCCACCCGCAATTCCCCATGTTGTTTTGTTCAGGAGTTCGCTTTCACAGCCACATTCATCCCCAGGTTTTTCTGATTTACAGTTGTAACTCCCCCAGTCTCCTCCACCAAGAAAACCCTTTTCCTGTTGCCTGTCAAAAATGTAGGTTTCCTAAATTATGCAGGGGGCTTCCCGCCTGTCCCGCCCCCCGCAGCTTCGTGTAGACTCTGGTGTGTGTGTGTGTGAGAGAGAGAGAGAGAGAGAGACAGACAGACAGACAGAGTACAGGTCTTCCCTCTTCTATTTTTTACCTTCCCTCTTCTAACACTCTAACCCTCAGCCGCTCTGAAAACTCAGCTAAACACTCTGGAGACCAGCCTGGGGGTGGGAGCTGGACGGGTGTAGAGCTGACTTCATTGCGGGGGGGGGTGTCTGAGTAAGGGGCCCCCACCCGCAGTTCCCAATCTTGTTTTGTTCAGGAGTTCCCTTTCACAGCCACATTCATAATCTGGTTCTCCTGCTTTACAAATGTAACTCCTCCACCCCCCCAAAAAACCCTTCCTGTTGCCTGTCAAAAATGTAGATTTTGTCAGTTATTCAGGGGGCTCCTCTCTGCCGTTTCTGTACAGCCCCTTGTGCACGAAGGGCACAAACAACTACTGAGAGAGAAATGGGGGCCCCCACCCTACAGCCCGGTTCCCCTTGAATACGCCCTCTTTTTATATTCTCCCTCCCCCCCAAAAAAAAAGTTCAGAAAAGTTGGAGCCTCTGCCTGGCTTCTGGGGCTCCTAGACATGAATTTCCCTTGCTCAGAATATTCCTGCTCCCTCAGCCCACCAGTCGACTGGCTCTGCATACTATTCCAGGATTTATCACTATTAAATTCTTAATTCCACATTCCTGATTGCTGCCTTTGGTGTTTTTCTCCTTTTGGGGTTGCCACTCGTATTCTCTGTTTAACTAAAATGTATATCCTGCTCAATTGTGGTAAAAACTCTTATTGATTTACAGGAAATAGTAAAATAACAGAAACAGTTTAAAGTATTAAAAAAATAACTAAAATTAGCATTGAGAGGTCAAAACACGTCAACATTTGACTATTTGGATAGGGTTGCCCAAAGAAAAATGTTTTAAACGGACACTTTTGTGAGACAAGCGTATTCTTCATGGGAGAAAGATCTGCAGATAGCAGCAGGGCATTTTTGTGAATGGGAAGGGGGAATAGGGTGTTGAGATAATGTGGGAATTCTCCTTGACCCCTGCTGTTTATGAAATGAGGGAGATAAAATTTGTTTTGCACTCTGGATCCTCTTTATGGAAGAATAAGATTATCTAGTTTGGGTTGGTTGGTTATTTTCTTATATTTGTGATTCCCCCACCCCACCCCAAAATATTGTTTGCTTTTATAGTAAATGGTTTCTGTGCTTCTCTAATGGAAAATGGTATGAAAGCTTTAAGAACTAAAGAGTAAGGCCTGTTATTTCTCTCTCAAACCCTCTTGATATGGGGGGCTGCCCCCTCACTGTGTCTGCCACAGGGATGGGCAAAGGGTGGTGGAGATCACTGGTTCCTTCAGATTCCTCCTCACTTTGGGGTCTCACGTGTGACTCATTTTGTGGCTCTTTGTCTCCCGACCACTGAGCAGAACTGCCTGTGTTGTTTATCCAGATGCCACAACCAGAGGCAGCCTTGCTCTGAGCTCTTGTGGTTTGAAGTGGGGGAATCCCTCATCCTAGGAGAGGGGTCTGGGAAGTAGTAACATTTGATCTTGTTTGAAAAGAAACCCAGCTGGAGGGAAGTAGCAGAGTTGACACCTATCAAGGCGGACGTAATTCAAGCATCTTGTAGGTTTACGATTCCTTGCACTCTGTTTTCCACCTTGGAACTCTCTCAGAAGGTGGTAGATTCTCCTTCCTTGGAGGTATTTTAGCACAGGTTGTATGGCCTTCTGCCATGGATGCTGCAGTTGAGATGCCAGCATCGCAGGGGGGTTAGACCCTCAGAGTCCCGCCTATGAATTTTATTTTAGTTTCCTTGGTTTTTTTTAGATGAGTCACTGGCCAGACTTGAGTGGACTTCTTCCTCCTTGAGGATGAAGTTATCCAAAGTGCATTCAACACAACTTCCCCAGGGGTATGATTGGTCCTCAAGGACCACCTCTTTCCATATGAACCTACCTGGACCCTGAGATAATCTTCTTGGGCCCTTTTTGTGTGCCTCTTCCTCAAGAACCTGGAGGGTGACAACGTAAGAACAGGGCCTTCTCTGCAGTGGCTCCCCGTCTGTGGAATACTCACCTCAGGGAAGTTCGGATGGCGCCTACATTGTACACCTTTAGTTGCCAGGCAAAATGTTTCTTTTTAACCAGGCCTTGACTAACATCCTTTTAAAATGTGGTTTTGTGGGGGGGGGTGTTATTGGGTTTTTTAAAAATTTGGATTATATATTTTGTGGTTATATTTTGATTTTGTTCTGTGAACCACCCTGAGATTCTGGATATAGGGCTGCATATAAATTCAATTAATAACAATAAATAAAAACAATAATAATACATCCCATTTTGCTACCTGAGGCAAAACAGGAATTTTCTCCTCCCCCGCACTGTTTCCACCCCTTCTCTGCTTCTCCGTCCAGGGGTGGAAAAGATACTGGGCAACACCACGTGCCAGTACGGCTCCTTCTTGCCAGTCCGGGGGGGGGGGCGGGCCTGTTCTGGTGGCAGCAGAAGCAGTGTGGTTGCCTCCTGGGCAGGCCAGCTCTGGATATGATGCTGAAGCCTCTGCTCAGCTCCCTGCCTCCCCTCCATCTTCTCCCCAAGTCTTTGGTTAGTTGTTCCTGTGGAGACTCATTAGGCCCCCTGGTGGCCAGAGCTGGTACAGCCTGTGGGAAAGTGAGCCCTTTTGGGGATAAGGTTCTTCCTTTGCCACGCTCTGCCCCCTTCCTGTGTTCGATCTCGTGAAGGGGCAAGTGGGGGGAAAGGGGATGTGGGGCCACATGTTGAGACCTGACCCCAAAGTTGCATTTGCCCTCCTGCCCCTGCTATCCCTGTGGGTCCTTCTTTCTCAAGTGGGGAACCCGCTCTGAGGGTGGCAGCTCAGACCATTGAAAGATTGCAGCATTGAACCATTTAAGCACCGATTATCAAAAAGGGGATCCAGGAAGGATCTTGGAAATTACAGGCCAATTAACTTGACATCTCCCTGGAAAACGGGTGGAAAGTGCAGGAAACTGGAATGCATTTAACTTGAAGGATTTCAACTGTATGCTGGATTCACACCAATTATATATGCAGAAGGCAGAGAGCTCTTTTTGTGCAAGGTTGTCTCAGTACCAAAAGAGCTTTGGAGCTCTCTGCCTTGCATAAGAGACTCTGGCCAGTTCTCATAGGATCTTGTGGGGCTCTCCTGAGTTCCCAGGAGATCTTTCCAAAGCCAGGTCAGACCTGTTCAGTCCCTGGCTCCAGAAGGTCAGGTGGTGGGGCGGCTCCAAGGGAGTGGCTTCGCTAGGCCCGTTTCTGCAGATATGAGCCATCCCAGTCAGGGCAGACAACTCTGAGCTCAATGAACCAGTGTTCTGACCCAGGAGGAGGCAGCTTCCTGTTCTCCCAATATATGGATTTTGCTTCGTCTGGTCTCCCCTCCATCCACTTCCCAGACCTGAGCCTGCTTAGCTTCCGTTCGGTGCCTGCATCCTGAGCCTTCAGACCATGTTGTGGGAGCTCTCGTCAGCTTGGCGCTTGCAAGTGGGGGGCAATTCCTGCCCCCTTGGCAGAAGGGGAGGGGCTGGCCTCTCTCTATCTCACACGGAGCCTCAGCAGAGACATGCAGAGATTTAGTGCTGCCTGGCAGAGGTTTTTCTCGTCCTCTGCTCCATGGGCTATTGTTGTTGTTACTTGTATTTATATCCTATCTTTTCCTCTTCCAACTCTCTGATTCTTAGGCTCCCTCTGCTCCGCCTCCTCTGTGTTTAAGGACAGGTCTAACAAACTCCCAAAACCCTGCTGAACTTTGGATCTCCTCATTTGGGGCTGCTGCCTGTAATACTGCAGGATTAGGCTGCCGCCTTCATCTGCAGGACCCCTAACTCTGCCCCCTTTTCTCTTCCTTTCCAGGCTCCACTTCTCACTCCCTGCGCTATTTCTACACAGCCGTGTCTGAGCCTGGCCAGGGGCTGCCCCAGTTCATTGCTGTGGGGTACGTGGATGACCAGCAATATGTACAGTACGACAGTGACACTAAGGAGTATCTGCCTCGCATCCCCTGGATAAGGAAGGTGGAGAAGGAGGATCCTCAGTACTGGCACAGGGAGACTCAGACACTTCAGGGCTCTGAGCTGGTGTTCAGGGTGGATCTGCAGACTCTGCAGAATCGCTACAACCAGAGCGGAGGTGAGTGGAAGGCAGGAGAGGAACAGAGTCACCTCTCTCCCCCCAACGTTTCCTCCAAGGGCCAGAATTGCAGGGAGGGGGCTGCTGGAAAGGAAATGGAGGGTGGGGGTCTCCACCAGGGCAGAGGCATCTCCCCTTCCCTTAATGAAGGTCTTAATGGGGGCTGGGGGGGTGGGGGTGGGGACAGAGAATGAGACTTGGAGAGCACAGACCCCCCCTCCAGAATAACACTCTCTGGACCTGCACATCCTACCAAGGAAATGTCTCCACTGCCTGCCCTTCCTTCCATGCTAGGCCTGGCTTAGGCCTTCTGAGGTGGAAATCTGTCTAGTTCGTTTTCCTTTTTTTTAAAAAAAATTATTGAATTTTCACAAATTATAAAAACACACACAATACAAACATACACACACAAAAACAAACATGTATAATTTCAAATCCTTTTTTTCTTGAAACTTACTTCACCGACCTCCTCATACCTCCCCTTTCTGCATTCCAATTTCCAAATTTATTTCAGCAAATCCTCCCCCTTAATTTTATCTAAT
This sequence comes from Podarcis vaucheri, assembly GCF_965113315.1. Lineage (NCBI taxonomy): Eukaryota > Metazoa > Chordata > Lepidosauria > Squamata > Lacertidae > Podarcis > Podarcis vaucheri. The sequence continues at coordinate 127,504,921 of NC_138760.1, read as the reverse complement.
TTTTTTCTTTACTTTTACTTAAACTTTTACAGCTATAATCCCTTACTTTCTATAACCACAACATTTTAACACTCATTAATTTTGCAATATTTCTTAAAATAAATTTTAAATTTCTTCCAATCTTCTTCTGCCGTCTCCTTCCCCTGGTCTCGGATTCTGCCAGTCATTTCAGCCAGTCCCATGTAGTCTATCACCTTCATCTGCCATTCTTCCAGAGTGGGTAGATCTTGTGTCTTCCAATACTTTGCGATAAGTATTCTTGCTGCTGTTGTAGCATACATAAAAAATGTTCTATCTTTCTTTGACACCAATTGGCCGACAATGCCCAAGAGAAAGGCCTCTGGTTTCTTAGGAAAAGTACATTTAAGTACCTTTTTTATTTCATTATATATCATTTCCCAGAAAACCTTAATCTTTGGGCACGTCCACCAAAGGTGATAGAAAGTACCTTCAGTTTCTTTACACTTCCAACACTTATTATCAGGCAAATGGTAGATTTTTGCAAGCTTGACTGGTGTCATGTACCATCTGTAAATCATTTTCATAATATTCTCTCTTAAGGCATTACATGCCGTAAATTTTATACCGATGGTCCACAACTGTTCCCAGTCAGCAAACATAATGTTATGACCAATGTCTTGTGCCCACTTTATCATAGCTGATTTCACTGTTTCATCTTGCGTATTCCATTTCAGCAACAAGTTGTACATTCTTGACAGGTTCTTAGTATTGGGTTCTAACAGTTCTGTTTCTAATTTTGATTTCTCCACCTGGAAGCCAATTTTCCTGTCTGTCTAGTTCATTTTCCTCTGGGAGGGGAAGAGAAGGGTGGGGATCCTGAGGCTGAGACAAGCAAGCCTTGAGTTCTGGTCCTGCTTAAGGAGAAGCCAGCTGCCCAGACAGAGGTGCTGATTGGCTGACCCTTCTGACCATCACCAAGCCCCTCCCTCTCCCTGGCACAGTGTTGAAAGAGAAGCCTTTTTAACGAACACAAATGGACTGGGTTTTGGGGGGTCAGAGTGGCAAATACATGGTTAAAACTATAAGCACTGGGGCTGCCATGTTTAAGTGTCCTGTGTCCAAAAGGAGCATTAGGCCAGAACTGGATCAGGCCCATTAATATCAGAAATATTCTGCTGTCTAAGCACTTTGGGTTGTGTTATTTTGGGAGTTTCACTCTATCTCATTTTAGTTGGAAAACGTGTGGCCAGTTACCTGGGGGGGGGGGAGGAGCCCCAGTGAACTCCATGGGACTTCCTTTTGAGTAAACCTACATAAGATCCCACATCTCCAGCATTTATTATACATCTGTACTTACTTTATGCTCTTAACGGTCTACACTTAGGGACCCTTTAGAAAGGTCTTTCACTCCCTTTCTCCAGTTATGGTGATTTCTGCCCCCTTCCTCAACCAGCCTTGGAACTGTTACGACAGGAATCACTAAACTCAGTAAACGCTGGTAGACCTCTGGCCAAAGCCTCTTGGCACACAGTTTTGCTTTTTAAACTTCCTTCTGAAATGAGTCAGAAGATGTTAGTCCTTTTGAGACGTTAGTTGTGAGAAAGGAGCCAGCATGCTGGAAGGGTGGGGGGAGGCATTTGTGTCTAGCCCCAAAGTTGAGTGACTCCCCCCTCTAATTGCATTTTTGGAGCAGAGCTTCAGAAGTGGGAGCCTCTGCTGGGTCTGGAGGGAGATCTCTCTATGATTTTGCACCTTTCCAGGCTTCTATGTGATACGGAAGGGGGGTGCCTTCCTTCACCCTTCCGCCGGTCACCAGAGGGTCCGAGGCGATGACCTCAAGGGCACCCAGCCCTACATTCACCCCTCAGCCCCCACACCGTTGCACAAGCACCACACCCTACCCCAAGCCCCAAAATTAAAGTGCCTTTCCCTTTTCCACACGGGCGAAATAAGCCCAAACTCTTAAGCCTCTTAAGCCTCTCTCTCGCTCCATCTTTATCATGGGTAGACCGTATCAAACTGTATCCCCCATTCGTTTCAATGGCTGCGTTCTACCGAATCAGAACCATGCATTCACTTTGCAGAGCTAGCTCAGCAAGCTCCTGCACACCTCATTTAACCTCTTGACAAGCTGCTGACGGCTCCCCGCTGGGAGAACAATGGAACCGAACCGAAACTCGTGAACCCATAAAAGTGTCAAATCTTGCAACAATGTATCTATTTTGTTTCCGACTTCAATTATCAATATAAGAATGGACTGAAACGGACTAAAAACTTCTAAAATTCGTATAAAATCAACCACAGCTCCGATTTCCTTGGTTTTGGTGTCGATCGACTCAGTTTCATCAGGACTCCATGACACCTCCTCTGTCTCCATAATCCCTTGAGCGAGGAGTCACGTACTCAGGAAGACCCTAATCCGGTCAAATCACTCTGCCCAACCTTTCCTCCGGGCAATGCCAGGTGGCAGACTTTACATACTTGGACTATTGTCTTCTCATCACCGGTACTCAGGAAGCACTTATCTGCGCATATCTCCAGCTCTGCATATTCCCCCTCCCTCCTCCATATGTTAATCTGTGTAACCCAACCTCTCTTTAAAATATTCATGATGTAATCTGTGTAACCCAACCTCTCTCTAATGTATTCATGATGTAACTATGATGTATTTTGCACTGTATTCTGGGACATGGAGGGAAGTTTCAAAAACTCATGTCACCCCTTTCTCGCTGTTCAATCTCGCCTTGAACCTGTTGTGCAATAAACTTGGATCTTCTGCAGCTTGCTCCTGTCTCCGGCTGAGCTCATTTTCCTCCACAGGGACCCGCGGACTTAGTCCGACAAGCTGGGTGGCAGTAACATATACCGTAACATATGCTTCCTCACTACCTAAGCAGGCTCCCTGCTTCAGGACTTTAGCCCTGCCCCTAACAGCACCACAGGTTTCCCAGCACTAAAACAATAACTGAGGTGATGAGAGAGAGCGGGGCAATTAAAGGGGGGCTTTATAGGCTCAGGATTGTAGTGTTTCCCTCAGTGAGCCTTCAGAAAGATAGAATGCTGGTTGATTTTTCTCCCCTCTGACTGCTGCCTCTTCCCTGAGTCTGAGGGAAATAAATCCTTTTTCCTGGGCTCTTTTGCTGATGGGGGAGGGGCTGCTCTGACCCCCCCTTGACCTCCTGGGCCTCTTTTGGTCCTTCCAGGGATCCACACCCTTCAGCAGATGTACGGCTGTGAGCTGAGCTCAGACGGGTGCAAAGGAGGGTATTACCAGGGCAGCTATGATGGCAGAGACTTCATCGCCTTCGACAAGGAGACCCTCACCTGGACGGCAGCCGATATGGGGGCCCAAGTGAGCAAGAGGAAGTTGGATGCTGAATTGGCCAGGAACCAGTACACGAAGCACTACCTGGAGGAGGAATGCATTGAGTGGCTGAAGAGATACCTGGAGTATGGGAAGGAGACTCTGCTGAGGACAGGTGAGGGGGGAGGGGAGGGGGGCTCAGTGGGGAAGTTTCCCTACAAATCCCCCCCCCAGTCTTCCTTTCTGAAAGTAAACACTCTTCTTGGTGGGGGAGGCAGACAGAAGTTTGGGACTGGGAGGAGAAAAGGGGTCACTTTAGAGTATGATTGGGGGGGAGAGATGCTTAAAAACAGCCCCCCATGCCCCTTTGGCTAGAATAAGGGATGGCAAAAGACAAACAGGAGGAGGGGGCAAAAAGAAACAGCAGGGAAGTAAAGCAAAATGCATTTTAAATTCAGTAAAAAAAAAATAAAATTGAAATGGGCAGATTTGAGGTGGGATACAGAACAACCTTCTGCCTTTACACTTGGGTAGGGGGAAGTGGGGCAGATTGATGCAGAAAAATTCAATCTCATATTTTATGTACCAAAATGATTCAAATAATTTAAAAAATTGCTTTATGCATGGCATAACTAATCAATATTATAATAGCAATCAAAAGAACCATTAAAGTTTGAAGATAATGAGAATATAATGACTTGAGTAGACAATGGGTTTTGTATCATTCTGCTCCACCTACGGGGCACTTTGATACAGTGGATGGGGCACTTTGATAAAAAGAGTAAATTGTATGAGAATGGCAATTATTTACAAAAAAAAATAAAAAAACAATTTCTGTTGTGAGAGATCATAATCAGCCCTTTAAAAAGTATAAGAACTCACATTAGGTAGTCAAAAAATAGTAATTTAAACAAAATGCTTATAATTTAAACAAAATGCTTATTGCACATTATATGCACTGAAGTCAAAAGAAAAAGTATAGAGATGATGTTCGAGATGTGTCCTTTGAGAAATTTGGTTTTGGCAAAACAACATCCTTGAAATCAACGCTTGCCTTATCTTCTACATTGGGGAAGACAAACATACAAGATCCTGGATATTTTTTTGAGATATGACACTTGATAATCGGTCATATTATATTTAGAAATGACTTTGCCCACGTAGTAAACAACAGTTTTTTTCTTTTCAAATTTCATAGGTAGAAAATTAGTTTAGAGATTTCTTGTAAACTTGTATATTGGGGCACTATTATACACTAGCGGAGCACTTTTATACGTATCAATGTGCCCCATGTCTTAGTGTATCAAAGTGCCCCAACACACATTTTCAGAAAACTAACAATTTCTAATACAACCACTGAACTTATTTAAAAAATCGCGTGTAATCCTGATTGAGTGGGATAATTTACCTTCGGTATTTTTAAATCTTAACTAAACGACGAAAAACAGCATTGGAACACTTTTACATTTCACGTAATTTTTTAGTTGGCCGCGCTAAAAAGTATTTAAAACTAAATTAATTAACCTTTTTTAAAATAGAAAATGTGTGGGGAGCCATGAAATATGGATGCAGCTCCCTCACTAAGTCTGTAGTTTAGCCACTCGTGGCCTAGAAGCAGAAAACCAGCACATACTCGGACTTCCGGGTTGGCGCGAAAAGCTAATGGCGGATTCCCTCCGAGCTCCGGAGGGAATCGGCTCTGTAGAGGACGGGTCCTGCTGCCGCGGCGACGCGGGGACCCTCAGAAACCACAGGCGCTGAAGCCTGTGGACCTGGTGACTCAGCGGGCACCGTTTGCGCCCCCCCAACCCGTGAAGAAGCCTTTTTAAAGGCTTCGGAGCGGGGGACGGAGAGCGGCGTGGTGCTGTGAGTAAATTGCTACTTCTACGGAGTGAAGCCGGAAGCCATGGCTGGAGAGCGCTGACTTTCTTCCTTGAAATTTGGACCATAAAGCAACAACCCGTGAGTACTACGGAAATTGGACTCAAAATTTTTCCTTTTTTTGAATTTCGGCACGATCGGGGGGAGCGTCAAAAGGAAGTCCGCCCCCCCAGTCTTGTAGTCAATTTAAAGCAAGAATTGGATAACTAAGGTCGAAAGACCATTTCTCTCTTTGTGAAACAAAAGTTATTAATTCCACGATTTGGTAATACAAGTTCAGTGTCTAAGGATAAGAACTGTTTTTTAAAATTTGATCTGTAACCTCCCCTGGATCCGGGAGCGATCCGTGAGAGAGTCAGCTGAGGAGACATAAGGAATTTGACAGCTCTCAAACGAGCTGTTAAAGTTAGAAAAATTAGCTTGTTGCTATCTCTGCTGGTTATTTTGTTACATTTGACTTTAAGTCGCTGAAAGTAAAGAAGAAATAAAATAGAACAAAGTAAACTGACTGTTGGAGAAAGAATACTAAGTAACCAGAATCCCTCTAGAGGGGGTTCTGGACATTACAATGGCTGCAGATGGAAAAATACAGGCTGAGCTGGATAGAATGTATTTTCTTGTGGGAAAATTACAAGACCAGAGTGAAGCTATGGCTACAGATGTTAAGACCTTGAATGCTACAGTAAACAAACTTGCTGATGGTACCAAGGACTGGATTCAAAAAAATCTTGCAGCTGAACAAGAAGAGAAATGTGTTGTTCCAGAGGAATGGGAAGGAGGAGATGAAAAGCCGTTGGTGAAAAAGGACAACCAGAGGTCTCCAAAATTGGATTACAAAGAATATAAGATTTGGACAATTAAAATTTGGTTTGAAATTGAGAAGGAAGACTGTAGAGACTTTTCCAAGGGGAGATTGGAAGACCCTTGGATTACAAACCTGCATAAGGAGAAAGATGGAGCCTTTGGGACATTTGAGACATTTGGACTTAAAAGAAATATAAAATATGTCTTTGGCTCCAGTTTTGAACGCGGAGGACTGGCTGGAAGAAATATTGACCTTATCGGGACAGAGCTTCTCCGAGATATGAGGTTCAACTTAAAGGACTACCAACAAAACCGGCTGAGAGGGACTGTGGGAGACTTGAGGGTCTCGGACGTGAGAGATCCAGGCTGAGAACTGATTGGCCAAGGCTATTTTTGGGGGGATCGAAACCAGGAAAGGGGGGGGGAGAAAATTTTGGAATGTAAAGGGTGCATAATTATTAGCTGTTTTTTAGTTATTTGTTATGTAATCAATATAAAAATTGGGAATTTTGTGGAAGGGAATTTGGGTCGACCTTAGAAAAGGGTGTAAGGATCTGATGGCCGAAATAAGGAAAGAATTCAAAAATAATGAACAATATATTGAGAGAAAATTACTTGAGGTACAAGACATTTTGGATAAGAAATTGGAGGGAGTGGTGGGGGAATTGACAGGAAGGGTTAAAGATTTATCAGTAAGAACTAAGGTTCTGGAAGATTCAATGAAAAAGGTGCAAAAAGATACGAAAACTAGTAAGAAGGAGGTGGATAGAGTTAGAGTAGAAGTTAAAGAGATAGAAAGAGTGCAGGAAGAGTTGTTGGACAATATGGCCATGACGCAAATGAGGCAAAATCAAACCAACCTGAAACTGAGGGGTGTACCAGAGACCCCAAATGAGAATATTAGATTTAAAATGATAAAAGAGCTGGCAACCTGGTTAAATAAGAGTGAGGAGGAGGTAAACTGTCATCTAGTAAATATTTTTCGAATAAGATCAAAATTAGACAGAGCCAGAAAGAAAAAGCTGCCAGGTGATGTAATTGTCATGTTCAACACTTTGGAAATAAGAAATGAAATACTGCAACAGAACCACATAAAAAGGTTATATATTGAAGGAAACCGAATTATTATCTTTAAACAAATTCCTTTGAGATTTCTTCGAAGGAGAGAGGCATACAAAAAATTAACAAACCAATTGAAGAAGAATGGGATATTGTATAGATGGGAGTTTCCTGAAGGCATTTCATTCTACTTTAAGGAAAAAAGGTTTAAATTAAGCACCAGTGTTGAACTCCAAAAATTTGCGAGGATATATGAGAAGGACCTGGGAAAAGTTGAAGGGGAGGCGGAAAGGGAGGAACGACAGAGAGACGAGGAGGGTGAAGGGAGTGAAGAAGAAGAAAAAGAGGAGAGTTTAACAGGAGAAGAGGAAGAACAAGAGGAGGAAAGCAAGGAACAGTAGTTTCTATTTAATCTAGTTAAATTAGCTAGAATAGTTTAATAGATGGCTTTAAAAATAATAAGCTGGAATGTGAATGGTTTGAACAATAAAAATAAGAGGAATCAGATTGCGCATGTATTGCTGAAAAAGAATTGGGATCTAATTTGTCTTCAAGAAACGCATGTAATAAGAAAACACAAGAGGGTATTAAGTAATAAGAGATTGGGATTGGAATTTGTGACCTCCGACAAGGTTAAGAAAAGAGGGGTAGTAATTTATATAAAGGAAAAATATGACCCGCAATTACTGTACAAAGATGAACATGGGAGAGTAGTGGTGGTGCAGATGGTCCTTCATGGAGAAAAAATAGTTGTGGTTGGAATATATGCCCCGAATGAGAAAAAATCAGCTTTCTTTTTGGAATTAGATAATATATTAACGGAATGGATGGATCAGAAAATGATATTGATGGGAGATCTTAATGGGGTGGTGATGCCGAACATGGATAGATTAACAAAAAGACAAGATGGGAAAGAAGGTAAATTACCACGATCTTTCTTTGACATGGTAAATAATTTGGGATTGACGGATGCTTGGAGATTTAAAAATCCTACTGTAAAACAATTCACCTTTTTTTCAAATCCGAATCAGAGCTGGGGGAGGATAGACAGTATTTGGGTCTCGAGGGAATTGGTACAGAACTTAATTAAGTCCGAAATTTGGCCTCGAACTCTATCTGATCATAGTGCGGTTTCCATGGAGTTAAAAGGTAGAGAGGTTAAAACAGCCAGATGGAGAATGAATGAATATTTATTTAATGATCAAAGGATAGTAAATAAGGCTATAGAAACAATTGAAGAATACTTTAGGTGGAACTTAAATGGAGAAACTTCCATAGAGACGGTGTGGGACGCAGGAAAAGCGGTCATGAGGGGTTTCTTGATTCAGAAAAATAGCCAACTAAGAAAAGAAAAGGAAAAAAAGAAAGAGCAGATTTTAACACAGATTATGGAAAATGAAAGAAAATTAACTGCTAACCCTAGTGAAGAGAGTTTAAAACAGAACTTAAGAATATTACAAGCTAAATTTGCCACAATAATTAACCAAGAGATAGAGTGGAAAATTAAGAGGATGAATCAAAAGAACTTTGAGTCCGCAAATAAGATAGGGAAATATCTAGCGTGGCAGCTGAGAGAAAGGAAGAAGCTGAGTATGATCAGCAAAATAAAAGAAGGAGATATGATTATGGAAGAACCAAAAGAAATAAAAAGAATATTCCAAAGATATTATAAGGATTTATATAAAAGAGGAGAGGAAACAGAACAAGAAATAGATCAATTTTTGCAAAAACACCATCTGGAACAAATTGTAGAAGATGAAAGAGCAGCACTAGATGAGATAATAACACAGGAAGAGATAAAAAAGGCTATCAAAAAGATGAAAGCTGAGAAGGCGCCGGGACCGGACGGTCTTCCAGCCAAATATTATAAAATATTAATTAACCAAATATCACCAGTGCTGGGAGAGGTTATGAACAATATATTGAGAGAAGGAAAGATACCTGATACCTGGAAGGAAGCCTATGTTACCTTGATTCCTAAAAAAGAGGTGGACACTATGGAAGTAAAGAACTATAGGCCAATCTCATTATTAAATAATGATTATAAGCTATTTGCAGATATAATGGCGGAAAGATTAAAGAAGGTCTTGATTAATAAAATCCATGGTGACCAAACAGGATTTCTCCCAGGGAGACAATTACGGGATAATGTAAGGAATTTGATTGACATTATTGAATATTTGGACATGAAAATAGACAGAAAAGCTGCACTGGTTTTCATAGACGCCGAAAAGGCATTTGACAATGTTTCCTGGAACTTCCTAAAGAAGGTTTTGGAGAGGATGGGAATTGGTGAAAAATTTAGAAGAGGCATAGAAGCAATATACAAAGAACAGAAAGCAAAGCTGGTGATAAATAATAATACAACAGAATATTTTAACATTTATAAAGGGACCAGACAAGGTTGCCCCCTGTCCCCCTTATTATTTATTATAATTTTGGAAGTACTTAATAAGAGACTGAGGAAGGCAACAGAAGTGAAAGGAATTAGAGTAGGAAAGAAGGAATTTAAAATTAAAGCCTTCGCCGACGATATTGTTCTGACTTTGGAAGATCCACAAGATAGTGTAAAAGAAGCATTACAAAAAATTGAGGAATTTGGAGAGGTGGCAGGTTTTAAGGTAAATAAGAATAAAACTAAAATGCTGGTTAAAAATCTAACTAAGGAAGAAACGAAAGATCTAGAACAAAAAGTGGAAATCATGGTGGTGAAAAAAGTGAAATATTTGGGAGTGTGGATCACGGCAAAAAACATAAACCTATATAAAGATAATTATGAAGTTACATGGAAAAAAATAAAGAAAGATCTGGAAATATGGGAGAGGATGAAATTTTCCTTTTTAGGAAGGATAGCAGTGGTTAAAATGAATGTTTTGCCGAGAATGTTGTTCCTATTTCAAACTCTTCCAGTTATTAAAGGTTTAAAACAATGTAAAGAATGGCAGAGAACCCTGATGAAATTCATCTGGCAGGGGAAAAGACCAAGGATTAAAATGAAAATATTAACTGATAAAAAGGAAAGAGGAGGTTTTGCTCTCCCAGATTTGAGTTTATATTATGAAGCAGCGTGCCTACTTTGGCTAAAAGATTGGATAAAACTGGAGAACAGAGACCTGTTGGATTTAGAAGGTTTCAATAATTGGTACGGGTGGCACGCATATCTCTGGTATGAGAAGGTGAAAGTCCACAGGGCTTTCTTAAATCATATTTTCAGGGGACCAATATATCAGGTCTGGGAAAGAAATAAGAACCTTCTTGAAAGAAAAACACCATGGTGGATCTCACCGGTAGAGGTCTTAACAAAAAAAAAAACCAACATGGAAGAGAAGACAGCCACTTACGAAGATTTGGTAAGAAAATCAGAACAAGGGCTTAAACTTAAACCTTATGAGGAAATAAAGGATCAATTCACCGGTTGGTTACAGTATCATCAGGTGAATGATATGTTAAAGCAAGATAAAAGAAAAATGGGCTTTGAGGACAAGAAATCAAAATTCAATATAGAAATAATAGAAGGTAAAAACAAAACATTGTCTAAATTATACAACATATTACTGGAATGGCATACAAAAGACGAGGAAGTCAAAGAGGCAATGATTAAATGGGCAATTGACTTCGGCTATAACATCGAGTTTGAAAAGTGGTTGAAATTGTGGAATAGAGATATTAAATTTACGGCCTGTACGAGTTTGAGAGAAAATGTCTGGAAAATGCTCTATAGATGGTATCTCACGCCGGCAAAATTAGCTAAAATCTATAGATCAGAAAATAAGACATGCTGGAAATGTGGTGAAGTGGAGGGAGACCTCTACCATATGTGGTGGCAATGCAACAAGGTGAAGGTTTTTTGGGAAGCAATTTATAATGAACTTAAAAAAGTTTTTAAATATACTTTTCCCAAAAGACCTGAGGCCTTTTTGCTGGGAATTATGGGTAAGGAAATAAAAAATGAAGATAAAAAAATTTTTCTCTATGCCACCACAGCCGCAAGAATTATGCTGGCACAAAACTGGAAAACAGAAAATATACCTAACGTAAGTGACTGGCAGGTCAAAATGATTAACTATGCCGAGCTAGATAGATTAACAGGCAGAATACGAGACCAAGACGACCAGAAATTTCAAAAAAATTGGAGTAAATTTTGGAAATATATTGGAACGGATATATAGGAGGAACTGGCGGTATTAGAAAAACTTTATCAGCTAATAAGTATAAACTTTAATAAACTAATTACGCAATCCGGGATTTATTTGATACTTACCAAAAGGGTGGAGGGAAGTCAAAGGCTAAGTAGAGCCTAATGCTTATATTATTTTTTTTGTATGATTGTATGCTTACTTTTTGTATAGCATGAAAATAGGATGAATAATTTATGTTAAAATGTCTATTTTTGTATTTGTTTGTCCTTTTTTTTTTCTTTTACAAATTCTGAATAAAAATTTACTTGCAAAAAAAAAAAGAAAAGGGTGTAAGGATTTATATTATGGTTTAATTTAGGTATATAAGTTAAATGTGGTTATTAAGACGAATTAAGTAAAATATTGATAAGGTTAAAGTTGAAATAATGAACTTGCTGAATTAACTATTGGAATGGGGATACAAGAAGGGGAGGGGTGGGGAGGTCAGGGATAGAGGTTAAGAAATTAAGGATATGAGATTATACGTGTGTGTCTTTGTTTTTGTACGTTTGTATGTTTGTCTTAAATGTGTAAAACCAATAAAAAAAATTATTAAAAAAAGAAAACCAGCACATACTGAGAGAGTATGGGAATTCCCTCTTCTACCTTCTTATATTATTTATTGTGATGAATTTTACTTTTTTCCATGGGGAACATTCAGAAGTGTCATCTTCCCCAACCCCGTGCCTTGAAAGGGTACAGTCTACTCTTCTGCCTTCAGGAATCTGGCACAGGGGCCATTCAAATGATCAAGTGTTTTGACTGGCTTTCTTCCTGTCTCTATTAGCTTTGCTGATACTAACATTAATTGAAAATAAAATAATTCTAGCACCCTTCCTTTTTGAGGAATGACACATACGTATTAGCCGTGTTTAGAGAGATCTGAGCAAATTCATCTATGGGGGCCTGGTGATAATTCACCCCAAAGACACTGAGCATATTTGTTGAGGTTGAGGGTTTCACCTCAAAAGCCACAATGAAGCGTTTTCAAGGGTGACAACGTGCAAAGGAGGCTGGGAATCATCCTCTTTGGGACAGAGGTTCTGTTGAGGACAGGTGAGGGGGGCAAGGGGAGGTCTTGTTTTGGGCTTCTGTGGGGAAAGGGCTTGACCTTCCTTCCTGTTCCCCCAGCAGAGTCACATCCCCTCCTAGACCGAGTTTCCAGTCCAGGCACTGCAAAGCGCGTGGGATCCTGGAACAGCCCTTTCAGACAACAGCTATCCAGGGAGCCAGTTTTTGAACAAGGGTTACATTCTGTGAATCGTGCCTAAAGCCAAAATTGTGTATAGTCAAAACACATTGGATTCAGACGCCCGCCTCCTCCTTTTGGTTTTTAGAATATTTTTGGCAAGTGCGTAAAGCTGAATGTGCTCAAGTTAAATGTGCGTAAGTTGCTGGCTTACTGGGCCTCCTGGTCTGCCCTTTCCACTCCAGGGGAGGCTGCCGTCGAGAAGGGAGATGGGCCCTTTCCAACCTCAAGGGACCCTTTCAGGGCAGGCGGGAGAACTAGAAAGGAGCTCTGTCTTTCCCAGGGCTCTTGGCTTTGTTCACTAACTATGGAGCTGAAAAGTCCCGGAGAACAGAGCAGTGAGTCCAGCATTTCTTCCCCCTCAGGAGAGGAACAGGATCAGCCTCAGCTGCCCTCAGTTCATGACTTGCAACTTGGAAGGATCTGAATGAATCCCACCATTGGGGACCTGGTGAAATTTGCCCCCTCAGCCTAGAGGCAGCTCCACAGGACAATCTTGGAACCACAAGTTGTCATGTTTGAGTAGTGCTAGAGCTTTATCAAGATGATAAATTAATTTAATTTGTACCAATCCTCCCTTCCAAAGGAATCTGCTTTGGTAAACATCTAAAAACAGTTCCAACATAGACACAGACTGGGGAAGATGCCAAGGGAGGTTGAGGAATCCCATTTATTCACAGTTAAATTAAAAATATTTCTGCAGATGTGAGATTCTGACAAGGTTTCCCCTTGGGTCCCTGCTGCTCTGCTCTTAAAAATACAGGATTCCTTCAGGCTCCCGTTGTGGATGTCTCTCTGTTAACCCCAATGCGGCCCTTTTTGCAGAGGCTCCGGTGGTGAAGGTGACCAGGAAGGCAGACTATGACGGCCTGGAGACCCTCGTTTGCCAAGTCCACGGCTTCTACCCCAAGGAGATTGAGGCCAGCTGGGTGAAGGACGGGGAGGTCTGGCAGGAGGGCACCCTCCGAGGATTGGTTGCCCCCAACTCGGACGGGACCTACTATCTCTTGCTCAGTGTCCAGATCGACCCCGAGGAGAGGGAGCGCTTCCGGTGCCGCGTGGAGCACGACAGCCTGAAGAAGCCTCTGGACGTGGCCTGGGAGAAGGAGCCTGGTGAGAGACAGACAGACAGACAGACAGACAGGAGGGGGAGGGGTGGGCTCTGGGAGGGGGGTTTCCACCCAGCTCCTCCCTTCAGCAGCAGCACAGCTCAGATGGGGAACCCCAGTTGGATCCTGTCTACGTCTCTGGAGGGAACTAACTGAATCAGAATCGGTAGATTTCGACAGAGATGCAGCCATTTCTGGCAAGTGTCTCATAGGCCTTGAACTCAAATTGGATGTTATAGGTAAAAACTGGCCATCACCTTCTTGCCTTTAAGCGCTAGTAGTTGTGATGTCAAAGAATGTGGGTACATATTTTACTTCTTCAAAATGAAATTTACTCACAGTCACTGTGACTGAAAAAGGGGCTACGAGCTTAAAAGAGGGAGCCCTGGACTGACTGTCCTTCACAGTGATAAAGATTCTCACTCGCTCCTCCTCAAACTCAGGCCCAGCTAGAAATACTAATACTCCTCTCCACTCAGCCCAAACATCCGCACACCGCTGGGAAGGGCAAGCAGGAATTTTAATAACAATGCTTGTCTCACAGACACCGCCAGGAAAGCTGCGCCTGCAGGAACCAAAGCAGAATGTCTAAGAGCAAGACTCCCTTTTCCCCAGCAGGAGCCCATGAATGCACATCCCCACCCACAGCCCAGACTCCCCTCCTCACAGGCAGGCAAGCGAGAATTATGGAAGCGGCCCTGGAGCCAGACACTCACACAGGCAGGGGAGATGTGCCTGTCAACTGTCTTCCTTAAATAAATTGTGGGTTTTTAAGACCTCTAATGCTGGATTCTGGTGGAAAAATACTCCCTTGTGTTGGGGCCACTACAGAGAGGACCTTGGCCTGTTATGAGGCAGAAAGAGTCCCTGCTTTGCACACGTAAAATCCTCCCGGGCTCAGCACCTCCACTCAAATCTCCTGCTTGAGGCCTTGGGGAGCTGCTGCCGCCAGTCTGAATAAAAATGTCTCTTGTCCCCTTTTAGTCAACCTGGGGCTCATTGTGGGAGTCATTCTGGGTGTCATGGCTGCTATCCTGCTGGTCTCTGGGATCATCATCTTCTTCATCCACAGTAAGTAAACCCTGGATGTCTTTGCTGTCTCTCCTGTGTCCTTCTGTCTCGGCCTCCGACTGGGAATGTGCTGGTGGAGCTTCCTGGCAATTGTCGCTGGCATCCCTATAGAGACCCCTCCCCTTATACATCCTTTGAACATGAACCCAAAGTCCTGTTGGCCATTCCTTTGTGCTCAGGAAATTCTCTTCCCACCTGAAATTTTAATCCATCAGTCCTGTACTCACTTAGCAGGCTGCCTTCCTTACATATCTTTAGGTGCCAGGCAAAAATGTTTCTCTCAAACCAGGCCTTGGGCCTTTTAAATGTGAGTTACTGGTTTGTTTTTGTTTTATTATGTATTTTGTGCTCTCATTTTGCATTTTTATTTGGGGAATCACCAAAATAATAATCCAAAAATGAATGAAGGGACTGGATAATGTTTCCTTCCACCCTCTTGGAATTTGTCCACTGCCTGGTTTCCCCATGTTGATCTTCTGATTTAATTTCCTCAATTCTTTCTACTTCTTTGTAACTTGAGTTCCTTGAAATGCTCCCCTTCTGGGCTCCCATTCCTTGGAGGTGTTTGAAAGAGACAAGAGGAGCATCTGCTGGGAAGGTTTCAGCATCTGAGAGCCAAATGGTTGGAATAGGTTTGGGTGGCCTCTGGAGGTCCCTTCCAGCTCTGACCTTCTGCTTTTGTCTTCACAGGGAAATCAGCCTACGAAGAAACCCCAAGTGAGTGACTCCTCCCCTCTCTCTGTCTGACATATTCCCCCCCCCAATATGGGGCAGGAACAGGTTACAAACATAGGAAACTAAACCTGGTGGCGGCCTGGTCCTTAAGCCCAAGACCCTGATGGGAAGCTTCAGCCTGTCTGCTCAGCCTGTCTGTGGAGAGCAAGGGGTCCCTCAGGGCCAGGAAAAGGCTGCAGAGAGACTGTCGGCTGAGGGAGGGGCTCCAAGAAGGAGCAGGAGGAAGAGCCCAGGGTGCGGGGAGAGAGGGATCTCTGGGGGTTTAATCTACTAGAACCTGAAGCTAAAGAATTGGTTGGGTGGCTCAAGTCTGTGGGTGTTAGGAACCCACCATTGCTCTCCCCCCTTCTGCCTTTCTGCCCCTTCCTTCCCAAATCACAGCCACCCCTGCTCTAGTCCCCCGCTGCCTCCATGCCAGGCTGTGCCCATCTCTCTTTGCCCCACAGGACCTACTTCTCCCTCCAGTGCTGTCCTTGAGTCCCCTTGCCTCTGGGCTGCCTGTCCCTGGACTCTTCTCAGCCCCCCCCCCCCGATTGAGACAGATTTGGGATGAGGGTGGAAGGAGGAGAAGGGCTGGGGGGATGGGATCTCCCTCTCCGGGATCCTGACTCCTGTGTTTCTTCCCTTTTGCAGTAAGAGACCAGGGGCTCGACTGCTCCGCCAGGGGTAAGTGGGGGGGCAGGTGGGGGCAAAGTGGGGCTCTTGCAGAAGACTCCGTGGGGAACATCCTCAAATGGGGAAAAGCTTCATATAATCTGCAGTGTCCATTGAGCTGAAAATAGCTCTTGTGACTCATTCTGTCTCTTCATCTGAGCTCCATAGAGGATCCCCTCCACCTGACAAATGGGTTCTACGCAGGATCTGAATGAGATCTTGGAAGGGGTTCTGGAAGGGATTTTTCTTTCCAGTGGACTGCTTTGTGTCCTTCTTCTATTCCCCCAAAGTGTGCAGCTTGGCTCACTTGCTTGAGCTGCCCTCTGCAGGCATTTGCTCTGCAGGCCCATTTTGGTGACACTCCTAGCATATCTCATGTCGGATCTGACATGATGAGGGATGGTGGTTTTCCTTGGGAGGCTGGACTAGACGGCCTTTGGGTTCCCACTAGCTCTGTAATGCTGATGTCCCCACACCATGATATTGGCTTTTGAAACACTTCTGTTCTATATTTCTGTAGTTTCATACCAGCCTGGTGGGTGAGATGAGACCAGAAGGAGCCTGCCCAAGTTTGGCTGTAGATTGCAGAGGCTCAGAGCTCCTCCTGTCCTTAAATGCTGTTTATGATGTTCCTTAATCCTGTCCTTGAGCCCCCTTGCCTCTGGGCTGCCTGTCCCTGAACTCTTCTTAGGCCCCTCCCCATATTGAGACTGATCTGGGATGGGGGTGGAAGGAGGGAGGAGAAGGGCTGGGATCTCCCTCCCTGGGATCCTGACTCCTGTATTTTCTCCCTTTTGCAGCAAGCGACCAGGGGTCCGACATCTCCGCCGGGGTAAGTGGGGGTGCAGGTGGGGGCAAAGTGGGGCTCTTGCACAAGGCTCTGTGAACATCCCCAAATGGGGAAAAGCTTCTCCTGTTACCCCCCTTGGGGTTTCCAAGAGTGACATAATCTGCAGTGTTCATTGAGCTGAAAATCGTTCTTGTGACTCATTCTGTCTCTTCATCTGAGCTCCACAGAGGATCCCCTCCATCTGTCAAATGGGTTCTACGCAGGATCTGAATGAGAGATCTTGGAAGGGGTTCTGGAAGGGAATTTTCCTTCCGGTAGGACTGCTTTGTGTCCTTCTGGTATTCCCCCAAAGAGTGCAGCTTGGCTCACTTGCTCGAGCTGCCCTCTGCAGGCATATTTTGGTGGTGCTCCTAGCATATCTCATGTCTGATTTGACATGATGAGGGATGGTGGCTTCCCTTGGGAGGCTGGACTAGATGCCCTTTGGGTTCCCACTAGCTCTGTAATGCTGATGCCCCCACACCATGATGTTGGCTTAACTTTGAAACCCTCCTGTTCTTTATTTCTGCAGTTTCATACTATCCCGGTGTGTGAGATGAGACCAGAAGGAGCCTGCCCAAGTTTGGCTGTGAACTGCAGAGGCTTAGAGCCCCTCCTGTCCTTTAATGCAGTTACAACATCTGGATATAGAATCATAGAATCATAGATCATAGAATTGGAAGAGACCACAAGGGCCATCGAGTCCAACCCCCTGCCAAGCAGGAAACACCATCAGAGCACTCCCGACATATGGTTGTCCCGACATATGGAGGGGTTTTGTCTGTGTTGACCAAGAGCCGTGCTCCGGTTCCCCTGCAGATGGGAGGGACGTCCACAACCAGCCCTCCTGGATTACCTCCTGCATCCCCACAACCTCACTGTCCTGTCTGACTAGATCCAGAGTGGTCCAGAGGTGACCTCTGCTGGAGTTGAGGCCTCTCTTCAAACATCCTCAGGCAGAGCAGAGAATGAGGAGCTCCAGGGGACATTCGGACCCTCCCCGTGGCAATGGCAGCTGCTGAGGCAGTTTCCTCCAGACCCTCTTTCTGTCATGATACCTTCAAGGCTCCAGTTCTCCAGCCTGGTTCATGGAGCTCCACGTCCAGGACAACCAGCTGCTGTTCTCTGGGGCTCCACCCTGGGCCTCCCATGATGCCCTGGGGCAGTGAGTTGAAAAACAGACTGGAGAGGGAGGAAGAAGCAGCTGAAGGGGGGAATGGAGAAGCAGGGAACTGAGAGGAGGTAGAGAGGCTGAGGGGATGGGGTGTAGTGACTCTCCTACAGGAGATGAGAGGGACTGATCCTGCTGACAGCCAAGGAGGAAGCCAGGAAGGAGACCTCCAGGGGCTACAGGACTCTTCTCGCCTAACCCAATAGATTTGCTGCACCTTCCTTTGAAGACACTGGATGTAATTATTTTTTTTACTTTTGTAATATATGTTTGACTTAAATAAATAAGGGTGCGCCCCCTTGTCTTTAGTAGTTCTTGCCATCTTATCACAGGAGTTCCAGAGATTTTGAAGTTCCTGAGAATATTCACAGACTCTGGCAGGGAGATGCCAATAATTATTCTTCGCTTGCAAAATGACTGAAGAACTGTTGTCCAAAGCGAGATGGGGTCATAATCTGTGGTTTTGCAGGGGTGGGATTAAGTTATATGAGTCCAAAAAGGTGTGAAGTCTGGGCAGTGCCTGGGTGGGGAACCACCTGGATGCTGCCTTTGGTTCCAGGACGAAAGAAAGGAGGGTTGGGAATATAATAAATATATAGATATCTGATCTGGGGCAGAGTGTGGTTGGGGGTGACCAAGGCAGGGTTGCCCTGAAAGTCCACAAACCCAGGAGGAAGTTCTCCCACTGAGAAGTTGCCCAAAATATTTAATTTGTCTTAAATTTTTATCCCACTCTTCCTCCCAAAGGAGCTCAGGGCAGCAAACCTCAAAATGTTAAAATAATACCATTTTTAAAATTTAAAATTAAAATAAGGTATTTTTTCTCCATCCGCCCTGAATAGAAATCTTCCCTCGCCCCTTCTTTCCTGGTGGGGAGTGGGATGCCATTTGGGGGCCGGCCTCAGGTGTCAAAATGTATTGGGCTGGCCTTGGTGTGTGAGTTATGCTACGTCCAATGGGACTTCACAGAAAACACCACTTAATAACAATACTACTACTGTAATAATAAATTTTATTTATACCCCGCCCTCCCCAGCCTAGGCCGGGCTCAGGGCGGCTAACAAGCAATTATATAAACAAGTTGAATGAATACAACTTAAAAACAAGATTAAAATACAACATTAAAACATTGAAAAATTAAAATGCAGCCTCATCACAGGAGGAGAAAGGAAAAAAGAAAGAGGAGGAGGGAATCAAATTGACTCCAAGCCAAAGGCCAGGTGGAACAACTCTGTCTTACAGGCCCTGTGGACAGAAATCAGATCCCGCAGGGCCCTGGTCTCATGAGACAGAGCTTTCCACAGGCCAGAGCCAGTGTTGAAAAGGCCCTGGCTCTGGTTGAGGCTAATCTGACTTTCTTAGGGCCCGGGACCTCGAGGGTGTTGCTATTTATGGACCTTAAGGTCCTCCGTGGGGCATACCGGGAGAGGCGGTCCCATAGGTATGAGGGTCCTAGGCCATGAAAGGCTTTAAAGGTCAAAAACCAGCACCTTATATATGACCCTAAATACTCCACTGGGAGCTAGTGCAGCTTGAAAAGCACTGGGTGAATATGCTGCCATGGCAGAGATTCCGTGAGGAGCCTCGCTGCAGCATTCTGCACCCGCTGGAGTTTCTGGGACAGCTTAAAGGGCAGCCCCATGTAGAGCGAATTACAGTAGTCAAGCCTGGAGGTGACCATCACATGGATCACTGTGGCCAGGGCGGGGCGGGAAAGGTAAGGGACCAACTGCTTGATGCGGCGAAGGCGCATCAACGCGACATTGGAGCACTGCACAATCATTTGCACATATACATGCGCAGATAATAGCACATCTAGGCAACACATGGAGAACTGAACTGATGGTTGCAAAGCATCCCAAATTATTCCTGTACCATTATAATTTTATTGTATAATCTTAGAAGGTTGTAGACTGAGACGTATGTTAACATTTGAGCAGCTCCTCCATCTGTGTGTGGGGTGGGTGCCCACCTTGAAAACGCCTCCGTGGAGCGGGGATCAGTTTTTTTAAAAAATTATTTGCATTTTCAAAAACAGGAACAGAGCATATTTAACCCCTCTCTCCTTCCCTCGTCCCACTTACAACTTCATACCAAATACAGCATGTATACATATACCATATGACTTTCCTTCCACACTTTTCCTGGTTCCTTTGCTTTTCTACTACTCTGCGTAATCCACATCTTTTTAATCATCCAATTTGTTATCTATTAAATACTCTCATCTATTTCAACTGCTGGATTTATACGAGACCTGCTAAGCTATGTATTTCTCTAGACAGGTTCTTGAAATATTCACTAGGCATTATCCAGTCCTCCTTATATTCCTTATATCTGTTTTCTCTTATCCTGTTCGTCAGACCAGCCAGTTCAGTATTCAAACATTTTACACTGCCATTCTTCCTGAGTGGGTGCTATCCTTGTTCTCCACCTTTGTGCCAATAAGATTCTACCTGCGGCAGTGGCACATAGTAATAAACTCTTTTGTTTTTGGGGGACCTCTGTTGTTACCATCCCCAAAAGAAAACTCTCAGGTGTTTTGGGGAAAGTCTTTTTAGGTATCTTTTTAAATTCATTTTATATCGTTTCCCAATATCCCTTAATTATTTTACACGACCATCACATGTGAATAAAAGATCCCTCAATTTCATTACACTTCCAAAATATACCTTTTTCTTCTTTAGACATTTTCGCTAATCTGGTGGGTTTTAAATACCATCTGTGGGCCATTTTCATCATATATTTTTTATCGCATAACTTGCCATAAAAGTCATATTTATTTTCCACAACTTTCCCCATAATTCATGATTGATATTGTGACCCACATCCTGTGCCCACTTAATCCTGCTAAATTTCACAAATTCCTCTTTTGTTTCCCACTCCAACAGCAGTTTGTACATATTTGATAATACTTTTATAATTGTATCTAATAGCTCTTTGGTAAACTGAGACTTTTGTTCTGCAAAGCCATTTTTCCTATCTATCTTAAACAATTCATTAATGTGATGTACCTGTAGCTCCGGTTTGTGGCTGGGACCCCTTCCTTTGCTGACCGAGAGAAACTGCGGGCTCTGCCCGACCAGCTGGGACTGTTGAGTATCCTCGCTCCCAGAATTTCCCTAACAACCTGTAGCCAATCCGTAACCAGATTTCTTAATTCCTCGAGATTTCTCAGTTTTGGCTCCTGTCCTGTAAGATCTAAAATTTCACTGTAAGTTAACCACTGCTTATCCATATTTATGCTTTTCCTGGTCGTAGCTTCCACTGGGGATATCTGCAGTGGTGTTTTTCTTTCTAATAAGTTTTCATACTTTCCCCATACTCTAAATAGGTTTCCCCCCCGATTACGTGATTTGTAAAAGTTTTATATATTTCCGCTTTTCCATAACATAGGTAGGCATACACCCACTTGCACTGATTCCAAAGCTGTGACATATGTGGGAACCTTGACCATTTTTTTGCAACCCGTGACTTGCTTCAACTGGTCCCTTGAAGGATTTCCTAGAAATCACCTGATTTCCATTTCAGCTGGGGAAGAAAGCAGCCGACAGGGGGCAGCAGAGGATCGAGAAAATAAGAAAGCGAGAAAAGACAAATGGGGCTGTGGAGAAATGGGTGAGGGTGTCTTGTGGCAGAGAGAGTGTGAGGGCAGGAATCCATCCTGGAAACAAGCACAAACACACCCCAGTGTTAATGGAGGATGAGGACTTCCTCAGCAAAATCTGCCTCCGTTTTTTTCAATTCCTGTGAGAAATGTCAGTCAAGCAGCCTGAGATGCTGTCACTTGAGATTCCTTTGCTAGCTTGGCATGCAAACGAAATTTAGATTATTGGAACTTGCCAAAGACTATTTAATGCACCCTCAGCTATTCATCTTATAAGTAAAATTGAAAACAAACATTAGAAATAAAAAGGCCTTGTTCTGGGAACTGCCCTGGGACTTTCCCACCTGACTCAGAGGTTGCTGAGGGAGGCAGAAGGGGGCAAAGTCCCCTGGGAAACAATCCAGTTTGGAACGGAGAAACACACCTTTTCAGATAATACAGAGCACGGTGAAATCACAATAAATAAAACCTCCCCTTCAGTAGTTTCAAGTACTACTACAGGTTCCTCATAATATCTGTAGTGCATTGTTTACTGTGAACTCCCTGCCTATTGCAACAAAGCGCGTGGCTTTGCTAGACTCTTTTCGGGCACCTGCTAAAAGCATTCTTCTTTAGGCAAGCATACCTAGATGCTTAGGAAGTTGAAGTAATTTTAATCTTAATATTTTAGCTTCTGTATGTTTTAAAGTAGTGGAACACCCTCCCTTCAGGTGTGAAGGAAATAAGCAGCTATCCTATCTTTAAAAGACATCTGAATGCAGCCCTCTTTAGGGAAGTTTTTAACGCTGTATTGTTTTTAACACTTGATTGGGAGCCGCCCAGAGTGCCTGGGGAAATTCTGCCAGATGGGTGGGGTATAAATAACAAATTATTATAAAGTAGGGTTGTTAATTTTTCTTGATTTTACTGCTGTGGTGTTTTGTTTTGTGTGGGGTGTTTTTTTGGTTGTTGTTTTTTTGGAAAACCACTTTGCAGGTTTTAAAAAATAATTTTAATTTCTAATAATTTTATTAAATAAATAAAGAATAAATATAAATAACACAAGCCAAAGCACAATTCATCTTTAGATTTAAGTATCTGTCCATAGTCGCCTACTTGTTATCAGAGGCAGAGAATCCACATTCCTTTGTAAGAAAATATGAAATAACGTAAAATTGCCATTTTTGCAGGCAATTAAAAAAAAATAAAATTCAATGTTGGGGAGGGCTGACATGAAATTTTCCTCACCGGGTACCACCTGACCTTCCTACCTCTCTGCATCCCAGAAGTTACCAGTCAACACTCCCAGCAGCAACCGACCGACAGACAAAGTGCCACATAGAGGCAGTTAGTCCTCTGGGAATGATGGGCTTGACTGACAGCTTTACAGACTCCGCCCACAAGCGCATCTCCCTGGGGATCTCACAGCCCCTCCCCCTAGTTCCAGAGAGGGGGACATTCCCAGACCCCCCCCCCTGGAGATGCGGGGACTGAACCTGGGGTCCTCCCCTGGCCACCCCCCTCCCTACAAGGTAGGACAGGAAGAGCTGAGAGGGAGGGAGGGAGGGAGGGAGGCGGCGATTCCCGGCGAGGAGCTGCAATCACTTTCTCTTTCCCTCTCCAGCCTCGCTCCCAAACTTGTGCCTAGAATTCTGCCCAGCGACCGGTGCCGCCATCTGCGCGCAGATTTCCGATTGGCGGGATATTTCCCCCTCGCCCAATCCCTGGTTCCGCAGGCGGGGCAGAGAGCGGGTCTCAGAGTCGGAGGGAGGAGGAAAAGGGCGCTTCGTTTTGGGGGGAGATGGGGGTCCTCCTCCGCTGGCCCCCCCTGATCCTGGGGGCGGCGGCTGCCCACCTGCTGCTGCTCCTGGACTGCGCAGGTAAGGAGTGTGCTTTTTTGGGGGGGGGGGATAATCCCTTCCCAGACATCTCTTTCCCAGACTTGGGGCTTGCTTTGTATGCCGCCAGGGGCAGGGGTCGCTTCACTCCTGGGCTCGGGCCTCAAGCAAAGAACAAAACAAAGCTGGAAGGTGTTGGCAGGATTAATGGGGGGGGGGAAGTGACTCGCCTGTCCCGCCCCCCGCAGCTTCGTGTTGACTCTGATTTCTCTCTGTGTGTGTGTGTGTGTGTGTGTCTGTGTCTGTGTCTGTGAGAAATACAGATACAGAGTCTTCGCTCGTCTATTTTTTTACCTTCCTTCTTCAATCTAATCTAACCCTCAGCCGCTCTAAAAACTCTGGAGACCAGCCTGGGGGTGGGAGCTGGACGCGTGTAGAGCTGACTTCATTTCGGGGTAAACGTCTGAATAAGGGGTCCCCACCCGCAATTCCCCATGTTGTTTTGTTCAGGAGTTCGCTTTCACAGCCACATTCATCCCCAGGTTTTTCTGATTTACAGTTGTAACTCCCCCAGTCTCCTCCACCAAGAAAACCCTTTTCCTGTTGCCTGTCAAAAATGTAGGTTTCCTAAATTATGCAGGGGGCTTCCCGCCTGTCCCGCCCCCCGCAGCTTCGTGTAGACTCTGGTGTGTATGTGAGACAGACAGACAGACAGACAGACAGAGTACAGGTCTTCCCTCTTCTATTTTTTACCTTCCCTCTTCTAACACTCTAACCCTCAGCCGCTCTGAAAACTCAGCTAAACACTCTGGAGACCAGCCTGGGGGTGGGAGCTGGACGGGTGTAGAGCTGACTTCATTGGGGGGGGGGGTGTCTGAGTAAGGGGCCCCCACCCGCAGTTCCCAATCTTGTTTTGTTCAGGAGTTCCCTTTCACAGCCACATTCATAATCTGGTTCTCCTGCTTTACAAATGTAACTCCTCCACCCCCCCAAAAAACCCTTCCTGTTGCCTGTCAAAAATGTAGATTTTGTCAGTTATTCAGGGGGCTCCTCTCTGCCGTTTCTGTACAGCCCCTTGTGCACGAAGGGCACAAACAACTCCTGAGAGAGAAATGGGGGCCCCCACCCTACAGCCCGGTTCCCCTTGAATACGCCCTCTTTTTATATTCTCCCTCCCCCCCAAAAAAAAAGTTCAGAAAAGTTGGAGCCTCTGCCTGGCTTCTGGGGCTCCTAGACATGAATTGCCCTTGCTCAGAATATTCCTGCTCCCTCAGCTCACCAATCCACTGGCTCTGCATACTATTCCAGGATTTATCCCTATTAAATACTTAATTCCACATTCCTGATTGCTGCCTTTGGTGTTTTTCTCCTTTTGGGGTTGCCACTCACATTCTCTGTTTAACTAAAATGTATATCCTGCTCGATTGTGGTAAAAACTCTTATTAATTTACAGGAAATAGTAAAATAATAAAAACAGTCAAAGCATTAAAAAATAACTAAAATTAGCATTGAGAGGTCAAAACACGTCAACATTTGACTATTTGGATAGGGTTGCCCAAAGAAAAATGTTTTAAACAGACACTTTTGTGAGACAAGCGTATTCTTCATGGGAGAAAGATCTGGAGATAGCAGCAGGGCATTTTTGTGAGTGGGAAGGGGGAATAGGGTGTTGAGATAATGTGGGAATTCTCCTTGACCCCTGCTGTTTATGAAATGAGGGAGATAACATTTGTTTTGCACTTGGATCCTATCTATGGAAGAATATGATTATCTAGTTTGGGTTGGTTGGTTATTTTCTTATGTTTGTGATTCCTCCCCCCCCCCCCCAATATTGTTTGCTTTTATAGTAAATAGTTTTTGTGCTTCTCTAGTGGAAAATGTTATGAAAGCTTTAAGAACTGAAGAGTAAGACCTGTTATTTCTCTCTTGAGCCCTCTCCATATGGGGGGCTGCCCCCTCACTGTGTCTGCTACAGGGCTGGCCAAAGGGTGGTGGAGACCACTGGTTCCTTCAGATTCCTCCTCATTTTGTGGCTCTTTGTCTCCCGACCACTGAGCAGAACTGCCTGTCTTGTTTAGCCAGATGCCACAACCAGAGGCAGCCTTGCTCTGAGCTCTTGTGGTTTGAAGTGGGGGGAGCCCCTGCCCTGGGAGGGGAGGGTCTTAGAAGTGGGTCCCATTTGATCTTGCCTGAAAGGAAACCCAGCTGGAGGGAGGTAGCAGAGTCGACACGCCATCAAGGCAGGGGCAGAGCTACCTGCCCTGGCACCTGGGGCAGTGGGGGGGCGCGGGTGCGGCGGGTGCTGAGGCCCTTCTTCGTGTGCTGTGCTGCCTTCTTGAGAGGTTTGGAGGGTAGAAATGCGGGAACTGGGCCTTCTCTACAGTGGCTGCCCATCTGTGGGATGCTCTCCCCAGGGAAGTTCACCTGGCACCTTCATTATACAGCTTTAGGCACCAGGCAAAAATGTTCCTTTTTAACCAGACCTTTGGTTGATTTGATTGACACCCTTTAAAAATGTGGGGGTTTCCAAATTTAGTTTTAGATTTACTAAATTCTAAATCAAGATATCAGACTAGATCAAGAAATAAATGTAATATCCTTAGGGGAGAAAATATATAAAATAAGCACATTTGCAGATGATTTAGTGTTAATGGTGGAAAACCCAAAGGAAAGCATAGCGAAGACTCTAGAAAAAATGGAAACCTTGGAAAGGTTTCAGGAAAAAATGAAACTAATGGTAAAAAACATGGGAGACCAAGAGAAAAAGGAACTGGTAAAAAAATTTGGATTACAAATTGTAAAAAAAGTGAAATTGTTAGGAATTCAAATAACAATAAAAATATAAATTAGTTTGGAGATAATTGTTTAAAAAATTGGGAAGAAATAAAAAGAGAAATGGAAATTTGGACAAAATTGAATTTAACACTCTGGGGTAGAATTTCAGCTATTAAAATGAATATCTTACCAAAATTCCTGTTCCTTTTCCAAATGCTCCCCGCAATAGGTAACGATGACTGTTTTAAAAAATGGAAAACGGACCTAACAAAATTTAAATGGCAAGGCAAAAAGTCATGGATCAAATATAAATTATTAGCAGACATAAAAGATTGGGGTGGCTTTGGACTCCCAGACCTGAGAATATACTATGATGCAGCATGTTTTAGTTGGATCAGAGACTAGATAATAATGACGTTTTATCTAGATGTTTTAGTTGGATCAGAGATTAGATAATAATGACATTTTAGACTTGGGATGGAACAACAGATACGGCTGGCATGCCTATCAAATATACAACAAAGTGGTGGTGCATAAAGAATTTCTAAGTCATGTGTCAGGGATACAGGGACAGAGGCACAGGGAAGGCAGGAAATGGAGAGCGATGGAGAGGAATCCCAGGACAGCGAGGAAGAGGATAGCAATGATGCAAGGGATTCCATGAGTCTCTCCAGCGAATCAGAGGATTCCCAGAAGGGGGCGCCTGTGGTCAGGGCAAGGGGAGCCCCAGGGGGAAAGTGTCAGGAGCGGGGGGCCAGCAGGGGACCCCAAAGCGGCAGCTGGGAATCAGGGCCAGCCTCCCCGCCAGAGCGCAGCGAAGGGGGGGGAGGTTCCAGTGTATCAGGGGAAACAGCTCCGGCAGCAGAGAAGGAGGAGGGGTCAGAGCAAGCCATTCTCCCGGAAGGGGAGGAGGGCAGTGAGGGGAGTAGCATAACTGTCAAAAGGAAGGTTAGAGGTTGGGCGTGTGCGCCAAGTTCAAATGAGGAGGCGCGCGGAAGAACAGGGAGCCCGGAGGAGGAGGGGCCAGGTCCCAAAGCCCGCAGGAGGGGGGAAGAGCAGTCTGGAGATTCCGCTTCGGGAGAATCCAGGAGGGGCGGAACCCCGGCGGGCAGAAAGACCCTGCGGAAAAGGAAAGAGAGAAAAAGTTGGAGCAGCGTAAGCCTATTAAGCTGGTGTAGGGGAGGGACCAATTCAGAGGGGACTTCTACCGTCTAAGGTTAACAGACGTGGGGGCTGCGCGCCTCGGTTGTGGAACTTACTATGAACTGCAATAAACGTCCTTGTATATAAGAAGAACTTGGTGTTGGTCTTTCGTGAGCTGAGACCTGAGGCAGCCCTGACATCATGTAATTAGAAATTTGTTATATAAGGTCTGGGTGAGACATAGAAGGTTGTTAGAACTGAAAACCCCATGGTGGGTTTCACCGTTAGAAGTAATAGCAGTCAAAAAGAAAAACACGACAGGAAGATTGGCGGCATACCAGCAGCTCCTAAAGGAGGAACAGCGCCAATTAAAAGTAAGACCTTACGAAGAGGTGACCCAATAATGCACCACATGTTTACAATATCATCAAATTTCCCAAATATTTAATCAGGACAAAGCAATAGGATTTGAAAAAGTAGAATCAAAATTACAAAAAGTATTATTACAAAACTCGAAAAAGAGTATATCCAAAATGTATAATTTATTATTAGAATGGGAGTTAAAGGATGAAGAAGTAAAAGAAGTTATGACGAAATGGGCATGTGATATAGGTTACGCAATTCGGCTGGACCAATGGGAGAAATTATGGAAATGTGATATTAAATTTACAGAATGTTACACAATCAGAGAAAATTTGATGAAAATGGTGTACCAATGGTACTTAACTCCGGTAAAATTGGCTAAAATTTACAAATTAAAATCAAATACCTGTTGGAGATGCAAGAAAGAAATAGGAACAATGTTTCACATGTGGTGGGAATGCTGACCTATTAAACAATTTTGGAATGAAATATATGAAGAAATCAAAAAGATGTTTAAAATATCATTTAGTAAAAAACTGGAGGCATTCCTTTTAGATATAATCACAAAACCGCGAAGGAGCCTTTTTAAAGGCTCCGGAACGGCAGCGGGTGTGTGGCGCGGTGCTGAGAGTCGTCACCCAAGCCCGTGGAGCGAAGCCGCGTCGCCATTGTCGGAGAGCGCTGATTCCTTCCTGAAATTTGGATTGAAAACAATTACCCGTGAGTAGGATCTAAAGTTCTATCTGGATTTGGAACCAATTTTAAAACGATTTGGCTGGAAACGGGAAAGGCATAAAATAAGGAAGCCTGCCTTTCCGGACTGCAGAAAGTTCAAAGCAAAGAGAGTGCAAAGCTGTAATTTGAGAAGGACTACTTTGAAAACGAGTAAACCTAACATTAGAACTGAAACCCCCCTCTTGCATGCAGGAGCAGAGGGGGAGGAAGGTGCATTTTATATACCTGCATGAAAAGGAACTATTGGAAAAAATTATCTGCTGTCTTAAACCCTGGGAACGGACTGCCTGAACAGGGAAGCCGAATAGAGGACTGTCACTTTGTTAAAGGGAATCCCTTTGAACTGACATTCAATTTAACTTTGTGAAAGATACAGAATTACTGGACTGTAAAGACTTTGGAATAAATTTGGGAACTGTTACAGTAGACTTTTGGAGACATTGGGGACTTTTTTAAAGAGACATTTTGTTGCAAAAATTTTGGAGATTTCTCCCCCTAGAGGACTTTGTTGAAATAGTTGCAAATTGGACTTCAATAGCTAAGCCACTGGAAACTTCCACTTGAAAACAATCTACAGGCGTGGGAACGACCTTGGCTGGGTGTGAGAGTGTTATGGCAGAACTACTAGATCCGGTAAACATTACAAGATTGACACTTCACACCAGCGAAGGGCTTTGGTTTCAGGTACAGTAACAGCTGCAGCTGGACAGACAAAAGCAAAAGCTATGTCATCTGACGCTGTGGCACAAGCTCTTTGTAAAATAAATGAGTCTTTGGAATTTTTGACAAAACAAGGTGCGGAATCAAGTAAACAACTGGCTGAGGTTTCAGCAAAACTTGATTTGAATACGAAAAGCGTCAATGAATTGGGTAAGAAGGTGAATTCAAACACACAGTCTATTGAAAGACTTCTAGAAGAATCGGCCACAACTCGAAAGATTGCAGAGGAAGCTAAGGGTATTGCAGTTGCTACCCAGGAAAAGATACCACCAGTCTATAAAAAATTAGAAGACCACGAGCTGGCTTTGTCTATGCTTGAATTGCAAAGAAAAGAGAGAAATTTGAGAATAAGAGCGGTGCCTGAAAGTGAGAAGGATAATTTGGCGGACTTTCTTACAAAAGAATTCTTGGACTTTTGGCAACAGGAGCCAGAGAAGGAAGAATTTAAGATAGTGGCTGCTTTTAGATTGGGCAGAAGACAAAACAGAAAGAAGCCAAGGGACTGTTTGATAACTTTAAGATCAAAAGAAGAAAGAGACATAATATTGAATTTGCACTATCAAAGAACTTTGGAAATTGAAAATTCCTTTGTGGAGATCTTTAAGGACATACCTTAAGCACATTTTGGATGTAAGAACCTACTACAAAGATCTGGTTGACCTACTGAGAAAGAATAGAATACCCTTCAGGTGGGAATTTTCTCAAGGCCTATCTTTTAAGTACAAGGGAAGGAAAACAAGAATAAAATCAGTGAGTGACAAGGATGAATTTCTACGAGATAACGAGGAAGATCTTTTGAAAGAAGTGGTTGGAGTGGAACCAAGCCCATCAGCAGAAGAAATACCAGACATAGCCAATTTATCATTTGGATTGAACCTACCGACAGAAGAAGAACAACGACTTTGGGCAGTAGGAGGGAAAAGTAAATAACTTAATGTCTCTACAACTTCTAAGTTGGAATTCTAACGGTTTGAACCTTCCCCAGAAGAGGAAAAATGTTTTTCATATATTGAAAAAAGAACAATTGGACTTGATTTGTTTACAAGAAACACATGTGACAAGGTTGCATAGAAAATTACTTATCAACAAAAGATTAGGACAAGAATTTATCTCATCTGACAAAGTCAAGAAAAGAGGAGTGGTGATCTATGCAAAGGAAAAATTACTCCCGAAATTGATGTTTAAAGATGAACAAGGAAGATTTCTGGCAATTGAAATTCAAGTTCAAGGAGAAAAATTTCTGATATTAGGAATTTATGCACCAAATGAGGGGAAGTCGGAATTCTTTAAGAAGCTGCATGAGACTCTACTGGACTATTTGGATTACAATTTAATTTTGATGGGAGACATGAATGGAGTAGTATCTACAAATATGGACAAGGCACAAAGACAGGTAGTCTCTAAGGATGGAAGATTACCAAAGACTTTCTTTGAAATGACTGAAAATATGGACTTGATTGACATTTGGAGAACAAAGAACCCTAGTGGAATGGCACCGAAAATTAAGAAAGCGGAAATCTGCCCAAAAACGTGCTCCGACCATAATGCGGTAAAGATGGAGATGAAGTTAACAACAGCTGGCTCTTTCAGATGGAGGATGAATGACACCTTATTCAGAGATGAAGAGGTCTACAAAAAGGCCCCAAAAACATTGAGAGACTATTTTGAAATAAATCTAAAAACAGACGTCAAAAAAAGAGTAATCTGGGACGCAAGTAAAGCCGTTATGCGAGGATTTTTGATACAACAAAATACAATAAGGAAGAGAAGCCAAAATGAGAAAAAGGATAAGATTTTGGAAAAGATAAAAGGAGAAAAGAAACTAAGATCCAAACCAAAGTCCCAAGAGATCTTGAGAGAAATTAAGCTACATCAGACACAATATATGGAATTGATGAATCAAGAAATAGAATGGAAAATTAAACAAATGAGAAAAGGACATTTGAATCTGCAGATAAATGTGGTAAACCTTTGGCTTGGCAATTGAAGAAAAGACAAAAATTAAATACTGTTACAAACTTAGGGGTTGAAGGAAAGAACATTTACAAGCCAAATGAGATCAGAAATTGCTTCCAGAGTTACTTTAAAAAACTATATTCACAAGGGCCGCAGAAAGAAGTGGACATAGATGAGTTTCTTAAGAAATATGGACTACAAAAAATTTCTCATCAAAGTAAAATAGATTTGAACCAGAAAATAACTGAACAAGAGATAGAAGGTGCCATCCAAAATATGCATTTGGGCAAATCTCCAGGACCGGATGGGATGACTTCCAGATATTATAAAGCTTTGAAGGAGTGGCTATTACAACCTTTGAAGAAAGTCTGTAATGAAATTTTGGAGGGGAAAAAAGCACCAGAATCGTGGAAAGAAGCTTATATTACACTCATACCGAAAACAGAGACTGAAAACACTCAGCTTAAGAACTACCGCCCTATATCGCTACTCAATGTGGATTACAAAATTTTTGCAGACATTTTGGCAAAAAGACTGAAAAAAGTATTGATGGAAGAGATTCATAAGGACCAAGCAGGCTTTCTCCCAGGAAGACATTTGTCAGACAATGTGAGGAATATAATAGATATTTTGGAATTATTAGAAGTGAACATAAGCACTAAAGCAGTATTGATATTTGTGGACGCAGAGAAAGCTTTTGACAATATCTCTTGGAGTTTTATGAAGAAGAATCTACATGGGATGGGGGTAGGCCAAGGATTTGAGAATGGTATGGGTGCAATATATTCTGAACTAAAGGCTAAGCTGATTGTAAATAATGTGGTAATGGAAGAATTTAAAATAGAAAAAGGGACACGACAGGGGTGCCCAATTTCCCCATTGCTTTTTATATCAGTCCTGGAGGTTTTGCTAAATATGATCAGAAGAGACCAGCTGGTTAAAGGGGTACAGGTCGGAGCTAAACAGTACAAATTGAGGGCCTCTGCAGATGACTTGGTACTTACTTTACAAGAGCCAGACACTAGTACGAAAAGAGTTTTAGAACTAATTCAAGAATTTGGTCAAGTTGCAGGATTTAAACTGAACAAACAAAAAACTAAGGTATTGGAGAAAAATTTAACAGCTACAGAAAGGGAGAGGTTCCAGAATGAAACAGGCTTAACTGTGGTCAAGAAGGTGAAATACTTGGGGATTAATATGACATCTAAGAATGTGAATTTATTTAAAGATAATTATGAGAAATGCTGGTTAGAAGTAAAAAAGGATCTAGAAATATGGTCAAATTTGAAGCTTTCCTTGTTAGCCGAATTGCTGTTATCAAGATGAATGTATTGCCTAGAATGTTATTTCTATTTCAAGCATTGCAAATTGTGGACAAGATGGATTGCTTCAAGAGGTGGCAGAAAGACATCTCGAAGTTTGTCTGGCAGGGCAAAAAACCCAGAATAAAACTTAAGATTTTAACTGATGCAAAGGAAAGAGGGGGATTTGTCCTGCCGGACTTAAAACTTTATTATGAATCAGCAGCCTTTTGCTGGTTGAAAGATTGGCTGCTTCTTGAGAACACAGACATTTTGGATTTGGAAGGTTTTAACAATGTATTTGGATGGCATGCATATTTATGGTATGACAAGGTTAAAGCGCATAAAGCTTTTAAAAACCATATTGTTAGGAAAGCATTATACAAGGTTTGGACTAGATATAAAGACTTGTTGGAAAATAAGACCCCAAGGTGGTTGTCGCCAATGGAGGCAAAAGCTGTGAAAAAGCTCAATATGGAGGCCAAATGGCCAAAATATTGGGAAATTTTGGAACAGGAGGGAGATAAACTGAAATTACAGAGTTTCGAGAAATTGAAGGTCAAAGTACGAGATTGGCTCCATTATTACCAAGTAATGGAGGTTTGCAAACAGGACAGGAAAATTGGCTTCCAGGTGGAGAAATCAGAATTAGAAACAGAACTGTTAGAACCCAATACTAAGAATTTGTCAAGAATGTACAACTTGCTGCTGAAATGGAATACACAAGATGAAACAGTGAAATCAGCTATGATAAAGTGGGCACAAGACATTGGTCATAACATTATGTTTGCTGACTGGGAACAGTTTTGGACCACCGGTATAAAATTTACGGCATGTAATGCCCTAAGAGAGAATATTATGAAAATGATTTTCAGGTGGTACATGACCCCAGTCAAGCTTGCAAAAATCTACCACTTGCCTGATAATAAGTGTTGGAAATGTAAAGAAACTGAAGGTACCTTTTTTCACCTTTGGTGGACGTGCCCGAAGATTAAGGCCTTCTGGGAAATGATATATAATGAAATGAAAAGGTACTTACTTCCCTAAGAAACCAGAAGCCTTTCTCTTGGGCATTGTTGGCCAATTGGTGCCAAAGAAAGATAGAACATTTTTCATGTACGCTACAACAGCAGCAAGAATACTTATCGCAAAGTATTGGAAGACCCAAGACCTACCCACTCTGGAAGAATGGCAGATGAAGGTGATAGACTATATGGGTTTGGCTGAGATGACTGGCAGAATCCAAGACCAGGGGAAAGAGACGGCGGAAGAAGATTGGAAGAAATTCAAAATTTATCTTAAGAAATATTGTAAAATTAATGAGTGTTAAAATGTTGTGGTTATAGAAAGTAAGTGGATTACAGCTGTAAAGATTAAGTAAAAGAAAAGGAAAGGAAACAATTAGATAAAATTAAGGAGGCGGATTTGCTGAAATAAATTTCAAAATTGGAATGCAGAAAGGGGAGGTATGAGGAGGTCGGTGAAGTAAGTTTTAAGAAAAAAAGGATCTGAAATTATACATGTTTGTTTTTGTGTGTGTATGTTTGTATTGTGTATTGTGTGTGTTTATATAAATTGTGAAAGTCCAATAAATATTTTATTAAAAAAAAGATATAATCACAAACGATATTCCTGACGATCAAAGGAAAGTATTCCTCTATGCGACAACAGCTGCCAGGATGCTCATAGCAAAAAATTGGAAAGGAAGAAAAATTCCATCAATGAAAGAATGGCAAATTAAATTTTGTGAATATATAAATCTGGCAAGACTCACAGCATTCATAAGGGGACAATCGGACCAAAAATTATTAAAAGAATGGGGATGTGCTAAATAGTATATGAAGAAACATTGTTCTGGAGTAAGCATATCGGTATGTAATGAATGATGCTTTGCAGGGTTAAAGAAAGAGAAAAATGGTGTAATAAGTATAAAGATAGAAGTAATTTACATTAGACAAAACAATTTAGAAAGAGTAAAAATGTTGAGGTCTTAGAACAAAGGAAGGAAGTCAATATGCATATATGTATGTAATGACTGGATTAGAATGATGATATGGTTTTATTTGAAGATGTGTGTTTTTGTTTGTACTGTTTTATTTTGGATTCAATGTTTGTAATTTTTGTTGTAATTTTGCATTAAAAAAGGATTAACTTTTTTTTAAAAAAATGTGGGGTTATTTTGGGGGGTGTTATTGGGTTGTTTTTCTTTTGATTTAATATTTTGTGGTTTTAGTTTTTGATTTCGTTCTGTTAACCGCCCTGAGATATGGGGTATGGGGTGAGATATAAATTATATTAATAATAATAATAATACGTCCCATTTTGCTACCCAAAACAAAACAGAAATTGCTCTTCCTTAGCCCTGTGCACACTACCTTCTGCCATGAAAATGCCCCATCTCTCACTGAACTCAACTCGGCTTCTCTCCGTCCAGGTGTGTGTGTGTGTGTGTGTGTGTGTGTTGCTGTGGGGTTGCCTCCTAAGCAGGCCAACTCTGGATATGATGTTGAAGCCTCTGCTCAGCTCCCTGCCTCCCCTCCATCCTCTCCCCAAGTCTTTGTTAGTTGGCTTCACCAAGTATCCATGTTTTTTGTGCATGTGGGATAGTAGGGACCGTGCTCAGCATTACACGAAGAAGGACTGGCCTGTGCGGGAGGAATTGGTGCCTTGCAGAAAAAGGAACATCATCAACGACCCTCTGGTGGACAGAGACAGAATACTCTTCCCACCGCTGCACATCAAACTCTGCTTAATCAAGCAGTTCACCAAGGCTCTGGACAAGGATGGTGACTGCTTCACTTACTTGTGCCAGGCTTTTCTAGGATTGACCATGGAGAAGTTGAAAGCTGACATCTCTGACGGTCCTCAGATCCGTCAGCTCATCAGAGATCCAGAGTTCGGAAACTCAGTGAACGAAGTGGAACTGGAAGCGTGGAAGGCATTTGTTCTGGTAGTGAAGAACTTTCTTGGCAACAATAAGGCCAGAAACTACGCAGAACTTGTCAACAACATGCTGACCGCTTTCAGAAACCTGGGCTGCAACATGCGCGTCAAGATGCACTACCTATTTTCACATATGGACCGGTTTCCTGAGAATCTGGGTTCAATGAGTGACGAGCAGGGGGAGAGATTCCATCAGGACATGAAAGAGATGAAGACCAGGTATCAGGGTCGCTGGGACGCAGTCATGATGGCTGACTACTGTTGGACTCTGAAGAGAGACCCCCGTGCCGCTGAGCATTCCTGGAGTTCCAAGAAGCGGATGTTCAAGCCCTGAAGTTTGAAAAATGGTGAAGCAACATGCAATTTACATGTACTTACCTTTATTAATTCCCCCCATTCAGTTTACAGTAAACCTGACCTGATGGAGAGAAACGGATGCCATTTCCTGATTCAGCAGTGCAAAAATACCCTAAATCAGTTGTAGAAATCTAGACAACATTCAAAAAGTAAAAAATTGTTGCCCAGTGTTATATATGCAGAAGGCTACACAAGGAGATAGAAGAACAGACACAAGAAAGGGACAAGGGGGGGGTAGAGAAGAAGAATATTCTATCAGTATTCAGTTCAGTATTCAAATAGAGAGGCAATCCCTGCCTATAACTAAAACCATAGGCAACCAGCCTGGAAACCACGGGTCTCCTTAACCCGGGAAAAAACCACGGTTCCGGAACTCAGCGCTGCTTATAAGACTGACCCTAGTGTGGGGCCCCGTTTTCTAAACGTCCCGTTCTACCATCCACGACAGCCTCCTGCCTAGCCTTAGGACTAAGTTTGGGACTCCCTATTGGACGCTTGCGCAGTGCAATCCCAGATTGGGGCCAGAGAAAACTAAGGTTGGAAAGAAAACAAATGACCTTGCATTCTCAAGTACATGACTCATCCCCAACAAGGGTCTTCGTGCAGGAAGGGCGGCTTCATTTGTAGGGACAGGAAAGAGAGAGAGAGAAGAACTTGTACGATGCTTCCGGCCACGCTCCGAGAGAAGGCGTCGAGGAGAGGAAAAGGAGATTTTCCACGGTCCCTCAGGCCATGCTGTGAGAGAGGGAATCGAGGGGGAGAGAGAGAGAGAAAGAAAGACTTCCAGGACCCTTCCGGGCACGCTCCGAGAGAAGGCGTCAAGGAGAGAAGAAAGGAGATTTCCATGATCCCTTTGGCCACACACCGAGAAAGGGAATCGGGAGAGAGAGATTTTCATCGGCCCTTCCGGCCACACTCCGAGAGAAGGTGTTGAGGAGAGAAGGAAAGAGATTTCCACGATCCCTTTGGCCACACTCCGAAGAAGGGAATTGGGAGGGAGAGAAAGAGAAAAAAAGGATTTCCATGACCCGGCCACGCTCCGAGAGAAGGCGTCGAGGAGAGGAAAAAAGAAAAGTTCAGCTGCCGTGGAGACGTTATTCTTCCACCCCCTCCCAATGTACTACTTTCAAACCATACTCACGTCCTCGAATGTCCCTCGTGGATCCCAGGATCCTTTCTTTGGCCGGCTTGACCTTGCCTTTGCACCCCTGGCTGAGCTTTCTGGTGACGATTGATTACCACCGGCAAAGAGGAGGCAGGGAGAGGAAGAAAAGGATCCCTGGGCTAAGGCTGCCCAGTGGCGCCCGATCCACCTTTATCTCCCTCCTCACCTTCAGAGGAGAACCAAGATTGCCCTTCGTGGTCGCCAAACTGTTAACAGAGGAATCCGAGGGCTCCTTTGGACAAGAAACAAAGACACCAACCAGGATAACTTGGAGCAAAACAGCAGCCTGTAGGCTTGGCCTTTATTGGAAACTGTCATGACAGGACTCCCACCTGCAACAAGATGAAGCAAAATGGAAGCCCTGAATAAAGGAAGACCCCAACTTTTATTAGTTACTAATCCCCCAAACTACATCATGACTACATCACAACTACATCATTGATACATCACAAAAAGGAGGGGTTGATGCAGGAGTTGAGGAGGTA
Organism: Podarcis vaucheri; assembly: GCF_965113315.1. NCBI lineage: Eukaryota > Metazoa > Chordata > Lepidosauria > Squamata > Lacertidae > Podarcis > Podarcis vaucheri. Next base: position 127,467,552 of record NC_138760.1, on the reverse strand, counting down.
ACTTGAGTATCTTGTCACCTGGCAGGTTCCTCCTTTCCCCCTCCCCGTGAGTCACTTCCAAGAGACAAAGGGGAGTTGGCAGTTTCCTGCCCCCAGAGGGAAGATGTGATCACTGTCCTTTGTTCCAGTCCATGTTGAATCCACTCCCATATGCAAGTCCATTGGGCCCTTGATGGTTTTCTATCTGGGTCCATCAAGGTTGCCATGCCAACTGGGCAGGGCCCCGGAGTACATGCTGGCACAGTTAAGGGGTTATGGCTGTCCTGTATCAAACCACCCCCCTTTGATAGTCCGTCTTTCATGAAGCAAAATAAAAGTGGTCCAGCGCAAATCCGTTGTACGGTTGATTTACTATGAATTTATAACAGAAACCCTTCAGAAGTTCAAAATTACTTTCACTTATCGGAAGCACCTTGATACATTTTGATTGGATTAGTCACGGTCAATTGAATCTGGAAACATTGTATTAACAGCTGTCAAAGTATAGAGAAGTAGGCACAGTCGCTTGCAGTACCTGCATGGCCGTCACAAGGGACGCTGTTTGGTAACGCTGATTGGCTGAAGCAGCAGCCAATTGAGCTAGGGTTCAGGGAACAGGTCTACCCAGGAAAAGGATAAGGCGAAAAGGGGTTTCATTAAAGCGAGCTGTCAATTCAAGCGCTTCCTTATTTACGGAAGGCTTTTTGGGGATGTCTCTCTAAAGGGGCATCCCCGGTGTCGAAAGTAGGCGAGTGGGAGGTGTATGTGTTGTGCTTGTGCGGAACATTGAGGGGGGGGGGTTCTCCTACAGAGGGCAGGTCTACAAACTCCCCCAACCCCTGCTGAACATTGGATCTCCTCATTTGGGGCTGCTGCCTGTAATACAGCAGGATTAGGCTGCCGCCTTCATCTGCAGAACCCCTAACTCTGCCCCTCTCTCTTTCTTTCCAGACTCCACTTCTCACTCCCTGCGCTACTTCCACGCAGCCGTGTCTGAGCCTGGCCAGGGGCTGCCCCAGTTCATTACTGTGGGGTACGTGGATGACCAGCAAATTGATCAGTACGACAGTGACACCAAAGAGGCGCTGCCTCGCGTCCCCTGGATAAGGAAGGCGGAAAAGGAGGATCCTCAGTACTGGAACACGGAGACTCAGAAATCTCAGGGCTCAGAGCTGGCGTTCAGGGAGAGTCTTCAGACACTGCAGAATCGCTACAACCAGAGCGGAGGTGAGTGGAAGGCAGGAGAGGAACAGAGTCACACCTCCCCCCCCCAATGTTTCCTCCAAGGGCCAGAATTGCAGGGAGGGGGCTGCTGGGAGGAAAGGAAATGGAGGGTGGGGGGCTCCACCAGGGCAGAGGCATCTCCCCTTCCCCTAATAAATAAAGAGAATGAGACTTGGAGGGGAGAGACCCCCCCCCAGTATGACCCTCTCTGGACCTGCACATCCTACCAAGGAAATGTCTCCACTGCCTGCGCTTCCTTCCACGCTGGGCTTGGCTTAGGCCTTCTGAGGTGGGAATCTGTCTAGTTCATTTTCCTCTGGGAGGGGAAGAGAAGGGTGGGGATCCTGAGGCTGAGACAAGCAAGCCTTGAGTTCTGGTCCTGCTTAAGGAGAAGCCAGCTGCCCAGATAACTTCTTTTAATGTTGTTGTTTTGAAGATTTGGTGGTAGCCCCCTGGGGTGGGCAGGAGGATGCAGAGACCCGCCATCTTTGACAAGGGCAGCCTGGCTTCTGCTGAAAAGGGGGGCCATTCTGAAATGGGGCAACCCCCCCTTGCAGCTTCCCTTTCCCTCCCAAGCTATGAGGAAACTTCTTTTTCCGAAGGCCCTTCCATGACTTTCCTCCTTTTAGGGAAAAGGTCCTTGATATGGAGAAGCTGGGGGGAGAGAGATGGAGGGGAAGAGGAGCCCTACTCTCTTGAAAGGGCCCCCAATGTGTGGGTGTCCCCCTTCCATATTGCCCCTTTCCTCTTTCGGGGGGGGGGGAGACGGGGCAGCTGAGGCATCTCTCCAAAAGGGGCAAGATCAAGAGGAGCAGAGCTGGGGGGAAAGACGGACAGACTGTGACCAGTGTTATGTACTGAAGTTCTCACCCTGGGCCAGCAGGGGGATACTGAGAATAGTTATGCAAATGAAGGATTGAAAGTGATGTTCAGTGATTGGATTGTTTTTATGCAAATGAAGGATCGAAAGTTACGTTCAGTGATTGGATAGTTTTAGAAAGTTGCTACAGTTACATTGTTCTGGAGCTCTATATAAGCAGGCTGACTGAGCCCTTCAGTCAGTTCTGTTCTGGCCTCTGAATAAACAAGAGCTGTTTGAAGAATCACTGTGTCGTCTGATATGTTCACCCACAACTTAACAACCTCCAACCCTGCAAGGGCGGGGGGGGGGGAGAGACTGTGAGGCGATGAGAGAGAGGAGGGCAATTAAAGGGGGGCTTTATAGGCTCAGGATTGTAGCGTTTGCCTCAGTGAGCCTTCAGAAAGATACAATGCTGGGTGATTTTTCTCCCCTCTGACTGCTGCCTCTTCCCTGAGTCTCAGGCAAATAAATCCTTTTTCCTGGGCTCTTTTGCTGATGGGGGAGGGGCTGCTCTGACCCCCCCTGACCTCCTGGGCCTCTTCTGGTCCTTCCAGGGATCCACACCCTTCAGTACATGTACGGCTGTGAGCTGAGGTCAGACGGGCGCAAAGGAGGGTATAGGCAGTTTGGCTACAATGGGAGAGACTTCATCGCCTTTGACAAGGAGACCCTCACCTGGACGGCAGCCGAGATGGAGGCCCAAGCGAGCAAGAGGAAGTGGGATCCTGACTTGGCCCAGAACCAGTACAGTAAGCACTACCTGGAGGAGGAATGCATTGAGTGGCTGCAGAGATACCTGGAGTACGGGAAGGAGACTCTGCTGAGGACAGGTGAGGGGGGGGGCAGTGAAGAGGGGAGGGGGTTCAGTGGGGCAGTTTTCCTACAAATTCCCCTCCCCCTCTAACAGTTTTCATTTCTGGACCAAACAGCAAACACTTTTCTTGGTGGGGGAGGCAGAAATAAGTTTGGGACTCTGGGAGGAGAAAGGGGGTCACTTGAGAGTATGATTGGGGGGGGATGCTTAAACCCCCCCCCCAGAATAAGGGATGGGAAAGGACAAATGGTGGGAGGTGGCACAGAAACAGCAGGGAAGGAGCCAGAAAAGCAAAGTGCATTTTAAATTAAGTAAAAACATAAAATTGAAATGGGCAGATTTGAGGCGGGATACAGAAAAACCTTTTGCCTTTACACTTGGGTAGGGGAAAGTGGGGCAGATTGATGGAGAAAAATCCACTCTCAAAATGAGTCAAATGATAAAAAAAATGTTTATGCATGGCATAATTAATCAATATTATAATAGCAATCAAAAGACCCATTAAAGTTAGAAGATAATGAGAATATAATGACGAGTAAAAAATGGGTTTTGTATGCTTGTGCCCCACCTACGGGGCACTTTGATACAAAGCATAAATTGTATGAGAATGTTAATTATTTACAAAAAAATTAATGGGAAAATTTTTTTTTATTGTGAGAGATCATAATCAGCCCTACAATTTGTTACTTAAAAATCTAAATTACGTGTAAAAACTAACAGTGTTTCAGACATATCATAGACTTTATGGGAGGTTTTCTTAACAAAACATCAAAACTTATATTAATCTTTCCTCAAACTCCTATCCATTAAAAAAAAAACTTTGGAAAAACTTTAAAAAGTATAAGAACTCACATTAGGTAGTCCAAAAATAGTAATTTAAACAAAATGCTTATAAAAAACTAAGATATTTCCTTAACGTTTAGCTTCTATGAATGTGCAATCGAAGCTAAGTTAAGGAAATATCTTATTTTTTATAAGCATTTTGTTTAAATTAAATTAAATTACTATTACTAGCATCCTTGAAATCAATGCTTGCCTTATCTTCTACAATGGAGAAGACAAACATACAAGATGCTGGATATTTCCTCAGATATGACACTTGATAATCGTTCATATATTATATTTAGAAATGACTTTGGCCACATAGTAAACAACAGTTTTTTCCAAATTTTCATGAGTAGGAAATCAGTTTAGAGATTTCATGCAAACTTGTATATTGGGGCACTATTGTACACTAGCAGGGCACTTTTATACGTATCATTGTGCCCCGTGTCTTAGTGTATCAAAGTGCCCCAGTGGACATTTTCAGAAAACTTAACAATTATTAAAAGCACTGAACTTATTTAAAAATCACGTGTAATCCTGATTACTGATAATTTACCTTAGGTATTTTTCAATCTTAACTAAACGACGAAAAACAGCATTGGAACACTTTTACATTTCACGTACTTTTTTAGTTGGCTGCGCTAAAAACCCACCTACTCTCGTCAAACGCCAATGGCGAAGTGGCGGGCAGCGCGGTCGCAACTGTCATACTCACACATGTACAGACACATTTTAGTGTCTCAATTATTGAAATATTGTTGGTGTATCAATGTGCCCCTTGCATCAATGTGCCCTGCCTCCCCCTACATACTTATGGGGAAAGTCTTTAAAACTAAATTAATTAACCTTTTTTTAAATAGAAAATGTGTGGGGAGCCCATAAAATATGGATGCAGCCCGCTAAGTCTGTAGGTTAGCCACTCGTGGCCTAGAAGCAGAGAGCAGCGAGCACATAGTGAGAGAGTATGGAAATTCCCTCTTCTACCTTCTTATATTATTTATTTGTGAGGAATTTTACTTTTTCCCATGGGGAACATTCAGAAGTGTCATCTTCCCCAACCCCATGCCTTGAAATGGTACAGCCCACTCTTCCGCCTTCAGGAATCTGGCACAAGGGCCAGTCACATGATCAAGTGTTTTGACTGGCTTTCTTCCTGTCTCTCTCTATTAGCTTTGCTGATATTAACATTAATTGAAAATGAAATAATTCTGGCACCCTCCCTTTTTGAGGCCTGACACATACGTATTAGCCGTGTTTAGAGAGATCTGAGCAAATTCATCTGTGGGGGCCTGGCGATAATTCACCGCAGAGACCCTGAGCAAATTTGTTGAGGTTGAGGATTTCGCTCCAAAATCAACAAGGGTGACAACGTGCAAAGGAGGCTGGGAATCATCCTCTTTGGGACGGAGGTTCTGCTGAGGAAAGGTGTTGGGTGGGGAGGTCTTGTTATGGGTTTCTGTGGGGAAAGGGCTTGACCTTCCTTCCTTGCTGCTCCCCCAGCAGAGTCACATCCCCTCCGAGACCTGAGTTTCCAGTACAGGCATTGCAAAGTGGGTGGGATCCTGGAGCAGCCCCTTCAGACAACAGCTACCCAGGGAGCCAGGTTTTGAACAGGGGTTACATTCTGCAAATCATGCCTAAAGCCAAAATCATGTATAGTCAAAACACATTGGATTCATGGGCAATTGGGTTTGCCAAACTCCCTCTTCCCCAGACGCCCGCCTCCTCTTTTTGGTTTTTAGAATATTTTTGGCAAGTGCGTAAAGCTGTATGTGCACAAGTTAAATGTGCGTAAGTTGCTGGCTTACTGGGCCTCCTGGTCTGCCCTTTCCACTCCAGGGGAGGCTGCCGTGGAGAAGGGAGATGGGCCCTTTCCAACCTCAAGGGACCCTTTCAGGGCAGGCGGGAGAACTAGAAAGGAGCTCTGTCTTTCCTAGGGCTGTTGGCTTTGCTCACTAACTATGGAGCTGGAAAGTCACAGAGAACAGAGAGCAGCGAGTCCAGCATTTCTTCCCCCTCAAGAGAGAAACCAGGATCAGTTCATGACTTGCAACCTGGAAGGATCTGAATGCATCCCACTATTGGGGACCTGGTGAAATTTGCCCCTCAGCCTAGAGGCAGCTCCCTGGGACAATCTTGGAACCACAAGTTGTCATGTTTGAGTAGCGTTAGAGCTTGTATCAAGATGACAAATTAATTTAATTTTTACCCAGCCCTCCATCCCAAAGGAGTTTGCTTTGGCAAACAAAGGATAAAACATTTAAAACAGTTCCAGCATAGACACTGACTTGGGAAGATGCCAAGGGAGGTTGAGGAATCCCATTTATTCACAGTTCTTTTTAATTTCTGGAGATGTGAGATTGCAACTAGGTTGCCCCTTGGGTCCCTGCTCCTCTGCTCTTAAAAAATACAGGATTCCTTCAGGCTCCCGTTGTGGATGTCTCTCTGTTAACCCCAATGCGGCCCTTTTTCCAGAGGCTCCGGTGGTGAAGGTGACCAGGAAGGCAGACTATGACGGCCTGGAGACCCTCGTTTGCCAAGTCCACGGCTTCTACCCCAAGGAGATTGAGGCCAGCTGGGTGAAGGACGGGGAGGTCTGGCAGGAGGGCACCCTCCGAGGATTGGTCGCCCCCAACTCGGACGGGACCTACTATCTCTTGCTCAGTGTCCTGATCGACCCCGAGGAGAGGGAGCGCTTCCGGTGCCGCGTGGAGCACGACAGCCTGAAGAAGCCTCTGGAGGTGGCCTGGGAGAAGGAGCCTGGTGAGAGACAGACAGACAGACAGGAGGGGGAGGGGTGGGCTCTGGGAGGGGGGTTTCCACCCAACTTCTCAGATGGGGAACCCCAGTTGGATCCTGTCTATGTCTCTGGAGGCAAGTGACTGAATTGGAATTGGTAGATTTCGACAGAGATGCAGCCTTTTCTGGCAAGTGTCTCATAGGCCTTGAACTCAAATTGGAGGTAAAGCTGGCCTCCACCTTTTTGCCTTTAAGCCCAAGCAGTTGTGATGTCACAGAATGTGGCCAGATGTGTTATTTCTCCAAAATCAAATGCCCTCTTCCACATGGCTGACTTACTCACACTCCCTGTGACTGAAAAAGGGGCAACAAACTTAAAAGAGGGAGCCCCGGACTGACTGTACTTCACAGTGAAAAAGATTCTCACTCACTCCTCCTCACACTTGTGCCCAGCTAGAAATACTGATATTCATCCCCACTCAGCCCAAACACCCGCACACCGCTGGGAAGAGCAAGCAGGAATTTTAATAACAAGGATCGTCCCACACACACTGCCAGGAATGCAGTGCTTGCAGGAACCAAAGCAGAACATCTAAGAGCCAGACTCCCTTTTCCCCAGCAGGAGCCCATGAACGCACATCTCCACCCACAGCCCAGACTCCTTCTCACAGGCAGGCAAGTGAGGATTATGGAAGCGGCCCTGGAGCCAGAGACTCACACAGGCAGGGCAGAGGGGAACAGGGCTCACTCACCAGCGCTACCAAATTCAGAGATTCTACACAAACAAGAAAACCTGGACATTTTGCCTCATTTTAAGAATCTGTCTGGACAGACATTTTAAGTCTGAAAAAAAGGACGTGTCCAGGAAAAACCAGACATATGGCAACCCTACACAAGATGCTTCTTCCTAAGGGTTTGTGCCTTCCCTGAAGGCCTGTAATGCTGGGCTCTCAGAGGGGGGGGGGGTCTCAGAGGGGAGGGAATCCCTTCCTCTCAGGGTCACAACAGAGAAGGCTGAAGCACCTGAGAAGGAGGAGAGCTGCTTTTAAGTCTGGAGTCTGTGATGAAACAGATGTGCATGTCAACTGTCTTCCTTAAATAAATTGGTTATTTTGAAGAGCTCTAATGCTTTACTCTGGTGAGGGGGTGTAATGTACTGAGTTGAATAGAATCCAAACTGCAGCAGTCTGATTGGTCCTAGAACAATAGGATCCAAATTGCAGCAGTCTGATTGGTCCTAGAACAATAGGATTCAGAATGCAGTAGTCTGATTGGTCCAAGAACAATGCAGCAGTATGATTGGTTGGCAGGAACCACCCAATCATACTCCAGATACAAGTGAATCCACAACCTGATTGGCTTACAGTAGAATTCCAGAATTAACCAATCATGTGCAGCCCATTGTGTAAATAATGTATATAAAGCAGATACTTTGAGGGGACTTTCATTCATTCCTCCTCACCACTATGAGCTGAATAAAGAGCATGAAATCACTTTGCGACTCTGAGTATATTTCAGGGGGGAAAACTCCCTTGTATTGGGGCCACTACAGAGAGGACCTTGGCCTGTGAGGAGAGAAAGAGGGCCTGCTTTGCACACGTAAAATCCTCCCGGGCTCATAGCTCAGCACCTCCACTCAAGTCTCCTGCTTGAGGCCTTGGGGAGCTGCTGCCGCCAGTCTGAAAAATGTCTCTTGTCCCCTTTTAGTCAACCTGGGGCTCATTCTGGGAGCCATTCTGGGTGTCATAGCTGCCATCCTGCTGGTCTCTGGGATCATCTTCTTCATCATCCACAGTAAGTAAACCCTGGATGTGTTTGCTGCCTCTCCTGTGTCCTTCTGTTTTGGCCTCCGACTGGGAATGTCCTGGTGGAGCTTCCTGGCAATTGTCGCTGGCATCCCTACAGAGACCCCTCCCCATAAAACACCCTTTGAACATGAACCCAAAGTCCTGCTGATCATTGCTTTGCGCTCACTTCGTGATCAAGAAATTCACTTTCCACCTGAAGTTTTAATCCATCCTAAGCCTTCAGTCCTGTGCACACTTAGCAGGGAGCCTTCCTTGCATATCTTTAGGTGCCAGGCAAAAACATTTCTCTCCAACCAGGCTTTTGGCCTTTTAAATGTGTTTGTGGGAGGGGAGTTACTGGTTTGTTTTTGCTTTGTTGTGTATTTTGTGCTCTCATTTCATATTTTTATGTTGTAAACTGCCCTGCCATCTTCATTAAATGAATAAATAAATAAATATTGACCTGGGAGGACGCTGTATTGAACTGAATAGGACTTTCTTCTGACCAGACTTGCCTAGAATTGCACTGTTCATTATCTCTTCCTCCCCCCCTCTCTGGGCAAATTTGAGGATTAGGGGTCTGCTGGGAGTGAAATAATAATCTGAAAAGGAATAAGTGAAGGGACTGGATAATGTTTCCTTCCACCCTCTTGGAATTTGTCCAATGTCTGGTTCCCATGTTGATTTTTTTAAATTTAATTTTCTCATTCTTTTCTACTTCTTTGTAACTTGAGTTCCTTGAAATGCTCCCCTTCTGGGCTCACCTTCCTTGGAGGTGTTTGGAAGAGACAAGAGAAGCATCTGCTGGGAAGGTTTCAGCATCAGAGAGCCAAATGGTTGAAATAGGTTTGGGTGGCCTCTGGAGGTCCCTTCCAGCTCTGACCTTCTGCTTTTGTCTTCACAGGGAAATCAGCCTACGAAGAAACCCCAAGTGAGTGACTCCTCCCCTCTCTCTGTCTGACATATTCCCCCCCCCAATATGGGGCAGGAACAGGTTACAAACATATGAAAATAAACCTGGTGGTGCCCTAGTCCTTAAGCCCAAGACCTTGATGGAAAGCTTCAGCCTGTCTGCTCAGCCTGTCTGTGGACAACAAGGGGTCCCTCAGGGCCAGGAAAAGGCTGCAGAGAGACTGTCGGCTGAGGGAGGGGCTCCAAGAAGGAGCAGGAGGAGGAGCCGATGGTGGGGGGGGGAGAGGGATCTCTGGGGGTTTAATTGACTGGCACCTGAAGCTAAAGATTTGGTTCATTGGCTCAAGTCTGTGGATGTCAGGAACCCACCACTGCTCTCCCCCCCCCCCCGGCTTCTGGCTTTCTGCCCCCTTCCTGTTCTAGTCCCCTGCTGCCTCGATGCCAGGCTGTGCCCATCTCTCTTTGCCCTCCAGCATCTGCTTCTCCCTCCAGGGCTGTCCTTGAGCCCCCTTGCCTCTGGGCTGCCTGTCCCTGAACTCTTCTCAGGCCCCTCCCCAGATTGAGCCTGATTTGGGATGGGGGTCGGAAGGAGGGAGGAGAAGGGCTGGGGGGTTGGATGTCCCTCCCCAGGATCCTGACTCCTGTGTTTCCTCCCTTTTGCAGCAAGTGACCAGGGGCCCGCCAGCTCCACCAGGGGTAAGTGGGGGTGCAGGTGGGGGCAAAGTGGGGCTCTGGCAGAAGACTCTGTGGGGAACATCCTCAAATGGTGAAATGCTGTTACCCCCCCCCCCCTTGGGCTTTCCAAGAGTGACATAATCTGGAGTGTCCATTGAGCTGAAAATCGCTCTTGTGACTCATTCTGTCTCTTCATCTGAGCTCCTCTACCTGACAAATGGGTTCTACAATGGATGTGAATGAGAGATCTTGGAAGGGGTTCTGGAAGGGATTTTTCCTTCCAATAGGACTGCTTTGTGTCCTTCTTGTATTCCCCCAAAGTGTGCAGCTTGGCTCACTTGCTTGAGCTTCCCTCTGCAGGGATTTGCTCTGCAGGCCTATTTTCGTGACACTCCTAGCATATCTCATGTCGGATCTGACATGATGAGGGATGGTGGCTTTCCTTGTGAGGCTGGACTAGACGGCCTTTGGGTTCCCACTAGCTCTGTAATGCTGATGCCCCCACACCATGATGCTGGCTTTTGAAACACTCCTGTTCTTTATTTCTGCAGTTTCATACCAGCCCGGTGTGTGAGATGAGACCAGAAGGAGCCTGCCCAACTTTTGCTGTGAATTGCAGAGGCTCAGAGCCCCTCCTGTCCTTCAGTGCTGTTTCTGATGTTCCTTAATCCTGGCTCTCACCCATCCATTCTGACTCCATCTGTAACTTGAATTTGAGGGTAATCATGCTTTTCTGATGGATTATTGCCAATTTTGCTTTGCAGAAATGTGCTTGTATTAATCAGAAATCTTCCAGATATATGCAACTAAAAGCTTTTAAAATTAATGAGGAGACTAATGTCTCACAACAAATGAAACTGATCTGTACAAAACACAACTTGAAATAAGAGACATTAAACATATTTTTGTAAACTAAGAAATCTTTAATAGAAATACATTTTAAGAATTATAATATAAAAAAGGGATGAGGAGATTGACAACCACTTGCAGTGATTTTGATGGTATCTCTTGGTTATTTGTTGCTGTGGTTCCCTCCACAAGCCCTTCCCCAATCTTATGTCACTCACTTTCCATCCAAATTGAAGGAAAGGCAACATTTGAGAACTGCTTTAGGTGTATTATGCGTGAAATAGTCTAAATTGTTACTACCGACCTGCTTCTTGGGCTGCCCAGCCTTTGGCTAAACGGATGCTATGTCATGGAATGTGTAAAAGCAGCCTAACTGCTCTGGCTGAGTGTTTTCCACCCACCTTCTGTGTGAGGGAGTGAAGAAACTGGCAGGGAGGGAGGGTTGGCAGGGATACTTAGATGCTCAGGAATTGAAGCTGAAAGAGAAGGAACTGAGTGGCTGAAGACTAGAGAGGCTGTCAGAATTGGATCCTATTCTAATCTGGAAGCTTGCAAGTCTCCCTCAGAAGATGAAGGACAGCCATTGGCCATTGATCCCGTAGAAGCCAAGGAGGACATCATCTCCAGTTACAACATCTGGATATGGAGGGGTTTTGTCTGTGTTGACCAAGAGCCCAGATGGGAGGGACGTCCACCACCAGCCCTCTTGGGTCACCTCCTGCATCCCCAGAACCTCACTCTCCTGTCTGACTAGATCCAGAGTGGTCCAGAGGTGTCCTCTGCTGGAGTTGAGGCCTCTCTGTTGGGATTCGCAGGATACTGGATAAGTCTGCAGGCTTCAACAGGATGATGCAATACTCTGCTGGGTCAGAGTGACTCAGCAGGAGTGTGATTAGTGTAATTGGCTATCACCTGTTTTAAAAAGGAAAGCCTGTTTAACAGGGGGTGTGGTGGTTGTGCTGTAGTGTGGTGGTGCTGTGGTGGAGAGTATTCGTTTGTAAGTACTCTGTATGGACTGTTTCTTTTGTATATAGCCTGTATAAAGCTCACATTAAAAAAGGACTGCACTGAAAAACCTGGAACTCTTAAGTGTTTTGCTGAAAACGCCGCGTGGAATACGCGACACTCTCTTCAAACATCCTGAGGCAGAGCAGAGAATGAGGAGCTCCAACGGGCATTCAGACCCTCCCTGTGGCAATGGCAGCTGCTGAGGCAGTTTCCTCCAGACCCTCTTTCTGTCCCGATACCTTCAAGGCTCCAGTTCTCCAGCCTGGTTCATGGAGCTCCACGTCCAGGACAACCAGCTGCTGTTCTCTGGGGCTCCACCCTGGGCCTCCCATGATGCCCTGGGGCAGTGAGTTGAGAAACAGGCTGGAGGGGGAGGAAGAAGCAGCTGAAGGGGGAAATGGACAAAGTGGGGAACTGAGAAAGAGGTAGAGAGGCTGAGGGGATGGGGTGTAGTGACTCTCCTACAGGAGATGAGAGGGACTGATCCTGCTGACAGCCAAAGAGGAAGCCTGGAAGGAGACCTCCAGGGGCCGCAGGATGGATTTGCTGCACCTTACTTTGAAGACACTGGATGTAATTATTATTTTTTACTTTTGTAATATATGTTTGACTTAAATAAATAAGGATGCAGCCCCTTTGTCTTTAGTGGTTCTTGCCTTCTTATCACAGGACTTCCAGAGATTTTGAAGTTCCTGAGAATATTCACAGACACAGACAGGTATTTTTTCTCCCTCCGCCCTGGATGTTAATCTTCCCTCACCCCTTCTTCCCTGGTGGGGAGTGGGAGGCCATTTTAGGGTCTGCCTCAGGTGTCAAAACGTATTGGGCTGGCCTTGGTGTGTGAGTTATGCTACGTACAATGGGACCACAGAAAACACAACTTAAGGCGACATTGGAGCGCTGCACAATCATTTGCAGCTGTGTATGTGCAGATAATAATACATCTAGGCAACACATGGAGAACTGAACTGATGGTTGCAAAGCATCCCGAATTATTATTCCTGTATCATTATAATTTTATTGTATAATCTTAGAAAGGTGTAGACTGTGTTGTATGTTAAAGTTTGGGCAGCTCCACCAGCTCCTTCATTGCTAAATGGGAAGGGGTACATGCCCACCTTGAAAACAAGCCTCCGTGGGGCGGGGATCCATTTTAGAAAAGAATTATTTACCTGAAGGAGCGTCTCCACCCCCATCTTTCAGCCAGACACTGAGGTCCAGCTCCGAGGGCCTTCTGGCAGTTCCCTCATTGCGAGAAGTGAGGTTACAGGGAACCGGGCGGAGGGACTTTACGGTGGTGGCGCCCGCCCTGTGGAACACCCTCCCATCAGATGTCAAGGAAATAAACAACTATCTGACTTAGAAGACACCTGAAGGCAGCCCTGTTTAGGGACATTTTTAATGTTTGATGCTGTATTGTGTTATTAATATTTGGTTGGGAGCCGCCCAGAGTGCTTGGGGAAACCCAGCAAGGTGGCCAAGGTAATAATAATAATAATAATAATAATAATAATAATAATAATAATAAATGCTTGTTCTCCACCTTTGTGCCAGTAAACTGTGGCGGTGGCATCTAGTAATAAACTCTTTTGCTTTTGGGGGTGGGCCTCCATTTTTACCATCCCCAAGAGGAAAAACTCAGGTGTTTGGGGAAAAGTACCGTATCTTTTTTATTTCATTAAATTCCCAATACTCCTTAATTATTTTACAGGACCACATGTGAATAAAAGATCCCTCGATTTTACAGTGGTGCCCGCAAGACGAATGCCTCGCAAGATGGAAAACTCGCTAGACGAAAGAGTTTTCCGTTTTGGAGGTGCTTCGCAAAACGAATTTCCTATGGGCTTGCTTCGCAAGACGACAATGTCTTGCAAGTTCCTGCTGGTTTTTTCCCCTCCCCCCTTTTTCTAAGCCGCTAAGCCGCTTATCAGCTGATCCGATCAGCAGATAAGCCGCTAATAGCGCTAATAGCGCTAATCCGTCAATGGGCTTGCTTCGCAAGACGAAAAAACCGCTAGACGAAGAGAATCACAGAACAGATTCTTTTCGTCTTGCGAGGCACCACTGTATTACACTTCCAACATATACCTTTTCCTTTTTTTAGATATTCTCGCCAATCTGGTGGGTGTTAAATGCCATCTGTGGGCTATTTCATCATATTTTCTTTTATCTCGCATAACATGCCGTAAAATTCATATTTACTTTTCCACAACTTTCCCCATAATTCATGATCAATATTGTGATCCACATCTTGTGCCCACTTACCGTATTTTCCCCTCTATAACACACAGATTTTTTCTCCAAAAAAGGAAGGGGAAATGTCTGTGCGTGTTATTGAGCGAATGTGTGGTCCCTGGAGCCGAAAAATCAGGCAAAAATCAAATCGCACTTCACGGAGAAGGGAAACCTGAAAAGAGGAAGTGGGTGCTTTCCTGCATTCTGCCTCAGGGTCTTACTGCCCACCCTCTCTGTTTCGTTGCTGTGTTTGCTGAAACGGAACAAAGAGCAGGGAAAGCCCCTCTCCTCCAGGCAAGCAGAGGGGAAAGCAGAGTGTCGTTCCTTCTAATTCCTCTCCGTGCTCCGGTGCTGCAGGGGGAGAGGGGGGGAGGGAGAGAGAGAGAGAGATGGCTGGCTTGGGTGGGGAGAAACTTTTGCCTTTCTTTCCTCCCTCCCGTTAAATCCCTCTCCTGCATTCTTAGCCAGCTGCTTCTCTGCACACCCCTCTCATGTCCCTTCTTTGTTTTTCCTTCGCTCCCCACTTAAAATGTGGTTACAAAGCATAGATCCATATGGATCCTCAGGATCTTTGCATTGGGTCACCCCAAATTCACCATCAGATCACATAGCATGTCCATGGGTACAGCCTGCACCAAAAAAACACACACCCACTGTTGCCTGGGGCTGCAATGGTGCAAAAATGTGGTTACAAAGCATGGATCCACAGGGATTCTCAGCATCTTTGCATTGGGTCACCCCAAATTCACCATCAGATCACATGTCTGTGGCCACAGCATGAAGCACAAAAATGATACATCCACTGTTTCATTCAGAATGTTTTTTCCCTTGTTTTCCTCCTCTAAAAACGATGTGCGTGCTATGGTCAGGTGCGTGTTATAGAGCGAAAAATACGGTAATTATGCTCGATTTCACCAATTCCTCTTAATTACCCACTCCAAGAGCAGTTTGTACATTTTTGTTAATACTTTTATATTTGTATCTAATAAGTCTTTGGTAAACTGAGACTTTTGCTCAACAAAGCCATTTTCCCTATCTTAAACAATTCATCCAGCACATAAATTCCCTCAATAAAGTCTTTCCTTTCCTTTCTGTTACCCTATACCAGGGGTCTGCAACCTGCGGCTCCGGAGCCGCATGTGGCTCTTTTACACCTTTGCCGCGGCTCCGGGGTGGAGGCGAGGGGAGGAGGCGCACTGTGCGCCCCGACACTCCCCACTGTGGTGGGCGCTGTACTGGCTGTGACGTCGCATGGGGGCAGTGCGTGCGTTAGTCACGCACTGTCCCAACGTCACCTTCCCACCCGCCCACCCGCTACATTGTAAGGGGCATGTACGCTGGTCACTGCATTGAAAGGGGGCATGTACGCTGGTCACTGTTTTGAAGGGGAGTGAAGAATACACACACAAAAAAGGTAACTTGTTAATTTAATGTTTATTTCTATGAGGAGGAGTAATTCTGAGGGGTCAAACAAAGAAATAATAAAAAAGTGAGAAAAAAGTTATTTTTATAATGACGAGTTTTGCGGCTCCCAGTTTTTTTCCCCTTCGGAAACGGGTCCAAGTGGCTCTTTTTGTCTTAAAGGTTGCAGACCCCTGCCCTATACCCTACCTTGGTATACTGGATGACTGAACTGTGTATTTGCATACTGATGTGCCTTAACCAATCAAGAACGTTGGAATTTGACAGCTAGCCAATTGAGTCTAAACTTGCAAGGCAGCTCTGCTCCAGCTGTTTGCACCCTCACTAAGCAGCTGAGTGGAGCCCCGCTTAGTCTATCCAAACCTCCTTACCTTGTTAACTGTCTCTAAACTTGCTACAATGCTGCAAGCAAAAACAAAAGTGTTTCCGCCAGACTATCAGCTTTAGGAAAAGCCTCAAAACTTTAGAAATTCATATAAAATCACTAGTGCCACTGGGTTGCTTCACTGCAACGCCATTTGCACTCTTTTGGCCTAGGACTTTAAACCCCCCCCAGTCCCCGCCATGATCCCTCAAGGGAGGAGTTAATAATAATAATAATAATAATAATAATAATAATAATAATATATTTGTACCCCGCCCATCTGGCTGGGTTTCCCCAGCCACTCTGGGCGGCTTCCAACAAAGACCAAAAATACACTAAGATGTCACACATTAAAAACTTCCCTGAACAGTAGGCACCCCCCACCCAAGGAAGTGCCCATGAGTGACAATTGCTGGGCAGTTAGAGTCTGAAAACCGGACTCGCCTAAGGGTATAGACATGTGAAGAAAGACTATTGTTCTGTGGGTGGTGGGTGCTTGAGATATGTTTGCCTATGCAAATCCTATATATGGCTGTTACCTTGACTCATTTTTTTTATGATAATCCCATGTTACCCTCCCTTTTTCTTGACGTTTTGGTGAGGTAGCAATGATGTAGTGATGTACGAACTGTGTTCTGGGATGTGGTGGGAAGTTTTAAAAGTCAATGTCGTCCCTTTCTCAGGGTTCAGTCCGTTGTTTGAACCTGTTTCGCAATAAACTTTGATCTAAGTCTACTGACGGTGTTTTGCTCCGGTTTGTGGCTGGGACCCCTTCCTTTGCTGACCGAGAGAAACCACGGGCTCTGCCCGACCAGCTGGGACTGTCGAGTATCCTCGTTCCCAAATTTCCCTAACAACCTGTAGCCAATCCGTAACCAGATTTCTTAATTCCTCCAGATTTCTCAGTTTTGGCTCCTGTCCTGTAAGATCTAAAATTTCACTGTAAGTTAACCACTGCCTATCCATATTTATGCTTTTCCTGGTCGTAGCTTCCACTGGGGATATCCACAGTGGTGTTTTTCTTTCTAATAAGTTTTCATACTTTCCCCATACTCTAAATAGGTCCCCCCCCCCGATTACGTGATTTGTAAAAGTTTTATATATTTCCGCTTTTCCATAACATAGGTAGGCATACACCCACTTCCAAAGCTGTGACATATGTGGGAACCTTGACCATTTTTTTTTTTGCAACCCATGACTTGCTTCAACTGGTCCCTTGAAGGATTTCCTAGAAATCACCTGATTTCCATTTCAGCTGGGGAAGAAAGCAGCCGGTAGGGGGCAGCGGAAGATCACAAAAAGGGGAAAGCGAGAAAATACAACTAGGGGCTGTGGAGAAATGGGTGAGGGTGTCTTGTGGCAGAGAGAGAGCGTCAGGGCAGGAATCCACCCTGGAAACAAACAGAAACACCCCGGTGTTAATGAAGGATGAGTACTTTCTCAGCGAAATCTGCCTCCGTTCTTCAATTCCTGTGAGAAATGTCTGTCAAGCAGCCTGAGATGCTGTCACTTGAGATTCCTTTGCTAGCTTGGCATGCAAACAAAATTTAGATTATTGGAACTTGCCAAAGACTGTTTCCTGCACCCTCAGCTATTCATCTTATAAGTAAAAATGAAAACAAATATTAAAAATAAAAAGGCCTTGTTCTGGGAACTGCCCTGGGACTTTCCAACCGGACTCAGAGGTTGCTGAGGGAGGCAGAAGGGGGCAAAGTCTCCTGGGAAACAATCCAGTTTGGAACAGAGAACCACACCAAGGACGTTTGTATGCCATCATTTATTTGCTAGCCTTTAAGGGGCAAGAAGACTTGTTGCTGTTTCCACACAGTACCAAGAAGGGGACAAAAATAATGTCAGGAGGGACGTCCCTGCAGGCCTGGTATTGAGAGGTGGAGAAGCCTGCAAGGATCCAGTGTGGGGCTGTGGTTTGACTGGGATATGGGAGCCTGGGAGTCCTGGGTTCAAATCCCCACACAGCCATGTAGCTCCCTCAGGGACCTTGGGCCTCTCAGGGCCGTTATGAGGAGAACATGAATGCCACCTGGATAGAAATATTCATTTTTTGAAGGCAGAGTCAGCAAGAGAGGAAGATGCCTTTTGCCTGCCAGGAAGAGGACCCAGGAGTCCTGGCTCCTGCCGAGTCTCCTCCCAAAGGGGACCCAGGAGTCCTGGCTCCTGCCGAGTCTCCTCCCAAAGGGGACCCAGGAGTCCTGGCTCCTGCTGAGTCTCCTCCCAAAGGGGACCCAGGAGTCCTGGCTCCTGCTGAGTCTCCTCCCAAAGGGGACCCAGGAGTCCTGGCTCCTGCTGAGTCTCCTCCCAAAGGGGACCCAGGAGTCCTGGCCACTTGGCCTTGAGGAAGAGAGCTGGGGAGGCTCAGGGTTTTGTCCTGCATGCTGAGGGAGACGGGTCTTTCCAAGGCTGGAGGGGGCCCAGGCCAGGCCAAGAGGGAGAAATGCCAAAGGTCTCTCCATCTGGGCGCTGAGGGACATTGTGGGGAGAAAGAAAGCGTCTTCCCCTGAGCGCCATTTCTGCCTGCCGATCTCCCCGTCAGGCAACCTGATCTGTGGGCTGCTGTGGCTTTCGGTTTCTGCCTTCATGGCTGCTCTCCCTTGCACCAAAGGTCTCCTCTGCAGGGAGGGAAGCGGGGAGGCTGAGGCAGCCCCACCCGGCCTGCTTGTAGGGAACGGGAGCCATTTTGTGGAGGGAGGGCTGGCAGTGAAGCAGAAAGGGAGGGGAAATGGCTGCCTCCTCCTTCCTGGAAGGGCTGCCTCAAGCAGCGGCTTTGTTATTTGTTCATTTTCATGCCACCATCTCCCTAAATTGATTCAAGAGTGGTTTAAAGCCACATAACAAGGCTATCCAGCAGGAAAACAGAGCTACAGGCAATGTCTAAAGTCCTGAAAACTCTTTAAAAAGTCTGTGGAGAAGAAAACATTTTCCTCCTAGCCGTTAGTTGTTGTTGTCGCCCACTGCACCTCCATGAAGAGGGGAAAGGAGAGGGAGAAAAGTCTCCACAGAGGAGACCAGGGGAGGAGAAGGCGCCTCAAGCCACGGAGGACTTTCTAAAACAAGACTAGCCCTTTGGATTGAACTCAGAACCAGACAAAGAGGCAGAGGGTCTTTTGGCCCTGGTGAGATTTGGCCCTAAATGAGCTGCGGCAGTGAAAATCCTCTCAGGTTTATCTTGTAGCAGCTGAAGCATCCCTACTGTATTGGGGAAGAACACCACATGTTACAATAATCCTGTCAGGAGGTGAGCAGAACATGGATCCTTGTGGGCAGACTATCCCTGTCCAGAAAAACTGGATGGAGCAGGTGAAAAGTGAAGCTTAAGACGTCCCTGAGGTGACTGAGCCCATTGAGTCCCCAAAGTGGGTCCAGGAGAGCCCCCCCCAAAACAGCCAGCCTCCTCCTTCACAGGGGCTTCTTTGGTTATACTAGTGAGGGTGCTTAGGTGATATCTACGGCCATCATCCCACCGAGAAAGTTCAGCAATGGATCCCTCCATTAGATTTCAACCTTGGCTGGATCCAGGAATTAGAAGGGACTCAGGCATCCTGCAGACTAAGACCACCCCCCAAACTCACAATAATATTTCGGCATCAGACAAGGGGAGATAGGGATGATAGAGATCATGCAGCTTGGGAAAAGAATAAATCCCAAATAATTCTTTACCTTCCGACTTCACAGGTCCCCCCCCCCTAAACCAAAAGCTTCCTTGTACCCGGGCAAGGAGGGGCCACTACTTGTCTCTCTCCTGACTTCTTGGAAAAGGCAGCAGCTTCTCTGTGTGTCCCATGCTTAGCTCAGGTTTCAACGTTCAGGCTTCTGGAAGTGGGATGTGGGCCAAACACTGTCTGGGCCAAGCGCCCAGCCTGGGCTCAGGGCCTTCCAGAAGAGGCTTGGCAGCCGCTGGGTCTTGCTGAGTGGGCAAAGGGGGCCGCCCTGACCCCCAACTCCCCCTGGCCTGCAGACTCAAGAGGGTCCCAGGCAGGGGGAGAGAAACTCATGTTGGGGCAGGAAGCAGAGATATGTGGAGAAATAAAATGCCTCTTTAAAAAACACATGGAGAAAGGAAATTCTGGCAAGCTGGTGGGGTCTGGCCTGTTTGTCAGTCTCCCAGCACCTGCTTCCCTTCTTTGTGTGGTCATTTCTCTCTCTCTCTCTCTGTTGACCTCAACCCTGAGGTTCAGCCCTAGTTGCAACACTGAGCATTTCTTTACAAGGCAGACAGTTAAACACTGGAACCCCCTGCCACTAGATAGAAATGTAGCCTTATGAGGCTTTGCCTTCGGGTTGGAAAAATATTGCGCCTGGGAAAGGGAAGTGGGAGTCAACAGACACTCAAGGAATAGTTTCAGAGAAAAGGCTTTTATTTCTACCATCCATGAACTGGTAGAAGGAGCAAGTGTGATAAGTCACAAGAAGCATGCACGAGTTCACAGTCATGTGCACAAACATATATATACCCCTTTCCAGTTCCCTCCTCCTTTCTCCTCCCTCAGGAGTCCTGCCCCATGTTGAGGTTCCTGAGCATGTACAGAAAGCTGTCTTGGGACTACAGTATTGTGGACTCTTGGC
This sequence comes from Podarcis vaucheri, assembly GCF_965113315.1. Lineage (NCBI taxonomy): Eukaryota > Metazoa > Chordata > Lepidosauria > Squamata > Lacertidae > Podarcis > Podarcis vaucheri. The sequence continues at coordinate 127,447,276 of NC_138760.1, read as the reverse complement.
AGGAAAGGGGGTGAGGGGGTTTTCAGAGTGTTCCCGTTGTTTCCTTCTTGTGCCTTGGCATGGTTCCCGGAGAGAAAGCAAGTTGCAATGTGGTTCTGAGAAAGGCCTGAGAAGACCGTGGGCTCTGTTCTCTACCTTGTTGCAATCTTTTTTAGTTACAGCAAGCGGAATGTTTCTGATGCTTAGCTGCTGAGAAAATGATTTTGAAAAGCTTTGAGAAGCTTTGAGCCTGCTTGGGGGGGGGGTGACTTCGGGCCTAGGTGAGGTCACCTGTCCTCACCTTCCTTCAGAGGGACACAGGAGAAGAGCTGGGCTGCTGGATCACCCCAAAGGGGCCCATCGAGTCCAGCATGGCGGTCTCCCAGTGGCCACCCAGATGCCCCAGTAAGGAAGCATGCAAGGAGGACGGAAGAGGGACACCCAGCGAGTGGGATGCGAATGCATTTACTGTCTCTGACACAGGAGGAAGAAGGGAGCCATCTTTGAAGCCATCCGAGGGCTTCTTAAAAACAGGACCCAGGAGGCTGCCCTGCACTGACTCAGCCCAGGAGTCCACCTCGCTAGGGATCTCACCGCCCCTCTCCCCAGTTCCAGAGAGGGGGACATTCCCAGACCCCCCTGGTGATGCGGGGACTGAACCTGGGGTCCTCCCCTGGGAAACCCCCTCCGCCCTCCCTGCAGAGCAGGACAGGAAGAGCTGCCGGGGGAGGGAGGGAGGGAGGGAGGCGGCGATTCCCGGCGAGGAGCTGCAATCACTTTCTCTTTCCCTCTCCAGCCTCGCTCCCAAACTTGCGCCTCGAGTTCTGCCTGGCGACTGATGCCGCAATCAGCGCGCCGATTTCTGATTGGCGAAATATTTCCCCCTCGCCCAATCCCAGCTCTCGCTGCTGCTGGTTCCTCAGGCGGGGCAGAGAGCGGGTCTCAGAGTCGGAGGGAGGAGGAAAAGGGAGCTTCGTTTTGGGGGGAGATGGGGGTCCTCCTCCTCCCCTGGCCCCCCCTGATCCTGGGGGCGGCTGCCCACCTGCTGCTGCTGCTCGACTGCGCAGGTAAGGACTCTGCTCTGGGGCGGGGGGAGAAAATAATTTGGACTAAGCTTTGGGGCAAGGGGGGGGGGACAGGAAACATGACTCTTTGAGAATTGCATTTCGTGGGCACTGAAAGGGGCGATCGGGGAGTTTCTTGTCCGAAGTGGAGCCGGATCCCTTCCCAGACATCTGTTTCTCAGACTTGGCTTGTTTTGTATGCCTTCCGGGGCAGGGGCCGCTTCACTCCTGGGCTCGGGGCTCAAGCGAAGAACAAAACAAAGCTTGAAGGTGTTGGCAGGATTAATGGGGGGGGAAAGTGAGTCGCCTGTCCCCCCCCCCCCGCAGCTTCGTGTAGACTCTGGTGTGTGTGTGTGTGTGTGAGAGAGAGAGAGACAGACAGACAGACAGACAGACAGAGTACAGGTCTTCCCTCTTCTATTTTTTACCTTCCCTCTTCTAACCCTCAGCCGCTCTGAAAACTCAGCTAAACACTCAGGAGACCAGCCTGGGGGTGGGAGCTGGACGGGTGTAGCAGTCTTTATGGGGGGGATGGGGACGTCTGAATAAGGGGTCCCCACCCGCAATTCCCAGTGTTGTTTTGTTCAGGAGTTCCCTTTCACAGGCACATTCATAATCAGATTCTCCTGCTTTACAATTGTAACTCCCCCCCCCAATCCCTTCCTGTTGCCTGTCAAAAATGTAGATTTTGTGAATTATGCAGGGGGCTCCTCTGTGCCATTTCTGTACAGCCCCTTTCACTACATTTTGTACACTGTATCTGAAGAAGTGTGCATGCACACAAAAGCTTATACCCAGAACAAACTTAGCTGGTCTCTAAGGTGCTACTAGACAATTTTTTAATTTCGACTGTGTCAGACCAACACGGCTACCTACTTGAATCTTTATTGTAAATAATTCTTGTGGTTCTCTAATGGAAAATGGTGTGAATATAATACTAGCATTAGTTTAAAAGTTGCTTGTTGCATAAAAATTCTCAATGTAACTTAAAAGCTTTAAGAACTAAAGAGTAAGACCTGTTATTTCTCTCTTGAACCCTCTTGATATGGGGGGCTGCCCCCTCACTGTGTCTGCCACAGGGCTGGCCAAAGGGTGGTGGAGACCACTGGTTCCTTCAGATTCCTCCTCATTTTGTGGCTCTTTGTCTCCCGACCACTGAGCAGAGCTGCCTGTGTTGTTTAGCCAGATGCCACAACCAGAGGCAGCCTTGCTCTGAGCTCTTGTGGTTTGAAGTGGGGGGAGCCCCTGCCCTGGGAGGACTGGCCTTGGAAGTGGATCCCATTTGATCTTGCCTGAAAGGAAACCAAACCGACAATCAAGGCGTATGTAATTCAAGCAAACTCATCTTGCAGGTTTACGCTTCCTTGAACTTTGTTTTCCACAGTGGATCTCCCTCAGAAGGTGGAAGATTCTCCTTCCTAGGAGATTTGTTAGCAGAGGTTGTATGGCCATCTGCCATGGATGCTGCATGTTGGACCCTCAGAGTCCTGTCTGTGGTTTTTATTTTAGTTTCCTAGTTGTTTTGAGATGAGTCACTGGGCAAACTCAAGCGGGCTTCTTCCTCCTTGAGGGTGAAGTTGCCCAAAGTGCATTCAACACAATTTTCACAGGATCCTCAAGGACCACCTCTTTCTATATGAACCTACCTGGACCCTGAGATCATCTCCTTCCTGTGCTTCCTCCTCTAGAGGTCCGGAGGGCGAAGGGTGGCATCAATGCGAGAACAGGGCCTTCTCTGCAGTGGCTCCCTGTCTGTGGAAGGCTCTCTCCAGGGAAGTTCGCCTGGCACCTTCATTATTCACCTGTTGACTACCGTATTTTTCGCTCTATAACACGCACCTGACCATAACACGCACATCATTTTTAGAGGAGGAAAACAAGGGAAAAAACATTCTGAATGAAACAGTGGATGTATCATTTTTGTGCTTCATGCTGTGGCCACAGACATGTGATCTGATGGTGAATTTGGGCTGACCCAATGCAAAGATCCTGAGGATCCATGTGGATCCATGCTTTGTAACCACGTTTTTGCACCATTGCAGCCCCAGACAACAGTGGGTGCGTGATTTGGGGGGGCAGGCTGTAGCCATGGACATGCTATGTTCTCTGGTGGTGAATTTGGGGGTGACCCAATGCAAAGATCCTGAGGATCCATGTGGATCCATGCTTTTTAACCACATTTTTGCACCATTGCAGCCCCAGGCAACAGTGGGTGCATGATTTTTGGGGGGCAGGCTGTAGCCATGGACATGCTATGTGCTCTGATGGTGAATTTGGGGGGGTGACCCAATGCAAAGATCCATGTGGATCCATGCTATGTAACCACGTTTTTGCACCATTGCAGCCCCAGACAACAGTGGGTGCATGATTTGGGGGGGGGCAGGCTGTAGCCATGGACATGCTATGTTCTCTGGTGGTGAATTTGGGGGTGACCCAATGCAAAGATCCATGTGGATCCATGCTTTTTAACCACATTTTTGCACCATTGCAGCCCCAGGCAACAGTGGGTGCATGATTTTGGGGGGGCAGGCTGTAGCCATGGACATGCTATGTGCTCTGATGGTGAATTTGGGGTGACCCAGTGCAAAAATCCTGAGGATCCATGTGGATCCATGCTTTTTAACCACATTTTAAGTGGGGAGGGAAGGAAAAACACAGAAGGGCTAAGAATGCAGGAGTGGGGTATAACGGGAGGGAGGAAAGGAAGGCAAAAGTTTCCCCCACGCACCCACCCAAGCCAGCCAGCGCTCTCTCTCGCGCGCTCTCTCTCTCTCTCTCTCTCTCTCTGTCTCTCTCTCCCACCTGCATGTTTTCAGCAGCACCGGAGCACAGAGAGGAAGGAACGGCACTCTGCTTTCCCCTCTTCTTTCCTGGAGGGGAGGGGCTTTCCCTGCTCTTTGTTCCGTTTGAGCAAACACAGCAACGAAACAGAGAGGGTGGGCAGTAAGACCCTGAGGCAGAATGCAGGAAAGCACCCACTTCCTCTTTTCAGGTTTGTTTCCCTTCTCCCTGAAGCGCGGTTTGATTTTTGCCCGATTTTTCGGCTCCAGGGACCACACATTCGCTGCATAACACGCACAGACATTTCCCCTTCCTTTTTAGGAGAAAAAATCTGCGTGTTATAGAGCGAAAAATACGGTAATTCCCTTTTAACCAGGCCTTTGGTTGATTTGATTGACATCCTTTTAAAAGTGTGTGGGGTTTTTGTGGGGGGGGGGTATTGGCTTTTTTATTATTGAATATTTTGTGGATTTATATTTTGATTTTGTTCTGTCAGCCGCCCTGAGACCTCCAGGTATAGGGCGGTATTTTCTTTAATGTCTTCATTGACACCCAGTTTTGGTGAGCTTTAGAAGAAGAAGAAGATAATAATTATACATCCCATTTCTGCTACCTGAGGCAAAACAGGAATAGCCTCCTCTTCCTCTTTTAGCACTGTGCCCCTCTACCTTTCCCCACGGAAATGCCCCATCTCTCGCTGAACTCGACTCAGCTTTTCCGTCAAAGGGGGGTGTTCTGGTGGCAGCAGAAGCCCCAGGTATGTTGCTGAAAGCCTATGATCCGCTCCCTCCCTCCCCAAGTCTTTGTGAGCTGTTTCTGTGGGTCTTTGTTAATCTCTAGGCAGAGAATGGGACAGGTGTTGGAAGGAAGGCCTCATCCTTATGCCCAAATCTGTGAGGCCTTTCTTGGTACTGACAGAGTCATTTTTTTAAATTGAGTTTATATCCCCACCTTCCTCCCAAAGGAGGCCAGGGAGGGAATTATGGGGCAACAGCTGTCTTGGGGGGCCCTCTCTGTACCCTGCACAACGGTGGCCCTAGAGAAGTACCATGGAGCCTTGGCTCTTTCCTCCTGCGCAAAGGAGGCACACAGCCCCCTTAGTACACATTCACTGTGACTTGGGAAGAGGGTGAAGGAGTGTGGGGAGTGAGCAGAAACAGCAAAATCTGCTGATGGATGTCAAGGAAAGTTAATTGCTTCTGATGGGGATCTGCTGTGGAGACTCATTAGGCCCCCTGGTGGCCAGAGCTCTGTCCCCCTTCCTGTGTTTGATCTCGTGAAGGGGCAAGTGTGGGGAAAGGGGATGTGGGGCCACATGTTGAGACCTGACCCCAAAGTTCCTTTTTCCCTCCTGCCCCTGCTATCCCTGTGGGTCCTTCTTTCTCAAGTGGGGAACCCGCTCTGTGGGTGGCAGCTCAGAGCACAACTTTGAAAGATTTCAACACTGAACCATTTAAGCACCGATTCTCAAAAGGGGATCCAGGAAGGAAATTACAGGCCAATTAACTTTAAATCTCCCTGGAAAACTGGTGGAAAGTGCAGGAAACCAGCAACTGGAATGCAGTTAACTTGAAGGACTTCAGCTGTATGCTGGAATCACACCAATTATACATGCAGAAGGCAGAGAGCTTTTTTTGTGCAAGGTTTTCCCAATACTAAAAGAGCTTTGAAGCTCTCTGCCTTGCATAACAGACTTTGGCAGGTTCTCACAGGATCTTGTGGGGCTCTCCTGAGTTCCCAGGAGATCTTTCCTAAGCCTCCCAGAGCCCAGGAAGCAAGACCCAGGTCAGACCTGTTCAGTGCATGGCTCCAGAAGATCAGATGGTGGGGCGGCTCCATGGAGTGGCTTTCCTAGGCCCGTTTCTGCAGATATGAGCCACCCCAGTCAGGGCAGACAACTCTGAGCTTCATGGACCAGTGTTCTGACCCAGGAGGAGGCAGCTTCCTGTTCTCCCAATATATGGATTTTGCTTCATCTGGTCTCCCCTCCATCTACTTCCCAGACCTGAGCCTGCTTAGCTTCCGTTCGGTGCCTGCATCCTGAGCCTTCAGACCATGTTGTGGGAGCTCTCATCAGCCTGGCGCTTGCAAGTGGGGGGCAATTCCTGCCCCCTTGGCAGAAGGGGAGGGGCTGGCCTCTCTCTCCCCCACACGGAGCCTCAGCAGAGACATGCAGAGATTTAGTGCTGCCTGGCAGAGCTTTTTCTCGCCCTCTACTCCATGGACTATTGTTGTTGTTACTTGTATTTATATCCTATCTTTTCCTCTTCCAACTCTCTGATTCTTAGGCTTCCTCTGCTCTGCCTCCTCTGTGTTTAAGGGCAGGTCTGCAAACTCCCCCAAACCCTGCTGAGCTTTGGATCTCCTAATTCAGGGCTGCTGCCTGTAATACAGAAGGATTAGGCTGCTGCCTTCATCTGCAGGACCCCTAACTCTCTGCCCCCTCTCTTACTTTCCAGGCTCCACTTCTCACTCCCTGCGCTATTTCTACACAGCCATGTCTGAGCCTGGCCAGGGGCTGCCCCAGTTCATCGCTGTGGGGTACGTGGATGACCAGCAAATTGATCAGTATGACAGTGACACCAAGGAGGATCTTCCTCGCGTCCCCTGGATAAGGAAGGTGGAAAAGGAGATTCCTCAGTACTGGAAAACAGAGACTGAGAAAAGACAGGGCCATGAGCTGTGGTTCAGGGTGAATCTTCAGACTCTGCAGAATCACTACAACCAGAGCGGAGGTGAGTGGAAGGCAGGAGAGGCACAGAGTCACACCTCTCCCCCCTCCCCAATAATGTTCCCTCCAAGGGCCAGAAATGCAGGGAGGGGGCTGCTGGGAGGAAAGGAAATGGAGGGTGGGGGTCTCCACCAGGGCAGAGGCATCTCCCCTTAATTTAAGGAAGGTCTTAATGGGGGCTGGGATGATGGGGGGGGGGTAGCAGAGAATGAGACTTGGAGGGGAGAGACCCCCCAGTATGACCCTCTCTGGTCCTGCACATCCTACCCAGGAAATGTCTCCATTGCCTGCCCTTCCTTCCATGCTAGGCTTGGCTTAGGCCTTCTGAGGTGGAAATCTGCCTAGTTCATTTTCCTCTGAGAGGGGAAGAGAAGGGTGGGCATCCTGAGGCTGAGACAAGCAAGCCTTGAGTTCTGGTCCTGCTTAAGGAGAGGCCAGCTGCCCAGGCAGAGGTGCTGATTGGCTGACCCTTCTGACCATCACCAAGCCCCTCCCTCTCCCTGGCACAGTGTTGAAAGAGAAGCCTTTTTAAGGAACATGAATGGACTGGCTTTGGGGGGGGGGGAGTGGCAACTACATGGTTAAAACCATAAGCAGGGTGGGCAACTAAGTGGGGGGGGGGTAGACAAGAGCTCCCAGCCTGAGGCAGGGAGTCCCCAGAAGATCAACACTGGCAATTATTAGCCTGGGGCTGCCATGTTTTACTGTCCTGTGTCAGAAAGGAGCATTAGGCCAGAACTGGATCAGGCCCATTAATATCAGAAATAATCTGTTTCCTAAGCACTTTGGGTTGTGTTATTTCGGTAGTTTCACTCTGTCTGATTTTAGTTGGAAAACGTATGGCCAGTTACCTGGGAGAGAAGGAGCCCCAGTGAACTTCATGGGACTTGCTTCTGAGTAAACCTGCATAAGATCCCACATCTCCAGCATTTATTATACATCTGTACTTTCTTTATTGTCTAGCAGTCTACACTTAGGGACCCTTTAGAAAGGTCTTTCACCCCCTTTGTCCAGTTATGGCAATTTCTGCCACACTCCTCCCCAACCCCCTTCCTCACCCAGCCTTGGAACTGTTACGACAGGAATCATTTCAACTCAGTAAAAGCTGGTAGACCTCTAATAAAAGCCTGTTTTTTAAACTTCCTTCTGAAATGAGTCAAAAGATGTTAGTCCTTTTGAGACGTTAGTTGTGTGAAAGGAGCCAGCATGCTGGAAGGGTGGGGGGAGGCAGTTGTGTCTAGCCCCAAAGTTGAGTGACTCCCCCCTCCAATTGCAATTTAGGATCAGAACTTCAGAAGTGGGAGCCTCTGCTGGGTCTGGAGGGAGATCTCTCTACGATTTTGCACCCTTACCTTCCAGGCTTCTCCACTTCCTCACTTCCTAAGCAGGCTCCCTCCTTCAGGACTTTAGCCCTGCCCCTGACAGCACCACATGTGTCCCAGCACTTCAAACAATAACTGCAGTGGAGGGGTAGAAAGGTGGGTGAGATTGACAGATGTCAGCTTCAGCCTCCTGCCCCCTTTGGCCCAGGGGGACAACCCTGATCAGGATCTGGCCCTGAAGCCAAAGAGATTCCCCACCTGTGAGACAGAATAATGGAGGTGGAAGGAGCCTTGCCAAAGGGGTCAGCCTGAGTTTGTCCAGAGCCCTCTGGGGCCTTCGTTGGCCTTGTCAGGCTTGCGAGGAAGAAACCCAGGGGGTCAGCTGAGACCAAGCCAGCGCTGCAAAGGGCAGGTCTGCTTTTCTTGCAGTGGGATCAGGCCTGGCCTTGCCTTGCAGGCTTCCTCTTGGGCTCCGGGGAATTCTGCTTCTCCCCCTTTTAAAAATGGGGATTGGGTCCCTCTTGAGCCCCTGCACCTATCCACGGAAAATCCCCCATAAATGTCACCAAGGGACGTCTCTCGTTTCCTGATCATTTCTTGCAATTGCTTAGCTCAGAAAATCCCAATCTAATGAGGTGGCCACTTCAAAGGTGCCACGGACAGCCCTGGAAATGTTATCTGATTCTATTTAACAACAGTGTTGAAGGTATAGGTGTATCGGGATTGATCCCACTTAACATCTTGAGGAAACGGGAGGGGAGTGAGCTTCATTTATAAAATGAGGGAGAAAGCAATTTATGCTGAAGAAGCAATGAGACAAAGCAACTTCCCTCCAAGCCAAAGCTCCATATCCAGACCAGCTGGTGGGGTTTGTGGTTTGGTTTGTTGTTTGCATAGGTCAACCACAAACCATTGTTTGAGTGCATAAAAAGAACTATATCACCTTAGGACATGGTCTTGTAGAAGATTCTTCTTCTTCTTCTTCTTCTTCTTCTTCTTCTTCTTCTTCTTCTTCTTCTTCAATATGTTGAGTAGTTCTAGAGGGAGGACTCCAAAGTAGTAGCTCTGTCACAATCATTCTACTTCCCAGAGGGAGCAATTTCCCTTCTCCTCCCCCTGCACACCTTTCTGGGAATTCTCTCTCTCCCCCCCCCCCCAGCTGATTTGTGGGGAAGGAGATGGGGAGAATCCCCAGTTGTGCAAGTAAGACTTGGTTTTTAGACTAGCTGTGTTAGCTGAATCCAGCCCAGAAAAGCAGGATTTCTGTTGAGAGAGGCTTCTGTAATGCAAGACATTCTATACCCAAACTCAATTCAGCTGTAAGCCAAGGGCTCCTGAGATGAAAGGGGAAGCCTAAATCAGAAGTGAGAGCAACCTGTTGTCCTCTGGGACAGCCTCTCCTCCATTGTTGAGCTCCCTCAGGCTACCAAAGAGCAACAGAACTCTGTGCATGGCCAGGAGCAACCATTGCCATTTCCCATCCTGTCTTGGGGTGCCGGACGTAGCTTCTCTCCTTGGTTTTGTTGTGGGAAATCAAAATGGCTGTCTGCTGACCTTGCTGGCTGGCATGGAGGAGACAGGGCTGGGGTCCTCAGCACCCGTGGGCCCTTACAGGGGTCTGGGGTCTCAGCGGATGCCAAGTGAAAACACCACATCAATGCTTCAGATACTGGAATTGAAGAGCAAATTTAAAAGTCACGAGCATTAGCATATATAAGAACATCTCACAGTTATGTGGTCTGAATGAGAGCAGAATAATCTATATTTCCATTTCAACCAGTTGTGACTGAAGTAACAGAGGTCAAAATTTATCCATGGCACCTCTTTCCACAGCAATAAATGGGATGTATTGAATCTTTGAGCTGCCTTCCAATAAAGTCAGTTGATTCCACTCCCATTTGACTCCCGGAACCGTTCGAAAACCAAGGCCCGTCTTCCTGCACTCAATCAGAAGTTTGGCTTCCAAAGAACGTTTGCAAATCGGAACACTTACTTCTGGGTTTGAGGTGTTCGGGAGCCAAGCCGATTGACATCCAAGGAACCACTGTATAAGGATCATGTGTTCATTGATGAAGGATTTATTAGGTGGACATGGACTGGCTAATGAAAACCAGCTCTTATTTTATTATCGATCGACTGAAGGTTTTATTAAAGTATTTATAATATGTACTTTCCATAAAAGTATATCAAGATAGTATACAACCAAGAAAGTTATAATAAAATCAGGAAAAATCCATAAAATGTACATAAAACATCAGCAAACACTATCTATCTATTTATCTATTTAAATGTTATTGTTGTTGTTTTGAAGATTTGGTGGTAGCCCCCTGGGGTGGGCAGGGGGATGCAGGGACCCCCCATCTTTGACAAGGGCAGCCTGGCTTCTGCTGAGAAGGGGGCCATTTTGAAGTGGGGCAACCCCCCCCTTGCGGCTTCCCTTTCCCTCCCAGGCAGTGAGGAAACTTCTTTTTCCAAAGGCCCTTCCATGACTTTCCTCCTTTTAGGGAAAAGGACCTTGATATTGAGAAGCTGGGGGGAGAGAGATGGAGGGGAAGAGGAGACCTTCTCTCTTGAAAGGGCCCCCCATGTGTGGGTGTCCCCCTTCCATGTTGCCCCTTTCCTCTTTCTGGGGGGGGGGACAGGGGGCAGCTGAGGCGTCCCTCCCAAAGGGGCAAGATCCAGAGGAGCAGAGCTGGGGGGGATAGACAGACAGACTGTGACCTCCGACCTGCAAGGGATGCTCCCCACCCCTCCCCCGCCTCCAGGGAGTTGGGAGAATCCACTAGGAATTGGGGGGGGGAGAGAGGCGATGAGAGAGAGTGGGGCAATTAAAGGGGGGCTTTATAGGCTCAGGATTGTAGTGTTTGCCTCAGTGAGCCTTCAAAAAGATACAATTCTGGTTGATTTTTCTCCCCTCTGACTGCTGCCTTTTCCCTGAGTCTGAGGGAAATAAATCCTTTTTCCTGGGCTCTTTTGCTGATGGGGGAGGGGCTGCTCTGACCCCCCTTGACCTCCTGGGCCTCTTCTGGTCCTTCCAGGGATCCACACCTTTCAGTTCATGTACGGCTGTGAGCTGAGTTCAGACGGGCGCAAAGGAGGGCATTACCAGTTCGGCTACGACGGGAGAGACTTCATCGCCTTTGACAAGGAGACCCTCACCTGGACGGCAGCTGATACAGGGGCCCAAGTGAGCAAGAGGAAGTGGGATCCTGACTTGGCCCTGAACCAGTACAGGAAGGCCTACCTGGAGGAGATTTGCATTGAGTGGCTGCAGAGATAACTGGAGTACGGGAAGGAGACTCTGCTGAGGACAGGTAAGAGGGGGGGGCAGTGGGGAGGGGGGCTCAGTGGGGCAGTTTCCCTTCAAGCTCCCCTCCCCCCTTAACAGTCTTCCTTTCTGGACCAAAAAGCAAACACTTTTCTTGGTGGGGAAGGCAGAAATAAGTTTGGGACCCTGGGAGGAGAAAAGAGGGTCATTTTAGACTATGATAGGGGGAGGAGATCCTTAAAAATAGCCCCCCATGTCCCTTTGGCTAGGATAAGGGATGGCAAAAGACAAATGGGGGGAGGGGGCAGAAAGAAACAGCAGGGAAGGGGCCAGGAAAGCAAAATGCATTTTAAATTAAGTAAAAAAGAAAATTGAAATGGACAGATTTGAGGCCGAATACAGAAAAACCTTTTGCCTTTACACTTGGGTAGGGGAAAGAGGGGCAGATTGATGCAGAAAAATTATGTCTCATCTTTTATGTTCCAAAATGAGTCAAATATTTGCTTTATGCATGGCATAACTAATCAATATTATAATAGCAATCAAAAGAACCATTAAGGTTAGAAGATAATGAGAATATAATGACTTGAGTAAAAAATGGGTTTTGTATCATTCTGCCCCAACTACGGGTCACTTTGATACAAAGCGTAAATTGTATGAGAATGGTAATTATTTACAAAAATTTAATGAAAAAAACAATTTTTATTGTTAGAGATCATAATCAGCCCTACAATTTGTTACTTAAAAATCTAAATTACGTATCAAAACTAACAGTGTTTCACACATATCATAGACTTTATGGCAGGTTTTCTTAACAAAACTTCAAAACCTTTTATTAATCTTTCCTCAAACACCTATCCATTAAAAAAAAACAACTTTGGAAAATCTTTAAAAAGTATAAGAACTCACATTAGGTAGTCCAATAATAGTAATTTAAACAAAATGCTTATAAAAAACAAGCTATTTCATTAACGTTTAGCTTCTATTGCACATTATATCCACGGAGGTAAAAAAAAAAAAGTATAAAGAGATGATGTTCGAGTTGTGCCTTCTGAGAAATTTGGTTTCGGCAACTGCAAAACAACATCCTTGAACTCAATGCTTGCCTTATCTTCTAAAATGGTGAAGACAAACATACAGGATCCTGGATATTTCCTCAGATATGACATTTGATAATCAATCATATTATATTTAGAAATGACTTTGGCCACATAGTAAACAACAGTTTTTTTCTTTTCAAATTTCATGAGTAGGAAATCAGTTTAGAGATTTCATGTAAACTTGTATATTGGGGCACTATTGTACACTAGCGGAGCACTTTTATATGTATCAATGTGTATCAAAGTGCCCCAACGGACATTTTCAGAAAACCACTGAACTTATTTAAAAATCACGTGTAATCCTGATTACTGATTATTTACCTTTGGTATTTTTAAATCTTAACTAAATGATGAAAAACAGCATTGGAACACTTTTACATTTCACGTAATTTTTTAGTTGGCCGCGCTAAAAACACACCTACTCTCGTCAAACACCAATGGCAAACTGGCGGGCAGCGCAGTTTGTATAGACATGTTTTAGTGATGTCACGACACGAATAACGTCTCTCAATATTGAAATATTGTTGGTGTATCAATGTGCCCCTTGCATCAATGTGCCCTGCCTCCTCCTACATACCTATGGGGAAAGTCTTTAAAACTAAATTAATTAACCTTTTTTAAAATAGAAAATGTGTGGGGAGCCCATGAAGTATGGATGCAGCCCCCTCACTAAGTCTGTAGGTTAGCCACTCGTGGCCTAGAAGCAGAAAACCTGCACATAGTGAGAGAGTATGGGAATTCCCTCTTCTACCTTCTTATATCTTTTATTTGTGAGGAATTTTACTTTTTCCCATGGGGAACATTCAGAAGTGTCATCTTCCCCAACCCCGTGCCTTGAAATGGTACAGTCCACTCTTCTGCCTTCCGGAATCTGGCACAGGGGCCAGTCACATGATCAAGTGTTTGGACTGGCTTTCTTCCTGTCTCTATTAGCTTTGCTGATACTAACATTAATTGAAAATGAAATAATTCTAGCACCCTCCGTTTTTGAGGACTGACACATACGTATTAGCCGTGCTTAGAGAGATCTGAGAGATTTCATCTATGGGGGCCCGGTGATAATTCACCCCAAAGACACTGAGCATATTTGTTGAGGTTGAGGATTTCACTCCAAAAGCCACATGGAAGTATTTTCAAGGGTGACAACGTGCAAAGGAGGCTGGGAGTCATCCTCTTTGGGACAGAGGTTCTGTTGAGGACCGGTGGGTGGGGTGGGGTGGGGAGGTCTTATTTTGGGTTTCTGTGGGGAAAGGGCTTGACCTTCCTTCCTTGCTGCTCCCCCCAGCAGAGTCACATCCCCTCCTAGACCCACGTTAACCAGTCCAGGCACTGCAAAGCGGGTGGGATCCTGGAACAGCCCCTTCAGACAACAGCTACCCAGGGAGCCAGTTTTTAAACAAGGGTTACATTCTGCAAATCGTGCCTAAAGCCAAAATTGTGCATGGTCAAAACACATTGGATTCATGGGCGATTGGGTTTGCCAAAGTCCTTCTTTCCTAGATGCACACCTCCTCTTTTTGGTTTTTAGAATATTTTTGGCAACTGTGTTAAGCTGTATGTGCTCAAGTTAAATGTGCGTAAGTTGCTGGCTTCCTGGGCCTCCTGGTCTGCCCTTTCCACTCCAGGGGAGGCTGCTGTGGAGAAGGGAGATGGGCCGTTTCCAACCTCCAGGGACCCTTTCAGGGCAGGCGGGAGAACTAGAAAGGAGCTCTGTCTTTCCCAGGGCTGTTGGCTTTGTTCACTAACTATGGAGCTGAAAAGTCCCGGAGAACAGAGAGCAGCGAGTCCAGCATTTCCTCCCCCTCGAGACAGGAGCCAGGATCAGTCTGAGCTGCCCTCAGTTCATGACTTGCAACTTCGAAGGATCTGAATGAATCCCACTATTGGGGACCTGGTGAAATTTGCCCCTCAGCCTAGAGGCAGCTCCCTGGGACAATCTTGGAACCACAAGTTGTCATGTTTGAGTAGTGTTGGAGCTTTGCAAGATGACAATTTAATTTTTACCCAGTCCTCCCTCCCAAAGGAGTCTGCTTTGGCAAACAAAGGATAAAACATCTAAAAACAGTTCCAGCATAGACACTGACTGGGGAAGATGCCAAGGCAGGTTGAGGAAATCCCATTTATTCAAAGTTCTTTTTAATTTCTGGAGATTTGAGTTTCTGACTTGGTTGCCTCTTGGGTCCCTGCTCCTCTGCTCTTAAAAAATACAGGATTCCTTCAGGCTCCCGTTGTGGATGTCTCTCTGTTAACCCCAGTGCGGCCCTTTTTGCAGAGGCTCCGGTGGTGAAGGTGACCAGGAAGGCAGACTATGACGGCCTGGAGACCCTCGTTTGCCAAGTCCACGGCTTCTACCCCAAGGAGATTGAGGCCAGCTGGGTGAAGGACGGGGAGGTCTGGCAGGAGGGCACCCTCCGAGGATTGGTCGCCCCCAACTCGGACGGGACCTACTATCTCTTGCTCAGTGTCCAGATCGACCCCGAGGAGAGGGAGCGCTTCCGGTGCCGCGTGGAGCACGACAGCCTGAAGAAGCCTCTGGACGTGGCCTGGGAGAAGGAGCCTGGTGAGAGACAGACAGACAGACAGGAGGGGGAGGGGTGGGCTCTGGGAGGGGGGTTTCCACCCAACTCCTCAGATGGGGAACCCCAGTTGGATCCTGTCTGTGTCTCTGGAGGCAAGCAACTGGTGGACTTCAGCAGAGATGCAGCCTTTTTTGGCAAGTGTCTCATAGGCCTTGAACTCAGATTGGATGTCGTAGGTAAAAACTGGCTGTCACCTTTTTGCCTTTAAGCCCAAGCAGTTGTCATGCCACAGAATGTGGGCAGACGTGTTATTTCTTCAAAATAACACAACCTCCTCCACATGGCTGACTTACTAACACTCTCTGTAACTGAAAAAGGGGCTACGAGCTTAAAAGAGGGAGCCCCGGACTGACTGTCCTTCACAGTGATAAAGATTCTCACTTGCTCCTCCTCACACTCGCACTAGAAAAACTGATACTCATCTCCACTCGGCCCAAACACCCGCACACCTCTGGGAAGGGCAAGCAGGAATTTTAATAACAATGCTTGTCTCACAGACACCGCCAGGAAAGCTGCGCCTGCAGGAACCAAAGCAGAATGTCTAAGAGCAAGACTCCCTTTTCCCCAGCAGGAGCCCATGAACGCACATCCCCACCCACAGCCCAGACTCTCCTTCTCACAGGCAGGCAAGCAAGAATTATGGAAGCCGCCCTGGAGCCAGAGACTCACACAGGCAGGGCAGAGGGGACCAGGGCTCACTCACCAGCGCTACGGAATTCAGTGATTCCACCCAAACAAAAAAACCTGGACATTTTAAAAATCTGTCTGGACAAACATTTTAAGTCTGAAAAAAAGGACGTGTCCAGGAAAAACTGGACATATGGCAATCCTACACACTTCTTCCTAAGGGTTTGTGTCTTCCCTGAAGGTCTCTAATGCTGGGCTCTGGGGGGGGGGGTCTCAGAAGGGAGAAAATCCCTTCATCTCAGGGTCCGGACAGAGAAGGCTGAAGCCTATGAGCAGGAGGAGAGATGCTGGATTCTGGTGGAAAATATATTTTATTTTTTTTATAAAATATTTATTGCAAATTTTTTAAACAACAAGCAAACCACCAAACATACCAGATATCCTCACCATACAAAAGGAAAAAGTCAAAGGAAAGTTAAAAAGTAAACAAAGAGTAAAAGAAAAATACATACAAAATACAATTGTTCATTAGTCATATTTTCATAATCTTTGGACTTCCTCACATCACCCTTACCTGCGTTCTCAATCGCATAGTTATAGACAGCAATTTATTACCTTATTTCAGTTCTTATTTTGTAAATTTCAAATATTATATCCCAAATTTTAAATAACTTTATCATAAATTTGGCTGCTTAGTTTAAACATAATGTTACTTCAAAATTCATCATTTCCTTAGACCTCACTTATTCTCATGTGTCTTACACCAAAATTACTGCTGCCGTATTACTTTCAATCGTGCATTTTCCTAACATATAGTGTTTTTGTAAATAGTCTTTAAACTTTTTCCAATCCTCTTCCACGGTCTCTTTTCCCAGGTCCCGAATTCTGCCAGTCATTTCAGCCAGTTCCATATAATCTATCAGTTGCGTCTGCCATTCTTCCAGTGTGGGTAAATCTTGGGTCTTCCAGTGTTTTGCAATGAGTATTCTTGCTGCTAAGGATTCTGGTGGGAAAAAACTCCCTTGTGTCGGGGCCACTACAGAGAGGACCTTGGCCTGTGAGGAGAGAGAGAGGGCCTGCTTTGCACACATAAAATCCTCCCGGGCTCATAGCTCAGCACCTCCACTCCAATCTCCTGCTTGAGGCCTTGGGGAGCTGCTGCCGCCAGTCTGAATAAAAATGTCTCTTGTCCCCTTTTAGTCAACCTGGGGCTCATTGTGGGAGCTATTTTGGGTGTCATGGCTGCCACCATCCTGCTGGTCTCTGGGATCATCTTCACCATCAAGACGCTCAGTAAGTAAACAGTGGATGTGTTTCCTGCCTCTCCTGTGTCCTTCTGTCCTGGCCTCCGACTGGGAATATGCTGGTGGAGCTTCCTGGCAATTGTCGCTGGCATCCCCACAGAAACCCCTCCCCACAAAACACCCTTTGAACATGAACCCAAAGTCCTGTTGGTCATTGCTTTGCGCTCACTCTGTGCTCAGGAAGTTCACTTCCCACCTGATGTTTTAATCCGTCCTAAGCCTTCATTCCTGTACACACTTAGCAGGGAGCCTTCCTTACAAATCTTTAGGTGCCAGGCAAAAACATTTCTTTCTAACCAGGCCTTTGGCCTTTTAAATTTGTTTGTGGGAGCAGAGTTACTGGTTTGTTTTTGCTTTATTGTGTATTTTGTGCTCTCATTTCGTATTTTTATGTTGTAACCTGCCCTGCCATGTTCATTAAATGAATAAATAAATATTGATCTGGGAGGACGCTGTATTGAACTGAATAGGACTTTCCTCTGAGCAGACCTGCCTAGAATTGAACTGTTCATTTTCTCTTCCTCCCCCCCCCCCCTGGGCAAATTTGAGGATTATGGGTCTGCTGGGAGTGAAATAATAATCTGAAAAGGAATAAGTGAAGGGACTGGATAATGTTTCCTTCCGCCCTCTTGGAATTTGTCCACTGCCTGGCTTTCATGTTGATTTTTTAAATTTAATTTCCTCAATCTTTTCTACTTCTTTGTAACATGAGTTCCTTGAAATGCTCACCTTCTGGGCTCACCTTCCTTGGAGGTGTTTGAAAGAGACAAGAGGAGCATGTGCTGGGAAGGTTTCAGCATCTGAGAGCCAAATGGTCGAAATAGGATTGTGTGGCCTCTGGAGGTCCCTTCCAGCTCTGACCTTCTGGTTTTGTCTTCACAGGGAAATCAGCCTACAAAGCAGCCTCAAGTGAGTGACTCCTCCCCTCTCTCTGTCTGACATATTTTTCTCACCATGGAGTTAGAAGCAAGACAAAACTAAACCTGGTGGCGGCCTGGCCCTTAAGCCCAAGACCCTGATGGAAAGCTTCAGCCTGTCTGCTCAGCCTGTCTGTGGAGAGCAAGGGGTCCCTCAGGGCCAGGAAAAGGCTGCAGAGAGACTGTCGGCTGAGGGAGGGGCTCCAAGAAGGAGCAGGAGGAAGAGCCGAGGGTGCGGGGAGAGAGGGGTCTCTGGTGGTTTAATCTACTAGAACCTGAAGCTAAAGAATTGGTTCGTTGGCTCAAGTCTGTGTATGGCAGGAACCCTCCCTTCTGGATTTGGCACCACTGCTCTCCCCCCAGCTTCTGCCTTTCTGCCCCCTTCCTGTCCAGATCACACCCACCCCCGCTCTAGTCCCCCGCTGCTTCCATGCCAGGCTGTGCCCATCTCTCTTTGCCCTCCAGGGCTGTCCTTGAGCCCCCTTGCCTCTGGGCTGCCTCTCCCTGAATATCCGCAGATTGAGACTGATCTGGGATGGGGTTGGAAGGAGGGAGAAGGGCTGGGGGGATGGGATCTCCCTCCCTGGGATCCTGACTCCTGTGTTTCCTCCCTTTTGCAGCAAGTGACCAGGGGCCCGACAGCTCCGCCAGGGGTAAGTGGGGGTGCAGGTGGGGGCACAGGGGGGCTCTTGCAGAAGACTCTGTGGGGAACATCCTCAAATGGTGAAAAGCTGTTTCCCCCCCCCCTTGGGGTTTCAAAGAGTGAAATAATCTGCAGTTAATTAAGCTGAAAAAAGCTCTTGTGACTCATTCCATGTGTCCATCTGAGCTCCACAGAGGATCCCCTCCACCTGACAAATGGGTTCTATGCAGGATCTGAATGAGAGATCCTGGAAGGGGTTCTGGAAGGGATTTTTCCTTCCAGTAGGACTGCTTTGTGTCCTGGTATTCTCCCAGAGTGTGCAGCTTGGCTCACTTGCTCGAGCTGCCCTCTGCAGGCCCATTTTGGTGGTGCCCCTGGCATATCTCATGTCTGATTTGACATGGTCAAAATAAAAAAAAATTCCTTCCAGTAGCACCTTAAAGACCAAGTAAGTTAGTTCTTGGTATGAGCTTTCGTGTGCATGCACACTTCTTCAGATACACTGAAACAGAAGTTGCCAGATCCTTCTATATAGTGAGAAGGTGGGGAGGGGTGTTACTCAGAAGGGTGGTGGGAATGGGAGATAGGCAGATAGCTGAGAGAGCCTGTTGACGACTCTTAACGACTGTAATAGGTCTTACAGAAAAAGGCAAGGGGTGAAAAGGTGAGAAATGGTTTAATCATGTATAGTGCGATAAGAATCCAATGTCTTTGTTCAGCCCAGGTCTTTCCATGGTTTTAAGTTTGGTAATGAGTTGTAATTCAGCAGCTTCTCTTTCCAGTCTATTTCTGAAATTCCTTTGTAGTAAAACAGCTACTTTGAGATCTTGTATAGAATGTCCTGGGAGATTGAAGTGTTCTCCTACTGGTTTCTCTGTTTTGTGATTCTTGATGTCAGATTTATGTCCGTTTATTCTTTGGCGTAAGGTTTGGCCTGTTTGTCCAATATAGAGAGCTGAAGGACACTGTTGGCATTTGATGGCATACACAATGTTAGACAATGAGCAATTAAATAGTCCCGAGATGGTATGTGTGATGTTGTTGGGGCCAGTAATGGTGTTGTCCGGGTGTATGTGGCAGCAAAGTTGGCATCTGGGTTTATTGCAGGCTCTGGTGCCAGTGTCTGTGTTAAGTCTGGTTGTAGTATTATTGTGGGTTAGGAGTTGTTTAAGATTGGGTGGCTGTCTGTAGGCAATGAAAGGTCTTCCTCCCAGAGCTTGAGAAAGGGAACTGTCATTGTCCAGGAGAGGTTGTAGATCTCTGATGATGCGTTGTACTGTTTTAACTTGGGAGCTGTATGTGATGACTAGAGGTGTTCTGTTATTTTCTTTTTTGGGTCTGTCTTGCAGCAAGTTCTCTCTGGGTATCAGTCTGGCTCTGTTGATCTGTTGTCTAACTTCATCTGCTGGGTATTTTAGTTCTGAGAAGGTTTGCTGTAGATCTCTTAGGTGAGAGTCTCTGTCTGTAGAATTGGAACAGATGCGGCTGTAACGTAGTGCCTGGCTATATACAATGGACTGTTTGGTATGTTTGGGATGGTAGCTAGAGGCATGTAGATATGTTTGTCGGTCAGTTGGTTTGCGGTATAAGGTGGTGTCTATGCGCCCATCCTGTATTTTTATAGTAGTGTCCAAAAAATGTATTTCTTGCATAGATTGATTCATTGTAAGGTTGATTGTGGGGTGAAAATCATTAAATTTCTGGTGAAAGGTGTCCAGGGTCTGTTGACCATGTGTCCAGATGATAAAAATATCATCAATGTATCGCAGGTACAAGAGAGGTTTGAGTGGGTAGGAGTTTAGGAAACGTTGTTCTAAATCTGCCATGAAGATGTTGGCATACTGTGGGGCCATGCGGGTGCCCATTGCTGTGCCGCTGATCTGAAGGAACAGGTCATCACCGAATTTGAAGTTGTTGTGGGTAAGGACAAATTGGCAGAGTTTGGTGGCAAGGTCTGCTGTGGTTTTATCTGAAATGGTGTTCCTTATAGTTTGTAAACCATCGTTGTGTGGGATGTTGGTATACAGAGATTCCACATCCATAGTAGCTAGTATAGTATTGTTGGGAAGATTATTTAAAGATTGTATTTTCCTCAGAAAATCTGTGGTGTCACGTACATAGCTGGGAGCACTGAGGGCATATGGTTTCAGAACAGAGTCCATATAACCGGAGACACCCACTGTAACAGTGCCAATACCTGAAATGATGGGGCATCCTGGATTTCCTGGTTTGTGTATTTTAGGTAGAAGATAGAAAGTTCCTGGTCGAGGTTCTGTTGGTGTGTTGGTGAGGATCTGTTCTTGGATGTGTGGGGGTAGCTCCTTAACAATCTTGTTTAGTTCTTTCTTGTATTCTTGTGTGGGGTCTGAGTCCAATTTTGTGTAAAAGGCGGTATTGGAAAGTTGTCTGTGAGCCTCCTGAATGTAGTCAGTTTTGTTCATGATGACGACAGCTCCACCTTTGTCTGCTTCTTTAATTATAATGTCTGGGTTGTTTCTGAGATTATCTATGGCTCTCCTTTCAGCATGGTTTAGATTTTGTTGTAAGCGATGGTGTTTTCTGATCACATCTGTTTGGATTCTGTGGCGGAAGCAGTCAATGTACAAGTCCAGTGTGGTATTGCGTCCATCAGGAGGGGTCCATGTGGAGTCCCTTTTTGTGTAACACTTTTTCGGTGGTAGTTGGTGGTCAGTGTTCTGTTGGGAGGGTGGTTATTGTTCTCCAGTGGGTTGAGAGGTGTTGTGTTGTGAAGTTGTTGTTTGTTCTGATTTGTCTTGTTGTTGTGTGTGTTGAAAATACTCCTTCAGGCGTAAACGGCGGAAATTTGACATGATGAGGGATGGTGGCTTTCCTTGGGAGGCTGGACTAGACGGCCTTTGGGTTCCCACTAGCTCTGTAATGCTGATGTCCCCACACCATGATGCTGGCTTTTGAAACACTCCTGTTCTTTATTTCTGCAGTTTCATACCAGCCCGGTGTGTGAGATGAGACCAGAAGGAGCCTGCCCAAGTTTGGCTGTGAATTGCAGAGGCTCAGAGCCCCTCCTGTACTTTAATGCTGTTTATGATGTTCCTTAATCCTGGCTCTCACCCATCCATTCTGACTCCAGGTGTAACTTGAATTTGAGGATAATCATATTTTTCTGATGGATTATGGCCAATTTTGCTTTGCAGAAATGTGCTTGTATTAATGAGAAATCTTCCAGATATATGCAACTAAAAGCTTTTAAAATTAATGAGGAGACTAATGTCTCACAACAAATGGAACTAATCTGTACAAAACACAACTTGGAATAAGAAACATTGCACATATTTTTGTAAACTAAGAAATCTTTAATAGAAATACATTTTTAAAATTATAATATAAAAAAGGGATGAGGAAATTGACAACCACTTGCAGTGATTTTGATGGTATCTCTTGGTTATTTGTTGCTGTGGTTCCCTCCACAAGCCCTTCCCCAATCTTATGTCACTCACTTTCCATCCAAATTGAAGGAAAGGCAACATCTTTAGGTGTATTATGCGTGAAATAGGCTAAATTGTTACCGCCTACTTGCCTCTTGGGCTGCCCAGCCTTTGGCCAATCGGATGCTATGTCATGGAATGTATAAAAGCAGCCTAACTGCTCTGGCTGAGTGTTTTCCACCCACCTTCTGTATGAGGAAGTGAAGAAACTGGCAGGGAGGGATGGTTGGCAGGGATACTTAGATGCTCAGGAGTTGAAGCAGAAAGAGAAGGAACTGAGTGGCTGAAGACTAGAGAGGCTGTCGGAATTGGATCCGATTCTAATCTGGAAGTTTGCAAGTTTGCCTCAGAAGATGAAGGACAGACATTGTCCGTTGATCCCGTTGAAGCCAAGGAGGGCATCATCTCCAGTTACAACATCTGGATGTGGAGGGGTTTTGTCTGTGTTGACCAAGAGCCCAGATGGGAGGGACGTCCACCACCAGCCCTCTTGGGTCACCTCCTGCATCCCCAGAACCTCACTGTCCTGTCTGACTAGATCCAGAGTGGTCCAGAGGTGACCTCTGCTGGAGTTGAGGCCTCTCTTCAAACATCCTCAGACAGAGCAGAGAATGAGGAGCTCCAGCGGGCATTCAGACCCTCCCTGTGGCAATGGCACTGCTGAGGCAGTTTCCTCCAGACCCTCTTTCTGTCCCGATACCTTCAAGGCTCCAGTTCTCCAGCCTGGTTCATGGAGCTCCACGTCCAGGACAACCAGCTGCTGTTCTCTGGGGCTCCACCCTGGGCCTCCCATGATGCCCTGGGGCAGTGAGTTGAGAAACAGACTGGAGAGGGAGGAAGAAGCAGCTGAAGGGGGGAATGGACAAAGTGGGGAACTGAGAAAGAGGTAGAGAGGCTGAGGGGATGGGATGTAGTGACTCTCCTACAGGAGATGAGAGGGACTGATCCTGCTCACAGCTAAAGAGGAAGCCTGGAAGGAGACCTCCAGGGGCTGCAGGACTCTTCTTGCCTAACCCAATGGATTTGCTGCACCTTACTTTGAAGACACTGGATGTAATTATTATTTTTTTACTTTTGTAATATATGTTTGACTTAAATAAATAAGGGTGCAGCCCCTTTGTCTTTAGTGGTTCTTGCCTTCTTATCACAGGAGTTCCAGAGATTTTGAAGTTCCTGAGAATATTCACAGACACAGACAGGTATTCCCCCCCCCCTGCCCTGAATAGAAATCTTCCCTCACCCCTTCTTTCCTAGTGGGGAGTGGGAGGCCATTTTGGGGTCTGCCTCAGGTGTCAAAACGTATTGGGCTGCTCTTGGTGTGTGAGTTATGCTATGTACAATGGGACTTCACGGAAAACACAACTTAAGTCGATATTGGAGCACTCCAAAATCATTTGCAGCTGTGTATGTGCAGATAATAATACATCTAGGCAACACTTGGAGAACTGCACTGATGGTTGCAAAGCATCCCGAATTATTATTCCTTTATCATTATAATTTTATTGTATAATCTTAGAAGGGTGTAGACTGCGTTGTATGTTAAAGTTTGGGCAGCTCCATCAGCTCCTACAGTGCTAAATGGGAGACTGGGTAGGGGTGCATGCCCACCTTGAAAACAAGCCTCCGTGGAGTGGGGATCCATTTTTAAAAAGAATTATTTACCTGAAGGAGCGTCTCCACCCCCATCGTTCAGCCCAGACACTGAGGTCCAGCTCCGAGGGCCTTCTGGCGGTTCCCTCATTGCGCGAAGTGAGGTTACACGGAACCTGTGGAGGGCCTTCTCAGTGGTGGCGCCCACCCTGTGGAACACCCATCAGATGTCAAGGAAATAAACAACTATCTGACTTAGAAGACACCTGAAGGCAGCCCTGTTTTGGGACATTTTTAATGTTTGATGCTGTATTGTGTTATTAATATTTGGTTGGCAGCCGCCCAGAGTGGTTGGGGAAAACCAGCCAGATGGGCAGGGTATTATTATTATTATTATTAATAATAATAATAATAATAATAATAATAATAATAATAATAAATAATGCTTGTTCTCCACCTTTTTGCCAGTAAACTGGCAGTGGCATCTAATAATAAACTCTTTTGCTTTGGGGGGGGGCCCTCCATTGTTACCATCCCCAAGAGGAAAAACTCAGGTGTTTTGGGAAAAGTTTTTTTTAAGTTTCTTTTTTATTTTATTAAATTCCCAATATTCCTTAATTATTTTACAGGACCACATGTGAATAAAAGATCCCTCAATTTTATTACACTTCCAACATAGACTTTTTTCTTTTTTTAGACATTCTCACCAATCTGGTGGGGTTTATATGCCATCTGTGGGCCATTTTCATCATATTTCCTTTTATCTTGCATAACATGCCGTAAAATTCATATTTACTTTTCCACAACTTTCCCCATAATTCATGATCAATATTGTGACCCACATCTTGTGCCCACTTAATCATGCTCGATTTCACCAATTCCTCTTAATTACCCACTCCAAGAGCAGTTTGTACATTTTTGATAATGCTTTTTATATTTGTATCTAATAAGTCTTTGGTAAACTGAGACTTTTGCTCAGCAAAGCCGTTTCCCCTATCTATCTTAAACAATTCATCAATCTGATGTACCTTGTTGCAAGATCCCACTTCTGTCTTCCCCGCCACACGTACTCAGGGCATGAGAGGATGAGCTCAAGAAGACCTCGTCCCTTCACTAAGTTGCACCAAACAGCACATAAACTCCCTCAGTAAAGTCTTGTCTTTCCTTCCTGTTACTCTATAGCCTACTGTTGGTATACCAGATGACTGAACTGTGTATTTGCATGCTGATGCGCCTTAACCAATCAGGAGTGTTGGAATTTGACAACTAGCCAATTGAGTTTAAGCTACGCTCTCAAGCTTCGCCCTTTGCCATTGCCTTGCAAGGCAGCTCTGCTCCAGCTGTTTGCACCCTCATTAAGCAGCTGAGTGGAGCCCCATGCCAGAACAATGGACTGAGTCTATCGAAACCTCATTCCCTCGTTAACTGTCTCTAAACTTGCTACAATGCTGCAAGCAAAAACCAAAGTGTTTTCCCCAGACTTATCAGCTTTAGGAAAAGCCTCAAAACTTTAGAAATTCATATAAAATCACTAGTTCCACCGATTTGCTTCATTGCAACGCCATTTGCGCTCTTTTGGCCTAGGACTTTAAAACCCCTGGGTCCCCGCCATGATCCCTCAAGGGAGGAGTCAGGTACGCACTCCCCACCCAAGGAAGTGCCCATGGGTGACAATTGCTGGGCAAAAGCCCATCACCTGACTCGCCTAAGGGTACAGACATGCGAGAAAAGGCGATTGTTCCTCGGTTTTGGGGTACTTGAGATATGTTTGCCTATGCAAAACCTATCTTTCGGTGTTACCTTGACTCAGTTTCCTTATGGTAATCTCATGTTACCCTCCCTTTTTCTTGATGTTTTGGTGATGTTGCAATGATGTACTGATGATGCTGTACGAACTGTATTCTGGGATGTGGTGGGAAGTTTTAAACGTCAATGTCGCCCCTTTCTCAGGGTTCATTCTGTTGTTTGAACCTGTTTCGCGATAAACTTTGATCTAAGTCTACTGACGGCTGTTTTGCTTCGGTTTGTGGCTGGGACCCCTTCCTTTGCTGACCGAGAGAAACCATGGGCTCTGCCCGACCAGCTGGGACTGTCGAGTATCCTCGCTCCCAGAATTTCCCTAACAACCTGTAGCCAATCCGTAACCAGATTTCTTGACTCCTCGAGATTTCTCAGTTTTGGTTCCTGTTCTGTAAGAGATTAAATTTCACTGTAAGTTAACCACTGCTTATCCATATTTATTCTTTTCCCGGTTGTAGCTTTCACTGGGGATATCCACAGAGGTGTTTTTCTTTCTAATAAGTTTTCATACTTTCCCCATACTCTAAATAGGTTTTTCTGATTACGTGATTTGTAAGTTTTATATATTTCCGCTTTTAGGTAGGCATACACCCACTTGCACCAATTCCAAAGCTGTGACATATGTGGGAACCTTGACCATTTTTTTGCAACCTGTGACTTGCTTCAACTGGTCCCTTGAAGGATTTCCTAGAAATCACCTGATTTCCATTTCAGCTGGGGAAGAAAGCAGCCGGCAGGGGGCAGCAGAGGATCGCAAAAAGGGGAAAGCGAGAAATTACAACTAGGGACTGTGGAGAAATGGGTGAGGGTGTCTTGTGGCAGAGAGAGTGTGAGGGCAGGAATCCATCCTGGAAACAAACACACCCCAGTGTTAATGAAGGACGACTAATTTCTCAGCAAAATCTGCCTCCGTTCTTCATTTCCTGTGAGAAATGTCAGTCAAGCAGCCTCATATGCAGTCACTTTAGATTCCTTTGCTAGCTTGGCATGCAAACGAAATTTAGATTATTGGAACTTGCCAAGGACTGTTTACTGCACCCTCTGCTATTCATCTTATAAGTAAAAATGAAAACAAACCTTAAAAATAAAAAGGCCTTGTTCTGGGAACTGCCCTGGGACTTTCCAACCTGACTCACAGGTTGCTGAGGGAGGCAGAAGGGGGCAAAGTCTCCTGGGAAACAATCCAGTTTGGATCAGAGAATCACACCAAGGACGTTTTTATGCCATCATCTATTTGTTAGCCTTTAAGGAGCAAGAAGACTTGTTGCTGTTTCCACACAATACCAAGAAGGGGACAAAAATAATGTCAGGAGAGATGTCCCTGCAGGCCTGGTCTTGAGAGGTGGAGAAGCCTACAAGGATCCAGTGTGGGGCTGTGGTTTGACTGGGATATAGGAGCCTGGGAGTCCTGGGTTCAAATCCCCACGCAGCCATGAAGCTCCCTCAGGGACCTTGGGCCTGTCAGGGCCGTTAGGAGGAGAACATGAATGCCACCTGGATAGAAATATTCATTTTTTGAAGGCAGAGTCAGCAAGAGAGGAAGATGCCCTTTGCCTGCCAGAAAGAGGACCCAGGAGTCCTGGCTCCTGCCGAGTCTCCTCCCAAAGGGGACCCAGGAGTCCTGGCTCCTGCCGAGTCTCCTCCCATAGGGGACCCAGGAGTCCTGGCTCCTGCCGAGTCTCCTCCCAGAGGGGACCCAGGAGTCCTGGCTCCTGCCGAGTCTCCTCCCAAAGGGGACCCAGGAGTCCTGGCTCCTGCCGAGTCTCCTCCCAAAGGGGACCCAGGAGTCCTGGCTCCTGCCGAGTCTCCTCCCAGAGGGGACCCAGGAGTCCTGGCTCCTGCCGAGTCCCCTCCCAGAGGGGACCCAGGAGTCCTGGCTCCTGCCGAGTCTCCTCCCAGAGGGGACCCAGGAGTCCTGGCTCCTGCCGAGTCTCCTCCCATAGGGGACCCAGGAGTCCTGGCTCCTGCCGAGTCTCCTCCCAGAGGGGACCCAGGAGTCCTGGCTCCTGCCGAGTCTCCTCCCAAAGGGGACCCAGGAGTCCTGGCTCCTGCCGAGTCTCCTCCCAAAGGGGACCCAGGAGTCCTGGCTCCTGCCGAGTCTCCTCCCAGAGGGGACCCAGGAGTCCTGGCTCCTGCCGAGTCCCCTCCCAGAGGGGACCCAGGAGTCCTGGCTCCTGCCGAGTCTCCTCCCAGAGGGGACCCAGGAGTCCTGGCTCCTGCCGAGTCTCCTCCCAAAGGGGACCCAGGAGTCCTGGCTCCTGCCGAGTCTCCTCCCAAAGGGGACCCAGGAGTCCTGGCTCCTGCCGAGTCTCCTCCCAAAGGGGACCCAGGAGTCCTGGCTCCTGCCGAGTCTCCTCCCAAAGGGGACCCAGGAGTCCTGGCTCCTGCCGAGTCTCCTCCCAAAGGGGACCCAGGAGTCCTGGCTCCTGCCGAGTCTCCTCCAAAAGGGGACCCAGGAGTCCTGGCCACTTGGCCTTGAGGAAGAGAGCTGTGGAGGCTCAGGGTTTTGTCCTTCATGCTGAGGGAGACGGGTCTTTCCAAGGCTGGAGGGGGCCCAGGCCAGGCCAAGAGGGAGAAATGCCAAAGTTTTCTCCATCTGGGCGCTGAGGGAACATTGTGGGGAGAAAGAAAGCGTCTTCCCCTGAGCGACATTTCTGCCTGCCGATCTCCCCGTCAGGCAACCTGATCTGTGGGCTGCTGTGGCTTTCGGTTTCTGCCTTCATGGCTGCTCTCCCTTGCACCAAAGGTCTCCTCTGCAGGGAGGGAAGCGGGGAGGCTGAGGCAGCCCCACCCGGCCTGCTAGTCGGGGACGGGAGCCATTTTGTGGAGGGCTGGAAGTGATGCAGAAACGGAGGGGAAATGGCTGCCTCCTTCCTGGAAGGGCTGCCTCAAGCAGTTGCTCTGTTATTTGTTCATTTTCATGCCACCATCTCCCTAAATTGGTTCAAGAGTGGGTTAAAGCCACATAACAAGGCTATCCAGCAGGAAAACAAAGCTACAGGCAATGTCTAAAGTCCTGAAAACTTTTTTAAAAGTGTGTGGAGAAGAAAACATTTTCCTCCTGGCCGTTAGTTGTTGTCGCCCACTCCACCTCCACGAAGAGGGGAAAGGAGAGGGAGAAAAGTCTCCACAGAGGAGAGCAGGGGAGGAGAAGGCGCCTCAAGCCACTGAGGACTTTCTAAAACAAGACTAGCACTTGGAATTGAACTCAGAACCAGACAAAGAGGCAGAGGGTCTTTTGGCCCTGGTGAGATTTGGTCAAATGAGCTGCGGCAGTGAAAAGCCTCTCAGGTTTATCTTGTAGCAGCTGAAGCATCCCTACTGTATTGGAAAAAACACCACATGTTACAATAATCCTGTCAGGAGGTGAGCAGAACATGGATCCTTGTGGGCAGACTATCCCTGTCCAGGAAAAACTAGATGGAGCAGGTAGAAAGTGAAGCCTAAGACGTCCCTGAGGTGACTGAGCCCATTGAGTCCCCAAAGTGGGTCCAGGAGAGACCCCCTCAAAACAGGCAGCCTCCTTCTTCAGAGGGGCTTCTTTGGTTATACTAGTGAGGGTGCTTAGGTGACATCTACGGCCATCATCTCACCGAGATAGTTCAACAATGGATCCCTCCATTAGATTTCAACCTTGGCTGGATCCAGGAATTAGAAGGGACTCAGGCATTCTGCAGACTAAGACCACCCCCCAAACTCACAATAATATTTTGCCATCAGACAAGGGGAGATAGGGATGATAGAGATCATGCAGCTTGGGAAAAGAATAAATCCCAAATAATTCTTTACCTTCCGACTTCACAGCCCCCCCCCCTTAAATCCAAAGCTTCCTTGTTCCTGGGCAAGGAGGGGCCACTACTTGTCTCTCTCCTGACTTCTTGGGAAAGGCAGCAGCTTCTCTCTGTGTGTCCCATGCTTAGCTCAGGTTTCAAGCGTTCAGGCTTCTGGAAGTGGGATGTGGGCCAAGCGCTCTCTGGGCCAAGCGCCCAGCCTGGGCTCAGGGCCTCCCAGAAGAGGCTTGGCAGCCGCTGGGTCTTGCTGGCTGGGCAAAGGGGGCCGCCCTGACCCCCAACTCCCCCTGGCCTGCAGACTTAAGAGGGTCCCAGGCAGGGGGAGAGAAACTCATGTTGGGGCCAGTAGGATGAGAGAAGGAAGCAGAGATATGTGGAGATATAAAATGCCCCTTTAAAAAGCACATGGGGAAAGGAAATTGTGGCAAGCTGGTGGGGTCTGGCCTGACCCTGTGCTAAAACCAAACGGGTTTGTCAGTGTCCCACCACCTGCTTCCCTTCTCTGTGTAGTGATATGCTCTCTCTCCGTGTGTGTTTTGACTTCATCACTAAGGTTCAGCCCTAGTTGCAACACTGAGCATTTCTTTACAAGGCACACAGTTAACCGCTGGAACCCCCTGCCACTAGGTAGAGGGACACAGGAGAAGAGCTGGGCTGCTGGGTCACCCCAAAGGGGCCCATCGAGTCCAGTGGCCACCCAGATGCCCCAGTAAGGAATCCTGCACACCCAGCGAGTGGGATGCTAATCTATTTACTGCTTCTGACAGTGGAGGAAGAAGGGAGCCATCTTTGAAGCCATGCAAGGGCTTCTTAAAAACAGGACCCAGGAGGCTGCCCTGCACTGACTTAGGCCACGAGTCCACCTCGCTCGGGATCTCACAGCCCCTCTCCCCAGTTCCAGAGAGGGGGGCATTCCCAGACCCCCCTGGAGATGCGGGGACTGAACCTGGGATCCTCCCCTGGGAAACCCCCTCCGCCCTCCCTGCAGGGCAGGGCAGGAAGAGCTGCGGGGGGGGGGGAGAGGGAGGGAGGGAGGGAGGGGGGGAGGCGGCGATTCCCAGCGAGGAGCTGCAATCACTTTCTCTTTCCCTCTCCAGCCTCGCTCCCAAACTTGCGCCTTGAGGTCTGCCTGGCGACTGATGCCGCAATCTGCGCTCCGATTTCCGATTGGTGGAATATTTTCCCCTCGCCCAATCCCTGCTCTCGCTGCTTCTGGTTCCGCGGGCGGGGCAGAGAGCGGGTCTCGGAGTCGGAGGGAGAAGGACGTCGCTGGAGTAAGAGGAGGAAAAGGAGCTTCGTTTTGGGGGGAGATGGGGGTCCTCCTCCGCCGGCCCCCCCTGATCCTGTGGGCAGCTGCCCACCTGCTGCTGCTCCTGGACTGCGCAGGTGAGGACTCTGCTCTGGGGCGGGGGGAGAAAACAATTTCCACTAAGCTTTGGGGCGCGGGGGGGGGACTGGACACATGAGACTTTGTGAATTGCATTTCGTGGGCACTGAAAGGGGCGACCGGGGAGTTTCTTGTCCGAAGTGGCGCCGGATCCCTTCCCAGACATCTGTTTCCCAGACTTGGCTTGTTTTGTATACCGTCCGGGGCAGGGGCCGCTTCACTCCTTGGCTCGGGCCTCAAGCAAAGAACAAAACAAAGCTGGAAGGTGTTGGCAGGATTCATGGGGGGGGGAAGTGAGTCGCCTGTCCCGCCCCCCCCCGCAGCTTCGTGTTGACTCTGGTGTGTGTGTGTGTGTGAGTGTGAGTGTGTGCGTGTCAGACAGAGAGGCAGGCAGACAGAGTACAGGTCTTCCCTCTTCTATTTTTTACTTTTCCTCTTCTAACCCTCAGCCGCTCTGAAAACTCAGCTAAACACTCAGGAGACCAGCCTGGGGGTTGGAGCTGGACGGGTGTAGAGCTGACTTCATTGCGGGGGGGGGGGTGTCTGAGTAAGGGGTCCCCACCCGCAATTCCCAATGTTGTTTTGTTCAGGAGTTCCCTTTCACAGGCACATTC
Organism: Podarcis vaucheri; assembly: GCF_965113315.1. NCBI lineage: Eukaryota > Metazoa > Chordata > Lepidosauria > Squamata > Lacertidae > Podarcis > Podarcis vaucheri. The sequence continues at coordinate 127,416,315 of NC_138760.1, read as the reverse complement.
ATAATCAGATTCTCCTGCTTTACAATTGTAACTCCCCCCCCCCCAAATCCCTTCCTGTTGCCTGTCAAAAATGTAGATTTTGTAAATTATGCAGGGGGCTCCTCTGTGCCATTTCTGTACAGCCCCTTTCACTACGTTTTGTACACTGTGTATCTGAAGAAGTGTGCCTGCACACGAAAGCTTATACTGTACCCAGAGCAAACTTGGTTGGTCTCTAAAGTGCTACTGGACAATTTTTTAATTTTTTTATTTCGACTGCGTCAGACCAACATGGCTACCTACTTGAATCTTTATTGTAAATAGTTTTTGTGGTTCTCTAATGGAAAATGGTATGGATATAATACTATCTTTAGTTTAAAAGTTGCTTGTTGCATAAAAATTCTCAAAGTAACTTAAAAGCTTTAAGAACTAAAGAGCAAGACCTGTTATTTCTCTCTTAAACCCTCTTGATATGGGGGGCTGCCCCCTCACTGTGTCTGCTACAGGGCTGGGCAAAGGGTGGTGGAGACCCCTGGTTCCTTCAGATTCCTCCTCACTTTGGGGTCTCACGTGTGACTCATTTTGTGGCTCTTTGTCTCCCGACCACTGAGCAGAACTGCCTGTGTTGTTTAGCCAGATGCCACAACCAGAGGCAGCCTTGCTCTGAGCTCTTGTGGTTTGAAGTGGGGAGAGCCCCTGCCCTGGGAGGGTCAGGTCTTAGAAATGGGTCCCATTTGATCTTGCCTGAAAGGAAACCGAGGAGCCGGAGGGAGGTAGCAGAGTCGACACACCATCAAGGTGTATGTAATTCAAGCAAACTCAAACTCACCTTGCAGGCTTACGCTTCCTTGAACTTTGTTTTCCACAGTGGATCTCCCTCAGCAGGTGGAAGATTCTACTTCCTAGGAGATTTGTTAGCAGAGGTTGTATGGCCATCTGCCATGGATGCTGCAGTCGAGATGCCAGCATCGCAGAGGGGTTGGACCCTCAGAGTCCTGTCTATGATTTTTATTTTAGTTTCCTAGTTGTTTTGAGATGAGTCACTGGCCAAACCCAAGCGGGCTTCTTCCTCCTTGAGGGTGAAGTTGTCCAAAGTGCATTCGACACAATTTTCACAGGGTCCTCAAGGACCACCTCTTTCTATATGAACCTACCTGGACCCTGAGATCATCTTCTGAGGCCCTCATTCCTGTGCTGCCGCCTCTGGAGGGCGGAGGGTGACAGCAATGTGAGAACAGGGCCTTCTCTGCAGTGGCTCCCCGTCTGGAAGGCTCTCATAGAATCATAGAGTTGGAAGAGACCACAAGGGCCATCGAGTCCAACCCCCTGCCAAGCAGGAAACACCATCAGAGCACTCCTGACATATGGTTGTCAAGCCTCTGCTTAAAGACCTCCAAAGAAGGAGACTCCACCACACTCCTTGGCAGCAAATTCCACTGTCAAACAGCTCTTACTTCCCCAGGGAGTTTGCCTGGCACCTTCATTATACACCTGTTGGACTAAGTCAGGCAAAAAGATTCCCTTTTAACCAGGCCTTTGATTGATTTGATTGACATCCTTTTAAAAGTGTGGGGTTTTTTTTGGGGGGGGTTGGCTTTTTTATTATTGAATATTTTGTGGTTTTGTATTCTGATTTTGTTCTGTGAACCACCCTGAGACCTCCAGGTATAGGGCGGTATATAAATTCAATATATATTCATAATTATACATCCCATTTCTGCTACCTGAAGCAAAACAGGAATAGCCTCCTCTGCCCCTTTTAGCACTGTGCCCCTCTACCTTCCGCCAGGGAAATGCCCCACACAGATTTTATGATCCGCTCCCTCCCTCCCCAAGTCTTTGTGAGCTGTTTCTGTGGGTCTTGGATAATCTCTAGGCAGAGAATGTGTTGGAAGGAAGGCCTCATCTTTACGCCCAAATCTGTGAGGCCTTTCTTGGTACTGACAGAGTCATCTTTTAAAATTGAGTTTATATCCCCAGGGAGGAGAAGGCCAGGGAGGGAATTAAGGGGCTGCAGCTGTCTTGGGGGGCCATCTCTGTGGGACTCATCCTGTACCCTGTACAGCGGTGGCCCTAGAGAAGTACCATGGAGCCTTGGCTCTTTCCTCCTGTGCAAAGGAGGCACACAGCCGCCTTAGTACACATTCACTGTGACTTGGGAAGAGGGGTAAGGAGTGTGGGGAGTGAGCAGAAATAGCAAAATCTGCTGATGGATGTCAAGGAAAGTTAATTGCTTCTGATGGGGATCTGCTGTGGAGACTCATTAGGCCCCCTGGTGGCCAGAGCTCTGTCCCCCTTCCTGTGTTCGATCTCGTGAAGGGGCAAGTGGGGGGAAAGGGGATGTGGGGCCACATGTTGAGACCTGACCCCAAAGTTTCTTTTGTCCTTCTGCCCCTGCTATCCCTGTGGGGCCTTCTTTCTCAAGTGGGGAACCCGCTCTGTGGGTGGCAGCTCAGACCATTGAAAGATTGCAACACTCAACCATTTAAACACCGATTATCAAAAAGGGGATCCAGGAAGGATCTTGGAAATTACAGGTCAATTAACTTGACATCTGTCCCTGGAAAACGGGTGGAAAGTGCAGGAAACCAGCAACTGGAATGCAATTAACTTGAAGGATTTCAACTGTATTTTGGAGTCACACCAATTATATATGCAGAAGGCAGAGAGCTCTTTTTGTGCCAGGTTTTCCCTGTAACACTAGAGCTTTGCAGCTTTGCATAGCAGTCTCTGGCAGGTTCTCACGGGATCTTGTGGGGCTCTCCTGAGTTCCCAGGAGGTCTTTCCAAAGCCTCCCAGAGCCCAGAAACCTGTTCAGTGCATGGCTCCAGAAGGTCAGATTGTGGGGCGGCTCTAAGGGAGTGGAATAACTAGGCCCATTGCTGCAGATATGAGCCATCCCAGTCAGGGCAGACAACTCTGAGCTTCATGGACCAGTGGTCTGACCCAGGAGGAGGCAGCTTCCTGTTCTCCCAGTATATGGATTTGCTTTGTCTGGTCTCCCCTCCATCCACTTCCCAGACCTGAGCCTGCTTAGCTTCCGTTCGGTGCCTGCATCCTGAGCCTTCAGACCATGTTGTGGGAGCTCTCGTCAGCTTGACGCTTGCAAGTGGGGGGCAATTCATGCCACCTTGGCAAAAGGGGAGGGGCTGGCCTCTGTCTCCCCACACGGAGCCTCAGCAGAGACATGCAGAGATTTAGTGCTGCCTGGCAGAGCTTTTTTCGCCCTCTGCTCCATGGGCTAATGTTTGTTTGTTTTTTGAACTTGATCCATTTATTTTATAGATGAGACTACATACAAGGGTCTCTTATGAGCTCCTGATTCATAGATGTCAGAATCGAGTCTCTTTACTCTTTTTCTCCCTGACATACAATTGACTTATTCTTCATCACACACAGAGTTGGTTCATATATGGGATGTCGAGCTGAATTCCATCCTTCAGCAAGATTGTCAGCCTCATTCTGTCGGTAGAATCTTGATTATTGGCAATGAGGAAAGGTAAAAAGAAGTCAAGTTGACGTAACATAATTTATGAGAGATGCAAGCACAGGCCAAAAGACAAGAATGCTCAGCAAGCCCACCGCCTCTGGACAGGCTATGTATTGAAACACTAGCTGCATTTGGACATAACACACTAAGCCTTGGGTTCATGCATTCCCCCTCCTCTCTTTGCATGTGGCTACAAGGCGGCGATTGGAAGCATGTGTTTTCACTTTCAACTAACATTGTGTTATGTCTGAACTGAGATAAACTGTAGTTAGTTTTACCTATAGTGTGTCTGATCATGCTAATTTCAAACCACAGTTTATAATCCTGGCTTGGTAGGACAAACTCCCCCAAAGCCTGATAAACTTTGGATCTCCTAATGTATTTATTTTTCCCCCAAATTTTTTTATTCATTTTATAACACAACTTAACAACACAAACAGAAAAACAGAAAATACAAACAAATTCTTGTCTTATCCTTATTTTTTCTAAACATTGTTAGGTGAGCTTCCCCAAATCCCCTGTATCTAATTTTCATTTTACCTCATCTTTAACAGTTTACATATATCATAATTTTTAACCATTTTTTTAATCACACTTACTTTTACCAAAAAAATCTTGACATTTTATCCCTTACAAGTAATAATATTTTAAAAGACACTATGTTCTACTTCTAACCCTACAGCCTATATCCACTTCCATTAGCAAATTTTTTCAAATATTCTTTAAACTTCTTCCAATCGTCTTCCACCGTCTCATCTCTCTGGTCTCGGAGTCTCCCAGTCAGTTCGGCAAGTTCCATATAGTCCATGGATCTCCTAATTCAGGGCTGCTGCCTGTAACACAGCAGGATTAGGCTGCTGCCTTCATCTGCAGGACCCCTAACTCTCTGCCCCCTTTTCTCTTCCTTTGCAGGCTCCACTTCTCACTCCCTGCGCTACTTCTTCACAGCCGTGTCTGAGCCTGGCCAGGGGCTGCCCCAGTTCATTGCTGTGGGGTATGTGGATGACCAGCAATACGTTCAGTACGACAGTGACACCAAAGAGGCGCTGCCTCGCGTCCCCTGGATGAGGAAGGTGGAAAAGGAGAATCCTCAGTACTGGCACGAGCAGACTCAGATCGCTCAGGGCGAAGAGCTGGTGTTCAGGGGGAATCTTCAGACTCTGCGGAATCGCTACAACCAGAGCGGAGGTGAGTGGAAGGCAGGAGAGGCACAGAGTCACACCTCTCCCCCCCCCCCAATATACTTCCCTCCAAGGGCCAGAATTGCAGGGAGGGGGCTGCTGGGAGGAAAGGAAATGGAGGGTGGGGGTCTCCACCAGGGCAGAGGCGTCTCCCTTTCTCTTAATGAAGGTCTTAATGAGGGCTGGGATGGTGTGGGGTGGGGGGGCAGAGAATGAGACTTGGAGAGCACAGGACCCCCCCCCCCCCAGTATGACACTCTTTCGACCTGCACATCCTACCAGGGAAATGTCTCCACTGCCTGCCCTTCCTTCCATGCTAGGCTTGGCTTAGGCCTTCTGAGGTGGAAATCTGTCTAGTTCATTTTCCTCTGGGAGGGGAAGAGAAGGGTGGGATCCTGAGGCTGAGACAAGGAAGCCTTGAGTTCTGGTCCTGCTTAAGGAGAAGCCAGCTGCCCAGACAGAGGTGCTGATTGGCTGACCCATCTGACCATCACCAAGCCCCTCCCTCTCCCTGGCACAGTGTTGAAAGAGAAGCCTTTTGAAGGAACAGGAATGGACTGGGTTCTGGGGGTCAGAGTGGCAACTACATGGTTAAAACCATAAGCAGGGTGGGCAGCTGAAGTGGTGGGGTGGACAAGAGCCCCCAAGGCCCCCACACCTCCAGCATTCATTATACATCTGTACTTACTTTATTCTCTAATGGTCTACACTTAGGGAAGAATAGTAGGACCCTTTAGAAAGGTCTTTCACCCCCTTTGTCCAGTTATGACGATCTCTGCCACACTCCTCCCCCTTCCTCATCCAGCCTTGGAACTCTTACAACAGGAATCGTTTAAACTTAGTAAAAGCTGGTAGACATCCGGCAAAAGCCTTTTGGCACACATTTTTGTTTTTAAAACTTTCTTCTGAAATGTCAAAATTCTTTTAAGACGTTAGTTGTGAGAAAGGAGCCAGCATGCTGAAAGGGTGGGGGGAGGCATTTGTGTCTAGCCCCAAAGTTGAGTGACTCCCCCCTCCAATTGCAATTTTGGAGCAGAACCTCAGAAGTGGGAGCCTCTGCTGGGTCTGGAGGGAGATCATTCACATCACTTGCCCCCTACACACGTGTAACGCCCAGAGAGGGTGCTTCAAGAGTCCTGTTTTCTCTGCTCGCTGAAATGCAGTCTTGGAGGAGTTGGCATTGAATGTGCTCTGAGGATAATTCTTAATATAGCTCTACATCAGACACTTAACATTTTGAAGACCCAATTCTCATCTAAAGTTTTCTATCAATAGAAAAGTTCTTTTCAGAGAAGTGCTTTTATCTAGTGGTGTAACAATACATGACAATGATTAGCTGGAGAAATCCTACCCTGTTTTCTTCCCTAAGTCAATTACAAAACATGTTATCCTCCTGCTCCTTATCATTTTTAGAGAGTCTCATATTGGAACAAGCAGTTTAACAACATTTGGCAGAACATTTTTTCATTGTATTTATTTTTATTTTGTCTAATAAAATTTTATTTTGTTTAATAATATACCACCTCAGTGCATTAAAATTTCTAAACAGGTTTGCTAGAAATATTAAAATTATCAGAAATACAGTTTAAAACAATAGACAAGTCCTAAGGTGTCTGGAAGAGCTTACTTCCTAAGAAATACGTTTATGATTGATGCTTTAAGGTACTCCTAATTTTTTCTCTGCATAATTTCCAGCATAAATAAAATAGAATTTGTTAAGTTGTGGGTGAACATATCAGACGACACAGCGATTCCTGAAACAGCTCTTGTTTATTCACAGGCCAGAACAGAACTGAGCTGAAGGGTTTAGTCAGCCTGCTTATCTAGAGCTCCAGTACACATAATTGTAACAACTAACTATCCCAATTCTAGATTCTAAATTCTAATTCTAAAACTATCCAGTTCACTTTTGATCCCTTATAACTATCTACAGTATCCCCCTGGTGGCCCAGGGTGAGAACTTCAGTACATAACAGAATTATACAATAGTTCAAAGAATCATAGGATCGTAGAGTTGGAAGGGAACCCAGGGGTCATCTAGTCCAACCCTCTGCAGTGCAGGAATCTCAGCTAAAGCATCCATGACAGTTGACCATCCAGCCTCTGCTTAAAAACCTCCAAGGAAGGAGATTCCACCACTTCCCAAGGGAGCCCTTTCCGCCGTTGAGCAGCTCTTACCATTAATATGAATGGAGGGCAGGGACAGAGGGAACGGACCCTGGAACAGACACGTCTAGTCTCCATGCAGCTGAAGCCACTATTCCATGTTGCAGGGACCCAAGGGGCAAGCGATAATGTCCGCACAGAACGGGGGTGGGGAACCTGTGGCTGTGGGCCAGTCTTGGCCTGCCAGGGGGTAGGATTTGCCCCATGAGCAGAAGTAAAACCCTGCTCAGCTTGGCAGGACTTCATGTTCCGGATTCAGGAGGGGATTTGCGTCAGAATGTGGCTAAAATGAAGGGCTTCCCCTGGAGATGAGGAAGAAGCAGTTTGCCAGCTTCCCCAAGCGCTGAGTGCAAGGCAGGCAGCGCCCCTTGGGCTGCAGTTCCCAAGAGGCTGCGCCCCTGCTGGGTGCTTGGAAACCCCCTCAGGGGCTTTTGGAAGGTGGGTGAGATGGACGGGTGGGCTATGCCATGATGCCAGCTTCAGCCTCCTGCCCCCTTTGGCCCCTGGGGACAACCCTGATCAGGATCTGGCCCTGCAGCCAAAGAGATTCCCCACCTGTGAGACAGAATAATGGAGGTGGAAGGAGCCTTGCCAAAGGGGTCAGCCTGAGTGTGTCCAAAGCCCTCTGGGGCCTTCGTTGGCCTTGTCAGGCTTGCAAGGAAGAAACCCTGGGGGTCAGCTGAGACCAAGCCAGCGCTGCAATGGGCAGGTCTGCTTTTCTTGCAGTGGGATCAGGCCCGGCCTTGCCTTGCAGGCTTCCTCTTGGGCTCCTCTGAATTCTGCTTCTCCCCCTTTTAAAAATATCACCTTGGGACGAGGCATTGTAGAACATACTATTTATTTATTATTATTATTAAATGCATTGAGTAGTTCTAGAGGGAGGACTCCAGAGTAGCACTGTTACAATCATTCTAATTGCCAGAGGGAGCAATCTCCCTTCTTCTCCCCCTGCACACCTCTCTGGGGCTTCTCCTGACACCCCCCCCAAGCTGATTTGTGGGGAGCACACGGGAAGGAGATGGGGAGAAAGCCCCAGTTGGGCTTGGTTTTTAGACAAGCTGTGTTAGCTGAATCCAGCCCAGGAAAGCAGGATTTCTGTTGAGAGAGGCTTCTGTAATGCAAGACATTCTATACCCAAACTCAATTCAGCTGTAAGCCAAGGGCTCCTGAGATGAAAGGGGAAGCCTAAATCAGAAGTGAGAGCAACCTGGTATCCTCTGGGACAGCCTCTCCTCCATTGCTGAGCTCCTTCAGGCTACCAAAGAGCAGCAGAACTCTGTGCATGGCCAGGAGCAACCATTGCCATTTCCCATCCTGTCTTGGGGTGCCGGACGTAGCTTCTCTCCATGGTTTTGTTGTGGGAAATCAAAATGGCTGTCTGCTGACCCTGCTGGCTGGCCAAGAGGAGACAGGGCTGGGGTCCTCGGCACCCGTGGGCCCTGCCAGGGGTCTCATCGAGTCCTGTGTGACGCCACCTGCCAAGTGAAAACACCACATCAATGCTTCAGATACTGGAATTGAAGAGCAGATTTAAAAGTCACGAGCATTAGCATGTTGTGGATCTGTAAAATGAGACACTAGAGTTGCAACATGAAGAGTAGCAGAGATAAGGACCATGCCCTCTTTGATGAAGGATTTATTAGGTGGACATCAATTAGCTAATGTAAACCAGCTCTTCTTCTATTATCAATCGACTGAAGGTTTTATTAAAATATTTACAATATGTATTTCCCACAAAACTGTATCAAGATAGTATACAACCTGGAAAGTTATAATAAAAATCAGGGGGAAAATCCATAGAATGTACATAAAACATCAATAAATACTATTTAGTCATTTATTTATTTATTTATTTAAATACATACACTTATTGATTGTAAACCCCCCCCCCCCAGTAAAATTAAGAAAAACTCACAACCATAGTTTAAAACACAGGAAGTTAAACTACTAAGACAGATTAGAATTACCTCAACTTTCTAGGCATCTGGGTAGGCTTGTCTAAACAGGATTTTTTTTAGCAGGTACCAAAAATTCAGTATTTATTGAAAGTGAGAGCTAGGGCAGGTGTTTGACCTTTTTAGTACACACAGGGTTGCATCCAATACTGTTATATTTAGAGTAGACCCATTGAAATCAGTGCATTAAAGACAGAAATGCCAAATCACTGCAGTGGGTCTACTCCGAGTAGGCGTTGCATTAAATACCACCCCAGATCTTTGATGATGCATCCAGTCCAAGTGCCATCTCTGAAAAGTGAGCCGTGAGGAAACTGCTCTGTCTGAATGTCCGGCTCCCCAGGCTGCCTTTGGCTGAGATCCTGGCAGACATGCTGTGCCCCCTTCTTTCCCCTGTGCCCCCGGGAGACCCCTTGAGGCCTCACTTCCAAGTTCTCTGGTCTGGGAGCCACAGGACACAGACTCCTGGTCTCTCCTCCTCTCTCCTGCGCTTCTGGATGCGGCCCTTGCAGGAGCCGAGGGAGGTGGGGCAGGGAAGGGGCACTCAGCTCTGGGGGGCAAAGAGCAGCCAAGCAAGGTCTGTCCTCTCCCCAGGAAAGCTCCCAGCTCTTCACAGCTAGTGGCGTAGCGTGGGGGGTGCAGGGGGGGCCGGCCGCACCGGGCGCAACATCTGGGGGTTAGGGTTAGGGGGCGCAAATCCACGGGTTAGGGGGCGCAAATCCACGGGTTAGGGGGCCTTGCCTTGCCCTGCCCCGGGTGCTGACAACCCACGCTACGCCACTGTTCACAGCATAGACTGCCCTGATGGTGCTGAGCATCAAAGGGAAGAGGCATGGCCTTTCGAAAAGCAACAAGTTGGCTTAACATCAGCATTTAATTATTTTCACCAGGAGCAAAGAATTTAGTATATAGCCAAAGTGTGTTTAGGCGCACATTTACAAACATCTGTTTGTTCCATCATTTATATCTTTATATTCCACTCCATCAGCACAGTTACCTTTCAGTTGTCCTTGAACCTGGGTTCAAATCCCTCAAATGCATCACTTGCTTAATATTATACAGTGGTACCTTGGTTCTCAAACTTAATTCGTTCTGGAAGTCCGTTCCAAAACCAAAGCGTTCCAAAACCAAGGTGCACTTTCCATAGAAAGTAATGCAAAATGGATTAATCCGTTCCAGACTTTTAAAAGCAACCCCTAAAACAGCAATTTAACACAAATTTTACTATCTAACGAGACCATTGGTCCATAAAATGAAAGCAATAATCAATGTACTGTACTATAAAAAAAATAAGACAGTATTGTAGATGATAAAAATTGAAAGTATTATTTTTTCCTTACCTGCACTGATGATAGTCCTTGTTTGGATGGGGGGCTTTTATCCATTTCCGTAGTCACACAGTCAATAAATCGCATCAGTAGCTGAACTGGGTTCCACACAGTAACAAAAACAAATTAACCGAAAAAAGCCACAAAAACGCAAAATAAATACAGTCATGCCTCTTCTTGCGAACGCTTCATGTTGCGTTTTTTTCAGGTTAAGAGCACGGCAAACCCGGAAGTATTTACACATGCGCAGAAGCGCCACTCTGGTTACGGACATTTCGGGGTGCGAACGGCACCCCGGAACGGATCGTGTCCGCAACCAGAGGTACCACTGTAGCAAAAACAAAAGCGCCAAATACAGTTGTTCCTTGGTTCTTGAACGTAATCCATTCCAGAAGTCCGTTTGACTTCCAAAATGTTCGAAAACCAAGGCGCAGCTTCTGATTGGTGCAGGTGCCCCGCAAACAATAGCCGACAGCTGCATCGGATGTTCGGCTTCCGAAAAACATTTAAAAACCGGAACACTTACTTCTGGGTTTTTGGCGTTTGGGAACCAAGCCGTTTGAGAACCAAAGCACCACTGTATATCACAGCCTTTCATTTAGAAACAGCAAAAAAGATTTAACATGGGGGGAAAGATGGTGATTGCGATACAGCAGTGGTGAGAAAACCTCCTTAAAATCTTAAATTGCTACGCACATAAGCTAAATAAGCGAATTACTTGATCTGAAGACTGCAGGTTAATCCAGAGCGAGGAGTTTACATTCAAACCCATACTCAGACTTACGGTTGTCCGAAGTGAGGCCTCCCTGCGTTTTTGGTGTTTGGGAACCGAGGCACCAGTGTACAAAAGTACTTGTATTGCAGGGCAGGGGGGACACAATAATGGAAAATTATACGAAAAAAGACTCTGCAGTGGCAGGCACACATGTCTTCCCTCCCCCCCCCATGCCTGTTATTTGTGGCACAAAACAAGGGTGCCAGTTGACACTTTGCTCTCTCCCTGGCACCGCTGGCAGTGGCTTTGTGGCAAAGTAATAATAGGCGGGCGCTGTGGGTAAAAGCCTCAGCGCCTAGGGCTTGCCGAGCGAAAGGTCGGCGGTTCGAATCCCCGCGGCGGGGTGCGCTCCCGCTGCTCGGTCCCAGCGCCTGCCAACCTAGCAGTTCGAAAGCACCCCCGGGTGCAAGTAGAGAAATAGGTACCGCTTACCAGCGGGAAGGTAAACGGCGTTCCGTGTGCTGCGCTGGCTCGCCAGATGCAGCTTTGTCACGCTGGCCACGTGACCCGGAAGTGTCTCCGGACAGCGCTGGCCCCCGGCCTCGAGTGAGATGGGCGCACAAACCCCAGAGTCTGTCAAGACTGGCCCGTTCGGGCAGGGGTACCTTTACCTTTACCTTTAATAATAGGGAGGGATCCTGGAAGAGAGCAAAGAGCTGGGAATCCAGTTGGAAATCCAGCTGTGGCACTGCCAATTTTGAAATTGGGGGGGGGGAGTTTCCCTGAAACTTTGATGACTCTGTGCTCATGTGCCTTAATACAGTGGTGCCCCGCAAGGCGAATGCCTCGCAAGACGGAAAACTCGCTAGACGAAAGAGTTTTCCGTTTTGGAGGTGCTTCGCTAGACGAATTTCCTATGGGCTTGCTTCGCAAGACAACAATGTCTTGCGAGTTCCTGCGGGTTTTTCCCCCTTCCCCCCCTTTTTCTAAGCCGCTAAGCCGCTTATCAGCTGATCCGATCAGCCGATAAGCTGCTAAAAGCCGCTAATCCGTCAATGGGCTTGCTTCGCAAGACGAAAAAACCGCTAGACGAAGAGAATCACAGAACGGATTCTTTTCGTGTTGCGAGACACCACTGTACCTGTCCCAGGCAGCAAGTTTATTGTAGCTGCATTATTGAGGTGCCAATATGCCCCCCCGTCTGCTGCAATTATGACCCCAGAATAAGCACAGCTATGAGTCCGCCCCCACATGAAGCTTCTTCCCTCTGCCTCCTCGTCCTCCCCACTGCCCTGGTGAACTGGGGGTGGGGGGCAGCTGGGGTCTGCAGTGCTGGAGACGGCAGGAAGGAAGGATGGTGTCCTTATTCCACATTCCATAGGGAGGTGGGGGCCCCCACAGGGATGCTGGCTGTCAGCCCCCCTTTCTCCTTGGAGCCTTTCAGAATCCATCAGGTTGTCTGGACTGCTCACTCCACCTGCTGGGGGGCTGATAGAGAACGGGGCCCCACATCTGGCAGTTGCTCTTCTTTAAAACCTGCCTTACCCCATGGAACTGACCGCCAGGAAAGAGTCCCTCAACAAGAGAGTTCAGAAATGGGCTAGTCCCAGTGTGTGGGCAGCCAGGATCACAAACAGATTTTATTTTATTTTAATTTCCAATTGTAACTGCTCAGTCCTCCGCATGTTTACTTGGAAGTATGTCCAACCCCACTCAGTGTGACTTACCTTCAAGTAAATATGCAAAGACAAATATATGAAACATGTAATGAGAGAATCAAAATGATCTGTCCCATTTAGGGATTATGGGACTTCAAAATGATTGTTTTAATGTTGTTGTTGTTTTGAAGATTTGGTGGTAGCCCCCTGGGGTGGGCAGGAGGGTGCTGGGACCCCCCATCTTTGACAAGGGCAGCCTGGCTTCTGCTGAGAAGGGGGGCCATTTAGAAGGGGGGGGCAACCCCCCCTTGCGGCTTCCCTTTCCCTCCCAGGCTATGTGGAATCTTCTTTTTCCGAAGGCCCTTCCATGACTTTCCTCCTTTTAGGGAAAAAGGTCCTTGATATTGAGAAGCTGGGGGGAGAGAGATGGAGGGGAAGAGGAGACCTTCTCTCTCGAAAGGGTCCCCAATGTGTGGGTGTCCCCCTTCCATGCTGCCCCTTTCCTCTTTCTGGGGGGGGACAGGGGGCAGTCCCTCCCAAAGGGGCAAGATCCAGAGGAGCAGAGCTGGGGGGGATAGACAGACAGACTGTGACCTCCGACCCTGCAAGGGATGCTCCCCACCCCTCCCCCGCCTCCAGGGAGTTGGGAGAATCCACTAGGAATTGGGGGGGGGGATAAAGTGTGAGGCGATGAGAGGGAGGGGGCAATTAAAGGGGGACTTGTAGTGTTTCCCTCAGTGAACATGTTTTGCGGATGAGCCTTCAGAAAGATACAGTGCTGGTTGATTTTTCTCCCCTCTGACTGCTGCCTCTTCCCTGAGTCTCAGGCAAATAAATCCTTTTTCCTGGGCTCCTTTGCTGATGGGGGAGGGGCTGCTCTGACCCCCCTTGACCTCCTGGGCCTCTTCTGGTCCTTCCAGGGATCCACACCTTTCAGTACATGTACGGCTGTGAGCTGAGGTCAGACGGGCGCAAAGGAGGGCATTTGCAGTTCAGCTATGATGGGAGAGACTTCCTCACCTTTGACAAGGAGACCCTCACCTGGACGGCAGCTGATACAGGGGCCCAAGTGACCAAGAGGAAGTGGGATCCTAACATGGCCCTGAACCAGGGCCACAAGCACTACCTGGAGGAGATTTGCATTGAGTGGCTGCAGAAATACCTGGACTATGGGAAGGAGACTCTGCTGAGGACAGGTAAGGGGGGGCAGTGGGGAGGGGAGGGGGCTCAGTGGGGCAGTTTCCCTACAAATTCCCCTCCCCCCCTAACAATCTTCCTTTTGGACCAAAAAGCAAACGCTTTTCTTGGTGGGGGAGACAGAAATAAGTTTGGGACCCTGGGAGGAGAAAGGGGGTCTCTTCAGAGTATGATTGGGGGGGGGAGATGCTTATAAACAGCCCCACATGCCTAGAATAAGGGATGGCAAAAGACAAATGGGGGGAGGGGGGAGAAAGAAACAGCAGGGAAGGGGCCAGGAAAGCAAAATGCATTTTAAATTAAGTAAAGAAAGAAAATTGAAATGGACAGATTTGAGGCAGAATAATGAAAAGCCTTTTGCCTTTACACTTGGGTAGGGGAAAGTGGGGAAAGTCTTTAAAACTATATTAATTAACCTTCTTTAAAATAGAAAATGTGTGGGGAGCCCATGAAATATGGATGCAGCCCCCTCACTAAGTCTGTAGGTTAGCCACTCGTGGCCTAGAAGCAGAAATCCTGCACATAGTGAGAGAGTATGGGAAGTCCCTCTTCTACCTTCTTATATTTTTCATTTGTGAGGAATTTTACTTTTTCCCATGGGGAACATTCAGAAGTGTCATCTTCCCCAACCCCGTGCCTTGAAATGGTACAGCCCACTCTTCCGCCTTCAGGAATCTGGCACAGGGGCCAATCAAATGACTGGCTTTCTTCCTGTCTCTATTAGTTTTGCTAATGTGAACATTAATTAAAAATGAAATAATTCTAGCACCCTCCGTTTTTGAGGCCTGACTCATACGTATTAGCCGCCATTTCCACTCCAGGGGAGGCTGCTGTGGAGAAGGGAGACGGGCCCTTTCCAGCCTCAAGGGACCCTTTCAGGGCAGGCGGGAGAACTAGAAAGGAGCTCTGTCTTTCCCAGGGCTGTTGGCTTTGTTCACTAATTATTGGGCTGAAAAGTCCCGGAGAACAGAGAGCAGCGAGTCCAGCATTTCTTCCCCCTCAAGAGAGAAACCAGGATCAGCCTGATCTACCTCCTGTTGTGGATGTCTCTCTGTTAACCCCAATGTGGCCCTTTTTGCAGAGGCTCCGGTGGTGAAGGTGACCAGGAAGGCAGACTATGACGGCCTGGAGACCCTCGTTTGCCAAGTCCACGGCTTCTACCCCAAGGAGATTGAGGCCAACTGGGTGAAGGACGGGGAGGTCTGGCAGGAGGGCACCCTCCGAGGATTGGTCGCCCCCAACTCGGACGGGACCTACTATCTCTTGCTCAGTGTCCAGATCGACCCCGAGGAGAGGGAGCGCTTCCGGTGCCGCGTGGAGCACGACAGCCTGAAGAAGCCTCTGGACGTGGCCTGGGAGAAGGAGCCTGGTGAGAGACAGACAGACAGACAGACAGACAGACAGACAGACAGACAGGAGGGGGAGGGGTGGGCTCTGGGAGGGGGATTTCCACCCAACTCCTCAGATGGGGAACCCCAGTTGGATCCTGTCTATGTCTCTGGAGGGAAGCGACTTAATTGGAATCTGTAGATTTCAGCAGAGATGCAGCCTTTTTTGGCAAGTGTCTCATAGGCCTTGAACTCAAATTGAATGTCGTAGGTAAATACTGGCCATCACCTTTTGACTTTAAGCCCAAGTAGTTGTGATATCGCAGAATGTGGGCAAATGTGTTATTTCTTCAAAATCAAACTTACAGTCACTGCAACTGAAAAAGGGGCAGCAAACTTAAAAAGAGGGAGCCCCGGACTGACTGTACTGCACAGTGAAAAAGATTCTCACTTGCTCCTCCTCACACTCGCACTAGAAAAACTGATACTCATCTCCACTCAGCCCAAACACCCGCACACCTCTGGGAAGAGCAAGCAGGAATTTTAATAACAACGCTCATTTCTCATACTCCGCCAGGGGAGCTGCGCCTGCAGGAACCAAAGCAGAATGTCTAAGAGCCAGACTCCCTTTTCCCCAGCAGGAGCCCATGAACGCATATCCCCACCCACAGCCCAGACTCCTTCTCACAGGCAGGCAAGCGAGAATTATGGAAGCCGCCCTGGAGCCAGAGACTCACACAGGCAGGGCAGAGGGGGGACCAGGGCTCACTCAGTAGCGCTACGGACTCCAGAGATTCCACCCAAACAAAAAAAAAACTGGACATTTTGCCTCATTTAAAAAATTGGTCTGTACAAACATTTTAAGTCTGAAAAAGAGGATGTGTCCAGGAAAAACTGGACATATGGCAACCGTACACAAGATACTTTTTTCTAAGGGTTTGTGCCTTCCCTGAAGGCCTGTAATGCTGGGCTCTGGGGGGTCTCAGAGGGGAGGGAATCCCTTCCTCTCAGGGTCCTGACAGAGAAGGCTGAAGTACGTGAGCAGGAGGAGACCTGCTTTTAAGTCTTGTGATGAAACAGATGTGCCTGTCAACTGTCTTCCTTAAATGAATTGGTTATTTGGAAGGCCTCTAATGCTGGACTCTGGTGGGAAAAAACTCCCTTGTGTCGGGGCCACTACAGAGAGGACCTTGGCCTGTGAGGAGAGAGAGAGGGCCTGCTTTGCACACGTAAAATCCTCCCGGGCTCATAGCTCAGCACCTCCACTCAAATCTCCTGCTTGAGGCCTTGGGGAGCTGCCGCTGCCAGTCTGAATAAAAATGTCTCTTGTCTCCTTTCAGTCAACCTGGGGCTCATTGTGGGAGTCATTCTGGGTGTTATGGCTGCCATCCTGCTGGTCTCTGGGATCATCTTCTTCATCCGCAGTAAGTAAATCCTGGATGCGTTTGCTGCGTCTTGTGTGCCCTCATTTTTTAGCCTCCGACTGGGAATGTGCTGGTGGAGCTTCCTGGCAACTGCCCCTTGTATCCCTGCAGACACCCTTCCCCATAAAACACCCTTTGAACATGAATCAAAAGTCATAGTGGTCATTGCTTTGCGCTCACTCTATGCTCAGTAAATTCACTTCCCACCTGATGTTTTAATCAGTCCTAAGCCTTCAGTCCTGTGCACACTTAGCAGGGAGCCTTCCTTACAAATCTTTAGGCGCCAGGCGAAAATGTTTCTCTCGAACCAGGCCTTTGGCCTTTTAAATGTGAGTTACTGGTTTGTTTTTGTTTTATTATGTATTTTGTGCTCTCATTTTGTATTTTTATTTGGGGGTGAGGATATTTCACCCCTCCCATTGCAAGAATCTGCTGACAATGTTTCAGAGAGGAGGGGGCGGGTTTTGCTCATCGCTTCTTCCGCTCCAGCCTGTGGGAGTCTGAGTGTTATCTGTGTATAGATAAGGTGACTGCTCAAGCAGCTGTAACACTCATGCAGTCCAGCGTCTCCAATTAGTCTTTAGTTAGTTTATTTTAGTTAATGCAGTAGCTGTAGAGAATAAAAGAAGTTATTCTTCAGAGCTGTCGTTCGTGTGATTCATTCAGCTCTGCTGTGCTCCGCTGACTTTTGGAACTGAGTTTGGTGCTCACAGCTCCGAGTTGTGAGTCCACAGCACTTAGAGCTGCTCCCGGCAGTGGAAGGTCTCTGGGAGTGCTTTCCAGCTCGCCTGGCCCAGTCGGGGCTGAAGAGGTTGAGCCCAGTCGGTGGCACTGGCTCAAAGACGAAGCTGACAGGGGAATCACCAAAATAATAATCCAAAAATGAATGAGTGAAGGGACTGGATAATGTTTCCTTCCACCCTCTTGGAATTTGTCCACTGCCTGGTTTCACCATGTTGATTTTTTTATTTAATTTCCGCAATTTTTTTCTACTTCTTTATAACATGAGTTCCTTGAAAAGCTCCCCTTCTGGGCTCCCCTTCCTTGGAGGTGTTTGGAAGAGACAAGAGGAGCATCTGCAGGGAAGATTTCAGCATCTGAGAGCCAGATTGTCGAAATGGATTTGAATGGCCTCTGGAGGTCCCTTCCAGCTCTGACCTTCTGCTTTTTTCTTCACAGAGAAACAGAGCAAGAAATCAGCCTACAAAGCAGCCTCAAGTGAGTGACTCCTCCCCTCTCTCTGTCTGACATATTTTTCTCACCACGGAGTTAGAAGCAAGACAAACCTAACATGGTGGTGGCCTGGTCCTTAAGCCCAAGACCCTGATGGGAAGCTTAGGCCTGTCTGCTCAGCCTGTCTGTGGAGAGCAAGGGGTCCCTCAGGGCCAGGAAAAGGCTGCAGAGAGACTGTCGGCTGAGGGAGGGGCTCCAAGAAGGAGCAAGAGGAAGAGCCAAGGGTGGGGGGAGAGAGGGATCTCTGGGGGTTTAATTTACTGGAACCTGAAGCTAAAGAAATGGTTGGTTGGCTCAAGTCTGTGGATGTCAGGAACCCTCCCTTCTGGATTTGGCACCACTGCTCCCCCCCCCCCCCGCTTCTGCCTTCCTGCCCTCTTCCTTCCCAAATCACACCCACCCCTGCCCTAGTCCCCCGCTGCCTCCATGCCAGGCTGTGCCCATCTCTCTTTGCCCTCCAGCATCTGCTTCTCCCTCCAGGGCTGTCCTTGAGCCCCCTTGCCTCTGGGCTGCCTGTCCCTGAACTCTTCTTAGGCCCCTACCCGTATTTGGGATGGGGGTCGGAAGGAGGGAAGAGAAGGGCTGGGGGGGTGGGGGTGGGATCTCCCTCCCCGGGATCCTGACTCCTATGTTTCCTCCCTTTTGCAGCAAGCGACCAGGGGTCTGACAGCTCCACCAAGGGTAAGTGGGGGTGCAGGTGGGGGCAAAGTGGGGCTCTTGCAGAAGACTCTGTGGGGAACATCCCCAAATGGGGAAAAGCTTCTGCTTTCCTGTTACCAACCTTGGGAGTCACATTTTGGGTTCTGAATGAGAGTCACATTTTGGGTGCTGGAAGGGATTTCTCCTTCCAACAGGACTGCTGTGTGTCCTTCTGGTATTCCCCCAAAGTGTGCAGCTTGGCTCACTTGCTTGAGCTGCCCTCTGCAGGCATTTGCTCTGCAGGCCCATTTTGGTGCTGCTCCTAACAGATCTTAGGTCTGATTGAGGCTGGACTAGACGGCCTTTGGGTTCCCACTAGCTCTGCAATGCTGATGGTTGCACACCATGATGTTGGCTTAATTTTGAAACACTCCTTTTCTTTTTTCCCTTCAGTTGGTGTGTGAGATGAGACCAGAAGGAGCCTGCACAAGTTTGGCTGTGAATTGCAGAGGCTCAGAGCTCCTGCTGTCCTTTAATGCTGTTTCTGATGTTCCTTAATCCTGGCTCTCAGTCATCTACTCTGACTTCAGCTGTAACTTGTATTTGAGGATGATCATGTTTTTCGGATGGATTTTGGCCAATTTTGCTTTGCAACTGATTTTCAGAAATGTTCTTGTATTAATCAGAAATGTGTCATATATACACAACTAAAAGCTTTTAAAAGAGGTGGGGAGGTTGAGCATGACTTGCAGTGATTTTGATGGTTTCTCTTTCTTCTTTGTTGCTGTGGTTCCCTCTACAATCCCTTCTCCAACCTTGTGTCCCTCGCTTGCCATCCAAATTGAAGGAAAGACAACATCTGAGAGCTGCTTTAGGGGTATTATGCAGGAAATAGGCTAAGTTGTTCCTGCCTCTTGGGCAGGTTTAGCCTTTGGCTAAACGGATGTCATGTCTGATTCTGCTGACAGCCAAGGAGGAAGCCAGCAAGGAGAAGAGGCAGATCAGGAGCTTCATGGCCAGAGTTTGATCTGAAATAAGCAGCCCCTTCTTTTTGACTGCAGGCCTTCAGTTCATGAGACTTGTTGCCTGGTCCCCACAGCCTTCTAGGAGGGGAGACCCACTGGGAGTGGGACCACATGAACTCCTCCAAGTAAACTAGTTTTGTTGCCTTCAATTTGCGTGTTACCTCACACATTCTTGCTTTTTCACCTGTAGTCGGTTGAGGATCATACTTTGCCTCTCTGCGGTTCCCTCCATATGATTCCCGCCATCTTCCTTCCCTTCTCATAGACTGACATTCCTTCAGGAAACTCTTTCATAGAAATAAGAATTCAATAAGTTTTTTAGACCTCCAGGGGCCGCAGGACTCTTCTTGCCTAACCCAATGGATTTGCTGCATCTTGCTTTGAAGATACTGGATGTAATTATTATTATCATTACTCCTTTTGTAATATCTGTTTGACTGAAATAAATAAGAGTGCACCCCTTCTTCTTTAGTGGTTCTTATCACACGAGTTCCAGAGATCTTGAAGTTCCTGAGAATATTCAGAGTTTGTAGCCTCTGGCAGGGAGGTGCCCATAATTGTTCTTCCA
The DNA here is from genome assembly GCF_965113315.1 of Podarcis vaucheri. Lineage (NCBI taxonomy): Eukaryota > Metazoa > Chordata > Lepidosauria > Squamata > Lacertidae > Podarcis > Podarcis vaucheri. The sequence continues at coordinate 127,396,429 of NC_138760.1, read as the reverse complement.
TTGCAAAGTGGCTGAAGAGCAACTCCAAAGCGAAATGGGGACATAATCTCTGATTTTGCAGGTGTGGGCTTAAGTTACACAAGGCCGCCATGTTTCTGAAGCCAAGAGGGTCTGAAGTCCGGTCAGTGCCTGGGTGGGGAACCACCTGGATGCTGCCTTTGGTTCCAGGACGGAAGAAAGGAGGGTTGGGAATATAATAAAAGGAATGTGCAGATATCTGATCTGGGGCAGGGGGTGGTGGGAGATGACCAAGGCAGGGTTCCCCAAAAAGTCCGCAAACCCAGGAGGAAGTTCTCCCATGGAGGTGAAAAGATGCCCAAAATATTTATTTTAAATTTTTATCCCACTCTTCCTCCCAAAGGGGCTAAGGGCAGAAAACATCAAAATGTTAAAAGCAATACCATTTAAAAGATTTGAATTATTAAAATTTAAAATAAGATAATTTAAAACAAATTAAAGCACCCTAAAATGACCCTTCCTGCTGAGAACCTAAGAGGAGCTTCCTGGATGAATCAGACCAATGGCGCACCTGTCCGGCCTCCTCACAGTGCCTGACCTGATGCCTCAATGGGAAGCGCACAAGCAAGTCATTGGGACTCTGCCCAGGAGAGATTACCAGCACCTTGTGTTCAGAAGCATGCTGCCTCCGGTACTCCTTTTGGGGTTGCCATGGACAGAATTAGGGCTGGGCAATATCTGGTTTTCAACATCATGATATACCACCAGCTAAACATTGCAATGTATTGATATATCACAATGTCTGAAATAAGGATGGAGCTATGTAGAGGCATCAGCTGGCTTCACAGTTTTTCCTGTATTTTCGCATAGCACACACTCTGGGCAGCTCCAAATAGAATATTAACAACACAATAAAATATCAAACATTAAAAACTTCCCTAAACAGGGCAGCCTTCAGATGTCTCCTAAAAGTCAGATAGTTGTTTATTTCCTTGACATCTGATGGGAGGGCGTTCCACAGGGCGGGCACCACTACCGAGAAGGCCCTCTGCCTGGTTCCCTGTAACCTCACTTCTTGCAGGGAGGGAACCGCCAGAAGGCCCTCGGAGCTGGACCTCAGTGTCAGGGCAGAACAATGGGAGTGGAGATGCTCCTTCAAGTATACTGGGCCAAGGCCATTTATGTCAGAAATACATTGCTAGGTCAAAAATTGTGAAACTGATATGATAGGGACTTCAAAATGGTTTTCGGATGGTATATTGCCCAGCCCTAGACAGCACCTGTCAGCTACCCAACACCTGGGTTAACAGGAATGCCTTTCTGCGTCTGCAGAAAGTGAATAAATGGATTCATCTCTTGGTAATTTTGCTGTAGCTAAAGGTTCTGAGTTCCATCTTTGGCGTCTCCAGTTAGGGCTGAGATGAGGTTTCCTGCCTGTAACCCTGGAGGCCTCTGCCAGTCAGTGGACAACACTGAGCTAGATGGCCTCACTCTGTACAAGGCAGAGTGTTCTCCCCTTGAAAACAAGACCTTCTCTTGCTGAGGAAACTGGCAGCCATTGGGCAGGCCAATGTGTCCCTCAAGCACTCAGATCTTGTGTAGGTCCAGCCCTGGACTGGTGGAGCTCCCTTTGGCCTAATCCTGCAGCCTCTTGTGTTCCCATACCCTAGAAGAAGCACCAGTCTGCAGCCCCCAGAGACACAAAATTTCAAACTTCAAAGAGTTGTCACACGTACACATTTTATTTTACAAAACACCACTTTCAGGCCATCATAGTCCTGGACAATCAACAGCAAGAGACCAAAAGTGCCTTAAGATATTTTTACAACATACTCAGAAACACCTAAGACATACGGAACCAAGAGACAGGATTGGGAAAGAAGCCAGACTCCTTATTTAAGCAACTCAAGATGAAATCCTTACCTAGGAGTAAGCCCTATTGAACTCAGTAGGGCTTCTGAGCGGAAGGCTACTTGGAAAGAAGCTTTGGGAGGGGGGCTTCAAAAATGGGAGCTTGGGAACAAGACTTTCAAAGTCACAGCTTAAGTTCTCCTGGGGCAAATACTGATACTCCAAATTGCCTGCTATTTAACAGCTGCATAGTGATTACAAGGGATGCTACACAGTCCTTTCTGCACCCCACTTCATTGCTCTCCAAAGTGGGGCTCACACCCACTTTTCTTGCTAAGCCAGAGTTTCTGCACTCGAAAGGATCAGCCAATTAGGTGAGTCTCCTAGTAGCCCCATCATGGCAGGACTTGGGGGCTGTGGCCCAAGGTCCCACTCAGCAGAAGGCACAGAGACCCCCTTCTAAACACAGTTATGCCACACGCACAACCACCTCGAGAGGGGGACCCCAGAAGACCATTCAGCCTGTGCGGAAGTCACTCATCCTGGCTCCTTTGCACCAGGCGGTAATAGGGGCCTCTCCGGCTCATCAGCTCAGAGTGCGTCCCCTCCTCCACAACCTCCCCACCCTCCAGGACGACGATCCTGTTCGCGTTTTCCACCGTCTGCATCCGGTGAGCGATCACCAGCACCGCCCTGGCCTGGCCGCTCATCAGTGACTGCTGGATCTGGGGGAAGAAGCCAGAAACCCCCTCTTAGATTTATTTTATTTATTTATTAGGTTTCTATCCCAGCCCTCCTCTAAGAAGTTCAAGGTGACGTATATGGGGCTCTTCCTCACAACCCTGCGAGGTAGCCTAGGCTGAGAGGCAGCGATGGGCTCAAGGTCACCCAGTGAGCTGCATGGCTGAGTGGGGATTTGAACCCAGGGCCCAGTCTAACACACTAACCACTGGCTCTCTCTGTGTGTGAAAGAGAACGAGTCAGAGATTGAGAGATGTTTGTGAGCATTATGGATCTTCCTGTGTTTTCCCACACAATGATATAGAGCATGGAGTGCTCCACATTTTTTAAAATTATTATTATTATTATTATTACCCTGCCCATGTTAGGTAGCCCAGAATTTGGGTGGCAGAATAGCATGCAGTCCAGGATAGATATAATTTTGTCATCCTAAGGTTGGCCAAACTGGAAAAATAATGATAAGAGAAACTGAAAGGATAAGCTCTAAAAGCTAACTGGCACTGGAAAATGCAAGTCCCATTTATTAATATTATAAATATCAATAACATAGGCAAAGGTAAAGAACCCCTGGATGGTTAAGTCCAGTCAGCGGTGACTATGGGGTTGTGGCGCTCATCTCGCTTCAGGCCGAGGGAGCCGGCGTTTGTCCACAGAGAGCTTCCTGGGTCACGTGGCCAGCAGGACTAAACCACTTCTGGTGCAACGGGACACCATGACGGAAACCAGAGCGCACAGAAACGCCGTTTACCTTCCCACTGCAGTGGTACCTATTTATCTACTTGCACTGGCATACTTTTGAACTGCTGGGTTGGCAGGAGCAGGGACCGAGCAATGGGAGCTCACCCCATCGCGGGGATTCGAACTGCCAACCTTCTGACTGGCAAGCCCAAGAGGCTCAGTGGTTTAGACCACAGCGCCACCCGCGTCCCTACAATAATATAAAACCACCGCACCCACTCATTTCTAACGCTTCTCATGTCAACCACAATTCCTCCCAACCCGACACTCACGGCAGCTTCGCTCTCCACATCCAGAGCACTTGTGGCCTCATCCAGCACCAAGACCTTGGGGTTCCGGATCAGGGCCCGGGCGATGGCCAGGCGCTGCTTCTGCCCTGCGGACAGCTGGCCTCCCTTCTCCCCGACATCTGCAGGGAGGCAGGAATGAGAGAGGGGGGGTGGGAAGAGGGGGAAACCGCCAGACTAAAGAAAGCCTGTTTGCCAGAGGAGTGGGAGTGGTGGCAGGGGTGCAAAAGGCGAGTGGCAGGTAAAGGAGGATCCCGAACTCCTGGGTTCATTTGATGGGATGCAGTGAGCCGTTGGGTGGAGGGTCGGGCGCAGTGACAAGAGGAGGTGAGGCTCAGAGTCTGGAATTCTCACTCGTCACAAGAGACTGGAGCCCCACCAATTTTCCTGGAGGAATTCAGTGGGCCACAGAAATTCATCTCAGTGGGGAGAAGAGAGAGTAAGAATCAGGCCCACTGCCCTTTCTGGAAGGAGTGTGGAGTTTTGCAGAGGCAAAAGGAGACGGGAGGAAAGAGGTTTCACCCACCTGCGGCGAACCCCCCTTCCAGCTCATTGATGAAGCCTAAGGCGTTGGCTTCTCTTGCCGCAGCCGCCACCTCTTCCTGGCTGCAATCCTGCACCCCATAGGCGATATTGTCCCGTATGGACCCAGAGAAGAGGACCGGCTCCTGTCCCACCAGCGCCACCTGCAGGCAGAATGAAGTGTGACGACTAGGGGGAAATTGGATTCAGTTTGCATTTAAAGCACGCTCCACCATATTTGCACCTTCTCAAACAATATGAGAACCGAAACACAGCCCGACCTTCTCTGAATTTTGCACATGCTGTTTTCCAACTCAAAGCGTTACAAAAATGTGCGTAAGAAGTGATGTTAGTGAAAACAGCCTACAAAAATGCTTTTTTATTAGGAGAAATTGCTTGCAAAAATGCGTGCATTAGTCAAATCTGCAGACAATAACATGTTCATTAGGAGAGATTTGCACGGAAATATTTTCGTGCAAATTTTTAAAAACAAATCCCACAAATTGCTGCATTAATGTACAGAACTCAATTAAAGTTAGAAAGATGAGAAACTGAGAGAACAGGAAGGGGCAGGTCCTTCCATCCCTTCAAATATCTGAAGGAGGCTCTCGTATCCCCTCTGAACCATCCCTTCTCAAGGCTCCACAGCCGCAACTGCTCCTTGCAAGCATCTCCTTGTGGGAATCATCTCCAGTCACACCCCCTGGAAAAAGCCAGTTTACAGCTTAAGTACCAGGCTGGGATGTGTTTGTGCATCACGAAATCTTGGTGGGCATGGCCTTTTGCAACCCACATTTCCTCTCCTGTGCTCAGCCTCACCCTGTTGTTTCCTCTTCTGCAAAAGATGCTTCCTGTTTTGTGAAAAACAGAACCGCCTTCCCCGTGACACTGACAACTCTCTAACATCCCTAAAATCCTTGGAACTCCCTGTAGCTACATACTCTTATGTAGCTGCAGGTTATTACAATAATCCTGTCACTGTTTTTATCTGTTTACAATTTATCTGTAAATATTCAATAAACCATTTCCATTCTTTTATCAAAAAAAAAACTTGTTATCTTGATTTCTTATTCTTCCAGCAGTTTTGCCATTTCTGCATCTTCCACAAGGAAGAATGGATTATGGATTGTGTGGTTTTATATTATGATTTTATTCTGAGACCTGAGGGTATACAGCGGTATATAAATTCAATAAATAATAAATAATGAAGAGGAAACAGGAGTTTGATGTCAGCCACCCTTTGTGGGCTCCCTGCTTTAGCACCTAGAAAGGAATGCTGTGATTACCAATAGTCAGCATGGATTTCTGAAAAATAAGTCATGTCAGACTAACCTGATCTCGTTTTTTGACAGAATTACAAGCCTGGTAGATGAAGGGAACGCAGTGGATGTAGCCTACCTTGATTTCAGCAAGGCATTTGACAAGGTGCCCCATGATACTCTTGTAAAGAAGCTGGTAAAATGCGGTCTGGACTATGCTACCACTCAGTGGATTTGTAACTGGCTGACTGACCGAACCCAAAGGGTGCTCATCAATGGTTCCTCTTCATCCTGGAGAAGAGTGACTAGTGGGGTGCCACAGGGTTCTGTCTTGGGCCCGGTCTTATTCAACATCTTTATCAACGACTTGGATGATGGACTCAAGGGCATCCTGATCAAATTTGCAGATGACACCAAACTGGGAGGGGTGGCTAACACCCCAGAGGACAGGATCACACTTCAAAACGACCTTGACAGATTAGAGAACTGGGCAAAAATAAACAAGATGAATTTTAACAGGGAGAAATGTAAAGTATTGCACTTGGGCAAAAAAAATGAGAGGCACAAATACAAGATGGGTGACACCTGGCTTGAGAGCAGTACATGTGAAAAGGATCTAGGAGTCTTGATTGACCACAAACTTGACATGAGCCAACAGTGTGACGCGGCAGCTAAAAAAGCCAATGCAATTCTGGGCTGCATCAATAGGAGTATAGCATCTAGATCAAGGGAAGTAATAGTGCCACTGTATTCTGCTCTGGTCAGACCACACCTGGAGTACTGTGTCCAGTTCTGGGCACCACAATTCAAGAAGGACACTGACAAACTGGAACGTGTCCAGAGGAGGGCAACCAAAATGGTCAAAGGCCTGGAAACGATGCCTTATGAGGAACGGCTAAGGGAGCTGGGCATGTTTAGCCTGGAGAAGAGGAGGTTAAGGGGTGATATGATAGCCATGTTCAAATATATAAAAGGATGTCACATAGAGGAGGGAGAAAGGTTGTTTTCTGCTGCTCCGGAGAAGCGGACACGGAGCAATGGATCCAAACTACAAGAAAGAAGATTCCACCTAAACATTAGGAAGAACTTCCTGACAGTAAGAGCTGTTTGACAGTGGAATTTGCTGCCAAGGAGTGTGGTGGAATCTCCTACTTTGGAGGTCTTTAAGCAGAGGCTTGACAACCATATGTCAGGAGTGCTCTGATGGTGTTTCCTGCTTGGCAGGGGGTTGGACTCGATGGCCCTTGGGGTCTCTTCCAACTCTATGATTCTATGATTCTATGCTCACCTTGCTGTGCAGGTACTTGTGCTCATAATCCCGGATCGGGACCCCATCCAGCAGGATCTCCCCAGACTGGGGCTCATAGAAGCGCTCCAGTAGTGCCACACAGGTGCTCTTTCCACTGCCGTTGAGACCCACAAGCGCCACCACCTCCCTGGGACGGAGCTCAAAGGAGACGTTCTGTGCAGAAGGAGCGAGGAAAGGAGAAAAAACCAGGGCTGTGATTCCCCTCCTCCAGAGCCAGGAGGGAAACACAAGTTACAGAGCCTCTTTGCAGATGAGCCTAGGGCTTGCAGATCAGAAGGTCAGCGGTTCGAATCCCCACGACGGGGTGAGCTCCCTTTGCTCTGTCCCTGCTCCTGCCAACCTAGCAGTTCGAAAGCACGTCAAAGTGCAAGTAGATAAATAGGTACCACTCCGGCGGGAAGGTAAACGGTGTTTCCGTGTGCTGCTCTGGTTCGCCAGAAGCGGCTTAATCATGCTGGCCACATGAACCGGAAGCTGTACGCTGGCTCCCTCGGCCTATAGAGCGAGATGAGCGCTGCAACCCCAGAGTCGTCCCCGACTGGACTTAACTGTTAGGGGTCCTTATTTTTATTGATTTCTTTTGGGGGGCTGCCCTTCCCTCGCTCCCCCTCTTGGCTATGGAGAGAGAGGCGACAAATATAGGGTGTGCTGACATATAGGGCGAAGCTTCGCTTTTCAATTAATGTATTTGTTTTGTTTTGTTACGGAAGGGGGGGGGCATGTCTTCTTCACTACAATATATTTGCTCAATTTCTCTAGGACTCCATCACCCCTCCCCTGTCCTCCATAATCTCTCAAGTAATCCTGTCAAAATCACTCTGCCAAACCTTTCCTCGGGCAATGCCAGGTGACAGACTATGCGTACATGGACCATTGTCTTCTCAGGATGTGCTTATCTGCGCATATCTCCAGCTCTGCATATTCCCCCCTCCCTCCTCCATATGTTAATCCAGTGTAACCCAACCTCTCCTTAATGTATTCATGATGTAATCTGTGTAACCCAACCTTTCCTTAATGTATTCGTGATGTAACTGGGAGGTATTTTGCACTGTATTCTGGGACATGGAGGGAAATTTCAAAAGTTCATGTCACCCCCTTTCTCGCTGTTCAATCTCGCCTTGAACCTGTTGCGCAATAAACTTGGACCTTCTGCAGTTTGCTCCTGTGTCCGGCTGAGCTCATTTTCTTCCGCAGGGACCCACGGACTTAGTCCGATGAGCTGGGTGGCAGAGTAACCCCGCACCCAGATTTTAGCCGTAACAGTTTATTTATAGACTGCCTTTCCATCCTATGATCTCAGAGCGGTTCACAGAGTACAATACGGGGGGAGGGGAGGAACCCCATGAAAAGAAGCAGAAAGAAACAAGCGCTGCAGAGAAGCGGCCTGAGGCAAAACCCGGAGTCCCCTCTGCCCGCCTCTCCGTCCAAAATAAGGGCACATCGCTGCCCCCCCCGCCGTGGACTCCCCTCCTTGCCTGACACTCCCCTCCCCTCCCCCGGAAACGCGACATCCGGCGGAGAACTTTCAGTTTCACTTTCCCGCCGCAGCTCCCGGGCTCCTTTCCCATTGGGCGGATCTCCATCTCGCCTCCTGCTCCGGATTGCGGGGGGGGGGTTCCTCCTCTGGGCAGGAGCGGCTTTGCGTGGGGCGAGGCCGATGGGGTGGCTGCTGCTCCTCCCCCTCTTGTTGGGGGGCTGCTTCGGTGAGTACCCCCGAGTGCCACAAGTCGGGGTGGGCAGAATGTAGAAAGAGAGCGGAGGGGCTGCCCACCGCCTAATCCGGATCCAGTCCGCTTTCTAGTCCGCTTCCGCCGGAGTCTCTCCTTCCTGATCCCCGCCTCTCGCTGATTAGCTGACTCAATATTGGGACGTTAGCCTGCATTGTTGTAAACTGGCTAATATGATCCCAGCTGGAGAGGGTAGACAAAATTGTGATCATTTTGTTGAAACCTTGGCTTTTAAAAATCGTGTGCTGGTGGAACAAGTTGCAAGAAAATATAAATGCCTCAGGCTTCGTTGGGAATACTTTGAGATCTCTATTGATGAACTCACGGAACCCTTTAGAATATTGGTTATTAGGTATTAGTTATTACTAATAGTGCCTGGCGTGCTCTGGTCCATGGGGTCACAAAGAGTCGGACACGACTAAACGACTAAACAACAACAAGTTATTACAAACCAGGGTGGATAAATGTTAATGATATTTTTTAATCAGATTTTTTAAAAATTAAGTCGGATTTCTTTTATTTAAATCGGATTTGAAAAATAAAATGTTTTTCCAGGAAAAATATTTCTAAATATAGTTTTCTACTTAAGCTACATTATACTCCAAAGGGTATTCATAAGGAAATAAGGATTTGGTAAATAAATATATGAAGCTTTGCCCCCGCCCCCTCTCTGTGTCCTTTCTAGGCTGCTCCAGTCACTCCTTGCGCTACTTATGCACGGGGGTGTCAGGGCCCAGTCAGGGGCTGCCCCCGTTCATTGCTGGGGGGTACGTGGACCACCAGCCCATTGTTAAGTATGACAGCGAAACCGAGAAGTCTGTGCCCCAAGTTTCCTGGATGTTGAAAGCAGAGAAGGACAATGCTCAGTACTGGGAAAAGAGCACCCAGGAATTCCTCAAGCTGGATATGAAATTTAGCCAGTACCTGCTGGACCTACAGGATCAATACAACCAGAGCAAAGGTGAGTGGAGGGCAGGAAGGGAGCTCAGTCTCCCTCTCTCTCTGCCAGGTTTGTCCCTTCCAGGGGCAGGAGATGGTGACTTGAGAGGGAGAATAGTGATTCCTAAACAGGGATAAGCTGCTTTCTCCCTGCCAGCCAGGCTCCTTCCGGGGTCGTTTGCCCACCTTTGGTCCCCACCTGCACTCGGCTCTCACCTGTGGCTCCTGGAGGCTTTCAACCTGTGACAGCAGCCACAGTCCTGGGACTCAGGTGAGGGGAGCCGATGGGTCTCAAAACCTCGGTGAGTTAGGGACGTCCCCTGCATGCGAAGACAGGCTCTGGTGGGTTGAGCAGATGAGACCGAGAGTGGGTCCAACGGTCAAAAAGGCGTTTTTTGCACATGCCGTAGAGCAACCTTTTTCAGCCGTGGGTCGGTCCACCGCCCCTCAGACCATGTGGGGGGCCGGACTATATTTTGGAAAAAAAGAAAGAAAGAATTCCTATGCCCCACAAATAACCCAGAGATGCATTTGAAATAAAAGAACACATTCTACACATGTAAAAACACCAGGCAGGCCCCACAAATAACCCAGAGATGCATTTGAAATAAAAGGATGCATTCTACTCATGTAAAAACACACTGATTCCCAGACCATCCGCAGGCTGGATTTAGCAGGCGATTGGGCCGCATCCGGCCCCCGGGCCTTAGTTTGCCTACCCCTGCCATAGAGGGAAGTGAGGGGCAGATGGGGCTCATCCACCTGGGAAGGGAGCCCATCTAGGAGAAGGAGAATCCTGATCCTAAACCTCCACTGCCTTGTGGGATAGCTGCAGGAGGAGAAAAGGCCGCGGAGTAATTCATGCACACATCCAGAGCATAGTCCCTAAGGCGGTTGGATGGCACCTTGCATGACTCCTGTGGGCAACACCTGCAGCCAAGCTGGTGCCAAACATCCTGCTCTGCTTTCCTTTGGACCACATCAGTGAGGCTGAGGGGGATGTGTGCCTTGTTTAGTATTATGATTGTTGTTGTTAAGGGATGCAGGTGGCGCTGTGGTGAGCTCCCGTTGCTCTGTCCCAGCTCCTGCCAACCTAGCACTTCGAGAGCGTGCCAGTGCGAGTAGATAAATAAGTACTGCTGCATTGGGAAGGTAAACGGCGTTTGCGTGAACTCTGGTTTCCGTCATTCTGACCACAAGACCTGGGAAGCTGTCTGTGAACAAACGCCAGGTCCCTCAGCCTGAAAGTGGAGATGAGCGCCACAACCTCATAGTCATCTTTGACTGGACTTAACCTTCCAGGGGTCCTTTGTTGCTCTTTAGTCATTTAGTCGTGTCCGACTCTTCGTGACCCCATGGACCAGAGCACGCCAGGCACTCCTATCTTCCACTGCCTCCCGCAGTTTGGTCAGACTCCTGCTGGTAGCTTCGAGAACACTGTCCAACCATCTCGCCCTCTGTCGTCCCCTTCTCCTTGTGCCCTCCATCTTTCCCAACATCAGGGTCTTTTCCAGGGAGTCTTCTCTTCTCATGAGGTGGCCAAAGTATTGGAGCCTCAGCTTCACAATCTGTCCTTAAGAATGGATAGGTTTGATCTTCTTGCAGTCCATGGGACTCTCAAGAGTCTCCTCCAGCACCATAATTCAAAAGCATCAATTCTTTGGCAATCAGCCTTCCTTATGGCCAGGGGTCCTTTACCTTTACCTTACTGTTGTTGTTATTGTGGGGCTTAACATGGGATAGAAATCTTGCTCTGGTGTTTTTGCCCCACCCCCCATTGACCTCTTGGGGGTCTCTTTCAGGCTTCCACACTCTGCAGCTCATGTACGGCTGTGAGCTGAGCCCAGACGGGCGCAAAGAAGGGTATTACCGGTACGGCTACGACGGGAGGGACTTCCTCACTTTTGAGAAGGAGACCCTCACCTGGATGGCAGCTGACAGAGAGGCCCAAGTGATGAAGAGGAAGTGGGATGCAGAGTTGGCCAAGACTTGGTACCGGAAGGCCTACCTGGAGGAGGAATGCATTGAGTGGCTGCAGAGATACCTGGACTACGGGAATGAAACTCTGCTGAGGACAGGTGAGATGGGTGGGTGGGGAATGGGAGTGGGGAGGAGGGCTAATGCACCGAATGGTAGAATTATGGAGTTGTAGAGTTGGAAAGGACCCCCAGGGTCATCTAGTCTAACCCCCTGCAATGCAGGGATCTCAGCTAAAGCATCCATAACAGGTGGCCATCCAACCTCTGCTTAGAATCCTCCAAGGAAGGAGAGTCCACCACCTCCTGGGGGAGACTGTTCCACTGTTGAACAGCTCTTGCTGTTGGAAAGTTATTCCTTTTTAAAAAATATTCAGTCATACCTTGGTTGCTGAACGCCTTGGAACTCATATGTTTCGGTTCCTGAATGATCAGAAACCAGAGTTGAGTGTTCCGATTTTTGAATGGTTTTGGGAAGCCAGATGTCTGGTGCAGCTTCCGCGACTTCTGATTGGCTGTAGGAAGCTCCGGCAGCCAATCGGAAGCCGCACCTTGGTTTATGAACAGTTCCAGGAGTCAAACAGACTTCCAGAACGCATTCTGTTTGGGAACGAAGGTACTACTGTGTGTGTATATATATAATATATATATATAAAGCTAAATTGACAGATCTAATAAAGACACAACACAAAATTATGGTCATGAAACAGTGGGAGTGTCTAAATGATTACTTACAAAACCAGGACTCTGCTACCAAAATCTGGCTGTGTTTAGAATAATCTTGTGAGTAACATAAAAAATATAAAGTGAGATATTAAGGAGGCTTAAAGGGAAAATATGAAGAACAGAGGATATGGTGAATGGATTATTAAAAACGCGTGGATTTGAACATAAATACAGATTTGAAATGGTTGTGTATAGTGAATGCTTATCTACAGTGGTACCCCGCAAGACGAATGCCTCGCAAGACGGAAAACCCGCAAGACGAAAGAGTTTTCTGTTTTGGAGGCGCTTCGCAAGACGAATTTCCCTATGGGCTTGCTTCGCAAGACGAAAGCCCATAGGGAAATCTCCGGGGACCTCTTTTAAATGCTGGTGGTGGGGAGCAAAGCCTCCCCCCCCCCGGCCTTCAGAAGAGGTCCAGGAAGGCCGGCGGGGGCCGAAAGGCTTTGCTCCCCACCGTCAGCATTTTAAAAGCAGTCCGGCATAGCAGGGAAGCGCTTCCCGCTATCGTGGACGGCTTTTGAAGGCAGGCGGGGGAAGCAAAGACTTTCGCCCCCCGCCGGCCTTCAGAAGAGGTCCTGGACCTCTTCTGAAGGCCGGCGGGGGGGGGGGGCGAAAGTCTTTGCTCCCCCCTGCCTGCCTTCCCGGGAGAGCGGAGAAAGGCAGCGTCTTTCTCCGCTGTCCCAGATGGCTTTTGAAGGCAGGCGGGGGGGGGGAGAGACTTTCGCCCCCCGCCCGCCTTCAGAAGAGGTCCTGGACCTCTTCTGAAGGCCGGCGGGGGGCAAAAGTCTTTGCTCCCCCCGCCTGCCTTCCCGGGGCAGCGGAGACTTCTCTGCTGTCCCGGGCGATCTTAAAATGCTGGCGGCGGCAGCGAAGCTTTCGCTGCCGACCCCCAGCATTTTAAAAGCCCCCGGGGCAGCGGAGACTTCTCTGCTGTCCCGGGCGATCTTAAAATGCTGGCGGCGGCAGCGAAGCTTTCGCTGCCACCCACCAGCATTTTAAAATCGCCCCGGGACAGCGGGGGCTTTTAAAATGCTGGCGGTCGGCAGCAAAGCCCTCCTGTCCCTGGAGCTTGCGGGTCGGGAGGTGGGGAGAAGGGCTTTTCTTCCCACCCCCAGCCTTCAGAACAGCCTTCTGAAGGCTGGTGGTGGGAAGAAAAGCCCTTGTCCCCCCCCCCCCAGCCTTCAGAAGAGGTCGGGGGACAGACTGTCCCCGGACCTGGTCTGAAGGCGGTTTCCCTAGGAACGCATTAATTGATTTTCAATGCATTCCTATGGGAAACCGTGCATCGCAAGACGAAAAACTCGCAAGAAGAAAAAACTTGCGGAACGAATTAATTTTGTCTTGCGAGGCACCACTGTACTTTTAAAATCTTCATTCTTGACTTTTTCTTCTTTTCTTTTTCTCTTATATTTCATCTTTCATTTTCTCTCTCTTTTGTGAACATTGCTTTATGGAGGTGTAAATAATTATATGCATGTGAAGAGGTAAAATATTTGTATTCTTTATATTTTCTAATTTTCCTTTGGTTACATGTATTTTCTTTATTTCTTTGTATATTTGTATATATATATTTCTATTTTGTACTTAATAAAAATTTTAAAAAATAAAATATAATATATTAAATTATATATAATATAAATAATTAAACTTTTCTGTTTTACATTTTAGAATATTCATTTAAACAACCTTAAAATATCAGTGACTTCCCTCCTTCTCTTTTCATGGTTCATTTTGCATACCGTAAATCCCTGCATATTTTACATGAACTAAGCCATTCAGTTTTCCAATATTACATCCATCAAAACTTATTTACACTGTTGAATTTATCTTTATGAAAGTTATTCCTGATGTTGAGTCTGAATCGCCTTTCTTGTTGGAGGGTGGAGAGGTGATTTCGCTACTTATTTCTCCACCCACCCACATCATATTTCAGACCAAAACTCTGTTTTGTGCAGGAAGGAAGTCTGGGAGTGGGTCACTTCAGGCTACAGTGTGTGGATGTTGATTTTTAAAAAAAATCAAAAAGAAGCCCAAATCTGCCTAGAAGGGGGTGGCTGATAATTTTGGGTCAGAGGGACAGATAGACCCATGAGCAACTCAGAGAGCTGAAGCAGTCTTCGGACTGTGTGTCAAAACTATAAAAACGTGGGTGTGGTTGGTAACAATAAATGAGACATTTGAGGGGTTTTGGGTGTGTGGGTGTCATGGGCTGGCTGGATGCAGAACAATGGTGGGAGGAACCAGCTGAGGAACCCTCAAGAGAAGAAGGCTCAGAGCTCAGGGAGTGGTGGTAGGACAATGATGAACGGTCAAAGGGAGAAGAGGGAGAAGACTGGGAAGTGTCAGAATGTGAAGAGGTAACAGGGCTTAGTGAGCTGCGAGAGTCTGTGGCAGAGAGCAGTCCAGAATGAGAGGCAGAAGCAGAAGCTGGAGAGGAGGGAGGTCAGGAGACAGAAGTGAGGCAGGCTGCTGAAGAATCCAGGGTGTCTCACCCTCCTGCTGTGACCAGCTCCCCTCCTCCCCGGTCTCAAAGAACCAGGAGAGGCATGAAGAAGGCAGAGGAGAAGTTAGCTTCATGCAGGCGCAGTCTCAGATTGCTTCAGGGAAAACCCTGAAGTGGGGGGGGACTTAGACAATTGTGGGGAAGTGGGGACCTTCAGTCTCTGCAATTGCCAAACAGGGGCTTCAGATTGCTTTGGGTATCACAGGCCCATAGCAGGGACACCCATGGGGTTTGTCTGAATAATTTCTTTTAAGAATGGACAAAGGTTTCACAGTGGAACATCTATGGGAACAGGTATCAGTCTGAGCCATGGGTCAATTCATCTATTAATGATATTCACTACAAAGACCTTAAGCATATTTGTGGACGACAGGGATTTTTAAGTCTGACGAAACACAAGGGAAGTTGATAATTTCTCTCTTCTGACCTTGTCATCTCTTGGGGATGTTGAAGGCATCAGTAATCGAATTTCAGGTCAGGATGGCACTGGATGACCACGTGAATTGCACCATCCATCCTGCCAGCTACTGGAGAGGTTCCTTTGTTTTTGGCAGAGCTCCCAGTGGGGAAGGTGACGCGTCAGGCCCTTCCAGACAGCCAAGAGTCCCTCATCTGCCAGGCCTATGGCTTCTACCCCAGAGAGATTGACACCACCTGGAGGATGGACGGGAAGGTCATGGAGCATGCCACTTTCCGCAGGGACGTCGCTCCCAATTCCAACGGGACCTACCACGCCTGGCTCAGCATTGACGTGGACCCCCAGGACAGGAACCGCTATCATTGCCACATAGAGCATGTCAGCCTAACACAGCCTCTGGTCTTGGCCTGGGAGGAGCCTGGTGAGGAACGACAGGAGAGGGGCAGGAGGAGGAGTCAGAGAATCACAATAGAGTTGGAAGGGACCCCAAGGGTCATCAAATCCACCCCCTTACAATGCAGGAATCTCAGCTAAAGCATCCATGACAGATGACCATCCAGCCTCTTGGATGGCCTTCTTTGCTGGATTCTAGGAGGAGAACGTGCACCCAGAGTCGAACGAGGGACTCCAGTGCTATTATAGGCTAATACTCCATGTGACATCGTCCATACTTTGGGGTTTCAAAGGAGGAGATGTGATTTAGGTTCAGGGAAGTGGGGAGGGCGTGGTATTCAAAGAGTGGAGTTTGAAGAGCAATCTTTGGAAGGAGAGGGACCCTCTCTGGGAGGTGAGAAATTTTACCCGTTTTGTTGATATAATTATGTGGTGTTCCATGAGGTTGCTGAATGCCACTCCTAATCTCTGAAGCCATCTAATGGTGAGTGATGGGTTGCCTTAGAGGGGAGGGCATTTTTGAGAGCACTGCCATAGCACATTGCTTTGCGCATGGGAGGTCTCAGATTTGGTATGCAGAATCTCTCCACCAAAAAAAAGATTGTGAGATGTCTGGATGAGGGTTTGGGAGCTGCCACCAGTGTCTGAACAGAAATATCTTTTGTTTGCTTTTAGCTAAGGGAGGCCATTCTTTTGCCACTCTGGGATACGTTGTCGGGGGCGTGGTGGCAGCGGCTGTGGTAGTAGTTGTGGTGGCTGCTGTCATCTTCTTTGTCCGCAGTAAGTAAACACTGGATGGATTTGCTGGGTTTTGTCTTCCTGACTGAGAATGGGCTGATGGCCAAGCCTTCCTGGCAGCTCCCTCACAAGTTTTCCCCACCCATAAATGACTTGTGGAACACCAACCAGAAAGTACCCAAAGGTCAACCCTAAGTGTTCTTCCTCACTGCCTCCTGGCCCCTATTCTGATATGTTTGGGAAGCAGGATTCATGTGGGTTACATAATGTAATAATGGTTCCAAAATGCCAAGGGGCTGGCAAGTACCTGTCATCTAGACCAACGACGGAGAATTTGTGGCCCTCCAGACTCCGATATGGACCACAATTCTCGTCAACCCTGACAGTTAGCCATGCTGGCTGCTGCGGACCAAAGTCCAGCAACATTTCCAGAGACACAAATATCCCTGACCTCTAGCCCAGATTTGCACATGGATACCAAGCTGGAATCTACACACACACACACACACACACACACATATAAATGCTGTGAAAATGCTTTTTAAAAAACGTTTTGAAAAAGGCATTGAATTTGGCATAGCTCACTGTCACCATCTGGTGTCACATTAATATATTACACTTTACAACACATTCAAAATGTTTCACTTGCAGCTGTATAACTGAGTCCACAGTACAAATGTTGGCGATTGAGTCGCTGTGTGTCCTGTAGATCTGTGATGGTAGCGATCTACAGCTGGGGTTTCCAACCCTTCTCGAACAGTGGGGACATTTTAAATGTCATGAAAGCGCTGTGGGCACCAGAAATAAAATGGCAGCCATGGGCAATGGACCATAACACATTTTCAGCAATTCATATAACATTAAAAAGAGATACCTCGCCAGCCAATGGAGACCGGGAACAGGAATTAAACTTGTATGGCACCTGTGAAGGTCTTCCTTGGAGTCTCGGAGGCAGTCGGAGCCCTTGGTCAAGAACGAGCTCCTTCTTGCTGTGCAGTGCAAAACAGCTGCTGGAGCAACAAGGGTTTGCCCGCTTCCACCCCAAATGATATTTTTTTGAAGTGGGGAAGAGAGAAAGCAAGCAGCAGGGTTGGGCTTCCTGCTTGCCCAAGTGTCCCGTCCTGTTTGTTTGTTTGTTTGTTTGTTTTGTTGCTTGTAGGCCATGAGTACCATTAAAGCCTTGCTTGCAATCTCTTGTTGGGGCAAGTGATTGGGGAAAGCAGCAAAGTAGACTCCACTGGTTGCTTAGCCAGTTTCTGCCCACCAGCCACATGAACGTGGAATGTCAAATTTCAGCAGCGCCCTGTGCAATGCCAAAATTTGGAATCCCCGCCTCTCACGCTCCATCCTCTCCCCGATCTGATTTTCTTATTCTTTTTCTGTAGAGAAAGTACGAATGATAGCAGCCTATGAAAGAACGTCAAGTGAGTGACTCCTTTTTCCTTTGAAAAGTGTTTGTTTTTGTTGTTGCATGAATATATTGGTGACCGCAGGTGCCAGAGTGGGCAAGGGTTCAGTCATCAGGTCTTTGCCCTGGAATTTTATAGCAGCCACTAAGTGCTAACTGCCTGTGATATAGTGTTCACAGTAGAGTTGGCATGTTGTTGAGCTTTTATTTGCACGATAGCCCAAAAGATTGTTGATCTTGCCCCCCAAAAAACAGAGGCAGAGTTGACAGAGACAGAGCCCAGACATTAGCTTAAAAGTATATAAATCCCCCCCGGATGGGCATGTAGACCCCCCAAAAGAGGACATGTCTGGGATTTCCAATACGTATAGCAACCCTAGGTCAGAGGTCACAGGCGGTCAAAGACCCATCACTATTTCTGGAGCAGGGTCTCCGTCTCCAGCATCCCATAACCACCCAATGAGCATGAAAGGAGAGTGTGTGTTTTTAGCCACAGTCCGTTCCAAACATTTAGGAACAGTGAAAAACACAAGGTACTTCCGTTTCAGGAGAATGGTGTATGACAGGGCCAGCCCACCCAGGAGACAAGGGGAGGCGACTGCCTCAGGTGGCAGGATTCAGCAGGGCAGCAGATCCCCATGTCAATCTTTCTCCCTGTGCCCTGGGTATAAATCTCCCCTCACCCTTCTTCCCTGGTGGGGAGTGGGAGGCCATTTTGGGGCCGGCCTCAGGTGTCAAAATGTATTGGGCTGGCCTTGGTGTGTGAGTTATGCTCCGTACAATGGGACTTCACAGAAAACACCACTTAAGGCGACATTGGAGCACTGCACAATCATTTGCACATGTACATGCGCAGATAATAGTATATCCGGGCAACACATGGAGAACTGAACTGATGGTTGCAAATCATCCTGAATTATTACTCCTGTATGATTATAATTTTACTGTATAATCTTAGGAGGTTGTAGACTGAGACGTATGTTTCATTTGGACTTAATGGGGCATGGAGGGATATGTGTGTGAAAGCAGAGAGGAAAGGTGCAAGTGGAAATGAGAACTCCCTCCCTAAAACACAGGCAGTGATACGCACTCTCTTTATTTTCTCCTTTTTGCAGCCAGCAGCCAGGGCCCCCCCAGCTCCACCAGCTCCTCCGTCGGTAAGTGGGGAGTGGATGGGGATGGATGACCTCCTTGAAAACAGGCCTCCGTGGGGAAGGGATCATTCTTTTGGTGCTTCTAGTTTCTAGGAATGATAAAACCACCTGGAGTCAGCCGCAAGTGAGAATAACACACATGCGCAAAGAAAGCCCATCTCTGCTGCCGCCTGATTTTGTGGAGGATCTTGTTCCTCTGTTACTTTGAATTTATTATTTATTATTCAAAGTATATCTCGCCCTTCCTCCCAAGAAGCCCAGGGGTTCTACCCAGGATCAACAAGAAGGGCTTTATATTCCGGATTGGCTGCTTAGCGTCCCTGTGTATTTCCCACCTTCCCTAAAGGGAGAGGCTTGGCTGAGTTGCTGGAGCCTCCTCTGGAAACCTTAAGTCTTTGCTCTGAGTATGTTTATTTTTAGCGTGTCTTGATAGGTCAAGGGATTGGAGCAGGTGGCCTCTGTGCCATCGAATGCCCCAATACTGACCGCTTCATCCTGCTTGTTCCTCTGGTTCCTCCTGCAGGGGACATTCAAGGCAGCACAGAAATAGAAATGAGGATTTTTCAACGAGGAGGGAGGCCACCTTCAGGTCACTTCCCTTTATGAAATGTCTGCCTCCAAACCTGCCCATCCCAGCGGGGAGAGGCCTCCAGGCTGACCGGCTCCTCAGGGCTGCTTTGAGAGGGGAACGTGGTTGGCATCCAGAACTATCTCCCCCTCTGCAGCGAAAACAACAGACAGAACAAAGCGACAGGAATTTGAGCTCCAAGGGGTCAGAAACCATTTCAGCCTCTCAAGACACTCAGTTAAGTGACCTTAAACTGGCCGTCCTGCCACCAAAGGAGCAGCAAAAGGAGACTGCAAGGCAAAAGGGCCAAATTACTGTTGCCCAAGAGGTTTGGTGCTCTCAGCTGCGGACTGAATTGGGCGAAAGGGGTTTTTGTTGCCCCGTGACAGGCATTGTTATTGTTCATTTATTAAATTTGTATATTGCCCTATACCCGCAGGCCTCAGGGCGGTTCACAGGATAAAATCACAACACAATAACACCCCCAAACTATTTTAAAAGGTGTGCTGCTGACAGGGGCTCCAGACGCAGGGAAGAAACCAACCGGCCTCCTTGCCAACTCTGTTCCTAGGTGCGCTGGCCAGGTGGGACGTTGGTGCTGAACCCAGAGCAGGAGAGCGGGAACTCCTAGGGCAAATGGACGTGCCTCCAGTCCGCAGGCCAGAGAAGAGGCCCCTGCAGTGCAGACCTTGTTGGTCCTCTGCTTTAATTTCATACTGCTGAAGGCATTATCCAGTCGATGTGGGTGATGTATTATTGGGTGGGGACTGGAAGTGTGTTTCTTCTGCCCAGAGAGAGAGTCACAGGAGGAAGACAGGAAGTTGCCTTACACTGAGTCAGAGAGCCATTGGTCCATCTAGCTCTAGACTGCCTGCACTGACTGGCAGTGGCTGTCCAGGATTTCATAAAAAGGTTCCCTCCTGGTCCTACCTGGAGGTGCTGTGGATTGAACCTGGAGCCGCCTGCATGCAAGTTTCCAGCCCTGAGCCACGTCCCTGAATGGTTCTCCTCCACTCGTTTTATTCTTCACAACAACCCTGTGAGGTAGGTTAGGCTGAGAGGCAATGACTGTCCCAACGTCACCCAGTGAGCTTCATGGGCGAGGGGGGATTTGAACCCTGGTCTCCCAGCTCCTAGTCCAGTACACTGACTGTTACATTACACACACCTGCTCCCAAACCCTTCCGTTTTCATGTCTCTTAAGGTGCCCCCTTCCTCCTCCTTCCCTCTCCCCTGGAAAAAGTTCTTCCACACCAAAATCAGATTCTCCTGACTGCAATTCAGTGTGGATCTTCGTGCTGCCCCAGACCTTCTGCTGCTCACAGACCCTTGAGGTGCCAGTGGCCCAGGAAAGAGTGCTATCTGTGGCAGCTCCTAAATGGTGGCATCTCTGCGCACAGAGGGGGGTCTGACTTTAAAGCTGCTATTGTTTGCTAAAAACACACCTCTTTGCCCTGCCCTTTGGCACCTCAGAAATGCCCTTTTGAGATCCACACGACCACTGTGACTGGGATTTTAAAAAACGTATTTTATTGTTTAATTTTAGGGCCTGCTGGTGAAATGCAGGTAACGCTTGACTTTTCCTTGCATGTTGCATTTATATGGCTCATTTACAATTCATGAAAAGTGTTTTTTTTAAAAAAATATATATGAATGAATGAATGGTTTTCAATCTCAATAAATTCAGCGTTGGAATATCTCTTCCTCCTCCCCTTTGATTGAAATGTGTGAGTTGAGAAGGCATCAGGTGTCACATACATTTTGTGAAATCATAACAGCATTTCATTTCTTGTGGAAAGTGCTCAGGCTCGGACTATGGCCAGCCCCCAGTGGATTCCCTGCAAGAAATGGTGAAATGGTGATTTATGTTTCCCGGGTGAGTCAGGGGGACCATGGCATTGTGGCAGAAGGACCATCGCCAGATGGGGTCCAGCATTTGGATGGGAGGGGGAATCGCAACATCCTTTTCATAATGCCGCTACCAGGTGCCACTGGGGAGAGTCTGGTCTCACTGGGAGGTGGCTGAAGCTTCCTGGGGCTGTTGGAGTGTGAAGGCCTTCTGGGGCCCCTGGGGAGAGTGCTGTTTTTCTAGAAAAAGGGGTGCTGGAACTCGCCATGAAGGCTGCCCTTATTCTCTTAGGATGGCAAAGGTGCCCACCTGAGAGGTGAAGGAACTGAGTTCTGGCTGTAAAAAGCCCTGGCCCGAGCCATGTTCTGTTTGCCCTGCTGCTTCCCCCAGAAAATCCACTCTTTACTGCTAAATTGGAGCAAACGTCAATCTGCAGAAGACCTGGTTGATGTTTGCTCCGATTCAGCCGTGAACAGCCGGTTTCTACAGTGGAAAGAGGTGGGAGAAGTGGAAGAGTGGATTAGATCTATTAAGTAGTGGGTTGACAAAGCAGACGACACAGAGATTCCTCCAAGTAGTTCTTTATAAGTAAGCTGGAACTGAACTGAACAGCAAACAGCTCAGCCGGCCTGCTTTTATAGGCAGCCGGCTGTCACATTGTAACAGCAACAGCCCAGGGTTTCCCGCCTAAATTAACTGACGTGGACCTGAGTGAAAACTATATACACACTACCCTGGTGACCAGGGTGAGCACTTCAATACATAACAAGCCCCAGTCACTCATTGTGAGGGGGGACAAAACCATCACCCGACAAACAGCCATCTCTATATATTACTTCCTCTCAAACAGGCTGTGTTATGGTGGGAGCTGCTGTGGCTTTCCCTCCCTCCCTTGGCCGCCCTCACCCTGAACAAACCTCTCCCCTGAAGGGAGGAAAGTGGTCAGGGCAAGGCAGGTCCCCACCTTCCTGCCAAGAACGGAAGCCATTTTGTGAAGGCCAGGCTGCAGAAGAGGAAACAAAATGGTGGTGTTTCGCTGGTGCGTCTCTTTCCTGGCTCAATGACAACAACATCATGTCATGCAGCCTGAAGATTATTAAAAGTCTCAGGCTGGATTTTTGCAAACTGACTAGTGGCCACCTCTAGCAGCCCAAAAAGTAGCTTGGGGCCTGCCTTAAAGAGTTGAAGCCCCACACCATTGAGAAATGCCCCCTTCCCCCTCAAGTGACAAACCAAAAGCCGCAACTGCCCTCCAGGATTGCAGCCTGGCGGGGAGATCGGTACCCAGAAACGTCTTTCAGAAGGACAGTGTTTGGTCTTTCCTGACTTTGGCACATGGTGATCAAGCACGGAAACCACCTCAGGCATTTTGCCCTCCCTCAAAGGCAGAAGTGGTTGGCTTGGCCTGAGCACACATCCTCTTGGGGCTCTGGGGAGGGTCTGCTCACGAGGCCTTGTGGTTGTGTGCAAGTATGTTGCGTCCATGTGGGGAGTTGCCTGTATCATTTTGCCACGGCTCTTACTGTCTTGCACATATTTTCAATGATTGCAAAGCTGTGACATATGTGGGAACCTTGACCTTTTTTTTTTGCAACCCGTGACTTGCTTCAACTGGTCCCTTGAAGGATTTCCTAGAAATCACCTGATTTCCATTTCAGCTGGGGAAGAAAACAGCCGGCAGGGGGCAGCAGAGGATCGAGAAAATGAGAAAGCGAGAAAAGACAAATGGGACTGTGGAGAAATGGGTGAGGGTGTCTTGTGGCAGAGAGAGTGTGTGAGGGCAGGAATCTACCCTGGAAACAAACACAAACACACCCCAGTGTTAATGAAGGACGACGACTTTCTCAGCAAAATCTGCCACTGTTTTTTCAATTCCTGTGAGAAATGTCAGTCAAGCAGCCTGAGATGCAGTTACAGTACTTGAAATTCCTTTGCTAGCTTGGCATGCAAACGAAATTTAGATTATTGTATCTTGCCAAAAACTGTTTACTGCGCCCTCAGCTATTCTTCTCAGAAGTAAAAAGGAAAACAAAACATTAAAAAAGGGAGTCCGAACCATTCTGGCCTTGTTCTGGGAGCTGCCCTGGGACTTTCCCACCGGACTCAGAGGTTGCTGAGGGAGGCAGACGGGGGCAAAGTCTCCTGGGAAACAATCCAGTTTGGATCAGAGAACCACACCAAGGACGTTTTTATGCCATCATTTCTTTGCTAGCCTTTAAGGGGCAAGAAGACTTGTTGCTGTTTCCACACGATATCAAGAACAGGAAAAAAATAATGTCTAAAGTCCTGTAAACTTTTTAAAAAGTCTGTGAAGAACAAACATTTTCCTCCTGGCCGTTAGTTGTTGTTGTCGCCCACTTCACCTCCACGAAGAGGGGAAAGGAGAGGGAGAAAAGTCTCCACAGAGGAGAGCAGGGGAGGAGAAGGCGCCTCAAGCCACTGAGGACTTTCTAAAACAAGACTAGCACTTTGAATTGAACTCAGAACCAGACAAAGAGGCAGAGGGTCTTTTGGCCCTGGTGAGATTTGGCCCTAAATGAGCTGCGGCAGTGAAAATCCTGTCAGGTTTATCTTGTAGCAGCTGAAGCATCCCTACTGTATTGGGGAAGAACACCACATGTTACAATAATCCTGTCAGGAGGTGAGCAGGACATGGATCCTTGTGGGCAGACTATCCCTGTCCAGGAAAAACTGGATGGAGCAGGTAGAAAGTGAAGCCTAAGACGTCCCTGAGGTGACTGAGCCCATTGAGTCCCCAAAGTGGGTCCAGGAGAGCCCCCCTCAAAACAGCCAGCCTCCTCCTTCACAGGAGCTTATCTTGCAACCCTGAATTGTCGCTGTGAATAATGGCCAAGAAGAGAGGGTCTCTGAGAGAGTCACTTTAGGGAAACAAGAAGAAGAGGCTGGCTGGATCCGACCAAAGGCCCCTCGAGTCCAGCCTCCCGTCCTCACAATGGCCGACCGGATGATGCCTCCTCTTCTGGGAAGCCCCAAAACAGGCCCTGAGCGCCAGAGCCACACTCTCCCCTCCTCCTGGGGCTTCCAGAAATGGGGATCCGGAAACATGGCTGCCTCCAAGTGGGGAGCAAGAGCGGAGCCATCATGGCTGGGGGGCATCCCTAGCCCCCTCCTCCTCCTCCTCCATGAATTAGTCTCAACCTCTTTTAAAGCCATCCAAGAGATATCCTGCAGCAACAGAACACAATGTGAACTATTTGTCACGTTTGTCGATGTTTAGGACGGGGCGAATGGCATCTCCCTGAGCAGCATTTGCGCCTTGTTTGGGGAGGGAGGGTCAGGTTCTTGACCCTCATCCAGCCCATTGCTGACTCCAGACGCTGGTCCAGCTGCCCCCCACCAGTCTCCCCCTTTCTGCAAATGATTACGGGGGCTGTTTTCTTCATATATGCTCTGAATATACTGTCACACAGCACCCCAGTCTCCGAGAAAGGCAAGATTCCTTTTTTTAAAAAAAAATCGTCTTTATTGATTTAAAATATCAGCTTACATATATGTTACAAATAGTTACAACAAAATTAAACACAAAATTATAAGAGAAAAAAGATTAAAGATAAAGAAAATTAAAAACAAAAAACAAAAGAGAGTTAACAATAAAAAATGAATATTGGTTATAACATTCTGTCTTATCTAATAAAGTCTTCTGAAAGAACCTTCCAATCATTCTCATTGTAATTTTTCTGTCTTAATTTTGTTGCACAGTTTGTTTATAACTTTTCCTGTATATTCTTCTAGTATATTTATTCCATTTTTTTATTATATACAAGTATCATTCAGTTCTGCTAGGATAATCTCTCTCTCTTTTCTGCATCAGACAAGGGGAAATAGGGATGATAGAGATCATGCAGCTTGGGGAAAAGAGAACTCCCAAATCATTCTTTACCTTCCCCCCTTAAATCCAAAGCTTCCTTGTACCTGGGCAAGGAGCGGCCACTGCTTGTCTCTTTTCTGA
This sequence comes from Podarcis vaucheri, assembly GCF_965113315.1. Taxonomy (NCBI): domain Eukaryota; kingdom Metazoa; phylum Chordata; class Lepidosauria; order Squamata; family Lacertidae; genus Podarcis; species Podarcis vaucheri. The sequence continues at coordinate 127,371,395 of NC_138760.1, read as the reverse complement.
TTTCTTGGAAAAGGCAGCAGCTTCTCTCTGTGTGTCCCATGCTTAGCTCAGGTTTCAAACGTTCAGGCTTCTGGAAGTGGGATGTGGGCCAAGCACTCTCTGGGCCAAGCGCCCAGCCTGGGCTCAGGGCCTTCCAGAAGAGGCTGGGCAGCCGCTGGGTCTTGCTGGCTGTTCTCCCAGTGGCCTCCCAGATGCCCCAGTAAGGAAGCATGCAAGGAGGACGGAAGAGGGACACCCAGTGCATTTACTAATGCTAATGCATTTACTGCCTCTGGCAGTGGAGGAAGAAGGGAGCCATCTTTGAAGCCATGCAAGGGCTTCTTAAAAACAGGACCCAGGAGGCTGCCTTGCACTGACTCAGCCCAGGAGTCCACCTCTCTCGGGATCTCACCGCCCCTCCCCCCAGTTCCAGAGGGGGGGGGCATTCCCAGACCCCCCTGGAGATGCGGGGACTGAACTTGGGATCCTCCCCTGGCAACCCCCCTCCGCCCTCCCTGCAGGGCAGGACAGGAAGAGCTGCCGAGGGAAAGGGGGAGGGAGGGAGGGAGGGAGGGAGGCGGCGATGCCCAGCGAGGAGCTGCAATCACTTTCTCTTTCCCTCTCCAGCCTCGCGCCTCGAGTTCTGCCTGGCGACTGATGCCGCAATCTGCGCGCAGATTTCCGATTGGCGGAATATTTTCCCCATGCCCAATCCAGGCTCGCTCTGCTGCTGGTTCCGCGGGCGGGGCAGAGAGCGGGTCTCGGAGTCGGAGGGAGAAGGACGTCGCTGGAGTGAGAGGAGGAAAAGGGCGCTTCGTTTTGGGGGGAGATGGGGGTCCTCCTCCTCCTCCGCTGGCCCCCCCTGATCCTGGGGGCGGCTGCCCACCTGCTGCTTCTCCTGGACTGCGCAGGTGAGGAGTGTGGGGTCTGGGGCGGGGGGAGAAAACAATCCCTTCCCAGACCTCTCTTTCCCAGACTTGGGGCTTGTTTTGTATGCCGCCCGGGGCAGGGGCCGCTTCACTCCTGGGCTCGGGGCTCAAGCAAAGAACAAAGCGAAGCTGGAAGGGGTTGGCAGGATTCATGGGGGGGGGAGTGACTCGCCTGTCCCGCCCCCCCCCCCCCGCAGCTTCGTGTAGACTCTGGTGTGTGTGTGTGAGAGAGAGAGAGAGACAGACAGACAGACAGACAGAGTACAGGTCTTCCCTCTTCTATGTTTTACCTTCCCTCTTCTAACCCTCTAACTCTCAGCCGCTCTGAAAACTCAGCTAAAACTCTGGAGACCAGCCTGGGGGTGGGAGCTGGACGCGTGTAGAGCTGACTTCATTGCGGGGGGGGAATGTCTGAAAAAGGGGTCCCCACCCGCAATTCCCAGTGTTGTTTTGTTCAGGAGTTCCCTTTCACAGGCACATTCATAATCAGGGTCTCCTGCTTTAGAGTTCTGACTCCCCCTCCCCCCAAAAAAACCCCTTCCTGTTGCCTGTCAAAAATGTAGATTTTGTAAATTATGCAGGGGGCTCCTCTGTGCCGTTTCTGTACAGCCCCTTTCACTACATTTTGGACACTGTATCTGAAGAAGTGTGCATGCACACGAAAGCTTATACCCAGAACAAACTTAGTTGGTCTCTAAGGTGCTACTGGACAATTTTTTAATTTTTTTATTTCGACTGTGTCAGACCAACACGGCTACCTAGTTGAATCTTTATTGTAAATAGCTTTTGTGGTTCTCTAATGGTAAATGGTATGAATATAATACTATCTTTAGTTTAAAAGTTGCTTGTTGCATAAAAATTCTCAAAGTAACTTAAAAGCTTTAAGAACTAAAGAGTAAGAAAGACCTGTTATTTCTCTCTTGAACCCTCTCCATATGGGGGGCTGCCCCCTCACTGTGCTACAGGGCTGGCCAAAGGGTGGTGGAGACCACTGGTTCCTTTAGATTTCTCCTCATTTTGTGACTCTTTGTCTCCCGACCACTGAGCAGAACTGCCTGTCTTGTTTAGCCAGATGCCACAACCAGAGGCAGCCTTGCTCTGAGCTCTTGTGGTTTGAAGTGGGGGGAGCCCCTGCCCTGGGAGGGGAGGGTCTTAGAAGTGGGTCCCATTTGATCTTGCCTGAAAGGAAACCCAGCCGGAGGGAGGTAGCAGAGTCGACATGCCATCAAGGCGAATGTAATTCAAGCAAACTCATCTTGCAGGTTTACGCTTCCTTGAACTTTGTTTTCCACAGTGGATCTCCCTTAGAAGGTGGAAGATTCTACTTCCTTGGAGATTTGTTAGCGGAGGTTGTATAGCCATCTGCCATGGATGCTGCAGTTGAGATGCCAGCATCGCGGGGGGGGGGGGCTGGACCCTCAGAGTCCTGTCTATGGTTTTTATTTTAGTTTCCTAGTTGTTTTGAGATGAGTCACTGGGCAAACCCAAGCGGGCTTCTTCCTCCTTGAGGGTGAAGTTGTCCAAAGTGCATTCGACACAATTTTCACAGGGTCCTCAAGGACCAGCTCTTTCTATATGAACCTACCTGGACCCTGAGATCATCTTCTGAGGCCCTCCTTCCTGTGCTGCCTCCTTTATATCCTCCTTTCTTTTCAACTCTCTGATTCTCTGATTCCTGGTGGGATAAGTCCCACGATTGGAATGTAATAATGGGGGGATACAATCTATTTCAGAGAAACAGACCAGACAAGAAAGGAGGAGGAGTGGCGTTATATGTCAGGGATGTGTATACCTGTGAAGAGATCCAAGATTTAGAACCTCAAAGCCAAAGTGAGAGCATTTGGGTCAGAATTAAGGGAGAGAAGAATAACAGAGACCTCATTGTGGGAGTTTACTATAGATCCCCAAGCCAAACGGAGGACATAGATGATGCCTTCCTGGAACAGATGGCCAAGCATGCAAAAGGAAGGGAGATAGTAGTAATGGGGGACTTCAATTACCCGGATATTTGTTGGACGTCAAACTCAGCCAAGAGCATAAGGTCAAACAGATTCCTCACTGGCCTTGCAGACAACTTCATTGTCCAGAAAGTGGGAGAAGCAACAAGAGGAACAGCCATTTTAGATCTGGTCCTAACCAATGTTGATGATCTGGTTAGTGGGGTAGAAGTGGAAGGATCATTAGGCGCGAGTGATCATGCTCTTCTGAAGTTTACTATACAGCGGAAAGGAGCAGCCAAGCATACTAGGACTCAATTTCTTGACTTTAAGAAAGCCGACTTCATAAAACTTAGGGAAGTGCTGTGTGAGATCCCATGGACAGCAATACTAAAAGGAAAGGGAGTTCATGATTGCTGGGAGTTTGTTAAGAGGGAGATAGTAAAAGCACAACGTCAGGCAATACCAATGAGACGGAAACATGGAAGGTGCCTAAAGAAGCCAGGGTGGCTATCTAAAGAACTTTTAACTGAATTAAGATTAAAAAAGGATGTGTACAAAAAATGGAAAAGGGGGGAAACCACCAAAGAGGAATTCAAACAAATAGCCAGCACGTGTAGACACAAAGTCAGAAAAGCTAAAGCACAGAATGAACTCAGGCTTGCTAGAGAGGTTAAAAGCAACAAAAAAGGCTTTTATGGGTATGTTCATAGCAAAAGGAAGAACAAAGAAACAGTGGGGTCACTCAGAGGAGAAGATGGTGAAATGCAAACAGGGGACACAGAAAGGGCTGAACTCCTCAATGCCTTCTTTGCCTCAGTCTTCTCCGATAAAGAAAACAATGCCCGACCTGAAGAATTTGGAGCAAATGATTCAGCAAAGGAAACACAGCCCAGAATAACTAAGGAGATAGTACAAGAATATTTGGCTAGTTTAGATGTATTCAAGTCTCCAGGGCCAGATGAACTGCATCCAAGAGTATTAAAAGAACTGGCAGATGTGATCTCAGAACCACTGGCAGTCATCTTTGAGAATTCCTGGAGAACAGGCGAAGTCCCGGCAGACTGGAGGAGGGCAAATGTTGTCCCTATTTTCAAAAAGGGGAAAAGAGAGGACCCAAATAATTACCGCCCAGTCAGTCTGACATCAATAGCAGGGAAGATTCTGGAGCAGATCATTAAGCAAACAGTCTGTGAGCACCTAGAAAGGAATGCTGTGATCACCAATAGTCAGCATGGATTTCTGAAAAATAAGTCATGTCAGACTAACCTGATCTCGTTTTTTGACAGAATTACAAGCCTGGTAGATGAAGGGAATGCAGTGGATGTAGCCTACCTTGATTTCAGCAAGGCATTTGACAAGGTGCCCCATGATATTCTTGTAAAGAAGCTGGTAAAATGCGGTCTTGACTATGCTACCACTCAGTGGATTTGTAACTGGCTGACTGACCGAACCCAAAGGGTGCTCATCAATGGTTCCTCTTCATCCTGGAGAAGAGTGACTAGTGGGGTGCCACAGGGTTCTGTCTTGGGCCCGGTCTTATTCAACATCTTTATCAACGACTTGGATGATGGACTCAAGGGCATCCTGATCAAATTTGCAGATGACACCAAACTGGGAGGGGTGGCTAACACCCCAGAGGACAGGATCACACTTCAAAACGACCTTGACAAATTAGAGAACTGGGCCAAAACAAACAAGATGAATTTTAACAGGGAGAAATGTAAAGTATTGCACTTGGGCAAAAAAAATGAGAGGCACAAATACAAGATGGGGGACACCTGGCTTGAGAGCAGTACATGTGAAAAGGATCTAGGAGTCTTGGTTGACCACAAACTTGACATGAGCCAACAGTGTGACGCGGCAGCTAAAAAAGCCAATGCAATTCTGGGCTGCATCAATAGGAGTATAGCATCTAGATCAAGGGAAGTAATAGTGCCACTGTATTCTGCTCTGGTCAGACCTCACCTGGAGTACTGTGTCCAGTTCTGGGCACCACAGTTCAAGAAGGACACTGACAAACTGGAACGTGTCCAGAGGAGGGCAACCAAAATGGTCAAAGGCCTGGAAACGATGCCTTATGAGGAACGGCTAAGGGAGCTGGGCATGTTTAGCCTGGAGAAGAGGAGGTTAAGGGGTGATATGATAGCCATGTTCAAATATATAAAAGGATGTCACATAGAGGAGGGAGAAAGGTTGTTTTCTGCTGCTCCAGAGAAGCGGACACGGAGCAATGGATCCAAACTACAAGAAAGAAGATTCCACCTAAACATTAGGAAGAACTTCCTGACAGTAAGAGCTGTTCGAGAGTGGAATTTGCTGCCAAGGAGTGTGGTGGAGTCTCCTACTTTGGAGGTCTTTAAGCAGAGGCTTGACAACCATATGTCAGGAGTGCTCTGATGGTGTTTCCTGCTTGGCAGGGGGTTGGACTCGATGGCCCTTGTGGTCTCTTCCAACTCTATGATTCTATGATTCTATGATTCTTAGGCTGCCTCTGCTCTGCCTCCTCTGTGTTTAAGGGCAAGTCTACAAACTCCCCCAAAGCCTGATAAACTTTGGATCTCCTAATTTATTTATTCCCCCCCCCCACCTGCCAAAAAAAAAAATATTTTTACCATAAAAATCTTGACATTTTATCCCTTACAAGTAATACTATTTTAAAAGACACTATGTTCTACTTTTAACATTACAGCCTATATCCACTCCCAAAACTATTCTAAGATTTAAATATTAGCATATTTTTTCAAATATTCTTTAAACTTCTTCCAATCGTCTTCCACCATCTCATCTCTCTGGTCTCAGAGTCTCCCAGTCAGTTCAGCAAGTTCCATATAGTCCATGGATCTCCTAATTTAGGGCTGCTGCCTGTAATACAGCAGGATTAGGCCGCTGCCTTCATCTGCAGGACCCCTAACTCTCTGCCACCTTTTCTCTTCCTTTCCAGGCTCCACTTCTCACTCCCTGCGCTACTTTGAAACAGCCATGTCTGAGCCTGGCCAGGGGCTGCCCCAGTTCATTGCTGTGGGGTACGTGGATGACCAGCAAATTGAACAGTATGACAGTGACACCAAGGAGATGCTGCCTCACGTCCCCTGGATGAGGAAGGTGGAAAAGGAGGATCCTCATTACTGGCACAAGCAGACTCAGATTGCTCAGGGCAGTCAGCGGTGGTACAGGAGGAACCTGGAAATTGCAAGGAATCGCTACAACCAGAGCGGAGGTGAGTGGAAGGCAGGAGAGGCACAGAGTCACACCTCCCCCCCCCTCAATGTTCCCTCCAAGGGCCAGAATTGCAGGGAGGGGGCTGCTGGGAGGAAAGGAAATGGAGGGTGGGGGTCTCCACCAGGGCAGAGGCGTCTCCCTTTCTCTTAATGAAGGTCTTAATGGGGGCTGGGATGGTGTGGGGGGGGGCAGAGAATGAGACTTGGAGAGCACAGGACCCCCCCCCCAGTATGACACTCTTTCGACCTGCACATCCTACCAAGGAAATGTCTCCACTGCCTGCGCTTCCTTCCATGCTAGACTTGGCTTAGGCCTTCTGAGGTGGAAATCTGTCTAGTTTATTTTCCTCTGGGAGGGGAAGAGAAGGGTGGGATCCTGAGGCTGAGACAAGGAAGCCTTGAGTTCTGGTCCTGCTTAAGGAGAAGCCAGCTGCCCAGACAGAGGTGCTGATTGGCTGACCCTTCTGTCCATCACCAAGCCCCTCCCTCTCCCTGGCACAGTGTTGAAAGAGAAGCCTTTTGAAGGAACAGGAATGGACTGGGTTCTGGGGGTCGGAGTGGCAACTACATGGTTAAAATAATAGGCATGGTGGGCAGCTGAAGTGGAAGGGTGGACCAGAGCCCCCAAGGCCCCCACTCCTCCAGCATTCATTATACATCTGTACTTACTTTATTCTCTAACAGTCTACACTTAGGGAAGAATAGCAGGACCCTTTAGAAAGGTCTTTCACCCCCTTTGTCCAGTTATGACGATCTCTGCCACACTCCTCCCCCTTCCTCATCCAGCCTTGGAACTCTTACAAGAGGAATCGTTTAAACTTAGTAAAAGCTGGTAGACATCCGGCAAAAGCCTCTTGGCACACATTTTTGTTTTTAAAACTTTCTTCTGAAATGTCAAAATTCTTTTAAGACGTTAGTTGTGAGAAAGGAGCCAGCATGCTGAAAGGGTGGGGGGAGGCATTTGTGTCTAGCCCCAAAGTTGAGTGACTCCCCCCTCCAATTGCAATTTTGGAGCAGAACTTCAGAAGTGGGAGCCTCTGCTGGGTCTGGAGGGAGATCATTCACATCACTTGCCCCCTACACACGTGTAACGCCCAGAGAGGGTGCTTCAAGAGTCCTGTTTTCTCCGCTCGCTGAAATGCAGTCTTGGAGGAGTTGGCATTGAATGTGCTCTGAGGATAATTCTTAATATAGCTCTACATCAGACACTTAACATTTTGAAGACCCAATTCTCATCTAAAGTTTTCTATCAATAGAAAAGTTCTTTTCAGAGAAGTGTTTTTATCTAGTGGTGTAACAATACATGACAATGATTAGCTGGAGAAATCCTACCCTGTTTTCTTCTCTAAGTCAATTACACAAACATGTTATCCTCCTGCTCCTTATCATTTTTAGAGAGTCTCATATTGGAACAAGCAGTTTAACCACATTTGGCAGAACATTTTTTCATTGTATTTATTTTTATTTTGTCTAATAAAATTTTATTTTGTTTAATAATATACCACCTCAGTGCATTAAAATTTCTAAACAGGTTTGCTAGAAATATTAAAATTATCAGAAATACAGTTTAAAACAATAGACAAGTCCTAAGGTGTCTGGAAAAGCTTACTTCCTAAGAAATACGTTTATGATTGATGCTTTAAGATACTCCTAATTTTTTCTCTGCATAATTTTCAGCATAAATAAAATAGAATTTGTTAAGTTGTGGGTGAACATATCAGACGACACAGTGATTCCTGAAACAGCTCTTGTTTATTCACAGGCCAGAACAGAACTGAGCTGAAGGGTTTAGTCAGCCTGCTTATCTAGAGCTCCAGTACACATAATTGTAACAACTTTCTAAAACTATCCCAATTCTAGATTCTAAATTCTAATTCTAAAACTATCCAGTTCACTTTTGATCCCTTATAACTATCTACAGTATCCCCCTGGTGGCCCAGGGTGAGAACTTCAGTACATAACAGAATTATACAATAGTTCAAAGAATCATAGGATCGTAGAGTTGGAAGGGAACCCAGGGGTCATCTAGTCCAACCCTCTGCAGTGCAGGAATCTCAGCTAAAGCATCCATGACAGTTGACCATCTAGCCTCTGCTTAAAAACCTCCAAGGAAGGAGATTCCACCACTTCCCAAGGGAGCCCTTTCCGCCGTTGAGCAGCTCTTACCATTAATATGAATGGAGGGCAGGGACAGAGGGAACGGACCCAAAGATTCCTGTTTCCTGGAACAGACACGTCTAGTCTCCATGCAGCTGAAGCCACTATTCCATGTTGCAGGGACCCAGGTGGCAAGCGATAATGTCCGCACAGAACGGGGGTGGGGAACCTGTGGCTGTGGGCCAGTCTTGGCCTGCCAGGGGGTAGGATTTGCCCCATGAGCAGAAGTAAAACCCTGCTCAGTTTGGCAGGACTTCATGTTCCGGATTCAGGAGGGGATTTGCTCCTGAATGAAGGGCTTCCCCTGGAGATGAGAAAGAAGCAGTTTGCCAGCTTCCCCAAGGGCTGAGTGCAAGGCAGGCAGCGCCCCTTGTGCTGCAGTTCCCAAGAGGCTGCGCACCTGCTGGGTGCTTGGAAACCCCCTCAAGGGCTTTTGAAAGGTGGGTGAGATGGACGGGTGGGCTATGCCATGATGCCAGCTTCAGCCTCCTGCCCCTTTTGGCCCCTGGGGACAACCCTGATCAGGATCTGGCCCTGAAGCCAAAGAGATTCCCCACCTGTGACACAGAATAACGGAGGTGGAAGGAGCCTTGCCAAAGGGGTCAGCCTGAGTGTGTCCAGAGCCCTCTGGGGCCTTCGTTGGCCTTGTCAGGCTTGCAAGGAAGAAACCCAGGGGGTCAGCTGAGACCAAGCCAGCGCTGCAATGGGCAGGTCTGCTTTTCTTGCAGTGGGATCAGGCCTGGCCTTGCCTTGCAGGCTTCCTCTTGGGCTCCTCTGAATTCTGCTTCTCCCCCTTTTAAAAATATCACCTTGGGACGAGGCATTGTAGAACATACTATTTATTTATTATTATTATTAAATACATTGAGTAGTTCTAGAGGGAGGACTCCAGAGTAGCACTGTTACAATCATTCTAATTGCCAGAGGGAGCAATCTCCCTTCTTCTCCCCCGGCACACCTTTCTGGGGCTTCTCCTGACACCCCCCCCCCAAGCTGATTTGTGGGGAGCGCACGGGAAGGAGATGGGGAGAAAGCCCCAGTTGGGCTTGGTTTTTAGACAAGCTGTGTTAGCTGAATCCAGCCCAGGAAAGCAGGATTCATGTTGAGAGAGGCTTCTGTAATGCAAGACATTCTATACCCAAACTCAATTCAGCTGTAAGCCAGAGGCTCCTGAGCTGAAAGCGGAAGCCTAAATCAGAAGTGAGAGCAACCTGGTATCCTCTGGGACAGCCTCTCCTCCATTGCTGAGCTCCCTCAGGCTCCCCGGAAACACAAAGAGCAACAGAACTCTGTGCATGGCCAGGAGCAACCATTGCCAATTCCCATCCTGTCTTGGGGTGCCTGACGTAGCTTCTCTCCATGGTTTTGTTGTGGGAAATCAAAATGGCTGTCTGCTGTCCCTGCTGGCTGGCCTAGAGGAGACAGGGCTGGGGTCCTCAGCACCCGTGGGCCCTGCCAGGGGTCTGGGGTCTCAGCGGGTGCCAGGTGATGCCACCTGCCAAGTGAAAACACCAGATCAATCCTTCAGATACTGAAATTGAAGAGCACATTTAAAAGCCACAAGCATTAACGTTGTGGATCTGTAAAATGGGACACTGGAGCAGAGATGGGACACAAGTAGCAGAGATAAGGATCATGCCCTCTTTGATGAAGGATTTATTAGGTGGACATCAATTAGCTAATGTAAACCAGCTCTTCTTCTATTATCAATCGACTGAAGGTTTTATTAAAGTATTTACAGTACGTATTTTCCACAAAACTATATCATGATAGTATACAACCTAGAAAATTATAATAAAATCAGGAAAAAATCCATCGAATGTACATAAAACATCAATAAACACTATTTATTTATTTAGTTAATAAAATACATATACTTTTGGACTGTAAAGGAAAAACCCCCAATAACCAGTGAAATTGAGAAAATTAAGGAAAACTCATAACCATACTTTAGGGAAGTTAAACTACTAAAACAGATTAGAATTACCTCAACTTTCTAAGCAGCTGGGTAGGTTTTTCTAAACAGAAATTTTTTAGCAGGTGCCAAAAATTCAGTATTTATTGAAAGTGAGAGCTAGGGCAGGTGTTTGACCTTTTTAGTACACACAGGGTTGCATCCAATACTGTTATATTTAGAGTAGACCCATTGAAATCAGTGCATTAAAGACAGAAATGCCAAATCACTGCAGTGGGTCTACTCTGAGTAGGGGTTGCACGAGACACCACCCCAGATCTTTGATGATGAATCCAGTCAAAGTGCCACCTCTGAAAAGTGAGCCGTGAGAAAACTGCTCTGTCCGAATGTCCGGCTCCCCAGGCTGCCTTTGGCTGAGTTCCTGGCTGTGCCCCCTTCTTTCCCCTGTGCCCCCAGGAGACCCCTTGAGGCCCCACTTCCAAGTTCTCTGGTCTGGGAGCCAAAGGACACAGACTCCTGGTCTCCCCTCCTCTCTCCTGCGCTTCTGGATGTTGCCCCTTGCAGGAGCTGAGGGAGGTGGGGCAGGGAAGGGGCACTCAGCTCTGGGGGGCAAAGAGCAGCCAAGCAAGGTCTGTCCTCCAGCTCTGTCCTCTCCCCAGGAAAGCTCCCAGCTCTTCACAGCCAGTGGCGTAGCGTCGGGGGTGCAGGGGGGGCCGGCCGCACCGGGCGCAACATCTGGGGGTTAGGGTTAGGGGGCGCAAATCCACGGGTTAGGGGGCCTTGCCTTGCCCTGTCCCGGGTGCTGACAACCCACGCTACGCCACTGTTCACAGCCTAGACTGCCCTGATGGTGCTGAGCATCAAAGGGAAGAGGCATGGCCTTTTGAAAAGCAACAAGTTGGCTTAACGTCAGCATTTAATTATTTTCACCAGGAGCAAAGAATTTAGTATATAGCCAAAGTGTGTTTAGGCACACATTTACAAACATCTGTTTGTTCCATCTTTATATTCCACTCCATGAGCACAGTTACCTTTCAGTTGTCCTTGAACCTGGGTTCAAATCCCTCAAATGCATCACTTGCTTAATATTATACAGTGGTACCTTGGTTCTCAAACTTAATTCGTTCTGGAAGTCCATTCCAAAACCAAAGCGTTCCAGAACCAAGGTGCGCTTTCCATAGAAAGTAATGCAAAACGGATTAATCCGTTCCAGACTTTTAAAAGCAACCCCTAAAACAGCAATTTAACACAAATTTTACTATCTAACGAGACCATTGGTCCATAAAATGATAGCAATAATCAATGTACTGTACTATAAAATAAATAAGACAGTATTGTAGATGATAAAAATTAAAATTATTATTTTTTCCTTACTTGCACTGATGATAGTCATTGTTTGGATGGGGGGGCTTTTATCCATTTCCGCAGTCACACAGTCAATAAATCGCATCAGTAGCTGAACTGGGTTCCACACAGTAACAAAAACAAATTAACCGAAAAAGCCACAAAAACGCAAAATAAATACAGTCATGCCTCTTCTTGCAAATGCTTCATGTTGCATTTCTTTCAGGTTAAGAACACAGGAAGCCCGGAAGTATTTACACATGCGCAGAAGCGCCACTCTGGTTACGGACATTTCTAGGTGCGAACGGCACCCCGGAACGGATAGTGTCCGCAACCAGAGGTACCACTGTAGCAAAAACAAAAGCGCCAAATACAGTTGTACCTTGGTTCTTGAACGTAATCCGTTCCAGAAGTCCGTTTGACTTCCGAAATGTTCGAAAACCAAGGCGCAGCTTCTGATTGGTGCAGGCGCCCCGCAAACAATAGCCGACAGCTGCATCGGATGTTCGGCTTCCGAAAAACATTTAAAAACCGGAACACTTACTTCTGGGTTTTTGGCGTTTGGGAACCAAGCCGTTTGAGAACCAAAGCACCACTGTATATCACAGCCTTTCATTTAGAAACTGCAAAAGAGATTTAACATGGGGGGAAAGATGGTGATTGCGATACAGCAGTGGTGAGAAAACCTCCTTAAAATCTTAAATTGCTACCCACATAAGCTAAATAAGTGAATTACTTGATCTGAAGACTGCAGGTTAATCCAGAGCGAGGAGTTTACATTCAGCCCATACTCAGACTTACGGTTGTCCGAAGTGAGGCCTCCCTGGGTTTTCGGTGTTTGGGAACCAAGGCACCAGTGTACAAAAGTACTTGTATTGCAGGGCAGGGGAGGCAGCTGAGGCGTCCCTCCCAAAGGGGCAAGATCCAGAGGAGCAGAGCTGGGGGGAAAGAGGGACAGACTGTGACCTCCGACCTGCAAGGGATGCTCCCCACCCCTCCCCCGCCTCCAGGGAGTTGGGAGAATCCACTAGGAATTGGGGGAGGGGGAGAGAAAGTGTGAGGCGATGAGAGGGGGGGCAATTAAAGGGGAACTTGTAGTGTTTCCCTCAGTGAACGTGCTTTCAGAAAGATACAATGCTGGTTGATTTTTCTCCCCTCTGACTGCTGCCTCTTCCCTGAGTCTGAGTCAAATAAATCCTTTTTCCTGGGCTCCTTTGCTGATGGGGGAGGGGCTGCTCTGACCCCCCCCCCCTGACCTCCTGGGCCTCTTCTGGTCCTTCCAGGGATCCACACCTTTCAGTTCATGTACGGCTGTGAGCTGAGGTCAGACGGGCGCAAAGGAGGGCATTTCCAGTACAGCTACGATGGGAGAGACTTCATCGCCTTCGACAAGGAGACCCTCACCTGGACGGCAGCTGATACAGGGGCCCAAGTGACCAAGAGGAAGTGGGATCCTGACTTGGCCCTGAACCAGTACAATAAGCGCTACCTGGAGGAGGAATGCATTGAGTGGCTGCTGAAATATCTGGACTATGGGAAGGAGACTCTGCTGAGGACAGGTAAGGGGGGGGAGTGAAGAGGGGAGGGGGGCTCAGTGGGGCAGTTTCCCTACAAATTCCCCTCCCCCCCTTAACAGTCTTCCTTTCTGGACCATACAGCAAACACTTTTCTTGGTGGGGGAGGCAGAAATAAGTTTGGGACTCTGGGAGGAGAAAAAGGGTCACTTCAGAGTATGATGTGTGGAGGGGAGATGCTTAAAAACAGCCCCCCATGTCCCTTTGGCTAGGATAAGGGATGGCAAAAGACAAATGGGGGGAGGGGACACAGAAACAGCAGGGAAGGGGCCAGGAAAGCAAAAGGCATTTTAAATTAAGTAAAAACATAAAATTGAAATGGACAGATTTGAGGCAGGATACAGAAAAGCCTTTTGCCTTTACACTTGGGTAGGGGAAAGTGGGGAAAGTCTTTAAAACTATATTAATTAACCTTCTTTAAAATAGAAAATGTGTGGGGAGCCCATGAAATATGGATGCAGCCCCCTCACTAAGTCTGTAGGTTAGCCACTCGTGGCCTAGAAGCAGAAATCCTGCACATAGTGAGAGAGTATGGGAAGTCCCTCTTCTACCTTCTTATATTTTTCATTTGTGAGGAATTTTACTTTTTCCCATGGGGAACATTCAGAAGTGTCCTCTTCCCCAACCCCGTGCCTTGAAATGGTACAGCCCACTCTTCTGCCTTCAGGAATCTGGCACAGGGGCCAATCAAATGACTGGCTTTCTTCCTGTCTCTATTAGTTTTGCTAATGTGAACATTAATTAAAAATGAAATAATTCTAGCACCCTCCGTTTTTGAGGCCTGACACATACGTATTAGCCGCCATTTCCACTCCAGGGGAGACTGCCGTGGAGAAGGGAGACGGGCCCTTTCCAACCCCAAGGGACCCTTTCAGGGCAGGCGGGAGAACTAGAAAGGAGCTCTGTCTTTCCCAGGGCTCTTGGCTTTGTTCACTAATTATTGGGCTGAAAAGTCCCGGAGAACAGAGAGCAGCGAGTTCAGCATTTCTTCCCCCTCAAGAGAGAAACCAGGATCAGCCTGATCTACCTCCTGCTATGGATGTCTCTCTGTTAACCCCAATGTGGCCCTTTTTGCAGAGGCTCCGGTGGTGAAGGTGACCAGGAAGGCAGACTATGACGGCCTGGAGACCCTCGTTTGCCAAGTCCACGGCTTCTACCCCAAGGAGATTGAGGCCAACTGGGTGAAGGACGGGGAGGTCTGGCAGGAGGGCACCCTCCGAGGATTGGTCGCCCCCAACTCGGACGGGACCTACTATCTCTTGCTCAGTGTCCAGATCGACCCCGAGGAGAGGGAGCGCTTCCGGTGCCGCGTGGAGCACGACAGCCTGAAGAAGCCTCTGGACGTGGCCTGGGAGAAGGAGCCTGGTGAGAGACAGACAGACAGACAGACAGACAGACAGACAGACAGGAGGGGAAGGGGTGGGCTTTGGGAGGGGGATTTCCACCCAACTCCTCAGATGGGGAACCCCAGTTGGATCCTGTCTGTGTCTCTGGAGGCAAGCAACTGGTGGACTTCAGCAGAGATGCAGCCTTTTCCAGCAAGTGTCTCATAGGCCTTGAACTCAAATTGAAAGTCGTAGGTAAATACTGGCCATCACCTTTTGACTTTAAGCCCAAGTAGTTGTGATATCGCAGAATGTGGGCAAATGTGTTATTTCTTCAAAATCAAACTTACAGTCACTGCAACTGAAAAAGGGGCAGCAAACTTAAAAGAGGGAGCCCCGGACTGACTGTACTTCACAGTGAAAAAGATTCTCACTTGCTCCTCCTCACACTCGCACTAGAAAAACTGATACTCATCTCCACTCAGCCCAAACACCCGCACACCTCTGGGAAGAAGAGCAAGCAGGAATTTTAATAACAACGCTCATTTCTCATACTCCGCCAGGGGAGCTGTGCCTGCAGGAACCAAAGCAGAATGTCTAAGAGCCAGACTCCCTTTTCCCCAGCAGGAGCACATGAACGCATATCCCCACCCACAGCCCAGACTCCTTCTCACAGGCAGGCAAGCGAGAATTATGAAAGCCGCCCTGGAGCCAGAGACTCACACAGGCAGGGCAGAGGGGACCAGGGCTCACTCAGTAGCGCTACGGACTTCAGAGATTCCACCCAAACAAAAAAAAACTGGACATTTTGCCTCATTTTAAGAATCTGTCTGGACAGACATTTTAAGTCTGAAAAAGAGGATATGTCCAGGAAAAACTGGACATATGGCAACCGTACACAAGATGCTTTTTTCTAAGGGTTTGTGCCTTCCCTGAAGGCCTGTAATGCTGGGCTCTGGGGGGTCTCAGAGGGGAGGGAATCCCTTCCTCTCAGGGTCAGGACAGAGAAGGCTGAAGCGCCTGAGCAGGAGGAGACCTGCTTTTAAGTCTTGTGATGAAACAGATGTGCCTGTCAACTGTCTTCCTTAAATGAATTGGTTATTTGGAAGGCCTCTAATGCTGGACTCTGGTGGGAAAAAACTCCCTTGTGTCGGGGCCACTTGGCCTGTCAGGAGAGGACCTTGGCCTGTGAGGAGAGAGAGAGGGCCTGCTTTGCACACGTAAAATCCTCCCGGGCTCATAGCTCAGCACCTCCACTCAAATCTCCTGCTTGAGGCCTTGGGGAGCTGCTGCCGCCAGTCTGAATAAAAATGTCTCTTGTCTCCTTTCAGTCAACCTGGGGCTCATTGTGGGAGTCATTCTGGGTGTCATGGCTGCCATCCTGCTGGTCTCTGGGATCATCTTCTTCTTCATCCGCAGTAAGTAAATCCTGGATGCGTTTGCTGCATCTTGTGTGCCCTCATTTTTTAGCCTCCGACTGGGAATGTGCTGGTGGAGCTTCCTGGCAACTGCCCCTTGTATCCCTGCAGACACCCTTCCCCATAAAACACCCTTTGAACATGAATCAAAAGTCATAGTGGTCATTGCTTTGCGCTCACTCTGTGCTCAGTAAATTCACTTCCCACCTGACGTTTTAATCAGTCCTAAGCCTTCAGCCCCTTGCACACTTAGCAGGGAGCCTTCCTTACAAATCTTTAGGCGCCAGGCGAAAATGTTTCTCTCGAACCAGGCCTTTGGCCTTTTAAATGTGAGTTACTGGTTTGTTTTTGTTTTATTATGTATTTTGTGCTCTCATTTTGTATTTTTATTTGGGGGTGAGGATATTTCACCCCTCCCATTGCAAGAATCTGCTGACAATGTTTCAGAGAGGAGGGGGCGGGTTTTGCTCATCGCTTCTTCCGCTCCAGCCTGTGGGAGTCTGAGTGTTATCTGTGTATAGATAAGGTGACTGCTCAAGCAGCTGTAACACGCATGCAGTCCAGCGTCTCCAATTAGTCTTTAGTTAGTTTATTTTAGTTAATGCAGTAGCTGTAGAGAATAAAAGAAGTTATTCTTCAGAGCGAAGAACTATGGGTGGAGGCTCGCAACATTATACAGGAGGCAGCAACTAAAACCATTCCAATGAAAAAGAAATGCAAGAAAGCAAAGTGGCTGTCCAACGAGGCCTTACAAATAGCGGGGGAGAGAAGGCAAGCAAAATGCGAGGGAGATAATGAAAGATACAAGAAATTGAATGCAGACTTCCAAAGAATAGCAAGGAGAGACAAGAAGGCCTTCTTAAACGAGCAATGCAAAGAAATAGAGGAAAGCAACAGAATGGGAAGAACCAGAGATCTGTTCAAGAAAATCGGAAATATGAAAGGAACATTTCGTACAAAGATTACCATAATAAAGGACAAAAGTGGTAAAGACCTAACTGAAGCAGAAGACATCAAGAAGAGGTGGCAAGAATACACAGAGGAATTATACCAGAAAGATATGGATGTCTCATACACCCCAGGTAGTGTGGTTGCTGACCTTGAGCCAGACATCCTGGAGAGTGAAGTCAAATGGGCCTTAGAAAGCACTGCAAATAACAAGGCCAGTGGAAGTGATGGTATTCCAGCTGAACTGTTTAAAATTTTAAAAGATGATGCTGTTAAGGTGCTACACTCAATATGCCAGCAAGTTTGGAAAACTCAGCAGTGGCCAGAGGATTGGAGAAGATCAGTCTACATCCCAATCCCAAAGAAAGGCAGTGCCAAAGAATGCTCCAACTACCGCACAATTGCACTCATTTCACACGCTAGCAAGGTTATGCTTAAAATTCTACAAGGAAGGCTCAAGCAGTATGTGGACCGAGAACTCCCAGAAGTGCAAGCTGGATTTAGAAGAGGCAGAGGAACCAGAGACCAAATTGCAAACATGCGCTGGATAATGGAGAAAGCTAGAGAGTTCCAGAAAGACATCTACTTCTGCTTCATTGACTATGCAAAAGCCTTTGACTGTGTTGACCACAGCAAACTATGGCAAGTTCTTAAAGAAATGGGAGTGCCTGATCACCTCATCTGTCTCCTGAGAAATCTCTATGTGGGACAAGAAGCTACAGTTAGAACTGGATATGGAACAACTGATTGGTTCCAAATTGGGAAAGGAGTACGGCAAGGCTGTATATTGTCTCTCTGCTTATTTAACTTATATGCAGAATTCATCATGCGAAAGGCTGGGCTGGATGAATCCCAAGCCGGAATTAAGATTGCCGGAAGAAATATCAACAACCTCAGATATGCAGATGACACAACCTTGATGGCAGAAAGTGAAGAGGAATTAAAGGACCTTTTAATGAGGGTGAAAGAGGAGAGCGCAAAATATGGTCTGAAGCTCAACATCAAAAAAATGAAGATCATGGCCACTGGGCCCATCACCTCCTGGCAAATAGAAGGGGAAGAAATGGAGGCAGTGAGAGATTTTACTTTCTTGGGCTCCATGATCAGTGCAGATGGTGACAGCAGTCACGAAATTAAAAGACGCCTGCTCCTTGGGAGAAAGGCGATGGCAAACCTAGACAACATCTTAAAAAGCAGAGACATCACCTTGCCAACAAAGGTCCGTATAGTAAAAGCCATGGTTTTCCCAGTAGTGATGTATGGAAGTGAGAGCTGGACCATAAAGAAGGCTGATCGCCGAAGAATTGATGCTTTTGAATTATGGTGCTGGAGGAGACTCTTGAGAGTCCCATGGACTGCAAGAAGATCAAACCTCTCCATTCTGAAGGAAATCAGCCCTGAGCGCTCACTGGAAGGACAGATCGTGAAGCTGAGGCTCCAATACTTTGGCCACCTCATGAGAAGAGAAGACTCCCTGGAAAAGACCCTGATGTTGGGAAAGATGGAGGGCACAAGGAGAAGGGGACGACAGAGAATGAGATGGTTGGATGGTGTTCTTGAAGCTACCAGCATGAGTTTGATCAAACTGCGGGAGGCAGTGGAGGACAGAAGTGCCTGGCGTGCTCTGGTCCATGGGGTCACGAAGAGTCGGACACGACTAAACGACTAAACAACAACAACAACATTCTTCAGAGCTGTCGTTCGTGTGATTCATTCAGCTCTGCTGTGCTCCGCTGACTTTTGGAACTGAGTTTGGTGCTCACAGCTCCGAGTTGTGAGTCCACAGCACTTAGAGCTGCTCCCGGCAGTGGAAGGTCTCTGGGAATGCTTTCCAGCTCGCCTGGCCCAGTCGAGGCTGAAGAGGTTGAGCCCAGTCGGTGGCACTGGCTCAAAGACGAAGCTGACAGGGGAATCACCAAAATAATAATCCAAAAATGAATGAGTGAAGGGACTGGATAATGTTTCCTTCCACCCTCTTGGAATTTGTCCACTGCCTGGTTTCACCATGTTGATTTGTTTATTTAATTTCCGCAATTTTTTCTACTTCTTTGTAACATGAGTTCCTTGAAAAGCTCCCCTTCTGGGCTCCCCTTCCTTGGAGGTGTTTGGAAGAGACAAGAGGAGCATCTGCAGGGAAGATTTCAGCATCTGAGAGCCAGATTGTCGAAATGGATTTGAATGGCCTCTGGAAGTTCCTTCCAGCTCTGACCTTCTGCTTTTGTCTTCACAGAGAAACAGAGCAAGAAATCAGCCTACAAAGCAGCCTCAAGTGAGTGACTCCTCCCCTCTCTCTGTCTGACATATTTTTCTCACCACGGAGTTAGAAGCAAGACAAAACTAAACCTGGTGGTGGCCTGGTCCTTAAGCCCAAGACCCTGATGGGAAGCTTCAGCCTGTCTGCTCAGCCTGTCTGTGGAGAGCAAGGGGTCCCTCAGGGCCAGAAAAAGGCTGCAGAGAGACTGTCGGCTGAGGGAGGGGCTCCAAGAAGGAGCAAGAGGAAGAGCCAAGGGTGGGGGGAGAGAGGGATCTCTGGGGGTTTAATTTACTGGAACCTGAAGCTAAAGAAATGGTTCGCCGGCTCATGTCTGTGGGTGTCAGGAACCCTCCCCTGTGGATTTGGCACCACTGCTCTCCCCCCCCCCCCGCTTCTGCCTTCCTGCCCTCTTCCTTCCCAAATCACACCCACCCCTGCCCTAGTCCCCCGCTGCCTCCATGCCAGGCTGTGCCCATCTCTCTTTGCCCTCCGGCATCTGCTTCTCCCTCCAGGGCTGTCCTTGAGCCCCCTTGCCTCTGGGCTGCCTGTCCCTGAACTCTTCTTAGGCCCCTACCCGTATTTGGGATGGGGGTCGGAAGGAGGGAAGAGAAGGGCTGGGGGGGTGGGGGTGGGATCTCCCTCCCCGGGATCCTGACTCCTATGTTTCCTCCCTTTTGCAGCAAGCGACCAGGGGTCTGACAGCTCCACCAAGGGTAAGTGGGGGTGCAGGTGGGGGCAAAGTGGGGCTCTTGCAGAAGACTCCGTGGGGAACATCCCCAAATGGTGAAAAGCTTCTGCTTTCCTGTTACCCACTTTGGGAGTCACATTTTGGGTTCTGGAAGTGATTTCTCCTAGTAGGACTGCTTTGTGTCCTTCTGGCATTCCCCCAAAGTGTGCAGCTTGGCTCACTTGCTTGAGCTGCCCTCTGCAGGCATTTGTTCTACAGGTCCATTTTGGTGATGCTCCTTAGGTCTGACTTGACATGATGAGGGATGGTGGCTTTCCTTGGGAGGCTGGACTAGACGCCCTTTGGGTTCCCACTAGCTCTGTAATGCTGATGCCTCAACACCATGATGTTGGCTTAACTTTGAAACACTCCTGTTCTTTATTTCTGCAGCTTCATACCAGCCCAGTGTGTGAGATGAGACCAGAAGGAGCCTGCACAAGTTTGGCTGTGAATTGCAGAGGCTCAGAGCTCCTGCTGTCCTTTAATGCTGTTTATGATGTTCCTTAATCCTGGCTCTCACCCATCCATTGTGACTCCAGTTGTAACTAGAATTTGAGGATAATCATGTTTTTTGGATGGATTTTGGCCAATTTTACTTTGCAGCTGATTTTCAGAAATGTGCTTGTGTTAATCAGAAATGTGCCAGGTATATGCAACTAAAAGCTTTTAAAAGGGATGGGGAGATTGAGCATGACTTGCAGTGATTTTGATGGTTTCTCTTTCTTCTTTGTTGCTGTGGTTCCCTCCACAATCCCTTCCACAATCTTGTGTCCCTCGCTTGCCATCCAAATTGAAGGAAAGACAACATCTGAGAACTGCTTTAGGTGAATTATGCATGAAATAGGCTAAGCTGTTACTGCCTCTTGGGCCGCACAGCCTTTGGCTAAACGGATGTAATGTCTGATCCTGCTGACAGCCAAGAGGCAGGTCAGGAGCTTCATGGCCACAGTTTGATCTGAAATAAGCAGCCCCTTCTTTTTGACTGCAGGCCTTCAGTTCATGAGACTTCTAGCCTGGTTCCCACAGCCTTCTAGGAGGGGTGACCCACTGGGAGAGGGACCTCCAAGTAAACTAGTTTTGTTGGCCTTCAATTTGCCTAATTTTTATCTCGCACATTCTTGCTTTTTCACCTGTGGTCGGTTGAGGATCATACTTTGCCTCTCTGCGGTTCCCTCCATATGATTCCTGCCATCTTCCTTCCCTTCTCATAGACTGGCATTCCTTCAGGAAACTCTTTCTTAGAAATAAGAATTCAATAACTCTTTTAGACCTCCAGGGGCCACAGGACTATTCTTGCCTAACCCAATGGATTTGCTGCATCTTGCTTTGAAGACACTGGATGTAATTATTATTATTACTCCTTTTGTAATATCTGTTTGACTGAAATAAATAAGAGTGCACCCCCTTCTTCTTTAGTAGTTCTTTCCCTCTTATCACAGGAGTTCCAGAGATTTTGAGGTTCCTGAGAATATTCAGAGTTTGTAGCCTCTGGCAAAGAGGTGCCAATAATTGGTCTTCCATTGCAAAGTGACTGAAGAACAAGTGTCCAAAGCCAGATGGGGACAGAATCTGTGGTTTTGCAGGGGTGCACTTAAGTTACATGAGGCTGCTTTGTTGCTGAAGCCAAGAGGGTGTGAATTCTGCTCAGGGCCTGGATTGGGGACCACCTGGATGCTGCCTTTGGTTCCAGGACGGAAGAAAGGAGGGTTGGGAATATAATAAAAGGAATGTGCAGATATCTGATCTGGGGCAGGGGGTGGTGGGAGATGACCAAGGTGGAGTTGCCCCGAAAGTCCGCAATCCCAGGAGGAAGTTCTCCCACTGAGATGAACAGAAGATGCCCAAAATATTTATTTTAAATTTTTATCCCACTCTTCCTCCCAAAGAAGCTCAGGGCAGCAAACATCAAAATGTTAAAAGCAATACCATTTAAAAGATTTGAATTATTAAAATTTAAAATAAGATAATTTAAAACAAATTAAAGCACCCTAAAATGACCCTTCCTGTTGAGAACCTAAGAGGAGCTTCCTGGATGAATCAGACCAATGGCGCACCTGTCCGGCCTCCTCACAGTGGCTGACCTGATGCCTCAATGGGAAGCGCACAAGCAAGTCATTGGGACTCTGCCCAGGAGAGATTACCAGCACCTTGTGTTCAGAAGCATGCTGCCTCCGGTACTCCTTTTGGGGTTGCCATGGACAGAATTAGGGCTGGGCAATATCTGGTTTTCAACATCACGATATACCACCAGCTAAACATTGCAATGTATTGATATATCACAATGTCTGAAATAAGGATGGAGCTATGTAGAGGCATCAGCTGGCTTCACAGTTTTTCCTGTATTTTCGCATAGCACACACACTGGGCAGCTCCCAACAGAATATTAACAACACGATAAAATATCAAACATTAGAAACTTTCCTAAACAGGGCTGCCTTCAGATGTCTCCTAAAAGTCAGGTAGTTCTTTATTTCCTTGACATCTGATGGGAGGGCGTTCCACAGGGCGGGCACCACTACCAAGAAGGCCCTCTGCCTGGTTCCCTGTAACCTCACTTCTCAGAGGGAGGGAACCACCAGAAGGCCCTCGGCGCTGGACCTCAGTGTCCGGGCAGAACAATGGGAGTGGAGATGCTCCTTCAAGTATACTGGGCCAAGGCCATTTATGTCAGAAATACATTGCTAGGTCAAAAATTATGAAATTGATATGATAGGGACTTCAAAATGGTTTTCGGATGGTATATTGCCCAGCCCTAGACAGCACCTGTCAGCTACCCAACACCTGGATTAACAGGAATGCCTTTCAGCGTCTCCAGAAAGTGAATAAATGGATTCATTGGTAATTTTGTTGTAGCTAGAGGTTCTGAGTTCCATCTTTGGCCTCTCCAGTTAGGGCTGAGATGAGGTTTCCTGCCTGTAACCCTGGAGGCCTCTGCCAGTCAGTGGACAACACTGAGCTAGATGGCCTCACTCTGTACAAGGCAGAATGTTCTCCCCTTGAAAACAAGACCTTCTCTTGCTGAGGAAACTGGCAGCCATTTGGCAGGCCAATGTGTCCCTCAAGCACTCAGATCTTGTGTAGGTCCAGCCCCAGACTAGTGGGGCTCCCTTTGGCCTCTTGTGTTCCCATACCCTAGAAGAAGCACCATTCTGCAGCCCCCAGAGACACAAAATTCCAAACTTCAAAGAGTTGTCACACGTACACATTTTATTTTACAAAACACCGCTTTTAGGCCATCATAGTCCTGGACAATCAACAGCAAGAGACCAAAAGTGCCTTAAGATATTTTTACAACATACTCAGAAACACCTAAGACATACGGAACCAAGAGACAGGATTGGGAAAGAAGCCAGACTCCTTATTTAAGCAACTCAAGATGAAATCCTTACCTAGGAGTAAGCCCTATTGAACTCAGTAGGGCTTCTGAGCGGAAGGCTACTTGGAAAGAAGCTTTGGGAGGGGGGCTTCAAAAATGGGAGCTTGGGAACAAGACTTTCAAAGTCACACCTTAGGTTCTCTTGGGGCAAATACTGATATGCCAAATTGTCTGCTATTTAACAGCTGCATAGTGATTACAAGGGGTGCCACACAGTCCTTTTTGCACCCCACTTCATTGCTCTCCAAAGGGGGGCTCACACCCACCTTTCTTGCTAAGCCAGAGTTTCTGCACTCGGAAGGGATCAGCCAATTAGGTGAGTCTCCTAGTAGCCCCATCATGGCAGGAATTTGGGGCTGTGGCCCAAGGTCCCACTCAGCAGAAGGCACAGAGACCCCCTTCTAAACGCAGTTATGCCACACGCACAACCACCTTGAGAGGGGGACCCCAGAAGACCATTCAGCCTGGGCGGAAGTCACTCATCCTGGCTCCTTTGCACCAGGCGGTAATAGGGGCCCCTCCGGCTCATCAGCTCAGAGTGCGTCCCCTCCTCCACAACCTCCCCACCCTCCAGGACGACGATCCTGTTCGCGTTTTCCACCGTCTGCATCCGGTGAGCGATCACCAGCACCGCCCTGGCCTGGCCGCCCATCAGTGACTGCTGGATCTGGGGGAAGAAGCCAGAAACCCCCTCTTAGATTTATTTTATTTATTTATTAGGTTTCTATCCCAGCCCTCCTCTAAGAAGCTCAAGGTGACGTATATGGGGCTCTTCCTCACAACCCTGCGAGGTAGCCTAGGCTGAGAGGCAGGGGTGGGCTCAAGGTCACCCAGTGAGCCGCATGGCTGAGTAGGGATTTGAACCCAGGGCCCAGTCTAACACACTAACCACTGGCTGTGTGTGTGTAAGAGGGAGATTGAGAGAGATGTTTGTAAGCATTATGAATCCTGCTGTTTTCCCACACAAGGATATAGAACTTTGAGTGCTCCACATTTATTATTATTATTATTATTATTATTATTATTATTATTACCCTGCCCATGTTAGGTAGCCCAGAATTTGGGTGGCAGAATAGCATGCAGTCCAGGATAGATATAATTTTGTCATCCTAAGGTTGGCCAAACTGGGAAAATAATGATAGAGAAACTGAAAGGATAAGGTCTAAAAGCTAACTGGCACTGGAAAATGCAAGTCCCATTTATTAATATTATAAATATCAATAACATAGGCAAAGGTAAAGAACCCCTGGATGGTTAAGTCCAGTCAACGGTGACTATGGGGTTGTGGCGCTCATCTCGCTTCAGGCCAAGGGAGCCGGCGTTTGTCCACAGACAGCTTTCCGGGTCATGTGGCCAGCAGGACTAAACCGCTTTCGGGGCAGCAGAACAGCGTGATGGAAACCAGAGTACACTGAAATGCCGTTTACCTTCCCGCCGGAGCGGTACCTATTTATCTACTTGCACTGGCGTGATTTTGAACTGCTGGGTTGGCAGGAGCAGGGACCGAGCAATGGGAGCTCACCCGTCGCGAGGATTCGAACTGCCAACCTTCTGATTGGCAAGCCCAAGAGGCTCAGTGGTTTAGACCACAGCGCCACCCGCGTCCCTACAATAATATAAAACCACTGCACCCACTCATTTCTAACGCTTCTCATGTCAACCACAATTCCTCCCCCCCCCCCCCGACACTCACGGCAGCTTCGCTCTCCACATCCAGAGCACTTGTGGCCTCATCCAGCACCAAGACCTTGGGGTTCCGGATCAGGGCCCGGGCGATGGCCAGGCGCTGCTTCTGCCCTGCGGACAGTTGGCCTCCCTTTTCTCCGACATCTGCAGGGAGGCAGGAATGAGAGAGAAGGGGTGGGAAGAAGGAAAAAGAAAGCCTGTTTGCCAGAGGAGTGGGAGTGGTGGCAGGGGTGCAAAAGGCGAGTCGCAGGTAAAGGAGGATCCCGAACTCCTGGGTTCATTTGATGGGATGGAGTGAGCCGTTGGGTGGAGGGTCGGGCGCAGTGACAAGAGGAGCTGAGGCTCAGAGTCTGGAATTCTCACTCGTCACAAGAGACTGGAGCCCCACCAATTTTCCTGGAGGAATTCAGTGGGCCACAGAAATTCATGTTATCTCAGTGGGGAGAAGAGAGAGTAAGAATCAGGCCAGCTGCCCTTTCTGGAAGGAGTGTGGAGTTTTGCAGAGACAAAAGGAGACAGGAGGAAAGAGGTTTCACCCACCTGCGGCGAACCCTCCTTCCAGCTCATTGATGAAGGCCAAGGCGTTGGCTTCTCTTGCCGCAGCCGCCACCTCTTCCTGGCTGCAATCCTGCACCCCATAGGTGATATTGTCCTGTATGGACCCAGAGAAGAGGACCGGCTCCTGTCCCACCAGCGCCACCTGCAGGCAGAATGAAGTGTGACGACTAGAGAGAAATTGGATTCAGTTTGCATTTAAAGCACGCTCCACCATATTTGCACCTTCTCAAACAATACGAGAACTGAAACACAGGTGAACCTTCAACATTCACAATTCTCAGGATTTTGCAGCCCTGTTTTCAAACCCAAAACATTTCAAAAATGAAGATGTTAGTGAAAACAGCCTACAAGAGTGCTTTATATTAGGAAAAATTGCTTGCAAAAATGTGTGAATTAGTAAAAGCTGCAGACAATAACAGATTTATTAGGAGAGATTTGCACTGAAATACTGAACATTTTTCATGCAGATTTTCAAAAGCAAAACCCACAAATTGCTGCATTAATGTACAGAACTCAATTAAAGTTGGAAAGATGAGAAACGGGGAGAACAGGAAGGGGCTGGTCCTTCCATCCCTTCAAACATCTGAAGGAGGCTCTCATATCCCCTCTGAGCCATCCCTTCTCAAGGCTCCACAGCCGCAGCTGCTCCTTGCAAGCATCTCCTTGTGGGAATCATCTCCAGTCACCCTCCCCTGGACAAAGCCACAATTTACAGCTTAAGTACCAGGCTGGGATGTGTTTGTGTATCTTGAATACTTGGTGGGCATGGCCTTTTGCAACCCACATTTCCTCTCCTGTGCTCAGCCACACTCTGTCGTTTCCTCTTCTGCAAAAGATGCTTCCTGTTTAGTGAAAAACAGAACCGCCTTCCCCGTGGCACTGACAACTCTCCAACATCCCAAAAATCCTTTGGAACTCCCTGCCAATTGACATCAGGCAGACGTTTTTGCTGTATTCTTTTCAGCGCCTGCTAAAACATATATGTCCAGGCAACCCTATCAAAATTTGGGGAACACTAACAAGCGTTTCAGTCTGGGTTTTGTTTGTTTAGCTTATTGTTGATTTTAATTATTTTTCAATGCTGTAAATAGCTGTTTTCAACTTTTTAAGTTGTATCTTCTTGCTAACTGCTTTGAGGTTTTATTACAAATAAGTGGTATATAAATCTTGTGAGATAAATGAATAATTTGGGAGCCTATGTCCTTTTAAAATGTAGGTTTTTTTGGGGGGTTATTGGGCTGCTGTTTTTATTTGGATTATTGATTTTTTAAAAACCATTTATAGTTTTCAGATGTATACATTTCATTGATTTTACAATCATTTTGACATTTTAAAACTTGACTTTCTTCCCCCTCTTTATGCAGTTCCTTAAATTTATTGTTAGTATTTTCTGCCTATCCAGATTAACTTATTTATCTTCTTTAAATATATACTCTTATGTAGCTGCAGGTTATTACAATAATTCTGCCAGTGTTTTTATCTGTTTACAATTTATCTGTAAATATTCAATAAACCATTTCCATTCTTATATAAAAAAAACCTTGTTATCTTGATTTCTTCTTCTTCCAGTAGAGTTTCACCATTTCTGCATCTTCCATGAGGAAGAATGGATTATGGATTGTGTGGTTTTATATTATGATTTTATTCTGTAAACTGACCTGAGACCTGAGGGTATACGGCGGAATATAAATTCAATAAATAAAATGAATAATAAATAATGAAGGGGAAACAGGAGTTTGATCTCAGCTGCACTTCGTGGCCCCCCCCGGCTCACCTTGCTGTGCAGGTACTTGTGCTCATAATCCCGGATCGGGACCCCATCCAGCAGGATCTCCCCAGACTGGGGCTCATAGAAGCGCTCCAGTAGTGCCACGCAGGTGCTCTTCCCACTGCCGTTGAGACCCACAAGCGCCACCACCTCCCTGGGACGGAGCTCAAAGGAGACGTTCTGCGCAGAAGGAGCGAGGAAAGGAGAAAAAACCAGGGCTATGGTTCACCTATGGAACTCACAGCCACCAGACTGCTATAAACCTAGATGGGGTTTGAAAGACCGTTCTAAAATTCCCAGCGTGGTTTTAACAAGCCATCCCTCACCACGGGGAACTCTGGGAAATGTAGCTCCATGAGGGGAATAAGGGGTCTCCCAACCACCCTCAGAACCCTTAGCAAACTACAGTTCCCAGGATGCTTTGGGGTAAGCCAGGACTGTTTAAAGTGGTATGATGCTGCTTTAAACCTTTGGCCCAAATGGGGTTTTAGGAGGGCTGGCCCACTGCATTGGGAGGTCGGTCAAGGGGGTCCCCGTTCTCATTTAAAGAGACAGGCCTCCCCATAAGGCCATGAAGTCCAGAATCTCAAACTGCCTCCCAGCACCACTGAGCCAAGATTCTCTGCTCCAACATCCTCAGGGGACCAGACTCTTGGCCGTGTACCTTTAAGACCTGAAGATCAGGGCGGGAAGGATAGCAGAAGGAGACGTTTCTGAAGGAGACGTGACCTCGGAGGAAGTCCGGGGCCAGCGACCCCTCAGTGTGAACGGATGGTTCCCGGTGCAGGTAGTCAAACACTTTCTCTGCAGCTCCCACATTGCTGAGCGCATCTCCGTATATGTACATCAGGGTCTGTGACAGGAGAAAGAAGAGCAAGACAAGGAGGTTTGTCAATATGCTAAACTTATTTCACAATCCCACAATTAGGGGAGCATTCGCTTTATCCTTCTCTTAAATCCAGGGACTGTCTCCTCTGCGGAGAGAAAAGGGGATTTGTTTATTTTTTGGTGGTGATATGGACTCTTTAAGAGGCAGAAAATGATTGTCCAAGTTACTCTGCTTGAGAATTAAAGACCGTGAATCTCTATCCGTATCAGGACACCTGGGTCTTTTTGCTCATTTCTGGAATTCTGCATGTATCAGGAAGGTATACTTCTCAGATCAATTGGTGGAGTCCCAAATCCACAGTCTCACCCAGTCCAGATTTATCTACAGCTACTTTGTGGACAGGGAGAAGAAGAAGAAGAAGAGTTTGGATTTGATATCCCGCCTTTCACTCCCTTTAAGGAGTCTCAAAGCAGCTAACATCCTCCTTTTCCCTTCCTCCCCCACAACAAACACTCTGTGAGGTGAGTGGGGCTGAGAGACTTCAAAGAAGTGTGACTGGCCCAAGGTCACCCAGCAGCTGCATGTGGAGGAGCGGGGACGCGAACCCAGTTCCCCAGATTACGAGTTTACCACTCTTAACCACTACACCACACTGGCAATAGAGAGGAGGGTAAAAAGATAAAAACCAAACAGGACGTTCTTTCAATGTAGTCTCTTCAGCAACAGCAATTTCCCCTCTCTTTCAGTTTGTTTAAAACATAGGGGGTCAAAGGAATTAAAAAGGATTTTAAGAGATCAGAGGTTTTGAAGGTTAAAAGTCCTTAAAATCAGTTTTAAAATCAGTTTTCAAAATGTGGAGATATAGCCAACAGGAAATCAGGGCGAGGGCTGCAAGGCTTTGATAAAATTTACGACGCTGGCTTCACTAAGTTCTATGGTGCAAATTCCTGGGTTGCCAGAACACATAAAACAACCTTGCCTTTGATAAGAGGAATCTTTAAAAGAAAAAAGGAGGGGAGAGAAGCCAGCAAAGCAAAGCCCTGTCATGTAATTGAAAGGGAATATGTGGAGCTCCGATAAGGTTTCAAGACTCTCTCAAGGTAAATTAAAAAAAAAAAAAGAAGTATAAACACAGACAAATGGGAAACACTGGCCTGCGAGCGCGCCAATTGGAGAACAGCCTTTACCAAAGGTGTCATGGATTCTGAAGATGCTCAAACTCAGGACGAAAGGGAGAAACTAGCTAAGAGGGAGGCACGTTTGGCAAACCCTCACCGTGATCAGCTCCCACCCAGAAACCTACGAACTCACTGTTAAGACCATGTTTATGGAAGACAATCTTACTCGGCTATGAGGGGTCGCCAGCGAAGAAGACCTCGGCACCATCTTGGCCCTGGCCCTTCAAGCCCAAAATGGGGGTTGCCGGCAGCTCAAGACATTTTGCCACCTGAGGCAGCAAACCTAAAGAGCTGCCACTGGTTAGTGTAGTCAGCGCTGAGCCCAATGGACCAGTGGTCTGACTCAATATAAGGCAGCTCCTTGAAGGATGTAGAAGCAGCAGATGGACACAGTATGAGGCGTATGAAGGGAAGGGAAGGAGCATCGCACCCATTTAAAAAGCTGAAAGCGTGACTCCAATTGCAGAATAGCCGGAATGCCATTCAAGGCTGGAATGCCAGCGCTGTTGCAGCCTCCCATCGCGGATTTTCACCCACCTGTATGTAGTCCCCGAAGTCCATCTGGTAGAGGATGAAGGAGAACAAGTTCCCTTGGGTCATGAGGCCAGAACGGATCTGCTGGTACCCAGAGTGAAGCATGATCAGTTTCAGACCCAGCTGCAGGAGCTAGAGAGAGAAATTCGGGGGAAGATGTTGAGGACCGGCAGTCACCCTAGTAGCCACGTTTGATGGCTTGGCTGTTCTGCTTATCCCTTTCCCCACCAAGGATGAAATTCAATTCAGTTGGTCTCTGAATCTATCAAATCTGCACTTTCCCGAAACGAGACAAAAAACCTAAAGACAGGCAGACTTTGAAATTTAGACTTCTCCAAATTTGGCAATCATAGAATCATAGAATCATAGAATCCTAGAGTTGGAAGAGACCACAAGGGCCATCGAGTCCAACCCCCTGCCAAGAAGGAAACACCATCAGAGCACTCCTGACATATGGTTGTCAAGCCTCTGCTTAAAGACCTCCAAAGTAGGAGACTCCACCACACTCCTTGGCAGCAAATTCCACTGTCAAACAGCTCTTACTGTCAGGAAGTTCTTCCTAATGTTTAGGTGGAATCTTCTTTCTTGTAGTTTGGATCCATTGCTCCGTGTCCGCTTCTCTGGAGCAGTAGAAAACAACCTTTCTCCCTCCTCTATGTGACATCCTTTTATATATTTGAACATGGCTATCATATCACCCCTTAACCTCCTCTTCTCCAGGCTAAACATGCCCAGCTCCCTTAGCCGTTCCTCATAAGGCATCGTTTCCAGGCCTTTGACCATTTTGGTTGCCCTCTTCTGGACACGTTCCAGTTTGTCAGTGTCCTTCTTGAATTGTGGTGCCCAGAACTGGACACAGTACTCCAGGTGTGGTCTGACCAGAGCAGAATACAGTGGCACTATTACTTCCCTTGATCTAGATGCTATACTCCTATTGATGCAGCCCAGAATTGCATTGGCTTTTTTAGCTGCCGCGTCACACTGTTGGCTCATGTCAAGTTTGTGGTCAACCAAGACTCCTAGATCCTTTTCACATGTACTGCTCTCAAGCCAGGTGTCACCCATCTTGTATTTGTGCCTCTCATTTGTTTTGCCCAAGTGCAATACTTTACATTTCTCCCTGTTAAAATTCATCTTGTTTATTTTTGCCCAGTTCTCTAATCTGTCAAGGTCGTTTTGAAGTGTGATCCTGTCCTCTGGGGTGTTAGCCACCCCTCCCAGTTTGGTGTCATCTGCAAATTTGATCAGGATGCCCTTGAGTCCATCATCCAAGTCGTTGATAAAGATGTTGAATAAGACCGGGCCCAAGACAGAACCCTGTGGCACCCCACTAGTCACTCTTCTCCGGGATGAAGAGGAACCATTGATGAGCACCCTTTGGGTTCGGTCAGTCAGCCAGTTACAAATCCACTGAGTGGTAGCATAGTCAAGACCGCATTTTACCAGCTTCTTTACAAGAATATCATGGGGCACCTTGTCAAATGCTTTGCTGAAATCAAGGTAGGCTACATCCACTGCGTTCCCTTCATCTACCAGGCTTGTAATTCTGTCAAAAAACGAGATCAGGTTAGTCTGACATGACTTATTTTTCAGAAATCCATGCTGACTATTGGTGATCACAGCATTCCTTTCTAGGTGCTCACAGACTGTTTGCTTAATGATCTGCTCCAGAATCTTCCCTGCTATTGATGTCAGACTGACTGGGCGGTAATTATTTGGGTCCTCTCTTTTCCCCTTTTTGAAAATAGGAACAACATTTGCCCTCCTCCAGTCTGCCGGGACTTCGCCTGTTCTCCAGGAATTCTCAAAGATGACTGCCAGTGGTTCTGAGATCACATCTGCCAGTTCTTTTAATACTCTTGGATGCAGTTCATCTGGCCCTGGAGACTTGAATACATCTAATCTAGCCAAATATTCTTGTACTATCTCCTTAGTTATTCTGGGCTGTGTTTCCTTTGCTGAATCATTTGCTTCAAATTCTTCAGGTCGGGCATTGTCTTCTTTATCGGAGAAGACTGAGGCAAAGAAGGCATTGAGGAGTTCAGCCCTTTCTGTGTCCCCTGTTTGCATTTCACCATCTTCTCCTCTGAGTGACCCCACTGTTTCTTTGTTCTTCCTTTTGCTACGAACATACCCATAAAAGCCTTTTTTGTTGCTTTTAACCTCTCTAGCAAGCCTGAGTTCATTCTGTGCTTTAGCTTTTCTGACTTTGTGTCTACACGTGCTGGCTATTTGTTTGAATTCCTCTTTGGTGGTTTCCCCCCTTTTCCATTTTTTGTATACATCCTTTTTTAATCTTAACTCAGTTAAAAGTTCTTTAGATAGCCACCCTGGTTTCTTTAGGCACCTTCCATGTTTTCGTCTCATTGGTATTGCCTGACGTTGTGCTTTTACTATCTCCCTCTTAACAAACTCCCAGGCATCATGAACTCCCTTTCCTTTTAGTATTGCTGTCCATGGGATCTCACCCAGCACTTCCCTAAGTTTTATGAAGTCGGCTTTCTTAAAGTCAAGAAATTGAGTCCTAGTATGCTTGGCTGCTACTGTCCGCTGTATAGTAAACTTCAGAAGAGCATGATCACTCGCGCCTAATGATCCTTCCACATCTACCCCACTAACCAGGTCATCAACATTGGTTAGGACCAGATCTAAAATGGCTGTTCCTCTTGTTGCTTCTCCCACATTCTGGACAATGAAGTTGTCTGCAAGGCCAGTGAGGAATCTGTTTGACCTTATGCTCTTGGCTGAGTTTGACGTCCAACAAATATCCGGGTAATTGAAGTCCCCCATTACTACTATCTCCCTTCCTTTTGCATGCTTGGCCATCTGTTCCAGGAAGGCATCATCTATGTCCTCCGTTTGGCTTGGGGATCTATAGTAAACTCCCACAATGAGGTCTCTGTTATTCTTCTCTCCCTTAATTTTGACCCAAATGCTCTCACTTTGGCTTTGAGGTTCTAAATCTTGGATCTCTTCACAGGTATACACACCCCTGACATATAACGCCACTCCTCCTCCTTTCTTGTCTGGTCTGTTTCTCTGAAATAGATTGTATCCCTCCATTATTACATTCCAATCGTGGGACTTATCCCACCAGGTTTCAGTGATGCCTATTATGTCATATTTAGTTTGCTGTACCAAGAGCTCAAGCTCATCTTGTTTATTTCCCATGCTTTGCGCATTAGTGTACAATGCACTGCTCCAGCCAAGTAATGTGTATTAGGAGGAAAGGCTTGCAGAAATGTGCCCATTACTTGAAACTGCATATGTTTATTAGGAGAAAGCCACTCTGAAATGAAATGCTCATGTGTGTTTCTAAAAAAGAAAACTCACAAATCGCTGCAGAAATGTGAAGAACAGAATTTAAGATTGCAAAAGGAGAGAAACCGGGAGAACGGACGTTGATAGATTTTTCCCTCCCAGGTTCTCCAATAGTCAAAGATGCACCCAGTTTAAATCAGAATTAAATACCAAGGTGGGTAGGTCTTGTGTCTTCCAATGCTTTGCAACGAGAATTCTTGCTGCTGCTGTAGCGTACAAAAAAAAAGTTCTATCCTTCTTTAACACCGATTGGTCCACTATGCCCAGGAGGAAGGCCTCTGGTTTCTTCGGGAAAGTATATTTAAATACCTTTTTCAGTTCATTATATATCATTTCCCAGAAAGCCTTAATCCTTGGGCACGTCCACCAAAGGTGAAAAAAAGTACCTTCAATTTCTTTACATTTCCAACACTTGTTATCGGGCAAGTGGTATATTTTTGCTAGCTTGACTGGAGTCATGTACCACCTGTACATCATTTTCATAATATTCTCTCTTAGAGCATTACATGCCGTAAATTTAATCCCGGTGGACCACAACTTCTCCCAGTCAGCAAACATAATATTATGACCTATATCTTGTGCCCATTTTATCATTGCAGATTTTACCGTTTCTTCTTCAGTATTCCATTTCAACAGCAAATTGTACATTCTTGAAAGCGTGTTAGCATTGGGTTCTAACAGTTCTGTTTCTAACTTTGATTTTTCCACCTGGAAACCAATTTTTTTATCCAAGTTATAAGCCTCTCTTATCTGAAAATAATGTAGCCAGTCTCGCACCTTCTCTTTAAGTTTGTCATAACTCTGCAATTTCAATTTGTCACCCTCCTGTTCTGAAATTTCCCAATACCTTGGCCATTTAGCCTCCATGTTGAGTTTTTTCAAAGCTTTCGCTTCCATAGGTGATAGCCTCTACACAAGACCCAAAGGACTCACCCGTCTGAGGAGCAAGTAGACGGCCCTCTCCCAATCTCTCCGGTCCTTCAGCTGGTGGGTCTCGGCCAAGGCCGCATCGTAGCGCTCAGACTCCTCCTCCTCAGTGGCGAAACTGCGCACCGTCTCAACGGAGGAGACCGTCTCCCGCACCACCTCCCCAGAACGCGCCAGGGAGTCCTGGATCGCCTGCAGAAGAACCTGGAGAAAGCAAAGGGGAGAGTTTAGGAGCCTGCGCTAAACGCCAGAGGGGGGCAGACTACCGGGTTTGGCTGCAAGATCCCATTGCTTCAGGCTACACGAACACCATTCCTTTAAAGAATGTTCAAAGCCCATTTCCCCCCTCCCAAAAGAACATTGGGAACTGTAGTTTATCCCTCACCCCTAACAAACTACACTTCCCAGGATTCCTTTAGGGGAGTGTGCTTTAGCTTACCTTAACTTGACTGATTGACAACAGGGTTCAACAGACTACAACTCCCAGCATCCCTGACCACTGGCCCTGCTGGTTGGGGCTGATGGGAGTTGTAGTCCAACACTTTCTAGACGGCACCAGCCTCCTTATCTCTGGTCCACAGCATTACCAAATCCAAAGAGACCAGCAAGTCGACCACAACTCCCTTCCATTCCGTTTATTTTTAAATATTTAATACTCCCTGTCATGTAAAAAAAACATCCAGGCAGCATAGAAAAATAAAACCAAGCAGCAGTGGAAATATTCAATGTGCTAAAAACAGCCAGATGTAACAAAAGGTTAAAAATCATAACAGCTGGCCTCACAAGCAGAGTCAAACACAAAGGCTCCTTAGGGAAGATCACTTCTTTTTTAACAATAATTTTTATTAGTTTTCAGTTACAATAATCCAGTGGCAGCCTCATTATAACGTTGCCATATCATAATACAAGCACCAATCCCAATCATTCAGGTGCCAAATTATATGATTTAGGCGGCCTCCTGCATGCTAGAATTGATGGGTTTGATGATTTGCTTTGTTTCTGCGTTCCAAAATCTCATCCAACTCAATTAAACTCTAGTCAAAATAACAATCACTTATTCAACAACTGCAATATTAATGACATCCACTCGTCTTGACAGATTAAATGATTTATAAACCCATAGATGAAGCATTCAAACTATATCCTTCTTCCTCCTGTGTGTGTCAGTTATTCCATCCGTGGTATTCCTTCCTGCCCTTGTAAAATGTTATGTCTATCTATTCCCTAGACTGGTGACTGGGAGCGGCCGCCAAGACCATATAACACCGGTCCTGAAAGACCTACACTGGCTCCCAGTACGTTTCTGAGCACAATTCAAAAGTATTGGTGCTGACCTTTAAAGCCCTAAATGGCCTCGGTCCAGTATGCCTGAAGGAGCATCTCCACCTCCATCGTTCTGCCCGGACACTGAGGTCCAGCTCCGAGGGCCTTCTGGTGGTCCCCTCACTGTGGGAAGTGAGGTTACAGGGAACCAGGCCTTTTCGGTGGTGGCACCCTACCTGTGGAACACCCTCCCATCAGATGTCAAAGAGAAAAACAACTACCAAACTTTTAGAAGACATCTGAGGGCAGCCCTGTTTAGGAAAGCTTTTAATGTTTAATAGGTTACTGTATTTTGGTGTTCTGTTGGAAGCTGCCCAGAGTGGCTGGGGAAACCCAGCCAGATGGGCGGGGTACAGTGGTACCTCAGGTTAAGTACTTAATTCGTTCCGGAGGTCCGTACTTAACCTGAAACTGTTCTTAACCTGAAGCACCACTTTAGCTAATGGGACCTCCTGCTGCTGCTGCGCCGCCAGAGCACGATTTCTGTTCTCATCCTGAAGCAAAGTTCTTAACCTGAAGCACTATTTCTGGGTTAGAGGAGCCTGTAACCTGAAGCGTATGTAACCCAAGGTACCACTGTATTCCTTCCTGCCCTTGTAAAATGTTATGTCTATCTATTCCCACTTCTCACATCCACACCATATATTTATAAAGCACCCTTACAGCAGTCACGGCTTCCCCCAAAGAATTCTGGGAATTGTACCTTGTTAAGGGTGCTCTGTGAGTGGCCTCCTATTAACTCTCATTGCATTTAGTTCCCAGAATTCTATAGTTCCCAGAATTCTTTGGGGGAAGCCTTGACTATTAATTAATTTTATAATGAATGATTTTAGAATGTTGTTTATGTTGTACTTTTGTATTGTTTTATTGTTGTTAGCCGCCCTGAGCCCGGCTCCGGCTGGGGAGGGCGGGATATAAATAAAATTTATTATTATTATTATTATAAAATGGGAGGCATTGGCGTTACCCCTCTGGTGGGACCCTGCCTCTCGTCCGGAGGGAGGGGCTATCTCTCTAAGGTTTGGAAAACAGGGAACAGCAATCCCTGGGAAGACGATCCCCTTTCCTTTACTCGCAGCTCCCAGTCTCCCCCCCCGCCTGCTCTCAAGGGCCCCCTCACCTTGTAGCGGGCATCGTAGACCTTCTGGGCCGCCAGCATGACCGGCACCTCAACGAGGGTGAGCAAGGTCAGGCGCCACGAGAGGCCAAGCATGAAGGCGCAGAGCCCACAGACCTTGAAGAGGCTGCGGAGGAAGATGTTGGCGTTGAGAGGCACCCAGCGGCTCATCATGGTGGTGTCTCTGGAGAGGCGGGAGGTCAGGTCTCCTGTGGGGCGAAAGGAGAGGCTGCTCAGAGCCGGGAGACCAGAGGGATCAAAAGCGCATTCTAAAAATTCTACAAATATCTCACTATGGAAATACAGTGGGACCTCGGGATGCAAACGGGAGCCATTCCAGAGCCCTGTTCGCATCCCGAACAGAACGTAAGATGCGACTGCACGTGTCGCATTTCGCCACTTCCGCGCATGCATGTGACGTCATTTTGACCGTCTGCGCATGCGCAAGCGGCAAAACCCGGAAGTAACGCGCTCCATTACTTCTGGGTCACCGCGGAGCGCAACCCGAAAGTGCTCAACCTGAAGCGTATTTATCCCGAGGTATGACTGTAATAATAAAATTTCACTGATTGACTTCCATCACTTACACTGCACTTCCCATATACATTTTGAGCAAGACTATAGAATAAACCTGGAAGAAATTCTTCCAACTTTTCTTCTTCTTTTCTCTTTATTTTTTCTTCCTCTTTTTTCTCTTCTTTTTTCTCTTTTCTTCCTTTCTTCATATATATGTGCTTATTTGAAATATATATGTATGTATGCATTTGTATATTTTGCTTAAAAAGGTAAAGGGACCCCTGACCTCGCGCCGGGCAGACATCCGCAGCGTGGGGAGCCCTGTGGGAGTTCCCGCAGGGCTCACTAGGATGCGGATAGCAGCCTGCTGCACAGAGCGCGGGGCGCACTGAAGCAGAGCGCCCTGTGCTTCGGGCAGACATCGGTGAGCCCCACAAGCTCGGGGGACAGCGGGGAGGCGCAGTGCCGCCATACCGCTGTTCTCTGACCTGGTTTGGTTTCCCCGACCTGGTTTTGGGGGGGAAATAAAGAGGGGGGAAATTCCTTTATTTCCCCCCAAAAAACTAGGTGCGTCCTACGGGACGGAGCGTCCTATGGGACGAAAAATACGGTATCTACTTGCACTTTGACGTGCTTTCGAACTGCTAGGTGGGCAGGAACTGGGACCGAGCAACGGGAGCTCACCCCGTCACGGGGATTCGAACCACCAACCTTCTGATCAGCAAGTTCTAGGCTCTGTGGTTTAACCCACAGCACCACCCATGTCCTCTTTTGCTTATATTTTGTAACAATTATGTTAAATAAATTTAAAAAAAAAATTAAAATTGAATTCTAATTTTTTTAAAAAAAATATTTTTTTAAAAAGCTCCGCCCGAGGCAAGACGGATAACAGCAACAACTGGTGGAAAGAAAGACAGAACATCTTGCAAGGACAGGAAGAAACACCTATTTCTCTCTATTGTTGATTGTTGTGACTATTTCTTTCTGTGCATGAGAAAGTGAAAAGAAAAACACTTTTCTAGGAAAAGGATGGAAAGGAGAAATAGTTGGTGGATAAGCAGATGGAGGGATAGAGAGACAGACCGACGGATGCAAAACGTCCTTTGATGAACAAATGAAGGAAAGAAGACACTGTTGATGAATTATAACTCCCATCATACCTGCCCACTGGGCATGCTGGCTAGGGATGATGGGAGTTGGGGTCCCATAATATCCGGAGGGCACCAAGATATTCCTTACCTCTGGACTCGGCAGCAAAAACAAACATGAACAGAGTTGCCTGCTTGAGTGGCTGAAGCAGGATCTTGGGAGACCCAAGTTCAAATCCTGGAAAGCCTCACATCTTGACGTTCCTCATGGAGCCTCAGTTATGCCACCCATAAAATGGGAATATTTAAGGCCCAATCATAACAGGGGTGTTGCAAGGAGGAACCACCACAAGCGCCCTGTACGTGCACTAGAGGCATAGCTGTCAACTTTTCCCTTTTCTTGCGAGGAATCCTATTTGGAATAAGGGAATTCCCCTTTAAAAAAGGAGAAAGTTGACAGCTATGACTAGCGGACACTCAGGGAGCTGGACTGAAAAGCAGGCCCAGGTTTGGAGCAAGGGGGCTCTCACCTGTTTTCACCTCCTGGAAGAAGGCCAGGTCTTGCTGGACGAGAGAAGAGAAGAGGCGGCTTCGGATCCGGATGATGGCCCGGGAGATGGACATTGTGAAGAGTCCCCCGCGCGCGCCGGCAGACAGCGAGCTGGAACAGAAATGGAGACTGCTCTACAAAAGGAAACTGTGAATGTGTGAGTCCCACTCTGGAGGGGAATGGCAAAATCGGAGCTTCTGCCCCCCCCCCCCCGGATGTGATCACCTTTTTGAGTCACATTCTGGAAATGTGGGGGATTTCCTCTGCAGTAGAAAGGGTTCTCCAAGCACCCCCTCCCCCCCGAACTGCTTTCTGAGTTCAGTTTAATTACAAAGAAATAATTAAACTCCCCAGATTTTGATAAAGCTGAACACACCCC
The DNA here is from genome assembly GCF_965113315.1 of Podarcis vaucheri. Classification (NCBI taxonomy): domain Eukaryota; kingdom Metazoa; phylum Chordata; class Lepidosauria; order Squamata; family Lacertidae; genus Podarcis; species Podarcis vaucheri. The sequence goes on along the minus strand of NC_138760.1, from coordinate 127,332,517 downwards.
AGCCAAGCTGAGCCAGGGCTCCTTTGTTTTTTGGGCAGGGGGTGTCGTCAGGAAAAAACCCACCTTCCGAGCGACACCAGGCACATGAAGAAGATGGCGGACGAGAAGGCATCCGAGTCGTACTTCTTGCCCAAGATGTCAATCAAGCGTCCCGTGTAGTAAGGGATGAAGGTTTCACCTGCAGAGAGTTTGTGCTTTGAAGATAGGGAGGGGGGGACTGTTTGGAACACAGGAAGAGGCCATTCACCCCGTTAACACCTCCCTGCACAGACAGGCAGAGCTTCTCCAAGATTTGAGAGCCGCCCAGAACTATAAAAGACCATAGTTTAATGTTAGAAGGTTCCAAACTCAATTTCAGATGGAGGCATATTCCCCATCTGAAATAATAATAATATACTATTATATAATATATACTATTATTTCAGATGGGGGACATGGCTTTATCTGAAATTGAGCTTGGAACCTTCTAACATTAAACTATGGTCTTTTATTTCCTTTTTACCCATTAATTTTTATTCGTCTACAAAATTAAAACACATCAAAACCAAAGTAAACTTAATTTAATACACGCCCCCCCCAAATGGATTCCCCACACTCTCAGATATATTCCATTCCTTCGCCTTTTACATGCTACTTATTTTACAGATTTATCTCTAATTTGAGGGACGTGGGTGGCGCTGTGGTCTAAACCACTAAGATTAGGGCCTGCCGATCAGAAGGTCAGCAGTTCAAATCCCCGGGATGGGGGTGAGCTCCCATTGCTCGGTCCCAGCTCCTGCCCACCTAGCAGTTCAAAGGCACGTCAAAGTGCAAGTAGATAAATAGGTACCGCTCCGGTGGGAAGGTAAACGGTGTTTCCGTGCGCTGCTCTGGTTCGCCAGAAGCGGCTTAGTCCTGCTGGCCACATGACCCAGAAGCTGTACGCCGGCTCCCTCAGCCAATGAAGTGAGATGAGCGCCGCAACCTCAGAGTCATCCACGACTGGACCTAACGGTCAGGGGTCCCTTTACCTTTACCTATCTCTAATTTAGAGTTCCCATATTGCAGAAAGGTGTTCAGCTTTTTTTTAGTTTTAAACAAAAAACTATTTATAAGGAACTTTGCCAAAATCTACACTTCCTGCATGGCTTGCCATACACCCACATTTTCCCGGACATTCCAACGATTTCCGCCCCGGCCAAATCCTGGCTGTGTCTGGGAAATTCCTAACATATGGCAGCCCTACTCTAATTAACTCCTCGTCCCTCAGCTGTTTCTTTACCAGTTCCTGCATATAGATAAAACAAAATTACAGTGGAACCTCGGTTTATGAATGCGCCTTGGAAGTTGAACAGCTTCCGCTGAGTGTTTCTCAGTCAAATTTTCCCAACCGCCCATTGCGCTTTGGTTGTCGAACATTTCGGAAGTCAAACGGCCTTCCGGAACGGATTATATTCGACAACTGAGGTTCCACTGTATATCAAAGAACGACGAGTGAGGTTATAGTAATTTAAATCTTTCATTCTTCTTTCCACCCCGCATTATCCCTCATAGTTTCCAGCCTCTGCCTGTTTGTGCGAACCTTTTGAGCGGAGAGTCTTCCTTTCCAAACGCAAACCAGATTATTTCCTTTCCCTGTTCGGTCTTTGTTATTGAGTTACAACCTCTCAAGGCCATTATTTACATTTCACTGGCAATAAAGCTTTTACACCCTGTGTGGAAAGGAGGTGTACCATACATACGGTCTTCTATTTCCAAATACAGTGGTACCTCGGGTTACATATGCTTCAGGTTACAGACATACGCTAAGCCAGAAATAGTACCTCGGGTTAAGAACTTTGCTTCAGGATGAGAACAGAAATGGCAGCGCGGCGGCAGCGGGAGGCCCCATTAGCTAAAGTGGTGCTTCAGGTTAAGAACAGTTTCAGGTTAAGTACGGACCTCCGGAACGAATTAAGTTCTCAACCCGAGGTACCACTGTAATATGTATGTATCTCTCTCTCTCTCTCTCTCTCTCTCTCTCACACACACACACACACACACACAGGCAAACCAACCCTACTCACAAAGCACAGCCATGGTAAGGAAGAAAAACGCCCCTGCGAGGTAGGACACATCAGGGCGGAAGAGCTTCACCAGCTTCCAGAGGGTGGCCTTGTCTTCGCCTCCCTTGTTCTCCTCCTCCTCCTCCTCCCTTTGCCCCAGGACGTCCCAGATGATGTGGGCCAGAACCACTGCCCCATAGCCCAGCAGGAGCCAGGACCGAGGGGCTGACGACAGCAGGAACGGAGGGTCTCCAAAGCAGCGCCCCACGGCGAGATAGAGGGGCTGCAGCAAGCTCACAGCAGCCAGGCCTGCGAGGGGCATCGGGGAGGGCCAGGCCAGGGAGAGGAGCCCCCGGGCCCCACAGAGAACCAGCAGGCGCAGAGCCGCCTCCAGCCAGGCTGCAGGGACCCCCAGGGAGGCCAAGGCGGAGCGCTGGAGATCTAGCAAGGGGAGAAGGACCATGTCGCACAGGATGAGAGGGACGGCCAGCTTCAAGGGGGCAGGTAGCATCATGGCGGCTGAGTCTGGGGAGACAAGGAATGGCCAGGTGTAATTAACAGTCTGCAATGTGAAAGAGAGTTTGTCTACGGAGAATCTCAGCAGCCTAACCCACACTTTGCTGCTGCCACGAGTGATGGAAGGGAGACCTGCTCCCTGCTGCAAGGCCCATTTCCACCTGGCCTGGGGGGCGGAGCCCAGACTCACCTTGAACAGCTAAAAGAGGCTCCTGGCAGGCCACTGGGTCGTTGCTGGGTTGGGGCAACTGGCTAAAATGTTTAAAACGTTTTCCTCTGTTTTGTTTTTGTCGGGTTGGTATTAGTCAAATGTTTACTTAGGGTTGGCGGTTATTTTAAGTAGAACTGTAAACTGTTTATTCTTGTTATTGTTGTTATTGATTTATTGGTTTGTTTGTTGCTTGTACAGGATATTTTGTTTTTTTATGTTTGAGGTTTTGTTGTGTTTTTATATATGTTGTAAGCTGCCCAGAGTGGCTTGGGAAACCCAGCCAGATGGGCAGGATATAAATTTAACACCACCAACAACAACAACAATAATACAGTTGTACAACAACAACAATACCAATAATAATAATAATAATACAGTTGTACCTAGGATCACAAATGCCTTGGCAGTTGAACGTTTTGGCTCCCAAACACCACAAACCCGGAAATGAGGATTTTGGTTTGCAAACGTTCTTTGGAACCCGAACGTCCAACAAGGCTTCCAATTGGCTGCAGGAAGCTGCACTTTGGTTGTCGAATGGCTTTGGAAGTCGAATGGACTTCCGGAACAGATTCCGTTTGAGTTCTGAGGTACGACTGTAATAAGATGTCCTCCCATCCAATGTCAAGGAAATAAACAACTATCTGACTTTTAGAAAACATCTGAAGGCAGCCTGTTTAGGGAAGTTTTTAATGTTTGATGGGCGGGGTATAAATAATAAATTATCATCATTATCACCATCATGATAACAGCTGAGTTCCACCTCCCCATGCGACACTCCCCCCCCCCAAAGGTGGCAGGACTGCAACACCCATCAGTGCCAGCCAACATGGACAAAGGCAGAGGATGATGGGAATTGTGGTCCAGGGTACCAGGCTGAGGTTCCTCATCCCTAAAGGGACGCCGGGCACAAATTCCACCCTCCAGATGCTTTCTGTCAGTCTCAGTTCCCCATCTGTAAAATGGGCATAGCAGTGACTTCACCAGCAAATAGTAGCACAATCCTATCTATTCTCACCCAGAAACAACTCCCAGTGTGTTCAATGGAGCCTACTGGGGCCTTGGTGGGTTCTCACAAGAGCAGCTACTGGATAGATAGCTTAGTCGGTAGAGAATGAGACTCTTAATCTCAGAGGGGGTTGGACTAGATGACCCTCATGGTTCCTTCCAGCCCTGTGATCCTATGACTGTTCAGCACTTTGCAAAATAAAATTGCACTGTGCTTAAGGAGGAGCCAGAGGTAAGCTATCCTATGGCACTCAAAGAGCAATCCTAACATCTGTGGGCTACTTTTAAAATGAGGCTGCATTTTAAATTGCATTTTAACCTGTGTTTTAAATTTTTTCCCCTTTTCCTATTATGTTTTTACTGTAATTTTACTGGTGTTAGCCACCCTGAGCCTGGCTCTGGCCAGGGAGGGTGGGGTATAAATAAAATTTAATATTATTATTATTATTATTTAAAACAGCATGAACTTCACAGAACTTCAGTTCCCTGGGAAAGGGGGTTGATTGTTAAACTCCTCTGGGAACCGAAATCTCCTAACAACTTTCTGCAGCCTGAAACGACAGTTCCCAGAAAGCTTTAGGAGAGGACAGGACTGTTTAAGGCAATATTATACAGTACTGCTTAAATGAATAGTACACATGAGGCCCGTTACTCAGAAGTAAGTCCCTACTGAAATCAAGGGGGCTTACTCTTACCTCTGAGTTAGACAGCACAAGACTGCGCAGAAAGTGATAAAAAACTTTAAAGACCCAGAAGAAGCCACTTTCCTAACTTTGGGGGTTTTTTTCTAGTTTGGGGCTGCCCTTTCTGGAACCGGGTTCTTTCTTGCCACAGTTATTATTATTTTTTTCCATCTCCGATCAGAAAATAAAACTGAAACGGGATGGTTTTAAAAGGTGGGGAAGTATTTATTGTGGGGCGAATTTTTTGTGTGTGTTTGCGTGTGCCCCAGCCCTGCTAAAATGCAGATCCGATCTCAGGGACTACAAATTATTTTACATTAAGTAACCGCCCCCCCCCAAAAAAAAGAAGAAATCAAACATTGCGCGAGAGCCTCTTTTGCAACATCTCCCCGATTTGCATTGAAAAACCCCCGCGTTTGATACACCCCCCCCAGCCAGCCCCCCCCCCTTTGATGCCCTTATCCTGGGTCTCCCACCCCACAGCCCCCTGGCCTTCCTCTCCCTGCCCGCCTTACCTGCCCTCCGGTTTCCCAGGGAGGAACTGCGCTCTTCTGCCCTCGCGGGGGCTCGAACCCGCGCCCACTTTCGCTTTCGAAAGGGGAAATCCAGCCGCTTCCCTTCCCCCGCCCACGCGGCCGCGCTCCCCGCTTCCGCCGCCAGAGGGAGCCCGCCGCCTGCGCTTTAGAAAACCTCCATCGCAAGCGGTTCTCAAACTCTTGGCTGACATTTTCAGGAAAAAATAAAAAAAATTCCTTCCAGTAGCACCTTAAAAGACCAACTAAGTTAGTTCTTGGTATGAGCTTTCGTGTGCATGCACACTTCTTCAGATACTGCTTCCGCCTATCTGAAGAAGTGTGCATGCACACGAAAGCTCATACCAAGAACTAACTTAGTTGGTCTTTAAGGTGCTACTGGAAGGAATTTTTTTATTTTGACTATGGCAGACCAACATGGCTACCTATCTGTAACTGATTTCCAGGAAAAAATGTTTGCTCGCGCCGCTCCCAGTTTTTTTATTGATACGAAGTACATTGGAAAACAACTCGCAACAGCTCTTGATTTATAGCACAGGACGCAAATGCTTTGTAATATGAGTGTGGGGCATCCATCAAGTCTAAAACATGGGTAGGCAAACTAAGGCCTGAGGGCCGGATCCAGCCCCATCGCCTTCTCAATCTGACCCACAGACGGTATGGGAATCAGCATGTTTTTACATGAGTAGAATGCATAGCTGTCAACTTTCAGATTTGAAAATAAGGGATCAGCAGCCTCACCTGTCCTGGGGACAGACTATGGGATATCTAACAATCCGGGATAGCAGCGGGAAGCAGAGGGAAACGGCACTGGAATAAGTGAATTTCCCGCAAAAAAAAAAAAGGGAAGGCTGACAGCTATAGTAGAATGTGTCCTTTTATTTAAAATGCATCTCTGGGTTATTTGTGGGGCATAGGAATACATTCATTTTCCCCACCCCAAAATATAGTCCGGCCTCCCCAAAAGGTCTGAGGGACAGTGGACCGGCCCCCTGCTGAAAAAGGTTTGCTGACCCCTGGTCTAAAACATTGCAGCTACAGAAGAACAGGAATCATTCCCAAAATATAAACGAGTCTCATACCTATCACGTACCTTAAGTAGGTATACAAACTGGACAAGAAATGTGAGCTTGCAATATCACTTGATGCTCTTGCTCTCATTTGGAAAAAGATATCTCTACTGAACAACCATAGCTGTCAACTTTTCCTTTTTCTTGTGAGGAATCCTATTCAGAATAAGGGAATTAAAAAAAAGGGAAACGTTGGCAGCTACGTGAACAACTCCCTGCTAGATGTTATCAGCCACGATGGGCAGGGATAAAGGCAGACCCTCCAGATATCGCTATTTTCCAGGGAGGGTCCTGGATTTCCAGAAGCCACCCCAGTTTCTGATTTGATCCCATAATGTCCCGCTTTTCCTTAGGACGTCCCTATTTTCATCAGGAAAATGTTGGAGGGTACAGAGTTATGTGTCCCCCAAGCCAAGCAGATAAGTAACTGTACAACCTTTAGAAGACATCTGAAGGCAGCCTTGTATAGAGAAGTTTTGTAATGTTTTGTTATTTTTTTATATGGTGTTAAGATGCCCAGAGTGGCTGGGGCAACCCAGTCAGATGGGTGGGGTATAAATAATAAAATTGTCATCATTATGTAATAGGATGTCCCTATTTTCATTGGGAAAATGTTGGGAACGTATGGAAACATAGAATTGTAGCCTTGGAAGGGAACCCCCCGAGTCATCTAATCCAACCTCCTGTGATGATGATAACAACAACAACAACTTATTATTTATACCCCGCCCATCTGGCTGAGTTTTCCCAGCAACTTAATACAATAATCTATTAAACATTAAAAGCTTCCCTAATGCAGGAACCTCAGCTAAATCGAACATGACAGACAGCGAGAGGGTACATAACTGAGAGGATTGAAGGTGCAGGTCAATTCTGTGTCCAGGATGGCTGTTTACCAGCTTCACCTGGTATGCAGGCTGAGACCCTACCTGTCCGCGGACTGTCTTGCCAGAGGGGTGCATGCATTGGTTATCTCCCGCTTGGATTACTGCAATGCGCTCTACGTGGGGCTACCTTTGAAGGTGACCCGGAAACTACAACTAATCCAGAATGTGGCAGCTAGACTGGTGACTGGGGGCGGCCGCCGAGACCACATAACACCGGTCTTGAAAGACCTTCATTGGCTCACAGTACGTTTCCGAGCACAATTCAAAGTGTTGGTGCTGACCTTGAAAGCCCTAAATCGCCTCGGTCCAGTATATCTGAAGGAGCGTCTCCACCCCCATCATTCTCCACACTGAGGTCCAGTGCTGAGGGCCTTTTGGCAGTTCCTTCCCTGCGAGAAGTGAGGAAGTTAGGAAGAACTTTCTGACAGGAAGAGCTATTTGAGAAGGTAGTGGAGTGCCCAGCATTGGAGGATTTTAAACAGAGGCTGGATGAGCACCTGTCAGTCTCTTTAGCTGCGATTCCTGTCTTGGGGGGTTGGACTAGAGGACCCTTGGGGTCATCTACAATTCTACAATTCTATAAAAGCCCAAACCCAACAAGAATAACTGTCTCATCATCCCCCCAATTCTCTCTCCAATAGATTCTCCCCAACTGTCGGGGGTGTGTGGGGGGGATTTGTCCTTCTATCAATTAAAGACACATCCCTCGCTTTCCAGGTTTGGGTGAAGGGCAGTTTAGACATTCCCCACCCCCCAAAATGCTTTATATACCTGAAAGAACATGTCCACCCCCATTGTTCATCCCAGACACTGAGGTCCAGCTCCGAGGGCCTTCTGGCGGTTCCCTCCCTGTGAGATGTGAGGTTGCAAGGAACCAGGCAGAGGGCCTTCTTAGTAGTGGCGCCCGCCCTGTGGAACGCCCTCTCACCAAATGTGAAGGAGATAAAGAACTTTTACTGTTTTTAATGTCTGATATTTTATCATGTTTTTAATATTCTGTCGGGAGCCACCCAGTGTGGCTGGGGAAACCCAGCCAGATGGACAGGGTATAAATAAATTTCTTCTTCTTCTCCTTCTCCTCCTATTCCTAGTCCCTGGTGTGGACAATGCTGAGCTGCGTGGACTGCAGAAGGCAGAACGAGGAATGAGCAACAGGCATGGGGCACCCCCTCCCCCCATATCAGGATTGATCTACATGAACCCTCTGCATACACTTTATGTGGAAGGCAATGAGATGAGGAAGAAGATGCATACCTAAACCAGAGGGGCTCGTCAGCATCTCAGAAAGGGCTGTGCTTCGCTGTTCTGCTGTGCAAAACCGAGAGAGCCAGAAAACACCTCCCAGATCTTCTCAACAGCTTGATGACCGCAGATGCTTCCTTAACGGAGAGCAGTTGAGCTTCCTGGAACTGCAATGCCACAAGACACCCACGTGGGTGAGGACACAAAGGGCTAAGAACAACTGTTGTGGTTTGACTCTGGAGCAGAGGTTCTCAACCCGTGGGTCCCCAGATGTTGTTGGACTACAACTCCCATCATCCCTGAACACTGGTCATGCTGGCTAGGAATGATGGGAGTTGTAGTCCAACAACATATGGGGACCCACGGGTTGAAAAACACTGCTCTGGAAAAAGCCTTGGGGGGGGGGCTGTAGTTCGGCATTAGAACATCTGCTTTTCATGCAGAAGGTCCCAAGCACCACCCCCACCACCTCCACTGGGAGATTCCCCCTCTCAGAACCCTGGGGGAGCCTTGCGAGTCAGTGCAGGCAATATTGGGGCAGGTGGACTAACGCCCCAACTCGGTTTAAGTGTGGCAGCAAGATTCAAGGACAGCCAAGGCCACTCCATTTTGAACCGGACTACGGACTTTTGTAACTTTTAAGGATTATTGCCTGCCTGATTTTTATCACTATACTTGTTGAATCCTGGCAAGGCTTTTAATGTGAGTAAACTTACATTTTTTTTGTTTACTTAAGCAGTCTGTGAGTGATTTCTTCGTTAAGAGGGAAACAGAATGGAGAAAAGGAATTCAAGTCTGCCTAAGCATCTTTGGATATCATAATTGGTCTAGAAGGTTAAGCAACCTTTTCCCCAAAAGCTTCTAAAGATAAACGGCAAACGGATGGTGATTTTAATCTGCTGAAAGAGGTACTTACCCTCAGATTAAGAGGTTAAGTACTTAATTTGTTCCTGAGATCCATTCTTAACCTGAAACTGTTCTTAACCTGAAGCACCACTTTAGCTAATGGGGCCTCCTGCTGCCGCCACACGATTTCTGTTCTCATCCTGAAGCAAAGTTCTTAACCCGAGGTACTATTTCTGAGTTAACGGAGTCTGTAACCTGAAGCGTATGTAACTCAAGGTACCACTATATCTGCATTCTCACACAAGTGAGAAAAAGAGGAAGAATAATAAATAAAATATCCTGTCCTGCTCATCTAAAATCATCCAATGAAGCTGTCGTGGATAAGCTTATCTTGAACGCAATAATTCCCAAATGTTCAGTCCAGAACCTCCCACTACGTGTATCCTGTATGCTACTTCAGACCGGTTAAAATCTTCTTTAAAACACCAGCAAAGAATCAAAGACTTTATCAAGGAAAATACTTTATTGCTGCCCCGTCATAAATGTAGCTCTGTCCCTTTCTGCCCTTCGCCCCTGAGTGTTGAAGCATATCCGGCGTTCCTGAGTGGTTCCTCGCTCACTTCTTGGCTTCGGCGTACTGGTGGAGCAGATCGCTGACATCTGTGCGCCCGACCCGGATCCAGCCGTCTTCCTTCATGTGATACACTGCACGGGGCGACAGAGAAGTACCACCACACCAGTGAGCTTGTGCAAAATGAAAGCAGGCTCTCACCAAACAAGGGGGACGTGGGGCTGGGACTGCAGAATGAGGGTGGGGGGCACTTACTGTTCACCACACCGCCTGAGTAGGCATCGCGGTGGGTGGCGTAAGAGATGGCCTTCCTGCCGAGTTCGTAGGCCTCCTCCACGCTGAGATCGGGGCGATGGCCGCTGTCCAGGATCCCATAGGCATAGCAGTTCCCGCTTCCCGTGGAAAAGAGGGGGCCACCCAGCCGTACCCCGTTATCGTCTATGTAGTAAAGTCCAGGACCCTAGAAAAAGAGGAAGAACCCGTCTGGCCTCTTTTGCCTCTGATCGCGGCCGCTTCCACCCAAGTCCCCTGCCTGCCTGATCTCGCACCCACTCCCCACCCGCTCATTCCCACCCCGCTCCTCGAAAGTCACAAAGTTGTTTCTCTCCCTCAGGCCCTCATTCTGGCAGCACTTCCCATGTGCCCCCCAAGACCCACACTAAACCCCCTCCACTAAACCTCTCTTGAAAATGTGCCCTGGGTGAATTCCCGGCGGTATGATAAATATTTATCAGCCTTGTTTACACCATACATTTAAAGCAAAACCTCCTCCCCCCAAGAATCCTGGGAACATTAGTTTACTGACCCCCCCACAGAACAGATAACCAAAGACCTTTGTGTGCCTCCTTGACGAGAGGTCCGGAGGGTGGCAACACAAGAACAGGGCCTTTTCTGCAGTGGCTCCCTGCCTGTGGAATGCTCTCTCCAGGCAGGCTCTCCAGGCGCCTTCATTACATGTCTTCAGGCACCAGGTGACAACATTCCTCTATAACTAGGCCTTTGGCTGATTCTATGGCCTTTTAAATATGTTTGTGGGATGGCAGGTGTGTTCTTGCTTCTAGTATGTGTTTTGTGTTCTCATTTGATATTTTTATGTTGTGAACTGTCCTGTGATGTTCAGATGAAGGGCAAAATACATTTTACACATCACTTGGGAAGACAGGCGAACTAATGCCAGTGTACTGGAAGAATCAAGAATCACCAGTGTCGAAGCAATTCTCTTCAACATCATCCAACTTCATTGGACTGGTCATGTTCTGCGGATGCCTGATTATTGTCTTCCAAAGTAACTACAGTGGTACCTCGGGTTAAGAACTTAATTCATTCTGGAGGTCTGTTCTTAACCTGAAACTGTTCTTAACCTGAAGCACCACTTTAGCTAATGGGGCCTCCTGCTACTGCTGCGCCACCGCTGCGCGATTTCTGTTCTCATCCTGAAGCAAAGTTCTTAACCCGAGGTACTATTTCTGGGTTAGTGGAGTCTGTAACCTGAAACATCTATAACCTGAAGCATCTGTAACCTGAGGTGCCACTGTACTATATTCCGAACATAAAAATGGAAAGCGTAATGCTGATGGTCAACAAAAGAGGTGTAAAGACTCTCTCAAGGCAAATCTTTAAAAATGTAGTATAACAACTGGGAAACACTGACCTGCGAGCGCTCCAGTTGGAGAACAGCCTTTACCAAAGGTGTCATGGACTTTGAAGATGCTCAAACTCAGGACGAAAGGGAGAAACGTGCTAAGAGGAAGGCACACTTGGAAAACCCTCACTGTGATCAACTCCCTCCTGGAAACCAATGTCTCCACTGTGGAAGGACGTGTGGATCCAGAATTGGCCTCCGCAGTCACTTACAGACTTTCTGTTAAGACTGTGTTCATGGAAGACAATCTTACTCGGCTACGAGGGATCGCCAAAGAAGTAGTTCAGATGAAGGGCGGAATACAAATTAAACCAACAAATAAATAAACTACAATTCCCAGAACCTTTGAAAACTACAATTCCCAGGATTCTGGGGGGTGGGGGCTGGCTTTAAATGTGCAGTGTGTATTCAGACAGGACCTGGCTGGCAATGAATGAGGAGGAATCCTAGAATCGCTCTTCCACCCAGACTTCCTCTCTCATCAGGATACCCAGCAGCCCCTCCTTTGACTCACCCCTTATAGTCATCTCTGACCCACTGAGCTCCCATTTTCCTGAGTGATTTCCCCCCCCCACTCTGCCTGCCCCCAATTGCCCCCCCTCCTTGCGGTCACGTTGCAGGTACCTTCTTGTCCCAGCCGCACAGCATGCTCCCCACAGACAGCCCCATCCCCCTGTACTCAACAAGCATGTTGGCCAGGAGTTTGGAAGCAGCCGAGATGCTGATTCGCTCCTTGTTGCGTAAGTAGTACAACCTGCCAGAAGTAATAATAATAATGATATATTAATACTCCACCCATCTAGCTGGGTTTTCTCAGCCACTCTGGGCGGCTCCCAACAGAATATTAAAAACACGATAAAACATCCAACATTAAAAACTTCCCTAAACAGGGCTGCCTTCAGATGTCTTCTAAAAGTCAAAAAGTTGTTTATCTCCTTGACATCTGATGGGAGGCCGTTCCACAGGGCGGGCGCCACCACCGAGAAGGCCCTGTGCCTGGTTCCCTGTAACCTCACTTCTCGCAATGAGAGAACCACCAGAAGGCCCTTGGGGCTGGATCTCAGTGTCCGGGCTGAATGATGGGGGTGGAGATGCTCCTTCAGGTATACTGGGCCGAGGCTGTTTTAAAGGTCAGCACCAACATTTTGAATTGTGCTTGGAAGGAAGGAAGGAAGGAAGGAAGGGGAGAGGTAAAGAGGGGTAGGAGGAGAATGAAAGGGAGACTCACTCTCTCCTCTTCTTTTTCATAACTCCATCACCCCCCACCGTTTTCAGGTGGGCCAACGACCCATCTTGAAGCCTCCCAAGTAAAACTGTGGTGGCCGAGCTCCCGTGTTGGGGCTTCACTATCCTTCTGGAATCTTCCGTCTATTCAACCAGACCCAGGCTGGGCTCAAATTATAATGTATGGGGTGGGAGCTGTCAAGAGGAGGTCTGGCGAAGTAATCTTTTGCTGTGACCTGCTAAGCTACCATTTCTAGAAGAGGGGTGGTGGTGTCAGAAGAAGAACATCATGACACGAAGGATCCGGCCTCGCTGCTCAAGTTCGCTACGCTACATGTGACTTTTAGGAAGCCAAAACAACAGTTGATACATATCAGAGCAGTACCTTTATCAGGCCCACCAAAATATTCACAATAAAACATACCAGCTTTCGGGGTCTCCAGTGCTCTTCATCAGGCTAGGGCCTGGTGAAGAATTCTGCAGAACTCTTAGACCTGCACAACTGTTTTGTGCCATTTTGGTTGGCCTAATAAAAGGCATTACCTTTGAATAGATAGTGGAGTTTTCTTATGGGTCAGTCCGCCTGCCTTTACACGAGCACACACTCAATAATTCATATATTTTTTTCATTGCCCTGCCCTGCATATTTGTGAGATGGGGAAAATACCTGCAGAAGACGGAGGTTTACTGAGTTTAGCTGAGATTCCTGCGTCGCAGGGGGTTGGACTAGATTGCCCCTTAGGGTCCCTTCCAACTCTACAAATCTCTGATTCTAGGTACCTACCTGCAGTGTTTGGCCAGGAGTCGCTCCCAGTACTGGCAATCTGCAGCACTCCCAGACATGGTGCCCAACAAGTAGGGGTTGATTTCAATGACTTTGTTGAACACCTTTGCACCTATGGGGAAGAGAGATGTTTGTGAAGGGTTCAAGCCAGCGGTGGGGAGCCTCTGCCCCCCACAGTCTAGGCCAGGGGTCTGCAACCTTTAAGACAAAAAGAGCCACTTGGACCCGTTTCCGAAGGGAAAAAAACCTGGGAGCCGCAAAACAATTGCGACATTTAAAACAAATATATCTCCAGAGCCGCGATCTGACAGCGGGTGGGAAGGTGACGTCGGGACTAACGCACGCACCGCCCCCATGCGACGTCACAGCCAGTACAGCGCCCGCCACAGTGGGGAGTGTCGGGGCACACAATGCGCCTCCTCCCCTCGCTAGTATCCGCCCCGGAGCCGCGGCAAAGGTGTAAAAGAGCCACATGCGGCTCCGGAGCCGCGGGTTGCAGACCCCTGGTCTAGGCCTAGGTCAGCCCAGCCTCCTCCATTTAATCTGTGGCACCATTTCAACTCTCTATGTCTCTGTGGTTACTCACTGATGTAGCTGCCAGACGATGCCCGGGAATCGGTGGCGACGATGACGCCATGCTGGAAAGTGAAGGCCATGGTGGTGGTGCCATGCTCCAGCTCAATCCGCTGCCCGCTGCCACCGCTGCCCTCGCAGTGGGTCTGCAGGAATTCAGAAGGCTGGGGGGGGGGGGAGAGAGGAAGCAAGGCATGGAAATGCTTAATGCTTTGAAATCTCTTTTATCTGCCACCCGAAGCCACTTTTGAGACTTCTGTAATACACAGCAACAATAAATTATCCCAGTGTTTGGGTGCTTCCTTTCCTCCTAGGAGGACGGCCACAAAACGCCGCCCCCACTCAAACTGGTATCAAGCTGAGCTTCTATAAAGAAGGGGACAAATGTACAGTATATTTGAAAGACCACTGTCAACACTTGAACTCTTCGGCAGTGCAATGATGCATAGACTTTAGATATACAGTGGTACCTCGGGTTACATACGCTTCAGGTTACATACGCTTCAGGTTACAGACTCTGCTAACCCAGAAATAGTGCTTCAGGTTAAGAACTTTGCTTCAGGATGGGAACAGAAATCGTGCTCTGGCAGTGCGGCGGCAGCAGGAGGCCCCATTAGCTAAAGTGGTGCTTCAGGTTAAGAACAGTTTCAGGTTAAGTAAGGACCTCCGGAATGAATTAAGTACTTAACCCGAGGTACCACTGTAATGGAAGGCTGTAAAATAAATTGACTTATTATATGCAGTTTAAAAAGTCACTTAAAGAACCCACGGAGGGGAGGAGGGAAGTCCTGAGATTTGGAAGAATCTTGTGCTATTTTTACTGTATGTGATTATAATTGTGAATGGAGTTGTAAAATCAAACAAAAAACATAAAAACCCCCAAAACAAAACAAACTGGTATCGAGCTGGCAGTGGTGGATTTGGGGCTCTGAAATTTCAGTGGTGTCCTGTGCAATGCCAAAATTTGGCGCCACCACCCACCTCCCGCCCTCTGTCCTAAGTCATTGCGGCACTTGCTGTAGGGGCCTCTCGGCTCGGCACCCCATCCCGTTTCGAAGTGACACATGTCAATCTTCCTCACAGATCTTTCAAGTGCTGGTGGAGGCCGGTGAGCAGCATTCTGCACATGCTCACGGGCAGCGTCATTCTCGGCAGGCAGGCGTTTTAAAAGTAGTTAACTTTGCAAAAGACAAGATTGCAAATCATAAAATAAATCCCCAGAATTACAGCAAAGTATCATAAGTAAGATGTAAAAGAAAGCCAGGCATTGCAGGAGGCTGTCTTGGCGCCTGAGGCAGAAGCAGTCACAAAAGCTCCCTATCTGTCTCCTTTTGGGTCTTCTGAATTTTCATATAACAATTGGAAATGGGGCATTATTATTATTATTATTATTATTATTATTATTATTATTATTCCCCGCCCTCTCCGGCTAAACTGGGCTCAGAGCGGCTAACATCAAATGTATAACACATTAACATAAAATCAGACAATTAATTAAAATACATCCTAAAATCCAGTCAGGATCAGAATAAAATCCAACCAGAAGGCAACCCGCAGATTATGCCACTAGCCAGAGGGACAGCCCATTTTCCCAAAGAAAAGGGGGATTCCCCACCCTTCCTTGCTGGACCCAGGTGGTTACATCCGAAGGAATGCACTTCTGATATGCAGCTTAAACCCAATTTCATCAGTTTGGAGTTGTTTTAGGGTCACTGCTTTTAAAGAGATGTCATCCCACCAGCGCTTTCTTGAAAGTTAACACAAATCAAGCAAGGAGAAAGTTCAGTGAGGCGCACATGGGTCCAGAGACAGATGCTACAACAGTACTGAACAAGTGCAAAAACACAGCAGCCTCTGGGAGAACAAATGACAGAGGGCGGGAGAGGGAGCCCCATTTAGGGAAGTTTTTAATGTTTGATTTTTTATTGTATTTTTTATATTTTGTTGGAAGCTGCCCAGAGTGGCTGGATAAACCCAGCCAGTTGGGTGAGGTATAAACAACAACAACAACAACAACAATTTCCAGACCCTAACATGTAGGTCAAAGCGGGGCCCCAATCTGTGCCTTCCGGAATACAGATACATATTTTCCTGCTTCTGCCACCGCCCAGCAGAGGGCGGCGGGCAGGGATCGCTCGCTGGCGTTGGAAAGGCACTAGCCGCAGTGGCCCTCCCGCCTCTTCTTCGCCCCTTTCCCCATCTCACCTGCCTCCCAGGGGGCACGGCGATCTGGGGCTTCTCTACCCCGAAGGCGTAATGCCCGGCTGCCCCCGGCCGCGGGGTGGCGGCTCCTCCCCGCGGGTTCCAGTCCCAGGCGCCGCGCTCCAGCCTGCAAACGTCGAGGAGCGCCATCGCCGCTTCGCCTCTTTTCTTCTCGGTGAAAGCGAAAGCGGCAGCGCCCGACCCGTGTTTCCTCTCCGTGTCTCCCCCCGCCACCGCTCTGCTCCTCCCTGCCTGCCTTCCTCCGTGCGCCACGTCGGGGATGGGCAAGGGCGCGCTTGGAGAGGTCGGCGAAGGAGCAGGGCGCACGGCTGGGGAGAGGCGCGCACCGAGGGTGCCCTATCCAAACGGACCCCACTCCACACTCTTTGTTGGAGGGGGCGGGAGAATCTGGGGAAGGAAGTGGGGGGAAGCTGTGGGGGGGGGGAATCCAAAGGGAAGACCCCCCCCCACGGCAAGTTCCCTGCAGGGTTCTGTAAATTTTTGCCATGACCCTTTGGATATCTCCAGGCTCATTGCGCCCCAGCTCTGGTTTCAGTTGCTTGCTTTTCTCTCTCTTTGGTTATTTTACAGTGGTACCTCGGGTTCCAGACGCTTCAGGTTACAGACTCCGCTAACCCAGAAATAGTACCTCGGGTTAAGAACTTTGCTTCAGGATGAGAACAGAAATCGCGAGGCGGCGGCACGGCAGCAGCAGGAGGCCCCCATCAGCTTAAGTGGTGCTTCAGGTTAAGAACAGTTTCAGGTTAAGAACGGACCTCCTGAACGAATTAAGTACTTAACCCGAGGTACCGCTGTAATTAGAAACGGTGTTTTGTGAGCTTCGCCTTGGCGAGAACGTACCTCACAGTATGTGTACACGTGAATAAGATCACGTGGAGAAAGTGGACAGGGAAGGTTTTTCCTCCATCTCTCACGAGGGCAGAACTTGGTTGGCGGATTCAGAACAGACACAAGAAAGTTCTTCACGCAGTGCGCTGTTAATCTGTGGAACTCACGCCCACAGGAGGCAGCGAAGGCCCTGAACGTGGGTGGCTTTTAAAAAGCTTGAGACCAATTCATGAAGCCAATTGATGACTTCTACGAGCCGAGTAAGATTGTCTTCCGTAAACACAGTTTATACAGCAACAGTGTTTTGTCTTATGTAGGCTCCTATTTGTTATGTGCAAATGGCTTTAGATACCTATTAGGTCCATAAATTACCATATAGCATATATTAAACACAAAAAACAGCAGCAATTTGTTGTTGACAAAGGACAGCTGGACATATAAAGGGCCCCATTACCTTCAGTGGCTTGGGGCCTCATCAAAGGGGTGATATGATAGCCATGTTCAAATATATAAAAGGATGTCACATAGAGGAGGGAGAAAGGTTGTTTTCTGCTGCTCCAGAGAAGCGGACACGGAGCAATGGATCCAACCTACGAGAAAGAAGATTCCACCTAAACATTAGGAAGAACTTCCTGACAGTAAGAGCTGTTCGACAGTGGAATTTGCTGCCAAGGAGTGTGGTGGAGTCTCCTGCTTTGGAGGTCTTTAAGCAGAGGCTTGACAACCATATGTCAGGAGTGCTCTGATGGTGTTTCCTGCTTGGCAGGGGGTTGGACTCGATGGCCCTTGTGGTCTCTTCCAACTCTATGATTCTATGAAACCTAAATCCGGCCCTGTGCAGGAGTGTGCATTTGCTGAATCGGGGTCTCGCAGGCCCTGCAAGAGGGTCCGCTCTGGAATAGGGCACGGTACCCATCGCTGGGTTGGGAACAGACTTGACTTCAACAGCCGCAACTCCATTCTGATTTATTTATTTTTAAAATCTCCAGCATTGTTTCAATCACAGTAAAATGAAGAGCGGCTTCTTTTCCTTCTGATCCTAATAAAAACTCCCTGGGCTTTATTATGCTCAGGGTTGCAGCCTGCAAAGATGGGAGGTCTCGCTTGCTGGCAAACAAAAGAAAAACGAGCACAGAATTCGTGAAACATTGTCAATAGCAGCTACAAATCGGTTCAAAAGCGAGCAACCGGTGCGCTGCGCTGCTCATTTCAACCGCTAGGTGGCGTTGGCTACACGCGCCGCGGCGGCCAGCGGGGGGAAATCTCCGACGGTTGACAACCTTGCGTGACCGAATCTACCCAGCAACTGATGACGCATCCCATGCCTTCTTTAGCCATTGGTTCGGCGGGACACCGCTAAGTTTATCAGCTGGGCGGAGTGCCAGGCGCTGTACTAGGAGGGGCGGGAGGAGAGGAAACCACACGGGCCGCTTCCTGCCTGTTAGATCGACGCGATAGAGGAAGAAGAGAAGCAGCAGACGGCCAGTGTTCTTGCCCTTCCCCCTTGCCTTCCTGATCAACCCACAAAGTCCACCTTCCAGGCCCCATGAAATCGCAGCTCTGCTGCAATTGCAATTATGTTAGATTCTGGACTTTTGCATTATTTCCCTAATTTCAAAAGCGGCCCCTCCTGCTGTTTCTGCAGAATGAGGCCCTGGCTAGCTGGCCTCCCCTGTCCTGCCCTTAAAGCACCCGCTGTTTGCAAAGATCCGCTTTCCTAGGAAAGGGTTGCCAACTTGCTTCTTTAAGCAGGGCTCCTGTGCCTTTGACTGCAGTGCAAAAACAAACCAAAAACCTCCTGCCAACTCTCCAGTCCTGGGAACTGCTGCGCCAGGTGGATTCCTGCCCGTTGTGTAGCTCTTGAGGCAGGACGGGAAATTAGAGAGGAGGACAAGCCAAACACTCGCTGAGCTGGAAGTTAATTATAGCCCTGGGGTTTCCCCCTGATGTCATGCTGCAAGTCTGGCGCTTGGTTAAGGAACGGGCAGGAAACATTTATGCACAGAGACACCACATCACACGGTGACCCTTCTAGACGCTGCTGGACTCCAGCTCTGACCCCTGGCCCTGCTGGCTTCTGCTGGGGGTTAGGAGTTCAGCATCATCTGGAGGGCCACAGCTGCCCTAACCCGGCTCTAATGTTTTTTCCACGTTCTGTAGTCTTCTTGCTGATGTTCACCTTCCTGAACTCCGTCCTGGAAGTAAACGGGCTCTTTCCACTGGAAAAGAGGCAACCAAGAGGAGATGTTGTTGTTGTTGTTGTTGTTTAGTCGTTTAGTCGTGTCCGACTCTTCGTGACCCCATGGACCAGAGCACGCCAGGCACTTCTGTCCTCCACTGCCTCCCGCAGTTTGATCAAACTCATGCTAGTAGCTTCAAGAACACCATCCAACCATCTCATTCTCTGTCGTCCCCTTCTCCTTGTGCCCTCCATCTTTCCCAACATCAGGGTCTTTTCCAGGGAGTCCTCTCTTCTCATGAGGTGGCCAAAGTATTGGAGCCTCAGCTTCACGATCTGTCCTTCCAGTGAGCACTCAGGGCTGATTTCCTTCAGAATGGAGAGGTTTGATCTTCTTGCAGTCCATGGGACTCTCAAGAGTCTCCTCCAGCACCATAATTCAAAAGCATCAATTCTTCGGCGATCAGCCTTCTTTATGGTCCAGCTCTCACTTCCATACATCACTACTGGGAAAACCATGGCTTTTACTATACGGACCTTTGTTGGCAAGGTGATGTCTCTGCTTTTTAAGATGTTGTCTAGGTTTGCCATCGCCTTTCTCCCAAGGAGCAGGCGTCTTTTAATTTCGTGACTGCTGTCACCATCTGCACTGATCATGGAGCCCAAGAAAGTAAAATCTCTCACTGCCTCCATTTCTTCCCCATCTATTTGCCAGGAGTTGATGGGCCCAGTGGCCATGATCTTCGTTTTTTTGATGTTGAGCTTCAGACCATATTTTGCGCTCTCCTCTTTCACCCTCATTAAAAGGTTCTTTAATTCCTCTTCACTTTCTGCCATCAAGGTTGTGTCATCTGCATATCTGAGGTTGTTGATATTTCTTCCGGCAATCTTAATTCCGGCTAGGGATTCATCCAGCCCAGCCTTTCGCATGATGAATTCTGCATATAAGTTAAATAAGCAGGGAGACAATATACAGCCTTGCCGTACTCCTTTCCCAATTTGGAACCAATCAGTTGTTCCATATCCAGTTCTAACTGTAGCTTCTTGTCCCACATAGAGATTTCGCAGGAGACAGATGAGGTGATCAGGCACTCCCATTTCTTTAAGAACTTGCCATAGTTTGCTGTGGTCAACACAGTCAAAGGCTTTTGCATAGTCAATGAAGCAGAAGTAGATGTCTTTCTGGAACTCTCTAGCTTTCTCCATAATCCAGCGCATGTTTGCAATTTGGTCTCTGGTTCCTCTGCCTCTTCTAAATCCAGCTTGCACTTCTGGGAGTTCTCGGTCCACATACTGCTTGAGCCTTCCTTGTAGAATTTTAAGCATAACCTTGCTAGCATGTGAAATGAGTGAAATTGTGCGGTAGTTGGAGCATTCTTTGGCACTGCCTTTCTTTGGGATTGGAATGTAGACTGATCTTCTCCAATCCTCTGGCCACTGCTGAGTTTTCCAAACTTGCTGGCATATTGAGTGTAGCACCTTAACAGCATCATCTTTTAAAATTTTAAACAGTTCAGCTGGAATACCATCACTTCCACTGGCCTTGTTATTTGCAGTGCTTTCTAAGGCCCATTTGACTTCACTCTCCAGGATGTCTGGCTCAAGGTCAGCAACCACACTACCTGGGGTGTACGAGACATCCATATCTTTCTGGTATAATTCCTCTGTGTATTCTTGCCACCTCTTCTTGATGTCTTCTGCTTCAGTTAGATCTTTACCACTTTTGTCCTTTATTATGGTAATCTTTGTACGAAATGTTCCTTTCATATTTCCGATTTTCTTGAACAGATCTCTGGTTCTTCCCATTCTGTTGCTTTCCTCTATTTCTTTGCATTGCTCGTTTAAGAAGGCCTTCTTGTCTCTCCTTGCTGTTCTTTGGAAATCTGCATTCAATTTCCTGTATCTTTCACTATCTCCCTCGCATTTTGCTTGCCTTCTCTCCTCCGCTATTTGTAAGGCCTCGTTGGACAGCCACTTTGCTTTCTTGCATTTCTTTTTCATTGGGATGGTTTTAGTTGCTGCCTCCTGTATAATGTTGCGAGCCTCCATCCATAGTTCTTCAGGCACTCTGTCCAGCAAATCTAAATCCTTAAACCTGTTCCTCACTTCCACTTGTGTATTCATAAGGGATTTGGTTTAGATTGTATCTTACCTGTCCAGTGGTTTTTCCTACTTTCTTCAGTTTAAGCTTGAATTTTGTTATAAGGAGCTGATGATCTGAGCCACAGTCAGCTCCAGGTCTTGTTTTTGCTGACTGTATAGAGCTTCTCCATCTTTGGCTGCAGAGAATATAATCAATCTGATTTCGATGTTGCCCATCTGGGGATGTCCATGTGTAGAGTCGTCTCTTGTGTTGTTGGAAAAGCGTGTTTGTGATGACCAGCTTGTTCTCTTGACAGAACTCTATTAGCCTTTGCCCTGCTTCGTTTTGATCTCCAAGGCCAAACTTGCCAGTTGTTCCTTTTATCTCTTGATTCCCTACTTTAGCATTCCAATCCCCTATAATGAGCAGAACATCCTTCTTTGGTGTCACTTCGATAAGGTTTTGTAAGTCTTCATAGAACTGGTCAATTTCAGTTTCTTCAGCACCAGTAGTTGGTGCATAAACTTGGATTACTGTGATGTTAAAAGGTCTGCCTTGGATTCGTATCGAGATCATTCTATCATTTTTGAGACTGCATCCCAGTACAGCTTTCGCCACTCTTTTGTTGACTATGAGGGCCACTCCATTTCTCTTACGGGTTTCTTGCCCACAGTAGTAGATATGGTAGTCATCCGAACTGAATTCGCCCATTCCCGTCCATTTTAGCTCACTGATGCCCAGGATGTCAATATTTATTCTTGCCATCTCATTTTTGACCACATCCAACTTACCCAGGTTCATGGTTCTTACATTCCAGGTTCCTATGCAATATTTTTTCTTTACAGCATTGGACTTTCCTTTCGCTTCCATGCATATCCACAACTGAGCGTCCTTTCGGCTTTGGCCCAGCCGCTTCATCAGCTCTGGATCTACTTGTACTTGTCCTCCGCTCTTCCCCAGTAGCATGTTGGACACCTTCCGACCTGAGGGGCTCATCTTCCAGTGTCATAACTTTTATATGCCTGTTGTCTTTGTCCATGGAGTTTTCTTGGCAGGGATACTGGAGTGGCTTGCCGATTCCTACTCCAGGTGGATCACGTTTGGTCAAAACTCTCCACTATGACCTGTTCATCTTGTGTGCCCTGCTCGGCGTAGTTCATAGCTTCTCTGAGTTCTTCAAGCCCCTTCGCCACGGCAAGGCAGTGATCCATGAAGGGGCAAGAGGAGATAGCCATCTTCAAATAACTGAAGGCTGTCACATGGAAGAGGGAACAAGCTTGTTTTCTCCTGCTCTGGAGGTAGGATTCGAACCAAGGGCTTCCGACTCAACATTAGGAAGGACTTTCTGACAGTAAGAGCTGTCTGACCGTGGAACGGTCTCTCTTGGGAGGTTGTGGACTCTGCTTTCCTGGAGGTTTTAAAGCAGAGTTTGGCTGGCCATCTGTCCTGGATGCTTTAGCTGTGATTCCTGCATTGCAGGGGGTTGAACTAGATGACCCCAGGGCTTACATGTGCACAAATTCTTGCCTTTCAGTAGCAACAGGTGATGCTTAACCCCACTGTCCTCTGAGGTAGGTTAGGCAGAGAGGCAGCAACTGCCCTGAGGTCACCTGGTGAGGAGATTCAAAATCTGTTGATAACCTTCCCATTACAGTGGTACCTTGGGTTAAGAACTTAATTCGTTCTGGAGGTTCATTCTTAATCTCAAACTGTTCTTAACCTGAGGGACCACTTTAGCTAATGGGGCCTCCCGCTGCCGCCACGCAATTTCTGTTCTCATCCTGAAGCAAAGTTCTTAACCTGAGGTACTATTTCTGGATTATTGGAGCTTGTAACCTGAAGTGTCTGTAACCCAAGGTACCACTGTACTTGTTGTGGTGGAACAATCTTCAACCACCTAGTGCATGGGTACGCAAACTAAGGCCCAGGGGCTGGATTCGGCCCAATCGTCTTCAAAATCCGGTCCACGGACGGTCCGAGAATCAGTCTGTTTTTACATGTCCTTTTATTTAAAATGCATCTCTGGGTTATTTGTGGGTTTTTACGTGAATAGAATGTGTGCTTTTGTTTAAAATGCATCATTGAGTTATTTGTGGGGCACAGGAATTCGTTCATTCCCCCCCCCATATAGTCCAGCCCTCCACCAGGTCTGAGGGACAGTGGACCAGCCCCCTGCTGAAAATGTTTGCTGACCCCTGAAGTGCCCTGAACATGCTGGACTGCAACTGAAGGCCTTGATAGTTGTTGCAACCCAACAACTTCTGGAGAGCCCTAAGGTGGCTGGGCCAGGGGTGGGAGGGAAGAGAAAAACAGGATGACCATAGTTCAGGGATATACAGTGGTGCCTCGCAAGACGAAAAGAATCCGTTCTGTGATTCTCTTCGTCTAGCGGTTTTTTCGTCTTGCGAAGCAAGCCCATTGATGGATTAGCGGATTAGCGCTATTAGCGGCTTATCTGCTGATCGGATCAGCTGATAAGCGGCTTAGCGGCTTAGGAAAAGGGGGGGAAAGGAAAAAAAACCCACAGGAACTCGCAAGACATTGTCGTCTTGCGAAGCAAGCCTATAGGAAATTCGTTTTGCGAAGCACCTCCAAAACGGAAAACTCTTTCGTCTAGCGAGTTTTCCGTCTTGCGAGGCATTCGTCTTGCGGGGCACCACTGTACTGTGGCTGTATAGAAAGGTGTCTTCATTGTCCTGGGGGAATGAGATCCATGCTTTATAGTGAAAAACGGTGAAAGAGAAAAACCCACATAAAAAGTGTGTTTTAATTTATACACATCTACAACAAAGCACATTTCTCTGTTCGCACACGTAAGAAACACACAAAAGCAAAAACAAATAATAATTCTGGAAAATGAAACAAAAACCTCAACATTTTAAGCGGTTGCCTAGACCTGTTTGAGGAAAAAGATACCATCTCAGAGCACAGCCCCCAAGAGCTCCCCATCTCCATGTTATTGCGTAATACAGAACGGAAATGGTCCACTCCAGACCTGTGGCCGGTTCTGCCATTAAGTAGGGTGAGGCAGCTGCCTCAGGGGCTGGTGGGCCAGGCAGTGAGTGCCCAAGGCACACCCCCCAAGCTGATCTCTTGTCCCTCTATGAGGAGTCTCCTCGCTCTCTTAACTACAGTACCTACTTCCTACCAATTAAATTTATCACGTTTACATTCCACCTTTTGCTCCAATGAGCTCAGAGTGGCATTCATGGTTCTCCCCCTCCACATTTTATCTCATAAACCCTGAGTGTCAGGCTAGGCTGAGAGCCAGGGTCAGGCCCAAGTTCACCCACTGAGCTTCAGGGCCAAACGGGGATTTGAACCCAGGTCTTACTCCGACACTCTTAACCCTGGCACCCTGGGAGAAGCGGGGCCTGTTTATGTGGCACATGAGTGTTTTGAAAGTACGGCATGGATGTGACCAACCCCTGAACAGAGGGGAAGTGTGCGCATTTTGCAGAAAATCTTTGTGCTGTATGACCGAAATGTAACCATACACAGGAAAGCGCCACTTCCGTTGCTACACCCAATCTATCAGGTGGCCCCTGGAAGGCTCCCCATGAGAGACTGTGGCCCTCAGGCCTGGAAAAGGTTCTTCACACTCCTGGCCCACTGCTTTTTTCAGATTCACAACCCTCTAAAGCGACTCACAAGAACTTGAAGGGGAACAGTTAGGGTTACCCCCCAAAAGCCCTAAAACTGTCTGTGAATTCCCCCCCCCCCAGCCAGGCCTCAAAAGCCTCGCCTCGAGCATTTTAAAAACTGCATTTTCCTCTAAGACAAAAAGCATTAGCTAAGCATTCCGCTTGCTGTAACTAAAAAAGATTCCTTCCAGTAGCACCTTAAAGACCAACTAAGTTAGTTCTTGGTATGAGCTTTCGTGTGCATGCACACACTGTGTATCTGAAGAAGTGTGCATGCACACGAAAGCTCATACCAAGAACTAACTTAGTTGGTCTTTAAGGTGCTACTGGAAGGATTTTTTTTATTTTAAAAAAGATTGCAACAAGGTAGAGAACAGAGCCCATTGTCTTCTCAGGCCTTTCTCAGAGCCTTTGGCCTTGCTAAAGAACCACATTGCAACTTGCTTTCTGTCCGGGAACCGTGCCAAAGCACAAGAATGAAACAACGGGAACACTCTGAAAACCCTCTCACCCCCTTCATGGGGAAAGTCCAAAAATGGTCCTAAGTCAGCTTTCTGTTCGTGCTCAGAGGAACTCCTGGGCAGGACTCTTGAAGAAGGGGGAGGGAACTGGAAGGGGATATAAAAACTATGTGCAATGGCTGTGAACTTCGTGCTTGTTTGTGACTTATCACACTTGCTCCTCTGCCCACCCGGGATGGCAGAATAAAGCTCTTTCTCTGGATTTAACCCCTTGGTGTCGTTTGGCTCCTTTATCATCCCTGCGAGGGTGCAACATTTTTCCTACCCATGGTTTAAAGGGCCTAGAGAGGCTGCAAACTGAAGCCATTAACCGGGTTTTTACAGTACGGCGTACAAAACAAAATGGAGGACGCTGCCCAGTTGCCATGGCTACAGTTAGGGCTCGACTGCCCACCCAAGTGACATTTGTGCATGGAGTGGGCAAGGGATGACCTGCCTTTTACCTCAGGCAGCAAAATCTGTTGGGACGGCAGAGAGGACCATGGGATCAAGGCCTCTGCCCTTTGGCATGTCCTTCGTATAAACAGTGATTCCCGCGCACAGGTTTCGAAATCTCAGTCGTGCCGATCTTATATGACAGGATAGGGATTGACAAATGAGTAACGGCTTCCGCTAGGGGTGCCAACAAGAATAAAATATTTTGGTGTGGGGGAGCCAGGCAAGCCTCGCCCCCACGAAATCAATCACAAGATGTGGCCCAAAACACACAGACAACTCCAGATGTAAAGATATGTGTTTCGAAGAGCTGGGATTTTGTGGGGCTGCCCCTCTCAGATATAGGAGATGCCTTGAAATAAAGATTACCATTTTCATGGAGAGATTAGGAGGAGAGGAAGCTGCCTCGTAGCATTGGCCCCATCAATCTCAGTACTGTCCACACTGGTTGGCAGCAGCCGGTCTCCATGGTTTCAGACAAGGGAGTGTTTCTACCTATTCACAGAGGACTTGAACTTGGGACCTTCTGCAGGCAAGGTTATGTCTCCTCAGATCTTTTGCCTTAGCTGAGGTGACAAGCTGCAGGCTGGTGGATTGGGCGCACGCCAGGCATTTCCCCATCCCTCCTGCCAAAAGAGGAGGCAGGGATGATGGGCAATGACCACATAGGTCTAGGCCAGGGATCCTCCATCAGTTCTGAACCCACTATAGACGCTCATGGTCCATGTCAACAAAGCCATTGTTGCTGCCCTCAGCTCCATTCTGCTGCCTCTGCACCAGCTGCCAGTAGACACCTTTCTTCTCCATCAGTTCCAGGTGGGTCCCTTCTTCCTGGATTTCCCCATCTTCCATGACCAGGATGCGGTCGGCACGCTCCACGCTGCGCAGGCGGTGGGAGATGAGCAAGACAGAGCGCCTGTGGCGAGCCTCCCCTTCGTAGATCTCCTTCTCCACCTGCGGAGTAAAGAAAAAAGGAGTTTGCTGGCAGAGAGGTAGTCAACTTCTTCCCCTCACCCCAGTTGCCTCCCGAGTTGTTTTGGAGGGCTCCTGTGCCTTAAATGAATCATACATCAGGAAAAGTAGCGTTTTCTTTTCTTTCTTTTTTGTAAGATTTATTTATTTGGTTTTTCAAATTACAATTTTACAGTCACAACTCGCAACATAAAAACAAGACTCCAAGGAATCTCTTGGACTCCCCTCCACTCCTTTGTGGGTCCTGTTGTTAGTCATTTCCTCCTGCATGAGAATCCAGATCTTTTACCTCTCGATTGTGTCCAAAATTCAGCATTAAACTACAAGTGCTATTCCAACCCTACTAACAATTTTAACTGTTTACAATGGTTTTTACGATAAGTTATAAATTTTCCCCATTCCTTATTACCGTATTTTTTGCTCTATAAGACTCACTTTTTCCCTCCTAAAAAGTAAGGGGAAATGTGTGTGCGTCTTATGGAGCGAATGCAGGCTGCACAGCTATCACAGAAGCCAGAACAGCAAGAGGGATGGTTGCTTTCACTGCGCAGCGATCCCTCTTGCTGTTCTGGCTTCTGAGATTCAGAATATTTTTTCCCTTGTTTTCCTCCTCCCAAAACTAGGTGTGTCTTGTGGTCTGGTGCGTCTTATAGAGCGAAAAATATGGTAATAATGAAGAAGAAGAAGAAGAAGAAGAAGAAGAAGAAGAAGAAGAAGAAGAAGAAGAAGAAGAAATTTATTTATACCCCGCCCTCCCCGGCCAGAGCCAGGCTCAGGGTGGCTAACAACAGTAAAATTACAGTAAAAACATAATGGGGGGGGGAAACAATGTAAATTACAGGTTAAAATGCAATAAAAAATTTGGTCTTCCTGATCATCATCATCCCAACATGAAAGAGGCTGTGGGAAAGATTTTTTATTCCTCCCCCATCAAGCATGGTGTTAAGCGTATAGGCACCCCACCTTGCAAAATCTTCCCACCAAAGGGGTGGAGAGGGAACATCCGTCTATCCTCCTGGCCGCCTGGCATGAAAGCCACAGGGGGAATTGCTGCAGTGACCATCTATTTCTGTAGGTACCGGACCCTTTTTCTAGAATATCACAGTAGAGGCATCCACGCCTCTGGGCTTCTACCCCTCCACGGGCCCAACTTACCTGCTGCTGGCTCTCCATGTCGAGGGCACTTGTGGCATCGTCCAAGATCAGCACTCGGGGGTCTCGGATCAGGGCCCGGGCAATGGCGACCCCCTGCCTTTGGCCGCCGGAGATCTGGCCTCCTGTTTCTCCAGCATCTGCAGGGAGGAACAGAAATGGCAGCAGTGGGGAGACACTTCTGAAATTCCTTTGTTTCCATCAGAACTAGGACAGTCTCCTGCCTGAAACCCCGGAGAGCTGCTGCCAGCCTGTGTAGACATTACTAAGCTAGATAGACTTAGTCTGATTCACTATCAGACAGCTTCCCTTGTTCTCTGAGACTTTCTAGGTCCAACTTAAAAGTGGCCAAGAAATCAGACACTCAAGACCTTCCCTTCCCTTTTGGCAACCAATATCCAATGCGGGGCCGGCCCACCCATGAGGCAAAGTGAGGCAACTG
Source organism: Podarcis vaucheri (assembly GCF_965113315.1). Lineage (NCBI taxonomy): Eukaryota > Metazoa > Chordata > Lepidosauria > Squamata > Lacertidae > Podarcis > Podarcis vaucheri. The sequence goes on along the minus strand of NC_138760.1, from coordinate 127,304,227 downwards.
CCTCAGGCGGCAGGATTCACCGGGGCAGTGGATTCTGATGTTGATCTTTCTCCTTGCCTTGTTCCTGATGTAGATCGTCCCTTGCCCCTTCTTCCCTGCCGGGGAGTGGGGAATCCTTTAGGGGTCTGTCTCCGGTGCAAAAATGTTTTGGGCTGCCCAGATCCACTGCTACCCCATCCCACGGCTGGCAGGGCTGTGGGGCAGATGGTTCAACTTTCTGAGGGGCACATGCTGGTGACAGGCAGGGCCAGAGGCAAAAAGTGGGCAGAACAATGAATGTACGGTTGACTGGGCTGAAATCTTTGCATTTGCTGGCAGAAGTTGAACTGAAACAGAATCCCTGACAAAGGAGCCTACGTTTCATGGTACCATCCCACGGAGATTCCAGGGCAGGGGCGAAAACAGACTTTATTTCACCCGGATCAAAGACCCAATTTGGTACCTCCTGATGCATAGTTGCGCGTGCACACACACACACACACGCACGCTGAAAGTCTCAATGACGCCCCTCTGGAGGCTTCACCCATGGCAAAAAAAGGCTAGTTCTCCCATAGCTACAGCTCAGCTCCAGGGTTTTGTTCTTGTGTTTTTTAAGGAAACAAGAAAGCTAATATTTATTAAAGGAAATCTATATTTGCCAAACAAAAAGAACTGGGGGGGGGTCTTTCCTAGCAGGGTTGCCATATTTTGAAGAGCAAAAAAAGAGGACACATTTGCCAAATTCTGCTTTTAACTATGGATCACACTCATTTTTTAAAAAAGAGGACACGTCCTGGAAAAACAGGACATATGGCAACCCTTGGTGGAGATGTAACAAGCCATATTGCATCTCAAGAGGAGAGAGCCAAAGCATGCCTGCTCTCAAGAGGGAAGCAGGAAGTGAGGTCAGCAACCCTAAGAATATCAGTCGATGATGCTGAAGGACACTGACACAGGTCAGTGCAAGGACGACGGTCCAGGGCGTTTGGAGGTTCCTCTATCTACCTTGTTCTCGTGCAGATGTATCAGCCTACGGTGCAAGCCAAGTTAAACCCCCACACTTGCAACACCTGTCCAGACAGGGAGAGGTCTTTTCCAGAACTGGTTACTGCTACTGAATCCTTTTGGTTAAGGTGGAGAAGCCACAGATTGAATCCAGAACCCTTCTGCATGCAGAGCACCTGCTCTGCCCCTGAGCCACAATCCCCTCCCATTGAGTCATTTCCAGGGTTAGATGGGGATTTGGAGAACTGGGCGGGTCTGGTGAGGGGGTCCCTACCTGTGTCATAGCCGCAGCTCATCCTGGCAATGAATCGATGTGCTCCCACTCGCTTGGCCACCCCTGCCACTTCCTCCCGGCTCTTCTCCCCCAAGCCGTAAGCAATGTTCCTGTGCAAGGACCGGGCAAAGAGCACTGGATTTTGGCTCACCAGCGCCACCTGCAGGGAGGGCAGAAGAGTTCGTTAGAGAATTGGGAAGACTTTTATTCCAGGGTATTGCCAAGGAGAACCCAACGGTGCATTTGTAGACTAGGGAGGAAGAGGAATTCATTTGGCTTGCCCTTGCAGTGCACAAAACTGATCCAACACGCCTAAACTTGCTTGCTGATTGGAATGCAAGTCCTGGTTGGATCACACACTTTTAAAAGGGGGGAAAAACACACTGAAGAATTTTCAAACTACAGTGGTACCTTGGCTTAAGAACTTAATTCGTTCCGGAAGTCCGTTCATAACCTGAAACTGTTCTTAACCTGAGGTACCACTTTAGCTAATGGGGCCAGCTGCCGCTGCATGATTTCTGTTCTCATCCTGAAGCAAAGTTCTTAACCCGAGCTACTATTTCTGTGTTGGCAGAGTCTGTAACCTGAAGCGCCTGTAACATGAAGCGCCTGTAACCCGAGGTACCACTGTATACAACTATCCAATAAGAATATAGATCACAAGGTTACAAAATTCTTAGGAAAGAAAGCTTCAGAACTAGGGATAAATTGGGGACAATCAAGCATTTGTGACAGTTTATCTGCACAAAAATATTCTTTCCGTAGGAGACGTGTACTAAATGCGGGTTTCAAAGATGGATGCCTTGAGAAGAATGCATCTTAGGGGTGCATTAAGTGCATGCAATATGAAGACTTTTTGTGCACTCTTTTTTTAATAATATGCACAACTTGGAACGGACCTATGACTGCGCATCAGCAGGACTAAACTATGACAGATTAGTCCATCCTTTGCATGGAACTGGAAAGTGGTTCTAAAATGACTCCAGCTGGAGAAAAGGAGGCTGACAGGCTGATGAAGCAAAACCAAGGCTGAAAATTGCCCTCTGCTCTCAACATGTGCTTTCCTGTGTTGCATAAGATGATGCCGATTGCAAAAGGAGCTCAAAAGATATGGAGAATGTGCTTTGGAGAAAGCAACTAAAAATTAGGGGAGTCGCAAAGGAGAAGACAACCCATTCCACCCCTGACCTGCTGAAATACAAGAAAGGCACCTTCGCTCTCTGTTCTGGGAATAGATCCTCCCTTACCTTTTCATGCAGGAAACGGTGGTCGTATTTGCTCAGCTCTCTGCCATCCAGAGTCACCTGCCCGCTCTGGGGCTCGTAGAACCGCTCCAGCAGAGCCACAAGGGTGCTCTTGCCCGACCCCGAAGGGCCCACCAGGGCCGTCACCGTGCCAGGGCGCAGCTCTAGGGACACTCCCTGTGGGCAGGAGAGAATGAAACAGGACAGATCCTGAAGCTGAGTCTCCAATGCTTTGGCCACCTCATGGGAAGAGAAGACTCCCTGGTGTTGGGAAAGACGGAGGGCACAAGGAGAAGGGGACGACAGAGGACAAGATGGTTGGACAGTGTTCTCGAAGCTACCAGCATGAGTTTGACCAAACTGCGGGAGGCAGTGGAAGACAGGAGTGCCTGGCGTGCTCTGGTCCAGGGGGTCACGAAGAGTCGGACAGGACTAAACAACTAAACTACAACATGCCAAGCGGTGGCAGTGTTGGGGGCAGGGTCAAATATACTGCACATTATCCATGTCAGTTTTGGGGGTCCCAAACGTCCAGCCCCTTGCAATGCAGAAATCTTTTGCCTGATGCAGGACTTGAACCCATGGCCCTGAGATTGAGAGTCTCGTGTTCTTCTGACTGAGCTACCCAGCTTTATTCCATTCAGGTTCCCCCTCTAAGAGTCTCGGCTGGTCTGCCCAAAGTTCTCTTTGTGCCTCCTTCTGGGGCTCTGTCTCCCCTCCACCCTAAATCCCAGCTCCTTCCCTCCCTTTATCCCCAAATACCTTCAGCACAGGAGGTCCTTCCCGGTCGGGGTAGGAGAACGAGACGTCTCGCATCAAAACGTGCCCCTGCAGATCCTGGGTTGCTAGCGTCCCCGAAGAGCTAATCTGGGGTGTCCGGTCGATGTACTCAAAAAGCTTCTCAGAGGAGCCCACAGCTTTTTCTACACGTGGAGAAACGGAGAGCAGGACCTGCAAAGAGGGGAAGGAGAAAATCTGTGATGGAGGAGGAGCCAGGGGCCAGGTCACAGGTCCCTCAAATTCAGTATTGTCGGATTCTCAGACCTAGCTGGAAATATTGCCAGGGACCTCGGCACCTTTTCCTTTCCCCTATGTTGGTCTTTAGGGACGCGGGTGGCGCTGTGGGTTAAACCACAGAGCCTAGGGCTTGCCGATCAGAAGGTCGGTGGTTCGAATCCCCGGGATGGGGTGAGCTCCCGTTGCTCGGTCCCTGCTCCTGCCAACCTAGCAGTTCGAAAGCACATCAAAGTACAAGTAGATAAATAGGTACCACTCCGGTGGGAAGGTAAACGGCGTTTCCATGTGCTGCTCTGGTTCGCCAGAAGCGGTTTAGTCATGCTGGCCACATGACCCGGAAGCTGTACGCCGGCTCCCTCGGCCAATAAAGCGAGATGAGCGCCACAACCCCAGAGTCATTGGTCAGGGGTCCCTTTACCTTTATGTTGCTCTCCTGAACCCCCTGCCCAAGCCCTGCTGTGCGTCCCTGGCCCCTAAAATAAAAACTTACCCTCACTGCTGTGGAAAACTCCATTTCGTAGAGGACAAACGTAACGAGTTCTCCACTGCTGACGCTTCCCAAAGTGACCAGTCGCCCTCCGTAGTAGAGAATCCCCACCTTGAGAAGCAGGCCGGAGAGCTGGAAGGGGAAAACGGGGCTTGAGGGATGCTTGAAGCTGAGCAATCCAGAGTCAAACCGGTCGCCTGTCCAGCTCAGTATGGCCTACACTGACCGGCAACGACTTCCCAGTGTTTCAGGCAGGGGTCTTGCCCAGCCCTACCTAGAGGTGATGTGAGATTCACCTATTGCATGGAAAGGAGATGTCCTGCCACTTGGCTGCATTGCCTTCCCTTAAAGGCAAAATAATATGCCGGACCTCATGGTTCTAAAAAGCTGTTTAAACTGGAAGAAGAGAAGCTGTCTTACACAGAGTCAGATCCTTTGTCCATCTAGCTAAGTGTGTGTTTTTTTAAAAATTATTTGGTTTTTCAAATTAAAAGTTTACATAAATATATTGATCATCAAAAACAAGATTCCAAGGAATCTCCTCACCTTTGTGCGTCCTGATATTAATCATTTCCTTCTGCATCTTTTATGATAGTCCAAATCTTTTACATCTCCACTCTATCCAGAATTCACCCTTAAACTACAAGTGATATTCCAATCCTACTAACGATTTGAACTGTTTACAATGGTCTTTCCATCTAGCTAAGTGTTACTGACACGAGGGTGGTCAAAGCGGGCTGCAAAAGTACAAAACCCACACAGGCCACAAGGTGAATTACATTTCTATATCGTAAATTAAAGTGTTTGCTATATATTTAATATACACAATTACTGTGGTACCTCGGGTTACAGACACTTCAGGTTACAGACTCCGCTAACCCAGAAATAGTACCTCGGGTTAAGAACTTTGCTTCAGGGTGAGAACAGAAATTGCACGGTGGCAGCAGGAGGCCCCATTAGCTAAAGTGGTGCTTCAGGTTAAGAACAGTTTCAGGTTAAGAATGGACCTCCGTTCTTTCGGAAACCCCCAAGAGCCCTGAGGCCCAATTCCGGCCTCCATCTCCATCCCCCGCCCCACTGAAAATGGAGTCCCTTACGTCGCTAGTCCACATGGAGGCCGCATAGGCCACGGCCTCCCACTTGTTCAGCTTGTAGGTCTCCTGCAGCTTCTGGTCGTAGCGCCGAGCGGCGCCGTCCTCGTTGGCAAAGCTGCGGACGGTGGAGATGGCCTGGAAGGTCTCTGTGGCCACTTCGTTGGCCTTGGCTAGGGACTCCTGGACCTGCAGCGCCAGGTTCTGGGAGAGGAGAAAAGGCGGGTCAGTGGAGCAGGTGCTGGTGAAGCAAAAAATAGAAAGAAAGAAAGAAAGAAAGAAAGAAAGAAAGAAAGAAAGAAAAGAAAAGGGACAAGGAACTTATTTCTATCTATCTATCTATCTATTACAAAGTAATAATCCTAAGTAGGGACACGGGTGGCGCTGTGGGTTAAACCACAGAGCCTAGGACTTGCCGATCAGAAGGTCAGCGGTTCGAATCCCCGTGACGGGGTGAGCTCCCGTTGCTCGGTCCCAGCTCCTGCCAACCTAGCAGTTCGAAAGCACATCAAAGTGCAAGTAGATAAATAGGTACCGCTCCGGCGGGAAGGTAAGCGGCATTTCCGTGCACTGCTCTGGTTTGCCACATGACCCAGAAGCTGTATGCCGGCTCCCTTGGCCAGTAAAGCAAGATGAGCACCACAACCCCAGAGTCGGTCACGACTGGACCTAATGGTCAGGGGCCCCTTTACCTTTACATTAATAATCCTAAATAAAAAAGAATAAAAATGAGCACCCCACCCCCAAGACCATTCCATTGTAACTATCTAACCTCCAAAAATTTTAACACCTTTTGCGATGGTTTGACCCCTTTCCATTTAAACAGTACAAATTCTACAAACACCCTCCGTATCTCCTCAGAATCATTTCTCTCGCATATTCCCCGTCTTACCTTAATGGCACATGTTAATTTATCATTAATAGCTAGATAGATACTTTATTACGGTCGGAAACCAGCTTATAAAACACACTTGGGAGTAGCTACCGTATTTTTCGCTCTATAACACGCACCCAACCATAACACGCACGTCGTTTTTAGAGGAGGAAAATCCGTAGGCATGCCACCCGTAGGCATTTCCTCCATAACACGCACAGACATTTCCCCTTACTTTCTAGGAGGAAAAAAGTGAGTGTTGTGGTGCAAAAAATACGGTATATTCCACCACATGTGGGACATAATTCCCGTTTTCCTGGCATCCCTGCCAACGCAACACCAAATATTCCTTATGTCCCTTTTCAGAGACGCCATTTCTCCTAAAAATTGGCGAGTTTCGATAGGGGGAAGAAGCAGGGAAATTGGAGCACAGAAACTGCCCCTTAAGTGGTGGTCATTTACTTCAGTTGATCTCAGTTGGCAGAGTCTCTCTCGCTCTCCTTTTTATGGGCAGTCTAAAGAAAGAGCCACACCGAAAGCACGAAGAATCCTGAGAAGTATTTATTATTATTATTATTATTATTTGAATGTATATGCCTCCCTATACCCGGGGGTCTCAGGGCTGTTCACAGAATAAAATCAAGATATAAAACCAAAAAAAGCACAGCTTTCACCTCAGAGAGCTACAATTCCCAGCACCCTCAACAAACTACAGTTCCCAGGATTATTTGAGGGGGAGTTTTCTATACAATGTGGATCTGCCCATTACCACTGAATACCGGTTATGGGGGGGGGGGGAGAGACAACAGCCTTGTCGAGAGAAAGAGATGGGGTACCGAGTTCGAATGACGCCCAGCAGCACCCTGCGTGGCACTCCTGGTTATTTGGGTACCTTGTGAAATTTCCCAGAGAGCTTTGGCACCAGCAGGATGAAGGGCAGGGCTACCGTGACGAAGAGGGTCAAGGGGACTGACAGCCACAGCATCATGGCGTAGAGGAAGACCCCTCGCATCAGGTACCACATCAGCAGGCTGAGGTCGCTGCTGAGCGCCTCACTCATGGTGTCCGTGTCAGTCGTCACCCGGGAAGTGATGTCCCCTGTAAGGAAGGAGGTCAAGGATGGTGGGACAGCAGAGGTTCAAGGTAAGCGAAGATGACCCAAGAGCTGTATAATATATGCAAGGAAAACCGGGTGGGGGGGGGTTATTCCAAATAAAATGTCTTCCATCCCCGATAATAATAACAATAATAAATTTTATTTCTACCCCACCCTCTCCAGCCAAGACTGGGCTCAGAGCGGCTAACACCAGGCGCAAAACAACTGATTAAAACATAACTTAAAAACAAGATTCAAATACAACATTAAACTTAAAACGCAGCCTCATTTCAGCAGAAACTCAAATCAAAAACTTTTTGGGGATGAAAACGTCAAATCTTCACCAAGGCCAACTATCCAGGCTGGTCCTACGTGGGCCAGAAAAAAAGCTAGGGAAGTCCCCAAATCACAGTTCCATCACAGGAGGAGAAAGGAAAAAGGATGGAGGGGAAGGGGATCAAGTAGATTCCAAGCCAATGGCCAGGCGGAACAACTCTGCATTTCCAGGAATGTGAAAACTTTCCAAACCAACCAGAGCAGCTGAAATCCACTCCTGCTTTTTAGCTTTTGAGGAAAACGTGTGTTGTTTGGATGAGCACGGAAATAAATAAGGATCTGTGTTGAATTATGTTGGGTTAGATCAGTGGTTCCCAACCTTTTTTGGCTGTGCCTCACCTAACCATCTCTAAAATCCTGATGCCACCCCCCTCCCCCCACTGACATATAATTCTTATTTTTAAAAAAGTAAACTCCTGTTCACGTGGGGGAAGCCTAAAAGGCCTTTAACTTGGTCTAAACATTCTCAATTTGCCCCCCTTAAAAATCAAATCCCCCCCCCCGTGGGGGATTAGATCCTTGAACCCAGCACCGCCATCATCAGGATTTGGGGGCAGAGAGTGCACATTTCAGAGGAAGTAGTTTTTGTTTTGTTTTTTTAAAAATATATTTATTTGTTACAATTTACAAATCACCTTTCACATAAGCCTGAAGGTGATTTGCAATCGCCCATTTAACTCTACTTCCACTGTGCTCTAGGGACTGGGAGATATCTGGATTTCAACATAGTGATACATCAGCAGCTAAACATCGCAATATATCAATATATCACGATGTCTGAAATATGGATGGAACTATGTAGAGGCGAGTGCTGCTGGTTCAGGAAGCAGACTACACATGATTTGGGCCACCAAATAAGTACCTTGTTGTTTCTTTGGAAATGCTATGTTTTGATGGGTTTCCCCCACCGCTAAAACCCCCCAGCTTCAATCCAAATTGAGAAAAAGGATGAGCTAACTGCATTGTAAGCCGACTATGTGGACACAGCCATAAAATAAAAGGAACCAGGGTTCAAGTCCCCGCTGGGCCCTGAAGCCTTGGGTTTGTCGCTACTTTTCAGCCCGGCCTCCCTCACAGGGCAGTTGTGAGGGGATTAAATGGGGAAGAACCACGTGTGCCACCTTCGAGCTCCTTGGAGGAAAAGGCCGCATAGAGGTTGCCCGCCCAGAGGAGGGCAACCAAAATGGTCAAAGGCCTGGAAACGATGCCTTATGAGGAACGGCTAAGGGAGCTGGGCATGTTTAGCCTGGAGAAGAGGAGGTTAAGGGGTGATATGATAGCCATGTTCAAATATATAAAAGGATGTCATATAGAGGAGGGAGAAAGGTTGTTTTCTGCTGCTCCAGAGAAGCGGACACGGAGCAATGGATCCAAAGTACAAGAAAGAAGATTCCACCTAAACATTAGGAAGAACTTCCTGACAGTAAGAGCTGTTCGACAGTGGAATTTGCTGTCAAGGAGTGTGGTGGAGTCTCCTACTTTGGAGGTCTTTAAGCAGAGGCTTGACAACCATATGTCAGGAGTGCTCTGATGGTGTTTCCTGCTTGGCAGGGGGTTGGACTCGATGGCCCTTGTGGTCTCTTCCAACTCTATGATTCTATGATTCTATATAAAAGCAATAAACAAACACTGTATTTTTTCGCTCCATAAGACACACCTAGTTTTCAGAGGAGGAAAACAAGAAAAACAATATTCTGAACGAAACAGTGGATGTATGATTTTTGTGGTTCATGCTGTGGCCACAGACATGATATGTGATTTGACGGTGAATTTGGGGTGACCCAATGCAAAAATCCTGAGGATCCATGTGGATCCGTGCTTTGTAACCATGTTTTTGGACCATTGGGGCCCCACAAAACAATGGATGCGTGATTTTTTTGGTGCAGGCTGTAGCCACAGACATGCTGTGATTTGGGGTGACCCAATGCAAAAATTATTGAAGCTACCAGCATGAGCTTGACCAAACTGCAGGAGGCAGTGGAGGACAGGAGTGCCTGGCGTGCTCTGGTCCATGGGGTCACAAAGAGTCGGATGTGACTAAACGACTAAACAACAAATGCAAAAATCCTGAGAATCCATGTGGATCCGTGCTTTGTAACCATGTTTTTGCTTTGTTTCAACACTTACTTCCCTCTTTTAAAAAAAACTAAAAAAAAAACACAAAACATGATCTGCTTTTCGCCCCTGGGCAATTCGGCTCCAGGGACCACGCATTCACTCCATAAGACGCACAGACATTTCCCCTTACTTTGTAGGAAGAAAAAAGTGCGTCTTATGGAGCGAAAAATACGGTGATTTAAAACTCCAGAAGAGCTTTAAAATTGTTTTGGGGGGAACGATACAAATTAGCACGAGGCAGCGATCTGAAAAAAAATGATGCAATAATCATCCAGAAAATAAAAGAGTACCTAAACGTAAAGACAAGTCCCATTCGGTGCAGATTCTGGTTTTACCTGTCTTGTTAGCGTGGAAGAAGCCGACTTCCTGTCGCAGGACGGCTCTGAAGACGTTGCTCTGGAAGCGAGTGTGGAAGTGGTTCATGGTGGTGTTGTAGAGATAGTCGCACAGGAACTCAGCCAGAGCGCTGAGAGAGAGAAGGAGAGGTCAGAAAGGGAGGCTGGACCTCTGCCTTCCAACACCCCACTTTCTCCCCCCAAAAAACCTTCCTAAAACCTCTCCACCTGCTCCGTACCTGCCAACGGTGAGGGCGGACATCATCCAGAGAGCTCTCTCGAAGGCAGAGGGGTCGGCCTCACCGGTGATCCAGTCGGTCACGTGCCCCGTGTAGTACGGGATCGCCATCTCCCCTACGACACACAAAAGGGGGAGAGACCCTCAGGACTCGGGCAACCCAGGGGAAAAATGGTAGGCGTGGGGTGGAGGTGGGGGTAACAGGAGCTGGAGGCTTCGGTTTCGGGGTGAGAAGTGGGGTGTAGCAAGCTTATCCCCCTTTCTTAGGCTACAGCTCAGTTTTCGCCAACCCGGAGCCCTCTGTATGTTCCGGCCTGCTCATAGGAGCCAATTCCTAGGGACTCTGGGGGCTTCGGTCCCCCACAATAAAATATTTGAGAAAAAGCTGATGGGCATTGCCATTCAATCGGTGTGCGCACTGCGTCATGTGATCGATTATGTGGGCAGGGGCTTACCTGGGCACCCACAATATTTTATTCAAGTTGCCACCCCTGCCCAGCCCAGCAATGTCTCTGTTATCATGCACCAAAATTAATCTAGTCCTGAAGCTGCGAGGAAATTGCGCCCAGGCCTCAAATCAAAGGCAGCGGCGAATACTGAAACTTGGCTGAAATTTGCATTCGTTGCAGATGGTGTTGGGTGAAAACAACCAATAAATTGAAGCCAGCTGGCAGCATGTCAGACGAACACCTGCCAGCATTCCTCCACACATGAGCTAGACAACAATTAACCTGTGGGACTCATTGCTACAAGATGCTGGGAGGATCAGGAGCATACATAACTTTCCCAAAGAAAAAGGCTGGATGAATACAAAGAGGATGTCAGGTTTCTGGGTGGCTTCCCACAAGCAAACCACTTGTCTCGCTGCACAGACACCCTCAAGATGCAGAGAGAGATGGACCCAGAGGGGTAATTCTTACTTTTAGAAAACATCTGAAGGCAGCCCTGTTTAGTGAATTTTCTAATGTTTGAAGTTTCATCGCTTTTTTATTATTAATAATATTCAGTTGGGAGATGCCCAGAGTGGCTGGGGAGACCTGTTCAGATGGGCGAGGTATAAATATTATTTAGACTAGACTAGAATGAATATCCCCCTAGGGGATAGGTTTGAGACCCCCAACCACCCCCAACCACTCACTTACCTGAGGATGAGACCACCAGCAGCACAGCGATGGCTACGAACCTCAGCACATCTGGCCTCATGGTGGCGACAAGGCGCCAAAAGGATGCAGAAGATTTCGTCTCCACCTCCCCCTTCCCGTGGGGGGCGAGGTGGTGCCACAACAGGGCCGATGCCCCCACAACAACATAGCTGAGGGCAAACACATCTGCCCGGGCCCAGCCGTGCGCCAGCTCTAGGGCGACCCCTTCAGACAGAAACAGGTATTGCAGGGTTGTGTAGCAGGGGACCAGGAAACTGAGGAGGAGCGCTGCAGGCAGGAGGCTGTCTTGGACCCCAGGACCCCCACAGCAGGTGGCGGCACAAGCCGAGAGGGTCAGCAGCAGGCACCGCACCAGGGCAGCGGCCCAGGACGCCACCAGGGGGCTCCACCAGGGCAGCCTCAGCAGATGCCAGGCCAGGCGGAGGGTGAAGAAGTCCAGGAGCATCACTGGCGGGATCCAGACCCAGGGCACCCAGGAAGGCTTCATCTTCTCCGCAGCTGGCAGGATCCTAGAGAGAGACAGAGAGGAGCAGCTGCCTTCGGAGGCGAGGCCGGCAAAGTGCAGTTCTGGGAAGCCCCACTGAAAAAGAAATCAATCAAGAATCCGGATCAGGCCAAAGATCTCATCTGGGGGAAAAGCAGCAGACCATCACGACGGCGCCCAAGGAAGAAGCAGCCGCCTCCGCCGCCGCAACGCGCAGCAAATCTGCAGCCGCGCCCCCAGTTCTCCGTTTCCAAGGGAGGACGGAGCAGATCCGCTCGATCCAGCCGGAAAGTTTCTTTCTGTTGCAAATCGGCGTCGCTAAAAGAGGTTAAAAGGAAGGGCGACGGCGCGCCCTCTGGCGGCCCTACGCCTCCTCGCGCCTCTTTGCGCGAGGGAATAAAAACCCGAGTTTTTAAAAGGAACAGCTTCGGGTGTGTTTTGTATATCCTGGGAGCTAAAAGTGGAACTGGAGTCAAAAGGGGAGAGAGGTTTGCAGCCTTCCGTCAGCCGCGCCTCTCTTCTCTGGAAAGCCCCTCCGACCAGCTCGGCTCTTCGGGGAAGCGCGGCCGTTTCTGGGAAGTGGAAAACGAAAGTAGTTTGCTGGTTCAGAAATATCTCAGAGGTGGGAAGGGCTAGAGGACGAGAAGGAAACAGCCCGTTAGAAAGGATTGGAGGGGGAAGGGAGTTGCAAATGGCTTTGTGTCTCTGGCAGGTTAAATTATGTCTGCAGGGCAGGCGGCGATTCAATCGATGAAGCTTTTCCTACTAGATGCGCGGAGATGCAATAAGCAAGCTTCACCAGTTGGATTTTGTCAGGCAGCAGGAAAAAGTAGGAGGGAGTTTCCTAGGGGTGAAAACACACGCTCTGCATCTGGCTAGTGCATTTACATTCCACTTAATTGCCATTTTGAAAAAAGAAACACGCGTGTCCGCCCGTCCACACGTGCTTCTTGCACAGAATATCAGGGAGGTGCGTTTTCACACCCGCCTGGGCACACGCCGCCGCCACGGATGCAGCAGAGACGTCGACTGAGCACCGGGGAATCGTGGAGCTGGTAGGGCACCCCAGAGATCCTGTAGTCCAACCCCAATGCTCAACGCTCTCTCTCGCCTTCTCTCACCATCAGCGTGCAGGACGTCCCTTGCACGTGCGAATCCCCCCACTTGCCCCGCCCCGTAGCCTCGATCTGTGCCAGGAAGGCCTTGTACTCTGCACATGCTCTGGACCACTCTCGCCATCGCGATTCTTCCACATGCCGGAGGGTTAACACGCGTTCATTCATTCATTCATTCATTCATTTAGAAATGTGAGCCTTGGCATTGGCAACAGGTTCTGGAGCGGATCCCCAGAAGATCAAGTGTCCAGCATGCTCCGGAGAGCTGGCTGCCAGTAACTTGAGCGCTGGGGAAGCGGCTTGGGATGCCTTAAGACCCAGCGCCCCATCCAGGGGCAGCAAAAGCGGCCTTGGCCACCGCCCCACCGCGCCCCATTCAGAGCCGGACGGCGACTGCCTCGCAGGTTAAAGTTTAACGCGAGGAGGGGCGCCCTCTGGCGGCCGCGAGCGGCTCTGCAGGCAGCAGCGTCCGCTGTCACTTTCGTTCTCGGTCGGTTCCCGCGGAAGAAGCTGCAGCGCTGCGGATCGGGGGCCACCATGGACCACCGCGGGCCGCAGAAGATCAGCATCGGCGTGAGTATCTCTGCGTGTGTCCAGGTCGCGTGGGGGGTGGGGTTTGCCTAGGATTCGCAGGAATCCAAACGCCCCTGAACACTTTTTTGGGGGAGGGTCGCTCCGCCCAAATAGGGGGCTGGATATAGATGGGTAGGGGGAGAGCGAAATCGGGGAGGGGGCTTAAGGTACATTCACCCGTTTCATGTTAGGAAAAACGGAGGCAGGAGGGCAGTTTTGCACCACCAACAGTCACGGATCTCGCCCACACTTTTTAAATTTTTTAAATTTTTTTTGCCCATACTATTTTACTAAATTGGTGGGTTCTTGCAAGGCAGAAATTGTTTTCGGAGTGAGGCTCCTCCCCCTCTAATCCTATTGGCATATTTGCCCATATCCCCTACAGAATAGTAATAGAATCGCAGAAACGTAGAATTTGTAGACCCCAGGGAACTCAGCTAAAACACCCATGACAGATGTCCTTGCAACCTCTGCCTGAAAACCTCTGAGGAAGGAATAGGCACAGCGGTTTGCATTTTACAGAGGAGAAACTGAGGCAGGGAGAAAAGTTTTCCCAACATTAAATGACTTATCTGTTAGAATCATAGCTGTCAACCTTCCCTTTTTTGCGGGAAATTCCCTTATTCTTGCGCCGTTTCCCGCTGCTATCCCAGATTGTTAGATATCCTGTAGACCAGTGTTCCCCAACCTTGGGCCTCCAGCTGTTTTTGGACTACAACTCCCATCATCCCTCGCTAGCAACAACAGTGGTCAAGGATGATGGGAATTGTAGTCCAAAAACAGCTGGAGGCCAAGGTTGGGGAACACTGCTGTAGACTGTCCCCGGGACAGGTGAGGCTGCTGATCTCTTATTTTCAAATCTGAAAGTTGACAGCTATGGTTAGAATTGGTGTGACCTTGCCGGGGCCAAAGCTCTGCCCACTAGGCCAGGCATAGGCAAACTCGGCCCTCCAGATGTTTTCGGGACTACAACTCCCATGATCCCTAGCTAACAGGACCAGTGGTCAGGGATGGTGGGAATTGTAGTCCCAAAACATCTGGAGGGCAGAGTTTGCCTATGCCTGCACTACACACATTCCCCAAATGGATGAAAAGCAGCTGAGATCAAAGTGAATCAGCCCAGAGCTGTGTACAATGAACAGTTAATATTCCCCCCGGATTCTATGATCTGTATCAGTTAATTCAAACTGAAGACACCCCCCCCCATTATTCATATTTATATGAATAATATTTGAATATTTGAATATATGAATATTTATATTGGCATAAGCTTTTCCGGTTTGGTTGGTGAATCAGCCCCACAATTTAAACACAGCCAATAGCTACCTCACCTCCAGACATTGTTGCACAGAGATCTATGCATTTGGGTGGTACCCCTATACATGGAGGTCTACCTGACAGTAAGTCCCATTGAACTCAATGGGATATTAACAGGAGGTTAATATCATCTGCCTTTTACATAAGAAATATTGTAGCAACAGATACAACCGGCGAAACAGTTTCGTACAAAACAGATGCAATCGGGAATAAAGTTGGCCGTCTTCTGTGCTGATGTGCCAGCCAATGGATTTCGCTCCTTTGCAGAGGCAATGGCGGATAATACTGCCTGTAAGACAGATAAGCAAGAAGTATGCAGTTTAATAGGGATGCAGGTGGCGCTGTGGGTTAAACCACAGAGCCTAGGACTTGCCGATCAGAAGGTCAGTGGTTCGAATCCCTGCGACGTGGTGAGCTCCCGTTGCTCGGTCCCTGCTCCTACCAACCTAGCAGTTCGAAAGCACATCAAAGTGCAAGTAGATAAATAGTTTCCGCTCCAGCGGGAAGGTAAATGGTGTTTCCGTGCGCTGCTCTGGTTCGCCAGAAGCGGCTTAGTCATGCTGGCCACATGACCCAGAAGCTGTACGCCAGCTCCCTCGGCCTATAGAGCGAGATGAGCGCCGCAACCCCAGAGTCGGCCACCACTGGACCTAATGGTCAGGGTTTCCTTTACGCTGGTTAATGGGGAGGGCAGTGTTATGGGTCTGCCCTCAGCCCAGGTCTGGCTCCAGGTCTGAGGGTCCTCTGCTAGCCGCCCCTCCCTGTCAGTGGGTTTCAGGTGGGCTCCCCTAGATGCGTGGTTGCACTCTTCAGCAGCCCTGGGCGGCTGCATCTAGCCCCCTTTTCAGTTTCCCAGAATGCCGCAGAGTGATGTTCTGCCAGGTGCATTGTGGGAAACGTAAGGGCATTTCAGCCACCTGATGCTGCCTGGGTGGGGGGAGGAGAAGGGGGACGCCCCCCCCATCAGCATCATTAATGAATGCTAGAAAAAATGAGGTGCGAGGGGCATAGTGGTATTCAAATAAAAAGTTTCTTCCGCGTTGGTTCCATCTCATTTGCCCTGCTGGATGTCAAATAATAATAATAGTAATATTTATATCCCTGCAAAATGGATCTGTTAATAGGCCCGAAAGAGAAGAAAATAAATGATCCATGGTAGCACATAGCTACCGTATTTTTCGCTCTATAGGACACACTTTTCCCCCTCTAAAAATGAAGGGGAAATGTGTGTGCATCCTATGGCGCGAATGCAGGCTCCTTGGCTTCAGCAATAGCAACGTGAAGCCTCCGAAGCGCAGAGGGAGCGCTCCCTCCATGCTCCGGAGGCTTCACGTTGCCTTTGCTGAAGCCTGGAGAGCGAGAGGGGTCAGTGCGCACCGACCCCTCTCACTCTCCCGGCTTCAGGGATAGCCGCCTGAAGCCTTCGGAGCGCAGCGCAAGTTCCCGCAGCGCTCCGCGGGCTTCAGGTTCCTTTTGCTGAAGCCGAGAGAGCAAGACTCTCCTGGCTTCAGCCGAGAGGGAGATCTGCGCAGCGCCCCTTCAGCCAAGCGGGAGGAGAAATGGAAGGGGCTCCGTTTGTCCTGCCGCTTCCCTGAAGGGGTGCTGCGCAGAGAGGGGGAGAATATTTTTTCCTGTTCTCCCCCTCTAAAACAAGGTGCGTCCTATGGTCGGGTGCGTCCTATAGAGCGAAAAATATGGTATGTCTTTTGAATCGCATCTTCACTGCTGCAAGATTGCAAAGCCCGGCTTCCCCTTTAGATTTAAAGCCAACCAATTTATTCTTCTTATTATTATAATTTTTATTAAATGTTCTGTTTTACCGTTTTAAATACTCATTTTACATCCTTAAAATATTTATTATTTCCCTTCTTCTCTTTTCATGGTTCATTTTACGCATCATAAACCCCTGCATCTTTTACAAAAACTATACCATTCAGTATTCCATTACTGCATCCACCGAAACTTACTTACACTGTTGAATTTCTTTTAACGCTGCCAGCGTTTTCAGCTGTACACAGTTATTTCCCATTTTCCAATAAACATTTTCCAATCTTCTTTAAAGGTATGTTTGAAGCAAATGTTGGAAACAAGAACCAGCAGTATTTTATCCTCTCTTCTCTACAGTAGCCTAATAATAATAATAATAACCCTGCTCCATTTAGAATCCAGCTGTCTCACTGATTGTACAGTGTTGCCCCGCAAGACGAATGCCTCGCAAGACGGAAAACCCGCTAGACGAAAGGGTTTTCCGTTTTTGAGCTGCTTCGCAAGACGAATTTCCCTATGGGCTTGCTCTGCAAGACGAAAACGTCTTGCGAGTGTTCCAATTTTTTCCCGCTTTCCCCCCCTTTTTCTAAGCCGCTAAGCCGCTAATAGCCTTTTAGCCGCTA
The DNA here is from genome assembly GCF_965113315.1 of Podarcis vaucheri. Lineage (NCBI taxonomy): Eukaryota > Metazoa > Chordata > Lepidosauria > Squamata > Lacertidae > Podarcis > Podarcis vaucheri. The sequence goes on along the minus strand of NC_138760.1, from coordinate 127,287,091 downwards.
ATCCGCTAAGCCCTTAATAGCCGCTAAACCACTAATAGCGCTAAGCCGCTAAGCCGCTAATAGGGTTGCTTCGCAAGACGAAAAAACCGCTAGACGAAGAGACTCAAGGAACGGATTAATTTCGTCTTGCGAGGCACCACTGTACAAGTGTAAAACTATCAGTGCCAGAGGACCAGGGCCTCCAAGCACCGATGAAAACCCTACCCTCCATTTCTTCTCCTTTGCAAAAGATCTCCATGGAGTCTGCTTCCCTGGGGCAAATGGGGCACCGCCCCACCAGCCTCCACCTACCTACCTGCTAGTCTCAGTATTGCCCTTGTCAAACTCAATGGGGAGGAGGGACAAGCAACCGACTTAGTTGGTTCTGGCGCCACCTTCTGTTCGGCTCCTGGCCTGCTGCCCTACTGGTTCCAAGGGGCACAAGTAACCCCTGAAAAAGTCAAGACTCCCCCTTGTTATTTAGGGGAATTGAATTTAATTCTAAATTATATTCCGGAAACGTGGGAGATTAGAAGGGGTCACACAAAAATGGATGTACCATGCCATATTAGAAACAAAAAAACTTGCTTTGATGAACTGGAAGAGCTGCAAAAAGATTTCATTGAGCACATGGATTGATAATATGGACAGACTAGCTACAGACGAATGAATTGCATGTCGCAAATGAAGAATGGATAAATATGAAGAAATCTGGAGGGAATATTTAAGTGAGAAGGCAGACAGTGGTGGGAAGTAGGGGAGGAGAGGTGGGGAAATATTGTTTAAAAGGTGTTGTTGTTTAGTCGTTTAGTCATGTCCGACTCTTCGTGACCCCATGGACCAGAGCACGCCAGGCACTCCTGTCTTCCACTGCCTCCCGCAATTTGGTCAAACTCATGCTGGTAGCTTCGAGAACACTGTCCAGCCATCTTGTCCTCTGCTGTCCCCTTCTCCTTGTGCCCTCCATCTTTCCCAACATCAGGGTCTTTTCCAGGGAGTCTTCTCTTCTCATGAGGTGGCCAAAGTATTGGAGCCTCAGCTTCAGGATCTGGCCTTCCAGTGAGCATTCAGGGCTGATTTCCTTCAGAATGGAGAGGTTTGATCTTCTTGCAGTCCATGGGACTCTCAAGAGTCTCCTCCAGCACCAGAATTCAAAAGCATCCATTCTTTGGCGATCAGCCTTCTTTATGGCCCAGCTCTCACTTCCATACATCACTATTGGGAAAACCACAGCTTTAACTATACGGACGGTATATCAGTATTCAAATCTGAATTGTCAAATTGTGTTATTAGCGTTACAACGGTTTTTGTTTTATGTGTCTTTTGCGGTTGCTGTTTGTATTAAAAAATGATTAAATATTTTAAACAAAAAACAAAAAAACTCCCCCTTCTTTCCCCTTCTGCAGACAACCATCATGGCCGTGGAGTTTGATGGAGGGGTGGTGATTGGCTCTGACTCCCGAGTATCTGCAGGGTAAGTGCTGTACATTTGAGAAAGGGGAGTGTTTATGTGTTTGTGCACAACTGTCTAATGTCTGGGCTCTCCACCCGATGGTGGGGAATCGCAGGGCAGTGTAACATTTCCGAGGCTACTTTTCTGGGAGGGAGCTTCCTTCCTCCGAGATGCGTATCTCTTTGTCCAAACGAGGCCTCCTTGAATGCGTGATGGAAATCCACCTTCCACAGGACTAGCTGCTTGTCCACTTAAATGGCTGGCGTCCAAAGTTGGAGCCACGTGAAGTGTGCCAAGCTGTGCATGAGAGCCAAAATGCCCACCTCTGATTTCCTCTGTTGAAATATTTGTGGGATTTTCTAGAGTTGTGGGAATGTTGACTTTTGCCACTGTAATGTCTCTCTCTCCTTTCACACTGTGCCTTTGACATCTCCTCCCAGGCAGTCCGTGGTGAACTGCGTCTTCAACAAACTGGAGCGGCTGCACAGCCGAATTTATTGTGCCCTCTCTGGCTCGGCAGCGGATGCCCAGGCCATTGCTGACATGGTGAACTACCAGCTAGAGCTGCACAGGTGAGCACTAGTGTCAGCTTCTCAGGTGAGGGAGGGGGCAGGCTGCCAGCCACAGGTGCCATCTCCAGAGGACCTTACACAGTGGCCAAGCGTCACCTTAGCTCGGGTGAATTTCAGGGAAACCACTGCAAAAACAAGAGAGGGGACGTTCCATTTTAACAGCAGTTTTGGCAGAGCATGGGACTCTTAATCTCAGGGCTGTGGGTTCGAGGTCCACGCTGAGCAAAAGATTCCTGGGTTGGGTTGGACTCGATGATCCTCATGTAACTCTGATTCCATGACAGGTGGGTGGGACTACCCACTTGTCAATCATATGATTGACAGGAGCGTTGTCCACCCAGCCCGCCTGTCACAGTTGGCTGTCAGAGACGGGGGTCTAATAAAGATCTGGTCTCCCCAGCCAGAACGTTTCTCCAACCTAAACGGCAAAGAAAATTGGCTACTCCTATTTTTTTTAAAGAAATAAATACTCTGAGCATGTACAGTTTCTCATTTTAAAGTGCAGCACCATAACTACTACAGTGGTACCTCTGGATATGAATAGGATCCATTCCAGAGCCCCGTTCACATCCTGAAGTAAATGCAACCCACGTGTGCGCATGCGCATGCGTCACGATTCGCCGCTTCCACACATGCGCGTGACGTCATTTTGAGCGTCTGCGCATGCGCGAGCGGTGAAATCCGGAAGTAACGTGTTCCGTTACTTCCGGGTCGCCGCGGAGCACAACCTGAAAGCGCTCAACCTGAAGCAACTTCAACCCGAGGTATGACTGTACAGGAATAAAATGGAGTTTCCTTCTGTTTTCCTTGTGCTCAGCACCTTTACTTGGACACAAGCATAATTTTGTTGTAAAAAAAAAAAGAGAGTAATATATATTTTTAAGGGAAAAAATACAGTGGTACCTCAGGTTACATATGCTTCAGGTTACGTACGCTTCAGGTTACAGACTCCGCTAACTCAGAAATAGTACCTCGGGTTAAGAACTTTGCTTCAGGATGAGAACAGAAATCGCGCGGCAGTGGCAGCGGGAGGCCCCATTAGCTAAAGTGTTGCTTCAGGTTAAGAACAGTTTCAGGTTAAGAACGGACCTCTGGAACGAACTAAGTACTTAACCTGAGGTACCACTGTATAAAGAAAATGAGCATCTGGACTCATGTGGCTATAAATATGTTTTAAAAAATAAGAATAAAGGGAGGATGCTGTGGTGACCAGCCTCAATGATTTGCTCCCCCCCCCCAAATTTTGCCATTTTCACCATTTTCTGCTGCTTTCTGGATGGTAATGAGTGGGGTGGGGGCTGGGTCTTGTCCCTGAGGTCTAGCCTACTGCCAGCTGCAAGCCTCAAGATGGCAGATCCCATCTTTAAGCCACCTGGCAATTGATTCAGATGTTAGGTGAACTCAGCCTGGTTTCTGGAAGAAACAAGACAGTTTGTTGGCCCTCTAGTGGCCAAAGCAGGAAGAGGTCTCTTCTCTGTTATCACCTGATTTCCCAGAAAAGGAGACTCCAGACTCAGCCGTTAAGGTTATTGCTATTACGAGATATCCTGCAGCCAATCAGAAGCCACACCTTTGTTTTCCAATGTTTTGGAAGTCAAAAGTATCTGGAAGTATCTGAAGAAGTGTGCATGCACACGAAAGCTCATACCAAGAACTAACTTAGTTGGCCTTTAAGGTGCTACTGGAAGGAATTTTTTTATTTTGACTTCCGGAACGGATTCCGTTCAACTTCCAAGATAGCACTGTACACGTGAAAGGGGCTTGTACAGACCTCTTCACGTTCAGTGTGTATTTTAAAGTGAAGGGAGCATATCCTATATAGAAATAGCAAGATCAATGCTCTTATTCTCACGCGAGAGAATCAGCAGGTTTACGGAGGTGGAGGGAACCCCCAAAATACGAAAAAATCAGCTTTTAAGCAGTGATTCTCAACCTGTGGGTCCCCAGATGTTGTTGGACTACAACTCCCATCATCCCAGAGCTCTGGCCTTGCTAGCTAGGGGTGATGGGAGTTGTAGTCCAACAACATTTGGGGACCCACAGGTCGAGAAAGGCTGCTTTAAGGGGAGAAAATGTGAAGGGTGGGGGAAGACACCCCCCAAAAAACCAGGCCAGTGAGGTTTGAGCATGCTCAGAAGACACAGAATGCTAGGTGTGTCCATGGAAAACCAGGCGGGAGAGGGAATGTGATGGAGTATCTTGAAAAAGGGCATGGCTGGCTGGCTGGCTAGAACCCTGAACAGGAATGCACTGCACTGCTGTGGTTTTGTTGCAGGACCCAATTCCCCTCATTTTTACCTAATGCAAGAAGGGCTTTCACACTCGCCAGAAGCTCGGCTCTGCCCTCACTGGTCCTGGAAGGAGCCTTTTTAAAAGTCCCATATGCTCAGAGACTTTGCGCCTGTTCACTGGGGGATATAGGAAGCCCAGAGGACTTGTTCTTTAGATGTCCCTTTTCCGAAGAGGCACGTAGTGAGACCATTGATCCCCTGCTGGTGAGGCTCGCTGACCTCCCAGAAAAGCAAAAAAAATACGACCTCTTCCTGTTAGGCAAAGATCATAAGACGACCTGGATAGTCGACAGAGTCTGTGTACAGATCTGTAAGCGCAGACCATCCCCCAACCCAAACTAGTTCGTTAAGAAAATCCCCAAACTCGGTCCCATGGGTGACTCTGGGTCATCTCTCTGCGGTAGCTTATCTTAAAGTTTTAAATGTCTACATGCTCATCGCATAAATTTTAAATTTATTGTTGTACATTGTTTTAAATGTTTGTTTTCTTTCTGGGAATGTACCCCCAAGTGTGTTTTATAAGCTGGTCTCCGACCGTAATAAATTATCTATCATCTACAGTGGTGCCCCGCAAGACGAATGCCTCGCAAGACGAAAAACTCGCTAGACGAAAGGGTTTTTCGGTTTTTGCGTTGCTTCGCTAGACGAATTTCCCTACGGGCTTGCGTCGCAAGACGAAAACGTATTGCGAGTTTGTTCGCTTTTTTCTTAAAGCCGCTTGAAGAGGCGCAGTTGCGACGGACCGTGCTTCACAAGACGAAAAACATCGCAAGACGAAAAGACTCGCGGAACGAATTAATTTCATCTTGCGAGGCACCACTCTATCTATCTATCTATCTATCTATCTATCTATCTCTACCTACCTACCTACCTACCTACCTACCTACCTACCTACCTAATCTTTTGTTCGTCTCCCTGGCAGCTTGAACGTGGAGGGTCCTCCCCTGGTCTTGGCCGCAGCCACCTTGGTGAAAAACATCAGCTACAAGTACAAGGAGGAGTTTTCGGCTCACCTCATGGTGGCAGGATGGGACGCCAAGAAAGGCGGGCAGGTAAGCAGAGAGAACGATGGGCCAGGGATGGTTTCTGGCGTCCCACTTGCTCCACTCATTCTCTGCTACCTTCCAGGTGTACGGGACACTGGGTGGGATGCTGACCCGACAGCCTTTTGCGATTGGCGGATCCGGGAGCACCTACATTTATGGCTACGTGGACTCTGCCTACAAGCCAGGAATGAGCCGGGAGGAATGCCGCCAGTTCACAATGAACGGTAGCCGTCTAAGCTGTGTCCATTTCAGGGTGGCGGCGTGACAGGGACATTTTTTTGGGGGGGGTGTGGAGAGGTGGAAACAAAGCTGGACTCCTAGAAAGTCTAGTCCCATCTTTACAGAAGGTGCAGGTTTTGACTAAAAATTGGAGAAAAGTAGCTCAGAAAGATGCAGTTTGGAGAACCATTGTTAACCACTGTTAATTGTTGTTAACTGTCAGGGGATGGTTAGCTGCTTGTGCTTAAAATGGTGCCCCTTCAGAGTTTGTGCGACCCCACAAACCTCTGTGTGTGACCGAGCTCCTCAGACATGTCTGCTCTAGTCACTAGTAGAGTCTGACAGTGGCTGTCTGCGGAAGCGCTTCCAGCAAAGAAGTTCCTTAACGGAAACGCGTCTCCTGGACTCACGACGTGGCAGCTTCCGGCGCAGCATGGGTCTCCCTGCCGCTGCTTCTGACACTTCCCCGCTATTTTCGCTCGAAGTGTCTCTCACCCCTTTCTCTCCCCTGCTGCTTCCTGCCTGGGCTGCTGCGTCTCTCTCAGCATTACTGAGATCCTCCTCCAGAGACCCGGCGCTCCCCCTGCTGGTCCCTGCTTTGGCTGTTGACTCTCTCCCAGTCTCTGGGAGCCTTACCACTTCCCTTTCCTCCGATGTCAGTTCCCTGACATCCACCTCCCCTCCAGGGCCCCCCTCTCCCCTGCCCCTACTTTCTCCTCTGGGCGGTGAGGAGCTGAAACCCCTAAAAGAATCCTCTTCATCTTCCGACGTCTCGAACAATTCCCTCCATCGGTCTTCGTTCCGACTCGCTGAATCCTCTTCCACCTCGGAATCAGCGAACCCCTCCAACTCTTCTTCGTCGTCGGTGGTGGCGAAGTATTCCCTCCGGAACCTCGCCACTGGCTGGGGTTTTCTAGGGAATCTCTGATGAAAAGTTTCAATCAAAACCTCGTCATCTACCTCCTCTGCCCTGACCCAGGTGTTTTCCGACTCCGGCTCCCCTTCCCACATTACCAAATACTCTACTTGCTCTCCCCTCCACCTGGAATCGAGAATCTCCGCTACATGGTAGCTGTGTTCTTTTTCTTCCATAGCTGGTCCCCTATTGACCCTCCCCTCTCTGTCCCCTATATACGGTGACAGCAATGATCTGTGGAACACTGGGTGCAACTTCATGTGGTTCGGTAACCGGAGTCTGAAAGCCACTGGGTTGACCTGTTGCGTGACTTCAAATGGGCCCAGTCTTTTAGGTCTTAACTTCTTACAACCTCCTTTAAATGGTAACCCTTGGGTGGACAGCCACACCTGGTCCCCCACCCTAATGCTTTCCCCTTCCCTTCTGGTTTTGTCTGCCTGCCTCTTATATTCCTCCTTCGCCCTGTTTAAATTAAGTTGGAGCTGGCGATGGATCGCTTCCATTTCTTCAACGAACTGTTCTGCGGCAGGAACGCTCCAGTTCTCCCCCTCCCCCCCTGGGAAGGCTCGGGGATGACACCCGTGATTGGCCAAAAAAGGGCTCATCCCCGTGGACACGTTCTCTGCATTGTTATAGGCAAACTCTGCCAACGCCAGCTTCTCTACCCAGTCATTCTCTCTGTCATTCACATAACACCTCAAATATTGCTGGAGGACACCATTAGCTCTTTCCGCCTGCCCATTGGTTTCTGGATGACGGGCAGTGGAAAAATTCACCTCTACATGCAATAAGCTCATGAGCTTCCTCCAGAACCTGGAAGTAAATTGTTTCCCTCGGTCCGAAACCACCCTCAAGGGGGCACCATGCAACCTAAACACATTTTCCACAAACAATTTAGCGGTTTCTTCTGCTGTGACCGCATGTGAGCAGGCTATAAAGTGGGCCATCTTGGTTAACAGGTCTACCACAACCATAATGGCTGTCTTCCCTTTGGACCTGGGCAGATCAGTCATGAAATCTATTGCCACTGCCTCCCATGGTCTTTCCGGCGTGGGTAGTGGTTCTAATAAACCTGCCGGTGCCCGCCTCTCCCCCTTGGCTCGTTGACATCGGTCACACCCTCTCACATATTCACGCACATCTTCCCTGACCTTGGGCCACCAGAATTCCCTGGTAACCAGCCACATGGTTTTGTGTTGCCCAAAATGCCCTGCTGTGGGGCTATCGTGCAGTTGCTTGAGTACCTTTTCCCTCAATTCCCCTTCAGGTATGTATAACGCTCCCTTGTAGTACAACGCCCCGTTTCTCTCCTCAAAACCCCCGGGTTTGTCTCCCTCCCTCCTGAGACCCCTGAGTTTGTCCTGGGCGTATTCATCCTGCACCGTTCCCTCTACCAGTTCCCTTTGCCCCACCAAAGCCGCCCCACACACCCAGCGGTCCTCGGGAATAACATGGGTCTCTTCGGGTGCACCCTCTCCCTCCAAATATTCAGGTTTACGTGAGAGAGCGTCCGCCCTAACGTTCTCCGGGCCTGGTACGTAACAAATCTCAAAGTTAAATTTGGAGAACTCCTGGGCCCATCTCAACTGCCTTTGGTTGAGCACTCGCGCAGTTCTCCAATACTCTAGATTCTTATGGTCCGTGCACACTTGCACCTTCTGTTGTGCACCAATTAGTAGATGCCTCCATCTCCGGAAGGCCTCATAAATCGCAAGAAGTTCCCGGTCGTACACCGTGTAGTTTCTCTCAGATTTGTTCAGCTTTCGCGAAAAGAAGGCACACGGTCGCCACTCTGACCCCTCCTTCCCCGGCTGCAGAAGAAGCACCGCCCCTATGGCTCTGTCTGAAGCGTCTGTTTCGACCCTCAGCTTTTTTTGTAAATCCACATGTAGAAGTTGTTCGTCAGAGGCGAAGGCCCTTTTCAGTTCCTCAAACGCTCGCTCCGCCTCCCCCGTCCAAACAAACTTCTTTTTGCTGCTGAGACAGTCCGTGATGGGCGCCGTCAGGTGGGCGAAGTTTCGGATGAACTTACGATAAAAGTTTCCAAACCCTAGGAACCTCTGCACATCCTTCTTGGTCTTGGGTGTTTTCCATTCCAGCACCGCTTGAACCTTGCCGGGGTCCATGGCCAACCCCTTGTCTGACAAGCGGTACCCCAGGAATTCCACCTCCTTGGTATGAAACTGACACTTTTCCAGTTTCACCCACAGTCTGTTGGCTTGCAGCCTGCTCAACACTTCTCTGACGTCTCTCACATGTTGCTCCTCATTCTCCGAATACACCAACACGTCATCTAAGAAGGCCACGCAATTCTTGTAGAGCAAAGGCCCCAGTACATGGTTCATAAAGGCTTGAAAACACGCGGAGCCTGTTTGTAATCCAAAAGGCATAACGAGGTATTCAAATGCCCCCAAAGGGGTGAACATGGTGGTCTTCCATTCATCCCCTTTCCTTATACGTATCAGGTTGTACGCCCCCCTTAGGTCCAGCTTTGTAAAAATCTTTCCTTTTCGCACCCTGGTCAAAATATCATCAATCCTGGGCATAGGAAAAGCCGCCGGCTCTGTCACTGCATTTAGGGCCCGAAAGTCACATACCAGCCTCGGCTTGTCCGTGTTTTTTTTATCCACAAAAAACACTGGGCTACCCCCCGCTGCCTTGGACTCTCTGATGAAGCCTCTCTTCAGGTTCTTGTCAATGAACGCTCGCAACTCCTGCATCTCCCTGTCTGACATGGCATACAACTTGCCTACAGGAAGCTGTGCTCCAGGGAGTAAATTGATCTGGCAATCAAAGGGCCTATGCGGGGGTAGTTGGTCCGCTTCCTTCTCGCTGAACACGTCGCTGAGATCAGCATACTGTGGTGGCACCTTCCCCTTCTCCATCACTTCCGTCCCTGCTAGGGTGGCTTGGGCCCCTGCTGACCCCTTTTCCGCCCTGCAGTGTTCTAAGCAGTGTGCGGAACCGAAGGAAACCACTCTTTGATGCCAGCCCACCAGCGGATCATGTAGGGCTAGCCAGCTCATTCCCAAAATAATGGGAGCGCCTCCCAAGGTGGCCACATTAAACGCTATCAGTTCTGTGTGCCTTGCCACCCTCATTATCATTGGGACGGTCTGCAAGCTGACGCCTCCTCCCAACAGTTCCCTGCCATCAATCGTGGTCACCTGCAGGGGGTTGCTTAAAGGGATAGTCTGTATCTGGTGTTCAGCAGCAAACTCCTTGCTCATGAAATTGCAGGAGCTGCCTGAGTCCAACAGCGCCTTTATTTTTAGGGGGTGTCCATTTTGCAGCTCTAGCGACACTTCAATCACTAGAGCAGGTCGAGGAGCTTCTGGCACTGGCACTTGGGGAAGGGGCACTTTCACTGCTCTTTGGCCCGGCTGCAGTGCCCTGCTGGCAACCAGGCGTTGGCTTTTACCTGCTCCGTTTCTCCCTGCTCTTCCCCCTCAACAGCTCCCACCATCCCTTGCCATTCCTTCCTCTGGGGGCAGACTCTGGCAAAGTGGCCTGGCTGTTGGCAGAGATAGCATTTCCGGGCTCCCTTTCCCTCCTTCTTCGCCCCCTCACTGGGCTTTGAAACTGCGCGCGCGCGGGCTGTTCCGATTTCCATCGGCTCTGCCGGCGGGAAAGCTGGCTCAGGAATGTCTGGAATGCGTAACTCCTTCCAACGTTCCCCTCTCCCTTCCCGCCTCTCCAAGGCTCTTGCCTCCTGGCGCGCTCCAATGGTCAGCGCAGATTTGGTCAGCTGATCCATAGACCCCGCCCTGGGGCTCCTGGCCAGCTCGTCTTTCACAGCTGAAGAAAGACCTTCTTCAAATAGCATCTGAATGGGTGCCGCCGATAAATCCCACCCCAATCTGTGAATCAGCATGGTAAATTCAGTCCAGTACTCACGGACAGATCTGCTTCCCTGCTTGCAAGCCATTAGCTGTCTGCGTACCACCCCTTCCTCAATATCGCTGGAAAACATGATATCCATTGCCCGAAAGAATTTCATAGTGTCCTTTAGGATATCGTTGTGCGTTGCCATCAGGGGTCGAACCCAGTCCCGCGCCCCCTTCTCAAGATGCCCAATTACGAACGCAACTCGCGATTCCTCATCAGGGAACTCATCAAACTGCACATTCAGAGCATATTGCATCTCAGTCCTAAAGGCATGGTAATCCTTGGGGTCCCCCCCAAACTTCTGCACCAATCCTGGTACCTTTCTGGGGAACTGAGTGGTCCTCCCCTTTTTGTCAGCATCCTGAGCCCTTCTCTCCTCGAGCCTCGCCGTCTGCAGCGCAAGTTGGACCTCCAGAGCTTGATACCTTTCTTCCAAGCTTGGACCAGCTCCAACCCCTGCGTCTCCGGTTCCGACTGGGTTGCTCATGATGCTTTCTCCTGCACAGGCAGCGTACAGAGACTGTCAGACTGCTGTCAGGGGATGGTTAGCTGCTTGTGCTTAAAATGGTGCCCCTTCAGAGTTTGTGCGGCCCCACAAACCTCTGTGTGTGACCGAGCTCCTCAGACATGTCTGCTCTAGTCACTAGTAGAGTCTGACAGTGGCTGTCTGCGGAAGCGCTTCCAGCAAAGAAGTTCCTTAACGGAAACGCGTCTCCTGGACTCACGACGTGGCAGCTTCCGGCGCAGCATGGGTCTCCCTGCCGCTGCTTCTGACACTTCCCCGCTATTTTCGCTCGAAGTGTCTCTCACCCCTTTCTCTCCCCTGCTGCTTCCTGCCTGGGCTGCTGCGTCTCTCTCAGCATTACTGAGATCCTCCTCCAGAGACCCGGCGCTCCCCCTGCTGGTCCCTGCTTTGGCTGTTGACTCTCTCCCAGTCTCTGGGAGCCTTACCACTTCCCTTTCCTCCGATGTCAGTTCCCTGACATTAACCATTGGAGAAAATAGCAGTACAGTGGTACCTCGGGTTACAGACACTTCAGGTTACAGACTCCACTAACCCAGAAATAGTACCTCTGGTTAAGAACTTTGCCTCAGGATGAGAACAGAAATCACATGGCGGCAGCGGGAGGCCCCATTAGCTAAAGTTGTACCTCAGGTTAAGAACAGTTTCAGGTTAAGAATGGACCTCCAGAACGAATTAAGTTCTTAACCTGAGGTACCACTGTATTTCCTAGAAATGGGTTGTGGTTTCTATAGCTATGCGAGTGGCTCCATAAAGCAACAGGGCCCCGTCTGCACTGGGCATTTAAAGTGCTATGATGCCACTTTAGAATATCATGGCTTCCCCCAAAGAATTCTGGGAACTGTAGTTTGGTAAGGATACTGAGAGCTAACAACTCTCAGCATCCTTGCCAAACTACAGTTCCCAGACCCCTTATTCCCTCCACAAATCTACACTTCCCAGAGTGGTTTAACAATCAATCCCTGTTCTTCCCAAGGGAACTTTGGGAATTGTAGCTCTGCAAGGGCACTAGGTGTCTCCTAACAGCACTCAGCACCCTTAACAATCTACAGTTCCCATAATTCTTTGGGAGAAGGCTCAACGGTTTAAAGTGCTTTGATACAGTGGTGCCTCGCAAGACGAAAAGAATCCGTTCTGTGATTCTCTTCGTCTAGCGGTTTTTTCGTCTTGCGAAGCAAGCCCATTGACGGATTAGTGCTATTAGCGCTATTAGCGGCTTATCTGCTGATCAGATCAGCCGATAAGCGGCTTAGCGGCTTAGAAAAGGGGGGGGGAGGGAAAAAAACCAGCAGGAACTCACAAGACATTGTCGTCTTGCAAAGCAAGCCCATAGGAAATTCGTTTTGCGAAGCACCTCCAAAACGGAAAACTCTTTCGTCTAGCGAGTTTTCCGTCTTGCAAGGCATTCGTCTTGCGGGGCACCACTGTACTGTTTTAAATGTATAGTGCTGATAGGCCCTAACAACAACAACAACAACAACAACAACAACAACTTTATTATATCATCCCCGTCCTCAAAGCTTTTTCTACAGCATCAGCTGAATTTCAACGCCCCTTTTCCTTTCTCTTCCCTCTGCTTTCAGCCATTGCCCTCGCCATGTGCCGGGACGGATCGAGCGGGGGAGTCATTTACCTCGCCACCATCACCAAAGAGGGTGTCAAGGAGGAAGTTGTCGTGGGAGACGAAATTCCCAAGTTCTACGACGAATGAATTTTCTCCCCTCCCCTCTTTGTTTTTATTCCTGTTAGTGGAGGCCAGCCCATTTGGACAAGGGGGCACTGCCCCACCAGCCTTAGTGCGCCCCCACCTCCCTTCCTTCTTACTTACAGCAGCCTGCCTTTGGCTCTGGCTCCCCCTAGTGTTGGCCTCCCTGTCTCCTGCCTTATCAGTTTCAATGTGCACCCCCCCTCCGCTGACAGTAATAAACTTTGCTAGAGAAAAACTGTGCCCCGTGTGGTCCATGGGACAGAGGCTGTCCAGCGCTGTGCGCATGCACACATGCATGTTCACAGTCATGCCTGCGCACACTTCTGTGGGGGAATCTGCTTTGTCAACATCTTAACTGGGCTCATAAAGGGGGGAAAGAAGCGAAGTTGGTGTGTCTCCACTGCTTTTGAGGTGCCAGGAATCCTTTTCCACAGCACTGACATATCAGTGGCATGTCAGGCCCTTCATTTGACTGATGCCTGTACAGAAATTGATAAATGGAGAGCCCTTTTGCTGAGAAAGTCAGTCCTTTGTCTTTGTCCTTTGTCTTTCTTCTTGTGCAAATGGATCTCTGCGTGTGTGTGTGTGTGTGTGTGTGTGTGTGTGTTTTCAGGGTGCCCTCATGGTTTCTCTCTGCCACAAAACATCCTCACCCTTTTCTCCACAGTCCCTATTTGTATTTTCTCGCTTTCCTGTTTCTTGCAATCCTCTGCTGCCCCCTGCCGGCTGCTTTCTTCCCAACTGAAAAGGAAATCAGGTGATTTCCGAGAAATCATTCAAGGGACCAGTTTAAGCAAGTCAATTTTATTTTTATTTGTCTATTCAATTTACATGTTGCAGAAGAGCCAAAACACGAACGCACAACACACTTGGGATATCAACGACTTTTTACTCATTTTCTTGCCCTGTACAGTGGTGCCCCACAAGACGAATGCTTCGCAAGACGGAAAACTCGCTAGACGAAAGAGTTTTCCGTTTTGGAGGTGCTTCACAAAATGAATTTCCTATGGGCTTGCGAGTTCCTGCTGGTTCCCCCCCCCTTTTCTAAGCCGCTAAGCCGCTTATCAGTTGATCCGATCAGCAGATAAGCTGCTAAACGCCGCTAATAGCGCTAATCCTTCAATGGGCTTGCTTCGCAAGATGAAAAAACCGCTAGACGAAGAGAATCACAGAACGGATTCTTTTCGTCTTGCGAGGCACCAATGTACATATTTGGAGTCCATGCAGATGATGGAAAGGCAAGAACAACAAAGGCAAGGTAGTATTGTGCAGCGACTGGCTTATTCTTTCTAGATTTTTATTTATAACAGTACAGTCGTACCTCAGAAGTCGAACGGAATCCATTCTGGAAGTCCGTTTGACTTCCAAAACGTTCAGGAACCTCCTGCAACCAATCGGAATCTGCGATGGACTTTCGGGTTCCAAAGAACATCTGCAAGCCAGAACACTCACTTCTGGGTTTGTGGCGTTTGAGAGCCAAAACATTTGTCTCGCAAGGTGTTTGACCTCGTAGGTACAACTGTACTTGCTGCCTATTCAAATAGAATATTCAGGTGGCATACGACGAGAGATGCGAATACAAAATAATCACAAGTGACTAATCTCAAATAAATTAAACTGAATGGGCATCCAAAACAGTCTTCAAGGGATGTCCAGAAGGCCAAGGTGAAGAGGCCTCTGCTGAACATCTGCTGGAAGGGCAGGGGACCAGCGATGCCAAATGCCCGGCTCCTCGTGGAGCTCAGTCGGGACAACTAATCCTTTTCCTCTGGTAGATCTCCATGATGGGGCTGGGAGAGAAGGGCTCAGGCAGCAGAATTGCCTTGACACCCGGGGGGGAGGGGGTCTGTAGAGAAAGAGGCAGCCTTAAAGTGTGTGCACCTTAAAGTAAGTGGGAACAAGGTGGCAGCCAGACTTAAGACTGGGAGTTGTAACACAATACTGCCAGCTTGCAGTGCAAAAGGAATTTTCTGCCAATGATAAGCACGCATGCACGCACACACACACAAACCATGTCCCGTCTCAGTTCAGCTCCTCCCCATTGGGCAGGATGCCTGTGGGTCTTTGGCTATTACAGTGGGCTGCTGTGATTTCTAGGCATGGTTGTGAACACTTTTTTTTTGTCGCACCACTTTCTCTTGGAAAACCTGCTGTGGAAAGCCTGGCTGATGCTTGTTGGTGCTGACCTTTAAAGCCCTAAATGGCTTCAGCCCAGTATACCTGAAGGAGCGTCTCCACCCCCATTGTTCTGCCCGGACACTGAGGTCCAGCGCCGAGGGCCTTCTGGCCGTTCTCTCCCTACGAGAAGAGAGGTTACAGAGAAACAGGCAGAGGGCCTTCTCGGTAGTGGCGCCCGCCCTGTGGAACACCCTCCCATCAGATGTCAAGGAAATAAACAAGTACAGTGGTACCTCAGGTTAAGTACTGAATTTGTTCCGGAGGTCCATTCTTAACCTGAAACTGTTCTTAACGTGAAGCACCACTTTAGCTAATGGGGCCTCCTGCTGCCGCCACGCCACCGGAGCACGATTTCTGTTCTCATCCTGAAGCAATGTTCTTAACCTGAGGTATTATTTCTGGGTTAGCGGAGTCTGTAACCTGAAGCGTCTGTAACTTGAAGCGTCTGTAACCCGAGGTACCACTGTACCTGACTTTTAGAAGTCATCTGAAGGCAGCCCTGTTTAGGGAAGTTTTTTATGTTTGACGTTTTACTGCGTTTTCAATATTCTGTTGTGAGCCACCCAGAGTGGCTGAGGAAACCCAGACAGATGGGTGGGGTATAAATAAGTTGTTGTTGTTGTTGCTGCTGCTGCAATTCAGGAGTAAACAGTGGGTAAGAAAAAAGACTCACACCTGTACCTAGAAATCACAGCATCAACAGACGTGTGTCTCAGAAATCAGCTCCCCAAAGCAGTCGTTCCCCACCCACACCCAAAGACAGGCTGGCATATTCATAGCAAACTCCCTTTCAGGATTTTCCACCTCCAGAGCTCTCTCTTCCCCAGATTTCCGGTGTTTGTCCACCGCTTCTCTCTGTCCTGCCTCCATTCAGCATCTTCTCAGGGGGGCCTGAAGGTTCTCCTGGAGTCTCCCCAGCTCAGGGGGCCAAACTATTGCCTTTCCTCTCCCCCTCATCATTCCACAGATCTGATTCTCTTTGCTTCTCCAGAGTCCCAGAGACGCAGCCTTCTGCCTGGCAACTTTAATCCGCATCACTCCCGAGATATCCTTCAATCTCTCCGAGGGTCTCTCTGTCGCATGTGTGGAGGAAAAACTTAAACACGTTGAAGAGTTCCCAGAAAATAGACCAGAGGCAATTCATATTTCATCTAGCAGAGCTTTACTGCTACTGAAGGCAAATGAGCATAATGGTCACAAATCCAATACATTCAGGATTGGCACTGTCCATAAGAGTTTGGATTTGATATCCCGCCTTTCACTCCCCTTCAGGAGTCTCAAAGCGGCTAACATTCTCCTTTCCCTTCCTCCCCCACAACAAACACTCTGTGAGGTGAGTGGGGCTGAGAGACTTCAGAGAAGTGTGACTGGCCCAAGGTCACCCAGCAGCTGCATGTGGAGGAGCGGAGACGCGAACCCGGTTACCCAGATTACGTGACTACCGCTCTTAACCACTACACCACACTGGCTCTCAGTTGCAGCAGGCTTAATGGAAACGTAACAATATCTTATAATAAGGCTAAAACCTTAACACTATATACAAAACATCACACCAGAAAGAGAGATAGAGAGAGAATGAAACCCAGATGTTTTCTGACCTCACTATTAGTCATGTGGCCAGCATGACTAAGCTGCTTCTGACGAAACCAGAGCAGCGCACGGAAACACCATTTACTTTCCCGCCAGAGTGGTACCTATTTATCTACTTGCACTTTGACATGCTTTCAAACTGCTAGGTTGGCAGGAGCTGGGATCGAGCAACGGGAGGTCACCCCGTCGCAGGGATTCGAACCACCAACCTTCTGATCGGCAACTCCTAGGCTCTGTGGTTTAACCCACAGCACCACCCACATCCCTGAAACCATCTGTACTCAGAAGGAATAACCCAAACAAGATCCTTCTTTCACACAGAGAAGAAACCTTCCAGAACCCTCTTGGATTAAGCAGAACAGGAAAGATCTCTACACATCAGATCAATACTTTCTCTACAAAGAAATGCAAACTGACACTCTCGCCATACGGGGCAAATCCTCAAAACCGCATCAGCAAGCAATCATCATTGGATCAGAGGCAACTCTCCCTTGTCCGCCCCGGCGGGTGAATCACGACAAGGCAAGATCAGGCTTGCTCAGCATCCTCGAGGACCACGCATGGGATGACCCCACCCTCTCCAGGGTCACCTGCAGAGGAAGAACAAGACAGGTATGCACGATTGGGGGTGTGTGTGTTGTTTGCAGAGCACTTTCTCCATCTTCAAAACAAATAGGGCAGACACTGCGCTCTAAACGAAACAAACAGAAGTCAGGTGCAGAGGGAGGGTATTAAGAGATGCCCCAAATCCAGGCATCTTCCCACCACTAAGCACCAGGGGTAGAGGCAGCGCAACTTCCTCTGATCTCAGGTCCACCATTGCCCAGCGGGGGTGGGGGGGTAGGGGGACACACACAACTTGCTGATATGCTACACAGACAGACAGCATTGCAAGTGTCTCTCTGCACCCTGGGAATGTCCCCTTTAAGGTCAGATATGGCACGGCCTCCATCATACTCCCCTGCTCAGCGCCTGAGGACCCCAGTCCTGCCACTCACCACCTGGCCCAGAGCGGGGCCTGATGGGCTCTGTAAAGGACTGCCGCTCCTGCTGCTGGGCAGAGAGAGCTCCGTTTTGTTTTGTTTTTTGTTTAAATTGCTGTTATTTTTTACCTATGTCATTTTAAACTGTGATATTAATGCTGTATTCTTAGTTTTAGATTTTGATTTATGTGGAAATTGTTTCCCATTTGGTTGTGTGTGTTTTTTAATGTGATTTATGACTTTTGTAATTATGTAAACCTTGTTATGCTGTAAGCAGCCTTGAGCATTGTTTTTTTAACTGTGTAAAGGCGGCATACAAATAAAAAATGATTATGCCACCTTCCCTGCAAGATGCAGTTCAGGAGGAACTGGCTGCGCTAGGCTTGAGCAGGCGGCTGTGCACAGCACTGATTGGCTGCCCATGGTGGCAATCACAAGTCTTCACCCTGAACAGCGTTGTCGTTGAATTAAGGCACTAAAATACAGTGGTACCTGGGGTTACATACGCTTCAGGTTACAGATGCTTCAGGTTACAGACTCCGCTAACCGAGAAATAGTGCTTCAGGTTAAGAACTTTGCTTCAGGATGAGAACAGAAATTGCGTAGCAGCGACGCGGCGGCAGCGGGAGGCCCCATTTGCTAAAGTGGTGCTTCAGGTTAAGAACAGTTTCAGGTTGAGAACGGACCTCCAGAATGAATTCAGTTCTTAACCTGAGGTACCACTGTACAGTGTAATGAACGCATTTCCAAGGCCTGGGAAAACAACTGGAAATATGGAGAGTCCGTCTGCAACGTATACAGTGGGGGTGTTAAACAGGAAAGTCTTCAGTTTGGAAGCAAGTACACCTCTCTTTTGGGAAGCCATGGGGGATAGAGAGGGATATCTTCAATGTAAGAAGAGCTCACCTGGCAGGAGGGAAAACTCCACTGACTCCTTCTGGGACATGCGTCTCTCTCTCTCTCTCTCCACCTTGCAGGTTCAGATCTAACCTTGGGAGAGTTGGTTCTCACACATAGCAGGGCCTCATGATCACAACAGGGGCAACCTGACCCCTGTAGTCCAGGCACTGACACCTCCAGTCACCTCAAATCTAAATTATTGCAATGTGGGTCTGCTCTGCCCTAGGGGAGATACTGCCGCTAGGGTGGTGACAAGAACAGGCCACCGGCAGCCCAGGACACCACCGTTAAAGGACTTTGCATCTGTGAGACCTTTCGAGATTCAGATGTGGGGGGAAAGGGGGATATAAAATTTAAAAATAAACCAAGCCTGCCTCCTCGGTGCCTTGAATCCTCCCATTTTCTAACCGATGTGTTTTCAGGGCAAAACGAAGCAAGGCTTCCTTCCACCTGCCTTGCTCCACTCTCCAGTCTCTGCTTCTCAATTTGTATTGTATTATTTTATGTACTGTGGCTTGCCGTTGTTTTATTGATTATAGTTTGGAAATTATTTATTGTAACTGGTGAGTGGATTTCTCTTTAACTTTTATATGTTGTTGTTGTTGTTGTTGTTGTTTAATGCTATTCTAATGATTGTTGACTGTTACTTTTTATGTAGGTTGCCTATTTTAAAGTTATGTTTTATTATCACATTTTTGTATTGCATTAGATTGTTATAAGAGGTACATTTTTTGTTTCTTCAGCTTGTAAACCGCCTTGAGTATTGTAAGATAGAAAGATGGTATACAAATTAAAAATGATGAAGGGAAGAGAGTCTCAGGAAGCCAGTCCCAAGCCTTTTTCTGTGCTTTTTATTTATTATTTAATTTATTAAAGTATCTCTATACCACTGTAACACGCAACATCAGCGCAGTGCAGTGCACAGGTAAAGGATAGGAGAGAGGGGGTTTTTATTGGTATGTGTGTGTTGTTTTTATAATATTGTTTTATCTTGCATTTTTATGTTGCGAACTGCACTGAGGTCTGCGGATGAAGGGTAGTACACAAATGTAATCATCATCATCTCATATAAACATAATACAGAGGAAATATACTTACACATGGCTCAGCTAATCGTTCAGTTCTCACCCTGAATTTACCTGCGTTAGAATGAGCATGCAAAGAGGAAGGCATCGCTCACCTGATGCTGCTCTGTATCCGTCTTTCCTTTTCTCTGCAGAGACAGAATCAGAGTGTTAGGATGGAAAGAGACCTTGTAGAGATCCTCCAGCTTTATCCTCTGCAAGGAGGAAGGACCTTGTGGCAGGTGCTGCCTCCTCTGGTCCCTGCCTAATAATCTCCAGGGGTGAATGAGGAACACACCAAGCACCAGGGGATGGGGGGAGTGGAGAAGACCAGCCCATGGAGTCACCTGGATTCCTTCAAAAGGGGATAGTCTCTCCCACAACAGAGTTAGGTCCCTAATTCCCAGCAAGTCCATTCACAAGTTACTTACTGATGCACACCAAGATCCCAGCAATTCCAGCCGCTGCCAGCAGGACAGCTACCAAGATGCACCCAATAACAAGTCCCATGTTGGACGCTAAAAGCAGATTAGGGAAAATTAGGGAAATCCAGAGCAATATTTTCCATTCATGGGAGAGGCAGAAAGATGGAGATCTGACATTCAGTTTTATTTACAGTGGTGCCTCGCAAGACGAAAAGAATCCGTTCTGTGATTCTCTTCGTCTAGCGGTTTTTTCATCTTGCGAAGCAAGCCCATTGACGGATTAGTGGATTAGCGCTATTAGCGGCTTTTAGCGGCTTATCGGATCAGCTGATAAGCGTCTTAGCGGCTTAGAAAAAGGGGGGAGGTGAAGGCGTCTTCTTCTGTTTGTCCCCGTGTCAGTTTCAGTTTGTTAGTTAATTTTTCTAGTAGGGCTGTTTCCCATACTATTTGGTACCATTGGTCCATGCTTACTCCTGACAGGTCTCTCCAGTGTCTGGTTATGGTGTTTCTGGCTGCTGAAAGTAGGTGGGTTATGAGTTCTTTGTGGTGTAAATGGGCATTGTTGTCTTGGAAGATGTTTAGTAGGGCCAATTCTGGGGTGATGTCTATTACTTGCATAGTTATTTTACATATTTCTTGTATGGCTGTTGTCCAGAATAGTTGGATTTTGGGACACTCCGCTGACACCAAACTCTACATACATTAAACATAATAGAAACACCGCCACCCGACCCCACCCCTATCCACCCTCCCTCCCTCCACCCCCTCTCTTTTTTCTTTTTTCTTATCTTCTCCCCCTAATGCCTCAACAAATGAAACAGATTTGTAAAAATGTTACATGGGAAAAAAAAAATACGAGGCACCAACTTCTGTAAAACAAGAAAATCCTGAATAAAAGATATAATAACAGAAAAAGGGGGGAGGGAAAAAAACCTGCAGGAACTCGCAAGGCATTGTCATCTTGCAAAGCAAGCCCATAGGAGATTCGTTTTGCGAAGCACCTCCAAAACGGAAAACTCTTTCGTCTAGCGAGTTTTCCGTCTTGCGAGGCATTCGTCTTGCGGGGCACCACTGTATTTGTAATTATAATCCCACCAAGGATTTTAAGGTGGTGAACATGCTTCTCTCTCTCTACTCCCCCCCCAAAACCCCTACCTATGCAAGGTGTGGAAGAGTTCCCCACAGAATTGGGGAAGCCATAGTAAGGTTTTATTCATATCTAAAAATCAGAGTGTTTATGAATGCTTTGTGAACTCAGAACCACACGCATTTACAGACAAAGAGATGGTGGCTGTCTTTTACCTTTGACATAATATTTTGAGCTCAAGGCCTGCGAGGCAGCAGGTGCCGTTCGACTTCCGAAAATGTTCAAAAACCAAGGCGCGGCTTCCGATCGGCTGCAGGAGCTTCCTGCACTCAATTGGAAGCCGCATCAGACATTCGGCTTCGGAAAAACGTTTGCAAACCGGAACACCCACTTATAGATTTGCGTCGTTCAGGAGCCACAACAGACGAGTACCAAGTTGTTTGAGAACCAAGGTAGAACTGTAACTTGCTTTGCTCCCAGATGTACAGAAAGGATCCAACTAGGAATTGCCAATCTATGTTGTGATGCAGCTGTTGGGTGTCTTTGGCTGTTTCCCCCGCCCTTCATCTCTGAGTTTGAAATTCGATAAATAAAATGGATAAAATCCCCCTCCCAGAGCCCACCCCTTCCCCTCCTGTCTGTCTGTCTGTCTGTCTGTCTCTCACCAGGCTCCTTCTCCCAGGCCACCTCCAGAGGCTTCTTCAGGCTGTCGTGCTCCACGCGGCACCGGAAGCGCTCCCTCTCCTCGGGGTCGATCTGGACACTGAGGAAGAGATAGTAGGTCCCGTCCGAGTTGGGGGCGACCAATCCTCGGAGGGTGCCCTCCTGCCAGACCTCCCCGTCCTTCACCCAGTTGGCCTCAATCTCCTTGGGGTAGAAGCCGTGGACTTGGCAAACGAGGGTCTCCAGGCCGTCATAGTCTGCCTTCCTGGTCACCTTCACCACCGGAGCCTCTGCAAAAAGGGCCGCGTTGGGGTTAACACAGGGATGTCTCTAGTGGCTGGCAGGATGGATGCTGTAAAATCAGGTAGAGTCCCCCTCAATCCTGACCCAGAGAGTCAATATCCCACACTTGTAGCATCCTGAATAAATTAAGAAGAACCTTGAAGGAAACAGATTCCTCAGCCGCCCTTGGCATCTTCTCCAGTCCGTTTTGGTCTCGGAACTGTTTCTGGATTATTATTACAGGGTACGACCGGAACGTTCGGTGAATGGTCACAGAAATCGGACAGCGAAAAATATTTGAACATACATGACTTACAGGCCTTCAAAGTAGGCCCCCTCATACAACTCACCATTGACAACGTTCATAGAACTGTTAGAAACTTCTGGAAAAGTCCTCTTTTTATACTGCTTTCAGTTCCTTCATCACAGCAGTTTCGACATGTGAATTGTTGAAAAATCTGTGCCCTTTCAGTGCAGATTTCAGTTTTGGAAAAAGAAATCCGGTGGGGCCAGATAGGGAGAATATGGAGGGTGGGACGACTCAGTAACCTCAGTAACAATTTCATGTGGAATATGCGATTCTTCCACCATCATTCGGACAAACGCCGATCCCACATCAATAACTCACGAACTCTGTCGACATTTGCCGCCGTTCTGCTTGTTGACAGACTGAGGGTCATCTTCGATGGTTTGCTGCCCTTCACGGAAATGCTTAAACCGCTCATACACTGTCTTTCAAGTTACAGCTTCATCTCCATTCACAATTGTGAGCATTTTGTGGGTTTGCGATGCCAGTTGTATGTTCACATATTTCTCACTGTCTGATTTCTGTGACCATTCACCAAACTTTCCGGTCACACCTTATACTATTAATGATAATGATGATGATGATGATACAGTGGTACCTCAGGTTACAGACACTTCAGGTTACAGACTCCGCTAACCCATAAATATTACCTCGGGTTAAGAACTTTGCTTCAGGGTGAGAACAGAAATCGTGTGGCAGCGGCGCGGCAGCAGCAGGAGGCCCCATTGGCTAAAGTGGTGCTTCAGGTTAAGAACAGTTTCAGGTTAAAAACGGACCTCTGGAACAAATTAAGTACTTAACCCGAGGTACCATTGTAATAATAATAATAATAATAATAATAATAATAATAATAATAATATGCTGCCGTTCATCAAAAGATCTCAGGGCAGTTGACAGAATAAAATACAAGATAAAACACAAGTAAATAATTAAATCAAAACAACAAAACAATAACACCCCCTTCCCTCAGACCTGTTTAAAGGGCTTCAACCAAAAGCCTGGTTGAAGAGGAATGTTTTCACCTGGCGCCTAAAAATATATAACCAAGGCGCCAGGCGAACCGCCCTGGGGAGAGCATTCCACATGAAGTTTTGTTGCTTGTGTGTTGGCCAACCTGGGCTGCTTTGGGAGGGAGGGGTGTAATTTTCTAATGATCATCATCATCATCTTGAGAGGCTCTAATATCAAAGGTAAACGTAAAGGACCCCTGGACGGTTAAGTCCAGTCAAAGGCGACCATGAGGTTATGGCGCTCATCTTGCTTTCAGGCTGAGGGAGCCAGTGTTTGTCCACAGACAGCTTTCTGGGTCATGTGGCCAGCAGGACTAAACTGCTTCTGGCGCAACAGGACACCTTGACGGAAGCCAGAGCACACGGAAATGCCGTTTATCTTCCCGCCATAGCGGTACCTATTTATCTACTTGCACTGGTGTGCTTTCGGACTGCTAGGTTGGCAGGAGCTGTGATAGAGCAACGGGAGCTCACTCTGCCACAGGGATTCAAACCGCTGACCTTCCAACTGGCAAGCCCAAGAGGTTCAGTGGTTTAGACCACAGCGCCACCCGCATCCCAAACTTGTGGTTTTGAGATTTTCCCAGTGAGCTACCTCTGGGCTGAGGGGCAAATGTCACCAGGTCCCCAATGGATGAATTGATTCAGTTCCCTCTAACTTGAAGGAAGGTATTTCAAGTCCTACCCTCACCCCCAAAACCCACAACAAACCATTCCCACCCCCGTTTATTCGCTATCCCCATCATCAACTTGATCTGGTAGACATCAACTTGATCTGGCAGCTAAAAAAGCCAATGCAATTCTGGGCTGCATCAATAGGAGTATAGCATCTAGATCAAGGGAAGTAATAGTGCCACTGTATTCTGCTCTGGTCAGACCACACCTGGAGTACTGTGTCCAGTTCTGGGCACCACAATTCAAGAAGGACACGGACAAACTGGAACGTGTCCAGAGGAGGGCAACCAAAATGGTCAAAGGCCTGGAAACGATGCCTTATGAGGAACGGCTAAGGGAGCTGGGCATGTTTAGCCTGGAGAAGAGGAGGTTAAGGGGTGATATGATAGCCATGTTCAAATATATAAAAGGATGTCACATAGAGGAGGGAGAAAGGTTGTTTTCTGCTGCTCCAGAGAAGCGGACACGGAGCAATGGATCCAAACTACAAGAAAGAAGATTCCACCTAAACATTAGGAAGAACTTCCTGACAGTAAGAGCTGTTCGACAGTGGAATTTGCTGCCAAGGAGTGTGGTGGAGTCTCCTACTTTGGAGGTCTTTAAGCAGAGGCTTGACAACCATATGTCAGGAGTGCTCTGATGGTGTTTCCTGCTTGGCAGGGGGTTGGACTCGATGGCCCTTGTGGTCTCTTCCAACTCTATGATTCTACGATTCTATGATTCTATGACATTTGGCAGGAACGCCACCCTATAAGTTGTAAGGAAATGGCCAACTTCCCCCCAATGAGCCCTCCAAAACCCCATCCCTCACCAGTCCTGAGCAGAACTTCCTTCCCGTAGTTCAGGTATTTCCGCAGGTACTCGATGCAAATCTCCTCCAGGAAGTTCTTCCTGCGCTGGTTGGCAGCCAAGTCGGCATCCCACCTCCTCTTGGTCACCTGGGCTGCTGTGTCAGCTGCCGTCCAGGTGAGGGTCTCCTTGTCGAAGGTGACAAAGTCCCTCCCGTCGTAGCCAAATTGGGAATACCCACTTACGTGCCCGTCCTGCCTCAGCTCACAGCCGTACATGGCTTGCCAGGTGTGAAACCCTGTAAATATAAAGAGGCTCAGGAGGCCAGTGAGCTTAACGCCAGGCATCCAAAGACATGCTGAGAAATAGCACTGGGGGCTCCCAGCCACCCACAGCGAACTGATGTTCTTAGAGCTCATTCTTTGCAGTGGTGTATCGTGGTTTACCAAAGCATAAACTTAAAAGGGGGGGATTGTTTAACTCTGCTAAAGTAAACCTCACAGTGTTTAAGGGGAGGTTGGGTGGCCATCTAACATGGATGCTTTAGTTGAGAATCCTGCATTGCAAGGGATTGGACTAGATGCCCCTCTACAGGTCCAGCTCTACAATTTTGGGATTCTTGGATTCTGCTGAAAAGCAGAGCTGCCAAATTTGGGGCTGGCTTGTTCTGAGTTAACCATATGGCTGAGACCCAACCTGCCCACAGACTGTCTCACCAGAGTGGTGCATGCTCTAGTTATCGCCTGCTTGGACTACTGCAATACACTCTACGTGGGGCTACCTTTGAAGGTGGCCTGGAAACTACAACTAATCTAGAATGTGGCAGCTAGACTGGTGACTGGGAGCGGCCGCTGAGACCATATAACACGGGTCCTGAGAAATCTGCATTGATTCCCAGTACATTTCTGAGCACAATTCAAAGTGTTGGTGCTGACCTTGAAAGCCCTAAACGGCCTCGGTCCTGTATACCTGAAGGAGCGTCTCCACCCCCATCGTTCAGCCTGGACACTGAGGTCCAGCTCCGAGAGCCTTCTGGCAGTTCCCTCCCTGCGAGAAGTGAGGTTACAGGGAACCAGGCAGAGGGCCTTCTTGGTAGTGGCACCCACCCTGTGGAACGCCCTTCCATCATTTGTCAAGGAAATAAACAACTATTTGACTTTTAGAAGATATCTCAAGGCAGCCCTGTTTAGGAAAGTTTTTAATGTTTTATCTTTCATCGTGTTCTTAATATTCTATTGGGAGCCGCCCAGAGTGGCTGGGAAGCCTTGCCAGCTGGGCAGGGTATAAATAATAATAATCATCATCATCCTTCCATGTATCTACCACAGGCAGAGTTGACATTTGTTCCAGAGTGGAGGCCTTCATCTGAGGGAGAAGCTTCAGCAGGAGAGAGAGCCACTCCTTGCACCCTCCACTCACCTTTGCTCTGGTTGTAAAGGTTCCTTACAATCTCCACGTTCGCTCTGAACGTCTGCTCCCAGCCATGCAAGATCTGCGTCTGCCTGTCCCAGAACTTGGGATAATCCTCCTCTACTTTCTCCATCCAGGGCACCGCAGGCTCTTCCTTCCGGGTATCGCTGTCGTAGTAGTAGATGGGCTGGTCATCTAAGTACCCCACGGCAACGAACCAGGGCAGCCCCTGGCCGGACTCTGACACCCCAGTGTAAAAATTGCGCATGGAGTGGGAGAAAGAGGCTGCAAAAGAAGGGCAGAGTTAGGGATCCTGAAGAGGAGAATCCACACCCCACCAAAAAAAAAACCTTCACAGAACATCATCCTTGCAAGGAACCTGAGAAGACTGCTCTCAAACTGCTGCTGTTGGTTCCTTAAATTTTAAAGCAGAAAACCATGACATCCTGTGCACATATGTTATCACAGGGGTGGAAGTCATCTGATTGGCCCAAGAGCCACCCCAGAGCTGAGCTGCCCGCTAGCGCACTGTGCTAAACTGGCGCAGCACGGTGCAGGGACTTGCTTCTGCAGTGCCGGAAATCGCATCTGCATAGACGCAGCCACCAAAAATTGCACCTGTCCATACGCAGATGCTGAAAATCGCGCACGCAATCCGGCCCATGGGACTGATCCAGCCCAGGCAAGATAAACCTTGCCAACCTCTGTGTTGAAGTGAGTCCCATTGAGTTCAGTGGGGCTTACACCCAGGAAAGCAAGGACTTCAGCCTAAATGTTTTGTTCTAGACGAACAATCACAAATGTGCCCAGCGCCTGAGGGAGTGGCAAACCGCTGCACCCAGAGACACTGAACGTGTGTATGTTTTGCCAGTTTTATTTTTAAAATACGGTGGTACCTCTAGTTACAGACTCGATCCGTTCCGGGGTGCCGTTCGCACCCTGAAAAGTTTGCAAGTAGAGCACTGCTTCTACGCGTGGCAAAACCCAGAAGTATACACTTCCGGGTTTGCCGGGTTCGTATCCTGAAAAAACACAACCGGAGACTGACGTAACAAGAGATACGACTGTATTTTTATTAAAGATTTTGTCATTTACAAAAATACGTGCATTGTCTCTTTTTTCAAGTTGTGTTTTCTACAGATCGGTTTCATTTGTTGTGAGACATTAGCGTATACAGTGTTAGTGTAAGAAAAAAGGGGGAAGAGAGGGAGGGGGAATGGCGAGTGGGATGGGGTCGGGTGGCAATGATTCTGCTTAGTGTATGCGTGGCGTTTTGTGTCAGCGTCACTTGTGTGGGTTCTCTTACTATTCGCTCGTTGTATTTCCCTGGTGGTGAGAGAGATTGGGGGTAGCCTAATGTGTGGTTGGTTGTCTTTTCTTGGCTGTGGTGAGATTTGTTTTGGTGTGTGAGTGAGGGCATGTGTGTGTGTGTGTGTGTGTTTGGATCAGGTTAGCCAGATTGATTCATATGCTGTCGGCGGATCCTTCCTGTTGTCTTGTTGGGCTGTGTTATGTGATAAAGAGGAACCGTACCGGGACGAAGGCGTCTTCTCCTATTTGTCCCGTGTCAGTTTTGCCAGTTTTAAAGATGAAAGGCAGCTGTGTCTGGAGAACCACTGACAGACAGACAGACAGGACAGCAAAGGGGCAGCAGAATAAGGCGTTCTGGGCATTTGACATTCTCCTAAGCCTGACAACGAACCTGCAAAGCAGCAGGTCAGTATTGCCACCCCCGATTTTAAATATGAAAGGGAGCTGCCGGTTCTGAAGCTCACATCACCTGGGGGGGGGGAATTATCACCAGGCCCCCATAGATGAATTTGCCCAGATCTCTCTAAGCACGGCTAATACGTATGTGTCATTCCTCAGAAAGCGAGGGTGCTAGAATTATTTCATTTTTAATTAATTTTCATAATAAAAAAATTCCTTCCAGTAGCACCTTAGAGACCAACTAAGTTTGTTCTTGGTATGAGCTTTCATGTGCATGCACACTTCTTCAGATACACTGAAACAGAAGTCACCAGAGTGAGAGGGTGGGGAGGGGTATTACTCAGAAGGGTGCTGGGAATGGGTGTTTGGATGACAGGTGTGCTAAACCTGGTCAGTTCGTGAATGGCAGAGGTAAGATTTGAACCAGCCCTCCCCAGCAGAGCTCCCTTTCCCACGAGCTATTCCAACCCTGGCCACTAGGTGGACCAAGGAGCCGACACAGCACGTCCTTACCTGGAGCAAAGCAGGACTCGCTTTTGCAAATTGCTCCGTAGACTTCCCAGTTCATAGCCACCCGGATCACGCACCCACCCTTGCTGGTAGCTCTCTTCACACATTACCGTGTGCGTTAGGGAAGAGGCCAGCGCTGCATTGGTAGGTAGATGATGATGAGCCCCACAAACACGACCCCCAAGTCCCTTAATTCTAACCTTGCGCTCCTCTGAAACTCTCCCTGCCCCCAAGCCGGCATGCAAAACAAAAAGTCTGAGAAAAGCAGGTATTTCCCAAGGGATCTGGCTCCACTTCGGGTAGGGAACTCCCCCCTGGTCTTCCCCCTTTGGGTGACCAGCAAAGTCACACCCACAACCCCGGGATCTTTGGACTTGGGGGTCTTTCTTTCCGCCCCGCCGCGCAGTTCAGCCCCCGGAGGTACTGACCAGCGCAGTCCAGCAGGAGCAGGTGGGCAGCAGCGCACAGGATCCAGGGGCCCCCACGGATGAGGACCCCCATCGGGACGAAGCGATCCCCGCCCCGCCAGCAGAAGGGTCCGGAAGAGGAGCTGCGGCGGAAATATTCTACCAATGGAAAAACGGCGTGCAGATTGCGTCGACGGTTGCTGGGTAGATCTGAAGCGTGGGAGAGGTGGACTGGAAAGCGAAAGCGAAACTTCTCCCCTGACTCCGCCCCCTCCCCGTTCCTCTTGCCTTTTCTGCTGGGAGAGATGCAGGGCGGGGGTAAAAACTTGAAAGTTGCTGGGAGACTCTGGAGGGTCCACGTCCATCACGGAGGAGGTGAAAATATTCATTGGAGAACCACAAGGGCTTTGCCAAAATTCTCCTGTAATTCTCCTGGCTCCAAATCGAATACTTTTGAAAGTCCTCTGTGGCTTGGGACCCTGAAGTGGGGTCTTCTCCCGTCCTCTCCTCCGCAGATGACTTTTCTCTCTCTCCTTTCCAGAGATGAGGTGGTCGACAACTGCCAAGAGGGAATTTTTGTTGTTGTTCTGACAGGCTTTTAAAGTATGACACACTTTGAACGTTGCCCGTAGCTCAGTTTTCCTGTATGATTGCTTTGTTGAATGGTTTTAAATTTCGATTTCAGAATTTCCGTCGAAAAAGTAGGGAGGGAATCTGAGTAGTGTGGGAAGGAAATGATGTAGGGAGGAGGGGGAAAAGCAGGATCATAGGGACACAGACATGACCTCACTTGATACACCCAGTTCTGTAAGTAATAAATTGATTGTATTGCATTTATATCCTGCCTTTTTGCTTAGCCACCCTGGATGGTTTACAATTTGACTTCTCCTAAACATAATCCCTCCTTTTCCTTCTTTCAGGGCATAATGGTTCTCCTGCATTCTATGTAGCTCTGCAATCCTTTCACCAGGGCCAAAAATGTCATTAATAGTGAGTGGTGTCCATTGCCAGATAGCATCTTAAACTTCCTTTTTTCCTCCTCCCATCCAACCCCTTTTCCTTTTGTGTTGTGTCTTTTTTAGTATAAGCCTGAATGCAGGGACCGTCTTATTGCTGACAATTGTAAGCTGCTTTAGGACCCTTTTTTGGCCTAAGAGCAGGAGAGAAATGCTGTAAGTAAAATAGCCTCAGCTTCCTGATTTGCATACAATATATATTTTAAATCCTGGGAGGTGGAAATGAAACAGCTGTGACAAATTCCAGACAGGTAGCTGCTGCAGCAAAACACACAGAACCTTGTGGCATGAGAGTCTTCTGAAATGTTATTGCAATACTATGATAAAATTATAAAAACACAGGTAATCATCACCTCCTTTATTTGAACAAGTTTGATTGGTGTAGCGCAGAAACGTCCAACTCCTAAGAGAGTGCGATCCAATTGCAGAATAAAAAAACTGGCAGTGATCTACCCCCTTTTTTGGTGGGTTCAGGTCAAAGTTGTTTAGCTTTTTTTAGGGAGCAGATACAGGTGTGTGTCTATGCTTTCCACGTAGGTTGATGTTAAAGTAGGGAATAAACCAAGTCAGCCAGTCATCAGCTCTGATTACATCCTGAGGGCTTCACACTCATCGCCAAACTACAGATAGATGCAGGGAGCCGTCTATAGAATCTCTTGTATTTCTTTTAAAGCATTAACAGCAGCATTTGCTGGAGGCCACTGTTCCAGGTTTATTATTATTATTATTACAGTGGTACCTCGGGTTACATACGCTTCAGGTTACAGACTCCGCTAACCCAGAAATAGTACCTCAGGTTAAGAACTTTGCTTCAGGATGAGAACAGAAATCATGCTCCGGTGGAGCAGTGGCAGCAGGAGGCCCCATTAGCTAAAGTGGTGCTTCAGTTTAAGAACAGTTTCAGGTTAAGTACAGACCTCCGGAACGAATTAAGTTCTTTTTTTTATAATATTTTTTATTGCTATTTTTTCCAAATAAAGGTATACAATCCATTATACAGAAAAAGAAAAAAAAGAACATCAACAACAGAAAATAAAGAAAAAAGAAAAAAATAGATCATTCCAATGCTTATTTCAGTTTTCTATCGGACTTCCCCATATCTCCCTTCCAATGCATTCTTAACAATAAAAATATCAGCAAATTATAACCTTGTTTCATGCGTTTCTTTTATACTTTCCAAAAGCTTACTTTTTAGTTTAAATTACTTATTGTCAATTTACTATAAAAAAAAAACAAATATAATATCATTTTAAACATTTAAACATTGGTCCTTTCATTAATTATTATTTAGTTTCATATGTCATCCACTCTCATTACTGGAGCTAATCTTTCCAAATCGTGCGAGTTCTTATAATTCATATAATTTATAAAGCTTTTGCAAATAGTCCTTAAATTTTTTCCAGTCCTCCTCCATTGCTTCTTCTCCCAAATCTCGGATCCTGGCAGTCATCTCGGCCAATTCCATGTAGTCCATCAATTGCGTCTGCCACTCTTCCAGTGTGGGTAAATCTTGTGTCTTCCAATACTTTGCAATAAGAATTCTTGCTGCTGTAGTTGCGTACATAAAAAACGTTCTGTCCTTCTTTAACACTTTCTGGCCGACAATGCCCAGTAGGAAGGCCTCTGGTTTCTTAGGGAAGGTGTACTTAAACACCTTTTTTAACTCGTTATATATCATTTCCCAGAATGCCTTCACTCTTGGACAAGTCCACCATAAGTGAAAGAATGTCCCTTCAGCCTCCTTACATTTCCAACATTTGTTGTCCGACAAATGGTATATTTTTGCAAGCTTGACTGGGGTCATGTACCACCTGTATATCATTTTCATAATATTTTCTTTCAAGG
Source organism: Podarcis vaucheri (assembly GCF_965113315.1). Lineage (NCBI taxonomy): Eukaryota > Metazoa > Chordata > Lepidosauria > Squamata > Lacertidae > Podarcis > Podarcis vaucheri. Next base: position 127,255,645 of record NC_138760.1, on the reverse strand, counting down.
CATTACATGCCGTAAATTTCATACCGGTGGTCCATAACTTTTCCCAGTCTTCAAACATAATGTTGTACCCAATGTCTTGAGCCCATTTTATCATGGCTGATTTAACTGTCTCATCCTGAGTGTTCCATTTAAGCAGCAAGTTATACATTCTTGATAAAAGCTTAGTCTTTGGTTCTAACAATTCTGTCTCTAGTTTCGATTTTTCCACCTGGAAACCTGTTTTTTTATCCATCTTAAACACCTCCTGAATTTGGGCATAGTGAAACCAATCTTGCACCTTATTCTTTAGTCTTTCATATCTCTGTAACCTCCAATTGTCTCCAATTTTTTCTATTATTTCCCCATATGTCGGCCAGCCGGCCTCCATATTGGGTTTTTTCCGAGCCTTGGCCTCCACTGGTGATAACCACCTCGGGGTCTTACTTTCTAACAAGTCTTTATATTTTGTCCAGACTATAAATATTGCTTTTCTGACAATATGGTTTTTGAACATTTTATGTGTTTTTACCTTGTCGTACCACAAATACGCATGCCATCCTAACGAATTATTAAACCCTTCCAGATCTAGGACATCAGTGTTCTTTAGCAACAACCAATCTTTCATCCAGCAGAAGGCTGCAGCTTCATAATATAACCTTAAATCTGGCAGGGCAAACCCCCCTCTTTCTTTTGCATCAGTTAATATTTTAAACTTTATTCGGGGCTTTTTGCCCTGCCAAACAAACTTTGAGATATCCTTCTGCCACTTTCCAAAACATTCCACTCTGTCCACGATCTGTAAGGTTTGAAACAAAAACAACATCTTTGGCAAAACGTTCATTTTTATAACTGCTATTCGGCCCAACAAGGCGGAACGAATTAAGTTCTTAACCCAAGGTACCGCTGTATTATTAAAACAATTTCCTCATCACCACCATAATTTAGCTAAGCATTGAAAAATAATAAGATTTAGGAACATCTAAAGCTGCCTTCTGCAGGGTCAAACTACGGTTCTTCTAGCTTAGAATTCTTGGCACCAACCTGTGGCATAGAGTCACAAACAGTATTTTTCTTTTTTTAAAAAGAACACTGCACACTTCCACCCTAAAATATGGTATGATGGAGAGCAGTAAAAAATGATGCAAAGTTCCCATGTGCTTCTCCCTGCAGAGCAAAAGCCCCAAACCCTTAAATCAGAAGAAGAGGGGGAAATGTCTAAAGAAATCCCATTTGCGATAGGAAGCACCATTGTAGGGCCAAATATTTTTCAACTTGCTGGCTTGACGCAATCCTTTAAACAGGTTCCTCCATCTGGTGTCCTGAGGCCCATTACTGGAATTCTGCAATTGAGCTTCTTAGGATTTCCAGCTTGTGCCTCTTCCTTGAACAGCCCCGTACTGTCCACACAAGGCTCTCTTATTCGCTGTCCTGCCATTGGGCAGGCAAAATAGCTCCTCATGAGTAGGGCGATCTACCCACCTCTCTGCTCAGATGTCAGAGAGGTTCCTCTGTTTCTGCTGCTCTTCCAGCCGACATATCTGTTGCAGAAAAACACACAGGAGGGTGTCAGGTGAACTAAGCACAGTGAAGCTGACAAAGGACGGGGGCATCTGAATAACAGAGTCAGAGCATCTAATCCAACCCAACTCCCCTTGCAGAAGACTCCATCCCTGGGCACATGAAATGTACAGGCAGGTAGCTGTGTTGGTATCTGAAGAAGTGTGCATGCACACAAAAGCTCATACCAAGAACAAACTTAGTTGGTCTCTAAGGTGCTACTGGAAGGAATTTTTTAATGAAATGTGCAGGAAGCAAAGATCAAAAGGGCACCTTCTGGGCAAAAGTATCCAGGTGAGGCTTGTTATGGATGGGGGTGGGGGGCACTACCCAACCAACACATCAGAAGCATTGGCCTCCTGCACTTTGCTCCAGAGCAAAGGAGCTCACTTTGCTGCATAGCATGACATGCAATTACATACATACCACTGGTTTCTATACATTTGCCTCCATTAGACAACCTATAGGTAAAGGTAAAGGACCCCTGGACGGTTAAGTCCAGTCAAAGGGTGGCTTTGGCGTGTGGCGCTCATCTCTCTTTGATAGTGAGGGAGCTGGCTTTCCAGGTCATGTGGCCAGCATGACTAAACCACTTCTAGCACAATGGACACTGTGACAGAAACCAGAGTGCACAGAAACACTGTTTACCTTCCCACCACAGTGGTACCTATTTATCTACTTGCACAGGCATGCTTTCGAACTGCTAGGTTGGCAGGAGCTGGGACAGAGCAACAGGAGCTCACTCTGTCGCAGGATACCGGCACACACACAAATCAAAAGTGATGCTGGACCCAATCCTCCTAAATCATCCATCAGAGGTTGATGGATGGATTCAACAGCAACTCCAGCCTGTCCCTTGTAGACTGGATAAACATTGCTTAAAGCTGCTAAAGGCTAACCCTCCCTTCATCTCTCCCTGTTGGCCTCACTGGCTGAGGCCATAAGCATTTGGAGGGCAGCAGGTTGGGGAAGCCAGCAGTAGGGCATTGGCACAAGCAGGGCTGAGCCAAATACTTTGCGGAGAAAGGTGAGTTTTGGAGGTGATCCTATGCAGGTATGTGCAGAAGCAGTTTCAGACATACAGGCCAGCAGAAGGTCTGTTTTCGCTGCTTCTGGTGAAGGACAGAATACTGTGAATTGCCCCTCTCTCAATTTCCCCTTAACGTAAGCTTCTGTTTTCTGGGAGTATGGGAGGTTTAAATGCCGTTACCTTTCCGTTAGAGTATTTTATTTTCTGTCTCCAGTTTTACAGGGACCTTCTGCTGTTTCAAGTTCACGCAGGCCCTGAACAAATCCTCCCTTATGCCCGTCTCCCACCCTAGGCCTGTTCCATGCCGGAGGAAAAACTCACAAAGAGGGACATCTCACTTACTTGGCACAGCTTAGTGTCTTTGCCACATCTCTGCAGAGAGAGAATCAAATTATGAGTTTCACTTGCCACAGGGAGGGCACACAGCCAAGGCTTGCAAAGCCCAAAAGTCACAGAAATCCCCTACATTTTAAGTGGCCAAATGAAAAGGAACAATGAGAAAAGTTTTCTTTCATAAGTAAAGAGCTTACTGTATTTTTCGCCCTATAGGACGCACCGTCCCATAAGGCGCAGCTAGTTTTTTTGGGGGGAAATAAAGGGGGGGATTATTTTTCCCCCCCCCCAGGCACTGGGCTGGGGCGGTGGAGGCCCGAGCTTCCCCCGACCCCAGCCCCCAAACAGGCAGCTCTCTGCAAGCCGTGGGAGCCCAGCGCTGGCTCCCGCTGCTTGCGGAGAGGTCCGCGAAGCCTGGACGCGCTGATCTCAGTGCGCACAGGCTTCGGCATGCAGGCAACTCTCCGCAAGCAGCAGGAGTGCTCCCGCTGCTTGCAGAGAGGTCCGCGAAGCCTGGAGAGCGAGAGGGGTCGGTGCGCACCTACCGCTCTCGCTCTCCAGGCTTCAGCGAAAGCCTGCATTCGCCCCATAGGACGCACACACATTTCCCCTTCATTTTTGGACGGGGAAAAGTGCGTCCTATAGGGCGAAAAATACGGTAGCTGTGAACAGTTGTGAGACCTAGTCAGACAAGTGGGTTATAGATTCTGAAGCCTCTAGTCATTTTACTCATGACAACGATTCTTCAGGACGGAAAGGGATGCAACAGAGATTGTCCAGTCTCACCCTTTCCTGTGGAGAAGGACCTGGGGAAAGATCCTGGCAGACACCCCAGGAACCTGTCACTAGTAAAGGTAGGAAGTCTTCCAGATTCCAAGCACTACCTGATTTCCTCCAACATGACCCTTTCTGCCTCTGACCCTTCCTTCCGGAAAAGTGCCACCACAACCACACCAAGAGGACGCACTGCCCTCCACTGTCCTGAGAAAACCCTTCAATCAAAATTTTATTTTTTTATTTAGTCGATTTACTGCCTGGAGTGGCCCTACCCTCTTATCTGCCCCTTAGAGCTGGCGCATCATGTGTAGGGCTGTGCCTTGGCGGTGGCAGATTCTCTCCTCCTCGCCCGCTCTCCAGCAGCCACGATGAGCTGCCCAAGGAAGGAGGCTGGCAGCGGCAGCCATGGAGAGGCTATGGGATGCTCCCTCGACTAATCCTCCTAGCAAAGCATAATGGCAGCAGCACCGGCAGGGGAAATTGGGACATTCTGCGATCCTATCAGAAGCCGGTGTGGCTTTCGTAATTCTGCGACTGTCCTCGGAAAATCGGGAAACTTGGAGGGTACGTGGTACTTACTGATGCCCACGGAGATGCCGGCAACAAGGACTACAGCTCCCATGATGCATAGAATTAGAAGCCAGCTGTCGAACGCTGAAGGTTGAAGAGAAGAAAGGAGAGAAATGACTGACGGGAAACCCAGAACAAAAATATCCTCTTACGGGGGAGGCCACAGGACCCGGGAGCTCGTGAAATTCAGAGGGATTCGGGGAGGTAACCAGCACGTTTCTGAGCACAATTCAAAGTGTTGGTGTTGACCTTGAAAACCCTAAACGGCCTCGGCCCAGTATACCTGAAGGAGCATCTCCACCCCCATCGTTCTACCGGGACACTGAGGTCCAGCTCCAAGGGCCTTCTAGCGGTTCCCTCGCTGAGAGAAGTGAGGTTACAGGAAACCAGACAGAGGGCCTTCTCGGTAGTAGCGCCCACCCTGTAGAACACCCTCCCATCAGATGTCAAGGAACAAAGCAACTATCTGACTTTTAGAAGACATCTGAAGGCAGCCCTGTTTAGGGAAGTTTTTAATGTTTGATGCTTTATCACATTTTAAATATTCTGTTGGGAGCCACCCAGAGTGACTGGGGAAACCTAGGCAGATGGATGGGATATAAATAATAAATTATCATCATCATCATCATCTAAGAAAGGGCCCCCCTCCATCTCATCACCTCTCAAGGCTTGCACAAGACCTCAATCATATCAGAAAATAGGAAATGTTTGTCTCCACTTGGAGGCTGTCAATATCAGCTGTGATGCTGCTAGCTCCCTGGTGTCGTCCCTCTTCCTTCCCCAGGTGAAAATTCACCTCCCATAAGCCTTTGCTCCCTGCTGCCTCTCACCAGGCTCCTGCCAGGCCACGTCCAGGTGTTTGGGCAGGGCTTCGTGCTCCACGTGGCACTGGAAGCGTTTCCTCTCCTTGGGGCTGGTTTTAATACCGAGCACGGCATGGTAGGTCCCGTCCGAATTGGGGGCGGCAACTCTGCGGAAGGTATCCTGCACCCAGGCCTCTCCGTCTTTCCTCCAGTAGGCATTGATCTCCTTTGGGTAGAAGCCGTAAACTCGGCAGACGAGGGTGGCCGGGCCTTTGGAGTCCTCCTTACTTGTCACCTTCACGACGGGAGGCTCTGCGGAAATGACAGAGGCGTCCTCAGAGGCAAGCAGGCCGCGTCCTCCTCAAATGTCCCCACACTCCTGTCAAGCTGGCAAAAATTAATCCCTCCCTTTTCCCTTTATGTTGGAAGGGTTGTGGAAAACTTGGTTCATTTATTCACATTTGGTGGAAATGCCCCCATGTTAAAAACTTTTGGAACAGGGTATTCCCCATTATATCCACAATTACAGGTCAATCCCTTTGTCCAAATCCTGCCCCAGCCCTATTATCTTTGGACATGGACTTAGGCTCTGCCCTGCACCACAGCCAAGTAGTAGGCTCCTTACTGACCACAGCATGAATGGAAGAAACAGAAATACCCCTGAAGATATCAGAAAATATATGGGATACGGCAATGTCTGAGCGTCTCGCCAGAAATGTTTGATGGTTCTTGTATTTGACTAAGAACTTGTGGAATATGGATATAAAATTTACAACATGTTATGGTCTAAGAGAAAATGATACAAAGGGGCTGAGTTGTTGAAAAGGGTCAAAAACACTACCAAGCTGGAGCTCCCACGAGTGAAAGGAAAATATGAAGAAGAGCTGTGGAAGGGACATGGAAGAGACTTGAAGGCATCGGATATAAGATCACCAGGTTAATGTGCCAGACTAATGGGATAAAAAGGACTGACAATCCCAGGACCGGGGGGGAGGGGACGCTGAAAGAAGATTGGATTGTTTTTATTTCTTTTTTCTACCATTAGGAATGTTTTATAAAATTGATGAACGTTGGAAAAATGTTGAAATGAAATTACTTGGCTCTTGTAAAAATGTTTAAAGAATTAGGTAAAAAGGTAATGGTTATGAGAAGTTGGTAAAAATAAGATTTAAGTTTTAAGGTTTTTTACAAGATAAGATGAAAATAGAGTAAGGTAATGTAATGACAGAATATTATGAATTATGGAAAGGATTTGCTGTGATAATTATTAATTAAGATACAAGAGATGGGAGGAGGAGGAGGTCATGGAAAGAAGGTAATGAAAGTGGAGAATTTGAAAATGATGGTTTTATTTTTTCTTTTTCTTTTTCTGTTTTTGTCTTTTTTCTTTGTATTTTTTTTAAATCTTTTTTCAATAAATATCATTTTTTTAAAAAGAGAGAAAATGATACGAAAGTGATATATCGGTGGTATCTAACACAAACTATAAATGTATAAATCTAAACCAAATAAGTGTTGGAAATGTAAAGGATGAGCAAGTAAAATCCTCAATGATACATTGGGCAATAGATATTGGTCATAATATAGACATGGAAGCATGGGGATGATTATCTACAGTATGTTATGGTTTAAGAGAAAATTTTATGACAATTGTCAGGAATGAACCAGCTCCCAGTGGAACTTTACAGCCAGCTGCAGAATACAGGCAGGAACAGAGAGGTTTAGATTTGACGCAGGCTGAGCAGAGGCCAGAGCTGCCAGCGTCAAATCCCTCTGACCTATGGGAAAGTGCACCTTGGTTTTGGAACAGACTTCTGGAACGGATTAAGTTTGAGAACCAAGGTACCACTGTATTATCCCTCTTCTCCCCCACTTAAAAGCAATCATACACACATTGCTTTGTGAAGAAATAAAAGCAGTGTTTACTTACATAATCTGGGTCTCAAAGCAGCAATTACAGTAGCAAAATGAAGCAAAATTAAGACAGGTTTGTAACTACTATCCAAGCTACAAAAGTACAAAATCTAAGTATGAAATGGTGTCTGAGCCTGTGCATGTGGTTGCAGTTTATTGCCAAGGCACAGAAAGGAAGTCATCTCAGTTTTTTCGCTAGCCAATTTTATGGGAAAGCTCTGAACCTCAGCCCCTTCATTTCTGGCAAAACATGAATCATTGGGTGAATACAATAATGTTCCACATGAGGTACAAAAGGCCTCAACTCCTTGGAATGGAGGCGACATAAGAGTTAACCAGCAGGTCCAGCAAGAATTTCAGGAAGACGTGAAGCCATAAAATACATTGTTAGTGTTTTTATGACTTTCCATAGGGCTGAGGCTTTTATTTACGGCGGGGTGGTGCAAAGAGGATAATTCAAAGGCGTGGCAGTCTGCACATGTTCTGATATATCCAGCCTGAAGGTTCTCAACATTAAGAAGAGAGACTTAAACCCTTTCAAGTTGAAAACTTGGTCCGGTCTGTCTCCACTATGCTTGCGTTCTTTATTTCATTTTTTTAAAAATCATTTTCGTTTGATTTTACAAATACAAAATTATAACAATCCAGATGTGTATCCATATATAGAGATTACTCTGAATCTTGAGATTTCTCCCCAACCCCTCCATGGGTCCTATTGTCAACATTTACAACTGCATATTTTTCTATAATCTATATTTTATATCAGTCCATATTATCCATCGTATTTGTTACATTACAAGTGAGATTAAATTCCTGATAATGTTTTCATCTGCTTGCAAAGGTCTCCTAAATAAATTATATTTCCCACCCCACCCCACCATTATTTTTAAAAAGTTTTTGTCCTCTTGCTTCCTGAGATTCTTTATTTATTTCAAAAGATCGGGATAAATATTCTAGAAGTGTGTCCTCTCTGCCACCCCCTAAGCTGCCGTTTATTATTATTATTACACTGGTACCTCTGGTTGAGAACAGGATCCATTCCGGAGCCCTGTTCGCAACCTAAAAGGAACGCAATCCGCATCTGCGCCGCTTCTGCGCATGTGCATGATGTCATTTTGCGCATCTGCGCATGCGCAGGTGGCGGAACCCGGAAGTAACCCTTTCCGGTACTTCCGGGGCGCCGCGGGACACAACCTGAAAAAACATATCATGAAGCAAACGTAACAAGAACTATGACTGTATTACAGTGGTGCCCCGCAAGACGAATGCCTCGCAAGACGGAAAACTCGCTAGACGAAAGAGTTTTCCGTTTTGGAGGTGCTTCGCTAGACGAATTTCCTATGGGCTTGCTTTGCAAGACGACAATGTCTTGCGAGTTCCTGCGGGGTTTTTTCCTCCCCCCCCTTTTCTAAGCCGCTAAGCCGCTTATCAGCTGATCCGATCAGCAGATAAGCCGCTAAAAGCCTCTAAAAGCCGCTAATAGCGCTAATCCGCTAATCCGTCAATAGGCTTGCTTCGCAAGACGAAAAAACCACTAGACGAAGAGAATCACAGAACGGATTCTTTTCGTCTTGCGAGGCACCACTGTATTATTATTATTATTATTAGGCAGCTCTTGGCTCCCATCACCTTTGCAGTGCGGTCTAGGATGGGTTTGTGCTGGGTAGAATATGAAGGAATTTCAGCACACACACCCAACCCAACCCAAGTCTTGTTCCCATCTCCCTGCACCTGCCCTCACACAAACACCCACCTGTCCTCAGCAAAGCCTCCTTCCCGTAGTCCAGGTATCTCCGCAGCCACGCAATGCAGTCCTCCTTCCCCACGTAAGCCATCACAGAGACCGTCTGGTTTCCAGTCTGGTTCACCTGGGCTCCTCTCTCGACTGCCATCCAGGAGAGAGACTCCAGGTCAAGGTCGGGGTAGACCGTCCCATCGTAAGCTTCCTGCTCGTATGCTCCTTGGCGGCCTTCTTGGCTCAACTCGCAGCCGTACCTGACCTGCCAGGTGTGCAGGCCTGGGAGAAGGGGCAAGAGGTCAGTGGGACAGGGGAGAGAGATTGGGGGACCGGAGCAGGTGAAACCCCCACAAACCCACAGAAGAGGTTTGGCAAAAAATATTATTATTATTATTATTATTATTATTATTATTATTATTATTATTATTATTATTAAAAATAATTCATTTTTCTTTTTCATTCATTACATACATCTCAAATTCTTAACATTTACTATATATTCCCCCCTCCTTCCCCTCCGAGGCTTCCCCCAACTTGCGCTTCTGGTTTGTGTCTATTTTCACCCACTTTGCTATCTCTTAACAGAAAAAGTTATTAATAACATAGCATCAAACCTAAAAACATAAAAATAAAAGTAAATACACCATCATATTTCACTATCTTCTAAACATTTTCTGATGCTGATAATGTGAATGTTTATTTAAATCCAAGATTTGATTATTTTTCACCTCGGGGAAGAAGAGGCAGACTGGATAGCTCAGTCGGTAGAGCGCGAAACTCTTAATCTCAGGGTTGTGGGTTCAAATCCCACAGCGGGCAAAAGATCCCTGCGTTGCAGGGGGTTGGACTAAAAGACCCTCAGGGTCCCCTCCAACTATGATTCCAGCTCCAAGGGCCTTCTGGCGGTTTCCTCACTGAGAGAAGTGAGGTTACAGGGACCCTGGCAGAGGGCCTTCTCGGTGGTGGCTCCTACCCATCAACGGATGACTCTCAGCTCCTGGGGCTACACAATTCCCTCCCACCCCGCTGTTGGTTCCTCTAGCTAAGCAGCAGCAGCAGCAAGTTTTTACTTGCAGTTGCTTTCAGGCAGGAATCTCTCTCATCCCTACTTGGAGATGCTGAGGATTGAAAACAGGTCATTTTTCCCCCATGGAAAGCAACAAACATTTTCTGTTTACCAACAAGTTTAATGTCAAGTTTAAGTTCCGACAGTGCAATCCTATGTACAGTGGTATCTCAGGATGCGAACGGGATCTGTTCCAGGGCCCCGTTCGCATCCTGAAGCGAACGCAACCTGTGTCTGCGCGTGCGTGGGTAGCGTTTCGCCGCTTCCGTGCATGCACGTGACGTCATTTTGAGCGTCTGCGTATGCGCGAGGTAATGCCGTTTACCTTCCTTCCAGAGCCATACCTATTTATCTACTTGCACTTTGATGTGCTTTCGAACTGCTAGGTTGGCAGGAGCAGGGACCGAGCAACGGGAGCTCACCCCGTTGCGGGGATTTGAACCACTGACCTTCTGATCGGCAAGTCCTAGGCTCTGTGGTTTAACCCACAGCTCCACCCGCATCCCTGACCAAGTGTGGAGCCAACCATAAATAAGGCAGTTTCTGCACATGTCGCAGAGAGAAGTGAGGGGCAGGTGGGGCTCGTCCACCAGGGAAGGGAGACCATCGAGGAGAAGGAAAACGCTGATCCTAAACCTCTGCTGACTTGCGGAGAAGGAAAGGCTCTCAGGAGCAAACTTTACATAAATCCAGAGTGGAGTCCCAAGGATGGTTGAATGGCGCCTTGTACGCCTCCTTCGGGCAACTCCTGCAGCTCAGTTGGTACCAAACGTCTTGCTCTGCTTTCCTTTGGAGCACATCAGCGAGGCTGAGAGGGGGGTCTTGTCGTCTGAGCAGTGCAGGACTTCCAGACACGCTGCCCAGGCTTGCGCCCCAGGGAGGTCACTTGGGTGCTGCTAAGATTACAGTCAAACTGCTTGGTGCATGGAAGGAGAAGGAGCTGCTGTGCAGAGCAGAGCTCCTCCTTCCTTTTCTCCCAGTTGCCCTGCTCCCCATTTCCTGACCAGGGGAGGGATAAATATTGGGGAGGGGGACTTGCTGCCCCTTGCAGCACCCGCTCACCTGTGCTCTGCTCGTGGTCACGCTGCACACTCTCCAGAACGACTCGGAAGATTTCCTCAGCGTCCCGAAAGATCTGGGTCATATTGTCCCAGTAATGGGGGTAGTCCTGCCCCACCTTCTGGACCCAGGGCACCTGAGGAAAGGCTCTTTTCCTGTCGCTGTCGTACTGAATGAAGATGTGGTCATCAACGGACCCCTGAGCGGTGAACTGGGGCAGCCCCTGGCCAGGCTCAGAGACCCTCGTGTAGAAATAGCGCAAGGAGTGCGAGGAGGAGCCTGGAAAGGAAGACAGAGAGGGGCAGAATTAGGGCTCCAGTAGAATCATAAAATGAAGGTATCTCTGAGGGCAATTTAGTCCAACCCCCGGCAATGCAGAAAGCTCAGCTAAAGATTTCTAAGTATTTAGGAAGGATGTTGACAAACTAGAACATGCGCAGAGTGTGGGAATGATCAGGGATGCAGGAGAGGATATATTGTCTGATTATAGCCTTTCCAACTTGTGTAAACAAGTTCACAACTTAGCAGAGTAACATTCCCCCTTTTAAACTCACGGCGGATGCGTTTGCTTAGGCTTGCTAAAGCCTCTATAATAACCGTTCTGGTATTTTCCCGTTATTCCCTCATAAAAGATAAGACGTGACACAGTCTTCTATAAAAGAAGATTATGTTCACAATCGGATCCCAGAAGGCAGATTTAGCTTAGAAAAGTAACATACACCTGGAAACTATCCCATAAGGAGACAGTCCCTTTGTCTTCTCTTGGCTGGAGGCCAAGAGAGCATCTTTGGCTAATCAGATGTTGCTTCTTCGACGAAAGTAGTCATGGAGAGAAAGATGGTTGTCCTGCCCTGTGCTTTTGTCGTTACCTGCACAGGTGAGGCTACGCCCGCCTCTAGTCACATGCAGAGGAAGTCTGCCCCAGCCCAGAAGGAAACAGGAAGTTTACCTGCTGGCTGGACAAGCATTCCTCCCCATGTGTAAACATGTTCACTCTAGAAATGTTGTACTTGACTGCTCTTGTGTTTCACAACCCACACAGAGGAGGGCAACTAAGATGATCAAGGGTCTGGAAGCCAAGCCTTATGAGGAATGGTTGAAGGGGCTGAGTAGCCCGGAAAAGAGGAGACAGAGAGGAGATAGGAGAGCCATCTTCAAATCTCTCAAGGGCTGTCCCATGGAAGATGGAGCGTGCTTGTTTTCTCCAGCTCGGGAGGGTAGGACTCAAACCAATGGCTTCAAGTTTCAATAAAGGAGATTCTGACTAAATATCAGGAAGAATCTTCTGACAGTAAGAGCTGTCTGACAGTGGGACAGTCTCCCTCGAGAGCTGGTGGACTCTCCTTCCTTGGAGGTTTTTAAGCGGAGGTTGGAGGGCCTTCTGTCATGGGTGCTTTAGTTGAGATTCCTGCATTGCAGTGAGTTGGACTAAATGACCTTTGGGGTCCCTTCCAACTCTATGATTCTATGATCCATGAATCTTTGTCCAACATGGAGCTCAAACCCTGAGCTATCAATGCTGTCACTCTTTGCTGACTTGAAGAAATGCAGTATTTTAGCCATAATTCACATGTGGGCGTATGTGAGATTTCACCACTCCCATATCCAAGAATCTCCTGAGGTGTCTGCTGATTCTCCAGAGAGGAGGAGGCGTGTTCTGCTCTCTACTTATTCTGCTCCAGCACCAAGTCAGTCAGTCAGTCAGTGTCGGAGAGAGAGAGACTGAGTGTTAGAGATTGTGTGTAGAGATAAGGTTGCTGCTAAGAGCAGCTGCAGTGCAGTGCAGTGCAGTGCAGCATTCATTTATGCTTAGACCTATTTAGCTCTGTATATAGTTGTATAATAGTTGTAGATAGAATAAAGAAGATATTCTACAGAGCTGCTCTCCGAGTTGTTTATATACTCTGCTAGACTCTGCTGTACTCTGCTGTGCGACGACTGTCTTCTTGTGGGAGTGAATCCGGTGCTCACAACACTAAGCTGTGAGTCCACAGCACTTTGACCTGTTCCTGTGCAGAAGGTGGTCTCTGGAAGTGCTACCCAGCTCGCCTAGCCCAGTCGGGGCTGAAGTGGATGAGTCCAGTTGGTGGCACTGGCTCAAGGGCGATGCTGACAGTATGTTCCTTGCAGTTCCATGCACTCTCTAATAAAAAATATCACCGTGGACAGCACACATGCAAGGAAATTGGCACAATCACATCAAAAGTAAACCCCCCCCCAAATGTCAGTTGAGTCCAATGACCATCGGATTAAAGAGCAGTTCTTTTGTGCTTTATTTTGAAGGCCATGGCGCTTTGCAAGTTGCTTTGGGTCCCTTCTCTGGGGGGAAAAGAATCTAAAAAGGTAATGAATAATATTAGAGCTGTTAGCACTGCAACGCTGGGCAATGCCTTTTATTCAGCCGTCTGTTTTCTGCACATTTTACTTTACCACCAACTAAAATGTCACAAAATAGTGACAAACTTTCTAGTCCTCTTTGTTTGCCCCAAACGGATATTGCGCAAGGAAAAACATAAAGCAGAAGTTTTCAGCTCGGTGTTGTCGCTGGAAAGCTCAGCTTGAAGACGTGGTTCCGAGGTGGAGATTGTGGTACAGGGGAAGGTTCGACATTTCCTGTTTTTTATTCTGCCGATCTGCTGTTTTCCCTTCAAATAAAGAGCTGAACTACACCTAATGTCGCTGTACCAGGTGGGTGCAGTTGTGGTTGTTATCAAGACTGCAACACGCCAGGGGCAGAGGACACAGGGAGGGTAGGTTTAAAACACAACTTTAAAATCAGATTTTAAAACTACAACTTGCATTGTTCCCCCCACCCCCTGCCCAATGTTGGAGCCTATCCAACTAACCCTGGAAAGTGAAACTTACCAAAGAGGAAAGAGAGTCTTGTGACACCTGAAAAATTAAGAAGCTTTTTTTATGCCACAAGCTTCAAGAAATAGCATTTAATGTAGGAGGTGCAGAAACTGTTTTCCTGAGTGGTTTGTGTTTGTGTGTTCACACATGGAGGTGTTTTTTAGGGGGGTAAATAGTGAGGCCAGAAGTAAAAGAGATGCAGAAATGTACCTGTTACCACAACCGTTTCGCCCACTGGGAAGCCAATTAATGCACAGGCCCCAATAAATGCAACCCAGCTGTGCAATTGAATCCTTGCATATCGTGAAAAGTCAACTTGCACCTGCGTTCCTGCCTGAATTCCTTTGGGCGTTCTCCGCAGAGCCCAGCCAGATCTGGGACAGCAAAATCCGCCTGGCACCGTCATCTTTCAATGACAGGGAAAAACTTATCTCTTCCGCCAGACAGCTTTACAAATTAGGGTGATGTCGCTGGATGTTATTTGTATTTTGCGGCCAAAACAATGTTGTATTTTCTCGCTGCTGTTTGGCTGGAATTTATCCTACAGCCTTTGTTAACTTTTTCATTCATCCAACTTAATGTTATGGCTGGTGTTTTTAAAATGGTGTAAGTTGCTTAGGAAGATCATGGCCACTGGCAAATAGAAGGGGAAGAAATGGAGGCAGTGAGAGATTTAACTTTCTTGGGCTCCATGATCACTGCAGATGGTGACAGCAGCCACAAAATTAAAAGACGCCTGCTTCTTGGGAGAAAAGCAATGACAAACCTAGACAGCATCTTAAAAAGCAGACAAAGGTCCGTATAGTTAAAGCTATGGTTTTCCCAGTAGTGATGTATGGAAGTGAGAGCTGGACCATAAAGAAGGCTGATCGCTGAAGAATGGATGCTTTTGAATTATGGTGTTGGAGGAGACTCTTGAGAGTCCCATGGACTGCAAGAAGATCAAACCTCTCCATTCTTAAGGAAATCAGCCCTGAGTGCTCACTGGAAGGACAGATCCTGAAGCTGAGGCTCCAAGACTTTGGCCACCTCATGAGAAGAGAAGACTCTCTGGAAAAGACCCTGATGCTGGGAAAGATGGAGGGCACAAGGAGAAGGGGACGACAGAGGATGAGATGGTTGGACAGTGTTCTCGAAGCTACCAGCATGAGTTTGACCAAACTGCGGGAGGCAGTGGAAGACAGGAGTGCCTGGCGTGCTCTGGTCCAGGGGGTCACGAAGAGTCGGACACGACTAAACGACTAAACAACAACAAGTTGCTTACAGACTCCTTTTGCAGCAAGCGGCTAACAATTGAAAACATCACCATCATCTAGTAGCTCAGCTAGTAGCTCAGTTGGTAGAGCATGAGAGTTTTAAGCTCAGGGTTGTGAGTTTGAGCCACACGTTGGGCAAAATATTCCCGCATTTCAGGAGGATGGACTAAATGCAGTGGCGTAGCGTGGGGGGTGCAGGGGGGGGGCCGGCCGCACCAGGCGCAACATCTGGGGGTTAGGGTTAGGGGGCGCAAATCCACGGGTTAGGGGGCGCAAATCCACAGGTTAGGGTGCGCAAATTACTTGCCCTGCCCCGGGTGCTGACAACCCACGCTACGCCACCGACTAAATGACCATCGTGGTTCCTTCCAACTCCGCAATTCTATGATTCTTTGATCTCATCATCCCTGCAAGGACAAGCCAGGCCCAAATAAACTGACAGGAAAGGGCTGCAAGGAGATGGTGTGAGGGTTAGAGTGTCGGTCTTTGTTACCTGGGAGATGAGGGTTCGAATCCCCACTCAGCCATGCGGCTCGCTGGGTGACCTTGGGCCAGACACTGTCTCTCAGCCTAGCCCACTTCACTGGGCTGTTGTGAGGATAAAATGGGAAGCTGGAGAACTACACTCCACCTTCAGCTCCTTGGGTGAAAAAGTGGTGTGTTAAATGTAATAAATTCAGTAAATAAATCAAGAGAAGGAATGGGGGGACTTTTGGGAACTGGGGAGCGGAGATAAGGTTTTACCTCTTGCTTGTTTCTTAGGTGGCCTTTAGTTTCCCTTCCTTATTGCTACGGTTCTCCAAGGTGTGTTTGGTAGTTTGCCAGGCGTTGGGCAGAAAAGAAACAACAGAAAAACACAGAAAGCACACACACACACACACACACACACACACAGAAAGCACACACACACACACACACACACAGAAAGCACGCACACACACGCACGCACACACACAGAAAGCACACACACACACACACACACACACACAGAAAGCACACACACAGAAAGCACGCACGCACACACACACACACACACACAGAAAGCACACACACAGAAAGCACGCACACGCACACACGCACACACACAGAAAGCACACACACACACAGAAAGCACACACACACACACAGAAAGCACACACGCACACACACACACAGAAAGCGCGCGCGCACACACACACACACACACACACAGAAAGCACACACACACAGAAAGCACACACACACAGAAAGCACACACACACACACACACACACACACAGAAAGCACACACACAGAAAGCACGCACGCACACACACACACAGAAAGCACACACACAGAAAGCACGCACACGCACACGCGCACACACACACACACACAGAAAGCACACACACACACACAGAAAGCACACACACACACACAGAAAGCACACACGCACACACACACACAGAAAGCGCGCACGCGCGCACACACACACACAGAAAGCACACACACACAGAAAGCACACACACACACACACACACACACACACAGAAAGCACACACACACACACACACACACAGAAAGCACACACACACACCCATCTACACACCAGACCTTTAAAGCACATTCAAAGCACATTTCCCCCGCTCCCAAAGAACCACAAGAACTCTAAATTGCTGACAATTTAGGTCTTTCCAGGGTAAACTATAGTTCCCATACTTATTTTCCCAAAGCCGGGGGGGGGCAGGTCAAACCAGGCAGCACTGAAGTATTTTCTGGGGGGGGGGTAACGGGCCGTACATTTAAAGCAGATGCAACACACATTGAAAGCAGCTGGCTCCCCCCCCCAAAAAAAAATCCTGGGAACTGTAGTTTGCAAAGGGCGCAGGGAATTATAGCTCTGCAAGGGGAAAACGAGGGCTGCGACTCTAGCTCTGTGTATTCATTTATAGCGTTATACCCCATACCCCTTTGGGGCTTGAAGTTTTTGTAAGGGTTGCAGCTACACAGAGTAGACCCAGAGTACTACACAGAGTAGACCCAATGGGCACGACTAACTTTGGTGCGTGAATTTCCAAAGGAGACCTTTTTTCTGTGCAGCAAGTGACTAATAAGTGCGATATTGTTGTGAGAAGGACAAGAAAGTTCGCCCCCATCTAAACATATTTAGGAAAATACGTTTTTATCTTTTTAGCACCCTAATCTCTGGGTGGGAGGAGGGGGCAGGGGGTGCCCTGAACAAATATAGAGCATTTTCTGCTGGCGAAAGAGGCGCTTAAGGTATGGATTGCATTGTCTGCAAACCCACTCTCCCCCAACGCGCTCACTGTAAATGTGTTGCGGACAAACACACGCAGGTACTGGGTGCCAATTCTGTTCCCGGGTCGACATTTAACCCCCGAAGAAGCCACTCACCTGCGCAGCCCCCCAGCAGGAAGGAAGCAGATCCCAGCAGCAGCGGCAGCGGCGGCAGCAGCAGCCCGACGGGCCACCGGCGCAGACCCATCAGCAGCTTCGCGTTGCACAATTCCCTCTAAGCAGCCCGGGGAACTCGCGGCCACTAGAATCCGGGCAAGAACCGGGACATCTCGGGCTGCATGGGTGTCTCTCTGGGGGATACTTGCGTGCTCGCGCGCTCTGCTATTTCTTAACAGTTCCTATTTACAACTTTACCTCCGTCTGTGACGCTTGTCTGCCTCCTGCTGGCTACTTCCCAGGTCGAAAATGCAAGCCGGTGATTTCTAAGAAACCACCCGGGTACGTCTGAGCAAGTCACGGGGCGCGTGTAAGAGCAGAGACGTAAACACACACACACACACACAGAGAGAGAGTGAAGGACGTCCTGAAATTATTGCCATTTCTTGCAGGCGGATAGGAAACAGTTAAGAAAATGCTATTTTAATTAGAAAAAGAAAGCTTGGCAAATTCTGGAGCCCCACTGTGGCGCTCACACACAGTCCCCGGTCGTTCCACGGACTCTTGCCC
The DNA here is from genome assembly GCF_965113315.1 of Podarcis vaucheri. Classification (NCBI taxonomy): domain Eukaryota; kingdom Metazoa; phylum Chordata; class Lepidosauria; order Squamata; family Lacertidae; genus Podarcis; species Podarcis vaucheri. The sequence goes on along the minus strand of NC_138760.1, from coordinate 127,237,767 downwards.
CTGGGCCGCCACGTCTATTCTCTTCCGCTGCCACCAACCAGGTTTTCCCAGTAATATATTCAGACTCAGTCAGGTTGTAACGTATTAACAAAGATTCCAGTTTATTGTGAACGTAAACAAGTTTTAAATACTTTGAAACACAGAGGTACCTTGGGTTAAGAACTTAATTCGTTCCGGAGGTCTGTACTTAACCTGAAACTGTTCTTAACCTGAAGCACCACTTTAGCTAATGGGGCCTCCCGCTGCCGCTGTGCCACTGGAGCACGATTTTTGTTCTCATCCTGAAACAAAGTTCTTAACCTGAGGTAATATTTCTGGGTTAGAGGAGTCTGTAACCTGAAGCATATGTAACCTGAAGCGTATGTGAAATATACTCAGAGTCACAAAGTGATTTCATGCTCTTTATTCAGCTCATAGTGGTGAGGAGGAATGAATGAAAGTCCCCTCAAAGTATCTGCTTCATATACATTATTTACACAATGGGCTGCACATGATTGGTTAATTCTGGAATTCTACTGTAAGCCAATCAGGTTGTGGATTCACTTATATCTGGAGCATGATTAGGTGGTTCCTGCCAACCAATCATACTGCTGCATTGTTCTTGTACCAATCAGACTGCTGCATTCTGAATCCTATTGTTCTAGGACCAATCAGACTGCTGCAATTTGGATCCTATTGTTCTAGGACCAATCAGACAGCTGCAGTTTGGATCCTATTCACTCAGTACATAACAGTATGTAACCCGAGGTACCACTGTAATCCAATTCCCTCTCTCTGTCTCTAACCCACTCTGACCCCTATGCCCCCCACCCACAAGAAAGCAACCGAACTAACGGTCTCTCTGTTTCCAACTGTCTTCCCCAACTGTCGAAACCTTTGGCTAAGCCTTTTAAAAAGAGGTAGGCTCCGCCTCTGGGCTTTGCTATCGGTCTCCCTATTAATCCTTCTCTGCCCCTGTACAGACATTTTCAAAAGGACGGGCAAACGCCACACCCATTCATCCCACTCGAGGGGGATCGGAGCCACCTGTGCAAAGAGACAGGCACAAAACAGTCCGCTTCCACCACTGAAATGATCTGGGAAGCCTTTGAAGCATGGAAAAAGCCACGGATCAGGGATCTCAGTCACTCAGGTGAGTAAACTGGTCACTTTTGTGAAACTAAGTGGGCGCATTGCCATTCCATCAGATGCATGAATATTATTATTTTTTAAAAAAATTCTCTTTGCAAACCGCTTGGAGTTTTGTTTTGTTTTTTAATCAAATGATGTATACATGTTGTGAAATAACTAAATACAGTGGTGCCCCGCAAGACGAATGCCTCGCAAGACGGAAAACCCGCTAGACGAAAGGGTTTTCCGTTTTTTAGCTGCTTCGCAAGACGATTTTCCCTGTGGGCTTTCTTTGCAAGACGAAAACGTCTTGCAAGTGTTCCGATTTTTTTCCGGTATTTCCCCCCTTTTTCTAAGCCGCTAAGCCGCTAATAGCCTTTTAGCCGCTAATCCGCTAATCCTTTAATAGCCGCTAAGCCTTTAATAGCTGCTAAGCCGCTAATAGGGTTGCTTCGCAAGAGGAAAAAACCGCTAGATGAAGAGACTCACGGAACGGATTAATTTCGTCTTGCGAGGCACCACTGTATATGAATAAATAGAACAGCACACTCGGGCTTTCTCTTGGCAAAAAGGAAAGGGGCTGGTTTCAACCAGGAGGGAAACAGAACTTCCTGGGACTCTTAGCTTTCCTCTTCTTTCTTTTCTTTTTAAAAAAGCATCAAGTTACCAGTCCCTAAGGGACTTGGGTGGCGCTGTGGTCTAAATCACAGAGCCTAGGGCTTGCTGATCGGAAGGTTGGCAGTTCAAATCCCTGTGACGGTGAAGGGACAGGATACCCAAATCCTGTCTGTGAAATCACCCCAGGCCTCAAAACTGTCCAAAACTCCTTTTGTCTTCTAAAAATCTAAAACAGCTTTTCTCTGCTCTCCTCTGCTCTATCACAAGATGCTGTGGCAAAAGGCAAAATGTTACTTTTAAAGGCTAATGAATAGACTTTGTCATTGCCAAGAATACTCAGGCCTGAGAAACGAATCTTATCTCATTCAGTTGAAACAACTTTGGACATGTTGAACCGTTCTCATTCCCCTTTCCTGGGAAGGGTGCCAAGAGTCCACAATAGTCCCAAGACAGCTTTCTGTTCATGCTCAGAGGAACCTCAACATGGGGCAGGACTCCTGAGGGAGGAGAAAGGGGGAGGGAACTGGAGGGAACTGTTTGTGCACATGACTGTGAACCCGTGCATGTTTCTGTGAACTATCACACTTGCTCCTTCTACCAGTTCATGGATGGTAGAAATAAAACCTTTTTCTCCGAAACTATTCCTTGAGTGTCTGTTGACTCCCACTTCCCTTTCCCAGGCGCAATATTTTTCCCATCCGAGGGCAAAGCCTCATAAGGCTACAACGGGGTGAGCTCCCGTTGCTCTGTCCCAGTTCCTGCCAACCCAACAGTTCAAAAGCACGTCAAAGTGCAAGTAGATAAATAGGTACCACTCCGGCGGGAAGGTAAACGGCGTTTCCGTGCGCTGCTCTGGTTCGCCAGAAGTGGCTTAGTCGTGCTGGCCACATGACCCGGAAGCCCACCTCCGTATCTGCCTTGGCAGGTACAGATCCCCTTTTCATTTCGGCTAATTGGGGCTAAGTTAAAGCCCTCTTTGGAAAAGATGTGGGGAATAAGCTGCTGAGAAATTTGGCTGTTGGAGTCAAGGTTAGTGATTAAATTAATTCCTGTCGTAGAGGAGAATCAGAAGAGGAGACGGGTAGCTGTCTATGTTTCTATGGTTCTGGTCTCTGTTCTGCCCTCATTATCCTGCACATTTTTTATTTTTTTTAACCAATTTTATTAGAGTTTATAAAGAGAAATACAAAACTTAATACCAAATCTCTTTTTTTAGCCAACGTTAATCTAAGTTTTCATCTATTATTTATTTGTTGAATTAATATACCGCCCTAAACCCAGAGGTCTCAGGGCAGTTCAGTGAAATAAATGAAATGAAATGAAAACATAGAGGAAAAGTAAAAGTAAAGAAAGAGGGGGAAAATAAAAAACTAAGAAGAAGCAGAAAAGAGCTTCAAAGAGACAATGGGAAAGATAAATTATAGAAATTAAAATGCTTCCGATATGTCCAATCAATATAAACAATAATCACTTCTGCATGTTCTTGAACAGGAAAGGGAGATTTTCTCAGCCGGAGAGGAAGATCCCTGGGACTTTTCTGCAGTCTCTTGATCCCCCTCCTTTGCTTCAGCCTCAGAGTCTGAACTGCTCTCTGTCCCTGGCTCTCCCTGCTCACTAAACCCTGTTGCCCCTTCAGCATCCGACACACACTTCTCCCTCTGACCTCTCCTTGGTGTTCCATCACCAATCCCCAGGCTCTTCTGGGGTTTCCCTTGGGGGTTCCCTGGCTGGGGCCTCCCACCACTCCTGGGAGCCAGCGTTGTGTAGTGGCTAAGTGTGGTAAACTTGTAATCTGGTGAACCGGGTTTGCGTCTCCACACCTCCACATGCAGCTGCTGGGTGACCTTGGGCCAGTCACACTTCTCTGAAGTCTCTCAGCCCCACTCACCTCACAGAGTGTTTGTTGTGGGGGAGGAAGGGAAAGGAGATTGTTAGCCACTTTCAGACTCCTTAAGGGGAGTGAAAGGTGGGATATCAAGTCCAAACCTCCTCCTACTCCTCCTTCCTCTTCTTCTTCTTCTTCTTCTTCTTCTTCTTCTTCTTCTTCCTCTTCCTCTTCCTCTTCTTCTTCTTCTCTTTGTCCAGCCATTCCCTGACATCTTGCACCTCCCGCTCGCTGCTAGGGATCTACATCCACGCACCACAGCTTTGGACCAGTACACCATTCAATTCCTCAACTGGAAACATCAGGAGGCTGCAAATCCTAGACTCATCAAGTTGGAAGGGACCCGAGGGTCATCAAATCCAACCCCCTCCAATGCAGAAATCTTTCGCCCAACTTGGGACTCGAACCCACAACCCTGAGATTCAGAGTTTCGTGCTCTACCTTTGCCGGGAAATTAAAGACTCCATTTCGGGGGTGGGGGAGTCAGGAAGCTTGTGGAAGTGCTGTGACATGCCCCTTGGGTGGCATGGCAGCTGTGACCCTTGCAGTGCAGGGGCTCAGCTGCAAATCACGAACCTGCACAATAAGCTTCCTTCTCCAAATGGACTGCAGGGCCATCTCGCAGTAGCTGCATGGAAGATGCGGGCAGCCACCAGAGGAGCAGCGTTCGAATCTCGCTGGGCGCATTTCGCAGCAGGCAACCGGCCTTGTGCCAGCAAGCGGAGATGTTTGGTTATTGTGGGCAAGAGTCCTCTCCTTCCACAGCCACCACGGGGTGCAAACACCTGACATCCCAGAAGAGGCGCATTTGCACTCCCTGCCAGAGGGTGCAACTCTCCCCTTGCTGCTTTGAATGAAGGGGCCCTTTCCACCAAGCAAAGGGTTACCATAAAGCACCAATGCTGCAGCAAGCAAAGGCTCCAGCAGCTCAGTCAGCTGCTTGTGGCTGGAAAGCCAGACAGGATGTTTGTGACTGTTGCCATGGAAACAAAGGGGCAGCCCATTCTGTACTGAGCACCGGATGTTAGCTCAGTGTGTGTGTCATATGACCTGTACTGGAAGTACATGGGTGGAGTTTCTTCTTGCTGTTGTCGAGTGCAGACGTGTTTCTCTGTACTGATATGAGAGACAGAAATAAAAGATGTAAATAGTTTTCTGTCTGCTTCTTTCCCCTCACTGGGGGACACCAAAGGGGAGAGACGAAGAACGGTGTGTTCCTCTCACATCTGAGATGAATCGCCGGGACCTCGCCTGCTTATCAGCAGAGTGGAGACGCGGGGAGGTCGACAGGAATATCTGCCGGTGCCTACGCTGTGGCACATTCCTCTGACCCAGGCAGAATTCCAACAGTGGCAGCCTTCGGATGGTTACTGTCCATCGGACATCTGGATGAGAGGCTGGTGAATTGTCCTCCTCTGCTCCATGGAAGCCTGTTTTGAGAGGCTGATTCTCTGCAGCCAGAAGCTGACCAGAAGAAGCTGACAGCCAAGCCGATGCTCAAGGTATGAGACTTTTAAGGGCTTAAAAGAGTGAATGCAGAATGATTCATTCCCTGCTTCACGGAGAGCGAGTGTGGGAAAGCAGCTCCAACTTGGAAGAGGCCTGCATACCAGGCATTTTTGTGGTTTCCTGTCCGAGGAAAGGAATGCGCTGTTGCTAGGCAACGTCCTTCAGAAGGCTGTGCCTCAGAGAGGAGAAATGGAAAGTTACTCGAGAGGGCTGGAAAGTCAGACTATGCTTCAGAGAGGCGAAAACAAAGTTTGTTATGACTAGGTCCTCACGAACTGCTGGAAGGGACTTTCCAACGCAGCCAGTGTCAGAGTTGCCAGGTGTCAAGAGAGTAAACAAGCCAGCTATTGGATTTTAGAGGCTTGTGTTTTAGAGTCAATGCAAGGACTCAAAATGGATGCTAAGAAGGGGGGAGGCTTGCCTTCTCCACCCCTCCTGACCAATGACAATTATTCATCTTGGTCTGTAAAGATGAAGGCCCTGCTGCAGAATCAGAGACTGTTTGGGGTGATTGAGAATCCCATCCCTGCAGCACCAACGCGTGCTTGGGAGTCACAGAATGTGAAGGCTAGGACTGCTATAATTCTGTGTGTCTCAGATGAGCAGCTTGTGCATATACAGCATTTGGAATTTGCGCAAGAGGTTTGGAACGCGCTGCGTACAACGCATCAGAGAGATGCTGGTTCTTCAGCGTTGCTGTATTTTGAGAAGTTGACCAATCTGAGATTAGCGCCTGATGGAGATGTTCAAGCGCACCTGACAGAAATGAAGTTCCTGCGTCAACAGATGGTGGAACGCAATTTCCGTCTACAGGAGGAAGTGTTTTGCTTCATGATGATAAACAGCCTGAACCGGACTTACAAGGTTGTTGCCAGTCAGCTTGGTTCGCTACCTGCTCAGCAGCTAACCGCGGAAAGAGTGTCTGCCGTCGTCCTGAACGAACACGACAGACTTGCTGCACTGGAAGTGAAAGACAGAGGGAGGCAAGAACAGAGTTCAAATCTTCCCACTGCTGAATCTACTGGAGAGCATGCCGTAGCATTGAGTGCCGTCCGATGCTATAATTGTGGACAGACTGGGCATCTACAGCGAAACTGTAAGAAGCCGCGACAGTCAAAAGGAGCCAAGAACAGCTCTACGAAGCCTGAGGCGTCAAGCAAAAGCCGTACCAAGTGCCAGGTGAAACCTGCAAAGGTGATGATGGCGAAAGGAACCACGCCAGATGTTGGGAATGCATTCATAATCGATACCGGCGCCACGAAGCATCTCTGCCCACACAGAGAACTGTTTTCGACGTTGAAGAAGCAAAGCTTCACTGTGAAACAAGCCAACGGTCAAGAACTGGAAGCGACCGGAATTGGAACTGTGTATCTTGAGAGTCTGAACTTGACTATAAGCGATGTTTACCTGGTTCCAGAACTGAAATTTAGTCTGCTGAGTGCTTCGCAGATTGCAAAGAAGGGACTAAAACTGTACTATGATGCTAAAAGATGCAAGATCTACAAAGATGGAGAACTGTTTCTTACTGCGAAAGAGAAAGATGGACTGTATTTGTTGACTTTTAATCAAAGTGATTACATGAAATGTAATACTTCTGATTCTAACGAAATTTCTCTTGCAGGTGTGACCAGTGTGAACACCAAGAAGGTGGCCAAGAAGGTCCACAGAGCTTTTCAGCGGGTGTATGCTGATGTAATTGGTCCTTTAGAACCATCTAGAGGCGGTGCAAAATATTACCTTGTGTGTGTTGATTGTTACACTAATTATTCTTGGGTTTACTTGATGAAAAAACCGCAGGAAACTTTAGAAAAGTTTCAGGAGTTTTGTGACAAGGTTAAAAGTATGCATGATGCTAACATTGATTGTCTTTTCACAGATGACAAGCCAGTTTTTCTTTTACAGGATTTCCAGAGGTTCCTGGATGAGAAAGGGATAAGACACAAACTTGCTACTTCCGAAGAAGCATGGAAGAAATGTGTCTGTGTTAGGGTGAACAAAGAATTGCAAAAGGGGATGAATGCGCAATTGCTTAGTTCACATTTGCCACATGAATATTGGGCCGAATCTTAAGCGTCCTATCTTCATGTGTGGTTGAGGAAAGTCTCAACAGAGTTGGGATGTTCTCCTTTTGAGAAGCTGTTTAATAGAAAACCTTCTGTTGCCTATTTTAAGGTTTTCGGGTCTCATGTGAGAACAGAAGCTCCAAGTGGGGTAAAGAATGCCAGAGGCATCTTTGTGGGTTATGAAAAAGGTCTCTATAGAGTAATTTTGTCTGAATCTGGTCAGGTGATTCTCACAAAGTTTCTAGAGAGTGCTCCTGAACGGGAGAGAGTGATTGTTCATGCTTTTTCCACAGAGGATTCTGATTCTGATGATGATGATGATGAGTTTGATCTTATTGAGTTCAGTGGTACTGATGATGATGACACTGATAGCTCAGACAGCTCAGTTGTCACAGTCATTGAGAGGAAATCTCAAATAATGACTAGACCCTCAGAAGAGGAAGATAAACCACTGATTAAGCTTAGTACTGGTTCTCCAGAGAGTTCAGAGGCTGAACCAGAAAGCAGAGAAGAGCAGCAGCTCTTACGTAGGTCTGAGAGAGCAACGAAGGGTGTACCACCCAAGAGGTATTCAAAGGAGTTTGCTAACCTTGCATATGTTGCTGTTGTAAACGATCAAGGACAGATTGAAGCAGTGTCTGAGTCAGAGACAAAGGCACAACAGAGAGTTGTTAACCAAGGTAATGCTAAGTCACACAACCAGAGAGGTACATTGGTTAAACCAGTGGCGGGTAGTTCCAAGGGTGGAACTGAAACAACAGGGGAATGTTATAAGTATAACAACTGTTTGTTTTCTTCTCTGGATGACGCTTTGCTCGCAGCACGCATTGATACTTTAGGGGGAGTATGTTACCATAAAGCACCAATGCTGCAGCAAGCAAAGGCTCCAGCAGCTCAGTCAGCTGCTTGTGGCTGGAAAGCCAGACAGGATGTTTGTGACTGTTGCCATGGAAACAAAGGGGCAGCCCATTCTGTACTGAGCACCGGATGTTAGCTCAGTGTGTGTGTCATATGACCTGTACTGGAAGTACATGGGTGGAGTTTCTTCTTGCTGTTGTCGAGTGCAGACGTGTTTCTCTGTACTGATATGAGAGACAGAAATAAAAGATGTAAATAGTTTTCTGTCTGCTTCTTTCCCCTCACTGGGGGACACCAAAGGGGAGAGACGAAGAACGGTGTGTTCCTCTCACATCTGAGATGAATCGCCGGGACCTCGCCTGCTTATCAGCAGAGTGGAGACGCGGGGAGGTCGACAGGAATATCTGCCGGTGCCTACGCTGTGGCACATTCCTCTGACCCAGGCAGAATTCCAACAGTTTTCACGTTAGGTATAATTGGTTTAACTCACACTGAAATGCGAATGCCTATGTGTTGGGGCTATATTAAAAGAAGAAGAGTCATCTCTGAGTTTTAACCAGTTGACAAATGAACTGGTTGTTGTTCTCAAGAAGGTAAGAGGTGAGTGTATAACCTTAGATCACATGTGAGGTTATCGTATTGCAAATCTGCTAACTTGGAAGGGTGATGGCTCTTTCTCTGTTCTCAAACTCCATGGAGTAATGACTTCCCTTCATTGGGTTTTTTTTAAAGCAGAGGTTGGATGACCATCCGTCATGGATGCTTTAAGTTGAGATTACTGCATTGCAGGGGGTTGGACTAGATGACCCTTGGGGTCCCTTCCAACTCTACAATTATTTGATACAATGTAAATGGCTTGTCAGGAGCACAGCCTTGGGGGCTGAAATGCCAGAATGCTGGCAATGAAGCCTGTGTGAGAGAAAGAGCTATGTTTGCCCGCTCTGATTATAAGTTTATTTTATTTGTAAGATGCGGAGCCCATGCTGGACAGCACAAGATATTATACGGATATTTTGAATATCTCTTTGATGCTTTTGTTATGTTTTTAAAGAAAGTTCTGTAAGTCAGTTTGGGTCGGGACAATGCTTCATTCCCAAAGGACTCAGTTTTTATGCATCCAGTCTGTTCAAACTGCGCAATGTCAGTATCTGCAATATTCCATACCACCCAAAGTCTTGCGGGCCAAAAGAGCCACATTTTTCAGGGGCAACAACTGGTTGCAGTCCATCTTTTCGGAGAAAATCAGGATCCACATTTCTTCGGGGCGGCCAGCAAAAGAGCTTCACGTGTGGACCAGATCAGGATCTGCATTTCTTCAAGGCTTGCTTGGCCAAAGAGCGACAGTCCCCAGGCATAGTAATAATAATAATAATAATTTATTATTTATATGCCGCCCATCTGACTGGGCTGCCCCAGCCACTCTGGGCAGCTGCCAGAATAAATTTTAAAAGCACAACATCACACACTAAAGATTTCCCTGAACAGGGTCACCCAAGTGCGACTCGCGGGTGGTGACTTCTTGGATCCCCTTGACAGGAGGAAAAAAGACCCAGAGGGGGAAAGGGGGCTTCTCTCGGTCACCAGTCCAGGCTCTCCTTTTGGCTGGTAATCTTTGGGCTCTTTTCGCCGTAGAACTGGGAGAACCAACGGCGGTGCCTCTGGATCGCCCCATCTTCCTTCACCAGAAGCGGTTTGGAGAGGTATTGTTTGTGGTTCCATATCATGACGTCCCGCTCAAACTGAAAAAGGAGACCAACAAAGAAAGAAAAGTCACTCCATTCCAACGATCACGGCAGTAGAGTGACAGGCGTCTGCAGATCAGTCATAGGATTGTAGAGTTGGAAGGGACCTTGAGGGTGCAAACCCCTGCAACAGGAACAGGACAACAGGAATACCCTCACCATTCAGCCAGGACACTGAGGTCAAGCGCCGAGGGCCTTCTGGTGGTTCCCTCACTGCGAGAAGTGAGGTTACAGGGAACCAGGAAGAGGGCCTTCTCGGTGGTGGCACCTTCCCTGTGGAACACCCTCCCTTCAGATGTCAAGGAAAGAAACAACTATCTGAGTTTTAGAAGACATCTGAAGGCAGCCCTGTTCAGGGAAGTTTTTTATGTTTGATATTTTATCGTGCTTTTAATATCCTGTTGGAAGCCGCCCAGTGGCTGGGGAGGCCTGGCCAGATGGGTGGGGTATAAGTAATAAATTATTATTATCATTATTTTATTATGGATAGCTCAGTTGGCGAGAGCATGGCGTCTATAATGCCAAGGTTGCAGATTCAATCGCCGTAAGGGACAGCGGCATCTTCCTGCATTGCAAGTGGTTAATGACCCTTGGCGTCACTTCTCATTCTACAGTTGGAGGTTTCCCTGATATAAGAATCTGCATGCGGTCCCCTGTACTGAGACAGAGCGCGGAGAGAAGCACAAAACCTGCACTGAGATGCAGCTGGCAGGGAACGGGGATGGAGTGCAGGAGTTCTTTTGATAGACTTTGCCCTGCCTTTGATAGACTTTGCCCTGCACCCAGGGTTCAAAATCCACCAGCTGCGTTTTGCAACAGGCGCAGGTCCACTTGCAACCACGCCGAAATCTCAGGGTGCCAGGTTGGCGCATTACATCTCCATATGTCTGCCCCCCCCGGATCAATAATAATAATAATAATAGCAAAAAAAATGTGCCTAAACATTCCAAAGTGTAAGCCGTCACCCAGGTTTAAGGTGCCATTTGGCGACTCGCTTATGTATATGAGTTTCTAACAATGGAAATTATAATTAATAATACAGTCAAACCTCGGCTCCCAAAAGCCTCCCTTTTGGAAAGTTTCAGCTCCCGAATGCCAAAAACCCAGAAGTAACTGCTCTGGTTTTCGAACGATTTTCGAACACCGGGGGTTTTTTCCCTTTTTTTCTCCACTGACTTTGCCAACCGCCTTTTGATCCTCGGTTGTCGTTCAGAAGTCGAACAGTCTTCTGGAATGGATTACATTCGACAACCAAGGTTGCAATTCTGGGCTGCATCAATAGGAGTATAGCATCTAGATCAAGGGAAGTAATAGTGCCACTGTATTCTGCTCTGGTCAGACCTCACCTGGAGTACTGTGTCCAGTTCTGGGCACCACAATTCAAGGAGGACACTGACAAACTGGAACGTGTCCAGAGGAGGGCAACCAAAATGGTCAAAGGCCTGGGAACGATGCCTTATGAGGAACGGCTAAGGGAGCTGGGCATGTTTAGCCTGGAGAAGAGGAGGTTAAGGGGTGATATGATAGCCATGTTCAAATATATAAAAGGATGTCACATAGAGGAGGGAGAAAGGCTGTTTTCTGCTGCTCCGGAGAAGCGGACACGGAGCAATGGATCCAAACTACAAGAAAGAAGATTCCACCTAAACATTAGGAAGAACTTCCTGACAGTAAGAGCTGTTCGACAGTGGAATTTGCTGCCAAGGAGTGTGGTGGAGTCTCCTTCTCTGGAGGTCTTTAAGCAGAGGCTTGACAACCATATGTCAGGAGTGCTCTGATGGTGTTTCCTGCTTGGCAGGGGGTTGGACTCGATGGCCCTTGTGCTCTCTTCCAACTCTATGATTCTATGATTCTAAGGTTTGACTGTACAGTGGTACCTCGGGATAAGAACTTAATTCGTTCTGGAGGTCTGTTCTTAACCTGAAACCGCTCTTAACCTGAGGTACCACTTTAGGTAACAACTGAGGTACCACTTTAGCTAATGGGGCCTCCTGCTGCTGCCGCGCAATTTCTGTTCTCATCCTGAAGCAAAGTTCTTAACCCGAGGTACTATTTCTGGGTTAGCGGAGTCTGTAACCTGAAGCGTCTGTAACCTGAGGTACCACTGTACATTCAACAACCGAGGTTTGACTGTAATACTAATAACAATCAATTATTTTAAAAGGCACCTAGACGTTCCATGTTGGCCACTGTTCCCTATGCTTAAGGTGGCATTTGGCAATCTCATATATATGAGATTATTGTTAGTATAAATTTCACTGCAAAAACAAACAGTGCCTCAACATTCTTCAGGGCCAAGCATCACCCAGGTTGAAGATGCCATTTGGCGATTCTCTTCCCTGTGTTTCTGGTGTTGCCTGACCCCCTTTGTCAGGGGCGCAGGTCTGGCTGGCTTTCCAGCCCACGGGAAGGTCTCGTTCTCCCCCCCCCCCACGGCTTGGGTGCCCCCTGTTGGCACTCCCACCTGGCTGCACTCTGCCCGGAGGATCATCTTGGCAATGAAGACGGGGACATTCTTCTGGAAGTATATTCGGTGGATCACCTGCTGCATGAGGGGCTGCACGGGGGTGACGCTTTGGACGATGATTCCTTGGCCCAGGAGGGGAAACCGAAGGACGAGGAAGACCAAACTGGGCCCCACCTGCAGGGGGCGAGAGAGAGAGACTGTCAACCAGCTTGGAGGCAACCTCACGGACTGTCAAGCTTATCATACGTGGTGGACTTGTGATAAAGTGAAGAGATTCTGGGAGCCAATCTACAATGAACTAAAGAAAATATTAAAATATACCTTCTCCAAAAGACCAGAGGTGTCTTTGTTTTTTTTTGCTTGGTCTGATGAGAAAGGAGAAAGGACCAAAGGCTATTCATGTATGCCACAGCCACTGCAAGGACTTTGCTGGCTCAAAACGGGAAATTGCAAGAAGTTCCTACCATTGGGGAGTGGCAGTCGAAAATGACAGACTACGCGGAATTGGCCAAATTGACAGGAAGGATCTGGAACCAGGATTCCAGGACAATTGGAGTAAATTTACTGAGTATTTAAAAGACAGTTGTAAAAACTTAAAATCACTAGCAGGACTGAAGTAACTCCTACAGTGTAAAATAGATAAGATGTGAGAATTTAATACTTGAAAAAAATGTGATTGTTGTTTAGTTGTTTAGTCGTGTCCGACTCTTCGTGACCCCCTGGACCAGAGCACGCCAGGCACTCCTGTCTTCCACTGCCTCCCGCAGTTTGGTCAAACTCATGCTGGTAGCTTCGAGAACACTGTCCAACCATCTCGTCCTCTGTTGCCCCCTTCTCCTTGTGCCCTCCATCTTTCCCAACATCAGGGTCTTTTCCAGGGAGTCTTCTCTTCTCACGAGGTGGCCAAAGTACTGGAGCCTCAGCTTCACAATCTGTCCTTCCAGTGAGCACTCAGGGCTGATTTCCTTCAGAATGGATAGGTTTGATCTTCTTGCAGTCCATGGGACTCTCAAGAGTCTCCTCCAGCACCATAATTCAAAAGCATCCATTCTTCGGCGATCAGCCTTCTTTATGGTCCAGCTCTCACTTCCATACATCACTACTGGGAAAACCATAGCTTTAACTATACGGACCTTTGTTGACAAGGTGATGTCTCTGCTTTTTAAGATGCTGTGATATAGTCAGGTCAATTCCAATGCCTAAGCCAATAGTTGTGGCCTAAATTTGCCCAATAACATTGACCTAATATCTGTGTCCTTGTGTCTTATTCATCAACGATGGGGTGGTTGCGGGGTCTCAGCACGCAACATGATGCTGAGAACGCTTGGTTGCAGTTTCGATCCCTGTATGGGACAGCTGCCTTGCTGGGGGTTGGAATAGAAGACCACTCCACAAATCCATGACAAGAGACAAGCCACACACTCACATTTCTCCGCCTCTTTCTGTGATGCTTCTATGATGCTTTCAGGTGGTCTTTGGCTAAGAGGTCGGGCAATGTGTTTAAAAGCTATGACCCGATTTTGTTCTGGGTATTCATCTCTGTTCTGGGATGTAATAGCGGAGATTCAGGGGGTTGGGATCTCCTCCAGCTTTACAGTCCTATGATTCTAGGATACTTAATTTCTGGGTCATGGGTTCAAATCCCACCTTGGGCCAAAGATTCCTGCCATGTGTGTGCGTGTGGCTGAACCAGATGACCCGAGAAAAAGTCGAGAAAGAACACAGCGTACAAACCATCCTCTTACAGCCTCTCCTCGCCACAGACTGTACCTGCCAGGCGGAAACTCTCAGGTCCATGAAGCTGAAGTGCTTCCCGAAGAGAGTGACGTTGTGCTTCAGCTGCAAGCGGGAACAGTGCGCGTTGGGCTCCGGATCAGGGTGCCAATCTGCCTGCGGTAGAAAAATGGTAGAGTCATAGAATTGCCGAGTTGGGAGAGTGATCTGGCCCAACCCCCTGCGAGACAGGAATCTTGACCCTGAGATACAGAGTCTCATGCTCTTCCGACTGAGCTGCTGGGTGGGACCTGCAAGGGTCATCCAGCCCAACCCCGCTCAAAGCAGGAAACATTTGCCCAGCATGGAGCTTGAACCCACCACCCAGAGTTTTGGAGTCTCATTTTCTTCCACTAGCAACCGAGCTAGAAATTATTGACTTTGGCGTTCAACTTGGCCAAGGTAACCCCAACCCTCCTTTCATAGAATCAGAGCGGGAATGGTCCCCCCAAAGGTCATCCGGTCCAACCCCCGGCAATGTAGGAATGATATTTGTGCTTCAAACGCTGGGTCCCCCCGGGGGAGCCTCCTTTACCTGCCAGTGGTGCCGGAAGAAAGTCCAGAAAGGGGAGTCCATGTAGCGCAGGTCGGCTCCACTCAGGAAAGCGTGGCGGTGGAGGAAGGAGAGGTGGGCCGTATCCGCTCCGTTCTCTGGGATCTCCTAGCATGGAGACAGGACAGAGCTGCCTGGAACTTTGCAGAGCCTCTGCCAGTTGGAAGGGGGCCCCCAAAGGTCATCCAGCCCAACCCCCACTCAAACATCAAATAATAATAATAATATTTATTTATACCCCGCCCTTCCCGGTTCAAAAACCGGATGGCATCCAAGATGAGCATTCAACCTCTGCTTCAAAACAAACCTCTGCTCCACAACCTCCAGAGACCCTTCCAAGGGGCTGCCTTGGTCTTAAACAGTCCCCCCCCCTTTTTACCAATGAAAATTATTGTTATTATTATTATTATTATTATTATTATTATTATTATTATTATTTGCTATTTTCCACCAATGATATTATTATAAATAATTACAATAATAACAATTTCATTTCTATAGCACTTTATATTTTAAAGGGAAAAATCTCCAGGCTGTTGACAATCCATTAAGGAATCAAATCCAACGGTCCAGAATAAAATAATTTCAAGCTTCAAGGAAATCTCCCATTGCCGGTTCAGTGCAACAATAAAGGTAAAAAAACAAAATTCAGTCCTGCTGGACTTTATAACATAATTGTAGAAGACAATTTTGAGCGTGCCTTTCCAAAAGTTGCCTTCATATGTTTTTAACATTAACTGCCTCGGCCCAGTATCCCTGAAGGAGAGTCTCCACCCCCATCACTCAACCTGGACACTGAGGTCCAGCGCCAAGGGCCTTTTGGCAGTTCCCTCACAGCGAGAAGTGAGGGTACAGAGAACCAGGCAGAGGGCCTTCTCGGTGGTGGCTCCCGCCCTGTGGAATGCCCTCCCTTCAAATGTCAAGGAAATAAACAACTACCTGACTTTTAGAAGACATCTGAAGGCAGCCCTGTTTAGGAAAGTTTTTAATGTTTGAAGCTTTATCGTGTTTTTAATATTTTGTTGGGAGCTGCCCAGAGTGGCTGGGGAGGGTTTAAAGATATTATTATTATTATTATTATTATTATTATTATTATTATTATTACTCTGCTCTGCACGGGCTTCCCCTCCACACACTCTCCAACCCCGCACAAATCCTGCCACTGAGCCTTACCAAATGCCACCATCAGATCATGCCGTGACGCCTGCCCACACCCTCCCTCTGGACCCCCGACTCGTCACAGCCTGGCTGTGCCCCCGCAAGCACCTCAATGTGCACGTTGACAAAGTGTTCGGTGAGGCCGCGGAAGGAGCACGGGCGCGGCAGGAACTCCTTGCGGTCAGGGACTCGCCACGTCGGGTCGATGCCGTCGCAGTGGTACCAGACCAGGACCATGTCGCTGACCTCGCACGACGGCCACACCTTGATCTTGGCGAATTCAGGCACTGCAGGGAGAGGGAGCAGGTGTCAGAGGCAGCCCAGTGGGACCCGTGTCTCCTGATTCAGATGAAGGCCAGAGAGCTCAGATGAACCGAGCTATACATCCGTGCTCAGCGCTTCCAGTGTGCTTGCGAACCGATATGGAAAAATCCTGGGGTGCAGATATACTGGGGAGCCACCCCCCCTGGGTCCCTTTGGTCAGCAAAAGAAGGAGTCACCAGCCAAGTTAAAGGAGCAAAATGGCGCCCAGCAAACCTGATCTTTAATTGTTGCAGGAAGGTTCAAACACACCAAGAGTAGGAACTCCGAGCATAGGGTTGCGTGAACTTTTAAGACCTCTCCCCATTTCCCATAACACATTCATCAACAGCATCATCGAGACATCACCGATATGTCCGTAGGAGTGTTTGGTGTGTTTGGAAGGAACAAGAAGCCCCGACAATAACGGACTGGCATGAGAATTTGCTACAAGAATTTGCTGAAATGGCGCAGTTAACAAATACCCTGAGAGGCAATTCAAAACAAAAAATTATGGGAAAGTGGAATAGATATAAAACATACGTTCAAAAATACAGTAAAGGTTCGCTGTCTGTGCTAGCATTTGATTGATGTTGGAGTGAGACTGAGTTGAGAAATAAGACTAAGAGCACGTATTGATATAGGAATGTATTAGAAATATACCTAACATGTATTATTAGAAATATGTATTAGAAATATATGTATTAGAAATATGTAAAGAAATATACAATAATAAGAGTACATGGATTTGGAAAAAAGGAATATACAACGGGAAAGACAGGGAGTCTAGTGTGTTGGTATGTATATGATTGGGGGGGTGTTTCCCCTCTTTGTTCTTTTTTGTTTGTTTCATTTTCCTTCTAGGTATATAAAATTTGTATATAATTCATGTATACATGTTGGAAATTATATTATAGTAAGTCCTGTAATGTAATATGACGCTTACCGATGTAATATAAGAATGTTAACAAATAAATAAAATGCAAATTCAAGAAAAGAAAAGAAAAGAAAAGAAGTGTTTGGTGTGTAGAAACATGAGCCCACCGCCCACCCCTGTTCATCATCCTCGTTCCTGACACCTTTTAAGTACCGTATTTTTTGCTCTATAAGACTCACTTTTCCCCTCCTAAAAAGTAAGGGGAAATGTGTGTGCGTCTTATGGAGCGAATGCAGGCTGCGCAGCTATCCCAGAAGCCAGAACAGCAAGAGGGATTGCTGCTTTCACTGCACAGCGATCCCTCTTGCTGTTCTGGCTTCTGAGATTCAGAATATTTTTTTCCTTGTTTTCCTCCTCCAAAAACTAGGTGCGTCTTGTTTGTCTGGTGCGTCTTATAGAGCGAAAAATATGGTGCCTGCTTCCAGTGGCAGAGGAAGCTGCTTGGGAGCCTAGGGCAGCACGAGCCGCCCATAGGGGCAGGGCACACCGTGGGGCCTCTGGAGTCTGCCTGCCTCCAGAGGCGTAGCAAACCCAGGTGGTACCCGGTGTGGGATTTTTTTTTTGTCACCCCCCCCCCACAGCTCAGGGTAGGCTTGGGAGTCGTGGACAGGTGCCGAATGTCCGCCCCCCTTCCCACGCCTCTGCGCCCCCACCTCGCGACTCCCAAGTACCCCGAGCCGTCGGCGGAAGGGGGGGAGCTATGCTGCCTTGCCGGGGCACTGCCAAAGCTGCGTCCTCTCGGAAGCCACGGCTTCCATCTGTCCATCCCCCTCCCTCCCTCCTCAGCTCGCTGTAAAGCGGCAAAGCGAGAGCCGCTTACGGTGAGGCGGGGAGGGGGCCCCCCGGCTCGCCGTAAGTGGCTCCTGCTGGCAGCGGAGGGATCCCACTGCCATCTGTATGGCGCTCCAGTGGCGCCAATGGCAAACCGCTATGTAAAGTCCATGTGCGACATTGCTACACACAGTGCATACGTGCGACACCGCGCATGTGTTGTACGTAGCGGTTTGCCGCCGGCGACGCCTGAGAGCCGTACGGACATTGGCGGGATCCTCTGCTCGCAGCTGCAGTTGCAAACGGAGGATCCTCACATGCGGCAGTGGCGGCACGATGGCTGCTCGCCCAGACAGAGGGAGGGGGCCATATGGGTCACTTGGCCCGGGCCTCCGATTCCAAAGGGGGCCTCGGTCAGCATATTTATCTGTATTTTCCATTTTGTCTTTATATGCAGGTTCAAGCCTTGAAATAAAATTATTTGTCAGCATAACCTTTGTGAAAATTATTTATATACTTACTTATTTATAAGGCTTCAGTTATCCCCAGGGTAAAAAAGGGGGGGCACATTATCTGCCTGGCCCGAGCCTCTGCCTGGCTCTGCTCGCACCGCTGCGCACGGACCAGGGCAGCAGGGCAAGCACCCCACAGAGTGCCATCTTGCCACCCTCCCAGACATGGAACCCGGGGTGCACCGCCCCCCCACCTTGCGACGCCACTGCCTGCCTCCTCCCATTCAGCCGCCCTACACCTGGGGGGAGGCTGCGGGTGGACCGTGTGGGCAGCACAGAGCCTGCGCGCAGTGGCTCAGGCACGCAGCAGGCCCCACGGTGAGTGCCGCCCGGCATTTTGTCACCCCCCCTCAGTGGTGACACCCGGGGCAGCCCACACTCCCCGCACCCCCTTCCTCTGCCCCTGCCTGCTTCCCAAGAACAATAAAAGTGTTTGCACATCGCCCTAGCTGCAAGGCTTTCCCCACAATTCTCCTCTGAAAGTATCAGGGTTCAATCCACCATCCCGAAGGATTTCTGTCTGGGGTTTGTTCTGCCCTTGATCGCCTCCTGCCTCCTATTGTGAGGCTACATTCCCACCTTATGGAGGGGCAAGGAGTGTGTGACCTTATGCTTAAGGGATTATGGAAGCAGGGGGAGCCCTAGATTCCCCTCTTCCAGAGGAGTCATTAGCCATAGGAACCAAGGAAATCCATCAAACCGTTGAATTTGGGTGATTATTTGATTCTATGTTGGATACTCAGGGGAAACAGTACAATTCATGTTATCTGCTTATTGCCACAATTTTATAGACTGCTTTTCTGAGCCTCTTTGCTGTTGTGTAATATGGTGCCTGTGTCAAAGGTCATTGTCCTGGCCTTAGTTTGAGGCTGTGGTGGGGACTTGGGATTTTGGGGGAGTCATTTAATTGCCTCCCATTCCTGGTTTTAACAGAACCTTTGCTTATCTTCAGGAACGCGGGTGGCGCTGTGGGTTAAACCACAGAGCCTAGGACTTGCCGATCAGAAGGTCGGCGGTTCAAATCCACGTGACAGGGTGAGCTCCCGTTGCTCGGTCCCAGCTCCTGCCAACCTAGCAGTTTGAAAGCACGTCAAAGTGCAAGTAGATAAATAGGTACCGTTCTGGCGGGAAGGTAAACGGCATTTCCGTGCGCTGCTCTGGTTCGCCAGAAGCGGCTTAGTCATGCTGGCCACATGACCCGGAAGCTGTATGCCAGCTCCCTTGGCCAGTAAAGCGAGATGAGCGCCACAACCCCAGAGTCGGTCACTACTGGACCTAATGGTCAGGGGTCCCTTTGCCTTTACCTTGCTTATCTTCAGGGATTTCTGCTTTGTCTGTGCCCACATGGCCTTGCACCACCCCTGTGAGGGCTGCCCCCCTTGGCCCCCAAGGTGCTGAGCCGCCCCCCGTCTTCCAGGCCCCAGGTGCGGAACACGTTCAGGGTTCAATGAGCTGGCCAAAGGCGTCTCACCTTTCTCGGCGTACGGGATCCTGACACACTTGCCGCTCTCTCCGTCGAACTGCCAGCCGTGGAACGGGCACTCAATGCAGCTGCCCACCACCTGGCCTCCGACACCCAGGTTGGCGCCCAGGTGAGGGCAATAGGCATCTACCACACACACTTTCCCATCCGAGTTCCGGAAGATGGCAAACTGCTCCCCTGCCAGAGGCAAAGAAAGAAGGCAGGATGAGGCCCAGGGAGCTAAGGCTGGCTCTTCTCTCAGCTAGGACAAAGGATTTGATTCTCAACCGGGTGGGGAAAACCCAAAGAGAATCCCTAGATGTAAGGTTGCCATATTTCATAAAGTGAAAATCCAGACACAAAAGTTGGGCAAAGTTGGGGAGGGGGTAAAAATGACATTTTTACCAATTTAATAGGAAAATTGGGCTGTCGTGTTCCCAGGTTTTCCCAGACATTTCAAAAAGTCCACCTGGATGCCATCCAACCTCTGCTTAAAAGCCCCCAAGAAGTGAGAATGATTTCTTCCCTCTTCGTCAAAAGCAATGGTTAGGCAAAGAATTATAGACACCGAGAGACAACAGGGCTGCTTAAGGTGCCCCGACTACAAAATTGTAGAAATCGAGAGAGATATAGCTGCACCAGCAACATATCTCTTTTTTCTTGTGTCCAAAAATGCAAGAAGGGCTTTCACGCTTGCCAGAAGCTCAACTCTGCCCTCGCAGGTCTTGGAAGGATCTTTTTAAGAAGTACCATATGACCAGAGAATTTGCGCCTGTCCATTTGCCCTGAACACATATTTTTTAGATGTCCCTTTTATGATGAGGCACGTAGAGAAACCATTGACCCCCTGCTGGTGAGGCTTGCCTACCTCCTTGTAAAGCAAGAATTCGATCTTCTCTTGTTAGGCAAAGACCACAAGGTGACCCGGATTGTCGCCAGATTCTGCGCACATATCTGTAGGCGCAGACCATCCCCCGATTCAATCTAGTTTGTTAAGAAAATTCCCAAACCCGGATTCACGGGTGACTTTGGGTCATTTCTCTAAGGCAGTCTATTTTAAAGTTTTTATGTGTTTATATGCCTATTGCACTTTTAAACTTAAAATCCATTGTTGTATATTGTTTTAAATGTTTGTTTTGCTACTGGGATTGTAGTACCATTTGTGTTTCTCAAACTGGTCTCTGACCGTAAAAAATTTCATGTTCATGTTCACCCTTTGTTGCTGAAGTTTCACTCAACTCCGTCCTCTGTTTTGGTGGCTCATGTGAAAGGGGTCTATGGGCCTCAGTGAACCACAAGCTTATCATGAGTCAACAGTGTGATGCGGCAGCAAAACAACAACAACAAACTAACGCTTTTCTAGGCTGCATCCACAGAAGTCTAGTGTCCAGATCCAGGGAAGTCATAATCCCACTCTATTCTGCCTTCGTCAGACCAAACCTGGAATACTGTGTCCAGTTCTGGGCACCACAATTTAAGAAGGATGTTGACAAGCTGGAAGATGTGCAGAGGAGGGCGACCAAGATGATCGAGGGTCTGGAAACCAAGCCTTAGGAGGGAGCTGGGTAAGTTTATCCTCAAAAAGAGGAGATAAGATTGGCATCTTCAAATATCTCAAGGGCTGTCACATGGAAGATGGAACAAGCTTGTTTTCTCCTGCTCCAGAGGGTAGGACCCAAACAAATTGATTCAAGTTGAAAAGAAGGAGATTCTGGCTAAACATCAGGAAGAGTTTTCTGCCAGGAAGAGCAGAGTGACCTCTCTCCTTCCTTGGAGGTTTCTAAGCAGAGGTCGGATGGCCAGCTGTCATGGATGCTTAATTGAGCTTCCTGAATTGGAGGGGTTGGACTAGATGACCCTTGAGGTCCCTTCCAGCTCTATGGTGGGAAAGGAAAGCTGTTTGAAAGGGGTGACTTAAGGAGAAGAGTCCCGGAATGAAGAAAACAGGATTTCAGCCTAAAGCCGTAATTTGGGCAAATGCCCGATTTAAACAAAAGAGAGGCTGTTGCAAAAACGAGGCGTGGAAAAATCTCGCGTCCACTTTGCTTGTGTGACACCCGGCGTATGATAAGACGCAGCTTCACGGTTGGAGACTATTCCCTAGAGCAAAAGGCAGCTTGTTTTCTCCTGCTCTGGAGGGTAGGACTCGAACCGACGTCTGCAAGTTTTATCCAGCTCTGAGAAGAGGAGTGAGTCTGGGTGGGGCCAAACGGAGCCCATCCTGTCCACACAGCGGAGAAGCAGGGAACGAAAAGCAAAGTCTGCTATGCTCCATGGCTAGATATAGACTCATGGAATGGTTGGAAGGGACCCAAACCCTGCAGTGTGGGAATATGCAGCTGTCCCATACGGGGATCAAACCTGCAACCTTGGCGTTATCAGAAACACACTCTCACCAGCTGAGCATAAGGCTCTTAATCTCAGGGTCGTGGATTCAAGGCAAAAGATTCCTGCATTTGAGGGGGTGGGCTAGATGACCCTTAAAGGTAAAGGTAAAGGGACCCCTGACCATTAGGTCCAGTCGTGGCCGATTCTGGGGCTGTGGCGCTCATCTCGCTTTACTGGCCGAGGGACCCGGCGTACAGCTTCCGGGTCATGTGGCCAGCAGGACTAAGCTGCTTCTGGTGACCCAGAGAAGCGCACGGAAACACCGTTTACCTTCCCGCTGGAGCGGTACCTATTTATCTACTTGCACTTTGAAGTGCTTTTGAACTGCTAGGTTGGCAGGAGCAGGGACTGAGCAACGGGAGCTCACCCTGTCACGGGGATTCAAACTGCCGACCTTCTGATCAGCAAGTCCTAGGCTCTGTGGTTTAACCCACAGCGCCACCTGCATCCCTGCAGATCCCTTAGGTCCCTTCTAACTCCACAATTCTAACAGTCTGTTACTGCTATGCTTCATACGGCATAAAAATCCAATCAAACGGCTCAAAAACAGCAAGAGTATCCGGCCCGATGCCTCTGGGGAGCCCACAGTCGCGCAGAGATGCATAGCTTCTCCAGAGCGCAGAAATGACTTTGGATACGAGCTGCAGAATTCAGCTTTAAATAATAATAATCATCATCTGATATTGTAAATTTAATTGTAAAATTAGTAAAACTTCCCCAGAGCGCCATCTGTTGTGTGTTGCAGGGGGTGGGATTAGATGACCCCCTTGGGTCCCTTGACAATTCTGGGCTTCTACAATGCTGGAGAGCTCGGTTGGTTAGAGTGTGGTTGCTGAGAACACCAAAATTGCAGGATTGATCCCCATATTGGGCAGCTGCCTCTTCCTGCGTAGCAGGGGCTTAGACTAGCTGACCCTCAATATAGGAGCCAACTATGCTTTGGCCCCCACAATCAGATATTTTAGGGGGCTGCCCCCCCAAGTTGATAAGCATTGCCATTCAAACAGTGTTTGTATATGTTTCCACTTTCTCTTGGAAAACCCGCTGTTTACCGCTGAAACAGAACAAACATCCATCTTTGGAAAGCCTGCAGAAGCTTGTTGGTGCTGACCTTTAAAGCCCTAAACGGCCTCGGTCCAGTATATCTGAAGGAGCGTCTCCACCCCCATCGTCCAGCCCGGACACTGAGGTCCAGCGCCGAGGGCCTTCTGGCGGTTCCCTCCCTCTGAGAAGTGAGGTTACAGGGAACCAGGCAGAGGGCCTTCTTGGTGGTGGCACCTGCCCTGTGGAACGCCCTCCCACCAGATGTCAAAGAGATAAACAACTACCAAACTTTTAGAAGACATCTGAAGGCAACCCTGTTTAGGGAAGCTTTTAATGTTTAATAGGTTATTGTATTTTAGTGTTCTGTTGGAAGCCGCCCAGAGTGGCTGGGGAAACACAGCCAGATGGGCGGGGGACATAATTTGTTGTTGTTGTTGTTGTTGTTATGCACTGCATCATGTGATCAATGTGGGCACTGCATCATGTGGGCTTGCGCCCCCCCATACTTTATTCAGGTTGGCATCCTTCAGGGTCCCTCCCAATTCAATGATTACATGCCAGAGGTTTTCCACCTTTCTCCTTCTTCTTTGGCCTCAACGGTGTCTCCAAAATTATTTTTGAGTCCACAGCTCCCTTGACCAACTACATCCTTTCTGCTGCAACCCTGTGGGGCTCAGGAGCCCAGTTATGCCACCCCTTGCCTGCAGAGCCGGCAGCCCCTCACCCCTTTTCAAACACCCTCCCTTGTGGAGCGTTCCCTCAGCCTCCCCTCCTCTCCCCTTTCCTTGCGCGTCCTCTGGGCAGCCACTGCTGCCGCCCTCGGTCTCTGAGCTGCCCCCCTGCCCCAGAGAGAGGTGCCTCCTCACACTGCCCCACAGGAGCCTGGAAAGAGGGTGCCCCCAGCCTTAGTGGCCCAACGGAGACTGGCCAAAGAAGAACTTGAGGCCGGCACCTTGGGTGGCAGCAGCAGGCATTGCCAGGCCTGCATGGCACAATGGCTCTCCTTCAGCACTGGGCACTCAGCTCCCAGGCAGGCGTTGTACGCAGCAGGTACAAGGAAGGCCAGCGCAGAGCCTGCCGGCCCGGCCTCCCACTCCCGGTCTGTCCATTCCCAAGAGCAGGGGCTGGCGGACTGGCTGGCTGGGCTCCCTCACCCGCTTGCTTGCTTACTCCGAGGCCGCCTCAGTTCCTGGCACCCAGCACCCCCTGGCCAGCCCCAGAAGCCCCATTCGCCTGCGGAGCTTGTAGCCAGGGCTGCTGCAACATACAGTTGTGCAAGCCTGTGGGGAGGCAGAGAAGCGAGAGGGCATCAGAGGAGGGTGGGAAGGAAAGAGGGACAGAGGCTAGGGTTGCCCACAGCACCCCTCACCATCCTTCAAGGCACCCCAGGGTGCCATGGCATACTGGTTGAAAACCACTGTTATATATCTCATACCCTCCAACGTTTCTCCAATGAAAATCGGGACGTCCTAGTCCATAATGATAATTTTACTACGTATTAATACACCACATATCTTACTGGGTTGCCCCGGCCGCTCTGGGCAGCTTCCAACATATATAAAGACATAATAAAACATTAAGCATTTTAAAAACTTCCCCATACAGTCGTACCTTGGAAGTTGAACTGAATCTGTTCCGAAAGTCCGTTCGACTTCCAAAACGTTCAGAAACCAAAGCGCAGCTTCTGATTGGCTGCAGGAAGCTCCTGCAGGCCAATTGGAAGCCATGGAAGCCCTGACAGACGTTTGGCTTCCAAAAATAGTTCACAAACCGGAACAGTCACTTCCGGGTTTACGGCATTCGGGAACCAAAACGTTCAAGAATTAAGCTGTTTGAAAGCCAAGGTACGGCTGTACCTTCAAACGATTTGGGTGTCGGATAACTCCGTACCCCCCAACATTTTTCCAGTGAAAATAGGGACGTCCGGAGAAAAAGCGGAACATTCCGGGATCAAATTAGAAACCGGGATGGCTTCTCTAAATCAGGGATGTCCCTGGGGAATAGGGACACTTGGATCTTGTGCTGGATTTACAAGCAGTGTGAAGATTTGGCTGGGAGCAGAAGGACCTGCTAAACTGGACTGCAGGAAACTCATTTCTCAAGGTCAACCGGGAGACTTTTTCCATCTGAAGCCACTGCCCTCGGCCCAGCCTCATCCATGGGGGGCAAGCAAAGGAGCCAGAAGGGCTTATCAGCGCCCAGGGAGAGCCTCTTTTCCTGCTGTGCAGACCTCGTGCCACATCTTACTCACAGAATCCCAGAATTTTTGCGTTGGAGGGGATCCCGAGGGTCATCTAGTCCAACCCCCTGCAAGCCAGGAATCTTTTGCCCAATGTGGGACTCAAACCCACATTGCTTAAAAAAACAACCTGGGTCTAACTGAGCCCTGGAGTAGTCCGACTCAAATTGATTCGTTTTTGGTGGTGTCTTTTTGGACAATCCCAAAGTTTTGAGAGTAGGCAGCGCTGAAACTGCCAAGGCGGAGGAAGATGGTAAGTTGGCCGCTCTGCTGAAGAATGCTTAAATTCTTTCAGAAATGATCCGGTTAGGAAGCTCTCCGGACGTGAATATGTTCCTGGGAAAGACAGAAGAAAGAATAATCGGGTCCCATATGGGGCAGAAGATTCTTGCCTTGCAGGGGGTTAGACTAGGTGACTCTGGAGGTCGCTCCCAACTTGATAATTATAGAATTCTATGAAATAGCTCAGTCGGAAGAGCAGGAGTCGCTGAATCTCAGGGTTGTGGGTTTGAGTCCCGCGTTGGGCAGAAGATACCTGTTTTGCCAGGGGTTGGTCTAGATGACCCTGGGGGGTCCCTTCCAACTTGACGGTTCCAAGGCTGAGCAGGGCGGAGGGGGAGGCGGTCTGCCTTTGGCACGCGGCTCACTTTGCCAACCTGCTTTTCTGGCTCTGCCGCAGGGAGTGAGGAACTGGAGGAAGGGTCAAGCAAAAGCCGTTGAGAATGCCTCCGCTGGGGTGGGGCAGCCGGAAACTCAGTCTGGCCAGTGGCGGACTGATGTTTCAGGGTGGCCCAAAGTCCCGCCTGCGGTGGGGTCCCCTTCGCAAGCAGCAACAAGGCCGGGGTCACCCCAGCGACCTTTTCCCCAGGGTTCTTCCAGGACAGATCACCCCGTTTTCTTTCTTTCTTTTTAACATCTCACTCAGTCCAAAGCAGAACTGCTTGATGCAAAAGGCGGCTGCTTTTTGAGAGTCCTAGAGCTGTCATGTTGGAAGGGACCCTGCGGGTCATCTAGCCCAACCCCGGCCCTCCAGATGTTTTGAGACTACAGTTCCTATCATCCCTGACCATTGGCCTTGTTAGCTAGGGATGATGGGAATTGTAGTTCCAAAACATCTGGCGGTCCAGAGTTTGCCTATGCCTGGTCTAGCCCAATGCAGGAATCTTCAGCCCAACAAGGGATTCGAACCCGCGTGGGTCAGAAATGCAAAGGGTGAAGCCTCTTTGCTGTGGGCCTTGCGGGCTGGACGTTGCCTTCTGAAGCCTGCACCAAGCAATGGAAACCTCCTGCCCGGAAGCTTGGATTCGCTTGGACTTGGGTGGAGACTTATAATCTTCGGGTTGTGGGTTCGAGACCCACCGGGGAGGGGAGTCCTGTGTCACAGGGGTTAGACTAGATGACCCGAGAGGTCCCTTCCATCTTGACCATTCTAGGGTTCTATGAAAACAGCAGGCTTGGAAGGGATCTGAGGGTCATCCAGCCCACCCCCTAGAATGCAGGAAGATGCAGCTATCCTTTACAGGGATCGAACCTGCGGCCTTAAAGGTAAAGGGTAAAGGGACTGACCATCAGGTCCAGTCGGGAACGACTGTGGGGTTGCGGCGCTCATCTCGTTTTACTGGCCAAGGGAGCCGGCGTACAGCTTCCGGGTCATGTGGCCAGCATGACTAAGCCGCTTCTGGCGAACCAGAGCAGCGCACGGAAACGCTGTTTACCTTCCCACTGGAGTGGTACCTATTTATCTACTTGCACTTTGACGTGCTTTCGAACTGTTGGGTTGGCAGGAGCAGGGACCGAGCAACGGGAGCTCACCCCGTCACAGGGATTCGAACCGCCGACCTGATTGGCAAGTCCTAGGCTCTGTGCTTTAACCCACGTTCCACCTGCGGCCTTAGATAAACTCTCACCCTTTCTTTCACATTAGCTCCCAGTTCAAGTGTTGATTGCTGAGTCTGGGAGTGGCGTAAAACGAGAACAAAACCTTGGCATCCGTCTGGAGTCCGTCATCAGACAAGGTTGGCTGCTGGGATGTCGGCATGTCACCCTGGTTTACCCCATTGGTGGGGCAGCACACCATGTCCCCAGGCCAGCGCACAACTAGAACATCAATTTGGAGGCAAGTCAACATTTCTGGGTGACACCTTAATGAAGCTAATTTGAATCTGCTTTTGGCCGCAGCCCCTAAATGCCCACGCTTTCTTCCTTATTGCGATGGGCTCTTCTCAGTCATGGGTTCGAGCCCCTCATTGGGCAAAAAAGTCCTGCCTCAAGCGGGCTGGACTAGATGACCCTGGGTTCCCCTTCCAAATCAACAATTCTTTTATTGCAAAGCCGAACAAGGCGGCGAGGTCTTGCCTTTGACATGCCGCACACTTCCACAACTCGTTTTTCTGGCTCTGCCGCCCTGGCTGGGGAACTGGAGAAAGGTTCGCTTTGAATCCTTTAGGAATGCCTCCGCTGGGGTGAGGAAGCCAGGAGCTCCATGAAGAAGGCAGCAAAAAAAGAGTCTGCCAAGGTTGCAGGTTCGATCCCTGTAAAGGACAGTGGCACATTCCTGCCTTGA
Organism: Podarcis vaucheri; assembly: GCF_965113315.1. Taxonomy (NCBI): domain Eukaryota; kingdom Metazoa; phylum Chordata; class Lepidosauria; order Squamata; family Lacertidae; genus Podarcis; species Podarcis vaucheri. The sequence goes on along the minus strand of NC_138760.1, from coordinate 127,209,815 downwards.
AGGGGGTTAGACTAGAGGACCCTCGAAGTCCCTTCCAATTCTGCAATTACACGGAATACAATACGGAGAGCGCCAGAGACCCGCCAAACTCATCTTTGCTTGAAAAGGCCTGGAAGAAAGTGGGATACGGAGATAGCTCTGTCAGTAGAACACGAGGCTCTGAATGCCAGGGTTGTGGGTTCGAGTCCAGTCTTAGGCAAAAGATTCGTGCTTTGCAGGGGGTTGGACTTATTCCAGGGTCCTTATCCTTTTGATTGTATGAGAAGCTTTTGCACACATCCAACCGAGAGCTGGTGTAGAGGGAAACTTGATCTTCCTTGCTGAGGCGAGATTCCCTAAGGAACACATCCCCATGTGGAGATTTCTGGGTGCCAGGTTAGCGACTGACATCTTACCTGGCTGCTCCCTCCAGCTTTCTTAAGCAGATAAGCAAAAGAGCTTGTTTATGACATTTATATCCCACCCTTTTTCTCCAAGGGTACATGGTTCACTTCCTTGCTTAGTTGAGCCCTACAACAGCCCTGTGGGGCGGGCTAAAAGGCAGCGACCCACTCCAATGTCACCCTGTCAGTTTCATGACTGAGTGGGGACTTCAGCCCAGATCTCCCAGGTTCTGGTCCGACCCTCTAGCCCAGGGGTCAGCAAACTTTTTCAGCAGGGGGCCGGTCCACTGTCCCTCAGACCTTGTCGGGGGCCGGACTATATTTTGAAAAAAAATAATGAATGAATTCCTATGCCCCACAAATAACCCAGAGATGCATTTTAAATAAAAGGACACATTCTAATCATGTAAAAACACGCTGATTCCTGGACCGTCCGCAGGCCGGATTTAGAAGGCGATTGTGCCAGATCCGGCCCCTGGGCCTTAGTTTACCTACCCATGCTCCAGCCACTACACCTCACTGCCTTCTTAAATTATGTTGGCCCATAAAGATGAGGAAAGCAAAATATCCCTTCAAGAAGCATCTGAAATATTTTCCAATGAGCTTGATGGTCCGATTGGATGTTTGAACGTGCTGGAAATTTTTCCTTTAAAATATAAAGCAGGATAGAAATGAACTGAATGATAAGAATAAGAAATGTCATTGCAAAAAAGAAAAAAAAGAGATGCTTACACATTCCGTGGTGGCAACCGCAAGCCAGGTTTAAGGTGCAATTACCGTAGAGTTGGAAGGGACCCAAAGGTCATCTAGCCCAACCCCCTGCAATGCAGGAATTTGGCAATTAGCTTATGTATCTCAGTTTCTAACAATGTCTACTTCTGGCTGCAATATGTGGTCTACCTTACTGGGTCTGTTTTTTAGGACTTAGCGAGGTAGAATATGTGATCAGTTAACAGGTAAAAAAATTACCACTTCTAAGAGCTGATGGTTCGCAAAAAAAGAATTTGAACTATTATTATCTTATTTATATGCTTCCCGTCTGACGGGGTTGCCCCAGCCACTCTGGGCGGCACCCAACAAAATATTTAAAACACTATAAAACATCGACCATGAAAAACTTCCCTGTACAGGGCTGCCTTCAGATGTCTTCGGAAAGTCAAATAGCTGTTTTCTGAAGGCTTGCTCAGCTTTGCAGTAGGCACACAAAAACACACACCCTTTTGTGACTGGCCAAATGGATATTGAGGCCATAAAGCCTTCTGGCAACACCGCAACCCGGTTATTGCAAACAACTCGCCAAGTAACTCGCTACAAAAGGCAAACGGCTCGCTTTGTTCCTGGTTTGATTAAAGGGTGTATCACCGGCAATTGTGGGTGAGTCGACGAAAGAAGCTCTGACAACGAGACTTGGCAAGGTTTGAGTTTCCTCAGCATCTCCAAGGCCACCAGTGGGATGAAGAAGACGCGGAGCTCTGTGTAGGCAAACAGCATTGCGAGTTTCTGAAACAAGGAGCAACGAAGAGAAGAAGTGGGAAAAGAAAATTGCCCGGCTTCTGGGTGGGCTGCTCCAAGTCAGGCAGAGAAAGGAGTTGGCAGTGGGTGCCAGGAGACGGCAAGGGGCGCCCAGGTTTTGCCACCCTGTACGCCAGCGTTAGAAACCGAGGTGTGAAAGCTAGGAGCTGAATGGCACCTTAAACCTAGGTTATGGGTGCAGCAATTAAATATAATTTTAATACAAAGCTGAAAATGAATGAACTGCAGCTAAAATATTATGTTCATTTGTTGCATGGTCTAATCCTTCCCCTGCCCACATCCCCGAATCTTCTTAAGAGGGTCTCTTCTCCAATCTTCAGAGAGTAGCTGGAAGTGGGGAGGCAGAAAAATGTCCCCCTTTCCTTCCACTCTGCAGTTTTAATCTGAAATCTTAGGTGCAGCACTGCGCCCAGAGCTCATAGACTGCCCACGCTAATGATAGTCCCTGTCGCAAAATGCGCCTAGGACAATGGGAGTTTTGAACACTGCCGTACGCAAATTGTAAAAAAATGTGGTGGTTCGGCGATGGGCAGTGCTAGAAATTCAGACTTAGAAGCTGATCGCCAAATGGCACCTTAAACCTAGATTGCGGTTGCCACAACAGAGTACCTAGGCATCATTTTTTCCTACCAATGAAATTTATTATTATTATTATTATCATTATGCATTTCCAGTGTTGGAAACTCAGATATATAAGCTTAAATAGCACCTTAAACCTAGGTTGTGATAGCCACAACAGAATATCCAGGTGCCTTTTTTTGAGGTGAAATATATTATTATTATTGGTATTGTTATTCATTGCATTTCTATACTGTTTTATATTTTAAAGAAAAAATCTCCAAGCAGCTGACAACACATTTAAATGTCAAATAAAACAATCCGGAATAAAACAAATTTATGCTTCAAGGAGAATATTTCAGGTCACTTTGCTTTGCCTATATTTATTTACCTACTGAATTTATAGAGCTGCCCCGTAGCAGAAGGACTCTAGGAAGGCAGTGGGGTGTAGTTAGAGTGTGGTTAGAGTGTCGGATGAGGAGCTAGGATGAGGGTTCAAATTCCTCCACTCGGTCCTGAAGCTCACCGAGTGACCTTGGAGTCAGTTGAAGCCTCTTCACCTGCCTCGCAGGGTCGTTGTAGGTATTAATTGAGGGGGGGGTGACTGGGAGCGGCCGCCGAGACCACATAACACCGGTCTTGAAAGACCTACACTGGCTCCCAGCATGTTTCTGAGCACAATTCAAAGTGTTGGTGTTGACCTTTCAAGCCCTAAACGGCCTCAGCCCAGTAGACCTGAAGGAGCGTCTCCACCCCCATCATTCTGCCCGGACACTGAGGTCCAGCGCCGAGGGCCTTCTGGCGGTTCCCTCACTGCGAGAAGCCAAGTTACAGGGAACCAGGCAGAGGGCCTTCTCGGTGGTGGCGCCCACCCTGTGGAACGCCCTCCCACCAGATGTCAAAGAGAGAAACAACTACCTGACATTTAGAAGACATCTGAAGGCAGCCCTGTTCAGGGAAGTGTTTAATGTGTGACATTTTAATGTATTTTTTAATATTTGTTGGAAGCCGCCCAGAGTGGCTGGGGAAGCCCAGCCAGGTGGGCGGGGTACAAATAATAAATTACTGTTACTAACCATGTACTCTTTGGAGAAAAAGGTGAATAAAGCTCTTCTGCTTCACTGCTTAAGAAAGCTGGAGGGCCCAGCAAGATGGAGATGTCAGCCGCCAGCCTAGCATCCAAAGGTCTCCACATGGTCACAATCGGACCTGTGCCAGTCGCAAAACATGCCTTCCACCTGGGGAATTTCTAGTACTGGCGATGGGGTTTGGGCAAAGCTTCGCAGGGAAGGGCAGGGGCAGCGACACCCCTCCCAGCCACTGCCATCACCCTCCTGCCCTCTAAGTTCCCCCCTCTAATCTAACTCTTTAAAACAAACAGGGCACCTCTTTTGGGCTGGGAGCCAATGAGAAGTTCCTAAAACAGCCTGAGACCGGATTCGAGTTTCCTGTGTAGACAGGATTGTTTGGAACAATTTCAGTTGCAGGAGGGTACCTAAACCTGCAGTTCAGAGGACAAAAAACTGAATGGGGATGTGCATTTTTTAAGAAAAATTGTTGGCCTCTGAGCGCTGCCTGTCAGCACCCACTGATTTTGTCTTTTCTGCCAAACACATCTGCAAAGTGCTGACAGCGAAGAGGAGGAAGAGGAGAAAGGGAAAGTCATGGAGCTATAAAACTGGAAGGGACACCAAGGGTCATCTAGCCCAACCCCCTTAAAATGCAGGAATAAACTCAGCTAAAGCATCCCTGACAGATGGCCACCCAACCTCTGCTTAAAAACCTCCAAGGAAGGAGAGGCCACAACCTCTCACAGGAGTCCATTCTACTGCCGAACACCTCTTACTATCAGAAAGCTCTTCCTGATGTTTAGTCAGAATCTTCTTCCTTGTAACTTGAAGCCATGGGTTCGAGTCCTACCCTCAAGAACAGGAGGAAACAATCTTGCGTCATCTTCCATGGGACAGCCCTTGAGATATTTGAAGATGGCTATCCTGTCTCCTCTCCTCTTTGGCAGGCTAAACAGACCCAGCTCTCTCCCAAGGCTTGGTTTCCAGACCCTGGGCCACCTTTGCAGACGGAGAGCAGAATTTAAGATTGCGAGGATTCGAGTTGCCACATACGCACACACACCAAAGTCACGCCTAGCAACCCCAGAGGGTCATCTAGCCGAATCCCTTGCAATGCAGGAATAAAAAGCATTTTGCAAAATGTGCTTCCCGTAGTATATATTCTCGCAGGTGCCTCAAAAGATTCTATTGACTGCGGTCTGTTCTGGGTGTAATTGGAGTGTTTTGTTTTTTATCTTCAACAGAAGTTGCCAGAGATTCTTGAGCTGAGATTCCTGCCTTGCAGGGGGCTGGACTAGATGACCCCGGGCTCCCTTCCCTGTCAATCATTCTGGGATTTTATAGCTGCCATTCCTGACTCGCGGCAGAGACTGTCGCGTCATGGAAAGCCTCTCCGCGGAAAGGAAAGCAGAAAGAGTTCCCCGCAGCTAGCAAGCCAACTTTCAGAGACAAAGCTACGACCGACCCTCGTGGGGACACCCTGGATTCCTTTCCAGGGGGTGGAATCCCGAGGCCGGCGCCTGGCAGGGCTTGTCAAGAGCGCTTGGCAGCAGGATACCGGTGCGCGCTTTTACGCGCAGCTGATTCTGGTGCGCGCTCGGCATGGCTCCACTTCCAAGCTGCCCGCACTTCCTCCCGCGCCGCAATCTGCCCATGCTCCGGAACCCCACTTACCCAGCGCAGCCACGTTGCGCACCTCTCCGCGGGCCAGCTGCGCCGAATCCAACAGGCGGAACCAGCCGTTGGGGTAGACGGGCGGCAGCTGCCCGATCCGCCGGCTCCTGCGCGCTCGCCTGGCCGCCTCTGCGCGGCTGCACCCGGCTTCGCCCGCGTAGCCCACCTCGTCCGGGCCGCGCAAGAGCCGCAGAGGGCGCAGCGCCAGCCACGAGAGCAGCAGCACCCCGAGCAGCACGATCCAAGCCCCGGGATCCGCGGAAGGCAGCGCCCAGAGAAGCCACTCGCGCAGAGCCATCGCGCCCCACCTGCCGCGCCCGGCTGCGCGCCCGGACCTCTTATGGGCGCCGGCAGGAGGCAGCCCCACCCCGCCCAGCCCAGCCCAACGAAGAGGGTTTGGCTGGAAATTTGACCCCCGGGTGCAGCCTCCCGGGGCGCCACTCTGCGCGCCTTTGGAGTGTCTGCGCTTAGGAGGAGAGAGAGTTCCTAAAAGCCAACGATCCTCTCCTTCTCCCAGTGGCGTAGCGTGGGTTGTCAGCACCCGGGGCAAGGCAAGTAATTTGCGCCCCCTAACCTGTGGATTTGTGCCCCCTAACCCTCACCCCCAGATGTTGCGCCCGGTGCGGCCGGCCCCCCCTGCACCCCCCACGCTACGCCACTGCCTTCTCCTTTCCCCGGGAGACGGCATCTGGCTCTGCAAGTTTGCGAGAGAGACTCCTGGGATCGTCGGCCTTGGAAGGGACCCGAGGGTCATCTAGCCCAACCCCTGGCGATGCAGGAATTTCCTATCTGGAGGGGAGGAAGGGCCATATACAGATTTAAACAAACAAATGTTCTAAGTGGAATTAGTGCCCTCCCTGGCTCTTACAGAATCAGTGGCAAGGATGATGTGCCTTTCACCCTCGGATGCACACTAGTCAGCTTCCAGATCAGTCTCAGATCAGAGGCGGTTTTAGGCTTGAGTAACAGGAGGTTGGCGGTTCGAATCCCCACGACAGGGTGAACTCCCGTTGCTCGGTCCCTGCTCCTGCCAACCTAGCAGTTGGAAAGCACGTCAAAGGGCAAGTAGATAAATAGGTACCACTCCAGCGGGAAGGTAAATGGCGTTTCCGTGTGCTGCTCTGGTTTACCAGAAGCGGCTTAGTCATGCTGGCCACATGACCTGGAAGCTGTATGCCGGCTCCCTCGGCCAATAAAGCGAGATGAGCGTCGCAACCCCAGAGTTGGTCATGACTGGACCCAGTGGCGTAGCGTGGGTTGTCAGCACCCGGGGCAAGGCAAGTAATTTGCGCCCCCTAACCCGTGGATTTTAGCAGGGGGCAGAGAGCTGCGAGTGCGAGCGCCCCCCCGATGTTGCGCCCGGTGCGGACGGCCCCCCCCTGCACCCCCCACGCTACGCCACTGACTGGACCTAATGGTCAGGGGTCCCTTTACCTTTTAACCAGGCTGCTGCCCTGCAAGGGTCACCGAAACAATGCTGGGGAGGGAAGGAGAGGGGTTACGCCAAATTTTAGCCTTGCACAGGGCATCGCTGAAATCTGAAAGCCCAAAGTCCGCCACACTCTGATTCAACTCTGACAGCCTCTCTAGTTTCCAGCCACTCAGTTTCTCAGGACAGGCTAAGTTGGGTCTCTAGACCAGGAGTCAGCTAATTTTCAGCAGGGAGCCAGTCTGGGGCCAGACTATATTTTGGGAGGGAAATGAATGTATTCCTATGCCCCACAAATATCCCAGAGATGCATTTTAAATAAAAGGACACATTCTGCTCATGTAAAAACACGCTGATTCCCGGACTCCCCGCTGGCCAGAATTAGAAGGCGATTGGGCCGGATCTGGCCCATGGGCCTTAGTTTGCCTATCCATGCTCTAGTAGAGGGAGGGACAAATTAACAATAGATGCCATTAAAAATCACTACAAATCATGCACAATATCCTCCCCCCTTTTTAAAGGGACACAGCTTCTAGTTGTGTGTATCTGGCACATTTCTGATGAATACAAACATGTTCCTGAAAATTAGCTGAAAAGTAAAATTAGCCAAAAGCCAGCAGAAAAGTGACTTCCCCTCAAATGCAAGTTACTGCTGGGATTCCTGCATGTCAAGGGGGTTGGACTAGATGACCCTCGGGGTCCCTTGCAACTCTTCAGTTATATGATTATACAGTGGTACCTCAGGTTGCAGACGCTTCAGGTTACAGACTTCGCTAACCCAGAAATAGTACCTCGGGTTAAGAACTTTGCTTCAGGATGAGAACAGAAATTGCGCAGCGGCGGCAGCAGGAGGCCCCATTCGCTAAAGCGGTGCTTCAGGTTAAGAACAGTTTCAGGTTAAGAACGGACCTCCAGAATGAATTAAGTTCTTAACCCAAGGTAAATAGACCCCTTGTCAGCATCGCCCTTGAGCCAGTGCCACCAACTGGACTCATCCACTTCAGCCCCGACTGGGCTAGGCGAGCTGGGTAGCACTTCCAGAGACCACCTTCTGCACAGGAACAGGTCAAAGTGCTGTGGACTCACAGCTTAGTGTTGTGAGCACCGGATTCACTCCCACAAGAAGACAGTCGTCGCACAGCAGAGTACAGCAGAGTCTAGCAGAGTATATAAACAACTCGGAGATCAGCTCTGTAGAATATCTTCTTTATTCTATCTACAACTATACAAACTATATACAGAGCTAAATGAGGTCTTTGCATAAATGAATGCTGCACTGCACTGAGTGTCTGCAGCTGCTCTTAGCAGCACCCTTATCTCTACACACGATCTCTAACACTCAGTCTCTCTCTCTCTCCGACACACTGACTGACTCTTTGATGTGGTGCTGGAGCAGAATAAGTAGAGAACAGAACACGCCTCCTCCTCTCTGGAGAATCAGCAGACTCATCAGGAGATTCTTGGATATGGGAGGGGTGAAATCTCCTCACCCCTGACCATTAGATCCAGTTGTGAGGGACTCTGGGGTTGCGGCACTCATCTCGCTTTATTGGCCGAGGGAGCCAGCATACAGCTTCCGGGTCATGTGGCCAGCATGACTTAGCCACTTCTGGCAAACCAGAGCAGTGCATGGAAACTCCATTTACCTTCCTGCCAGAGTGGTACCTATTTATCTACTTGCACTTTTGTGCTTTCGAACTGCTAGGTTGGCAGGAGCAGGGACTGAGCAACGGGAGCTCACCCCATCGTGGGGATTTGAACCGCAACCTTCTGATCGGCAAGTCCTAGGCTCTGTGGTTTAACCCACAGCGCCACCCGCGTCCCTTAACCAGAGGTGCCACTGTATAAATCAGAATGGCTGAGGGAAAGCTAGGATCAAGGAGCATGATAAATAGGGCTAAAAGAGAGCAGGAACTGAGTCTCCAAAGTTCACAGCGAAACGTGACCAGGCTCCTTCTGGTCTCATCTCACACACCAATCTGAGATCAACAATCTGGGCCACTGACTGGATCCAGGAAGCTCTTTTTATGTTGTTGTTTTCAATACTGTTTTTACTTATTTTCATGGTACAAAAGATAAATTTTGAGAAAACAATTGTTACCACAGTAAACTTGTCCTGATAAAATTGCAGACTTTTTATCATGCCATGTGTTTGAAGTTTCATTTCATTACTCTAAGAGATCATACCACGTTTCCAGAAGAGTTCTGGGGAACTCTGCCACAGTCTGAACAATTTATGCATTCAATAAACATTTGCCATATGTCATAAAAGGGATATGGGTTGTGTTTGCCCTTTGCTGCTATTGCCTGGCATGTTACTTTCTCAGCCAATGCTATTAACCATACAATGGTACCTCGGGTTAAGTACTTAATTCATTCCGGAGGTCCGTTCTTAACCTGAAGCTGTTCTTACCCTGAAGCACCACTTTAGCTAATGGAGGCTTCGGCTGCCGCCGCACCGCCGGAGCACGATTTCTGTTCTCATCCTGAAGCAAAGTTCTTAACCCGAAGTACTATTTCTGGGTTAGCGGAGTCTGTAACCTGAAGCGTATGTAATCTGAAGCGTATGTAATCTGAGGTACCACTGTACTCTGTTATACAGTGGTACCTCGGGTTACAGATGCTTCAGGTTATTATAATAATAATAATAATATTTTTTTATTTATACCCTGCCCATCTGGCTGAGTTTTCCCAGCCACTCTGGGCGGCTCCCAATCGAGTGTTAAAAACAATACAGCATTAAATATGAAAAACTTTCCTAAACAGGGCTGCCTTCAGATGTCTTTTAAAGATAAGATAGCTGCTTATTTCCTTCACATCTGAAGGAAATGTGGGTTTCCCTCGCTGAATCCATTATCCTTCTGGTCAGGACCAGACCTGGAGGCAGGGATAGTTCCACAGGGCGGTTACAGACGCTTCAGGTTACAGACTCCGCTAACCCAGAAATAGTACCACGGGTTAAGAACTATGCTTCAGGATGAGAACAGAAATCGTGCGGCGGCAGCGGGAGGCCCCATTAGCTAAAGTGGTACCTCAGGTTAAGAACAGTTGCAGGTTAAGAATGGACCTCCAGAACAAATTAAGTTCTTAACCAGAGGTACCACTGTACCAAGAATCTATGTTCAGCCTATCACCAGCATAGGAGACCAGCAGGCGACTGCTGCTGCTGCTGCTCTGAGTGAGTGCTGGGAGGACCGCTCCCTTTCCTGCCAACTCCATCCAGCCTAGGGAGTGGGGCTTGCACTCACCGCCACAGTTTAGAGGCCTGAGCAGCTGCCTGCAGCAAGTGACAAAATGGTTTTAAATGTTTTAAGTGCTTTTAATTTGCTGCACCTTAAATGGTGGTGGTTGTTTTTTATAATATTTTATAATTTTATAATTTTATTTCTGCTTGGGTTTGGAGAAGCATTTAGTCAGGGTGGGGAGTAATTTAATTTTAGCACTATTGTTTCTTGCTTTGCTTTTTTATTATTCTGTTATTATATAGTTTGTATTTTGCTTTTTAAGGGGAAGGGTCAGGGCTGCCTGGGAGTGGGAATCAGTCAATAGAATGGCTGGGGCAGGTTCCACAGGGGTGTGTGTGTGTATTGGGACACCCGATCTCAGTGATCACGGGCAGGAGGAGGAGTTACGCTAAGACCAGACTATGTCATTACCGAGGAGGCAGGGTTAGTCGTTGTTTGAGGACTATCCCTGCCTCCAGGTCTGGCCTTGACCAGATGGATACTCGATTCAGCAAGGGAAACCCACATGACCTGAAAGTGTTGCTGTGCAATGCCAGGTCAATAATGAATAAAACCACTGCCATCCACGACCTGATTGTGGATGGAGGATTTGACCTGGCATGTGTGACAGAGACCTGGTTGGATGAAGCAGATGGCCCTGTCCTTGCCGCTGCTTGCCCACCAGTTTTCTCTTATGAACAGCAACCCAGGTCGGAGAAGCACCGGAAATAGCTTGTGCGCATGGGACGCAGGTGGCGCTGTGGGTTAAACCAGAGTCTAGGACTTGCCAATCAGAAAGTCGGGGGTTCAAATCCCTGCGACGGGGTGAGCTCCCGTTGCTTGGTCCCTGCTCCTGCCAACCTAGCAATTCAAAAGCACATCAAAGTGCAAGTAGATAAATAGATACCGCTCCGGTGGGAAGGTAAACGGCGTTTCCATGTGCTGCTCTGGTTCGCCAGAAGCGGCTTAGTCCTGCTGGCCACATGACCCGGAATCTGTAAGCCGTCTCCTTTGGCCAATAAAGCGAGATGAGCGCCGCAACCCCAGAGTCGGCCACGACTGGACCTGATGGTCAGGGCTCCCTTTACCTATGCACAAGCGTTATTTGCGCATACGCAAGTGTTATTTCTGGTGCACATCCGGGTCGGAGGAGGCCCGTGCACATGCGCACAAGCTATTTCTGGTGCTCCTCCGACCTGGAAGTGCGCCAGAAATAGCGTGCACGCACACGCTCCCTCGCTCTCCGGCCTGCTGTACGATCGGCGCTGGAGACACCGGCCTGAAGCGCTGTAAGTTTGCTGACCCCTGGGCTAAGAGATAATCTTTAGCATAACCGCGGGCAGATGGGAACCTAAGCTCGAGTAGCACTAGTGCAGGGGATTTTCAATTGTTTTCTTGTATATCAAGCTTATTTCGTTGAAGACAGCATTCCAGAAGGGTTTGATCATGTAACACCACCACATATGGAAATATGTACCTTTGACTGTGCATCCCCTCCGACAATTGGGATTGACTTCCCTACATATTCGGGATAACCTCACCTGTGTATATCACCACCAATGCTGCCCTTATTTTTTGAAGAAACTGTTTCAACAGTCTCCCTGACTACAAAGCCACACATTTTCCATTTGGGATTTGCACATCTATGTCCACTTCCTGCGACATTTTTGTGTACAATAGATTGCCATATTCTAGTGTTATTACAGCTTCAAAAATTGAGGGAGCTCAGCCCTCAGACAGTGCAGAGAAGTTAACCAAGATGTGCTCTACTGCTCTTTGTTTCCTGTTTACTGGAATGGAAATGTCTGGGTTTGACAGGAATCTTCACAGCTGGTTAAAGCGGTACCATGATCATTTAAGGTTTGCTATGGCTGCTAGGGGGACACGATGTCGGATTCTCAGGCCTCAGTCAGAGGTAACTGGCCATTCTCCAGGCACTTGGCTTGAGATCCTGTTGACCTCCCCGTCTGGGTCTCCAGGCAGGATACAGGCAAGGTCACCAATCTGCGATCCCACTCAGCGTGAGAGGGACACACCTCTCCCCCTCCTCCCTGGTTCCCTCAGGGAGGGGAAAGAGACAGACAGAAATCTATTTACATGTCTTTATTTCTGTCATTGCAGCAGTACAGAGAAACGTGTCTGCACTCTCCAGACTCCAAAGTAGAGAGAGAATAGACTCCACCCCTGTACTTCCAGTACAGGTCAGATGACACTCTGAGCTAATATCCGGTGCTCAGAACAGTGAATAGACTGCCCCTTCGTTCCCATGGTACAGTCCCAAACATCAACATCCTGTTTTGCTTTCCAGACACCTGCAGCTTGCTCTTGCATTGCTGCTTTTTCCTGACACACGGGTGGTGCTGTGGGTTAAACCACAGAGCCTAGGACTTGCCGATCAGGTCGGCAGTTCGAATCCCCGCGACGGGGTGAGCTCCCGTTGCTCAGTCCCTGCTCCTGCCAACCTAGCAGTTCAAAAGCACGTCAAAGTGGAAGTAGATAAATAGGTACCGCTCCGGCGGGAAGGTAAACGGCGTTTCCGTGCGCTGCTCTGGTTCGCCAGAAGCGGCTTAGTCATGCTGGCCACATGACCCGGAAGCTGTATGCCGGCTCCCTCGGCCAATAAAGCAAGATGAGCGCCGCAACCCCAGAGTCAGCCACGACTGGACCTAATGGTCAGGGGTCCCTTTACTTTTTATGGCAGCTATGAATTGTTCTTTCTGTAGGGGTTTGCATAGAAATCTTTTAATCTAAAAAGGTCCACCTGTTCCCAACCATTCCAATCTAAGTATTGCTCTGCTTCTTTAAAAGATGGGTGAATGCCAAGAGGGATAAGGGGGGATATTGGGGAGAAGTTTTCTAAACTTTGATTTTCATACATTTAGTTTCATGTGGAGAAAAGGGTTTGCAATAGTATGGGTTTTCAGTAAGGAGTAAAAAGGGATACACACTATATATAGGATCTGAAATTTCTGTATCTACCCATGGTTTTCCTTTTTCCCCGTGGATCAGTGACATCAAATGCTTTAGCTGGAAGGCGTTGTAAAGAGCTTGGCAATGTGGGATTACGAGCCTGCCGTTTTGGACACTTCCATATAATTCTGGAGCCCAGTTGTGCTTTTCCCCCTTCATGAATAGACTTGTTTATTCAGCACTAACAAATTTTAAATTGTCTGGGTGTAATGATGATTGGCAGCACTTGAAAGAGGAAACAAACATTTCAGCAGGATAGCCATCTTTACCGCAGCCACGTGTCCTGATCATGATAAACCTTTCCAAGGTTCAAGATTTGGTCGTACCTGTAGGAATACTGGTGTGAAGTTTTCTTTCTTTGGAGCGAATAGATTTTTAGCTGTGTGTGGGGGTATTCCAGTGGCATGTTGTGAAATTTTTCATAGGCGAACAGATAGGGCTGTATATAGTGTTAGGGACCCCAAGGGTAATCTAATACAACCACCTGCAAGGCAGGAATCTCCACTCAAGCATCCCTAAAGGTAAAGGGACCCCTGACCATCAGGTCCAGTAGTGGCCAACTCTGGGGTTGTGATGCTCATCTTGCTTTACTGGCCGAGGGAGCCGGCGTACAGCTTCCGGGTCATGTGGCCAGCATGACTAAGCCGCTTCTGGCTCACCAGAGCAGCACACGGAAATGCCGTTTACATTCCCACCAGAGTGGTACCTATTTATCTACTTGCACTTTGACGTGCTTCCGAACTGCTAGGTTGGCAGGAGCAGGGACCAAGGAATGGGAGCTCACCCCGTCACGGGGATTCGAACCGCCAACCTTCTGATCGGCACATCCTAGGCTCTGTGGTTTAACCCACAGCGCCACCCGCATCCCTCAAGCATCCCTGGCAGATGCCTAAAAACCTTTAATTAAGGAGGATCCACAACCTCCCAAGAAAGTCCATTCCCTGGCCAGCCAATTTGCCAGTTCCTAGCAGTTTGCAAAAAGAAAAGTTTGGCTTTGCTTTGTTTTTTTGAAAAAGACAGCCCCATTGGGAAAAAAAACAATTTTAACCCCCCCTCCTTTCTTTATCATCTCCCTTTCTATGACCGTGTTGTTGCTGGTTGTTGCATGTTGCTGCTGATCCTTCAGGTTCTGACAGATTGGGGCTGCGGGCTTTTTTATTAAAACACCACACTTTGAAAACACACATACAAACACACGAGGCTGAAGCAAAGGAGGAAGTGAGATATGAAGGTTTCAGGGATCTTGTCTTCCACCCCCATCCCATGGGCACATCTGGCTTTCCGACTGCTCTTCCTTAAAAAAATGAAAGCTCCTCAGTTCTGCTTCAAACAGCCACTTCCTGCTCAGGTGTGGGTATTGCTCAGCAGAGCTGTGCAGTTTTGCAACCTTCACAGAGGTAATCAGAGAGAGAGAGGGAGAGACAAGACAGACTCTGTGTGCACACACGTACACAAGAGCTTGGAGACACTGGCCAAGCAGGTAAACAGAAAGATCCTGCAGAGGACAGTAAGGGAACTAGGCGAAGAAGAAGAAGAATAAATTTTATATACAGCCCTATACCCAGAGGTCTCAGGCTAGTCCCACAAGTCCATGAACCACATGCCACTAGGGTATTCCAACTGTTTTAAATTAGCTTATTTTCATTTTAAATCTTTTGAATGGTATTGTTTTAATATTTTGATGTTTGCTGCCCTGAGCTCCTTTGGGAGGAAGAGTGGGATTAATTTTTTAAAAAATATTTTGGTCATCTTCTTTTCATCTTAGTGGGAGAACTTCCTCCTGGGATTGCGGACTTTTGGGGCAACTCTGCCTTGGTCATCTCCCACCACCCGCTGCCCCAGATCAGATATCTACACATTTCTTTTATTATATTCCCAAACCCTCCTTTCTTTCGTCCTGGAACCAAAGGCAGCATCCAGATGGTTCCCCATCCAGGCCCTGACCAGACTTCACACCCTCTTGGCTTCAGAAACATGGCGGCCTCATGTAACGTAAGCCCACACCTGCAAAATCAGAGATTATGTCCCCATTTCGCTTTGGAGTTGTTCTTCAGCCACTTTGCAATGGAAGAACAATTATGGGCACCTCCCTGCCAGAGGCTACAAACTCTGAATATTCTCAGAAACATCAAAATCTCTGGAACTCCTGTGATAAGAAGGAAAGAACCACTAAAGAAGAAGGGGGGGCACCCTGGTTTATTTCAGTCCAACGGATATTGCAAAAGGAATAATAACAATTACATCCAGTGTCTTCAAAGCAAGGTGCAGCAAATCCTAAAACAGTTATGCATTCTTATTTCTAGAAAGGTGTCTCCTTAAGGAATGCCAGCCTATGAGAAGGGAAGGAAGATGGTGGGAACTGCAGATGGGCAGAATATGTTCCTCAAGGGCCACAGGTGGAAAAGCAAGAATGGGCGAGATAAAAATTAGGCAAATTGAAGGCAACAAAACCAGTTTACTTTCAAGAGTCCATGTGGTCTGACTCTCAATGGGTCACCCCTCCTAGAAGACTGTGGGGAGCAGGCTAGAAGTCTCATGAACTGCAGCCAAAAATATGGGGCTCCTTATTTCAGATCAAATTGTGGCCATGCAGCTCCTGATCTGCCTCTTCTCCTTCCAGGCTTCCTCCTTGGCTGTCAGCAGGATCAGTCCCTCTCATCTCCTGTAGGAGAGTCACTACACCCCATCCCCTCAGCCTCTCTACCTCTTTCTCAGTTCCCCACTTTGTCCATTCCCCCCTTCAGCTGCTTCTTCCTCCCTCTCCAGCCTGTTTCTCAACTCACTGCCCCAGGGCATCATGGGAGGCCCAGGGTGGAGCCCCAGAGAACAGCAGCTGGTTGTCCTGGACGTGGAGCTCCATGAACCAGGCTGGAGAACTGGAGCCTTGAAGGTATCGGGACAGAAAGAGGGTCTGGAGGAAACTGCCTCAGCAGCTGCCATTGCCACAGGGAGGGTCCGAATGCCCCCTGGAGCTCCTCATTCTCTGCTGGGGAAGGGATTGTAGAGGGAAACACAGCAACAAAGAACCAAGAGAAACCATCAAAATCCCTGCAAGTCATGCTCAATCTCCTCATCCCTTTTTAAAGCTTTTAGTTGCGTATATCTGGCACATTTCTGATTAACACAAGCACATTTCTGAAAATCAGCTGCGAAGCACAATCAGCCAAAATCCATCAGAAAAACATGATTATCCTCAAATTCAAGTTACAGCTGTAGTCAGAATGGATGGGTGAGAGCCAGGATTAAGGAACATCAGAAACAGCACTGAAGGACAGGTGGGGCTCTGAGCCTCTGCAATTCACAGCCAAACTTGGGCAGGCTCCTTCTGGTCTCATCTCACACACCAGGCTGGTATGAAACTGCAGAAATAAAGAACAGGAGGGTTTCAAAGTTAAGCCAACATCATGGTGTTGAGGCATCAGCATTACAGAGCTAGTGGGAACCCAAAGGGCGTCTAGTCCAGCCTCCCAAGGGAAGCCACCATCCCTCAACATGTCAGATCAGACCTAAGATATGCTAGGAGTGTCACCAAAATGGGCCTGCAGAGCAAATGCCTGCAGAGGGCAGCTCAAGCAAGTGAGCCAAGCTGCACACTTTGGGGGAATACCACAAGGACACAAAGCAGTCCTACTGGAAGGAAAAATCCCTTCCAGAAACCAAAATGTGACTCCCTCTTATTGAGATCCTGGAGAGAACCCATTTGTCAGATGGAGGGGATCCTCTGTGGAGCTCAGATGGACAGACAGAATGAGTCACAAGAGCGATTTTCAGCTCAATGGACACTGCAGATTATGTCATTCTTGGAAACCCCAAGGGGGGTAACAGAAGAAGGTTTTCCCCATTTGAGGATGTTCCCCACAGACCTCCTTTGCCCCCACCTGCACCCCCACTTACCCTTGGTGGAGCTGTCGGACCCCTGGTCGCTTGCTGCAAAAGGGAGGAAACACAGGAGTCAGGATCCCAGGAAGGGAGATCCCACCCCCCCCAGCCCTTCTCCTCCCTCCTTCCACCCCCATCCCAAATCCGTCTCAATATGGGGAGGGGCCTGAGAAGAGTTCAGGGACAGGCAGCCCAGAGGCAAGGGGGCTCAAGGACAGCAGTGGGGGGAGAAGCAGATGCTGGAGGGCAAAGAGAGATGGGCACAGCTTGGCATGGAGGCAGTGGGGGACTAGAGCGGGGGTGGGTGCGATCTGGGCAGAAAGGCAGAAGGAGTGGGGGAGAGCAATGGTGGGTTCCTAACACCCACAGACTAGAGCTAACCAACCAAATCTTTAGCTTCAGGTTCTAGTAGATTAAACCACCAGAGACCCCTCTCTCCCCGCACCCTCGGCTCTTCCTCCTGCTCCTTCTTGGAGCCCCTCCCTCAGCCGACAGTCTCTCTGCAGCCTTTTCCTGGCCCTGAGGGACCCCTTGCTCTCCACAGACAGGCTGAGCAGACAGGCTTAAGCTTTCCATCAGGGTCTTGGGCTTAAGGACTAGGGCACCACCGTGTTAGGCTTGGTCTGTTTGAAACCTGTTCCTGCTCCATATTGGGGGGAAATATGTCAGACAGAGAGAAGGGAGGAGTCACTCACTTGCGGTTTTTTCGTAGGCTGCTTTCTTGCTCCGTTGCCCTGTGAAGACAAAAGCTGAAGGTCAGAGCTGGAAGGGATCTCCAGAGGCCACACAATTACATTTCACAATTCCTGGCTCTCAGATGCTGAAACCTTCCCAGCACATGCTCCTCTTGTCTCTTCCAAACACCTCCAAGGAAGGGGAGCCCAGAAGGGGAGCATTTCAAGGAACTCATTTTACAAAGAAGTAGAAAAAATTGAGGAAATTAAATTAAAAAATCAACATGGGAACCATGGGAATCTAATCCCTTCACTCATTCCATTTCAGATTATTATTGCACTCCCAGCAGACCCCTAATCCTTAAATTTGCCCAGAGAGGGTGGGGGGAAGACATAATGAACTTTAACAGTGCAATTCTAGGCAAGTCTACTCAGAAGAAAGTCCTATTCAGTTCAATACAGCATCCTCCCAGATCAATATTTATTTATTCATTTATTGAAGATGGCAGGGCAGTTTACAACATAAAAATACAAAATGAGAGCACAAAATACAGAATAAAGCAAAAACAAAACAGTAACTCCCCTCCCACAAACATTTAAAAGGCCAAAGGCCTGGTTAGAGAGAAATGTTTTTGCCTGGCACCTAAAGATTTGTAAGGAAGTCTCCCTATTAAGTGTGCACAGGACTGAAGGCTTAGGACTGTTTAAAACATCAGGTGGAAAGTGAATTTCCTGAGCACAGAGTGAGCACAAAGCAATGACCAACAGGACTTTGGGTTCATGTTCAAAGGGTGTTTTATGGGGAGGGGTCTCTGTAGGGATGCCAGCGACAATTGCCAGGAAGCTCCACCAGCACATTCCCAGTCAGAGGCCAAGACAGAAGGACACAGGAGAAGCAGCAAACGCATCCAGGGTTTACTTACTGCGGATGAAGAAGATGATGATCCCAGAGACCAGCAGGATGGCAGCCATGACACCCAGAATGGCCCCCACAATGAGCCCCAGGTTGACTGAAAGGGGAAAAGAGACATTTTTATTCAGACTGGTGGCAGGAGCTCCCCAAGGCCTCAAGCTGGAGGTGCTGAGCTATGAGCCCGGGAGGATTTTATGTGTGCAAAGCAGGCCCTCTTTCTCCCTCCTAACAGGCCAAGGTCTTCTCTGTAGTGGCCCCAATACAATGGTCCTTTCCCCCACCAGAGTTCAGCATTAGAGGTCTTAAAAACCCCCAATATATCTAAGGAAGACAGTTGACAGGCACATCTGTTTCATCACAGACTCCAGACTTAAAAGCCGGTCTCCTCCTGCTCAGGCGCTTCACCCTTCTCTGTCCTGACCCTGAGAGGAAGGGATTCCCTCCCCTCTGAGACCCCCCAGGGCCCAGCATTACAGTCCTTCATGGAAGGCACAAACACTTAGAAAAAAGCATCTTGTTTAGGGTTGCCATATGTCCAGTCCTTTTTCAGACTTAAAATGTCTGTCCAGACTTCCGGGTTAGCGCCATCGGCTAATGGTGGATTCCCTCCGAGCTCTGGAGGGAATCGGCTCCGCAGGATTTGGGTCTTGCCGCTGCGGCGATGCGGGGACCCTCAAAAATCACAGGCGGCGAAGCCTGTGAACCTGGTGACTCGGCGGGCACCATTTGCGCCCCCCCGACCCGTGAAGGAGCCTTTTTAAAGGCTTCGGAACGGGGAACGGGGTGAGTGGCGTGGTGCTGAGAGTCGACTGCTTCTCCTGCGGAGTGAAGCCGCATGTCATGGTCGGAGAGCGCTGACTTCTTCTTGTGAACAATTGGATTTTAAGGCAGCAACTCGTGAGTAGTACGGAAATTGGATTTATAAAGAATTTTTTTTAAAAATTAGGCACGATCGGGGAAGGCGCAAACAGGAAGTCCGTCTCCCCGTCTTGTAAACAATCTAAAGCAAGGACCAGCTAACTAAGGTCGAGAGGATTTTTTCCTATTTATTGGGTAAAAGACATTAATTTCACGATTTGGCAGTTTAAGTAATCTTGCTGGAGGATAAGAGCTAATTTTCGGAGCTGAAGTGCCACCCCCCCGGACCCGGGAGTGATCCGCGAGAGAGCCTGTTGAAGAGATATTGAAGAGTTTGACAGCTGTCAAATTAGCTGTCAAGACGGAAAAAGCGAACTTTGTTTATTATTGTCTCTGCTGGTTATATTCGTTACAATTTGGCTATATTTTGTTGAAAATAAGGAAGAACTGACACAAACTAACTTGATTTTTGGATTTGAACTGGAAGGAATACTAAGTAACCAAAATCTGGGTAAGAAACCCAGAATAAAATTTAAGATTTTAACTGATGTAAAAGAAAGAGGGGGATTTGCCCTGCCAGACTTTAAACTTTACTATGAATCAGCAGCTTTCTGCTGGTTTAAAGATTGGCTGCTTCTTGAGAACACAGACATTTTAGATCTGGAAGGTTTTAACAATATTTTTGGGTGGCATGCATATCTATGGTATGACAAGGTTAAAGCTCACAAAGGTTTTAAAAACCATATTGTCAGGAAAGCATTATATAATGTCTGGATTAGATATAAAGACCTATTGGAAAATAAAACCCCAAGGTGGTTGTCACCAATGGAAGCTAAGGCCGTGAAAAAAACTCAATATGGAGGCCAAATGGCCGAAATATTGGGAAATTTTGGAACAAGAGGGGGATAAACTGAAATTGCAGAGTTTTGAGAAGTTAAAGGACAAAGTGCGAGATTGGCTTCATTATTACCAAATAATGGAGGTTTTTAAGTTGGACAGGAAAATTGGCTTCCAGGTGGAAAAATCAAAACTAGAAACAGAACTGATAGAACCCAATACTAAGAACTTGTCAAGGATGTATAACTTGCTGTTGAAATGGAATACACAAGATGAAACAGTTAAGTTAGGTATGATAAAGTGGGCACAAGATATTGGTCATAACATTATGTTTGTTGACTGGGAACAGTTGTGGAACACCGGTATGAAATTTACGGCATGTAATACCTTAAAGGAAAATATTATGAAAATGATCTATAGGTGGTACATGACTCCAGTGAAGCTTGCAAAAATTTACCACTTGTCTGATAATAAATGTTGGAAATGTAAAGAAATTGAAGGTACGTTCTTTCACCTTTGGTGGACGTGCCCAAAGATTAAGACTTTCTGGGAAATGATATATAATGAGATGAAAAAGGTATTTAAATATACCTTCCCTAAGAAACCAGAGGCCTTTCTCCTGGGCATTGTCGGCCAATTGGTGCAAAAGAAAGACAGAACATTCTTTATGTATGCTACAACAGCAGCAAGAATACTCATCGCAAAGTATTGGAAGACACAAGATCTACCCACTTTGGAAGAATGGCAGATGAAGGTGATAGACTATATGGGACTAGCAGAAATGACCGGCAGAATCCGAGACCAGAGAAAAGAGACGGCAGAAGAAGATTGGAAGAAATTTAAGAACTATCTTAAGAAATATTGTAAAATTAATGAGTTTTAGAATGATGTGGTTTTAAAATTAAAGGGAGTACAGCTGCAAAGATTAAGTTAAAAGAAAAGAGAAGATGACAATTAGATGAAATTAAGGGTAAGGATTTGCTGAACTAAATTTTTGAAATGGGAATGTAGAAAGGGGAGGTATGAGGAGGTCGCTGAAGTAGGATTTAGGAAAATAAGGTTTTGAAATTATGCTTGTTCTTTTTTATTTTTGTTTGTGTTTGTGTGTTTTGTTATGTTTGTTATAATTTGTAAAATTCTAATAAATATTTTTTTTAAAAAAAATCCCTCTAGAGGGGTTTTTGGGACATTACAAGAATGGTTGAAGGAGGGAAAATTCAAGCTAAATTGGACAGAGTTTTTTTTTCTCTTGGGAAAGTTACAAGGCCAAATTGATGTTTTGGCTACCAACGTTGCAACTCTGGACTTAACAGTAAGCAGGTTCTTTGAATTTGATAAGGATTTGATCCAGGAAGTTCATGCAGCTGGACAAGAGGAGAAATTTGGGAACTTTGAGAGTGCGGAGAAAGAGACACATGTTATTTTTAAGGAAAATGAAGGAGATGTAATGTTGCAGATGACAAAGGAGAGCCAGAGGCCTGACATGATGATGAAAATTTGGTCCGAATTGGAGATTGAAGAATGGAGAGATCTCCTTATGTGGAGATCTGAAGACCCAAGGATTACAAATTTGATTAAGGTGAAAGTTGGAGCTTTGGGGACATTTGGACTTGAAAGGAGTAAGAAACAAGATTTGGGCTCCACCTTTAAGTATGGAGGTCTGGCTGGAAGAAACATTGTCCCCATCGGGCCAGAGCACCTCTGAGATCTGGTGTTTAACATTAAGGACTATCAAAAAAACCGGCAGAGAGGAACTGAGAGACAATTAAGAGCCTCGGACGTGAGATCTCCAGGCTGACAGCAGATTAAGACTGATGGACATTTGTGGGGGATTGAAACCGGGAAAGGGGATGGGGTGGGGTTTGGGGATCCAAAGGGTGTATAATCATAATTCGTCTTTTTCTTTTTATTCTGTTTGTTATTAGTATGAAAAGTGGGGAATTCGTGGAAGGGAATTTGGGTTTACTTTAGAAAAATGATTTAAGAATAAGCACTGATGTATAAATTTTGATGTTTATAAGGTAAAATTGGTTTCTTAAAATGAATTAAATATAAAAAGGTTAAAAACTGGGGATAAGAACTTGTTGAACTAACAATTTGAATTGGAATATAAGAAGGGGAGGTGTGGGGAAGTCAGGGAAATATGTTACAGGAAAATAAGGATTGTAAACTGTATATGTTTTTAATTTTTCTTTTGTTTTTTTTCTTTTTGGCTTTTTAATGTATTAAAATGGAAAATTCCCAATAAATATCTATTAAAATAAATAAATAAATAAATAAATAAAATGTCTGTCCAGACAAATTTTTTAAATGAGGCAAAATCGCCAGTTTTTTTGTTTGGGTGGAATCTCTGAAGTCCGTAGCGCTACTGAGTGAGCCCTGTTCCCCTCTGCCCTGCCTGTGTGAGTCTCTGGCTGCAGGGCGGCTTCCATAATTCTCGCTTGCCTGCCTGTGAGAAGGGGAGTCTGGGCTGTGGGTGGGGATGTGCGTTCATGGGCTCCTGCTGGGGAAAAGGGAGTCTGGCTCTTAGACATTCTGCTTTGGTTCCTGCAGGCGCAGCTTTCCTGACAGTATTTGTGAGACAAGCGTTGTTATTAAAATTCCTGCTTGCCCTTGCCAGCGATGTGCGGGTGTTTGAGTGTGAGGAGGAGCGAGTGAGAATCTTTTTCACTGTGAAGTACACTCAGTCCGGGGCTCCCTCTTTTAAGTTCGTTGCCCCTTTTTCAGTCACAGAGTGTAAGTAAGTCAGCCATGTGGAGGAGATGTGTTTGATTTTGAAGAAGTAAAATAAGTGCCCACATTCTTTGACATCACAACTACTTAGGCTTAAAGGCAAAAAGCTGACAGTCAGTTTTTACCTACGACATTTGAGTTCAAGGCCTATGAGACACTTGCCGGAAAAGGCTGCATCTCTGCTGAAATCTACCGATTCTGATTCAGTTAGTTCCCTCCAGAGACACAGACAGGATCCAACTGGGGTTCCCCATCTGAGCTGTGCTGCTGCTGAAGGGAGGAGCTGGGTGGAAACCCCCCTCCCAGAGCCCACCCCTCCCCCTCCTGTCTGTCTGTCTGTCTGTCTCTCACCAGGCTCCTTCTCCCAGGCCACCTCCAGAGGCTTCTTCAGGCTGTCGTGCTCCACGCGGCACCGGAAGCGCTCCCTCTCCTCGGGGTCGATCTGGACACTGAGCAAGAGATAGTAGGTCCCGTCTGAGTTGGGGGCGACCAATCCTCGGAGGGTGCCCTCCTGCCAGACCTCCCCGTCCTTCACCCAGTTGGCCTCAATCTCCTTGGGGTAGAAGCCGTGGACTTGGCAAACGAGGGTCTCCAGGCCGTCATAGTCTGCCTTCCTGGTCACCTTCACCACCGGAGCCTCTGCAAAAAGGGCCGCACTGGGGTTAACAGAGAGACATCCACAACGGGAGCCTGAAGGAATCCTGTATTTTTTAAGAGCAGAGGAGCAGGGACCCAAGAGGCAACCAAGTCAGAAACTCACATCTCCAGAAATTAAAAAGAACTGCGAATAAATGAGATTTCCTCAACCTCCCTTGGCATCTTCCCCAGTCAGTGTCTATGCTGGAACTGTTTGTAGATGTTTTATCCTTTGCTTGCCAAAGCAGACTCCTTTGGAAGGGAGGACTGGGTACAAATTAATTTATCATCTTGAAAAGCTCTTGTGGTTCCAAGATAGTCCCAGGGAGCTGCCTCTAGGCTGAGGGGCAAATTTCACCAGGTCCCCAATGGTGGGATTCATTCAGATCCTTCCAAGTTGCAAGTCATGAACTGATCCTGATTTCTCTCTTGAGGGGGAAGAAATCCTGGACTCGCTGCTCTCCGTTCTCCGGGACTTTTCAGCTCCATAGTTAGTGAACAAAGCCAACAGCCCTGGGAAAGACAGAGCTCCTTTCTAGTTCTCCCGCCTGCCCTGAAAGGGTCCCTTGAGGTTGGAAAGGGCCCATCTCCCTTCTCCACGGCAGCCTCCCCTGGAGTGGAAAGGGCAGACCAGGAGGCCCAGTAAGCCAGCAACTTACGCACATTTAACTGGTGCAAATACAGATTTACGCACTTGCCAAAAATATTCCAAAAACCCAAAAGAGGAGGCGGGCGTCTGAGGAAGAAGGACTTTGGCAACCCAATCGCCCTTGAATCCAATGTGTTTTGACGATACACAATTTTGGCTTTAGGCACAATTCGCAGAATGTAACCCTTGTTCTAAAAATGGCTCCCTGGGTAGCTGTTGTCTGAAGGGGCTGTTCCAGGATCCCACCCGCTTTGCAGTGCCTGGACTGGAAACTCGGGTCTAGGAGGGGATGTGACTCTGCTGGGGGAGCAGGAAGGAAGGAAGGAAGGTCAAGCCCTTTCCCCATAGAAACCCCAAACAAGACCTCCCCACCCCACCCACCCCCTCACCTGACCTCAGCAGAACCTCTGTCCCAAAGAGGATAATTCCCAGCCTCCTTTGCACGTTGTCACCCTTGAAAACGCTTCATTGTGGCTTTTGAGGTGAAATCCTCAACCTCAAGAAATATGCTCAGTGTCTTTGGGGTGAATTATCACCAGGCCCCCATAGATGAATTTGCTCAGATCTCTCTAAGCACGGCTAATACATAAGTGTCATTCCTCAAAAAGGAAGGGTGCTAGAATTATTTCATTTTTAATTAATGTTCATATTAGCAAAGCTAATATGAGACAGGAAGAAAGCCAGTCAAAACACTTGATCATTTGATTGGCCCCTGTGCCAGATTCCTGAAGGCGGAAGAGTGGACTGTACCATTTCAAGGCATGGGGTTGGGGAAGATGACATTTCTGAATGTTCCCCATGGAAAAAAGTACTATTCCTCACAAATAAAAAAAATAAGAAGGTAGAAGAGGGAATTCCATACTCTCTCACTATGTGCAGGATTTCTGCTTCTAGGCCACGAGTGGCTAACCTACAGACTTAGTGAGGGGGCCACATTTTCTATTTTAAAAAAAGGTTAATTAATTAATTTTTAAATACTTTCTAGCGGGGCCAACTAAAAATTACGTGAAATGTAAAAGTGTTCCAATGCTGTTTTTCGTCGTTTAGTTAAGAATTAAAAATACCAAAGGTAAATTATCCCACTCAGTATTCAGGATTACACGTGATTTTTTAAAATAAGTTCAGTGGTTTTATTAGAAATTGTTAGTTTTTTGAAAATGTCCATTGGGGCACTTTGATACACTCTAAAAGTGCCCCGCTCGTGTACAATAGTGCCCCAATATAAAAATTTGCATGAAATCTCTAAACTAATGTCCTACCTATGAAATTTGAAAAGAAAAAAACTGTTGTTGACTATGTGGCTGTCAGGGAACTGCCATCAGAGGCACGGGAGAAGGAGAGGGTCTCTGATTCTGCAGGAGAAGGTCCCAGCGCTAGAGGGAGACGCAGCCGGGTAGAAGGGGAAGAGAATGAGTGTAACACCAGGGATCCAGGAGAGCAACGGGACAGGGAGCTGCAGGGGCTCCAGGACTCTTCGTGGGAAGTTAGCGAGGAGAGCCCAGGCACCCCGCTGCCCACGCCCACCCTGCGCAGGAGACTCCCGTGCAGTGAGAGGCGGAAACGATTGGGTGTCAAACAACTCTTATGTTGGCAACGCTTTAAGAAACGCCCACAGACAGATTCTACAAGTGACTAAGGGCAGCCACGCTGAGATGGGCTGTGCAGTCCGGAGGGTTTAACCAGGCAAGCCGATGCTCAAACGGAGCAGGATTACGCACGAGTAACTCCCAACCACTACAGTGGCCAAAGTCATTTCTAAATATAATATGACCGATTATCAAGTGTCATATCTGAGGAAATATCCAGGATCTTGTATGTTTGTCTTCCCCAATGTAGAAGATAAGGCAAGCGTTGATTTCAAAGATGTTGTTTTGCCAAAACCAAATTTCTCAAAGGACACATCTCGAACATCATCTCTATACTTTTTCTTTTAACTTCAGTGGATATAATGTGCAATAAGCATTTTGTTTAAATTATAAGCATTTTGTTTAAATTACTATTTTTTGACTACCTAATGTGAGATCTTATACTTTTTAAAGGGCTGATTATGATCTCTCACAATATTTTTTTTAATTAATTTTTTGTAAATAATTGCCATTCTCATACAATTTACGCTTTGCATCAAAGTGCCCCATGCACTGTATCAAAGTGCCCTGTAGGTGGAGCAGAATGATACAAAACCCATTTTTTACTCAAGTCATTATATTCTCATTATCTTCTAACTTTAATGGTTCTTTTGATTGCTATTATAATCTTAATTATAATTAATTTATGCCATGCATAAAGCAATTTTTTAAATTATTTGAATCATTTTGGTACATAAAATATGAGATTGAATTTTTCTGCATCAATTTGCCCCACTTTCCCCTACCCAAGTGTAAAGGCAAAAGGTTTTTCCGTATCCCGCCTCAAATCTGTTCATTTCAATTTTCTTTTTTTACTTAATTTAAAATGCATTTTGCTTTCCTGGCCCCTTCCCTGCTGTTTCTTTGTGTCCCCTCCCCCCATTTGTCTTTTGCCATCCCTTATTCTAGGCATGGGGGGCTGTTTATAAGCATCTCTCCCCCCCATCATACTCTGAAGTGACCCTTTTTCTCCTCCCAGGGTCCCAAACTTATTTCTGCCGCCCCCACCAAGAAAACTGTTTGCTTTTTGGTCCAGACAGGAAGACTGTTAAGGGGGGGGGAGCTTGAAGGGAAACTGCCCCACTGAGCCCCCCTCCCCTCCCCACTGCCCCCCCCTCTTACCTGTCCTCAGCAGAGTCTCCTTCCCATAGTCCAGGTATCTCTGCAGCCACGCAATGCATTCCTCCTCCAGGTAGCGCTTCCTGTACTGGTTCCCGGCCATGTTAGCATCCCACTTCCTCTTGGTCACTTCGGCCGCCGTCTCAGCTGCTGTCGAAGTGAGGGTCTCCTTGTCGAAGGCGATGAAGTCTCTCCCGTCGTAGCCGTACTGGTAATGCCCTCCTTTGCGCCCGTCTGAACTCAGCTCACAGCCGTACGTTTTCTGATAGGTGTGGATCCCTGGAAGGACCAGAAGAGACGCAGGAGGTCAAGGGGGGTCAGAGCAGCCCCTCCCCCATCAGCAAAAGTGCCCGGGAAAAAGGATTTATTTGCCTCAGACTCAGGGAAGAGGCAGCAGTCAGAGGGGAGAAAAATCACCCAGCATTGTATCTTTCTGAAGGCTCATCCACATAACACGTTCACTGAGGGAAACGCTACAATCCTGAGCCTATAAAGCCCCCCTTTAATTGCCCCCCCTCATCGCCTCACACTTTCTCCCCCTCCCCCAATTCCTAGTGGATTCTCCCAACTCCCTGGAGGCGGGGGAGGGGTGGGGAGCATCCCTTGCAGGTCGGAGGTCACAGTCTGTCCCTCTTTCCCCCCAGCCCTGCTCCTCTGGATCTTGCCCCTTTGGGAGGGACGCCTCAGCTGTACCCAGTCCCAGTCCCAGAAAGGGGCAACATGGAAGGGGGACACCCACACATGGGGGGCCCTTTCAAGAGAGAAGGTCTCCTCTTCCTCTCCATCTCTCTCCCCCCCCCCCCCAGCTTCTCCATATCAAGGACCTTTTCCCTAAAAGGAGGAAAGTCATGGAAGGGACTTCGGAAAAAGAAGTTTCCTCATAGCCTGGGAGGGAAAGGGAAGCCGCAAGGGGGGGTTGCCCCATTGCAGAATGGCCCCGCTTCTCAGCAGAAGCCAGGCGGCCCTTGTCAAAGATGGGGGGTCCCTGCATCCCCCTGCCCACCCCAGGGGGCTACCACCAAATCTTCAAAACAACAACAACATTAAAACAATCATTTTGAAGTCCCATAATCCCTAAATGGGACAGATCATTTTGATTC
Source organism: Podarcis vaucheri (assembly GCF_965113315.1). Taxonomy (NCBI): domain Eukaryota; kingdom Metazoa; phylum Chordata; class Lepidosauria; order Squamata; family Lacertidae; genus Podarcis; species Podarcis vaucheri. The sequence continues at coordinate 127,181,951 of NC_138760.1, read as the reverse complement.
TCTCATTACATGTTTCATATATTTGTCTTTGCATATTTACTTGAAGGTAAGTCACACTGAGTGGGGTTGGACTTACTTCCAAGTAAACATGCAGAGGACTGAGCAGTTACAATTGGAAAATAAATAAAATAAAATAAAATAAAATCTGTTTGTGATCCTGGCTGCCCACACACCAGACGCCTAAAACCAGCTGGGAAGAATGTGACTAGTCCATTTCTGAACTCTCTTGTTGAGGGACTCTTTCCTGGCAGTCAGTTCCATGGGGTGAGGCAGGTTTTTAAGAAGAGCAACTGCCAGATGTGGGGCCCCGTTCTCTATCAGCCCCCCAGCAGGTGGAGTGAGCAGTCCAGACAACCGGATGGATTCTGAAAGGCCCCAAGGAGAAAGGGGGGCTGACAGCCGGCATCCCTGTGGGGGCCCCCATCTCCCTGTGGAATATGGAATAGGGACACCATCCTTCCTTCCTGTCGTCTCCAGCACTGCAGACCCCGGCCGCCCCCCACCCCCAGTTCTCCAGGGCAGTGGGGAGGACGAGGAGGCAGAGGTTTCACAGAATAGAGAGGCTGTGCTTATTCTGGGGTCATGATTGCAGCAGAGGGGGGGCATTTTGGCACTTCATTAAGGCAACTAAAATCCATTTGCTGCCTGGGACCAGTATCAAGGCACATGAGCACAAAGTTTCAGGGAAACACGCCCCCCTTTAATTTCACTATCGGCAGCGCCATGGCTGGATTCTCAACTGGATTCCCAGATCTATCATCTACACGTTAAGAAGGTGCTCTTTGCTCTCTTCCAGGATCCCTCCCTATTACTCCCTTGCCACAAAGCCAATGCCAACAGTGCCAGGGAGAGAGCCAAACGTCAGCTGGCATCCTTGTTTTGTGCCACAAATAACAGGCATATGTGGAAGACATCCATGCCTGCCACTGCAGAGTCTTTTTTTTGTAGAACTTTCCATTATTGTGTCCCCCCCGCCCCGCAATACAAGTACTTTTGTACAGTGGTGCCTTGGTTCCCAAAAACCGAAAACCCAGGGAGGCCTCACTTTGGACAACTATAAGTCTGAGTATGGGCTGAATGTAAACTCTCTGGATTATCCTGCAGCTAACATCTTCAAATCAACTAATTCGCTTATTTAGCTCATGTGGGTAGCAATTTTAAGATTTTAAGGTTTTCTCACCACTGTTGTATCGCAATCACCATCTTTTTCCCCATCATGTTAAACATTTCCTCTTTTTTTGCAGTTTCTAAATGAAAGGCTGTGATATGCAGTGGCACCTTGGTTCCCAAATGCCAAAAATCCAGAAGTGTTCCTGTTCTTGAACGTTTTTTGGAAGCTGAACGTCTGATACGGATGTCGGCTATTGTTTGCAGGACACCTGCACCAATCAGAATCCGTGCCTTGGTTTTCAAATATTTCGGAAGTGAAACTGACTTTCAGAGCAGATTAAGTTCAAGAAACAAGGTAATAATAATAATAATAATAATAATAATAATAATAATAATAATAATAATAATTTATTATTTATACCCTGCCTATTAAGTTGTGAGTTGACATAGCAGCCGGCACAGCGATTTCTTCAAGTAGCTCTTTTATTCTGGTAAGCTGGAAATAAACTGACTGCGAACAGCTCAGCCGGCCTGTATTTATAGTCAGCCGGCTGTCAACATTGTAACCATAACAGCTCAGAGTTCCCGCCTAAAATAACGGACGCGGACCTGAGTGAAAACTATCTACAGACCTGAGTGAAAACTATATACAATATCCCCCTGTTGGCCCAGGGTGAAACTACACTACATAACACCCCTCCCCACCGAGATAAGGCGTTAGTTGCAATCGTAATGGTTTCCTTATATACAGCACTACGCGTAATGGTTCAATTAGGCACAAAAGCATATCGGTTACATTTCCCCTACTTAGACCAACAGTGATACCTGTCCAACAACATAGTCCTTTAAATAAGTTGGGCGCTTGGAAACTCTGCCAGACCGCCGGGGACTGGAAGCCAAGTCCGGAGGGCCACACAGTTCTCGCTGAGGCTGTGGTGCGACCCTAGGTGGCGTTGGAACCAACTCCCCTGGATCCGCTGCTGTGGGTGGAGCCTCCGCAAGTGGAGTGGTCTGAGTCTGTTCTGGAACGGCTTGGTTCGGCTCCACGCTGGCAGTTTGCGAGGGAGGTGTAGGTGGGGCCTCGCCATCTGTACGTGTCTCTTCTGGAGCCGCAACCGCAGTTGGGGGCACCTCGGTAGTGTCCACGTCCCCAACCCTGCGCCTAAGCTGGTCTATGTGCCGTCGCCACAAGCGTCCGTCTTCGAGTGCCACCTGGTATGAGCGAGGTCCAGTGACTCCCACTACTGTGGCTGGCACCCAAGGAATGTCCCCCACATAGTTCCGGGCAAAGACCTGGTTTCCTGGGACAAATGACCGTGGTGCGTTGGCACAGCCTGGGGGTTCAGCCACGGCAAAGTCTGGGTGTAGCCGGTCGAGCGGTGACCTGAGGCGGCGGCCCATAAGCAGTTCAGCAGGGCTCCTCCCTGTGGCTGCATGAGGGGTGATGTGTTGCATGAACAAGTATTCGGCGACCCGCTCATGCCAGTCTCCCCGGTCCAGGCGCGCCAGTGCCTCTTTTGTCGAGCGCACCATTCTTTCTGCTTGCCCGTTGCTGGATGGATGAAAAGGTGCCGTTAGGGCATGGCGGATGCCCAGTCCCAAAAGATACCGCTCAAACGTGCCTGACGTGAACTGCGGTCCGTTGTCAGAGACCAGGACATCAGGACACCCATGCGTTGCAAACAGGCCTCGCAGCACCCGGATGACAGCTTCGGTAGTGGTGGAGGGCATCAGGTCGACCTCCAGCCATTTGGAATAGGCGTCCACCACTACCATAAAGGTCCGGCCGTGAAAGGGGCCAGCCAGATCGATGTGCACCCTCGACCAGGGTGTCTTTGGCGTCTCCCAGGTGTGACCCTTAGCTGCCGGTGGTGCAGGCCTCGACTCTTGGCACGCTTGGCAGGCGGACACCCAGGCAGTGATGGCATCGTCCATATTAGGCCACCAGACGTAACACCGAGCCAACGCCTTCATTTTGACAATTCCCGGGTGGCCAACGTGCAGAGCCTCCAGGACGCGCTGACGGAGTCCCTGGGGAATCACGACGCGGTCTCCCCACAGCAGACAGCCGCGATGAGCTGAGAGTTCATGTTGTCTGGTTGCGAAGGGCTGGAACTCCGATGCAAAAGGCCCTTGTGGCCACCCCCTCCACACCCAGTTGAGCACCCGGCTGATGGTGCGATCCTGGGCAGACGCGGAGGCCACAGTGGCAGCCGATACAGGCGCCGTCGGAAGATCCTCAATCAGAAGGGGCGATGAAGCTGGAGCCGGGTCTTCCACAAATGCTGGAAGAGGGCAACGGCTGAGGGCGTCGGCATGGCCCATCGATTTCCCCGGGCGATGGATGAGCTGGTAGTGGTAGGCAGCCAGGAAAACAGTCCATCGCAGCATGCGTGGTGAGAGGACTGGTGGAGTTGGACGATCACCGGCGAGGAGGCCCAGGAGTGGCTTGTGGTCAGTGATGAGGTCAAAAGTCCTGCCATAGAGGTATTCATGGAACCTCTTCACTCCAGCCACAAGTGCCAATGCCTCCTTGTCGAGCTGGCTGTAATTCCGTTCCGTCGGAGATAGTGTCCTGGAAAAGTAGGCGAGCGGTGCTTCCCTTCCATCTGGAAAACGGTGACTAAGGACAGCACCGATGCCAAAAGGTGAGGCGTCGCAGGCAAGGACCAGTGGCCTGGATTCACTGTACTGTACCAGCACACTGTCTGAAGAAAGGAGAGCCTTGACCGCGTTGAAGGCCGCCGTCTCCCGATGACCCCAGGCCCAAGGCGTCTTAGTGCTAAGGAGTCGGTGAAGAGGCTCAGCCACTGTGGCTTTGTGGGGCAGGAACATGTTATAAAAGTTCAGCAGCCCCAGGAATGCCTGCAACTCCGTTTTGTTTTTTGGGGTGGGGGCCTGCTGGATAGCGCGGATCTTGGATGTGGTTGGATGAAGGCCGGAGGCATCGATAAGATAGCCCAGGAACTCTACCTGTGAAACGGCAATCTGGCACTTCTCCCTCTTTACCTTGAGCCCGGCCTCCTGGAACCTGGTCAGCACGGCACGGAGGCGCTCGAACAGCTGCTGGTGTGAGTCTGCAGACACCAAGACGTCATCAAAATATGGTACCACGCCCGGAAGCCCTTGCAGGAGACGCTCCATAAGGCTTTGGAAGATGCCAGGAGCCACACTCACCCCGAACTGCAACCGGCGGCAACGGAATGCCCCCCGGTGGGTGACGATCGTCTGGGCCTCAGCAGTGGCATCATCGACAGGCAGTTGTTGATAGGCTTGGGCAAGGTCCAGCTTAGCGAAGATCTTACCCTCACCCAGGGAATGCAGCAGGTGGTGGACAACAGGAACCGGATAAGCGTGCTGCTGAAGTGCCTTGTTAATCGTGCACTTGTAGTCAGCGCAGATTCTCACCGACCCATCTGGCTTGACAGGCGTGACGATGGGGGTTTCCCACTTTGCGTGGTCAACCGGCTCCAAAACTCCTTGGGCGATCAGTTTGTCCAGTTGTTCGTCCACCTTAGCCTTGAGAGCAAAGGGAACCCGGCGTGGTTTTAGCTTGATGGGGGCGACTTGTGGATCAAGGCTAAAGGAGATGGGCGTACCTGTATATTGCCCCAAGGTGCCGTCAAAAACCTCGGCAAAGTCTTTGACCAGACCCTCAGTCTCTGCGTTAGCGATGCAGTTGATGCCGGTGATTTCCAGGCCGAGGGCATCAAACCAGTCTAGCCCTAGGAGGCTTGGCCGCTGACCTTCGACCACCACCAACCGGAGCAGGCCCGAAAAATCCTTGAAGGCGATCCGGAACCGGCCAACGCCTACCACGGGAATGTCGTTTCCCTGGTAGTCTCTCAGGTGTACGCGGTGAGAGTCGAGTTGCCTTTTGGACACTCTGGGTACCAGTCTTTTGAGGGTGCTCCATGACACGATGGACAGGGCAGACCCGGTGTCGATCTCCATGTCACATGGAGCTCCTTCAATGAGCACCGTGACGTTCAGCTTGCGTCGCGTCGACGAGTCGGTTTGGCCAATCGTGGTTCCAGATGGGCAGCGGCAGTTGGTGAGAGCGAAACAACTTCCCTTGGCAGACTGGCGTGAAGACTTGGACTTGTGAGTCGATGAAGGGGGGGTGTCAGACGGAGCCGATCGGCAGACCTTAGCGATGTGGCCCCTTCTGGAACACTTCCTACAGATGGCGTCTCTGAATCGACACTTGGCACGGGAATGGTTGCCTCCGCAGCCAGCACATTCCGGTTGGCCCTTGGAGTTCTGCTGGAACTTCCTGCGCTCCCGCTTTGTCTGGTGCACATCATCTTCTTCACTGGAGGATGCCTCATCACTGCTGGCCTCTTCATGATGCACCGGAACTGGCTCCCTAGCAAGACGCGGGCTGCTGGACTTGCGGATCTCCTGAGCGGAGCGTTCAGCAGCTTCTGAGGCCACAGCCTCCTCAATGGCTTTCTGTAGCGTGAGGTCTGGCTTGGCTAGGAGACGCCGTTGCAGATGGATGTCCCGGACCCCGCAGACGATTCGATCCATCAGGGCATCGTCTAAGTCTCGGAACTCACAGTGCATTGCAGCCTGTCGCAGGGCGGTGGTGTAGTTGTTGATTGACTCCCCCTCTGCCTGGTTCCGGTGGTAGAACGCATGGCGGGCAGCAATCTTGGACGGCTTTGGTGCGTAGTGGCTGCGGAGCTTCTCTTGGATCGTGTCCCATGGTGTTTCCTGGACTGCTTCAGGCGCAACCAATGCTCGGGCCGTCTCAAACACCTCAGGCCCACAGAGGCTGAGGAATAGGCCCCGCTTCCGATCCTTTGATACTGCTGTCAGCTCGTTGGCTTGGAGGTAGCAGTCGAACCGAGCGAGGTAGGAGTCCCATGATTCAGATGCTGGCGCAAACGGCGGTAAAGGCACAAGTGAAGCCATGATTCCGATGCCGGCGTAAAGGCGATGGATGGAACACAGTGCTCCAGCCAGAACAGTCAGCTCTGAATTGGTTCTGCCCAGTGATTTCGCTCAGTGATTTCGCTCAGTGATTTCGCTCTGTGATTCAGCTCAGTTCAGAGGCTGGCCGCATCTGGCTGTGCTCTGATGTCCATCCATCCCACCTTCGTCGCCAGTATTAAGTTGTGAGTTGACATAGCAGCCGGCACAGCAATTTCTTCAAGTAGCTCTTTTATTCTGGTAAGCTGGAAATAAACTGACTGCGAACAGCTCAGCCGGCCTGTATTTATAGTCAGCCGGCTGTCAACATTGTAACCATAACAGCTCAGAGTTCCCGCCTAAAATAACGGACGCGGACCTGAGTGAAAACTATCTACAGACCTGAGTGAAAACTATATACAATATCCCCCTGTTGGCCCAGGGTGAAACTACACTACATAACACTGCCCATCTGGCTGGGCCTCCCCAGCCACTCTGGGCGGCTTCCATAAAAACCAAAAATACATTAAAATATCACACGTTAAAAACTTCCCTGAACAGGGCTGCCTTAAGATGTCTTCTGAATGTCAGGTAGTTGTTTATCGCTTTGACATCTGCTGGAAGGGCGTTCCACAGGGCGGGAGCCACTACCGAGAAGGCCCTCTGCCTGGTTCCCTGTAGCTTTGCTTCTCGCAATGAGGGAACCGCCAGAAGGCCCTCGGTGCTGGACCTCAGTGTCCGGGCAGAACGATGGGGGTGGAGACGCTCCTTCAGGTATACTGGACCGAGGCCGTTTAGGGCTTTAAAGGTCAGCACCAACACTTTGAATTGTGCTCGGAAACGTACTGGGAGCCAATGTAGGTCTTTCAAGACCGGTGTTATATGGTCTCGGCTGCCGCATTCTGGATTAGTTGTAGTTTCCGATTCACCTTCAAAGGTAGCCCCACGTAGAGTGCATTGCAGTAGTCCAAGTGGGAGATAACCAGAGCATGCACCACTCTGGCGAGACAGTCCGCAGGCAGATAGGGTCTCAGCCTACGTACCAGATGGAGCTGGTAAACAGCTGCCCTGGACACAGATTTGACCTGTGCCTCCATGGACAGCTGAGTCCAAAATGACTCCCAGGCTGCGCACCTGGTCCTTCAGGGGCACAGTTACCCCATTCAGGACCAGGGAATCCTCCACACCTGCCCGCCTCCTGTCCCCCAAAAACAGTACTTCTGTCTTGTCAGGATTCAACCTCAATCTGTTAGCCACCATTCATCTTCCAACCGCCTCCAGACACTCACGCAGGACCTTCACCGCCTTCACTGGTTCTGATTTAAAAGAGAGGTAGAGCTGGGTATCATCCGCATACTGATGAACACCCAGCCCAAACCTCCTGATGATCTCTCCCAGCGGCTGCATGTAAATGTTGAAAAGCATGGGGGAGAGGACAGAACCCTGAGGCACCCCACAAGTGAGAGCCCAGGGGTCTGAACACTCATCCCCCCCACCACTTTCTGAACACGGCCCAGGAGGAAGGAGCGGAACCACTGTATAACAGTGCCCCCAGCTCCCAGCCCCTCAAGACGGTCCAGAAGGATGCTATGGTCGATGGTATCAAACGCCGCTGAGAGATCCAGCAGAACTAGGAAACAGCTCTCACCTTTGTCCCTAGCCTGCGGGAGATCATCAACCAGTGCGACCAAGGCAGTTTCAGTCCCATGATGAGGCCTGAATCCCGACTGGAAGGGATCCAAATGGTCCGCTTCTTCCAGGCGTGCCTGGAGTTGTTCGGCAACCGCTCGCTCAATCACCTTGCCCAGGAATGGAAGATTTGAGACTGGGTGATAGTTGGCCATCGTGGCCGCATCTAAAGATGGTTTTTTAAGAAGCGGTTTAATAACCGCCTCTTTCAGCGGGTCTGGGAAGGCTCCCTCACGGAGGGAAGCATTCACCACCCCACGAAGCCCATCGCCCAGTCCTTCCCGGCTAGCTTTTATAAGCCAGGATGGGCAAGGATCCAGGAGACAGGTGGTTGGTTTCACTCGTCCAAGCAGCCTGTCCACATCCTCGGAGGTAACAGATTGGAATTGATCCCACTCAACTTGACTAGACAGAACTCTAGCACTCTCCCACCCCGGTCCTGCTCCCACGGTGGAGTCTACTTCTTCCCGAATCTGAGCGATTTTATCTGCAAAAAACTTTGCAAAATCATTGCAGGAGAACATGTGGCCCGTACTGGGCCCCGATGTTGCAGGTGGTTCCGCTAAATTGTGAACCACCTGAAAAAGTCTCCTGCTGCTGTTTTCTGCAGATGCAATAGAGGCGGTGAAGAAATTCTTCTTCGCCGTCGCTATCGCCACTTGGTAGGCTCGACGCTGAGCTCTAACCTGTGTCCGGTCAGATTCGGAATGAGTTATCCGCCACCGGCGCTCTAGCCGTCTCAACGATTGTTTCATTGCCCTCAGATCCGTGGAAAACCATGGGGCTGTCCGGGCTCCATGCAATCGGAGAGGGCGTTTCAGAGCCAAACAGTCAATAGCCCTGGTTAACTCCGCATTCCAGCGGGCCACCAGGGAATCGGCTGAAAGGCCATCAACATGGGATAAAGCATCCCCTACCACTCTCTGGAAACCATTTGGATCCATTAAGTGGCGGGGGCGGACCATCCGAATTGGTCCCACCTCCCTGCAGAGGGGATGGGTCGCAGAGAAGTCCAGTTGCACCAGGAAGTGATCTGACCATGGCACTTCTTTCGTTTCGCTTTTACTTAGTGTCAGATCACCAACATCCATGGAGGTAAACACCAGGTCCAAGGCATGTCCGCGGCTATGGGTTGGGCCAGACTTATTCAGGGACTGCCCCATGGAGGCCATGCTTTCCACGAAGTCCCGAGCGGCCCCTTGTAAGGTCGTGTCGGCATGGATGTTAAAATCCCCTAGGGCAACCAAACTAAGTGTCTCCAGGAGAACATCCGCCACGACCTGAAGCAGCTCAGGCAGGGAATCCTTGGTGCAGCGGGGAGGTCGGTACACCAAAAGGAATCCTGTACTGCCCCTATTGCCCAACTTCCAGAACATGCACTCAGAAAACTGGGTCTTCCCAGGTACAAGTGTATTTGGCGCTTTTGTTTTTGCTATTTATTTTGCATTTTTGTTTTTGAGGCTTTTTCAGTTAATTTGTGTTTCTGACTGTGTGGAACCCAGTTCAGCTACTGATTGATTGATTGTGGAAATGGATAACCCCCCCCCCTACAAACAATGACTATCATCAGTGCAGGTAAGAAAAAAAAATAATTTTTATTTTTATCTTCTACAATATTGTCTTACTTATTTTATAGTAGAGTTATGGATCAATGGTCTCATTAGATAACAAAATTTATGTTAAATTGCTGTTTTAGGGGTTCTTTTCAAAAGTCTGGAACAGATTAATCCGTTTTGCATTACTTTCTATGGGAAAGCGTGCCTTGGTTTTGGAACGCCTTGCTTTGGAACGGATTTCAGGAACGGATTAAGTTTGAGAACCAAAATACCACTGTATATATTAAGCAATTGATGCAGGATTTGAACCCAGGTTCAAGGACAACTGAAAGGTAACTGTGATATAAATGATGGAACAAACAGATGTTTGTAAATGTGTGCCTAAGCACAATTTGGCTATATACTGAATTCTTTACTCCTGGTGAAAATAATTAAATGCTGACGTTAAGCCAACTTGTTGCTTTTCAAAAGGCCATGCCTCTTCCCTTTGATGCTCAGCACCATCAGGGCAGTCTATGCTGTGAGGAGCTGGGAGCTTTCCTGGGGAGAGGACAGAGCTGGAGGACAGACCTTGCTTGGCTGCTCTTTGCCCCCCAGAGCTGAGTGCCCCTTCCCTGCCCCACCAGAAGCGCAGGAGAGAGGAGGAGAGACCAGGAGTCTGTGTCCTTTGGCTCCCAGGCAAGAGAACTTGGAAGTGGGGCCTCAAGGGGTCTCCTGGGGGCACAGGGGAAAGACGGGGGCACAGCATGTCTGCCAGTATCTCAGCCAAAGGCAGCCTGGGGAGCCGGACATTCAGACAGAGCAGTTTCCTCACAGCTCACTTTTCAGAGATGGCATGTGGACTGGATTCATCATCAAAGATCTGGGGTGGTATCTCATGCTATTTCTATTCACAGTAGACGCACCGAAGAGATTTGACAGATTTAATTTTAATGCACTGATTTCAATGGGTCTACTCTAAATATAATAGTATTGGATGCAACCCTGTGGGTACTACGAATGTCAACCACCTGCCATAGCTCTCACTTTCAATAAATACTGAATTTTTGGCACCTGCTAAAAAAATTCTGTTTAGAAAAACCTACCCAGCTGCTTAGAAGGTTGAGGTAATTCTAATCTGTTTTAGTAGTTTAACTTCCCTAAAGTATGCTTATGAGTTTTCCTTAATTTTCTCAATTTCACTGGTTATTGGGGTTTTTTCCTTTACAGTCCAAAAGTATATGTATTTTATTAACTAAATAAATAGTGTTTATTGATGTTTTATGTACATTCTATGGATTTTTTCCTGATTTTATTATAATTTTCTAGGTTGTATACTATCATGATATAGTTTTGTGGAAAATACGTACTGTAAATACTTTAATAAAACCTTCAGTCGATTGATAATAGAAGAAGAGCTGGTTTACATTAGCTAATTGATGTCCACCTAATAAATCCTTCATCAAAGAGGGCATGATCCTTATCTCTGCTACTTGTGTCCCATCTCTGCTCCAGTGTCCCATTTTACAGATCCACAATGTTAATGCTTGTGGCTTTTAAATGTGCTCTTAAATTTCAGTATCTGAAGGATTGATCTGGCGTTTTCACTTGGCAGGTGGCATCACCCGGCACCCGCTGAGACCCCAGACCCCTGGCAGGGCCCACGGGTGCTGAGGACCCCAGCCCTGTCTCCTCTAGGCCAGCCAGCAGGGACAGCAGACAGCCATTTTGATTTCCCACAACAAAACCATAGAGAGAAGCTACGTCAGGCACCCCAAGACAGGATGGGAATTGGCAATGGTTGCTCCTGGCCATGTACAGAGTTCTGTTGCTCTTTGTGTTTCCGGGGAGCCTGAGGGAGCTCAGCAATGGAGGAGAGGCTGTCCCAGAGGATACCAGGTTGCTCTCACTTCTGATTTAGGCTTCCCCTTTCATCTCAGGAGCCCTTGGCTTACAGCTGAATTGAGTTTGGGTATAGAATGTCTTGCATTACAGAAGCCTCTCTCAACAGAAATCCTGCTTTCCTGGGCTGGATTCAGCTAACACAGCTTGTCTAAAAACCAAGCCCAACTGGGGCTTTCTCCCCATCTCCTTCCCGTGTGCTCCCCACAAATCAGCTTGGGGGGGTGTCAGGAGAAGCCCCAAAAAGGTGTGCAGGGGGAGGAGAAGGGAGATTGCTCCCTCTGGCAATTAGAATGATTGTAACAGTGCTACTCTGGAGTCCTCCCTCTAGAACTACTCAATGTATTTAATAATAATAATAAATAAATAGTATGTTCTACAATGCCTCGTCCCAAGGTGATATTTTTAAAAGGGGGAGAAGCAGAATTCAGAGGAGCCCAAGAGGAAGCCTGCAAGGCAAGGCCAGGCCTGATCCCACTGCAAGAAAAGCAGACCTGCCCATTGCAGCGCTGGCTTGGTCTCAGCTGACCCCCTGGGTTTCTTCCTTGCAAGCCTGACAAGGCCAACGAAGGCGCCAGAGGGCTCTGGACACACTCAGGCTGACCCCTTTGGCAAGGCTCCTTCCACCTCCATTATTCTGTCTCACAGGTGGGGAACCTCTTTGGCTTCAGGGCCAGATCCTGATCAGGGTTGTCCCCAGGGGCCAAAGGGGGCAGGAGGCTGAAGCTGGCATCATGGCATAGCCCACCCGTCCATCTCACCCACCTTCCAAAAGCCCCTGAGGGGGTTTCCAAGCACCCAGCAGGTGCGCAGCCTCTTGGGAACTGCAGCACAAGGGGCACGGCCTGCCTTGCACTCAGCGCTTGGGGAAGCTGGCAAACTGCTTCTTTCTCATCTCCAGGGGAAGCCCTTCATTCAGGAGCAAATCCCCTCCTGAATCCGGAACATGAGGTCCTGCCAAACTGAGCAGGATTTTACTTCTGCTCATGGGGCAAATCCTACCCCCTGGCAGGCCAAGACTGGCCCACAGCCACAGGTTCCCCACCCCCGTTCTGTGTGGACATTATCGCTTGCCCCTTGGGTCCCTGCAACATGGAATAGTGGCTTCAGCTGCATGGAGACTAGACGTGTCTGTTCCAGGAAACAGGAATCTTTGGGTCCGTTCCCTCTGTCCCTGCCCTCCATTCCTATTAATGGTAAGAGCTGCTCAACGGCGGAAAGGGCTCCCTTGGGAAGTGGTGGACTCTCCTTCCTTGGAGGTTTTTAAGCAGAGGCTGGATGGACAACTGTCATGGATGCTTTAGCTGAGATTCCTGCACTGCAGAGGGTTGGACTAGATGACCCCTGGGTTCCCTTCCGACTCTACAATCCTATGATTTTTTGAACTATTATAGAATTCTATTTTATTTATGCTGAAAATTATGCAGAGAAAAAATCGTAAACGTCATTCTTAGGAAGTAAGCTCTTCCAGACACCTTAGGACTGAACTGCTTGAACTGACTTTAGGGTTAGTTAAGCCATTGCAGGACATAAGAACAGCTTGGCTGCAGGATCAGAGGCCCATGGAATCTAAATTTTGGTGCCTGCTAAAAAGATTTATGTTTAGGCAAGCCTAACCAAACACATAGATGTCAATGTTTAAATCTTTTTTCCTCTTAATCTTCATTTCCAAAAATGTTTTAATTGTTTTTGTCTATTGTTTTAAACTATATTTACCAATAATTTTAATATTTCTTACAAATCTGTTTAGAAATTTTAATGCAATGAAGTGTGCTTATGGTTTTAACCATGTAGTTGCCACTCTGACCCCCAGAACCCAGTCCATTCAAGTTCCTTAAAAAGGCTTCTCTTTCAACACTGTGCCAGGGAGTGGGAGGGGCTTGGTGATGGTCAGAAGGGTCAGCCAATCAGCACCTCTGCCTGGGCAGCTGGCCTCTCCTTAAGCAGGACCAGAACTCAAGGCTTGCTTGTCTCAGCCTCAGGATCCCCACCCTTCTCTTCCCCTCCCAGAGGAAAACGAACTAGACAGATTTCCACCTCAAAAGGCCTAAGCCAGGCCTAGCATGGAAGGAAGGGCAGGCAATGGAGACATTTCCTTGGTAGGATGTGCAGGTCCAGAGAGGGTCATACTGGGGGGGGGGGTCTCTGCCCTCCAAGTCTCATTCTCTCCCCCCCCCCCACACACCATCCCTGCCTCCATTAAGACCTTCATTAAGGGAAGCGGAGATGCCTCTGCCCTGGTGGAGACCCCCACCCTCCATTTCCTTTCCTCCTAGCAGACCCCGCCCTGCAATTCTGGCCCTTGGAGGGAAGTATATTGGGGGGGGGGGAGTGTGACTCTGTTCCTCTCGTGCCTTCCACTCACCTCCACTCTGGTTGTAGCGATTCCGCAGAGTCTGCAGATCCACCCTGAACCCCAGCTCAGAGGCCTGAAGGTTCTGAGTCTCCGTGTTCCAGTACTGAGGATCGTCCTTTTCCGCCTTCCTTATCCAGGGGACTCGAGGCAGCATCTCCTTGGTGTCACTGTCGTACTGAGCAAATTGCTGGTCATCCACGTACCCCACAGCAATGAACCGGGGCAGCCCCTGGCCAGGCTCAGACACGGCTGTGTAGAAGTAGCGCAGGGAGTGAGAAGTGGAGCCTGGAAAGGAAGAGAGAGGGGGCAGAGAGTTAGGGGTCCTGCAGATGAAGGCGGCAGCCTAATCCTGCTGTGTTACAGGCAGCAGCCCTGAATTAGGAGATCCAAAGTTCAGCAGGGTTTGGGGGAGTTTGTAGACCTGCCTTTAAACATAGAGGAGGCAGAGCAGAGGCAGCCTAAGAATCATAGAGTTGGAAAGGGGAGAGGATATAA